>NC_136674.1:1524556-2900181 GCF_903797595.1 Erithacus rubecula
GCGCCGCGTTTGCCACGCGGGCTCGGTGGCTGCTCGTGGTTTATTTATCCAGTGGGAATTGGTGTTTGCACAAGTGCTTCCCCAGCTCTCTGTGAATGCAGAGAGAGCCTGCTCAGAGATCTCTGCACTGCTGGTGCTTGCAAGTCTCTGTTGCCTCAGCCTGTTGTTGGTGGATAGGAAGAAAGGCATCCCAGTTTAAATAAAATGTTCCTGGGAGTGTGTGTGCAGAGAGTTCCTCTCCAGGTGTCAATGCTGTGAGCACAATCAGAGAGAAACTCCACCAAGGCACTCCTGGTTAAACAAAGCACGGATCTCTGTTTGCCAGCCCCCTGAAAATCAAACCACTGGGAGGAACTGTGCTGAAGGATATGGCAGAAAGAGAGAGAGCCCATGAAAGCATCCAGAATGTGGGGAAATAGAGATGATGCTGGTATTTTATCCACCCTTATTTACTGCCATGGTCTCCTCCCCTCACTCCAGTAATTCTGGAAGTGCCCCACTGGCTGAGGGATGCCCTGAGTGCCTGGGTTTATGGACAGCCAAGGATCAGATGAGCAGCTCTGCTTGGACCCTTCCCCTCTGGCTTCCCAAGGGATTTCTGTAGCAGCCGTGCTGTCCTGCCTGAATGATGGATCAGGGCTTTCCCACAAAGCTCAGAGCAGCCCATGTTTTTTATGAGGCTGGAGAAGAGAGGATTTTAGGTGTCTATTTGCATTGCAGATAAATCCAAGGAGGCAGCAAGTTTGCTTTAGGTGCTTTTCCAGCTGACACAGACCCTGCAGACTTCTCAATACAACACAAGGGGATTTTGCACGTGTGAGGCACAGCACTGGCAGGTTTAGGGAGATATGACCAGGGAGTCTTTCCCTCTGGGACTGAGTCCTTACAGCATCCTGTTTAATCTGAAGTGTTTGTTAATTCTAATTTGGTGGCACTGGTGGTAGAGAAGGAGAACATGGGTGGAGCTGATGCTTCCCCTCAATACTATCCCTCCATCCAAGGAAATACTGTTGGCATCCAGCAGCTTGCTCAGTAATCTCCTGGGTTTTGCCAATACTTCAATGGAAGATATGTTTGAAGCAGCAAATCTAGGACCCTGTGCCCAAGAAGAGGCTGATCCCAAAAGATGTGCAGAAAATGGAACAAAATCGTGTAACAACATCAAAACAAATGAATCCTGGGGATGCTCAGAGTAACTGCAGCTCCTTGTGGTTTGCTCTTAGTCACAGAAATAAGGTGGAGTTAAGACCCAAATTTACAGGAAATGAACCCAAACCCACACCACACCCTGGGCCACCAGCACCCACCAGCACCAGGCTCCAGGATTTGGCAAATAAAACCCAGCTGGCTTTTTCCACTCTGCTGCCTGTGAGAAACTGATGACAACCTGTTTGACCGCTGACCTCTGAACTTGACCCCCTGGTAATACCTTCAGCTGCTGATTGTCATGGGTGGCTGGCAGAGCCCTTTGTCTTTTGCTGTTTTGGAGTCCAGACAGATAAATGATTTCTATTTGTCCTTTGGCGCAACGGAAGAGCTGATCGATATTATCCACGAATGATGTCAAGGATTTGTCGCCACAGCTTATGAATGACAAAACACTACCCAAAAAAACACCTTTTGGGGCAAAAGATTGAAAGCTGGAAAGGTTTATTGATTTTTGCTTTCTTAAATAGCAGCTCAAGCCACAAAAGAGAAAACGAAAAGCTTTGTGTGCTAAAATGCAGCAAAAAGCTTCCTCGAGAACAACGATTAGATCAGCTCTTGCATTTAAGTACTGTATGCCTTGCCACAGTCAACTGCTCAATTTTGTCTGCTAAGCCCACTGCAATTTCCCCCTGTTTTTCCTTATTTCAAAAGCACTTGGGTAGTGAAATACTCTGGAATAAAAGGCAGCTCTGCTTTAGGTCGCTGGGCAGTGAGGAGAAGGTTCCACATCTCCCATGTGGGCAGGGAGAGCAAGGAAAAGCTTTTGGGTCCAAGGGTTGGAAAGGTGGGTTGGGTCCCAGCACATCATTGTGGCTCCCTCCTTCTTTACAGGATCATGGATTGATTTGGGTTGGAAAGACCTTAAAGACCATCTCATGGACACCTCCCACCCCTTCCTTCCTAAACCCACCGTAAGGAGCTGCTGGCACAGAAGAGTCCCTAAGCAAACACTGATTTAAGAAAGAGTTGATGAAATGAGTCCCCTCAAACCTCTACCACAGTCCCAGTTTTGTGCCTCCTCTGGAAAAAGCAGCATTTAGTTTCTCTTTGTACCTTCCAAACCCAGTGGCAGCCTTAGATGAAACCAGAGAGTTTCTCCCAGCTCCCACCCTGTCCCAGCCCTGCCTGAAGTTCAGTGAACCTTGCCCAGCCCTCAGGTGGTGATAAATGTCTGCTGAGGTCACAGGGTTTGGTTTCCTTGGCTCCAAGGAGGGATTGCCTTGGTTTGAAAGGTTGGAGCTCCCCGAGGGGAGGGAGAATTCTCCTCCCAGCACGGCTGATCTCCACCAGTAACAAAATTCAGTGATATTTTGGCCTGGGAACTTTGACCACCAAAATGAGACAACCCTTGGATGCAATTCTGGGAGCTGCATGACCCATGTTCCTCCAAAATGCCCACAGGTTCCCCCCAAGGTCCAGGAGAGTTCACCTCCTGCTTTACAGGCCTGTCATGGCATCAGAAATGATTCAAACCACTGAATGCTCTCTGGCCACATCATTCCTCTTCCCCACGTTGAGCTTTTATTTTGATCTGCCAAGTGTGTCTGCCAGAGGAAGTTCCCGAGACAATGTGCTCTGTGTTGTGCTCATGGCACTCACCTCCTCACTTTTACTCCTTGGGTCACTTGACAGCCTGTTTCCCTAAATTTACAGGGCTCACATTTCATGGATGTATTATTCATTATGAAAGAATCTAAATTCCTCCACAATATCCTGGGTGGGAGCATGAAACTGATTTAAGCACGTGCTGAACAGGCTGGGTGGCTCCAGCCCTGGGCTCTTCATCAGACGCTCATTAAAAGGCACAGCCTGGCTTCCATATTAGAATTCAATCCAAAAAATGCCTGAAATCTGAATGCAGCCCCCCAAGAAAGGATCTGAGGATTTCTGCTCATCCCTGGAAAAGTTGTCTCTCCTCTCCTGCCAACGGTATTTTACACCCGCTCGCCGCAGCCAAGGCGCTTTGAAGGAAGTGTTTTCTAAGTAATAAAACGCCTCCAAGAGCGGGGATTAGACATAATCCAATTCCTCTATCAAATAAAGATGCCATCGTGGCCTTTGGAACACAAAGGAAGAAGTTGCCTGGCTGTTCCCATCTCACCATTATATCACATAATAGCCCTGCCGCAGGCTGGGCCGGCGCCGCCACACAATGAGAGAGGGAAAGGGCTCGGCCTCCCCACCACCTGCTCGGGCTGCTGCATCAGCTGGGACACAGGGATTAATCCCTACATTTCCCTTTTCCATCTGCCTCCCATCAAAGGTAACCCTGTCAATCTGGCAGCTCGACCCACGTGGAGGAGCGGGGAACGCCGCAGACGCCGCCGGGGCTCTCTTTAGGGCTCTGCTCATTTTGTTTGATTTTACGCAGGGATAAAATGTTTTGTGAAAGTTCTGCTGTGGGGTGTTGTAATTAAAAGTGGTGAACTCGATACAGGCTGCTGCAGAGCTGCCTCTGTCTGGAATTCAAGAGCTGGCAGTGGTGTTTCGCTCTGCAATCAGAGTTGGGTTTTCCAAACAAGGTGCAGCCTGGAAAATTGTTCACCAGTTGGGAAGTGCATCTGGTTAAATTAGAAGATCACTCCTCCTTCTCCCCAAAAAGTGGAAATAGAAAAGAAAAAGGACAGGCAAAAAGTCACTCTACCCCAAACTCTGTAGAGCCTCCAACTTTCCCTCGATGCCCAGGAGCTGTGATGTTCTTCCAACAGATCTACTTTTCCCTCCACTCCAACAATCCTGCAGTTTGCAGGGAGAAGGGTCCTGGCTGCTTTCAGAGCTTGAGGAATGACTCTGAGGCCATTTCATCATCTGGCCAACAAATACACTGTGCTTCTTCCCTCCCTCCCTGGGAAGAAAAATCACAGGAGTGAGCCAAAATCATGAACAACCAGAATAGATGTTGCATCCATTGACTCCAAAATGAGATTTGTCATGGAGTAGAGCCCTGGCATTCCAGCAGTGGGGTCACAGGAGATATTTCTCTACAGAACCAGCTATTCCCCATGCTCAGGAGTAATGAAACATCCCATGGATGATGGTTTTGGAAGCTCAACCTTGCCAGCAGCAAGGAGGAGTTGGGTGCTGGCCCAGGTCAGAAGAATTCACACATTTCTGGAAGAGGAGCTGGCAAGAGGAGCCTCATTTCTGCCCCCACTTCCCCATGAACTGGCTGCAAGTCCCTGTAACAGATTGACTCTGAGTGTAGCTCTACAGCCAGAAAATCTTAGATCTTAATTTTATAATATCAGCCTCCATTCTCTTTGACATTGATTTTTCCGCTAAGTCTCGGTGCAAATCCATGAATCAGCCCATGCACCACAGGAGAATGAGAAATAAAACTTAAATACTTTCATGATTCTTTTCTCTGGAGCTGGCAGCAAAACCTCAGTAAGACACCAAAAATCACGGGAGGAAAGGCATTCCCTTGAATTTTGCTCCACCCTTTGGCAGTGAGGGCTGCATAAAGAAGCTGTTTAAGGGATGTATTCCAGAGGAGGGCTGGTGGGAATGGAGGAGCTCTGGTGGGTGCCCAGCCTGTCCTTTTTGCACATTTCCCATTTCCCTGTCATTTGATCCACACCACTCTCAGCCCCGACGTGAATTAGTGCCAGGGCCATTCACCACCTGTTTGATCTGTCAAGTTATGTGGGAAAGCATATCAATTAACAGCCCTGATTAGCTCATCAGCCTGCCCATCTGACTAAACAGTCACCCCCTTCCCAGCCTAATCCCCCCGGAAAGCTGAAGCAGGGCTGGTGATGCCCAGCAGTTCTGCAGCCCAGCAGTTTCACCCTGCAGCCAGCAGGTATTTGGGTTTCCAGGAGCCTCCTGCCTTCCCTCAGAGCTTAAAAAGCTGGGACAGCAGCCAGGGAAAAGGACCTTCCATGACCTGCTCTTAACCCCTGAGGAAAGTTACACAAACTCTTTCACGCCTGGCTGGGATCTCTGTGTAGGAGTTGGCCAAAACAATACTTTCCCTTGTGTTTGCCTACCTTATTAAATATCAATTATATTTATGGAAGTTTATAAAACAGAGCAGCTTTGGTTTCAAGGGTGCTTAGAAATCCGATCTCCTCCTCCTCTCCCTCCCCCCAGCAGCATTTCTCCTGCTCACTGTGCATGGTGAGAGTTCTGCTCCTTTCCTGGGGCTCCTGGGTTTGGGGAGCTCTGGGGTTCCCACCCTGCTCTTCCCCCAGCCCTCACTGCCTGCAATCCTTTGGGGCACCCCTGGATCCCCCATCCCTGCCAAAAACCCAATGCCAAGAAAGCCACGGCAGCACAGACAGATCAGGCCTGATGGATTTATACCGAGTAATCTGTATTTATTGCAAGTCCATTTTCTTTCCCCCCCCCCCTATTGACACACTACTTTGTTTTAAATTATGTTTAATTTAAAGGATTTTTCTGTACCCTTATTTCCTAGGAAGAGCCTTTCTAAAAGGCTCCTGCTGATTAATTGTTGCTGGGCTCCTGCCAAGACTTGGAAGTTTTACATGTAAAGAGAAAATACGTCTCTCTCCACTCGCCCGGGCCTTTTCTATTTGGTACTTCAGACTATTTTACAAACATATGGCCTGTCATTCAAGGCAGAGAGCACCATCCTGCTGTCAATATTTCCCTCCCCATCACCAAGATTAACATCAGAGGCTCCAGCAGCAGAGGCTGGGCTCTGGCCTCTCACCCCAGCCCCACGCTGCTCTTTGCCATGCAGCAAACACATCCCTGCACCAACCTGAGAAATTGCTCCTGCTCCTGCTTTCACTCCTCTGCTTATTTTTGCCAGATAAATCAACATAGCACAGGTGTTCATTGCCCCATTTTTCACAGTCCCTTTTAAATTTACTCTTTATTATTTGTAGCAACTTGGAATACTTGAAGTTTAATAATATTAAAAAACAAGGATTTTTTTTTTTTTTTTTTGCCTGCCCTTGGCTTACCCTTCATGTCAAGCTGAGCACTGCAGTTGCTACAGTGGGGTGTGACACTACCATGGCAGAAGCTATAAAACATTATAGAGTTCATTTTCCTTTTATTTTCCAAACACAGATCACAGCCAACCCTGCCAGAGCTTTGCAGCTGTTTGTTGCTCAAGCTGAGCTGCTCTCCCAGCTGGGGGACAGAGGGGACAGGGCTGGAGATGAGCCCATAGCAGCACCTTGGGCAAAACATCTGTGCCTGAGCATCTTTTTGTGTGAGACAGTTCATAGAATCACAGAAGAGATGGAAGTGATCCTAAACCTCATCTTGTTCCACCCATCCTTCATTTCCATGGGCAGGGGCACCTCCCACTATCCCAAACTGCTCCAGCCTGGCTTGGACACTTGCAGGGATGGGGCAGCCACATCTCTGTGCCATCACTCTCACAGGGAAGGATTTTTTCCCAGTCTCCAAGTGTCAGGTTTAATACATCACACTAACCTGTGCCTTGGCCTGCCAGACCCTGCAACCTGAGAGTTGAAGAAGAAAGGGATTTAGGGCTGGATTCCTTTCTGGGCTTCCAAAAATAAACTTCTGTAAGCCCGATTTAAAAAGCAACATTCATTAGAGGGAGCCAAGTTCAGGGGAATTGCTACATTGCTGCAAGCACATGGTGGATAGTAAGGAATAGCCAAGGAAAAAAACTAAACAAACAAACCAATCCCTGCTAGCAAATAAACCCCTCCATCTCATGCACTGGTGTTATTTTTCACTCTTTCCCTCCATACTCACCTCCCAAACCTATTGCCAGTTAATGTAGAAAAGTAGCCACAATGTTTTAAAAACCCAGATCAATAGCAACCCCCCTCCATCTTTCTCTTTTTTTTTTTAAACTCCAAAATTATTTTAGGCAAGGCTGGGCCCATTTTATCCTTATTTATTTATTACTTAATCGGTAGAGAACCCTTGAGGCAAAATAGCCTCGTTTGCAAGAAAGATCAGGTGCCAGGAGCAGCAGAGGCAGAGCCACAAATCAGCATGCAAAGCACCCACAGCACATGTGGTGTTTGCTTACATCACCTAACAGTTTAACACAGGTTTTTTAAACACAACATTTGTTTGGAAGAGCCACAATATGGGAGTTGTTCCCAAAGCAGGATAAAAATTGGAAAAGGGGTTGGCTGGGGGAAGGAGTGTCCACCCCCATCAATGCTGCACAATCAATTTTTGCCTCGTTAACACATCCCATGAAAGATGCCCTGTCTGTCCCTTAAGTGTTGTCTCCCTTAAATCTCCACAATTGTTACTGTTAATTATTATTTATACAACTTTGTTTGCTCTGGAACTGGTGCAAAGTGCTGAATTATGAGGGGAGGATTTCTTAACACATTAAAAAGAGCTCCTCAGATCATACAGCAATAGAATCATGGAGTGGTTTAGGTTGGAAGGGACCTTAAAACACCTTCAGTTCCACTCCCTGCCATGGTTAGGGACAGTTTCCACTATCCCAGCTCCAACTGTGCATCCCTGGAGTGCTGCCCACCACCCTCAGGGGGAGAACCTTCCCCAGATCTCCAGCCTGACCCCTCCTGACACAGCTCCAGCCACTCCCTGTCCCTGTTGCTCATTGTTAGAGGTTTGCCTAAATTCTGTTTCTCCAATTGCAGTGATTAAAGGATCCTCTCAGCCCTTTCCCTCATCCCCATGTAGGGAGACAGGATCCATCAGAAAAGTGGCATTAAGATGTCACTTCAACAGCAGAGTGTTCTGAACGGGGACAAGAGCAGAGATTTGGATGAAAGGTCTGGCCTGAGGGGTGAGCACGAACCCCAAGCCATGGGCTGGGCTGCAGGGGGAGGACATGGACACCATGGACAAGGGACAGCAGAGGGAAGGGAGGAATCAGCTGAGGAGCACACACTGCCACAGATCATGGCCCATCTCCTGCCCAGCAGGAGCTGCAGGCTCTGGCTGCAGTCAGCCTCAATAACCAGCACCATTAGAGAGGGGGATTTAAGTGTCAGCAAACTTAAGGCTGGATGGCTGAGGGTACATTTCTTTAATGAATAGTTTTGTTGTCCAGGGATATTTACAGCCTCTGTTGGCAGCACTGCAATAACCCCACGGAGCAGTGCTGCTTATGGAATAAAATGACTCTCCTTAACCAAGCATACTGTAAATTTTCCAAGGCAGTGTCCTATTGGAAGCAGGGCCTGGCTGTGTGCTCATGTTTGATTTAAGGGACAGTGTCCCTTGCTGCTCTCTGCTCCTTGGCTCTGCAGGAGATCCTCTCTCAGTGCTGCACTTTGCTGTGGGTGCTGGCACAGGACAGGACTCATTGTCCCAGGGTCACATCAGTGTCCCCAAAGGCTGGCAGGCAGCAGAGACCTGATTTTGCAGAGATTTATGCCTGGGGTTGAACCTTAGCCACAGAGGGGGATCCTTCTGCTCTCAGGCAAACCCATGAGCTCACACACAAGTCCCCAGGACTGAGGAGCTCAGCCAGGTTTGTGTTTTCCAGGAGTGAACCAAAGTCACACATGTTCTTTGGGTATGGATTTTTGTCATGCCCAGATCTGCCAATCCTGCCTGAACCCTCTGCTCCCAAATTTCAGACATTACCCCAGGAGCCTCCTGCAAGACCTGAGTGATCTTTACAGACTGACAAGAGCCACAGTTCAAGTTCATAACAATAGCAATTTAAGGACTTTCTGTATTTTTTCAGTGCATGTCTGTTGTTTCACATGGATACACACATGGAAAAGGAGGAGATATGCAGAAAATGAGAAATCCTCAGGAGAAAAAGTGAGGCAGGGTGAGACAAAATTAACAGAATTATAGAAATACTCTAAGGTTTGCAAAACAGCAGAGGAGAAGGGACATTGAAGGCTGGCTGTTGGGCACAGGACTTTCCATGACCTCAGCTCTGCTGCATGTGTTCTCTGGAAAGGGGAAAAAGCAGCAGAACACAGTTAATGATTAATTGCACAACCCAAAGCTCTGCCACAAAACCCCTCCTGACCATGGCAGATATTATTCTCCCACTTCATAAAAGCTTAGCCCCAAATCCCAGCCTGGAGCTCATCCCCCTGACCTGGAGGCACCAGGGCTGAGCCTGCTCTTAACCCCAGAGCACAGAGACACTGCACCAGTGACCTGCCATTGATTTACAGGACAGTGAGGGGACAGTGGATTAGCAGAGTGTGTGTGGCTGGATCAGCTCCCAAGGTGGAAAACAAGCTCAGCCCGGGTTGGATCCGTCTGTGGGAAAATTCAGCTCTGCCTCCTCCAAAGCTCATCTGCAATTTATGCTCCTGGAGTTGTGGGGGGTTTTACAGCATCATCAATCAGTCAATCAGCAGTCCCCAGAAAGTCAAACATCCCAAACTTCCACGGAGCAGCAGGGCCTCTCCTCCCACCCAGCCCTCTTGTTGGTGTTATTTCCAAGGGGAGATTTCTGGAGAGGCTGGAAGAGGAAGGGGCAGGCAGTGAACTTGAGCTGAAGGAGGTGGGAGAGAGGAAAAGTGGGAGGATGCAGCTCTCCTCCATGGCCAGTGAGCAAAATATAGCAGAAAGGAAAAACCATGTCACCAGGGAGCACAACTGGCAAGTAAAGATAACATTTACCCTCGGGGTGTCTAAAGAGACTTTTGAAGAACACCCTGTTTTGGGGCTTTGGGAATGGATCAGGTTTCACACATCCCCAAATCCTGCAGCACCTGCTCCCTTAACCCTTTGGAATCCCCTGCTGCCCCCCACACAGCTCCTGCCACACAAACTGGGTGCTGTGCTCCCATCCCCAGTCTCCTGGCCAGGGGCTGTGCAGGCTCCAGGTGTTTGACTTTGCCTCCTCCCTGCTCCTTCCACCTTGGGAAGGAAGAAAAGCCAAGCCCAAGCCCAAGTGTGGCCCAGCTGGGCAGTGAGGACATTCCCCTGCAGTGCTCACAGCCAGGGCACAGCATCCATCCTGAGCTGCTATGTCTCTATCTGAAGTGACACAGGCAACAAAAGGGATGTGTCCCCCCCCCTCCACATGTCCCCCTCTGCTGAGTGATACAGATGGGCAGTTTGGGAGGACTGTGTGCACATATGCAGAGATGCTCTCATGTCCTTTGACCCCTCATCCCTCCATCATGGTCGATCTATAACATTTACAATCCAAAAAACAAAAGAGAAGGGAGAGTAGGGCCAGAATTCATCTTCCAGGCTGACACCTAGCGTTAATTAACGACTTAAAAATCAATGACATAAGGGACAGGCAGCAAATGACACCTCCATGCAGAGCCTGTCTGCTTTCAGGAAAGAGGAAAAAATATCTTGGAGGACAGCTTTGATTCACACACTGTACAGGGGGAGCAGGAGGAGAGAGGCTGCACCCCCAGCCCATTGATTTCTGCCACTTCAAACACCCCAAATTCCCCCCTTGGGTTTCCTATTTCCCACACCACAGTGCCCTGCTGGGTTTTCCCCAGGGATGATGCTCCCAAAGGTGTGGGAAACCTGCTGTGCTTGGAGATGAACACACAGCTAAAGAACTGCAAGGTCCAAATGGGAGATGGGCTTGAAAAAGTTCTGAGAGATCAAGAAAAATCACCTGTGTGAGTGGCCAAGTGTCACCCACGGGGCAAATGCAGCCAAGGTGACTCTGGTGCCAGCAGGTGCCACTCTCCTGGTGGCTGTGCTTGAGTGTCCCTGTGTCAGACTGGGAGCAGACTGGGAGGGCACTGCTGCCTCCAGAGGGATGGAAGGTGGGGATGGATGGATGGATGGATGGATGGAAAGTGGGGATGGATGGATGGATGGAAAGTGGGGATGGATGGATGGATGGATGGATGGATGGATGGATGGATGGATGGATGGATGGATGGATGGATGGATGGATGGTGGGGATCACAGGTCAGGCTTGCAGCTCCCACTGCCCACACAGCAATCCATGACATTCACCATTTTGCAAACTAATGGAGTTAAAACAAATCAGCTCAAATCTATGCTCAGAGCAAAGAGCAGAGGTGGAACTCCAGCTGCTGCCCATCCCCAGGCCTCAGCACTTCTTCTGCTGGAACAGCCCCACTGCCAGGAAACTTTTGTGCAGGAGCCGTGTGGAGAGATGGTCCTGGAGAGCAGATGGCATGGGGCTTTTTTTTTCCCCTCTTGAAGAGAAAACCTTTCTGGAATACTAAATCTTACAGGAGCTGTAAATGTCAAATTTAAATTCATACTTTGTACCACCTTTGATTTCAAAGAGGATTACACCTATTCGCTGAAAGCAAAGCAACACCAAAGCTACATGAAATGGAATTACGACTACTTAGGCCTTTTTCTATTGCCTCTTTATATTGTTAACTCCTTCCAATTCATTAAGTCTAATCCTTATTAGGCTAAGTAACACACATATGAATAGACAGGACTGGACACAGGAGCATATGTGCCTTTTGTATCACTTCCTGTTAATCCGCAGCCCGGGGAGGGCCGGAGCAGGGGAGCGACTGCCAGAGCCACTGGAGCTGCTGGTGCTGCTGGAGACACCAGAGCCACCAGAGCCACCAGAGCCACCAGAGCCACCGGAGCCACCGGAGCTGCTGGAGACACCAGAGCCACCGGAGCTGCTGGAGACACCAGAGCCACCAGAGCCACCAGAGCCACCAGAGCCACTGGAGACACCAGAGCCACCAGAGCCACCAGAGCCACCAGAGCCACCGGAGCTACCAGAGCCACCAGAGCCACCAGAGCCACCAGAGCCACCGGAGCCACCAGAGCCACTGGAGCTGCTGGTGCTGCTGGAGACACCAGAGCCACCAGAGCCACCAGAGCCACCAGAGCCACCGGAGCCACCGGAGCCACCGGAGCTGCTGGTGCTGCTGGAGACACCAGAGCCACCAGAGCCACCGGAGCTGCTGGTGCTGCTGGAGACACCAGAGCCACCAGAGCCACCAGAGCCACCGGAGCCACCAGAGCCACCGGAGCTGCTGGAGACACCAGAGCCACCAGAGCCACCAGAGCCACCGGAGCTGCTGGTGCTGCTGGAGACACCAGAGCCACTAGAGCCACAGGAGCCACCAGAGCCACCAGAGCCGCTGGAGCTGCTGGTGCTGCTGGAGACACCAGAGCCACAGGAGCCACAGGAGCCACCAGAGCCACCAGAGCCACTGGAGCTGCTGGTGCTGCTGGAGACACCAGAGCCACTAGAGCCACAGGAGCCACCAGAGCCACCAGAGCCACTGGAGCTGCTGGTGCTGCTGGAGACACCAGAGCCACCAGAGCCATCAGAGCCACCAGAGCCACCAGAGCCACCGGAGACACCAGAGCCACCGGAGCCACCAGAGCTACTGGAGCCACCAAAGCCACCGGAGACACCAGAGCTGCGTCCTCCTCCCGCCGGAGTTTTGTCAGTCCCAACTGAGCTCTGGGGCTGTGCCATGAAAAACCACTGGAGTGCCACGATCCCGAGCTGGGGACACCAGAACTGACCAGGAGGGGAGGGATGTGATGGATGGATGGATCCATGGATGGATGGATGGATCCATGGATGATGGATGGATGGATGATGGATGGGTGATGGATGGATGAAGGATGGATGGATGGATGGATGGATGGGTGATGAATGGATGAAGGATGGATGGATGAAGGATGGATGGATGGATGGATGGATCCATGGATGGATGGATGGATCCATGGATGATGGATGGATAATGCATTTATAGAGAAGAACCAGCCCATTTCCAGTTTTCCACCTTCCCAAAGCACCAACCCCAGCTGCAGCTCCATCCCTGGCTCTCTGCTCTGCTCATGCAATTGCAGCTCAAGCAGCAAGAAGGGGAGAGCTGAGGGCTGCAGCTGGCACAGACAGTGCCTCTGGCAGTGTGCCTCTTGGAATCACAACAGGAGATACTCAGCTCCATGTACAGCAGCAGTGCCTCCCCTCACCTGCTCTCTGCAGAAAAAAGGGGAAATTCTCCTTTCCCAGGCAAGATTTAAACCAAAAACAACCTGCCTGGTTCCACAGCAGTGAGTGAGACAGGAATCAAAGTATATAAAATAGATATTTATACAGCACCAACGTTGCTCATAGTGTTTTAAAAACAATAAAGCAGCAGCTTATATAGTCTCTTGCATATTGGGGACATGAAATAAAGCCAAGACAGGAGCTGGAATATCTAATTCCCTGGCTACACAGAAGAGAGAGTGATTCAGGTTTACAGGGTGCCATTCAGTTTTATGACAATATCTCCTAATACAGCAGGTTTATCAATTGAGCAAAAAGGCACAACGGGGTGTGTTATTATTGGAGCCTAATCTCATGCCTCGGGTGTGTTGTGTGAGGCACAGGGGCCAAAGGCCACAGCACTGTGTGATTATCCAACAGCAATGCTCACTCAGGACACCGTGTCTGGATTATAAAGTGGATTGGCTTAGGTTTTAAAATGAAATGTTAACGTTTGTTGCTTAGGTTTCAGCCGAGGATGGATCTCCCTGCTGTGGGTGTGAAGAATGGAGAGCACAGGCAGAGGAAAAGTGAATATCCTGCTCAGTGTCACTGGGTGCCAGACTGCCCATGGCCTCCAACACAACACCCTGGGGAAGGAAGGATCTTCCTGGGCTGGGAGAAGGACCCAGGGCACAGAGCTATGGATATAAACCAAGAGCACGAGTTAGCTCCCCACAGAAAGCCTCACTGACAGGTCCCCAGCTGTGAGGTTAGCATTAGAACTCACCCTAAAACTTACTAACTTACTTCTGCTTAAATGTCTACTTTATGTGTGAGTGGCTTAATGTACTTCAACCCACCCAAAGGCTTTAATTCAATCCCTGCACTCTGATTTCTCTCTGAAGAATTCAATCAGACCCCTGACTCTCTGACTCCAACACTCAGGAAATTTGGTGCTGCTGGCTGAAGGATGGTACCAAGCTTCCCTCCTGGATCCCTACCCACCCCTAAAAAGGACCCAACCTCACTTCCCCACCGTTCCCAAGGTCTAAGAAGCCTCCTGAGATCCAGGACATGTCCACCATGTATTAAATGCTGTGCAAGAGCCAAGGAGTAAAATACTTGTTGTTGCCCAAATGCAGGAAATTGCTCCTAAAAACAGGTCCCCTTTAGGCCAGTGGGATATGGGGGCACATGCTGCACCCCCGGAAGGAGAACAGGACCCTACAGGTTTTAATTAGCACTCTTCTAGCAGCAAAGTTCCTGTCTATTGTCACTTAATTACTGTGTATCTACCCCAACACACATTAAGCCTTCCCTGTGACCTCTCGCTCTCTACACCCTTGTCATTCTCTCTCTCGGAGCCTCGTGTGACACTGGGGAAACACGGAGCAACTTCTTAATTAATTGGACTAATTAGTCTCCAGGATGGCTGGACAGCTGGACCCTATCTCGGCCCAGATCTGCCCGTGCAGGGAACAATCAAAGCGCGGTTTGTTCCCCGCACTCGACAGAGTCCCGGCGCTCTGGTTCCCATTAACCCGCCTCCCCCGGGAGGGCTGGGCAGGATGAAGATGTTTTCCTTTGCCTAATGAACTCCACAGCCAGACCAGCCTGCAGCCAGAGCAGCACCTGGGAGCCACAGAGAGGGTCAAGGTTTCCTCTCAACCCCGTCCCTTTACTTTGCTCTGGTTTGGAGCCCTCCCTGCTGGGTCCCATCCCACTCCAGAACTCTTCACACCTTCCAAAACCAACTTTAGGCCTTGCTAAACCTCTGAATCAAACCTGATTTTGTAAAAAAAGGACCAAATTTGATGCTCCTGAAGGGGTATTTTTCTCTTCCATGTGTCCACAAAGATATCAGCACCTGGGGTTCCCTCCCAACAAAGCACTCACCCCTCTCCTTCCTCAATAAACTGCAGCAATTTCCATCCAGGCACAGGTCTGGAGCATGCCAAGGGTTAAACTGCATAGCTGGGTTTTTGGTAATTCTCAGAGTTTTACTGTTTCACTGCTGGTTTGCCTTCAGATATCACAGTGGGAATATGGGGAATAATTGTCTCAGACATTCTGCCATGCATCCTGCCATGGATCCACACATTACAAACTAGGGAGAAAAGATACAAATATTTTCTGTTTCTGCAGAATTTTTTGCAATTCTGAGTGCTGGGATTTTACTCCTGATCTGCTGGGTGTGAACTCTACCCAGAAGCAAAGACAGGGATTATTTTTTTTTTTTCACCCTGTCTCTATTATTTCCTTCAGAGCCACAAGCTGCTCTCCCCAAACGACACAGCTTTAAAAAAAAACCAAAAAACTGGGAACAGCGTGTATCCATCTGGAGATTTATTAAAAAAAAAAAAAAAAATTCCACTCTGTGCATTTTGGAAGCAAATTCCAAACAGCTGAAGGCTGCAGCAGGAGGGAAATGGGGAGAAAAGCACTGAGACAGCAGAGACAGCACGAGGTGTCCCCTCCCTCCTGCAGCCCGGCACAAAATTGTCAGAGGGGGAATTGAAATAAATGCTGGAGAGGGTCTGGACAGCTCAGGGAACTTTCCCGAGTCTGGGAAGTTGAAATGTGAGAGAAACAGGAGGAGCTGCAGCTGCCCAACCTCATTCCATCATCCCTGAGCAAGTCTGGGAATCCAAACCCCCTGAATGCTTTGGAGAACTGCTCCAGAATCATCAGCTGGGCTGTCAGGTTATACATGAGACTGAAATAAGTGAAAATTGGAGCAAAAAATATTGAAAGACTATTTTTCAGGAATTTGTGTTTTCAGAGCATCCTGCAGCAGACAGAGGTGATCAAATCTCAGGTCCTTTGATTCTTAGACAAGAAGTCTCAGAGACAAGAAATTTCAGACAATGAAATTTCAGAGACAAGAAATTTCAGAAATTTTAGACAAGAAATTTCAGAGCATCCTGCAGCAGACAGAGGTGATCAAATCTCAGGTCCTTTGATTCTTAGACAATTTTCTGAGTCTACAAGTGCTGCAGGACCATCTCAGCTTTGGCTGGAGCTATCACATTCCTCAGCCAGGGCTTTGTTCAGGTCAAAACCTGCAAGTCCCTGAATTCCTACAAAAAAAGAAAGAACTGAAAGTGTGCAAGGCACCACTGGGGTCTGTACTGCCCAAAATTCAGGGCTCTGAGCCAGCAGATCCCTGGATTTAACTGCTAGCAAAGCCCACTGAGCTGGTCCTGCCTGGCCTCACACCCAGGAATTTCCCAGACTCACTCCCAGTGGCTCATCCACAACTTTGTTCCTTTCCCCAATAAATGGCATTTTGTTTTATAAAGACATTCAGCCTGTATTTAGAAGACTTGTGAGTGATGGAGCATCTACCATATCCCCTGGCAATTTTCTCCAATGGTTAATTACTGTGACTGTCAAAACACACACTTCAATTCTCATTTGAATTTCTCTGCCATCAGTTCCCAACCACAGAACCTCGCTGAATTTTTTTTTTTTTTCTCTTGTTCAGCTTTAGAGTCTTTTACTGTCTCTCATTCTTCCCTGAGTTGGTATTTGTAGATTATGACCACATTGTCTTTTAACCTTTTCCCACGTAAAGATTGGTTTGAACTCCTTGGCACCTGCTACAAGATTATCCTAATGCACTCCTGCACTGCCGAGGGGAGGGACAGGCACTGCAGGCTGGGTGCACATAAAAAAGGCAATCAAGCCCTGCAAAGTGACCTGTGCAGCTCCCTCACTCTGTCCCCAGTGCCTTTTTGCACACTGCCTGAACCACAGGCATTTAAACACACAGAGGATGGGAGTTCAGCAGGCAGAGGCATCAGACACCCCCAGCAGTTTGGTGTGCCCACATCTGAGCCCAAAAACCACCCCAGGGATGGCACAGCCTCTTCCCCAGTGACTCCCAGTGACTCCCAGTCCTCACTCTGGAGGAACAGGAGACCCTGAATGTGCCCCCCCAGCAGAACCTGATCCCTCCTGCTGATCCCAGGGAGCAGCTTCCAATTCACTGGCAAAGCACCAACTATTACCTTTTTAACTCGTGCATTTTCAATACATACAAAGAACATGTACAACAAGGTTTTGCTGTGGTCAATAATCCCTGAAATGATGTTTTCAACAAACCTCATTTCAAGTCTAGATCTGGAGTAGAGAAGTGATTGGATGAAAGGCCATTATATGACTGCTGTAATTTATTCTGCAGAGAGCTAAAACCACCAATTATCTGACATGAATGACACCACTTCTTTTTCTCACCAACACAAAGGTGCACAGTATCTATTTTCCGAGATCTAATTTAAATTTTAAAAAACCTCCTATGTTTAAATAAAAGGTGGTGGCTACAAACCAGCTCGAGTCAGAAACACTGAGCAGGAGTGAGAAATCTCAGGAGCTGCATCCCTTGGGTTCCACTTGGGCTCCTTGGGAAGCAGCTGTGGCTGCACCAGCTCTGTTTACAGCAGCAGGGCTGGGAGGAGTGAGTGTTTATTACTTTGCAATGGGGCTCTAAAGAGGGAGGTTTTGTTTTCTGTGTTTTGGGATGCAGAATTTGGCTGATCCAGTTTCTGATCTGGTCCATTGGAAGGTGCAGCAGTGCCTTCAGTAGGTTCTAAACTCAACCAAAAAGCCCAGCAAAGTGTCTGCATGAAATCAGAAATGCTTATTTAAGGGCCAGCACCCTCTGCTGTGCCCCCCATCCTCAACACCTTTCTCTGGCTGAGGAAACCAGTGACCCACTTGCTGGACCAAATTAATTAAATCCCACTTGCTCATTAACACCAAGGAGTGAGTGCTTATTTTAGAAGCACAATTATTTCCCATCCTCCCTTCCAGAAGGACCCTGGCACCCAGTACCCACTTGTGTGGTGCCCCAGGGTGCTGAGGCTCCAGCAGAAGTTGTGCAGCACCAGCTGGAGCCCAAACAGGGTCCCTGGGAGGGAGCTCAGAGATGCCTCAGTGTTAATTTACTGCAGGGAAAGGCTGCTGTAAGCAGGGCAACACCTTTAAACTGACAAATGTGAGTGACACAAGTGACAACATCTTGCCAGTTTGCTGCAAGGGGATGGAGAGGAGCAGCCTGGATCATAAAACACCAGCTTTAATCTTCCACCACAAAAAAAATAAACTCAAAAAGTTACAAGCAAGAGCAGGAAGATAAATATAATTACAATATTCTGAAAAGCTCTGTACACATGTGCACCTATCTGGAATATTCACCTGGGGAATTGCAATGGCTGTGTGTTGGGGAAGGGGGGAACCCTCAGCTCTGAGCAGGCAATTCCAATTCCTCACTTCAACCAGAGCATTGTCTGATGGTTTGAAGGGGACAAATTGGGATGAGACTGAGGTTTACCCCTCTCATGTTTGATTTTGGGGTTTGGTATAGGACAGGGAATGCAGTGTGCAGGGCCCCTCTGTACCAAATTCAATATCTGAGCATCCTGGCAGGAGCCTGCACAGGAGCCTGAGCATCCCTCCCTGGCTCTCAGCACATTCCAGGATCCCACTGACCTGCTCACCAGCAAATAACAGAAATTAATGTCTGATCTGGCATTTGAAAACCTCCGAATGAAATGACAGCACCATAAATCCACGATGCTCCTTTGAAATGTCATTAGCATTGCCAATGCTTCAGGTCAAGCCTGAGCCCGGAACCATAAACAATCCCAAGGAAAACAGAAATGCTCCGAGGTGAGAAAACCACCCTTCCTGGGACAGCGATCTACAGTTTTCTAAACCAGTTTGAACTTATTGCAGCAGCTCCTATTTATCTTCAACAACGACTTCATAAACTCCAATTCCTAAAATTGGGGCTAAAATGAAGGCAAGCACTTTTCCTGGCGTGCCTCATTCATTTGGTTGCCCCCGAGGGATGGGCAGGAGATGACTCGGAGCTGTCACCTCCTCCCGCCGATGTTTTACAGCCACTGCTGCTGCTGGAGGTGCTTTCTGCTTTTCCTATCACGGTGACATCTGAGTGCCGCTTTCGATGAGGCCAAATGGCCAAGTTCTAGCGGGCTTTGGACACTGGGAATTAATCAAAGTTCAACGTTTATGTCCCGCGCTCATTCATCAGCGGGAGCAGCCAACACCACTCCAAGGGAGGACACCTGGCTTTTCCTTGTGGTTTGCTTTCCCAGCGCGGCAGAACGGGGGAAGTTTGGTCACAGAGAGCCAGTTTGGATCAGCACAGCTGGTCCTGTTTAGCATAAACCCCTCAAATTCCCTGTCTGATCTCGGGCATGTCACCAGCCTGCCTGAGAGCCGGTTGATCAGCTGGAAGGAGGGATGTGTGACACGCAGAGCTGTCTGCCGAGTTAAATGCTGCTCGTTTTAACCCTTTCCTAGGGTTAGCCACAGGGCTGGGAGCTGAGCCATCTGCCCTGGGATTGTTGGCATCCTTCTCTGCCAGGACAAACCTCCAACACTCCCACTTTACCTTTACCCTACGTGCTTTCAAAAAAACTCGCAGCGGGGTGATGATGCGCGAGTAAGCACAGTGAGAAGGTAACTCTTTTTGGAAGCTTTCCAACAGGCAGATTTGACGGGTTTTGGGTTCTTCCTGCCGGGGAAGGGCAGGAGGAGAGGGGCAGCAGTTCTGCTTCTCCTCTCCGAGCTGCGGGCAGGAGACAAAGCGAGAGATGCTCCTGCCACTCGCGGCTCCCTGGCGCTGCTGACCTCAAACATATTGTCCGTGACTTTCTGGCCATCCAGGAGCCGAGAACACGCTGGCAGGAGGCAGAGACCCCTCGGCTGTCCTCAAAGCACAGCCCCGCGTTCTCCACCCACGGAAAAAAAAAAAAAATAAAATAGGGCAACAGCGCTGGAAGTGAGGGCTGGAAGCCTTGAGAGATTTAACTCATTAAACGCGCCGCGTGTGATGGAGATGTTATCCAGCCCCCGGTAAGGAGGGCTAGGAAGAGCTGGGGCTCGGTGCTGAAGTGGCTGCTATTAAGATGTTTTAAGGAGGGCGAGTGGGCGAGTTTGCGTGGACAAGTGCAGGGCAGAGGGAGAGAGCGCGCACAAGCAGGAGAAAGAAATATTACATGAAGAGAAGAACCAATTAAAGGGGGACACGGGCTCTTCAGAATGATTGTCTCTGTCTAAGCAGGGAACCGGAGCGTTTAACCTTTTGTTTGTGTTTCACCCAAACGCTGCCTCGCCCTGCGCTGGGGTCACAAGCGGGTCACCGGCACAGCGTGTAAATCACCGGGGCTGTGCCCCCCACCCAGCCCTGCCACCCCCGGCAATGGCACAAATGGCACTGTGGTGGCAGCGGGGAGAGACCCCGAGCACAGCAGGGTGGATTTTGCAGTGGCACGGTGGCTTCTCCATCAGTGAGGCAGCTTTACAGCAGGACTGATCCACCTCAGATCACCCTGGGAGCAAAGCTGGCACTTTGGAATTTTGATTTTAAATGCAGGTTTAATTGTACTACAAAACTGTGCTGGGGTGCAGGAATAATCCAATATATGTGCCTTAAATCCTGTGTATTGACTGCCCCATCCAAACTGGAGGTGCTCATTTCTCAGGCTGCTTCAAGGGGCTGTCCTGAAGGGATACAGCCAGAAGAAAGACTGGATTCATTTATATAATGAATAAATAAAAAGCTTTTCCTGCGAGCAAGAATTTTTCAAACAAAGTAAAGTTAATTTACTCCATCTCTCCACTTCTCAAAGAAAAAGAGAATCCAAAACAGCCACGCAGTTTTGTGAAATGGATCAGGCAGAGGCAATTTTGTCACTTACATTTTGAAAATTGAGACTGATTTATAATGAACCAAATTTCTCCCTTCTGCCCAGGTTGCCAATAAAAATATGTAACTTTTGGAAGCCTGGTAGGAGGGATGGAGTTATTGCCTCCTTGGCAGTCAGATAAACAAGAGCTGAGAGGCTGGAAGGGAGAGGTTCTTGCTCCATCCATCCATCCATCCATCCATCCATCCATCCATCCATCCATCCATCCATCCATCCATCCATCCATCCATCCATCCCTCAGCTGATTCACCTGGATCTAAGGAATTGTCTCACTCCCTCTCTCCAGGCTCGATTCATTCCCTGCACTGCAACCCTGAGTGCCCCAAAAACACTGCAAGCTGTCCTCTGAAACACTCTGTCCTTTACCCTCAGGGCAGGAATTATGTGTGTCACCCTGTCCCCTGTCCCTGGGTCACCTGTGCCACTCCCACCCTGCATTTGGGACACCCACACCTCCCAAACTCTTGTGCAAACTCTTTTTTTGCTGGAGCACAGGCACACACACACCGTGGCATCTCTGCTGCTCTTCCTCACTGTATCACAAGCCCTGGTTCTCTCCCAGCCCATCATTTGTGTATTAACTCTCCATTAGCTCAGAGCTGCCCCAATTTCTGAGCCCCCCTGCTGCAAGGTGTTAATGGAGGATTTGCAGCAGCAAAGCCAAACGGCCTCTTTGCCCAAGAGGCTTTCACTTAAACAGAAAGCCAGAGCAGAAATCCAGCAGGAACTGCTGCCCCCCATCCCTCTGCCACCTGCAAAGTGGAGGAGAGATCCAGGGAAGGGCAGCCTGCTGTTCTCTGCCTCCACACAGCCCAGAGCAAAATAAAGGACAGCACAGCCTCCAGAAACACATCCCTGCATCTCAAGGATCCCAGAATGGCTGGGGTTGGAAGGGACCTTGAAGCCTATTCAGAGCCATGGCAGGAACACCTTCCACTGTCCCAGGCTGCTCCCAGCCCTGTCCAGCCTGGCTTTGGGCACTGCTGCTCTGGGCACGGTGCCCATGAGGGCACCAGGAGCACTGGGCAGAGCAGGACCCTCTGCCACCCCCACAACTCCATCCCTCTTTGCTGACATCCTTCTCTAAACCTCCTCCCTGCAGGCAGAGAGAGACCAGGCACCTCTTGGAGACCAGAGGAATAATGTAATTTCCAGTATCAGCTGAAGCCAAATAAAGTGGAAAGCAGAGCCAAGCACAGGGCTGTGCTCTCAGACAGAGGGAGGGAGCTCTGCTGGTTCCAAACATCCAGAAAAACCAACCTGGTTCAACACCACACATTAAAGGTGGATCGAGTTCTGCTCAGGCAGATTCCTCACTTAGGAAAAAGAGACAAGCTGCCCTAAACATTGCTAATGTGCATTGCTAACTGCACACTGCACCTCCAATCATTTGTATGACAGAGGAGGAACCTAATCCTGAATCTGAAAAACTATGTGATGGAGGATTTACAGTATTAGAAGGCAAACAGTGGCAGGTGTAATTAGGAGAAAAATTTGTCATGCTCTTGACTCTAGGAGAGAATGAAAGGTCTGGAATAGCAATCTCCCAAGTGTTTACCCAATGTGAGCACACACAAGATGGAAAGCACATTTCCGACCACGGGCAGATTAATATTTGATGCCAGAAAGAGAAATGCACGCTGTTCATGTTTATTTAGGATATTGTGAAATACAGTGAAATTTGCAATTTTATTGGATTCAGGGGTTCTGTGTTTTTGAAAAGTCCTAAGCTACTGTATGTTGGATAAGAAGCACATATGTTAGGAGTTTAGACATGCCAGCTGCAGGGAATGAAAGGGCTTCCCCTCCCCCTGATTTTAAAGAAGAAAAAAAAAAAAAAAAAAAGAGATATAAAAAGATTAGCCGCAGGATAAACTGGGAAAACTCCACTGAGCTTTCTGTGTCTCTTAATACTAATTTTAGTGGCTAGAACTGACACAAAGGAAAATTATATCTGGGTTACTTTGTCAGCCACTGCAACTCTGAGACTCTGTGGTGTTAAAGCAACACTCTCATCCAAGGGGCTGTGGTGGGACCCATCCTGGGTGATTTGGTTAGGGTGAGGGTGGATTTTAGGGATGGGGGCCAGGATCATGTCCCAGGAGGATTTCCTGCACTCCAGGCACTTCCAGAGCTTTGCTGTGTTGGGACACTGACACCCAGGGCAGGTGCTCCTTTGGCAAGGTCGGCCATCCCTTCCAGCAGCACCTCAGGGCTGAGGCTTTGCCACAGATTCCCAGAAAGGTGACAACAAATAAATCAGCACTGCAGGGAGTGAATATGGTGGAGTTCTCTTTGCCATCACATGTGCACCCTGCTCTTCCACACAGGACCAAAAACTGCCCCTGCCCACAAACCCCAACACTCCCCTGCTCTTTGGACACCTCAGAACCCTTCCAGGAATGACTTCTTTTTCTCCAGAAGTTACAAGTTAAATCACAAAGAAAGAAAAACCACAAAGAAAACGACATGGATGTGTATAAACCACGTACAAACCCTTGTGCACATCACAACCCTTCTGTCCCTCATTCTGAGTGGGTTTTCACCCTTTCCTCCCCTCCAGCTCAGGCCCTGGCAAAGCAAACCCTGGCAGCTGCTTTTTGGAGAGTTTGACTGTGCTAGTCCTGGGGCACAACCTGATTTCAGTGTAAGAGAGGCACAGGTTGGGAGAAGCAGCACTGAGATTTCAGCTCATCCCTGTGCCTGGAGGCAGCTCCTGCAGCATCACAGCTCATCCCTGTGTCACTGCAGTGCTGTCCCTGTGTCACTGCACAGTGCTGTCCCTGTGTCACTGCAGTGCTGTCCCTGTGTCACTGCAGTGCTGTCCCTGTGTCACTGCAAGCTGTCCCTGTGTCACTGCAGTGCTGTCCCTGTGTCACTGCACAGTGCTATCCCTGTGTCACTGCAGTGCTGTCCCTGTGTCACTGCACAGTGCTGTCCCTGTGTCACTGCAAGCTGTCCCTATGTCACTGCACAGTTCTGTCCCTGTGTCACTGCAGTGTTGTCCCTGTGTCACTGCAGAGCTGTCCCTGTGTCACTGCACAGTGCTGTCCCTGTGTCACTGCACAGTTCTGTCCCTGTGTCACTGCAGTGCTGTCCCTGTGTCACTGCAAGCTGTCCTGTGTCACTGCACAGTGCTGTCCCTGTGTCACTGCAGTGCTGTCCCTGTGTCACTGCAAGCTGTCCTGTGTCACTGCACAGTGCTGTCCCTGTGTCACTGCACAGTGCTATCCCTGTGTCACTGCAGTGTTGTCCCTGTGTCACTGCACAGTTCTGTCCCTGTGTCACTGCAGTGCTGTCCCTGTGTCACTGCAGTGCTGTCCCTGTGTCACTGCACAGTGCTGTCCCTGTGTCACTGCAAGCTGTCCTGTGTCACTGCACAGTTCTGTCCCTGTGTCACTGCACAGTGCTGTCCCTGTGTCACTGCACAGTGCTGTCCCTGTGTCACTGCAGTGCTGTCCCTGTCTCTGCATGGCTTTGTCCCCAGAGTCACAGTCTGAGCTTTCCCAAAGGGCTCCCCAAAATCCCAGCCAGGATGTGGCTGACGGAAGGAAATGGGGATGTTCTGGGTGAGGAAGGAGGAGGCTGATACTTTGCTTCTCTCATTGCTCTGCCCAAGAAAAGGGATGTATTGTGCTCCCACACATCATTGGGCAGGAGAGGAGGTGTGTGACAGCTCCCATATTCCCCACATGGGGAAGGAGGATGGGAAGATTCTCCTCTCCCACTCAGGGTACCTGCAGTGATCCATTGCTCACAGGCAGAAAGGGCTGCAGCAGCAGACACAGAATCTGTGCTGGAAGAAACACAGGAACAGCAGGAAGGGATTGGACAGAGACAGGAATAAAGGGGAAAATACACTGAGGGAGGCAAAACCTGGAGAGGGGGAAAGAGATCTGTGCAGAAACAGCAAGGGAAGAGTGACTGGTGCAAGCAATAAATAAAGCAGGTTAATGAAGAGGCTGAGGAGGGGAATGTTCTCAGTGGAGGGAGAGCAGAGTGAGGAGGGCACAGCAGGGAGGGGAACCCTTGGGAAGGTTCCCCAGCACCTGCAGCCCTTTCTGCTCCCTCCCAACAATGGGAAATGCAATGAGGTGCAGGGGCTGTGCCACCCCAACCACAGCAAATGTCCCCAACCAGGACACCAGGGCCAGGCCCTTCCCCAGCCCTGGGCACAGCTGGAATAGGAGCAAACCCAATTAATTCAGGCAGTGCTGCTGGGATGGGAGAGCAAAACATGGAGCATGCCAGGATTGCTGCCCTAAAACACCCTCTGAAATCCAGGAATTCAAGCACCCTGACTGCCAGGGAGGGTTCCACTGTCTGTGAGCCTGCCTCACGTGCACCAGCCCCAACCCATTCCTCCAAACCCCCAAAATCACATTTTACACAGTGCACACACACCCCAAAGCCTCCTCAGAGGTTTGCACCAGACAGACTTTGCCATGAACCCTCTGCAGCTAAAATTAGTATGAAAATGGTGGTGTTTCATAAAAGAAAGATATGTGGATGCCCGTAAGTGCCATTTGATTTCTCAGTGAGAGGATAAAGTGTTTTTTCCTACATAATTTTTGATGTAGAGGCTAAATTAGGCCCGAGAAGAGGGACAATACAACTTTAAACATCATTAGTATTCAGCCTACGTAAGCCAACCAACAGCAGTTATGTATTTTTGCAAGTATGCATATAATTTATTGTGGAGAACACAATTTACATGGGTAGTCGATGCCTGTTTTATAGCCTCACAAATAGATGTATGAACTCAAGCATATAATGGCTCAACCAGCAGGCGCAAATACGTTCTAAATCTTCTAAATGTGCTTCACAAAAATGTAACTGAGGAATATAAAACAGATCAATTCTTGCATGTTATATATTGGTTTTTGATTTACAAATCTAATCTGGGAAATTTCTTTAGAAATGAGTGGATTTTTTTTTACTGAACTTCTTCTTTTACAGGATTGTGCCAGTCCAATCCTCGAGGATTCCCTCCTGGATATGGCTGGGTTTAGAGGTTTTTTATTATTATTTTAATCTATGGAGAGAATACAGTATATATTTGTGGCATTTGATTTCATAGCTTCCTGTGTGTCCTAGTGCTAATTTCCTAAGAAAACCCTTTTCTGTTATTTACAGTCTCATAACACACAGCGTGCTTTATCTATGCTGGCCCTAATTAGTTTCCCAAAATAAAAAGGAAGGGGAAAAAATGGGGAAAAAATAATAATAAAACCCCAAACACATTACTTGTGGATCCTTGCACATCCTAGAAAGTTGGCAGTTTCATTTCTAATTCAGGTGCAGGGGGAAGATAAAATCTGGGTGTCTGGAATAAAACACATTTCTAATGGGATGGAACGACAATCCCTTATTACCTCCCACCATTTTTCTCGTAGTTTTGCTCCAAGTACAGCAAATCCCTGTGCTATATTTTTTCATAATGTATAGCTTGCTATTACCTCTCAAGAACAATTTTTATAGAGAGGGTGCCCTGTTCAATAGATCTGTAGTGTCTCCAAGGGGGAATTCACACTGGGTTTTATTTATGGTTACACTCAACTGTACCATGTTGCCAAGCTTCCCCCTTTGGATTTGTCAAAAAATAAAAAAAAATTCCTTTCTCCACCAAAGCCTCTGCATCACATGGGTATTAAGATATAAAGGAAATAATTATTTTGCCCTTTTTAAGACCCTTATAGCACTTGTCTGATATAACATCAAAAGAATAATAATAATTAGAAGAACAAAGTTGGATGTTTGAATATCAGAGAATGAATATTCCAAAACACAGGTTTTGCTTTGAAGCCTGGATTATCTGGAATCTCCAGAAAGATGATTGTTGCTGACTGATTGTGTGTTTTCTGACTCCCATATGAAGCATTTATCTGTCTCCAAAGGGTTTTGGCATCATCTTGGCTTATACCAGAGCACAAACAAATTAATTCCATCACCCCCCTCAAATATTCTTGGAGCTAGATTTCATTTTTAGCCCTTTCCACAAACACATGATATTTCTGGTCTATTCCACTACAAATTTTTTTAAAAATCCCAATAATTTAAAAGCAAAAGAAAAAAAAACCCCACTGGTCATGACACAAAATAAATCCCACCTTGTGCTGACCTTTCCTTTGGCATTAATTTTGAGTGTCTGTGTCATTTTGGGTCCCTGTCTCACGTGGGCACGGCAGAGATCCACAATTAAACCCATTAATTACAAACCCCTCTGGGGAGCAGGGAGCCCCCAAAACCCCCCAAACCCAGCACTGGGGAACAAAAAAGCTCCTTCTGCTCCAGGTGTGACCAAACCCACCTGCAGGGACAGAGCTGCAAAATAATTTACAAATTGTACTTGGGAGGGAGAAGGAAAAAAAAAAAAAAAAAAAAAAAAAGCAATGGCATTTAAGGTCTTGGAAATGTGTTTGTTTGGGTTTTCCAGAAATAAGAGCAAAGGCAGAAGCCTCCACTCTGAATCACAGTGACAAAAAGAAGCAAAGATTAAAACCCAGCGAATTTTGCTCTCCTGCAAGAGCACATTAAAAATACTTCTGGCTCCACTGGGAAGACTATCTGATTTTCCACAAAAGGAATTAGTATTTCTATTTTTAACAGTACAAAGTCTACAGCTTGTCTATGGAAAGATCAGTGTCCCAAGTGGCAAAAGTTCTGAGGAAAAAATCCAGGTTAAAGCAGGGCGGCTCTGAGCAGGGGGATTTTAATACACCAGGAACTGAGAGGGAGCCCAAACTCTCTTCATTTAGGACACCAGAAAAACCACCACAACTTTGAACAGACATTTAAACAGAAAAAAATATCAATAGGTCATGGAAACATCCAGGAGGAAAAAAACTCTTTGGAAAGTTAAAATGAGTGAGATGACAAAGGAGTACCTAGAGACAGTTCTGCTTAAAATAACAAATGTAAATGTTTCTGTGGAAAAAAGAAAATCATTGGATCACCTGAGGATAATTCTCTGTTGAAAAAAACAGGGAGAGAGCTCTCTCCTCTGGAAAATCAGGCCCTTGCAAAGCCCAGCAGCTCCAGGGGACAAAACAGAACCAGCACAACCTCCCCACCCTGGGACATCAGTGCTGCAGGGAGAGCCCAGCCCCAGCTTCCCCAACCTGCAGGATATTGATTACTGATTTTATGGATTGCTTGGACACCCCAGATAATCCCTAGAGGGAAAGGGCTTTAGGTGACAGCCAGGTGACACAAAAGCCCAGTGTCCCCAGTAGAGAGGTTCTGCCTGAACCTGGCTTGACTGGTGACTGTAATTGCAATTCCCCTGGAGGAGCCAGTCCAGGGATTTCCCTTGGGTTCAGGTGTCCCTGGACACAGGGATCATCCTGCCCAGCAGCTCTGAAAATGTGGGAGCACAATTGGAGTTAAATTTCCAGACCAAGGTATGTGGAACATCCCCACTTCATTTTAATTGATCCTGCCAGGCAAGATTGATTATCTGCAAAGGGCATATTAACACTGCAGAGGTAAACAAGGAGCTCTGCTGGCAGGAGCAGTGATGCCTCAGAGAGCAGGGGCTGCTCTGGGAGAGCACAAATCCTGTGGGGGAATGGGGAAAACCAGGGAAAATTCCAAATAATCCTGCTGAAGGGATGGGCAGTGCTGCTGTGGTGTCCAGAGCTCTGTCCTGACTCCACAATATGTGACACTCACAGCTCAGTCCATCACCCATTTCCTCCTTCCCAAATCCAGCTCTGCTAAAATGCTACAAGGCTGATTATTTCTACCTAGGGTTGAAAGGAAAAAAACCCTCTCTTTCTCCTTTTAAGGTGGACTAAAATAATAATAATAATGTGAGAAGACCCACATGCAGGGCTGAAGTCACATCCTGTTCGTTCATTACAGTAACAAATGTGTTCGACAGTAATTATCCAAAGGGGAGAATTCCAAATCTTCTCATCTTGCTCTCTCCTAATTAATTAATAGTTTAAATGTCATCATGATGGGAAGTGCTCATCAGAAGCAGAATCTGCTGCCATGATTTACAACTCTGCCTCCAAAGGCTCTGAAGCAGTGGCACCCCAGGGTTAAATTTAATTCAAAAACCTAAGGCTCTTATTGCTCTCCTCTCCAGTTTAGCCCTGAAACTCCCCATCAAACCCACAGTGTGAAGGGAAGATGTGTGGGGGGAGCACTTCCTTCCCCTGCATTTTTTCTTTTTTTTTCTTCTTCTTTCCATCATTAAGTTGGAAACGGAAAGATTAAATTAAAATTAGTCGTTTGTCAACTTGTTAGAGATTTGTTGCAGGAGGCAATTGAGGGCCAAGGCTGCTGTGGAGCTGAGCAGAGCTGATCTAAAAGGGGCCCTGGCAGTGGGTGAGAGCAGTGTCAGCTCTAATCCAGGCTGGAAAGGGAGCTCAGCACTCCAGCTGCACAACAATGAGCAAAAGGAGCCTCTGTCACTGAGTGCTCTGCTCCTTGTTCCCAGCCAGCTCTGAGCTTTTAGCCAATTAACCAGCACAGCTCTCCTCTCCCAGCAATTCTGGGCTGGAATAATTAGAATTTGCACTTAGTGGAGCCTCTCCTGCTGCAAGAGGTTTGCCTCTGAGTGGAGTGGGGAGGGAAAGGCAGCACCAGCCCAGAGTGCCCAGGAGCAGAGAGGGAGCACAGGGCTGACCCTTGGTGGTTCCAAATCCAGCTTTTCCAGCCAGGAACCATCCAATTGGTTGTGGTGTGCACCAAACCACTGTCCTGGGCTGGGGACACAGACACAGGGCTGCAAACACTGCAGCTGGAGCAGCTTCAAACATTCAAACCCTGCAGCAAACACACACCCTGCAAGGGGTCATCCCAAAAATAAGTCCACAAAAATTAACACATTCTCCATCCTTTGGATTTCTTAAAAATAAATGAATTCAACTAAACAACTGGTTTTGGGGTTGCAATGAAGAATTCTGCCCACGTCATTCCAAACAAAACCCTGACTGGATCATCACCAAGCATCCTGTGTCTAATGGCAGGGAAGAAAATCTTCTGCATTCAGAGAAACCCGTGCAGTGATCTGGATTTTTGAGTACTGAGAGGCCAGCTGGGAATTCCACCTTCAGAAGATCCCCACGCCCATTCAGGCACACAAATACCTGCAAGGAATGCTCAGCACCACAGGTGAGCTCCCCGTGTCCTGCAGACTCATCTCAGCTGAGCTCAGCCTAAGCTGACAGAGTTTTCTGCTCAGAGGATGGGATTCAGCCCGAGGGCAGGGAACTGCCCGGGATGTTTAACTACAGCTCCAGGCACGTGTCCTTCACTGATGGATGGACTCCATCACCTCCTCCAAAATAACCACATCCCATCCTTCCTCTCTCCCACCTTCCCTGCGCACACGTTGCAAATCCGTGAGGTTGGAAAAGAGAAATTACAGATCTTTATTTGCCAACTTTGCACATTTTCTGCCTCCCCCCATTTCCATAAAACAACTCTTTTATTCCCAAGGAGGAATGGGGGGTGGGAGCTTGTTATTTTTCTATTTCAGATAAAAGGTTGGCAAAAGAAGAACCCGATTCATGTCATTGTATTTCCTTATTGTCTGCATTAACCTTCCCCATGGTTACTTGTTCTTTGTAATGTTACACTTGTCTTGCTGCAACACATGAATACCCGAGCCAATTTTGTCATGCAAATGAATTCAGTTGGATTGTAAATTGTGTGAAGGAGCATTAGTTTATCAGGAACCCGCCTGCATGCTGCACCCAACTGATTTCTCCTATTCACACCAAGAGTGCAATGTTTGCTAGTTGATCCTGAATGTCCATTCGAAAGCTGTGGGGTTTATTATCATGATTATTATTATTATTATTATTATTTGTAAGGACTTTTACATTTGCATTTACTTATTTATTCAGTCAGTCACAAAGCTGTATTCCTTTTCTAAAGCCTGATTTATATAATCAAAACCCACAGCTATGCCATCAAAAATGAAATATTACTGCAACCCATGTCTGTATTTATTGTAAGCCTGAATGGAAGGCTTGTACCTGTGTTGGGAAGGAACAGACATTATAATCTCTGAGCCATCAGGTAGATAACGTTGCTGGCATTTCACACTGTAAAATGAAAATATTTCTATTGAGGTCGATACCTGTATTTAGAGTGACATTTCTTCAGCCAGCCCTGGGGTTATCACTGATCAGGAAAGCCCACTCAGGACAGAGACACAAACATTGCATCTGCAGAGCAGCCTCCTCCTGCCAGCTGCCAATCACCCTGGGAAAGGCACTGAGAGCAAGCCTGAACCCCATGGAACTGCACATCTGCATCCACTGAACCCCATGGAACTGCACATCTGGATCCACTGAACCCCATGGAACTGCACATCTGCATCCACTGAACCCCATGGAACTGCACATCTGCCTCCTCCAGGGAACCCCATGGAACTGCACATCTGCATCCACTGAACCCCATGGAACTGCACATCTGGATCCACTGAACCCCATGGAACTGCACATCTGCATCCACTGAACCCCATGGAACTGCACATCTGCCTATTCCATTGAACCCCATGGAACTGCACATCTGCATCCACTGAACCCCATGGAACTGCACATCTGGATCCACTGAACCCCATGGAACTGCACATCTGCATCCTCCAGGGAACCCCATGGAACTGCACATCTGCATCCACTGAACCCCATGGAACTGCACATCTGCCTATTCCATTGAACCCCATGGAACTGCACATCTGGATCCACTGAACCCCATGGAACTGCACATCTGCATCCACTGAACCCCATGGAACTGCACATCTGGATCCTCCAGTGACCCCCATGGAACTGCACATCTGCCTGCTCCAGCAGTGGGAATGTGTCCCTCTGGCCTCCTTAGGGCCCTGATCCCAGCAGCTTCACCCTCAGCACCTGCAGTGCCCCACCCTGTCACTGTCCCCAAACCTTCCCCTTCCCCTTTGCTTCACCCCAGGTGAGTCAAGAAGAGCTGACACAACTTTGCTTTAGGGCTGGAGACCAAAGCCACGACCCCATTTCAGTGCCAGTGACAAAGCTGAAGCCAGGAATACAGACTGGATATCAACAACCAACTCCTGGGCCTGCCTTGATTTGTAGTGAAGCTCAAAATTATCAATAAGTTGGTGGCAAGAGCAGAACAACCTCCAAATCAAGTGTAACAGCCTCACTGCTGCCCTTATCTCCCTGCAGACTGGGCACTATGTCAAGGGCAGCCTCAGAAATGAAACCAGAATTCACATTTCCTCACATTCTCCAGAATTATGGATGGAGCCAATACTCTGCCAGGCATCTGCTGGATCATGGCTGATTAAACAACAAATACCAGGAGTGTGTGTGCCTGTCCTTCCAGGAGGGATGGCAGGGACATCCTTCCCTCCCTGCTCAGACCAGCTCCACTCCCTCACACAACAGGGAAAGGCTGGGAGAACTGGGAATGGTCAGCCTGGAGAACAGAAGGCTTTGGGTGACCTAAGTGTGGCTTCCAGCACCTGAAGGGAGCCACAGGGAAGATGGAGAGAGAGCTTTAACAAGAACATGGGTGACAGGAGGAGGGGAATGGCTTCACACTGCCAGAGGGCAGGGTTGGATGGAAAACAGGAAAATTCCTCCCTGGGAGGATGGGGAGGCCCTGGCACAGGGTGCCCAGAGCAGCTGTGGCTGCCCCATCCCTGGAAGTGCCCAAGGACAGGGTTTGGGGTAGTGGAAGGTGTCCCTGCCCACAGCAGGAGATGAAACAAAATGATCTTTAAGGCCTCTTCAACCCAAACCATTGCAGGATTCTGGGATTCCATGACAACAGAAGATTTGTCTGAATGTCACAATGACACAAAGTGCTGAGTGGGCTGTGACCCACAGGTGAGAGCCCTGCATGGTCCTCTGGGCCCTGCAGGAGCAAATCTGGACTGGATGGGCTGGGGACACCAGCCTGGGGTGGATCCTGGGGACATTCCCATCTAATCAGCCCTGAAACACAAAGGGAGAGCAGTGGGTGCATCCTCACCCTCCCTGTGCCATATGGAGAGCAGATTAGGAGCCTCTGGGGCCACTAATCCAGCACAAAAAAGGCACTTGAGCTGGTGTTTACAGCCAGGCTCTGGGTCCAGGTGCTGCCAGTAAACCACCCCAGCTCTACCCAGCCTCTTCTGGGCCTCAGTTTTAACAAGTTTCTCCTTTTCAGAGGGGCACTGGATACTCATTCCCATTTAGGAAGTGCCTGTGAAAGCTCCAGATAACCAGAGCTGCAGGTGTACAGAGTGTTCTTTACAATCCTGCCCTATAAAAACAACTTTAGGAGTGTGCTTTATCTGCTGTGGACCTGGCTCGAGTTTGAACATAACTCTTCCCCCACTACACTGAAGATAAAGAGATCAAACCATAAGCAACTGAGGATGGAAAAGGGGAAACAGCAGCATCCAGAAAGAGCAATGGAAAGGAGACTTTATCCCTTTGCAGAGCAGCAATCTGGAGAAAATAAAAGTGTGCAGGTGCATGGAGGGTGGATGTGGCCCTGTCAGAGCAGCCTCCCTGCAGGAGCTGAGCAGTGCTGGTCACTCCTCACTCAGCTCCCTCTCTATTTATTGTCCCTCTTTGGTGTAAATAGGTCTTAAGCCCGTGGCATGTCATTATAACTTTTTCGAAATAATGATGCTGCCTTTGGTTTTTTTTTGCTATAATTTATGCCCAATGCACCAGCGCCAGTCACTCAATACTGTAGAGTCTGCAGAGGTGGAGATAGCCCTTAATGAGAAGAGGTTTTGCCTTTATCTCCTTTATACTTCAACCATTATCTTCCTCCAGTCTATAACCATGCGGTTACCACTGACAATAATGCTCAGAGGCAACAAATGCTGATGAGTTTTCTATGCAGTCTTCACAATAAGTCTATCAAAACAACCTCGAAAAATTATGAACCCTAGTGACAGACAAATAGAACCAGCTTCAGCACGAATTTACAGCCCAAATGCAACGTTCCTTTTAATTCTTCAGGCTTTTCTTATCTCTGCTGTTCCTCTTCTGGCTAGGAGATAACAGTAATTCTTCTGTATGCTATTTTTTTTTTCCAACTGAGTAAGATGTTCCTCGTGTCTTTCTGCTTGCTAAAGATAAAGGGTTAAAGACCAACTTGTGTTGGTCGCTTTGTGTTGAGGGAAAAAAAAAGTAATCAGTATTCAAGAGATTGTTATCAGAGGTAAAGCGAAGAGAACAGTAATTTTGCCTGCTTCAGTTAGGATTTTTTTTAGGGTTTTTCTTTTTTTTTTTTTTTTTTTTTTTTATGAATGCACATAATGCCTGGAGTGTTGGGGCCAGATAAAAGAATTAGTGGCAGCGCAGGGGGACGGAAGCACAAAGTACACCGGAGAATTAGACTGTCTATCTTTGTCTCTCCCAGCTCATCCCGGCAGCCGGGGCTCGCAGCTCGTAAACAATTTAATCTTTTTGCTACAGTTAAAATACAAAGACGACAAACCTCCTTCTTCCCAGCCGGGGAGGGGGCACGAGAAACGAGAGGAGAGGAGGTGGCGGCTGGAGAAAGGGGGGAAAAAAAAAATCACAAAAAAAAGGGCTGACACAAACTTTTCTGCCTCCCTTTAACCTCTCGCCTTCCACCAGCAGCAGGATTTGGGTGAAATTCGGGAGGATATTTTATCTCGGCGGCCAGCCCCACCTCCCCGAGGTTTTCCCCATCCTCTCTCCTCTCCACCTCCCTCATCCCCGGCTCGAACGCTTCCCATTGTGGCCGGCTGAGAATTCCTCCTGCTCGCAGGTTAAAGAGCTAAACAGATTAACTCGTGTAGGGAAAGGGAGGAAGAATAAAACCAGGCGTGAGCGAGGTTTCTCCCGTTCCCGGCAGGAACGCGGGTTCGGGCTCTGCGACAAAAGCCCGACACGCAGCGGGGTCGGGAGCTGTGTGTAAACCCTGTGTAAACCCAGGTGTTTTCTGCATCCAAATAATATTCCAGCCCTTTGGACTTGGCTATTTGACCCTATCAGTATGGCAGCTGAAGCTAATTTGGGGGTGAATTTGATGCTCATTTTCTAGGGATGAATATCCAATTCCTCGTTGAATCTTGTTTGCAGACTCTGGGGTGATGACATAGTTTTTTTAAAGATTGATGATTATCTAATTTTATAAATGTATGCCTGTTATTTAAAGCATTGTTGTATTGTGTTTTACCTGCAGAAAATTCTAAACTTTGATTTTTTATTTATTTTTTTTAAGTGGGGGAAACAGCAGTATTGTAGAATTTTTTGTTAGATAATAGTTAAAGGAAAATATGAGGTTCAATTATAGGTTATGTTTATGCTTTTGCTTTGCCTACTTTTAGTAGTACAGATTTGTCAATTAGCCAACTTAAAACAAGTGTTTAAGTAACTTCAGTTAAAGTATTAAGTTTAAACACCATATGTCTGTTCAACATAACCTCAGGAAAACTCCTTTCCACTTACTCAAAACATTAGAACTCACCCTAAAACTACTAACTTACTTCTATTTAAATGTCTTCTTTATGTGTGAGTGGCTTAATATATTTCAACCCATCCAAAGGCTTTAATTCAATCCCTGATTCACTGACTCCAACAGAGGTGCTTGGCTCAGGAAGGCAAGAATTCCCAAATTCTGTGTGCTGGGGGAGGTGGGAGCTGTGCCATGGGATGGGGGATGGCCAGGGGGCTCCTCCACCTGCATGGCACCAAATCTCAGAGCCCTGGGAATGGTGAGAAGCAGCTTGGAAGGAGCTCTGACCTTGTCCAGGTCAGCACATTATGGGTTTTCCCAGCTGGAGGCTGGATGGACACAGGGATTTTTTATATCCTGCTGGAAGCACAGCTCTGGAGCTTTCCTAAACTGAGGTTTAGGCTGTGGAGACTAAGAAAACAAATCAGCCCAGGGGATTCACTGACTCCTGCTCTGCAACCACAACTAAACAAAAAAAAAAAAAATCCAGAAAAACACCTCCAAACTAAAGCTCCTCTCTGGTGACTCAGTCACTCCTCTCCATCACCAAAGGGATGGGATCACCTGCAGTTATCAGCCCAAGACCTGGAGGGAATTATTGCCTGGGATTAATAAATGAGTGAGGCCATCCCAGGCTGGACTGTGGAGCTGCTTCTCCCATGCAATAATTCACACACAAAACTCCACTTCTGCCTGTTGGTCCTTAACCAAGAGATAACTCACAAATGAGTGACATTACAGGAAAAATTGAAGTGTCTGAGCCCACTGGGCAAGCAGAAAGTGCCCCAGACCATGGTGGGAGGGCTGGAATGAGATGAGCTCTAAGGTCCCTTCCAACCCAACTTTAAATCACAGCCCAGGAAAGCAAAGCAAAGTTGTGATGCTGGACAGAAACAGTTTGCTCACTCTGACCAAACACAGGATATTTACTCTGCAGGCTCCATCACCCAGCCCTGTGGCATCTGCTGCCTCTGAGCCTGCAGAGACAAACTGCTGCTGGTACCACAGCACTTCTTTTGTTTGACTAAAGGCAGCCCGTGTGCACAAACAGAAAATCAGAATAAAATAGTAGGAACATAAGACTCTGTAAGGAAGAAATATTATTGCTGGCTTTAGAGTGAGCTGCTGAGAGCTGCTCTCTCATATCTCCATCCTGGAATTACCAAGGGCTCCAGAGGCACTGTTGGAAATTGCCTTATCCACTGCTCTGAGCAGAGGGATTCTGCTGGGGGAAGAGTGAGAGCAGGGAGCAGGCCAAGTGTGTTCCAGTCAAAGACAGTGTATTTCAATACTGAGGCTGTGCTATCCAGCTATTATGGGATATTAAAGGCTGCATTACTCTGGCTGCTGTAGGCTGGTTTTAAACACTTGCAGGAGGTCAAGTGAGGCACTAGGACACGGTGCCCAGGATTCTTGGTGGAGAACCAAGTTGGGCAAATAATGTGAAAGTGAAAGCAAAGCAGAGCCCTGTCCACAGACAGAGTTCTGTCTGCTCCTCATTTCCACCAACATCAATTCAAACACTTTTCTTGCACATGCTAAGCAGGAAGGGGAAACAGTTAAATGATGTTAATATTTTTTAAATTAAGGAGCAAGGAGATGCCGTTTAGGAGTCAAAGGCTGCTCTCACCCAAGGTTTTGTTTTAGAAAGGAGTGCAGAAGTTAATGAACCCAGAATAACCTTTAATTTTCAGTGTCCCCTCAGTCTATTCACTCAGCATTCATGGCAGTGGCATTGCTCCTAATGAATGACTTGGTATTCATGTAGCTCTCTCAGTATTACTTATGTGTCTGATCTCTCCTAATGGAAAAACTGATTGTCACTGGGAAGTTATGAGGAAATATTAAAAAGATCTGATCCACAGTGAAAGTTTCTTCACTGTAAATGAAACTGCCAGATAACAAATGCAAATAAATTTGGGGAGCTTATTGGTACTGAAGTTTAGTGCCTTTATAATTTATATCTTTACTTGGGAGCATCTGATCTCCAACTTAAATGGAACCAAAATCATTATGAAAGAGGAATCACCCTACTTTGGATATCCTTCCACCAGCAATCACAGCTGTAGCCTCTCCAACCTCCTGTTTACATCACAGTTAATTTGTTTTATATCCAAGCTGAGGTAAAGATTCTTCACTAAGCCAAGAGACTTTTTTCTTATTTTTAAATTATCTCTGCTGTGCTATACATTTATAGAGGAGCTGTTGTGCATCCATTGGCTGCTCTCCCCTCCCTGCAGCCTTCACTGCTCAAATTCCCACATCACCTGCAGGAGGCCAGTGCTGCCAGAGCCCTGGGAGTTCCATACCCAAATCTAGATCATATTCTTCCAATTTACCACCCCAGTGCAAATCCCCCCACTCAGCACCCACATCCCTGGGACCAGAGATGCTCAGAGTCACAGGGTTTGGTTGGAAGGGACCTTAAAGCAGCAGAGACCCCCACCCCCCTTTGCACACCCCTGGCCCACCCCACAGCAGCCTGGTGAACACCCAGACACCTGGCACAGGGAATCCATCTCACCATTAACAGTTGTACAAACCAGGAGGAGCAAAATTGATTCCAAAATTTCCATCCAGAGAAGACTTAGGCAAACCAAGCTACCTAAAGCCTCTGAGATGTTTCCATGCTATTTGTATATTTGAGCAGGCTTTGGCATTAAGTCTGCACTGATTGGGAAGATCAGTTTGGAGGCAGCACACCAGAATACCAACAGGAGCTGCCATTCAGCTCCACTCCCCTCCTTCCTTCTCCCTTTGTAAAATTCCCCCAGAGGTAACAAATATCTCAGTGCTTTACCACAGCCTTTCTTTGGGATAATAACACTAATGAAAAATGCATGTGAATGATTAGTTCTAGCAAAACAAATTTCCTTCCCAGAAAAGCTGGGAGTTAAATCCTGCTCAGAGCCCCATGTCAGCCCTGCTGCAGTTTCCCCATTTCCCAGTCTGTCCCTGCAGGACCTGCCCAGCTCTGCTTCACAAAGCCACCACAGGGCCCCAGGGGCTGCACGTGTTGTTCACTAAAAGGGGTGAAAGCCCATTGTATTCTGCTTTTTTAGCACAGCCAAACTTCTTGGAAGAAGCAGTAGTTTAATGTAGTAGTTTAATGCCTTTGGAGAGTTGTGTTTTAATTTTGCCAATGTCTTCCCAGGAAAGTGATTCCTCTGCTCAGTGCCCCACGTCCCCCACCAGAGCCACCAGCAGCTCTTCCTACACTGCTCCCTCCTGCAGCTCCTTCTCCTGCCCTGGGCTCAGCAGCCAGAGCTCAGCTGGTTTTCCACTCCTTGGGAGTCCTGGAGGAGCCAAGGCTCTGGAAGCACAGGGAGATGGCAGCACACACAGTGTCCCTGTGCCTGTCCCCATCCTCCCCTCCTGCCGCACTCACACCTTGGAGCTCCTCATCTCAAGTTTCCTCCAGTTCTCACCAACCCTTCTCCCTCAATCCTTTCCCCCATGGACATTAGCATGAGCAGGGTTTTTGTACAAGGATCTGGAGAGAACTTTGGGCAAAAAGCAGTTTTGAATTGACAGAAATGTGGTGCTGGTGCCAGAAATCTGCCCCTGCTCCTGTGCTGTGGAAGGGTCACTGTGACCCACAGGTGATGGTCCACTGCTGCCCCAGGAGCTGCTCAGAAATGTGTTTACACATCTGAGAAAACCCAGAGTGGCTCTGCTCACCAAATTTCCACAAACAAGCTTAAATTAATCCCATAAAGTCACTCTTAGTTAATTATTTGCCAAAGTTCACTGGAGTCAAAGTTCTGGCTTCTGCTTCACTACAGGAGCACGAGGCAGGGGTGGCAGTTCCAGGGAGTTTGTTTGGCAAACCCCAGCATTGTTTTCCTCCCTGCACCTGCAGGTTGCTTGGCAGTGCCTGCAGCAGTCCAGCCCACCTGGCTCCAAATCCTTCCAGATGTGGAGGAGTTCCCACACCTGGTGCCCCAGCCCTGTGCCCAGAACCCAAACCTGCTCTGTGCCCAGCTGGGGCACCCACCAGCCCTGCCCAGCCACACCTGGGCACAGCAGGGAGAGTCCCTGGGTGAGGGTTTGTGTAAGAGCCTAAAAATGAGGGATTGGAAGCTGTTTAATGTATCCAGATGATGCAGCAATTCGGGGGTCCTGGGTGACAGAGCCCAGCCCACAGCTGTGGGTTCCTCTGAAAGCTTCCTCTAGCTCTGGTCACAATGGATTAAATACTTTTCATTGCAGAGCATCTTAAAACATGGCAACCCATCAACACCTTTACTATTACCTAGAGCCTATCATAACCACTAACATTACCATATTCATGATATGATTTTCCAACCACAAAAGGCTAGTACATTACAGTTTAAGCCAGAAGTTTTCTGAGATCTTTTCTCTACTTGCAACGTGGCATTTTTGTTTGTCTGTGAAAATCTTTTTGCTTGGTAAAAACATCTTTTGATGAGGTGGGTTTATGCTTTGCTCTAAGTCATAAAAGCCCCTTCCAACTCACTTGCTCTTTGCCTTCTTAGTTACCCAGTAAAACTCACTCAGCAATTCTTTTCTTCTACATCAGAACTTGCTATCATCTCTATACCTTCTTCAGATTCTACATTCAAAGATCTTTCTGTTCCCAACAGGTTTGTCTCCTCACTGGGTGGTGGCTGCAGCTCCCTTGTCCAGCTGCTGGGACATCCCTGTGACAGCACTGGGATTTCACACACACCTGTGGAGGTACTTTAGACCTCTGGTGCTCTGAGGCACCAACTCTGAGCTCTTGGCTCCTATTTGTTGGGTTATCTTAAATAAGCAAAGCAGCTAATAGCTAAAAAGGTTATTTATTGCAAAGCACATCTTATTACAAAGCACATCAGACTCAACAGGCAATGGCAAATGCAGTAGCAATAAGCAAATGGCTAAAAGCACCAACTCTCCCAATACAAACTCTTATATAGGATTTTTCCAACAAGTTAAGATGCAAACTCAGACCACCACTCCTCCACCTATTAGAATTCCAATTTCTTGGCACACCAGGTTATGTATAACACTACACATACACTCTATCTTGTTCCATCTAATAAATTCAGCAATATTCTTCCTGTAGCTCTACTACGTCTAAGCACTGTCTAAAACTGTTGTCCTGGAGCCTCTGTTGAAGATATCAGCCTGTTTCAACCTTCACTAGAACACTCACCGCTCCTGTGGCATTTGAAACCTTCCACTCACTAAAAACATTAAAACTCACCCCAAAACTTATTCAACCCTCTGATTTCTCCCTGAAGAATTCAGAGAGAGCCCTGACTCTGTGACTCCAACACCCCCCGAAGGTGGGAAGGGCAGATCCCTGTCCGGCAGCCCGGGACACGGGTGTGCCAGAGCCGCTGCCCATCCCTGGCACGGCAGCGCTGGCTCGGCGCTTTGTTCTGGGGCTGCCAGATGGGCAGGGCCGGGGGTCAGGAGCTGCTCCGCTCACTTGGGCGTGAAAAATGTCACCCTGCTCGGGCTGGGGGGGTTTCCAGCCCTGCTGCTTCCCCGCACAGCTGTTAATGAGACAGTTTGCTGGAGGCAGACAAATGCAGACGGGCTGCCCGGGGCCGGGGCTGCGAGCGGCGTGGCACTTTTGGTGTAAACATGTGGCGTGTTGGCGTGCCAAAAGCTTGGTTGGTGGCCTCTATTTGTTTTTCAAAGAGCTTGTCAGGTTCATTTACACACGTCAGCGCCTGCATGTGCTTGGAGAGAGAGGGGAAACACATTCTTTGTCTGCCGGCGAGCCCTGCCTTGGGGATGATGGGCTGGGGGAGCTGGAGGATCACCCCAGCTCCAGGAGCAAAGGGCAGAGGAAAAAGTGCCTGCAAGGCACAGCCAGACCCTCAAACCATCCTCTGCCACCACAATAAACACCACTCTGGCTTCTCAGCAGTCTGGATGTCAGAATCTGCCTTGTCCATCCCTTGTCCTGCTTTTCCCAACTCCAAGATTTTGTTCCAGGTCCAGGGAAGGCAGAGCTGGTGGCTGAGCCCAGCCTTGTGTCTCTGCAAATGCTTATTTTGAATCATGGAATCATGGTTTGGGTTGGAAGGGATCCTGAAGACCATTAGGTTCCATCCCCTATTCCACTTGAGCATAAGAGGGGGTTCTCCTCAATTCCTACACAAAATTTAGACCCTCTGTGGCAAAGAAAACAAAAAAAAGTTTTGATTCTTTTCCTTGATGCTTTCTGAGTTTTGCAAGGAAACTGGTGCTGGGATTGGTATCACCCCTATTCCACTCGAGAATAAGAGGGGATTCTCAATTCCTACACAAAATTTGGACCCTCTGTGGCAAAGAATATAAAAAACAAAAAAAGTTTTGATTAATTTCCTTGATGCTTTCTGAGTTTTGCAAGGAAACTGGTGCTGGGATTGGGATCACCTGTCAAAACTGCTACCAGGAGATGCACAACTCTTAACCAGTTCTGAAACACTACTTGAGTGAAGTGGAACAGGACTGAACTAAAAGGGTTTTACCTCCCTGATATTAAGTGCATATTGAAGATTTAAGTAGCAATTAAGGTTGCTGTAGAAGATGGCAAATCAACATGTTTATCTTCCAAAGATAAGTTAAAAAAAAAAACAACCAGAAAGAGAGAAAAGGGAAAAAAAAAAAACAACCCTAGCAATTAGGAGAGTAGACTGGGGGAAAAATATTAAATGGATGTTTCTGCACAAAAAAACCCAGGCTGACAACATTTCTGCTTTGTAAGGGGGAAATTACTGTAACGCACTGTTTACATAGCAGAAATCAGGGGAAATTATGCTGTCACACTGACATCTGTAGGAGAAGGACAATTTTAAAATTACACTGTTCAACACCTTTAATGATTTGTAACACAAGAGGTGTGGCTACTCCTATTAAATGTGTTGCCAAATCAATAAAAGGCATAATTGGAGTTGTTAGAGCAAATTATAGCAGCACCGTTATGTTGCAATACAATGTTCCCTTGTAAACTGCTATTACGGGTAAAGCTGTATTTCTCTCTTATTTGGCTGTTTTGTAATGAGTTGGCATTTTGCTCCATAATAGTTCCACTTTCTTTTATGGAGCTTTCACTTTTACTTTCCTCTTTTGTGCAGCCTATAATTTCCCTTCCCTTCCTCTCTGCCTGTTGACAACTGGTCTATATGTGTTTGAAAACAGCCCTGAGGTTATAAACTATATTATTTAACATTATTTGTAATCTTTTTCAATTGGAAGTCAAGGGGGGAGGCACAACACGGGCACATTTAGAACCTGAGGTGTCTTTAGGCTGGGCCTTCACCTTCCCTGGAGGGAAGGGAGCTGCAGCAGGGCAGGAGAGATGGGAAGACCTTGCATAAACTCTTCAAGGGTCTTGCTGCTGGCATTTCAAATGAGGGATTTGGGCTTATCTATCTGGAGCACAAGGAGTGGCTGTGGAAGAGCTGCCTGGGAGCTGTAAATCACCAAATGTGCCCCTGTGCTGAAGTTGCTGAGGGCTGGGTCACTGCCTGCCAGGGGACACTGCTCTCTCCTGTAATGAGGGGCTGTTTCCCTCTCCAGGAGGAAGCATGTGAGCATCAGCTCCTCCACTCTCAGCTTTTCACAGTTTGCTGGGATGCAGGGATGAGCTGGAGCTGAGCTGCAAGGTCACTGCCTGGGTTCTGAGCTGCTGACAAAGGCTGCTGGGCTCCCTGCCTCCAGTGCACAGTGGAAAAAACACCAGGAAGGAAGAAGAGAGAGGAGGAGAAGAGAAAAGAGAGTTGATCATGAACCACCCTTATCCCAGTTAACATAAAATCCTGGGGATAGTTGCTTTCCCACAGCAGGAAGGAGCTGAGCCAGCCTCACTTTCCTCTAGTCACAGACAAAAATATTTTTGGCTAAACCACCTCCTTTGTTAGAATACAAGTCATCTGTGTCCTCCTCTGCCACTAGAACACCTCAGCATGGCACACAGACCCATTCATGGGACAGACAGAGCTCTGGGCTGGCAAATCCCCCAATGTTTTAAAGGGAAATTGTTAAACAAGAGCAGTTTTAAAGGCAGCCCTTGCAAGGACTGAGCTGTGCCACTGTGTCCCCCTGTCAGGGCTGCTGCTGGCACAGGCACTGCCAGCCTGTGCCCACCTGGCATCCCCACAGCAGGGCCCTGCCAACTGCTGGGACCCCATTGTCACAGCGTGGCACACAGGGGTGTGTGCAGCTGCTGGGCTCAAACTTATTCCTGAAGTTATTTTTAGCCACTTAAAGCCATGGAACAGGCAGAAATTAAAGGCAGATGAGTGGCACAGGCAGAGGGGAGTGGGGTGGGGGAGTGATGCCCTCCTGAGTGTTTGTGATCTGCAAACAAAACCAGGGAAAATTGCTATTGAGTAGCACAGGGATGTTTGGAAATTATAAATATTCTCACTGTGCTGGCAATCAAGGGAAACAAAGGCTGGATTTTGGCCTTTGACTTGTGTCAGAGAAGCACTTTAGCATCCACACACAGCTTTGTGCCTCTCACAGGCTGCTCATAGGGGAAACCTACACACAAAGTTGGTGCAACACCAGATTTATTTAACATTGTTTTATCAATTTCTGGGACCCGCAGTAAATTTATTCCTTTGTTTTCATGTAAAATTTTTCTTTGAGCCCTGTATCACTCACAGGCAGATCCTGTTCTCTCCCAGCCATAAGTTGTTATTCACAAACAGGGAAGCTGAGGAATAAATTTTCCTCCTGTGAAGGGAGAGGAGCAACCTTTGAAAAGCTGCATGTGAAGGGGTGGAACAGGATGGGTTCAGCTCCAGCAGCAGGAGCAGAGATCAGCACACCCAGGGACATTTGTGGGATAAAAACATCTCCCTGAGCTCAGCATGGGCCAGGTCAGAGCCTTGCACACCCTCTGTCAGCCCAGGGGAGGAACACAAGGAGCAAAAGGGGTGTGGAAGGGGTGCTTGTGAATGTTTTGGGATGTAACCATATATATTCTATCTCTGGCAGCATCTGAGAGAAAAAAAAAAATTGTGGGTTATGTCAGAAAATTAATTCCCCCAGAAGAGATCTGAGCTGAAGGCACAGCAGAGTCACACTGGTAGAAGAGGATGAGGAACTCAACTTGGTGATGAAGGACAGAACACACAGATGTTGGCCTCTGGTCAAACCAGCACCCAAAGGAATGAGCAGCCTGCTGTAGTGAAAAGTGCCCCTGCCCACTGCAGGAGGTTGGAACCAGATGTTCTTGAAAAACCCTTTCAACCCAAACCATGCCACGATTCTGTGGTAAGAGCTGGGCAGGGAGGGAGAGGAGCAGCCACTGTCACACAGGCCAAAGAACTGGGAGAAGAGGCGAATGGAAACGTGCCCTTCTCCCTCTGCAGAGGTTTTGTTCCCAGCGAAATCCCTCCTCCTCATTCATATGCAGAAAGGTGGGAGGGGGCCAGCCAAAAAAGTGAGATCCCCTTTCCTACACGGGCTGGGCTTATGGGGCATAAGGATGCACTGCTCATAGCCCAAATGTAAAGCAGTTAATAAACAGGCTGTTAATGTGTCAGCAGCCAGCAGTAGACAAGGCACGGTGTCTCAGGCTCCCCCCACCTCCTCATAATCCTAATTGCATCAAATCTAATCATTTTTATGGGATAAGAAGATTTCCATAGATGACAAAGGGTTACATTCTCAGCCCTGTTGATCCATCCAGTAAAATTAGATAAGAAATAGATTTCTAGGCAATGCATTAAAGACGATTGGAGGGGGGAAGGCAAAAAAAAAAAAAAAGAGAGAGAAAGGGGAGATCATTTACTGCAATTCCTCGTCTCACTCCTCGGTTCAAGAAAGAAAATGTAAATGTGATGTTCGTTTGGCCACAGGCAGCTGCTTCTATCAGGCACTGCAAACTGCAGCAGGACAAAGGGGTAACTCTGGTAAAAGGAAAGGTTAATAGCAAAGCAGGGGAGGGGGGCTGCTCATCGGCATGGGCGGCACGTCGCAGCCCCGACACTCGGTGATGGGTTCGAACTGGGAGCTGACATGAGATATAGAAGTGCTCACTGAAAATAATTCAGAGTGACGGCCGAGCTGGCCTGAAAATGGAGAGGGGCTGAATCACCCGGCGCCTGGCGAATATGCAGGAGCAGGGCTGCCAACTGCTCCTGGTTATTTGCAGTAATAGTCTGGATTTTACTGACCACTCCTCTGCTCCCTCACCTACCTGCCTCCTCTCAGGTTCAGGGCACTGCTGGTGTTTGCTTGGATTCAAACACAGAAACCCCGTGGTTACATAACTGAGTCACAGCGTAGGGAATGGGGATAATGGAAATAATTCTACCCACACCCCATTCCTAATGTTAATTTTACCAACAGATATCATAACAGAGTCAAATTGCACTGCTCATGCTGTGATGCATAGGAGACAATCAAGGCCTAGGATATTTTATATATTTACAGTTACACAGCTGTTCATACACCAACATGTACACTGAAGGAAGCTCTACATGCACTATATGATAGATGCATGGATATTATACCAGAAAAATATCTTCTGAGTGCTCAAGAAAAAAATAACAGTTTATAAAGACATCCCCAGACTGATATTCAGATTTCTCGCAGCTCAGGGTGCTGTGAAACAGTAAAATCAACACTCCATAGCCAAGTCTGCTCTGCCACAAATTGTGAACAGGTTAGAAAGCTCTGTATTGTAGCAACTAGAATTTTAAATGAGCTCCTTTATTTGGGGGGATGTTGCTGGCTTCCCTCCCCAGGAGGAGCAGAGAAAAACCCGGCCCAGGGGGGAAGAGGGGTGATTTTGGGAGGGCAGCACAGGTGGTGGCAGGTGACAGCCACATCCCTGCCCAGCTCCCCAGGTAACCTGTCCCAAGAGAAAAGAGGGTCCCTGTATCACAGCAGGCTTCTTTGGGGTGTTAACAAATGGGAAAGTCTCACCAGGCACCTTGTGGGGTTTGTTTGTTTTTAAATCTGGCGTGAATGCATTTGGAACAAGAAAGAAAAGAGGTTAAAAATATGCTAAAGCAAAAATAGATCCTTCATCCGCAGCTCGTCTGGACGGTTGGCACTCGTCCTAAAGCATGAGTTAATGGGGGATTGGGAAGCTCTGAAAATCCCTACCCTAAAGAAAAAGAGAGGCAAACAGAGAACACCTGCTGGGTGCTGGTGCCCTGTGGCCACTGCTGTGCCCAGCAGCATCCCCCCAGGCTGACCCTGTGCCCCTGCTCTGAGCAGGGCTCTCCTGGCAGGGCTGAGTGAGCTCAGGCAGCCCTTGGACTATGCCCTGAGCACAGCACAGACAAAGCTGCTGCAGAGAGGACACCTGTCGTGTGGGGATGCCAAGAGGATTCTTCTGAGGCTGAAGATTATTTGGGAAAGGAAAGCAGTGCTGGCCTGTGAGCCAGACTGTGAAGAGACCCGAGCCTCCCCTCTGAAGCACCTTCCTCTGCAGCTCACTGCCCTCAGCAGGGATTTGCAGAATCATGGAGTGGTTTGGGTTGGAAGGGACCTGCACAGGTCACTCAGTCCAATCCTGCCATGGGCAGGGATAGTTCCCATTATCCCAGGTGCTCCAAGCTCCTTCCAACCTGACCTTGGACACTTCAGGTGTGAAGCCACAGGTTCTGCAGTGGTGCCCAGCCTGGTTTCAGCCCCTGCAGCTGAGCTGCACCATGTGGAGCAGGGTGTGCTCAGCACTGACATCCTCTCACCCTCCCCTCAGCCTCCTGCAGGATTTGGGGTGCAGTTAATACAGCACCTGCCACGTTCTGCTCTTCCTTCCCTCCTTTGTCATTTTAAAGCTGCCATTGTGAGGACCCTTCTGAAATTATGTAAAGCCCGGCTGGTTAGATGAGGGCAACCTGTATTTATAACCCCAGTGTTGAAACACATACTAATTCCACATAAATCTGTGGCAAGTTAATCATGCCTGCATTTCCAATCCAGTTTTATGAGGTCAGAGCTCTGGGTCCAGCACTCCTCCCTGGCTGTCAGCTGCTGCAGGCTGTGACACCCCAGAGCTGTCCCCCAAGAGGGAACCAGCTCCCCATGGGATACCCCAAGAGGGTTCCCCTTTCCAGGGGCTGTCAATGCCCCCCAGGCTTGTCCTACAATGTCACAGTGCCAAGAGAAAGCAGAGGGGACCTGTTCTGTGTGTCCCTGCTGTTCCAGCTGATCTCTTTTGGTTTGATCTGCTCTGTGATCTCCACACAGCACAGCTGCCACAATGACATTGTTTTGTTCACAGCCAAAACACCTGGTTAAATTCAAAGCAGTCAGAGCACCCCATCCCTGGTCTAATGTTGGTGGAGATGGGGAAAGGTGGCACAGACATCTGAGACAGCTCTGGAGCCATCACCAGAGTCTGCTACCAACACATCAGGCAGCTCCTCACCCTCACTTCTCCATGGAACAGCATTTTACATCCAGACTTCTTCAGACCTCCAACATTACCAGGAGTTTTACTGACACCTGTACAACACCTGAAGCTGGAGTTAAAGCTGTTAACACCACAGCAATAGGAGTGGGTACCACAACAGACCATGGTGGAAGCTGCTCTCAGCCTGCCCTGATTTTCCTCCTCTGTGCTGGGAACATAAATCCTTGCTCAGCTCCTGGAGCTGCTGCATGCTGACCTTGCTGAGGCTTGGCAGTGGCATAGATCTTTGTTTGGAGAAGCAAGGAGGGTTTGGATCCCAGCTCAGGGTGGTTTTGGATCTTTGTTTGGAGAAGCAAGGAGGGTTTGGATCCCAGCTCAGGGTGGTTTTGGCACGGATGGACAGGGAACAAACAGATTTCCTGCCACATGGAATTGCTGGAAGGAAACAATAGAAAATAACCAAAATCAGGAGCATGTCCTGGGGCTTGCATTGCTGCACCTGCAGCAGTGAGATGTCCAGAGCTCTGAGGAACAAAGCTGAGCTCTGATTTTCCAGCTGCTCTTCCCTGTGGATGCAGTTACTGAAGCAGAACGGGGAAAGGTCACTCGGCCTCAGTTATGGTTCCAGTCCATTTCAGGGGTTTAGCACTGACATCAGCCCATAAATAGTAAAGGCATCATTTTGTGAAATAGATTTTTAAACTGTTCTGTTTATACTCTACTCAGTAAAACATGTAAGGGCTTCCCACTGCAAGCTTTTGGAGGGCTTGGAAAGGACAGACACCTCAAGAAAATAAAGGGAGAGACCTCTGGCAGTTTGAAGATCCAACTTTTTATCTTTTACTTCATTTTTTAGACACCGTTATTTTGCAATAAACCACAATTATCTAAACACTTTTCTTAGCTGGTAAATAAATTGGTCAGCAAGGTGACTCTAAAATGTGCAAAAGTTTTCCTAGTAAAACATGCAGGAAGCTGCACCAGGATTTCTGTGCTCAAATATCTGGCTGCAGAGTAATCTTATCAGTTTGCTAATAACCATCAGCTCTCCATCCCAGTCAGGCTGCACTTCCAGGAGATGAAATTAAAAATATTGACAGAAACAATTTCTGCCAGGCAAGAGAAGTTCACACTGTTACTGTAATTTTTTTGTAGGTTCCTATTGAAGTTTCTATGTGTGCCCTGTATTACCTGCCAACTGCTGCTCTATTTATTTTACATTTCTGAAATGTGAAATATTAACATGAGAAAATATAATCCAGAATGTAATTTCTCCTGCAGAATGTGGGAGGAAATGAGCTGGGAGCATCCTGAGCTGTGGTTATTAGAGCAGCACCTCTCCCTGGGCTGTCCCTGTCAGAGGAGTGGATCCAGCCCAATTCCAGGCAAGAAGAGCCTTGGGATGGGGCTGGGAGAGCCAAGGAAGCTGAGCACTTGTGCAGAGATGGCACAGGAGGAAGGCTGACAGCTCCTTGTGACCCTCTGACACTGGTGTCCAGTCCAAGGGGGAATATCCCACATTTTCAGAGCACTTTGGCCATGGGTTCCAGCCACTGATTTTCAAACCCTTATCCCACATCATTTCTGCTCTCCATCCCCCAACACCCACAGCTTAAGCTGCACAGCAAAAGCCATTTATGAGACCTTTTGTCTTAGAATTCCAATCCCTCCACAACTTGGGAAAAAGCTTTGACATGAGACTTTTGGTTCAGGCCCATTTTACATCAGCAGCTCATTGGAGAAAGGTTAAAATAATCCACTCTTGAAGCATAAACCTTGTTTGGAAAACTGCAGGAAAGGCTCCCAGCTAAAGCCATATATGAAAAATGAGTCCCTGTCTTGGTGACACAGAAGTTGCTGCAGTGGACATGACTGAAACCATCTCTTCTTTGTGGGCCCAGTTTCCCAAAGAACACAACCCAACCCAATCCTACTTATTTAGGATTGTTTGGAGCATTAAAATCTGGGAAGAGCAGCAGAAGAAAGCAGTGGTAATTACACTCAGTGGGATGCATTGTACTCAATTCAAATGTAATGGGAGCAGTGCTGGGTAAATGCACACACAAGAACTCTCCCTCCCTCCACATGTCCCTCACTCAAATGGATAGTGCAGGCACAAAATATACTTTGAACCCAAATATATGCAACACTAGGATTATTTTTATTAGCTGGAATAAAGCAACACCACAGTGTGTGTGCAGCTACCTCTGCCTGGCAGGGCAGATGCTGAAGCAACCCAGACCCTCCTGCTCAGCCACAGCAGACTTGGCTGAAGAATTTCTAAAAGATTTAAACTGTTTCAAATTTCTTTAGCTTGTGCACCTTGGTTGAGATAGGATTATTATTTTTTTTTTTTTGAAAGTGCCTTTCCTGAGATCATTTAGAGGGCTCTTAAATGAGAATTAAACCCCCATTACCTCTGAGATCAATAGTGGATGCAGGCAGCTGTTAGAGCAGGGCTGCCCCAGACCTCAGGGCACAAGGAGCAATTGTCCTCAGAGGGCTGCAGCTCCCTGCAGGCACCACTGGAGCCAGGAAAAACCCAGAGGAGCAGGATCCCCTGGCAGCCCCTTCAGATTCACCTTTGGCTCCAAGAGCCCCTGAGCAGCCAAAACCTCCTCCTGCTTTTTTTTTTTTTTTTTCCTCTCTCTCTTTTCAGTGAGGACAGATGATCTATTTTGAGTTTAGTTACTGCACGTGGGATTTCTCATTGTTGTTGCCTCTTGGATTTTCCCCTGGCAGAATTTTGTCTCCTTTCCTGTAGAGGAGCCCCTGGAGAAGGAGCATCCCAAGAAGGCTCTGAGCATCTCCCTGCTCTGCATAATCAACCTCTGGAGCAGGCTGGGAGGCAGGAGGGGGCTGAATCAGACCTGCCATCATCTCTGCTCTTTTTGCACCTTCTTTTCAGCCTCTCTCTCTCTTTTTCCCCTTACCAGCTTTGCTCCCATCTATGAAAAATCAGCAAATAAAAAGTTACATTAACCCCACCCTGACCTCTCCAACATAATACACTGAGGGCTGATGGGCTGCCTTTGGAGCTTCAGTGAAAAGCTGTCATTCTTTGGCATCCCAAGCACAGCCCAGGGAGCATTTACTGGATAATTAATATATTAAATGCATGAAAAATAGTTACACAGCCCCCCCCCCCACCTGAGCCTTTCCCCCTCCACACATATCCTGCCACCTTTTCCAGGGAAAAGGAGGGACACAAAAAAGAAAGGGGGGAAAAAAAGATAGATACAGCATGTGCACCATCAATATAAAAGCATCCCCTGAATAGCCATCATAAAAACTGTTCATAATTTTATAGCTTCATTCGTGCTGGAGCACCATAAAGGCAGGCCATATTTTTTACACTCAGGATGCCTCATAAAAAAAAAAAAAAAAAAAAAAAAACCTGAAAAGGAAGGAAGGAAACTTGGCATGGGGGACGTGGAAGCAGCAAAGCCATCAGCTCACCTGAGGAGAAGAGCTCAGGAAAAGGGGGTTGGAATTTGTCCTCTCTGACCTGTGAGGTTCTGAATCCCACTGAGGCCATCAGAGTAATTATTAATTGGGAAGTCTTTAGGCTTTTTTCTCCCCCCTCTTTTTCTCTTTTTGCTGACTGCATATTTGCCTTTTTAAAAGGATGATGGAAGGCCAGGGAGGCAGCCCTGCCCTCCAACTGTGTCCTTCAACTTTAAGTGGGCCAGCACCTTTTTTGGTGCTTTGAATCCCCCTCCCCTTTCCCTCCACCTCCCCAAATGCAAAATTCATGAGCTGGAGCATGGATTAACAAATAAATTATAATGAAAGCAAATGGGTGGCAATAAAAAATAATAATAATAAAAAAGGAGGCCTCACCTTCACGTGACAGAGGCTGAGCAATATAACAAACCAGCTCGTTTATTTTCACCCAAGCCTGTTCTCTGGCTTGGGAGGGTAGGATTTTAAAGCATTTTAGCCTTTATTTCCTGTAATATATTTGGACAAGGTAGCTGTAAATCTGAGGCAAGAGGAGAAATCAAAGATGGGGGTGGAAGGGAAAGGAGCTGTGTTGGTTTGTGGATGTGGCCCCTGAGTTTCTGTGATCCAGGGATTTAGAGCAGTCACCTGCACTGCCCTGGCTGCCAGCAGCCTTTGTTCTACACCTGGCTGCTCATTTTGGAGTGGAATTGGTAAAATAGCAGGGGTGCCCCTTAAAAATGCACACACAGGCTTGTTCCACTCATCAGCCATCCAGAGTCAGGGGAAACCTTAGAGGAATCAGCTGGTTTGTCTAATAAAGCAGAGCAGGTTTAAGAGAAATCCCTGGGTGCCCAATGCTTCACTCAGAGAGGGTTTCCTTCCCCACAGAGCTGTACAACAAAAAGGAGGCTTTTCAACCATAGAAAGTTTCAAAGTAAACTTCATTTCAATTTTCAGTCAATATTTGGTGAGTTTGTTTTGTAGGTTAGGTTTTTCCATGGGGTTATTTTTTGTTTGTTTGTTTAACAAATCAACACTAAAACCACCCAAGTCCTGTAAGGAACCATTATAAAGACTTCAGTAGCTGATACCACATTAAGTTTTTTTGATTGGAGAAAGTTTTACAGTAAAAAAAAAAAAAAAAAAAAAAAAAAAAAAAAAAAAAAAAAGAGAAAGGAAGAAGTAGTTGTAATTTTTTGCCCCATCTCTCTCCAGGTCCTTCCTTCAGCTGAGCTGGTCCCTTGTGAGGTTCTCAGGCTCTGGTGCTCTTAGGCATCAACTCCAGAGCTCTATAGGCTCCTACTCTTTGGGTTATCTTAAATAATCAAAGCAGCTAATAGCTAAAAAGGTTATTTATCACAAAGCACATCTTATTGCAAAGCACACCAGTCTCAAAAGGCAATGGCAAATGCTGTGGCAGTAGCAAAGCAAAAGCCTGGCAAAGAGCAAAAGGCTAAAACCATCAACTGTCTCAATACAAACTCTTATATAGGATTTTTCAAACATGCTGAGATGCAAACTCAGACCACCACTCCTTAACCTGTTAGAATTCCAGCTCCTTAGCACACCAGGTTATGTATAAACTACTCATACAACCTGTCTTGTTCTATATGTAAAATGTCAGCAATATTCTTACTGTAGCTCTATTCTGAGTCCTGTCCACAGCTGTGGTCTAGACCCTCTTGCTGAAGGTGTCAGTGTGTTCAACCTTCACTAGAACTCATTCTGCTACTCTGGAATTTGAAACCTTTCACTGACTAAAAGCATTAGAACTCATCCTAAAACTTACTGACTGACTTCTGCTTAAATATCTACTTCAAGTGTGAGTGGCTTAATGTACTTCAACCCACCCAAAGGCTTTGATTCAACCCCTGCACTCTGATTTCTCCCTGAAGAATTCAGAGACACCCCAAACTCACTGACTCCAACAATCCAAAATGTTGAGCAGAGTGGAGGAGAGCTGAGTCCTTGTGGATGTGGAACTGGAAAGGCTTTGGCAAGCCGAGCCTGCCTCATTTGTCTCTTTCATGTTTATTCATGGCAGAGGCGGGTGGGCTCCGTTCGGAGGTGCCAGCAGGTGGGCTAATAGCGGAATTAGCGAGGCACGGAGCCGCGCCGGGGCTGCCTAATGCTGCGGCAGCCGGGCTGGGGAATGAGTAAAGCTTCTTCGAGGGGAAACAATAACAGCCGGCCATGAAGAGGAGCCCCAAGTGCTGCACTCGGCATGGCCAAGGCTCAGTTATGGGACAGTGTTCCTGATCCAGGTGTGCTGCCCCATCCCATCAGCTGCGGGATAGAGGAGTGTCCTGGCGTCAAAAATCCCAAAATCAGCTCTGCATCGCATGAGGTGTGGTGTCCTGCAGGTGCCACAGCATCTCCTGAGGGGGGAGAGGTTTGCTGGGCTGTGTGTGAGGCACCAGCAGCCCTGGGATACCCTGCACAGAGCCCCAAATCTGCCAACATCATCTCCCGGTGATTCCTCTCTGTTTTTCCAACACCATTTCAGCCCCCTGGAAACATTTAACTCCTTGGGAAAGGATGGCAGTGCACTCAAGGTGAATCTGCTGGACAACACCAACCCTTTTCACAGCCTTTCCACTGCTCTTCAGAAATCAGAATTTTACAGAAGGGGAGAAGAATGAACACTGCCCTGCCATGCCCATCCATGTCACCCCATCCTGCCTGGGATTTTCACACTAGCAGCGCTGCAAATAGCAGGAAGAGGAGCTTTGTTTCTTCTGCTTGTAATTCTTTTCAATTATAAATGTTAATTTTTTCTCCAATGGTTTTGAATTTTTTTTTAAATGCCAGACATGTACAGGTGGAAAAAAACAAACATCAAACCACAGGCAAAGCTCTTTTCCTCTCATTCCTGTTTCCTGCAAATAGGAGTCACACACACAGACACATCCCACCACACACAATTCCTGCCTAGCACTGCAAACTCCTCTGCCTTATTCCCTCTTTATGAATTAAGTACCCAGTTGTTGGTTTTTTTCCCCCCTTTGGAATTCCAAACAGCTTTCACACCCGCTCTGACGAAGGTTCCAGGTAAATTACTGAAAAAGCACTGACTAATTTGAAAAAATATTTAAGAACCTCCAAGTTCCCTGCCTTTTTTACTATCCTCTGCTCCATAATTACATTGCACTGCCTGATATTTTCATGGAACATTAACCCAAGTCAGGTGACTGCCCCCTTACAGTCTACGCCTATCCGTTACCCATAAGACCCCCATGGACCTTGACATTATTAATAGTCCTATTCATTAAGTATTACTCTTGTAGAATGAGTAGCATAATATTGGCCTGGAGATAGGAACAGGCAGAAGGAATAAGTCAAATTAATTTTCCGCAGCAAACGCCCCGATTCTGTAAATGACATTCTATACTGTTAGCATTTTAAATGTGACACAAATGGCAGGAGATACAATTTGAAAGCAAAATAGTAGAAGACATGGCTCAGGGTGTAATGTGCTGCATAAAAATCCAATAACATCAGTTACACGAAGGAAGGGAATGAACCAACCCGATGGAGGGTTTTAATTTGCATTTGTTTAAAATGGCAGGTAAGGGAACAGCTCCCTGATTTGGGTTTCCTTCCCCTTCTGCTGGGGATGAGGGTGCAGAGGAGCTCAGAGCCAATCTCACACCTTCCTGCCACCTCCACTGCTCTGCTCTGGAGTGGGTGAATCCCAGGCTGGCCCATCCCAAAGGCTCCATGCAAAGCCAGAGGAGCTGCAAGCTCAGCTCTGTTCCAGATCCTCACTCACAGCTCAGCTTGGGTGCAGCTTCCCAGGGAAAGGGTGGGACAATATCTCCCCTGCAAGGGTTACTGGGCATTGGTCCAGGCTGCCCTTGGAGTGGTGGGGCCCCCATTCCTGGAGAGATGTGGGAACATCCCTCAGTGCTGGGTTAATGGCTGAACTCCATTTTGGAATTCTTTTCCCCTTTAAATGATTCCAGGACACAGTGAGTGGCTCGTGGGTACGGAGCTCAGTGACATCACTTGGTTTTCCATGCTCTGCCAGGATTTCCTGCTCTGGAGCTCAGGATTTGGACATGGGTGGTCCTCATGGGACCCTCCCAACCCAGGATAGTCCCTGAGGTGCTGCAGGTCTGATCTACAGCATCTCCTGCAGGAAACACCAGAGCCACACACCTGGGCTGGGACAGATGGGACAAAGCCTCAGCCCTGAATTTAAACCCAGCCAAGCCCAGACACTTCAGGGGGAGTCAGACCCAGAGCTAAAGACAAATTTTTGAGAAAATATTGCCAACTTGGCAGTGGTGCAAATCAAACTCTCAGATCTACAGCCCCCAACAGCTGCCCAGAGGATGAATGGGGCTGAAATTCAACACCAGTGCTGAATCCTGGGCTTTCAGCTTTTTTTCTCAATAATTTTTTAATATCTAAAGGCATCTGCTCTGGGGGAGGTACAAGAATGCAGCTCTCCAAGCCCTTTTGTATTTTTCTTCATTCCTTTTTCCCTCCATTTCATTCCTTACAAAGTTCACTGCAGACCACCAGACAGAAGAGATCTGATCAAGAAAATAAAAATTAAAAAAAAAACCCAAAGCCTGACCTCCATTAGTTTTACTTAGGGTAAAGCTCTGCACTGTAGTTTATTTATTAACAACATAAAAAGACACTGCCTATAGAACATAGAATAAATACACATAATTTCCCCAGAAAGAGCATTGAGCTGGTTTCCTGAGGGGAAAAAACTATCACTTAATTGAAGCAAGAAATGTTCAATCCAATAATCTATAATTAGATATTTTATGGAATATGTTACCTAGAGATGTTTATTTATAAAATGTTTCCATCAATAAGAAGTCATTGGGAGGGAGAGAGAAGGTCCTTTCCTTGCCTGCTGGGATCAGTGTTTATGTTGGAGGGAATTTCATGGGCAATAAAGGAAGATCTTCCTGTGGATCCTCCCTCAGCATCACCAGGAGCCCAAGACACAGGAGCAGCACCAGAGAGAGCTCAGGAGTCTGAGAGTAGAAGCTTCTGGAAAGGAAAAGAAGGGAAAAGAAGGAAAAGAAGGAGGAAAAGAAGGAGGAAAAGAAGGAGCTTTTTTTTTTTTTTTTTTTAATGGGAGGTATCCCTGCCCATGGCAAGACTGGAAGTAAATAATTTTTGGTCCCTTCCAACCCAAACCAGTCTGGGATTCTATGCTTAAAACCACCTAAAAATAAAGAGACACAACACAAGTTTCTAGGACCAGGCTTGGAAGAGGTGTGGACACCTGAGAGCCATTGCTGGAGCCACAACCTGTGACCCTGTCATTCCAAACCCATTAAATTCCCTCCAATTCCCTTCCTCTCATGTTCACCCCCTCCCAGAACACATGGGCAGCTCACAGAGGGGATGTGAGCAAATATTTGAACGCTGCTCTCGTCAAACCAGCAGGACTTCAACGACAGAGGAGGAGAAGATGCCTCTAAGAATTCCACAAACCCTCCAGCCCAGATGACACAACCTCCACTCACACCTTCCCACTGCTGCTTTCCCTCCAGACAAATTATTGCTTCTGCTGGTTGCAACCCTACTGCCATTCTTATTACAAAGGCAATTTTTCCTCTCCCTTTAATTTGGGGTTGCTCAGTGCTCCAGCCACTTCTGCAGTGTGGCAAACTGTAAATTGTGTTTGAAACTACAAAGTGCAGAATAAAGCAACTGATTGAAGCAGTAAAAAGGAAAAAGGAAAAAGCAAATGCATGTTGGTGGAAGGGCTGTAGAAAAGAAGATTCTTCATTCATCAAGGTAACAAGATTTGGGAGGGAATATACATGTCAGAGATGAAATGCAGGTGATAATTAACACATATCCTGCACAAGACAATGCTGTGGTATAGAAATACCTGGGCAGAACTGTCTGGTGACTTCCAAAAATATCAGACTTAACAAGATTTGTTGTAATCTCTAGCAGTTCATAGGATACCAACAGGCTGTGGCAAGAAAAACAGTCTGCCCAGAAATGGTGAATTTGCACAGATATCCACAGCAAATCCTCACGTCCTTTTTTCCTCTTTTTGTCCTAAAACCACAGTGGGAAATGCTGGTGCAGGGAGTATTTCCATTTGCTCAAAATCTGCCTACAAAGGGCTTGTTTGCCTTTGCTGCCTCTGTGCCAGGTGGGCACTGTCATTGCTGGGGACACCAGGACAAGGTGGGCACTGTCATTTCCAGGGACAGGGACACCAGAGCTGAGCTCAGGACAGGTTGAACAAACAGAAAACAAAGCCTGAGAGAGCCTCAGAGCCAGGGCTGCCCTCTGTGCCATGGGAATGGACACCTGTGACTTGGGTTTGGTGGCCAAAGCAGCGTTCATGGGGTGACACTGCTGAGTTACACAGAGCACGCACAGAGCTCCCAGCCCAGGGTGCACACAAAGCTCAGGGCAAAGGAGAAAAGCTTTGTGGGGCACTCTGAGAAGGTGCCACCTGCACATCTGCAGCACAGCTGGGCTGCCCTGCCCCTCTCCATCCCCATCCCCACCCCGAGCCCAGGGCTTGGCCACCACCCATCCATCAGCGTGTTTACACTTGGCTCCCTCGCTCTGCCACGAGCAGGAAATGGGGGGAAAATTATAATAATATCACAAATGAAATTGAATGAGTAACAACATTTTCTAAGAACAGAATAAATACAGTTGGTGGCGCCTTTTTTTTTTTTTTTTTCCAATTTAGTATTGTTTAATATGCATTTAATCAACCCATTCAGTATTATAGAGTCTATGTACCGTGACACCCTCCTATGCCACAGAGGAAGCATTCATAGGCCATTAGGCTAAAGTAATATGTATGAGGAACCACTTTTCCCCAGGGTGTAGTAACTATTTTTGCTCCCCAGTCGTCCCCATTAAATCATTAAACCTCATGACTATGCTTTCTGAACTCTACCCTGATCTTTAAAAAGCAGAACATTAAAGGGCAACTGTCACCCTCCATTGCACAGGCCTTGTGTTTTATATATTCAAAGCATTAAGCCTTTTGTCAGTCTATACATCATAAGCACTGGAAGAGTGTATGCACAAACAGGAAATGTTTATAACTGATGTCCCTTTTATAGTGGATGTGCGAATGGGCAGGATAAAAAAGCTGAGGCTCTGCTATTTTATGGAAACTGAAGCAACGTGATTTTCCCCAGCTGCTTGCAATAAAACCATCTCCCTTACTTATCTTTATGTGGCCAGTTGCAGGAGAAAAGTGCAGCAGAGTGTTGGAGGAGTCAGGAGGACTTGCCAACTTTGCACTTGCAGATCCCATTTCCCAACTTCATGGCAAAAGTTTAATTAGAGAACAGAGACTCTACTGAGAGACGGTTGGGCTGGGCTTACAGAGATTCTTCCAGCTCCCAAATGTCTCTTTAAATGTGCCACTGCTGAAATGCAGCCACATCTGGGCAGAAGGAGCAGGTGACCAAAGAATGAGAGGTGCAGCCACCTCTCACATCCCTGCCTGCTCAGGGCTGCTCACTCCTCTTGAAGGGTTTTGAAAGACTTTCCACAGCAAACTCTTTGCCATCTCCTCTTTGCTCCTCTTCACACTGGGGGCTGCAGGTACAAGGAACAAGGAGAGGTCTCAGCCTGAACTCTGAGCTTTGCACAGCTGGAAAAATCTTGGGAGACCATTGCCAGCTCCCTAACAGAGCCTGGGAGAAGAGGGCTCTGCTGCCTTGTGCCCTGCAGCTCCCACCTTGCTGAGAAAACAAATAATATTTCCTGTGGCACTTGCTCAGAGCAAGGGGATTTTGCTCAGGCTTCTGGAATTCTCTCCTGGGTTTCTGAGGAGTAAGGTGCTGCAGAAACACTTGGCTTTGATTAAGATTTTGGGCAAATCGCTTCCCTCCACCTGTGTCCTCCCAGTATGACAAATGAGCTTTAGAGACCATGAATATTCTCAGGAGTAAATTGGGGAAAACAAGCACAGGGCAGAGCTTTGCCCGGGCTTCTAGTTCTTGGGCAAGGGGGGGACAGAAAACAACCTCTAGGAAAAGGTTTCTGAGATAGACACAGCAGCAACCCCAGAAAAGAAAATTAGAAAACACCTTTCAAAGCAGGGAAAAAGAGATAAAAATAAATGTTAAGGTCAGGTGAGAGGCAAAGGAGAAGCACATCTCTGCATTCTTCAGCCTGTGTTACACAGGTAGCACTGCACAGCTCCTTCCCCCGGTCCCACACCCCCTCCCATCCTCAGGAGGCTGAGGACACTTCCCAGTGCCCGCAGATCGCTTGTAAAACAACAGGGAATGTTCGGTTAACATGGCTTAGGCAGCGATAGCGGGGCTTGCGAAATGTCACAGCTTTCATGCTGTATGTTAACTTCCCAGCCAGTGGTATCAATCTGCAGCGAAACACAGTTATTTCATCATGACATCAGTTCACCTTTAAAGGCATATGGTAAAGCCTGCTTTGTGGCTTGCAGCAGATGAGCTTCCTATAATTACAATTTGAACTGTTCCACAGGCAGCTCTGTAGATAGTGGATCAGTGATTAAAGTTGAAATCACAGGGTAAGTAGTTCTGTGACACCGTGAGTCACAACAATCATCAAAGACTCAACTCTGGTTTCTGATGAAGTGGAGATAGTGCAGTGATTCAAGTAGGGGACTGAGACTCAAGTGCTGCTACTTGGAGGCAGGAAAAGAGCAGACACATTCTTGAGGAAGATACTCAGTGCGTGCTATTGACTGGCCCCAAGCAAATCTTTAACCCTGCGTCTGGGCGAGAGCATGACTGTGCATCTCATTGCGGTGTCACACCTGAGGATCACAGCCTGCAGCTCGGCATTCCTGCTGCCGCTCCCCTTGGATTCCTGCAATAATGCGTGCGGGGCGCGGGGCTGCGGACACTGCTCAGGAACAGCAGGAAAAAAACAGGAAACTGTTTTTCCCTGGTTTTTTCCCTGCACAGCTTTGCTGCTGCACGGCAGGGAGAGATGTGTTCTCACAGCGCTGACCCCCGGCAGAAAAACTGCGTTTATTTGTATTATTTTAACCATGCAAGAAACCAGCCCCTGATCTGCTTGGCAAAGAGTTGAGAAAATCCAGCCACAGCATCTCCTGGAAGATAACAGGCTAATGCATTCCCTTTCCCTAGTGTATCTCCATTAAACTTGGGTGAAGCTGATGCCGAGATAATTTTGGTCCAGGAAAAAAAAAAAAAAAATCAATGGGTTGAAATTTGTACGAAATAACCCACAGTGGAATTGCCACAGCAAAAACCTCATGCAGATAAGAATTAACTTAATTCCCAGCTGAGAGGAGTCTCACTCACACGTACAGTAAAGTGAATTTTAGCACCTGCAAGGAATTGGATCCTTTCTGTCTCAGGCTATAAAATCTGCTCCTTCTCAGCCCTACACATTCCCACTACATGGATGCACAAATCCAGGTGCAGGAGAACTTTTACCAACCGTAAAATGGAGGAGAAGGACAAACTGAGGCACTGGGGGGTATTACACCCACGGCTCAGGTGACAAAGAAGTCCTGGCAAGACAATGTCACCCTGGGGACTTGTGACCACCCCAAACTCAGAGCCTTTAGCTCAGGAATTGGAGCTTCTGAGGAATTTACCACGAGCTTTGGTCCTAACTTGATGGTGCTCATTTTAAGTGGATAAACCAAAGTAAGCACATAAACTTGCCTGGGAAAAGAACAAAGTTATTTCCCACAGGATATTTTGAAGCATATATTCATCGGATTTTCAGAACCACAACCCTCACACTTTCTTAAGCAGTACAAGACAGAGCTTCCCATTTTCCTTGTCCCCCCTAGAAATTCTCAGCAGGTTTTGGAGGTTCAGCAGGCTGGATGAAGGCCAGCACCCCACACCAGCACCGAGAATCCAGTGCTGGAATCCTCCGTGTGTGGCTGGCAGGGAAGGGTTAACCAGGGCACCTCCAGCACAGTGCAGCACCAAGGTCCTTCCCAAGGCTGCAGAACAAAGCAGCCATCAGTCTATATTTGGCCTTTGCCCTTGGATCATTTATGACTTATTCTTCACCTCTGATGACCACCGCAGCGAGCTTTCAATCTCTTTGCTCCCTAGCCTGGAGCAAGGGCTCTCCCTGCCCCCCTTTCAAAATCACACCATTTGCAATTAAAAGCGACTGCCTGGAGGAGGGCTGAGCAAGTCTTCCCTTGCCCCTTTGTGCCCTTTGCCTTGCAAGGACCAGGCTTCAGGCAGATATCCCACCAGGGGTGAGGTGGTGCTTGTGCTGTGCCAGGATGGGAGCAGGGAAATGGAGACACCTTGCTGGAGTGCAGCTCAGAGCCACCCTCCAGCCTTACAGAAAAGGTCTCCAGGCTGAGGGGCTGGTCAGCACAAAGCCTCTGCCCTGGGGAACACACACATGCAACCAGGAGCTGCTGGGTTTCACTCAGGAGAGCCTGGATTGGTTTAGTCAGTCCAGAGCTGAGCATCCTGTTCATTTCACAGCCACGTCCTCTCCTACTTCACTCAGAAAAATCTCTCTGATGTAAATATTCAACATAATCCTGAAAATAAAGAGAAGCATTCCTTGTTCTGAGATACCTTTATCAGGATTTCAAACAGCTCCTGGGAAGCTGCACACAAGTGCTCAGGAGTGAGGCTATTCCAGGCTATTCCTGCTCCCAGTAATGTGTGTGGAAAGCCAATGAACCAGGTTTCATCTCCCCCCAGAGATGCGCTGGCCAAAGCACTTCATGGGCATCACTGGACCTCAGCCATGGGTCTGTGGCCATCCAACACCCCTGAATTCATTCCTGGGGCAGGAGGGGAAGGTGAGCACCGGGCTCTGCTCATCTCTGCAGCCCCTGCAGTTATTGCCCAGGGCCCAGTGAGGACACAAACCCAAAACACTCCATGAGATCAGAGAACTGACTCATTTTTCATGGTAAGAAGGAGAAGGTGAGTGGATTTTTATTTTTTTAGTGCCTTCAGCACTGCCTTTCCAGTGTTTGTTTTTCAAAGACCAAGGTCACCACTCCACTGCCTGGCAGCTCCTCACCCAAAGATCTCTCCATCACAGGTTTTTGGGAACACAAGCTTCTCCTCTTGGAGTCCAACCTCACCAGCTCACCCTCACATCAGCTAAACCAGAAGGGCTGATAGCATCAAGGGATGAGCCAAAAAGTCAATCAGCCTTCAACATCCTTTCCAAAAACAAAGGTGAGAAATAGATCAGCACAGGATCTAAAGCACTTGCCGGCGCCTCATCTCAGAATAATTAGATTATTTCCTTTTTCACCCCGTGTGTTTGCACAACTCAGCAACAGTTTGAGAGCCTTTTCCACGTGGCAGGGAGAGGCTGCAGGGTGTTTTTGCAGGAGAAATCCGTGCATGCAATGCATCAGCACTCGGCTCCTCCTCCCTGCCCTCCCTCCCCTCGCTGCCTCTTGCAGTTGGTGTTTGGTGGGGAACTGCAGCTCTGGATACACGAAAGGGATTCCAGGATCGTTTATGTATTTGTAGGAACTATTTTTCCCCTCTCATGTAAAGAATTATCTCCTCCAGCTCGAGGCACTCAGAGTTGCAATATAAAAGATGCTTATTTTTCCCCCAGCCAAGCAAAAAGAAAATGCTGCTATTTTCTGCTGCTGTTTTGTTTCTTCTTTTTTTTTTTTTTTTTCTATTTTATTAAAAAGTCACTTCCCTCGGCTTTAACTAGCTAATTTTCCTGCAGAAACAGTACATTTCTTTTATGTGTTAATTTTTCTTCCACTATTTGCACTTCACAGCATGTAGTGACATGCCAGGCATTGAAGAACAAGCCTCTTCCACTTTTTTTCTGGGATGACAAATATTCCTGGTGCAGAAGACCAAAATGCATCTGTGAATTCAGCTGTATTTGTGCATTTTGCAGAAGAGGCTTCTCCTAATGATGCAATTTTCACTAATATAATTCAATTCATCTCCTGTTAACCTTTTTCCAGACAGGTTCAGCAGGGAAGTTTCTTGCTTTGGAGTCTTACAGGGAGCCTTTCAACCAAACCATGACCCACACCTCCCAATAAAAGGTTGGTCAGCCAAGTTCTCACACATTTTGTTCCATAAACTCAAGATGTTTGGGGAATAAAGGTGGATTTTTTTTTTTCCAAAATACTCATCTATAAAGTAATTTGTTTTATCAGAGCTGTTCAAGTGAAAAATTCCCAGATACCAGAAGGGTCAATTCCTTCCAGCACCATCACAAATAACCCCAGAGGGGCCCTGCTGGACTATTTGTATAAAAGAAAGCCCCCAAAAAATGCAAGTGGAGATGAAAAGAAACCTGGAACTTGACAGCAAACATCACAAAAACCACTTTAACCCCGGGCTGCCATAAACAATTCCACCCAAGACACGATTCACCCTTTTGTTAGACAAGGGCTCCACTTTTCCCTGCTGCACATCACACACCCAGCTCACTCAGCAAAACATCTCAATTCAGAAGTTCAGAACAAATAACCCCTTCATTAACCTCATCCCCCAAAATCTCAGCTCCATTTGCAAGATATGACATCTGCCCCTCCTGTTGGGTCAGGAAAACACCATCAACAGCTTCAAATAGAATATCAAGACCTTAAACTGAAAAATAACCCAAAATAAGGGGTTTTTTTTGTCCTTTTACTGAGCTGTGTCCTTGTCTGAGCCTAAAATTCTCCTGTCCTGTCACTGAGCATCCCTCCAGTCCCTCAGCTCCCTCAACACCCCCCTTGCCCCTTCCCTGGTGTTGCAGGAAGATTTTTTGCATCTGGAAAGCAAAGAGAACTTTGCTTCCCCAGGTCCCAGTTTGCTGAGTATCAACATTTGCCTTCCCCTCTCCTCTGCTGACAACTGTTAATTTTGTCACATCAGCCACTTTCAGAGATTTCACTTTGCTCTTCTGCTCCAGCCATTGTAGCTGGATAATAAATCAGCAGTCTGGAGGCTTCATGTGCAAAGGTGCATGTGAAGATGGGAATCTCTACATTTTTGAGCAGGACTTTGTCACATTCAGGAGGGGTAATATAAAAATTTACATTTAGAATTTCAGGGGGGGGAAATGTGGTGGGGAAATGCTGCTGTTGGAGCTTGCCATGCCTCAGGGCCCACAGGGAAGATCACACTGCACTTCCCAGGCAGGCAAAGAAGGGTTTGCAGCCTTCCCTGAGGATCAGACTGCAACCCTTGCAGGTGATGCTGGGTTTAACTAGATCTTCCTGCTGTGTCTCCTTTTGGAATTTATACATCCCCTGCACAGGGAGAACAGCAGGACTCACCCCCCCAAGGCAAAGCCTTCTGAACCATCCTGCAGGGGAACCACTCCATGGAATTCCATAACCTGAGACCAGTATTTCTTTTATACACTTAAAGATAAAAAACCACCTCGGTGAGGGGGAGCAGAACAAAGCATTCCCAACCCTGGCAGCACTGAGGGCTGGCATATGTCTGTGCATTAGCCACAGGGCAGCAGCTCCCTGAAATTCCCCCCAGGGTCCACGTCAGACAGCCCCAAAGGGCACAGGGCTCCCTGCAGAGCCCAGGGAGCAGGGTGTGCTCACAGATGGCAGTGAGGTTCAGCCTCCCTCTGCACAAAAGCACCCAGCAAAGCCTCTCTGCAGCTCTGGAAAATGGGGCAGCTGGTTCCAGGCTGCTGCTAAAAGGACTCTGAACGTGCTCTCAGGTGTGGCTGTGCCAGGGCTGCCCACAGCCCCTGTGCCAGGACAGCAGGGCAGGACAAATGTTTAAATGTCTCCAAAGCCTCTCTGCAGGCAGCTCTGGGGCAGGGCTGCCCTGGAAGGAGAGCTGTGGATGATGCTTTTTCCACTCTTTATCCCTTCCTGTCGCTCCCCTTCTCTCAGCCTCACCAATGCCAAGGGTCCTGGTGGTGTGCACAGACAATCTGTCCTTTAATGAACTCTGCCAGCTCCCACCAAAGATGCACAGAGTACCCTGGAGCCAGGCAGGCAGCAGCCTCCTCTTGCCCTGTGGATGATAACCTCACATGCATATTATTTCCCACCATAATCCTACTGTTTTTAATTAGTGTGCTGTAAAAGGAAGAAGCACCACATCTCCAAGGGGAAAAGGAGGAGGGAAGAGGGGAGGGAAGAAAAAAAACCAGCACAGAGGATTCTGTCCAACTTTTCCAAAAGCTTAATAGATTTTTAAATGGGGTTATTAACACCACCTATGAATTATTTTAGGGACCTAATTATAAAAAACAAAACCCAGTTAATTAGGTTTCCTGAACTCGCCTTGACATAGGTGAAACAAGATCTCTAAATGCAGGAGGATTGAAAAGCGAATCACTTCAAACAAAGAATCAATGAGTATTATTGCAGAACCAATTGAACAATTACTTCTTTAATTGTTGGCACCCTGCTACCTTCACTTAACAACAGGATGGATCAGCAGAGTTACTTAACCTCCTCCGGTAACTAAAAGTGCCGAAAGGGGCGGGAGGTGAATTGCGGGGGGCTGTCCCCGCCAGCCCGGAGCTGCGGGGGGATTTGAACACATTTAAACACACAGCCCCAAAAAGCGCTGGGAGAATCCCAACCTGGAGCCTTGCGACGCATTCGCTGTCCCCAAAGACGAGACAAAGCGATGCTGGGGACACAGAGGGGTGGGAGGGGGCGCTGGGTGAGGATGGCAGAGCTCCCGTAAAGAACTTCCACCGTGTGAAGCACAGCCCAGCGCCCAAAGGCAGCGAGGGAAACCAGCCGAGATGGCAGGAGCGCCCTCTGATGTTGTCAGGCAGGGGACAGGGGCGACAGGCCGGGGGACAGCGCTGGGGGATGGCAGAGCCCTGCCCGGGCTGCCACTGCCCTGTCCCTGCTTGGGGACAGACACCCTGCCAGCCCCGGCAGCCCTGTCCCTGCTTGGGGACACTCTGCCAGCCCCAGCAGCCCTGTCCCTGCTTGGGGACAAACCCCCTGCCAGCCCCAGCAGCCCTGTCCCTGCTTGGGGACACCCTGCCAGCCCCAGCAGCCCTGTCCCTGCCTGGGGACAAACACCCTGCCAACCCCAGCAGCCCTGTCCCTGCCTGGGGACAGACACCCTGCCAGCCCCAGCAGCCCTGTCCCTGCTTGGGGACAGACACCCTGCCAACCCCAGCAGCCCTGTCCCTGCTTGGGGACAGACACCCTGCCAGCCTCAGCAGCCCTGTCCCTGCTTGGGGACATCCTGCCAGCCCCAGCAGCCCTGTGCCTGCTTGGGGACATCCTGCCAGCCTCAGCAGCCCTGTCCCTGCTTGGGGACACTCTGCCAGCTCAAATCCTCCTGCCCAGCACCAGCCCGGCAGAGTTGGGAGCATTATTTCCCCCCCGTGCTGATGCACTGGGCGGGTTAGATCTGTCTGTACCCTGCCAAAAGCACAACAGAGCCTCCTGCAGCCAAGCATCTCCCGAGCCAGGGCTAAAACCAAGCTACAGGCAGCGTGAGGAGCAGAAATAAATCCCAGCACAGGCTGGGGAAGCTCCTGCTCCACGCCAACACCTCCACATCCCGCAGAGCTGCTGGGCATGAACCTAAACTGTGCACGAACCTAAACTTGCATAAACCTGAACTGTGCACAAACCTGAACTCCCTCCACTACACGAGTGACGAGGCAAGTTCAAGTTCCACAAAGAGCTGGATCAAGAGCCCCAACCTGCACAAGTTGTTTGCCAGTAACCCAAATTTGGAGCAGCCCAGAGCTCTGCCCGCAGCCAGCCAGCAGTGAACAGCCAAAGGGCTGCTGGTGCCTCTTGTGCCCCTCGGCCAGCCCCTCCAGCCATGGAAATAACAGAAAAGTGCTATTGAACAAGTCAATAAAATGCTCAAAATACAGAGGTAATCTTTTCTATCGGCAGCTATTGCTGGAAACTAGGCTGGCAGTTATCAGAGTATAAACACAGCTTGGGAATGAAGGTAATAACAATGGAATACACTTTTCTCTAGGTTAAAAAAAAAAAAAATCCCATTTTAGTATAGAGAAGCAAGCATTTCTGTGCTGAGAGCACAGAGAGCAGATAACGGAGAAGCAGCCAGCACAGGGCGTGTGTTTAATGCTCCCGAGTTAATCTGAGCACGGGAGATTGGGTGGCAGACCCTCGGCCCGCGGAGGTGAGCGCTGCAGACGATCATTGCTCACGGCCATTGTTTCAGGCACATAACATTTTACCCTCCCGCGGCACTTCTCACCTCAGGTGACTTCCCAAAGTACATCATTTCCCAGCCGTGGAAGTGCCGGCTCTGCTGTGTATTAACAAACGCTGCCTCTCGCCCCACCTGGCAAAGGAGATGACAAATGCAATAACCCCCTCGATGGTGGGAGAGAATCGCACACAGCAAGTGGATGTTGTGGAAAATAAAGGTAAAAAGAGTGGGTAGTTCTGTACCCATGTATGTATCCCCAAAAAAATCTTCAAGGCAAAAAAAAAAAAAAAAAAATTTAGTCAAACACAATCACTCGGGTGTCACCAGCAGCTCATTTGCAAACAGACACTTGAGAGCAAAGGAAAACAAAAAGCTGAAAATCAGGATGCTTGGTTTGGCAGCAAAGCAACAACTGCCTGATCCAAACTCCACCCCAGCAAGTGAGAATGGGTTTGCAAAAGAGCCAGAAACACCAAAAATGGGTTTGAAATCCTCCTCCTTGGCATTCAAGTATTGCCAAAAACCTCCAGCAGTGACTCCGAACAGGGATATTTTGATTTTTCTTTTCTAAAAACTTATGTGGGATAGTTCCTATTTAATCCACTGCAATTTAAGTTCTCGTTTTAAATAAAAAGCCTATGTTTGAAAATGGAGATAACACACATATCAAGAATGACACTTCATATAAAGTACTGATAGCCACAAATCAGACCAGAAACACCATATTCAATCTCTAAAACCAGAAGCAATTAGGAAAAAAACCCCCCTCAAATTATTTTTCCCATGTGCTGCTTTCCTCATAGGAAAAAAAAAAATCCCTAATTTTGACCATTTTATTTATAAGCCTGCTTGAAGTCAGCTGTCTTTATCAGACAACTTGATTTTACAAGACCACAGTCCTTAAGAGGCATCACCAATTTAATTTTGAAATTAACCTCTCAGAGCCACGACTCCATGTGGCACAGCAGAACACCTGAAAGCAGAGCAAACACCACTCCCCTCAATTGTATTTGTAATCAAAACCTGGGCTTGTTATGATTTTTACTGTTATTTTGGAAGCCCCTCTCTCGTGTGTGTGCCTGTTGCTGAGGTTGGGGAGCTGTGGCTGTGCCAGGGGGGTGCCTCCAGCCTGGATTTCTGTGTTTGAGATAAAGGGTGGCAGTGGAAGAGGAGCAGGGGTGCTTTGGAGATGAGTTTATTTTCAGCAGTGTGTTGCAAACCCAGGGTGAGTTATGCCCCTGAGCTGCTGCCAGGCTCTCCCATAAAGTGCAAGTTTGTGCATTTAGGAGCAAAAGAGGGATCACCCCAAACTGAGAGCCCTGCAGGGCGGGCACAGAGCATCCCCTCCTCACCGTGCCAGCTAATCTGAGCCCCACAGCCCCCCGGACACACTGTGGGATGCAGGAACAACCTGATCAAATATGCAATAAGCGGTCAAGCAGTGTCCCCCACAGGCAAGCAGAGACGGGAGCCGGAGACGCTCAGCAGCGACAGCCCCGAGGACGGGAACTCTTCTCACCTCCACGCTGCCACAACAGCCACATTCCGCTCAAGAAAACACACTACATTAAGTAAGAGACCTAATGATAGTATACTTGTCCGGTTTTTTTTAAATTAAATGACGTTCATTAAAGGAACATCACCTCCCCGTAATTAATTTTGCTTTGAGAAGGAAAGGAAAAAGCTACAGACAATTAATGTACCATGCAAGCTCTAGTAGATGCTCCATATATTTCCTCTCTGCGAACAACCCTCCTCCCTAACAGCATCTCTGCTCATCCCCCCTCCACTTCTGCAAGCAGGGGCTGAGTTTTTTTGGCAGGGAAGCAGCACAATAACACAACAATCCCCCCCATGCATTTCAGGCAGCCTGACAGCACTTCAATAGGGTTAACCCTCATGTTTTGATATCTGCAATCATATTCCGCTCTCCCCGACTTACAGAGATCCAAGAAAACTGTTGAAGACACCCAGACAATGAAATCAATGGGACAGTGATGAGTCTTTACAGAGTAACATGTGCAGAGATGAATAAAAGTGTTTGGGCTGTGGCAGCACAGAGGCAGGGTGGTGGGGAAGCAGGGAGGCTTTGTTTGGTTATTTTGTATTACTCGGTACATTTTTTCTGAGGATTTAAACCCGGCAGAAAGAACAAGTGTGTATGGCTGACGAGCCAAAAATAAGGGAATAATCACAAATAAAACAGAATTATTCCTCAGCTGTGAATCAGTAGACAGCACTTCCTACAGGCCAGCATGCACAAGACAGCGACACGTGTAAGGTCGGAGAGTGATAAAATCAATAACTCCCCGAGCAGGGAAGAAGAGCCCAGTGGTTTCAGCAAATGACACAAATTAGCCCTCTCTCCACAGCTGTGTGCCACTCTTTTGGAAGCCTCCAGGAACGAAACCCTCCTCGCCCCAGGAAGGTAACAGAATCCATGGCAGTGTCTCCCTGCCCCTCTGTTTATACAGGCAGGGATAAGGATGCAGCCTGGAGGTGTTTGCTTATTTTATCAAACAGCAAATTGATTGTAGCTGTTGGATAAAAGCACTGACATTTCATAAACTGCACGGAAGAATTCTGCTGACACAACTCCAGACGAGTCCAATTTGATTAAACTAACAAACTCTCTCCTGGAAACACCTGCAGATTCTTCCCTGCTTTTACCAGCCTGAACTTTTACTGCCTTGCCTCCTGAACACAGAGGTGTTGGCTAACAACACAGCCTGCCTTGAGAGGCACAAAATGAAACCCCTAGAGCCCCACACTTTTAACCAAATTGGCACCACACTGTGTTGAAACCAGGAGAGAGGCTGTGAAGCTTTGAGCCCCCTTGTGACAACCAAGAAACACCTTTCTGAGAGCTGAGCAGGACACAGGATTGGCACCAAGGGCTGCTCCAGGTGAGAGGCAGGAAGCTGCCCCAGCCCCTGGAGCCTGAGCTCACACCTGTGTGCTACCCACACTCCTGCCAAGCTGCAGAGTCTGTCACGTTTTTTCAGAGTTTTTCCCTCATCCCAGGGTGCTGGCAGCAGGACAATCCTCAGCCTGGCTGGAAAGGGAGGGCTCTGCTGTGCCTCTCCTGCAGGATGTTCTCCTCCCTTCTGTGTCTGTAGGGCAGGCAGGAAAACACAAGTTGACAGGAGCTGAAGAGCCACCCTGAGGACAGGCAAGTGAATCCTCTCAGCCCTGCCCTTGGCAGGGAATCAGCATTTACTGAAATATCTGAAATTTATTCAGCATTTACTGAAATATCTGTGAACTGAAACCCACTCCTCTTTTAGGTTTCCATTCTTGGAAGGCTCACGTGGATGGCCAGGTTTTGCTGGAGATGATAAATATTGTAAAGAGCAGCTTTGCTTCTTTTAACACTTCTGCACAATTTAAGCCACTTTCTCAAATGTGCTGCTCAGGCAAGACCTCACAGGAGCCCAGAGGGTTTTGTTCCTTCAGGTGGTGACAGGCCAGGCCCTTTCCCTCTCCCCAGCTCCAAGCTAATCCCTCTCCTTCACACACATCACACCCGGCCTTCAGGATAGCTGCATTTTTGAAAAACTGTTTGTGTAATGTATGAAGACTAACTTGGATTCATGAATATTTGATTTAATATACATTTATTTCCCCTAAAGGAAGATACATTTTATTTAATACTGATTGCAGTTCTTATTACCTTCCTAAACCCAGCACACCACTCAGCATTCCAATTATGCCAGCACACTACAGTTATGGCTGAGGAAGCACTTTCATTATAAGCTTCTGTTTTTAGACTCTTGTAAAACTCCTACCATTACATGCTCATCCCCCAGCCCATCCTGCAGAACAGTCCTTGGAGCTGAGGATGCTCCAGCTGCTTCTCAGCCCAGGCAGGGCAAGACCTAAACCTCCTTGAGACAAAATTTCCTATTCATGTTGGTTTAAAGCTGTGATCCAGCCCAGATCTGACAACAGCAACAATATTGTACTAAAAAAACTGAACAAAATAAAAAATAAACCCTCACTGCTCAGTTTGCATTGCAGTAACTGCTTGAAGTGATTTTAAACCTGGACACAACTTTAATTCAGGCCTGCAGCACTGTGTGGAGTGTGCAACCCACACTCAGCCATCCCCAGATCCCCTGGTGCTGTGACACTCAGAGATCTTGGATCTGCAGCACACACAGAAGGAATGCAAGCCCAACAACTCGTATATTTTTCCTCACAAAGCTTACATTTGCTGAAGAAATCCCTCCTCTCTCAGGAGATCAATTGCATTTATGGAGCAGAGTTACTGCTGAAGAGGCAACACTTCAAGTGACATTTTGCCTGCTGTCTTTATGTCCCTGGCTGGGATGCTGAGCATTCCACGGCCCTCCAGGATCCCTGGCTGATTTAGGACAGCTGTGGACTTAAGAGAAAAATACTTCCCCCCCGTTATCTTCATGAGTGCAGTCAATCTCAGCAGCCAACATTTGGAAGAGAGTTGGTTGGCTGGTTTTACAGCTTAAACGGTGCTAAAAAGAAACAGCACAGGTCATTCTGCTTCCTCTCACCCAAAGTGTTACAAAGCACTTTGCAAAGTGCCCACCAGCCTCAGGCTGGACTTGCAGCTCCCTCCAGCAGCTGCCAAAATCTGTAATTTCAGAGGGGGAAAACAGCTACTTCCACACAGGACCAAACACTTCAATATCTCAAAAATATTACTTATTCAACTAAAATGATTACATGAGCTTAGATAGAGGGGAGAAAGTAATCAGTGATTTTTTAATTCTGACAACAGGGGGGCAAAGCATGGCAGGGAACTGTCCAAGGGCCACAAGTGCAGGAGCTGCATTCTGCACAAGGCAGGGCAGGCAGGATGGGGCAGAGATGAATAGGAATGCTGATTACTTCTAGCAAGGCTCGGGAAATGCTCTGCGATCTCACTGAAGTGCCCGGAATGGTATAATTGGTTCAATTGTCTCACTCAACCCGCATCTGCAGCCATCCATTGTCCTTTGCCAGCCCCTCCTGGCCCCTGCTGCATCCTACCCGGGGCCTGTCCCATATTATAGCCCAGATTAGATAAGTGGTGTTTTGCTTTGTGCTGTAATGTGTTACTGTTTCATGCTGGGATGTATAAAAGAAAAATGCAATCACGGACCGAAGGGGAGGAAATGAGACATTTGTTTTGAGGCTTCGTTACTCTCTTTAATAAACAGATTTTTCAACAGGTTATGATCTGACTGCTTGTGCAGATAACGGGCGGGTTGGGATGTAAAATGTGACGTGCACCAAACCTGGCTGGAGAGCTGGATGGCACGGGATGCCTGGAAAAGTCCCCTGCCCAACACCACAGCCCCATCCAGGACCCTGCTGCCATCGGAAACAGCGGCAGAGGGAAAAGCCCTTGCCTGGAGGAGCTCACAACTCAAACTACAGCGAGTACCCAAGGCATTGCTGTGTCAGGAGGATGGTGCAGGGCTCAGTGGGGGCTGCTGTGGCTAGCAGGAGCAGCGAGGGGCTAGCTGGCTGTGAGCCCGAGGCCAGCCTGACTCAGCCCCCGCCGGGCTTTGCTGCCCCCGCACCCCCGAGCGCATCCCTGTCTTTAATCCTCGTTACATTCCAGGCAGGACAGTCTGTATTCACCGAGCCGAGCCGAGCCGTGCGAGAGCAAACCTGACCTGCTCCGCATCCCCGAGCTCCGGACAGAACACTGGGCTACGAACACATCCCTGACACAGCCCTCAGCTCCGGGCACATCCCTGAGCTCCGAGAACATCCCTGACACATCCCCGAGCTCCGGGCACATCCCTGACACAGCCCTCAGCTCCGGGCACATCCCTGAGCTCCGAGAACATCCCTGACACATCTCTGAGCTCCGAGAACATCCCTGACACATCTCTGAGCTCCGGGCACATCCCTGACACAGCCCTCAGCTCCGGGCACATCCCTGAGCTCCGAGAACATCCCTGACACATCTCTGAGCTCTGGGCACATCCCCTGAACACATCCCAGACACATCCCCGGGCTCCGGACACATCCCTGACACATCCCGGAGCTCCGGGCCCATCCCCGAGCTACGAACACATCCCTGACACATCCCTGAGCTCCGGACAGAACACTGAGCTCCGAGCACATCCCGGACACATCCGTGAGCTCCGAGCACATCCCAGACACATCCCCGAGCTCCGGACACATCCCGGAGCTTCGGACACATCCCTGACACATCCCCGAGCTCCGGACACATCCCGGAGCTTCGGACACATCCCTGACACATCCCCGAGCTCCGGGCACATCCCTGACACATCCCCGAGCTGCGGGCACATCCCTGACACATCCCCGAGCTGCGGGCACATCCCTGACACATCCCAGACACATCCCCGAGCTTCGGACACATCCCGGAGCTTCGGACACATCCCAGACACATCCCCGAGCTTCGGACACATCCCGGAGCTTCGGACACATCCCAGACACATCCCCGAGCTCCGGACACATCCCCGAGCAGCAGACCCTGCATCCCTTTTCCCTGTCCCAGCACCTTTCATTCAGCCCGCTGTTTCACAAACACAGCGGAGCGCCCCTGCCCCTCTCCCGGACAGGCACAGATCTCCCGTTTTCACATCGCAGCGCCAATCTCGCAGGGATTTAGGGCTGAATCCCAGGAGGATCCGCAAGGGAGCTCCTGTTCCTCGCTCTCCGGTGCCCCGGGGCCATGCCCGGGATGAGGGCTCCCTCTCCCGTTCCGACCGCGGCCACCTCTGCCTTGGGGAAGCTCAAAGGCATCCCAAAGGGATGATGCAGGATTCTGGAGAGGACGAGGAAAGTACTGCCAGGGCTCTGCTCAACACCAGGAGTGGTTATTAACCAGAAAATATTATGGAAGGAGATCCCAAAAGGATTTTTTTTCCACTGGGCAGGAATGCCAGGGTGAAATGGGCAGCAAGAAGGGTTTGTTTGGATTCTGAGCATCAGCACAGAGCTCTGCCTTGGCAAATCATTCAGAGGATTAGTGTAGTGTTTACCAGCAGCCTCTCCCCACTGCTCCTTCAGGTTATGCACAACAAAAATCATCATCTTTGCTTCCTTGAGACTCCCCTCATCCATTCCAGCCTGGCAGGGGGAGGAGGGAGGCTTGAGGTGAGACAAGTGGGAATCATCCTCCTCCAGCCCTTGCCACCATCTAAAATCCTGGTGCCCAGCTCCAGTCCCCAACAGGGGCATTTCCTGCCTCTTGCCTCTGCCTAGCAAATAATTATTAATCTCTCTGGCCTGTGTATATTCATTAGGTAAACACTGAAACCGTGATGGTTTTTATTGTCTGCTCCGTACACATCATAACCCTGGGAAGACAAGATGAATTTGACAGCTAATGTAAAAATTACAGAGGCCAATATATCTTAGATTTGGGTGGAACACCAAGATGAGAGTTAATCAATAAAATCCTAACTTAGGTATTGTACGAAATGGCACTTCATTCATTATTAGGAGTTGGTATAAAACAAGATTTACTGGTTTGATGTATTGGCCCTTCACCTTAGAGACCTATTTTCAAATCCAGTCCAATCCAAAGTGACTAAAGATCCCTGTAGCCCAAGGGCTTGGGGAGGATCCCACTGCCAGGAATTTATGGGATCTTGCTTGTAGTGAAATGTTTGTAGGCACAGGGATTAACCCCCAAACCAGCACAATGATGAAAATTCAGCCACTTCCCCTAAAACCCTCAAGTAAAAATGAACAAGTGCTGGGCATTCCTTTCTCTCCCCATGGATTCTTTCCAATTCTTCCACAGCAAGTGCTGGATCACAGACTGCTCTCCACTTTCATTTGCTTCTCTCCCTCTCTAGAAAGCTCCAAGGACTTAAGTGATTGAGGTTTTTTTTTGTTTGTTGGTTGGATTTTTGTAGCTCCCAACATGAAAGGCACCTCCTGACCCCTAAACAAAGATACAGGGGCCATGAAATCCATGGGCACAGGGCAGCTCAGGGACAGCCCAGCCCAGAGTTCCTGGCTATTAAACACCAATTAATTCCACAGTAATTTTAAAGTTATATTCACACATCAGATTTTGAAGCCTGATCCATGTACATAAGATCTGGCTTCTACAAAGAAGTTTAACTATAGTATTAAGCTACAATTTTAATTATAATGCTCCAAGAACAGATCTCTAATAGAGATGCTCTGCCATGGAGCTCCTTTATCCCCATCCCCCTTCCACTCCAGAAAAAGAGGGAAGCGATCTTCCTATTGCATCACACTTGAAAATTAAATGGGTTGTTTATTTTTTTTTTTCCCAAAAATCCTCACAGTTCTTTTTTTTGCTCTGTGGTGCTGCACTGCTATGCACAACACAAACTCAATCCTCCTACAATATTTCAAGAAGAAAAAAACTTTAATAATTCATAGAGAAAACACATGGCAGCACAGCCCATCCTCCCTGCTCAAAAGGGCACAGAAACCAGTGGTTTGCTCTCCTGCTGTCTTTTTACAATCAATTGCTCCAGGAGACCTTGTACAAAAGACCTGGCTCAGGTGTCCTATGAATCCAGTAGCCATCACAGCCCAGTAAACCTGAATAAGAAGTGGGATGATTTAGATGCTAATGACTAATGGAGTGATATCTGTCCCTGCAATTGGCAGCCATGCAGGGATAGCAGGGAGCTCCAGTCTTGTCTGTGCAGGGAGGAGAGGAAGATCCCTTATCACATTTTATAAGTTTGCATTTATAGGGCAAATAAAATAGAGCATTTTTTAAACCAGGAAGCATTTCAGAGGACAGATTTTTTTTTTTTTTTCATATAAAAATCACAGATAGAATTTAACTTTAAATACTTTTCTGGCTAGGGAAAAAAAAAAATCAATTGAACTGATTACCTTGTTGAGTACCAGTGAAGATTTTAGTTGTCTTTGTAATTGCAATTTTTCCTTGCTGGCTTTTAAATATAAAAGGAAAGTGACTTTACTGCTGCAGTAAAACCATGAGCCCTAGTCAAAACCAACAAAGCAGAGTATTAACCCTCTCTGTGCTGTTCCAGCTCCACAGACACCTTTGAAATCTTTCTGTTCAGAAGACCAGTGGTAAATCCATCTCATGTGCTTTAGAGGCAACACTTTCCTTTTTTCCACCCCCAAACCGACCAATTTTGACAAGCTTCTAAGAAAAGAAAATGAAAGGAGCTGATAGCCAGCAGAGGGGCTCCCACTCAAAAGGCAGGGTGTGTTTCAGGTTCCCAGGCCTGGGTAGAAAACAGCTCTGCCCAACAGCCACACTGAGGTCACCCTGCTGTGATCCTTGTCCCCTCTCACAGCAGCCATCTGCACCTTTCCTCCCTGTTTCTCATTTCCAGACCCAGTTTCAGGAGCTGCAGGGCCCTGCACCTTGATCCACAAAGGCAGAGGTGCCTGCCTGGGGATGGAAAGCTCTCAGACCCCACTGGCCCAGCAGAGAGGGGAGTTTAGAGCCCATCTCCTGATGGAAGCACTGATCTGCTGGAAATACCACCTCAAACTCTCCACAGCCCTCTCAGATTGGGCTGATACCACAGGATTTTGGGTTTTAGTGTCAGCAGCAGCTGTGAGGTTGGCACAGACCGTGGCAGCAGCAGGAGCTGCCCTTGGCACACTCTGTTGGCATTGGTGCCTCCAACAATCCCCTGCTCTTCCAGAGATGGAACCCTCAGCCTCCCCTGCACCCCCCTCCTCCCCAGGTCACCATATCAGAGTGTCTTCAGTGCCAAAAGAATTCTCAGTGTCACCTGGTGGTGATAAGATTCCACACGTGTCTCCTGAGATTTATATTTACACATTGCTCTATATACAATGCTCCCCACTCATAACAGGCATGGTTACAAGACAATCAGTTAGAGGGAGCAAAAATAGATTTCCCAAACCAGACATCATAAATTCAGTCCTTCACCCCTCCTGGATTAAAACCAGCACAAACTGCAAATATAAAAGTGACACTTTGAGGATTCTGCATGTCCTGCTGGCTCTCTGAAGAGGGAGCAGAACCAAAGGGAGGCAAGGACTTGAGCTGGAGATGCAGCTTCCCTTCAAATAATCATCCAGGAACAAAAGAGACTTTCCTTAGAGAAAACAGCAAAGATTCATCCATTCAATAACCATTTCTGGTCAGGATTTACTTTGCTTCTACCACCCTGGATCCTCCAGACAGCTCTTTATGCATTTCCCCTGCCACCCTAAATCACTGGGGCTATTGTAACACTTTTATTGTGGCCCATTCCCGGCACAGACTGTCATTGATGTGCAAACCAGGCAGGAGGGAGCCAAGGGAGCAGCCCTGACCCAGGGAATGAGTCCCACTGCCACAGTGCTCCCACCCAGGGACAGAAATCCCCACTCCCATCACACTTACTGCTGGATATCATGTCTTGAGACAAATTTTCATTTCGAATGCTTTTGGGATTCCCTAAAGGTCCCTTCAAGAGGCAGGAATGGTTGAAGTCACACCTCATGTTCTTTAGGGCTCTGTGGCTTTCTAGTCAATACAACCTTTCCCAGTTAAACCAGTTGAAAACAAGTCAAACTAAACCCAGCTTTACCTGAATTATGATCCCAACCAGCTGTCCCTCCTCTAACACCCCCCAAAATCTTCAGTTGTCACTGAAATATCCCAAGCAAGGGAGAAGAAGTGCTGTGAGGTGACAGTCACAGTTTGAGAGATCACAAATTCAAAGACTCCAGAGGCTGTTCTGGGGCTGACAAGGAAGTGTGGTCAACACTTGCTAAACTCACAGTTTGCTCTCACTCTGCAGGGCAGGGCTCTTGTGAAGCCAAATCCACATTTTTGGTGGGCAGGAGATCAAAGGTGCATCTACTCAAGGATTTCAGCACTTTTGTCTGGGCAGGAAGCAGAGAGGCAACAGAATTTCTTTAGTTCCTCACTTCCAATGCCTGGAATGTCTTGGAAAGCAGCAGCCCATGGTGGCTGTGCAACACATGGGCACACACAGGATATTCAGGAGTCCTGAGTGTCCCTCTGGCTTTGGAGCAAGTCCCTTGATCTGGCACCAGATTTTTACAACTCATGGGTTTGAACACAGACAAAGGAGTGGATGGAACTCACAGTGAGAGGAACAAAAGCTCTGAACAAATTCTAACTAAAATATTGAATTGAGTACTACTCCTGCAGCTACTTCCAAAACAAACATCCCATGCCTGTTTCAGTGCTGATCACCCTGGCTGTTTTGAGCCAGGCTTTGCAGGTGTCTCACACCCAGCTGCCACCAGCCAGGGGTGGTTTTTACAGAGCAGTGTGTTTAATGCCATGCAGGGCTCATCCTCAGCCTGCACTCCCCAGCCTCCCACTGCACGTTCCTGCCCTGGTTCCAACTGAGGATTTAGCTCCTTGTCGTCAGAGGATGAATGTTTTTATTCTGTTTGCTCCCAGGCCAGTATCAAAAGCTCCCAGTACATGGGTTAACCAGATGATCCTTTAATACACAAAGGACCCCCAAACAGCTTAACCTTAACCCATCCGTAAAGATTCCACCCAGCCTGCTAATGCTGTCCTGAGTCGTGTTCTCTATTATTACGTCTGAAATCCGTTAAAATTTCACACAATTTCCTGCACAGCAGTGTATATAATAGTGCTGGGAGCCAATATGTTTCTATAATTGGGCCTGTAGTGGGGCAGAGTCCAAAGCAATTAATCCAGCCTCCTTCCTTGTTTGCGCCCATATAAAGCTGACAGGGTAGAGAGTAATTGGAAGTGAGCGGCCTCTATCCCCTACTTTAAATTAATATTTTCCTGTTCTGATTTAATTTCACCCGGTAACAGTGACACAAAGACACGCCATGTCAAGCACTAAGTAATCTGCAGCAGCTGCCTTAGGATGAAACTTTTATTCATCAGTAATATAGTGACCTGTATATCACTCCACACACTGTATACAATATTCCTGTCACAGAGACAGCTGCATTTAACTCTGTATAATCAGCAGAGATGGGGGAAAATATACATAACATGTACATAGTCCTTTATATGTTTGTTTGAAGATACAAAACAGATGCAGGAATTTATTTAATTATGAAACACTCAGCTTTCCAAAAGGGGGGAAAAAAAATTAAATGGCAAATATAAAAAACATGCTAATCAGCAGAGCCAAGAATCCATGCAAATGAAACGCCAGAAGTAATGGCCAAAACAGCCAGGCCATTAAATCAAATCACTGAGAAAATAATGGCTAAACTCTCTCTTACTTGTAACACTCAATTTATGTAGTCAATATGGCTCTGAATGAATGAGTGAAGGTACTAAGAGCACAAATCTAAATTCAATATACATATCTTAGAAAATCCCCAGCGCCCGGCCAGCGAGGAGAACAGAACTGGCTCAGCTGAGATCACTCCCTGCCTGCACCTCAATGGCCAGGGATGGTGGTAACCAGCACACAGCTGCCACAGAATTTATGGGAGGCTGTGGCAAGCTGGGAGCAGCAGGGCTCAGGAGGGTGGGAATGCAGAGCAGGAGCTCCCCTGGGATGTGCACAGGGTCTGGGACACAGTTAAACACAGCCCTGGTGGGAAACACTAAAGCTGTTCCTCTCCAATACATGCTGTATTCATATACCATCTAATGTATTTTTAATTCCCAGACTCCTAAGACATGGACCAGGAGCTCACTCTTGAAGTGACATTGCTTGTAGGAAATAAGGGGTTTGTTTTCCAAATAAATAGGGCTGCTCAGTTTTACACCCCAGATTCATTTTCCAGGGAATTTGAAGCTAACAGCTTCTTTGTCTCCAGCCCATATTTGAGGAGCACAGTGGAGTGGCATGGACAAAACCACAGTGGCTATAGGCACAGCTCCCCCAACCAAAGTATAAGAAAATTCACCACCACCATCCTGCAGGCTCAGCTCTCTGTGCCTGGGAATAGAAAAGAGCAGGAGGATCTGTTTGTAGGGTGAAGAACTGGAGATCCCAGTTTACAAGCTGCAGCCTGGAGCAGTGACATCCAAGTTTATCAGGGACAAGAAGAAGCTGCAGGAGCTTTACTTGCAGACAAGTGTAGTCTCAGGGGACTACTGAAGGACATGGCAGCTTAGCCCTCTGTGGATCAGCAGCTTATTCCCAGTTGCTTAAATTTTCTCCTCCTCTCTTGTTCCTGATTCCGTTGGATTTTCTCCTACTCACCAGTATTACATTTCCATTTACAGGCAGTGTGCTTAGGCCAGAGATGATCACCAGCACGGGCAGCTAGAAATACAGCTGCCCCTGAGAAGTTCCCTGCATTAAGCTCAGCTCAGCTGCCAGATGATCCTGCAGCAGTGGCCCAGCCCTGTGAGACCCTCCTGCACCTGCTCCAGGAGCTGAGACCATGGGATATCACACTCAGCTATCACCACATTGTCACCTGCTTACAGAAACACTCTCAACCCTGGGATTGCTGTCTCCCCCAAAAAAACCCCATTGTATCACTGCAGCCCTGCTCCAGCTGTGCTCACAAGACTCCCAAAATCCCAAAGCCACAGTTTGCAGCACCCTGCACAGCTCAAGCATTCACCCCACAGCTGAGGACACCAAAGCTCCTTCCACCCCAGGGTTGTGCCCACACCAGCTGTGGTGACTTTTGGTGCCCATTCTGCAGGAGGAAGGAGGTTTGGTTCTGCACATGCTTAGCTCTGTTACAGCCTGATTTGTTACTGCTGCTCCCATCACCTGCCAAATCCATTTACACCAGCAGACATTTCTAAATGTGACCTTGTTTTCGTGTTCAAATGACAAAAAGCTCTTCCCCAACAATGCTTTGGACACAGCTGCATGTGTCCCACTGCTCTTCTGCAACACACAGTACTCAGCAGAATGGATGCCATCAAGAAGAAAGGTATTTACTTCAGGGCAGGGTTTTTCTCCTAAAGGAAATCATAAAATGAGCTGCTGCAGCATCCTCCAGCATCCTGCCTGCAGGAGAGAGGCAGGGTGGGCACTCTGCAATACAGAACAACATTGCCCTGCTAGCCCAGAAAAGTCTCTGTCCTGGCTAGAGCAGCTGAGGATCCTTTTTATCCCAACAAAAACAAGCAATGACACCACCAGCACTGAATCTAACCACACCCCCCTGCTCTTATTCAGCACTTTGTCTCACGGTGACACTGGAACAATCCCAGCCTTTTTACCTTTTTTTTCCCCCTTACTTAATTTTGCTAAATTCTGCTGTCAAAAATAGTAAATAGGAAGCAAATAGATCACCCCGATTCCACTCATTATTTCCATTGATTTTAAGTCTGGGCAGGGCTATTACGATCACGTTACAAATTGTCTATTTGTAGAAAGAAAAGTTTAAAAAATGGCAAGTTATCTGTTCTTGACCCAAAGCGATGGGCAGCATTATAACCAGCTGTTCCCCTTCACTCCCGAGGTGGCTGCAGTTAGTGGCAGAACAAATGATCCCTTTGTGCAGTTTTGCATAAATGTTTGTCAAGTGTCTTGGGCTTCCCTCACAACGCTGGCTATTAAGGAACAGAAGTCAAATTCCCTGGAGCAGAAGTGTGTGTGGGGAGTTATCCACTTAGCCTAAAATCCTCGTCAATATATTTTTGTCTCGGGAGAATCCCCGTGCAAAGGGGAGAATAAAATCCGTGATCACCATGCAGAGGGTGGTTGCAGGGAGCACTGGAGCAATCCTGCAGTGGCACAACCTTCAACTGGCAAAAAATGCTGGAGCCAGCATTAAAAAAAAAAATAAAAAACCACAACCAAACAACAAACCAACAACCTCAAAAGCTTTTGAGCATCAGCCTTGCAGCCAAGCACACCCAGCACACTTCGATTTTGATGTACAGTTTGAAACAAATCAATAGCAGTATAATAATACTCAGCACGCTGTGTAATTTTTATATCATTAGTTTTCATTTTCCGCTCCCCATGCATCAAAAAACTTACAACGGGCTCGTAAAGTTTATTTAGTATTCCATGAATTCCTAATCAGTTTCATTTCATAATGATTCAGAGCGGCCGTTGCCAGGGCCCTGGTGTCAAAAAATCGATAAAACCAACACACTTTTCCTGATGGCGGCTGCAAAAGGATCTATTGTAGGGGAATTATGATTTATGTCTGGGCTGCACCACGAGCAGCAGCAAGCGACAGCCTGGCTCAAGAGCTGAGATGTTCGCCAATAATGATTTATATGCGCTCCTCTCCCTCCCCCGGCCCCCGGGGTCCCCCCTGCGCTCCGGCACAGCCCGGCTTATGTGTGCCCGGCCCAGCCAAGCCGGGCTCAGCCAAGCCGGGCTCGCACAGGGACACTGCTCTGGCCCGCTCCCCCCGCGCCCTGCCCTTGTCCCCAGGCTCTGTGACAATCTATTCGGCTGCAGATGAGCGCGGGCACCGTTCGATTTTCAGCTCCGCGCAGAAGGTGCCGATTTATCTTGGGGCACCCGTTCTGTCAAGGCTGCCGGGCTCTGCGTGTCACCACGGCAGGGTGAAACAAAAACTCCGCGGGGAAACAGCGTGACAGACCCGCGAAGTTAAAGACTGTCAGAGAAAAACCCTTTTCTGAAGACCAAGAACCCAAAATGCGAAGGTCGCTCGCGGTTGTTCTGGGTCGCACGGAGGAAATCCAGATGTTGTGGGTGAGGGGTGGCTGCGCTGGCAGTGGGGAGGTTGTTCCTACACAAATTAGGAGGAAGCAGCGATGTGCAGGGCTAGCAGAGGGTTCTGCTTCATTTCTTATGTTAATCAGGCTGGTTCTCCATCAGGGAGAGGCCAGGAAACAGAAAGCTCAGGTAGAGCTTGTTGTTAGAGTCCTGTTTGCAGAAAGGATTAACAGCATCACTTAAACATCTCAATTAATTTATTGAGGTGTCTTTTCTACCCTTTCCTCATTTCCATAAAGAATTTTCAACTTGAGGATCTTCCCTGCCCTCACTCTGCTTCACAAAGCTGTTGATGCTTTTCCAAGCACAGACCTTCAGCCTCCAAGGCACAGCCACCTTTCCATCCTAATTTTAAATATTAAAATGTACAGCAGCATGTGTGATTAACAGCTTGCTTTCACATCTGAGCTCCAGCAGAAGCTGCAAGGAAGGGGATGTCACCACGACCAAACACGAGCACCAGGAGCTCCAGCACAGTCCCCTCCACCGTGCCAGTCAATAAAGTAAATTTTGAGGGATTTTCCTATAGCAGAATCACTCTGCTTTATTGTGTATATTAGGCAAGAGAGGGCATTAAAGGGGGAGAAACATTGAGAGAATAATCCCTCTTTCAGGTGAATTGCTGGGCAGAAATCAGGCTCGTGGCCAGCACACAGCTGCCCTGAGCAGACAATGCCCTCACTCTCACTTTTAGCCTCAGGTAATAAATGCTCAGTTTTGGGCTGGCTGGAGGAAGGAGTGCACACAACCTTCTACAGGAACAGCTCATGCAAAGCATCACCTCCCTTCCCTCTGATGTTCATAAGGCTTTTTTTCCCCATTAAAACACAGACCTGAAACTTTCTTCTAAGAATAAAGCTGAGGTTCACACCCAGCTCTAGATGTTTGAGATAAACACTGCTTGGTCCTTCCATGAATACATGCAGCTAGAAGGTTGAAAATTAAGTATTCAGCACAAGCTCCTCAGCAAGTCTCTAGTAAACAAAGGGGAAGTTTAAGTTGGAATTATGCCACTTGGTTAATAACAAGCAGTTATGATGAGATGATTCAATAGCTTGGGTGAAATGAAGGTCCCAGAGATAGTATTGCCTCCATTTATTTACATACCTCGTGTTCTCACACACACACACACTGTTTGCTGATTATCTTGGAAAAGCAAAGCTTGACATCCAAGCTTCTCCTGCTCCAGTGTGAACACAGGCCTTGCAAATTGAGAGGACATCAAGTAGCAAAGCACTCTGAGGGACCCAAGGGTGCTGGTGCTCTTATTTGGGGAGCAATTCCATGAAAAAGCCTCCCTGGAACACAGCATCCTCTAACAGGAACAGGCAGACAATTACATGAGTCTGAGAGAATAGTTGACAGGCATTTGCTGCCAGCATGAAGCTGAGTCCAACAGAAGTAATTAGCCACCAGCTTTTCAAATTTATATTCTCTTTCTGAAGCTACAAAAACGATTTATTTGTTTTTAAATGAGGCTGGTGAGTGATGGTGATTTAGGGAAACTGAAGCCTCTGAATGAGGTTTTGTACAGTCATAAAATGAGCAAGTTTCATTCTGTTTTCTCTCCCTGAATGAAGCCCAAAAGGAGGAGATCTGGTGCAAAGTTTGGAGGTGAGAAGAAGCTAAATATAGATGGTATTGAGAAAAGGTAAAAAAGACAGTAGAGAGGAAAAAAGATACATGCAAGAAATGAGGATGAAACTCTTCCAGTTTATGGCAAGAAGAGCTTTGAGCTACAAACCCTCCTCTTCACTCAGCTCACTCACTTGTGCTGCCTCCAAGATGTTGAGCAAAAACTTCTCAGCAAGGAATGAATTTTCTTAAAATCCACCTGAGACTCCCCATGAGTGAGGGGACAATAACTGAGCCAGCAGAGAGCACACCTGCACATGAAGAATTCTGCTAGAAAAGGCATAGCTCTACTCTTATCATCTTTTAATTTAACCCAGGAATTACTGGATGTAGTCATTAAGACTTGCAATCTTATTTATAAGACGTTTTTCAGAAAGACAAAAAGACCTGCACAGACAACAATTACATTTTGGTTAGCATAAGTTAGCAATTTTGGCACAGCCACATTAAAAAGAAAATAGAACTCTCTTCCCCTCAAAAAAAGTAGAGGTTGTTTAGAACTGCACTTTTACTACGTGGTGGGGAGAAACTGGCTAAAATATTGAGATTTGAGGGGAAAAAAAAATAATCATGGGTTTATGTTCCCGGGCTCCTGTGAATATTTTCAGCATATTTCACCATATCATTGCAGGGTGGGCTCTGTTCCTGCTGCCAGAATGGCTGTTCCATCATTTCTATAGTGGGCCTGTGTGACATTCATTAAGTGCAGCTACAAAGGGAGAGGGTTAAACAGCACGGCCTCTTTTCTGTGATTTGCTCATCCATCAGCAGGCGCTGCAGGTTAAATGCCCAGGATGCTGCAGCAGATGGATTGGGAGAGGCAGGGAGGCAGATACTTCACCCCACACTACTTAACCCAGGGAAATGAGTCTCGGAGTCGGTGTCATGGTAAAATATGGAAGCTCACTCAGATAATGTGCAGTTGAAAAATTTTTTTTTTTTTTTTTTTTCCCCGGCCTTTACAAGATCCCGCACAGCCCCTTCTGCAAACTGCCAGCTCACTCCTCTACAGAGCTCATTTTTGAGTGGAATTTGTCTTTATTGACTATCAAATAAGAATTTAAACCCATACTGCAATCAGTGGTAGAAGCCCCAAATATTTCTTCTTCGCCTCCAGCTTCACCCCAAGACAAACTGCACACAGAGAGGTTTATTTTTCCTTACCCAAAAGTCCTTTTTGAAATATTAGAGTGGACACTTACTTTAAAGGGATCATCCCACTGTGCTTTAGCTAAGTGTGAAGAGCAGGTCACACACCTGCCTGTTCCAGGGGAGCTCTGGGAGCCCTCCCAGCCCCAGGTGCTGCACCAAGTGGGTTCCTGCCCTGGCCCCAGAAGCTGTGCACCTCCTCTGAGATTCCTCTGCCTCATTCCTGACTGCTGTACTTCCAGGAGCTGGCTCCTATTTCTAATTCTCAGTCATTTGAGAGCTAAAGGTAATGCACATCTTCAGCTGTGCAGTGTTTCAGTACTCTGGATTAGCTCAGCTCCAGAATGTGTTCCTAACAAGTTTTTCAAGAATCCAATTCCATCATCTTTTGGGAAATGCACTGTTTAAAGTCTTGTCACCTGGCTGCTGCCATTGTGGCACGCTTGCAATGCATCTGCAAGGCAGCAGCCAAAAGATATAACAGTCCTGCAGGTCAGAGGTCCTATCTGAGTTTTTCAGTAATGGCTGAAGTGGTTTCATTCTTCTCTAAAGCTCCATGGAAAGTTTTACTATCCCAGTTCACATACAGAGAGAGGAGCAGGGTAAGGGTAAAGGACACAGTGCTAAGAGATCAAGAACAAAGCACTGTGTGCTGTCTTAGTTTATTCCACCCCTCCAAAAAAAGAGCAAAAGTCAGAATTCAACTAATCAATGCAAAGAGACACAGTTAACACAGTGTTGGTGCATGGGCACACATGCACACATGATCATAAGGCAGTGTCAGTAATTCACATTCTGACAGGGACAAACAACTATCGAGTTGTGACCACAGACTTTCCTTTCCCTGAATCCTAATTGAAAATCCAGAGCCCTGCAACATCTATTGTGTTTTTTAATATCTCAGAAATAATTGCTAATCAAAGCCTCACGCGGCGGGGCCGGTAGGAAGTGGATCCATGTCCTCAACACAAAATTTTCGTCTGAGCTGGAGGAGTGGGAAGATGCAGGGACACCTAATTTCCACCTTGCAATCCAGCTCCATCTGATGAAAAAGATTGCCCAGCAGTCAAAAATCAAAGTCACACTGTCCTGGGGAGAGCCGGAACGGTGACAGGTCCGAGCATGCCGGGAGAGCAGGCATGCAGGCAAGTGAAAATTTGGTCTCCACTAGGTGTGGAAAGTCAATGTTATTTGTTTTTAAAGTTATTTTAGCAAACATGTAGCTTTTGTTCTCTTATCAAGACTGATTGGACACGCGGGGGTTCCACTATCTTATTAACCTTACCAAGTCTTTGCCATTTTATCTTATTTTCAAAAATTATTTCTGTTCATTAGTGCCAACTCCACCAGAAGAAATCCAGTTGGTTTTCCCCAGTCTGTGGTGGTTACAGCAGTGCATCTTCTGACAGAAGGAAGAAATCTATACAGAAAGAAAATAATCTAGCAGCAACTCTTTATCACTAAAATATTTAACATCTAAAAGCATTTTTGAAGCTAACGCAGTACACACATAATTAACAGCTTGCCTCGCTAATTAGGTGACTCCTTGCTAATGAGGTAGCAATAAGCTGAGCAGCAGTCACAGAATGTGCAGACAGGGTCTTCCCAGGCACTTTGCGACTTCTGTCAAAACAACCAGCAACACTTTTCCCTCCCAAGCAGCTTTTCCCTCGCCAGAAGCAGCCGCAGCTCGGGATGCGCTGAACGCGGCGATAACAGCCCCCGGCTGGGTGTCCCTGTCCCTGTCCCTGTCCCAGCCCTGCCTCTGCCATCCCAGCAGCGACACTTCCCAGACCTCACTCATCCATCCCCAGGTGTGCCTGCAGAGGCTGGCACACGATTTGCAAATTCACTGGATTTTTAAATGTACAGGATTTACAGCACTCGGCGCCTCTCATCCAACCCTTGGCTCTGCCACAAGGGCAGCTCCCAGCCAAAATTTGCTCCCAAAGGAGGAACAATCCCTGGATGTTCAGGTGTCATCACACACTGGACAATGCACGAGACTCCAGGGCTGGAAATTCATGCAACAGGAGAGGTGACACACTGCAAGAGGAAGCTCAGGCACACATAAACCACAGCTTCAGGTCTCTCTCATGTTGGGGTTCAGCCTTACAAGCTGCTCCTTGATTCCTGATCCAGTGCATGGACAGGGGGATGGAGGCAAAGGAGTCCAGGAATCCTCTCCCACCTTCTCACAATCATCATTATTTAACACACCCTGGTGCAAAAGAGACACTCCAGAGAAAAGCAATGTTTATGCCTCAAACTAAAAACACCAACATAAAGACCAGAAAAGGTGGCTCCAAAGATGACCCTTCTCCATGGTCTTGCTGTCCTAGTGCCTCCCTGCCTTCCAGAAAGGTTCCTTCACATCCCCACCACCACAGCTTCACCCTTGCCAGTGCCCAGCCCCTGTGGTGCTGCAGGAGCCGTTACTGCATCGAGCAGGAGCTGCAGCTGCTCCGCTCAGAGCAGCCCTTTCAGAGAGCAGGAACAATTCTCATCAGGGCTTAAAAGCATCTCACACTCACAAGAGCTGATTGCCAGTCAATATCCAGTCTCTTGGAAATAATTGTGTTGAATAGAGAGACAATTGATGGTGACGGTTGTTTCTTAACGAAACGGATTCGGGAAAATTCAGATAAAGTTTGTGTCTGGGGTTTAAAATAAATAAAGGAAATAGATGGGTGCAGGCCAGAACAGTAGGAGTGCAAGAGGGGAAGAAAAAACCACGTGAGCTCTCAGGAAGGACAGGGTTCCTTGCTGCCACTGACAGCTGCAATTTTAACAAGCTTTGTAGCATTTAACTCTCATACATAAATTTTTCGGCCAAGGCTGCAAATCTTATATTGCTATTTAAGCTGGAGATAATTCCAGGACCAAAGTGATTTTGAAATAACATGTTTTTAGACAGAAATGCTGCCTCAACTTTGAAAGGTGCTGCTAACAGTAAAATTAGAGTGAGCAAGGGCAGGAGATGGACCATTTGTGCCTTCTACTGCCAATACCATGTTTGTGTCAAGGTAACTGATTTCCATGGAGTGCCCAATACAGAATCAATAAAATCAACCTTCAGTGGTGTTGAACTTTGCATTGTGTAACGACAATAGCTCAAATTGAATTTTAATTCTTTTAATTATAATGGTGCTCAGAGGCCACATCACGAGAGGATCTGGTTCATCAAGGAAAAAGAAGCCACAACAGCAGCTGGCAAAAGATGTCAACATTAGATATTTGCACAAGTGTACAAAGGCATTCTGGGCTTTATCCTTGACAGAATAGCCAAAATCTGTCTCTTGGCTAAAAAACAAGGCTACACTTTCTTTTCCAAGGGTTCTTCACAAGTAATGGCTGTTCTTATAAAGAAAAAAAAATATAAACCCTTAAGCACCATTTATACCATCCTTAAAAAAAAAAAATAGACAAGGGAGGGAGGGAAGGTTAAGGGATTAAACTTTGCAGATGCTTTGCACAGCCTGGCTAAAGCTCTGGAAAGACCATCTCAACCTTTGATCCCTTTGGGGAAAGAAGCAGTTATTTGAGCAGGCTTTTTAGGAACACATGCTGGGGACATCTGTGTCAGCAGACCCTAATCAAGGCAGACCCATAGCGCTGCAGCAATTTGTGTTCCAGGATTCAGACAAGAATATGAAATTCCTGATGGGATAACTAGCTACCTGTAGGGGCATGGATGAGTTTCCTGGATAGATTGTGAATGAGTGACAGTTTAATCCAGGTTTTTTCCATGTCTCTGTTTTTTACAGGTTTTTTTTTCCTTCTTTAAATCTAGGAGTCTTTAAAAGCGATAGATGTTCAGGGCATCACCTAGAAGTTCACCAGCTTCAGGGGGAAAATTACTGTTTTGGTCTGTATTTCCATCTCCCCCCTCTCCCAACTTGCAGTAACTTTATCAGAACAGTCTCTATGTTTGCACAGAAGTGGTCAACACAAGGTTAGAAATAAGAAAGAAGAGCATGAGGTTAAAAAAAGAGTTTGAAAAGCTCCACAGATGACCAAACACACCCTTAGTTTTCTTTCCCTTATTCCCCAAATTATCCACACAGAAAAAAAAAAAAAAAAAAAAAAAGGGAGCAGGCAGCCCAGTTGTTTCAATAGCACAGAGTAACACAGGCCTGTGGCACGAGGATAAATTTTGCCCTGAATTAACAAGAGCAATAGTAACTGGAGTCTCTGAGAGCACTGTCAATATTTGCTCCACTTGTCATTGACAGAAAGCACAAATCCTGTGGCCCGAGCCTGAGCACATTTGAAAGCCTCTGAGCCAAGCAGGCTGCTCAGGGTGCTAATGAGATCAGCACCCTCAGAGACCTGCCCAGGCACAGCTCATGCCTGGGACCAGCTGGGTGAGCAGGGCAGCCAAATCCCACTGCTGTCATGACTAAAGTGACACCAGGCAGTAGCAGCATCTATTCTGTGTGTGCAGGAAATGCTTCACGAGGACAGGTATTCTCCTGAGAGCACCTCTCTGCTATGAGAAACATTTAGCATCTTGCTGCTTACAGCTTTACAGGAAGCTCCATAAATTATCCTAAACCCTTGTAGATTATTTTTTACTTCCCCTTGACTCCTGCCTGAGACACTGGCACTGACAAGGAGTTCCCAAGACCTGTGCTTCTGAAAGCAGAGCATGCTGATAACATTTGCTGAGCTGTGTTCACTAGAGTATGCCACTGGATTCTGAAAGTCTTTCCTTTCCTGGATGCACAGACAGCAGTATTTCCTGGCACATTACTGAACTTTTTCCTCCCCCCTCCAGCAGGAAATAACAGTGGGAAACTCTTCTAGCAGGATGTGGAACCAGAGGAATGAGTTTAAGGTGGACACATTGATGAACAGGTGGCAGCTGCTTCTCTGGCAGGGAAATTCCTTCTGATTTACTAAATCCACACAGCAAACTCAATGAATGATGGCAACGCTGCCAGTCCAGGCTGGGTCACCAATTTCAGCTGCTCTCCTCAGCCTTTGCACCAGGGAGGGATAGAAAAAAAACAGATTTCCTCCCAGCACCTGGAGCAAAGCTGAGCTGCTGCCTGCTCTGCTGTTCCTGCATTTCCCAGTGCTGCAGGGGCTGTCCAGCCAGACAAGGAATCTGCAGTCTGGAGACCATCCCTGCACAGAAGCACCACTTGAACCCCGGATGAGCAGCCCCATTTCGTTAGAGCAATCCAGCTGCACCTAATTCAAACAGCAATGAGCTCGCTGTCTGCTTTCCTACATTACTTCTTCCTGAATCCTTCTGCTCCACTCTACATCAAGGGGGGAGGGAAAAAAAAAATAATTTCTTTCCTCCAGAGCTAATTCCCATACACTGCAATGAGAGAAATGCAATGTTCTGAGCAATAAAAGCTGGAAAGTGGAATTATTTTCTGCACCATTCAGATGGAAATGAAGCCTAGCCTCAATTCTGCCACCCACCTGGAGCCATGGTATGATCCTATAGATCTTTGGATCAATACTGCATCATAGCTACAAAACTAGAAGAGGGAAAAAGAAGAGGCACAAAATCAAGGAGTGTAAATTTTAACTAAATGAGTTCTGTAAGGGTTCCCCCCTTCACTGCAGTTCTTTGGGATAAAGTACAGCATCAGCCGGGGGACAGAGGGCGGCCAGAGCGTTTTGCTTCCTTTAAAGACAGCTGGTGTTTCATTCTGAGGGGCCATTATCCCTCACCCCAAATAAATGCACGAGATTACGTTGCATATTTTCTGTTTGACTGTGTGTGGAGAGAACAAGAGAGAGCGATACACCCCGTATTATTTCTTAATGACTCACTAAATTGCAGCATCTCGGCGGGAGGAGCGGTTCGAGCCGCCTCCCTGGCTCCCATCCACCCAGGCACTTTGTTCCAGGCTACCAGATGAGTTTCTGCCCACACAGCAGAGAGATGAGGAACGACAGGGGGTTGTGTTTGTTTGCTTGTAATTTAGGGCTGCCTTACATCACAGCACGCAGCTGAACACGCCATGGGCAGGGAGGGAGGATGCTCTGGGCTGTTTTCCCAACTGCCCGATTCCCCAGCACTCCAGGGACAGCTCGTTTGTGCCTCAGGGACATGGGCTGAGAAACCACCTGAGTGATAAAAGCGAATACAATCTTGTTTCACGATTTATTTTCAGCTCAGAGGCTTTCCACCTGGAAACTCCACCTCGTTCCTCTTCTCCAGAGGAGACTCTGGCTCCTACCCTGGAGCTGGTCCAGACACAGAGACCTCTCTGCTGCCAGCCCTACACATCCAGCACATTCCCAGAGGCCAGAGCAGGAGGAACAAACCATCACAGCCATAAAAACCCTTCACTTTCTGCCAGGCAGAAACACAAGAAACCAAACACAGCCTGCTCTGAATGCAGGAACCCCACACTGCTACATCCTCAGCCACCTCCTCCATATCCCAGTCCCAGAACAGAGAGCAGCAATGTCTTACCTTTGCTGGGGGATGAACCACACGTGGGAGTCAGGGCAGCAGCTTTCCAAACAAGCAGGTCCTGCTGTAGCACAAGCACCACTCACCCTGCTGGAAAAAAAGGACTAGGCCCTCCCCAGCTCCTGTTTTATTTCCTGGTAATCACCCCCAGCCCCAAACCAACAAACAGGTGAGTGTGAGTGTGATCCAGTGAGTGTGATCCAGTGAGTGTGAACAGGTTTGCCTGGCCCCTCCCTGCTGCCCCATTTAGCCCCTGGCCTCTCATCAGTGGCCCATCCCCAGGTTTGGCATCAAGGAATAAGCTGCAGTGGCCTGAGGTTGTGTCCTGGTTTGTGTCTGAGACCAGTGTGGTGAACAGTGCTGCATTTATCACCTTCCACATCACTGGTGTCCTTCTAAGCTGTGCAGTTCTTCTCTGTAAGGCTGCTTCCCTCTTTTTCTTGTTTAGTCAGGAGTTTCACAAGACCTGATTCTCTCTTGAACTCCAAGCTCCTGAAGTCCACTGAATTCAGCTGCCTTGTGCCTTAAAAAACAAAAAGAAGTCCTTTATCTTCCTACTCAATAGGAAAGGCCAAGAGATAAAGATCCCTGCCATCCACACTGCAGTCCAAAAGAGCCCACAAGTGGGTTTTTTTCAGTTTTCAGTAATTCCTGAGCCATTCCATAGCTGTGAATGCCCACAGTTACCAGCAGGGTAACATTGAGCCCAAATCCTTCACTACTGCACCCAGGATGTTGCAGCAGTGATCAGCCCTGACCCCTCAGTGGGACACAAAAGGCAGATCCCTGTCTAAAACAAGGCACAGAAGTTCATTCTCCTGGATTTCCTCCCAGGTTCCTAATCCAGGGCAATGTTTACAACCCTGGGTTTATTTCTATGGTGTCCCCAAACACCTTAGCTAATAGAGATGAACCTTCTGGTACCAGTTTATCTTTTCTCCTTTATGCCAATATTTAATGCCTTCTTTCATCCACTTCAGTAATGAATCATCTGGTTTTGTATGATTAGGGTTATGAGCAGCTCAGTTCTTGTACAGTGGAACATTAGGGCAGGGATACAGACACCCACAGGACAGAGATAAGGATTCATGAAAGAGGAGACTGGACTGATTCAAGAGAAATGCATTTAAAAATGCATTAGTGAAGAGCAACAGAATGAAAATATTTGATGAATATTTCAAGTGGCCAAATATTAAAAGTGTGTGTGTATATATATATATTCACAAAACCAAAGGCACTGGTTTTCATGTTCAACCAATCTGTAATTTGCATCACTGCTGGGATTTATCTGAGTTTGTCTGAATTCAGGGGATGAGTCTGAGGTGCTTCAATTAGCAGGCATGACTGACAGAAAAACCCAGACACATCCACACTGTTCTTCAGCACTCTGTTCCAAAGCTTCACAACCCTTTCCATGAAAATCTTTCTCCAGGTACCCAATCTAAGCCTCTCTGGTGCAAGTTCAGGCCATTTCCTGCCATCCTGTCTCCTGTCTGGGAGGAGATGGAGACCCCTCAGCACAACCTCCTTCCAGGAAGCTGCAAAGAGCTGTAAGGACCTCCTAAAACCTGCTTTTCTCCAGGCTGGAGAGCCCCAGCTCCTTCAGCCCTCCTCCTTGTGCTCCAGCCCCTCCACAAGGTTTCCTCCACCCACAGACAAGAGCTGCATCCTCATTACTGAAAGCACACGAGGCTCCTGCCAGCTCAGAACATCTCACAAACACTTTTAATTAATTTTTCCAGCATGCAGGATGAGTAAACACACTATTGTTGATGCTGTCAGCTGTCTGATATAAGTCCCAGACCTCTTTCAGTTTCACTCAGAAATACTTTGACCTCTGTCAAAAACTCATTGACAATAAGGTCTCTCCAAGTAAATGTTTGCAGCAGCAACAAAAGAGGAGGTAATAGTCTGCCTGCTCTGCATACAGGAGGCACAATACTGCCTCGGATTTTTATGGTAATTTCTTCAGCTACAGTATCAGGCTTTGGTGACTTTTTAACTGCTGAATTACAATCCTATTTCTCCCAAGGAATCCTGAAATCTGGGCTCCAGGCAGAGAAACTCCTTCGATGGATTTTGTACCGTGCAAAACCCCAAATATTTATTTATTTGCCACCACTAGGCACGTAGGAAAGGGTGGCCAGCAGCCTGTGAAATTATTGTTTGCATCTAAATGTAGTTAGAACAGCTGAGGACTTAATACTTGGCTAATGCCTGCAATCCTTATTAACATAAATATTGTCCCAGTCAGGCAGGATGGAAGTCATACACGAGATAAGATCTTGTCTGTTGCTGGTGATATGATCTCAACACCAGTCAATTAAAACTGCTGGAGTATTTTGTAATCATTGTCATATCAAATTACTGCACTGATGCATACGTTAACTGGGAAAAGTTATTTCATTGCCACGTGGGGGGAGAAGGGCTAAAGGAATCCTGCAGTGCTGGTAGTTTATGGAGACATAAAAATTACAGTGGACAGTGTTATAGTTATTGCAAGGACCACTGTAATTGTATAATAATTCTGTTTACACTTGTCCATCCTATTTTTCTTATAGAAAGTTATATATGAAATGATTCTGTGGGACTGTTCAAGGGCCTAAGATATAAACCTTTGGAGATTGTTTTTCCTCACTCTCTCCAATGGCACTTTACAATGTGCTCTCCTTTGCAGAGCCGGACTTTGGGTAGTCAATATAACATATTCCTATAAGACTGTCAGTAGGATTGGTGGGGTAATTTGCAGAGGTTTTGTGGATCTGCAAATTGAGAATCAGCCCTTGGAGGATTAAGGTTTCAAATTTAATTTTACACTAATTCTAGGCATTTCTTTTAAAAAAACCAACAAGCTTGGCTTTACTGCCTCATATACAAGGTTATTTACTTCTCCTTGGCTGTTTTTATGGCGTGGGGAGGATCCCAAGCTAATGTAACACTGCCCTGACTGCTCAGAGCTGCACCAGTGAGGCCCTGGCTGACAATTCCACTGTGGAGTTCACCTGGAGCACAACCAGCCCCTGGTGGGGAGGTGCCAATCCTGTTCCTTGCTTGCAGGAGAACATGAGAGCAGGCAAAAGGTGTAGAATGATCCCCTCCAAAAAGATCTGCCATTCCTGTCAATCAGTTCCTTGGTTTTATCATGCCATTAGTGCCAGTAGTTTATATTTTTAATTAGATTTATCTCCTAGAAAACTCCACTGTTGTCAGGGCCCTGCTGGTAGAAACACTGGAAATACAAAGTTAGAGGAAGTTCTTGCCCCAAAAATCTCCACTCTGAAATCTCCACAGTGTGAAGCACTATGACCATACACAGTACACAGAATATTATTTTCTGAAATAAATTGCAGATTGTTACTTCATTTAAGAGGAGGGAAAAAAAAATAAAATTGGAGAGCACTTGTAGAAATGAGTAAGGTTTCACCTAGTGATAAAGGTAGTTATGCTCCAGTAATGAGGAGAAAGGGAAGTTGCTATCAAGAATTAATGAGATCACAAAGAACAGGCAGGGGAAGTGAACGTTTTTAAAATGTCCCTGCTGAACACCAGGAATAATAGAGTGAGAAAAAATGGAGTAGATCCCTGTGGTAAAAACTATTAGAGGCGGCGAATTATAAAACTATTAACCAGAATGTAACTCCCAATTAAAAGATGATTTAACACTGGAATCTGATGGATGAATTTTGATTAAATGGAGAACTATTAGGAGCCCTGGGAAATGGACTTCTCCTGCCAGTTCTAAAAGTTAAAAGGCAGTTTGATATAAAAATTTATAAATTAAGGTTAATTACTTTAAATAACATGGCTGGAAGCAATAAAAAGAAATTTATAATATTCTCTGGAGTTTTAGGAAAATAATATAGATATCCACACCTCTCAATGGAAAATCGAATTAGCATCCCCAAGTACAGGTTGACAAAGACAAAGGCAAAACAAACTGGCTGACAAAGGGGCTGAAGGACTCCTGGCCTCTGATCTGCCAGGAAACTGTGTCCAGTGCCACAGTGACTCTTGCAGGGTTGTTAGTGTGGAGGAAATGCTATTCTTTCCTTCAGCCTCAACCCCGTGGTGAGCAAATCAAAGGATGGATGCTGGAGACCTCCACAGGGGCAGGCTGATCCTCCTGCCCTTGAAGAAAGGCTTGGCTCTAGGAGCTGGCAGGGAAAAGTGGATATCAGGTAAGCAGATCTGGGCTAGCAGTGGGAGGCTGTAGCCTAAAGCAAGGTCAGAGTCCTTCTCTTAAGGGCTCATGGCTGTTACTTACCAGCCTTTAAATACTGTGAGGGAGGATCCGGGCGAGGTGAGGAATGGGCTTGTTGCAGGAGGTGCTGTGGGTCATTCAGAAATGTGGGGATGGAGAGAGAGCCCTGCCCAGCCCCCAGAGACCCCCGTGTCTGCTGCTCGGCTGGAGGGGGGTTATGTTACATTACAGCTGTTCCCGTGGACACCCTTTAATGTAGAGACAGAGTGTTTGGGGATAAGGCACTTAGTTCAGCTGGAATCTCCTTTATCCTTTCAAGTGGATCCCATGGAGGAGGTGGGGACTGAGGAGGAAAAGCATGTGCCCATGTCACTCCACATTAACTGCCTGGGCTGCATCGTTCCCTGGGGAAATACAGCAGAAGGCAGCAGCAGAGGAGAGGCTTCTGCAACAGCCTCCCGGGGCTTTTACACACCAATTGCCAAAGGGGGTCATGGATGAGGCAGGAAGCCTGAAAGGTTTCCACACATCCCAAGGGATCCCCTGGAAACTGGAATACAGAGATATTCTTCACTTAATGGAAATGTCCCCTTGTCCCCTGCTCCACTCTGACCTGGCTGTCAGGGATGTTCCTGAGAGCATTCCCCAAATCCCCACAGGTCAGGTCACAGCAGCTTCCCTCAGCCAGGATGCTGAGGAAGCTCCCAGCTCCTTTCCATGAGGATTTTCACAGGAAGGGTGGAATGTGCTGCATGCTGGCTCCAGCTCCTGTGAAGGGGCAGATCTCTGCAGGCTGATCCCCATGTCTGCATCCCTCCATCAGCACCCAGCCTGGGGAAGGCTGAGGTGGAGGGAGCATCCCTGCACCCTGCTCCTCCTGTCACCTTCCTCCCCCGGTGCCCCCACACAGTAATTTCGTGCCCATCCACTCGGATCTGAACCCAGAACTCCCTCCCCAACACGCCACCACCCACCCTGCTCTGAGTCACCACTGTTCCACACCATGATCAGAAACCTCCATGCCGAGCGAGCAATTTTTTTTCCATTTTTGGTTCCTTTGAGTGTTGACCCTTGAAATTTCCAGCTCCTCCCTACCCCCTTCCCCACTCCCACTGCTCAGAGTCACCCCGTGCCCCCTGTTCTTTGTCTTCCAGGCTGGCCTGCCCCAGCCAGGGTAGCACAGAGCTGCTCCTTTAAGGCTCAGTGCCTGTAAGTGATTACTCTTGGCTATCACTTTTTCTATATCAGACATGTCATGGTGAAGAATCTTCAACCTTGACTCTTACAGCTGCCCTAATTATAGGACATATTTTTGGTGCTGTGTCTTTATTCCTCTCCGTGCTGCCACTCTGACCCCGGTGCTTCCTCCGTCGCGCTTGTGTTAACAAGGTTGTCCATTCTCCAGTTTCCTCACTCTGATTTGTAACTCCAAATTACCATATCTGGCTTTCACTCACTGACAACCATCACTTTAAATAGGCCTTTTAAAGTTAATACCATGTCCATTCTAAAGTGGAGTATTACTTTTCAGTGATGTTAAATGAGCAATTTAAGGAGCTATAGGCTTTTCTTATAAGAAAAATTAAATTTTATCTGCCACTTAATTTATGTATAAGGATAACCCTAAACAAATCTGTCATAAGCTGCTGCCATCCCTGAAAAAAAAATATAATAATGCAAGAATAACTCTAGTTAATGGTAGCAAAATACTGAAGAAATATAAGGATTATTCATAAAAACACGTGTAGCTCACACTTTTTAGATCTTGGAGTACATGGTGCAGAAGGCATATCCTCCTTTTCAGGTCTCATCCAGTGGATTTAGTGGATTCATGGCCAACAGGGACAATATCAGTGGCTGGGAAATGTTTGATCACTCATATCAGAAAACAAAACAGCTCCTATTGTCTCTGGGAAGGATATTCAGAGTAAGAAATATTTTTGCTGAGATGAATGGAGTCCAGTTCCTGCTGGAGAGAGCTTTGTCCCATTCCTTCAGCTGCACAGATTTCAGTGCTCATGTGGGATCAACATGCTGGGCCTGATGTTTTTCCCTTGGCTTCTGAAAGGTCAGAAAGGCAGTGTATTGAATCTCCAAACACACTGATCACACAGCTCTGCTAGCTCACTAGAATCCATTAATATCCAAGATACTGGAAGCAAAAGGGGAAAAAACCTTCCTCCATGAACTTAAATCAATTAGCTGGGACTAAAAAATGTAGATTCTTGTGGAAGAATAAAAAATGGAAAACACCAGGCCTCATTATCCTGTCCCTGAAGTGCCAGAGGGTAAAATTATCTTTCGTGATGATGTTCTGCATTGATTAGTCAAACATGTTGGAAATCATATTAAAGATTTGACACCTGATGTGGGATCAGAAGAGCTGTGTGCTGCAACAGCACATGCAAATGTTATGGTATGTGCTTTGACCAAAGGAAAGGAAGACAAGAGTGTGGAAAAAGAAAACATAGAAAATTCCCTGTGGAAGAATCTTGTAGATTTTAATGCTGTGTTCAAGGAAAAAAAAAAATCTCCTTCCACAGAAAGTCCTTCAAGGAGAATAAAAATTTCCAGATCACTGTTTCTCTGCTCATTCCTAATTATCCTGTGGAACCCTGTACCACAGAAGTTGATGCACTGACTTCAGCAGGGCAAATTCCAGCCAGCCATATGCAAAAGCCAGACACTCTCAAAGGGACACAACATTTACTGCAGATTCACTAAAAAAAAACTAAAACTGCAATTAATGGAATGGAGTATTGCCATGAAAGTGGAGATCTAGAGGTGGATTGAACAAACCTCACCCAGCTGCAGAGAAGCCACAGTGTCTTGCACCACCTGGGAAATCAGAAGGGGAAAAAAACCAGCTTTTAGTTTTTTTACTGCCATTCACATGGTGAATGACCTTGCCTGAGTGCAGGCCACAGACACAGCTCTGCTCCAAGGATCTGCTGTTTCATATTGGAGCCCTGCAAAGCACAGTGGCTTTTCCAATGGCTTTTTTTCTGGTGGTGAGGATCAAATGTGCATCTCCATGATCAAAATGCTGACTGCCTTCAAAACCAGAAGAACCATTACACAAAAGCATTGTATAAAATCATTATAGGCCTGTGCTCTTATCAGACACCCCTAATCAGCAGCTCTGGGTTCTTCCAGCACCTCAGGGCTAATTTCTACACCAGAGTTAAGTCAATTCCATGGCATGGATAACCTAAATTATTTGGCAGATCATTGCAGGAAGCATAGCAAACATTACTCAGAGCATTTTAAAAACTGCTGTACAAAGTGCACTACAGTGATAAAGCAGAGCAATACCTAATCAATATGTACAAAAAGCCCTATAGTTAAACAGTTTTAACCCCTTCCTTACCCTGATTCTCAAGGAGGATGTGAACAGAACACACCCAGCCATGGGAGGTCTGTGCTGCCCTCAGCAAAGTTCTCACTATTGCATTCCCAGTTCTTCTGTTGTTCCTCCAAACTGGATTGCTTTTCTGCCCTGGCTTTCCTTCCATCTCATCCTGTGTGTTTACACCCAGCAGTGACCATCCCAATTCCCTGTGCAGATGTGGGCCACAGGGCAGAGCAGGTTTCAGGCTGCTTTATGAGCCCACACAGCTGTATTCAGACTGGAATATTTGAACTCCAAACCAAGCTATTGAACTCACATACAAATTGCTGCTGACAGTGTAACTAAATAAAAGACCTACTTTTCTAATCCCTGAGGCCAATACAAGAAACTGTGGTGAAGAAATGGGCATTTTTCATCCATCTGGCTGCAGTGACCACCATTAAATTTGAACATAAAGCTCAAAAGACCTGTGTAGTGTCACCAAAAATCCCAGAGTGGGCTGCCAGATGGTAATAAATCACTTGGAAATGACCTTACAGGTGGAATCACAAGCTGATTTCAGAGCAAAATTTTTATGAAAAGTCACTGAGTTCTGGGGGGAAAGTAAGTTTTGAATTTTCCATTTCCTCTGTTTTTTTCTCTCAGTCAAGAGCACCCCACCCCATCTCACCAACAAATTAATCAGGTTTGAGTTCCCAGTTTAAAATTTCCAGGGGTACATCAGTCTGGCTGGTCTGTACTTGCAGAGGGACAGCAGATCCCTTTGAAACCCCTGATTTCCTGATGATGCTTGTGCCACCCTGGAGCCAGGAGTGACCTAAGAGTGTGAGAAAAGCAGGTGAAATCTGCAGAAGATTATTTTATAGCCTAAAGTTACAGAGAACCACTGACAAGAAGCCAATACAGCTGATGCTCTTGCCTGGACTATTTAGACAAATGGACCACACAATATAGTCCCACTGGCAGCTCTGTGAGTAGTGAGGTAGCAGGAGGCAAGAACAGTATCCATATATTCACAGGTACCTCTAATGTACACAAAAATATATAATCAGCATCAGCAGTCTTCATTAGAGTGCAACCAAGAATTATGGAGATCCTAACCTTGCAAGCCAAATAAATTATTGCCAGGGGATTATTATGTATTCTAACAATATCTAATGTACCTCTTTGTCTCTCATAAATTACAGGGCATCCTCTGGCTCCTAGAACACACTCTGTCTCGTGCACAGGCACTGCAGAGCCTTTTTCCCCCTAAATACACACAATAGGATCTCTAATCAGCACGGGCTCCTATAGGGATTTTAATAGGCGAGAAAAACGTAATCACATCTTCAGTGGCCTGGTGTAACTGTTTCAACACCAGAGCAAATGGGCACAACTGAAATGTGCTGCTAAAGGGGAAGCTCATTTGGAATGTGTGCGTTTCTCAATGTCCTCATTGGCATTGGCAATTTTGTTATTGTACAAAGTGTATCCACACCATGTAGGCTGTAGTGGAGTATCCATGATTGACTTTCTGCCTTTCAGTCCAAAATTGCCAATAACACCTGCTCTGCATTGACTTCTCCAACGTGCACTTAACAATGACTCATCAAACTCAGCTCACTCCAGCACCCACACAAAAAAAAATATCCCTTGCATTTTAACACCTTCCTTTAACTCACAACTGACTGCAGATGCCACCTGGCAAAGCCCTGGTGCTGTGTGTGCATCAGCAGAGCTAAACTTGCCCTCAGGTGATCTCAGAATTAGCAGAATTTCATGCACTTGTCCTTCTTTGATGAGCATTTTTGTCCTCATCCAGACACTGGAATTGGCTGTCTATTGTTTTCCAGCAGATTTATCCAGACATTGGATACCCACTTCAAGATTGTGATCAACCAAAAAGCACCACAGAGTGAGAAAGCTCAGAAGCCCAGAACCAGCTCTTTCATTGTCCATTTCTGCTGGAGAGACATGAAAAATACATTTGGTTTTGTGCTGCATTCAAACTGCAAACAAAGCCAAAATTACTTTTAAACGTCTTTTCCATCTACAAGACCACAAGGACAATTGTTTTGCATTATTCTCTCAGTCCCTTGTGCTTCAGGTTCCTTTTACCAGTCAGACTGTCACATATGCACACATTCACACTCACCTTTAATATGAAAAGTCCAAGAAGGATATTGTGTATAATCCTTGCTGGGCTGTATTTTTAATGTATATTAACAAGGTGACGGATACCCTGAGTAGACTGGTCAGGGAAAGAAAACGAAGGCAAGAAATATTCTCAGGGTGTTATTGATTAACTGTTTTTCAGAACAGAGGGAATCATTTTTAACTGGTTTAAACTATGATGGACTCAAGTGGAAAATGCAAGCAGAGTTAGCAAGGAGCATAATTGACTGGGCATGGAACTAAGTAACCTCTCAGCACGCTGGAAGTGGTGGAGTGAGGGGGGTTACAGCTGGGGCTGCTCCGGACCCCGAGCCCTTTCTTCCCAAAGTGAACTCTGCCAGCAGCCACAGACGACAACAAGTAAAGGGAAGGGAGAAAAAAAGAAAGGGGGAAAAAAAAAAAAAAAGGGTCCAGCCACTCAGTTACATGATCTAAATTCTAATCAAACATCATTTAAAGCATGTTTTATTTCAGCCTCTGGAGAGATAGTCCCTCCTGACTCCTCACCATGGCAACCGGTGTCTCATTTCAGAAGTGTCATGCCACATTATCATCTTGCCGGCTCACACACTCCTGCCTGACAAGTTCTCTCTGCCCCTTGTGACAACCGTTCCAGGCTTATGCTGTTTATTTTTGGTGTCAGGCTGGCCCTGGCAGATTGAAAGGCAACCTCAACCCCTTGAACAACAAGCACCACACCCCACTTGGCGATAAGAGATGATTTGAGAAGATATTTGCTTACATGTGTATAAGCAATTTGCAGCCCCGTGTGTGTGTGCGAGCGCAGGCACAGCGACGTGTGTGCAAAGGGGAAGGCGACGCACGAGCCCGAGGCTTCCCGAGAAAGCAAACAATTCACTGCAGATCCCAGGGAGCAGATTTCCATCATCCCATCCTGTAATTCACAGGGAACAATACGGAGCACGGGCCAAGGAGGCGTTCTGGGGGCAGGGATGCAAAGCCAGACATTGTCTCTGCAGAACGCCCGCGCCGCGTCACCAGTGCAAAGGCTCTGCATGAAGGAGTGGGGACAAAACCTGCAGGAATTGCCAGAGGAACATCCTAGAGGGACACTCAGGGCCATACTCATCTCTGCCCAGCACAGCTCTCCAAACCTCTGCACACATCTGTCCATCCCAACAGAGCTGAGCTCTCCTGCCAGAGATGGCCAGGCTGTGACTATCTACAGAGCTGTTGGGAATTCTAAATGATTCTAAATTCTAATTCTAAATGATGACAGCGACCCTGGTAACAATGGCCACACCAGGACTTGTAATGACTTCTGGTAGTGGTAAGTGTTTGGGGCAAAGCTGGGGTCAGCCATGCCTCAGGAGCTGTTCTCACCTTTTCAAAGGGAGGGAGGAAGGAGCCCACGATGAAAATGAACATGGAGAAGGCTGGAAGAGGAACGGTCTGAAGCCTGGAACAGCACTGCAAAACAAGGTGGAACTGCATTTTAAAAATGGCTGTGAGTTTCCAAACAGAGATAGCCCAAAGCAGAGATTCTCCAGCACACACACATCAACAAGCAGCACACACAATTTGTGGGCAGCCTCTTGCCTCTACCAAAGCCTGTAATGTTCACCCAGCATGTAACCCAAAGAGAAAGGGCAGCTAGAGCAAAGGATTAAAATTCTGTTGAAAAAGAGAGACATGCTCTCATCAAATAACTCTACACATTTCATTTACATGTTAATTTCATTTACATGTACATCTCCACGTGCTGCTCTGGTCCTAGGAAAGAGAAATAAGTGTGGTTTACCATGAAGTTTATGTGGGTCACAATGCAAACAAAACTTGACCCAGTTATCTCAGACAAAGAATCATAGACTGGGCAAAAGCATATAATTAACTAAGAGGCAATCTTTGATCAAATAAAGAGCTAATTGCAAAACAGCTTTAATTAAAAACAAATAAAGCAATATGCTCGTTTAATTTTTAATCCATTTTCTGGTAACTGTACCATCAGAACACAGAGACTCACGCTAGCAAAGGATCTGTAAATAAAACAAGATCTTCCAAGACACACTAATGGCATTTTACAGAGTTTGGAAGAGTAGAGCTTGTAGATTTTTAAAATCATAAAAGGAGAATTCACATTGATTATGGAGCAGCAATGAAGTGCCAGAGTTGCATGTCCCATAAAAAGCTATAAAACCAGTGAATGTAACAGGAGGATTTTCCAGACAAGGGAAAAGGAAGACAAGGGGAATATTCCACAATATCCTGACTTGGAAGGGGACCTCAAGCACTGCCAAGCCCAACTCCTGGCTCTGCTGAGGACCACTCCAAAAAAAAACCTCAGGGTGCAAAAGAAGGATACCATCACTTCTTTGATGCTTATTTCTGCTTTAGCCTTCTCATGCACTAAACAAGAAATATTGAATATGGGAATTGGAGTGAGAGAAATCCCTTCTCTAGCCTGGTCTGTGCATTGCTGTAGCTGTTTTTAAATCACAGTGTACATGGCATGACAGATACTGACAGACAGAGACTGGCTTTTCCAGGAAATAGATGGGGCTTTCCAGCTTTATCCTTCCAGAGCAGTGTTTTTAAAAAATAGTAGTAATAACAAAACCAACCCTGGACCAACATCACTGCTGAAAAATACAAAATGAAAATACGAATCCTGCTGCTAGGGGCTCTCCTTAGTCCAGAATTCCAGGTTTACAGCAAAGCTATAATTTTGCAAACTAATAAGATGAAGTTGGTGGCAAAAGAAGGTGGTGGGGGGAACAGAAATAGAACCTGAGCTTTGGGGAGAGGAGGAAGAAGGTGACAGGTGAAAATGCTGATATTTGCTTAGTGCAGAGGCAGAGCCTATAAAGAGGTGCCAGGCAGACAACAACAGCAGCATGGCTGGATGAAGTTGTGCATTGTTTTGTGAGATTAAGAACAATTAATTAACCTCTGCATTTTTGGTGGGAGTTATGTGAACATCCAACACTGATGGTGTTGAGCCTGGCACTGGTGTTGCTTCTGCCTGAGTGTGCCTCACCCCTGGGCAGTTTGTTGAGTTTTTTTTTCCCAAAAGGGAATGAATTTTTGGGGTGCTGCCTGACCAACACCACACGTGGCTGTTCCTGCAGACAAATAAAACATCACAAATAAAACCTCTGCAAAGCTCCTCGTGAGTGGGCAAGGGGCACCTGTGGAGATGCGTTTTCTGCAGGACTCAGCCTGGCAAAGCTGAGCAGAACTCTCGCCGTACATCACAAACTCATTGCGGGATCAGATCCTGATGTCCCGCATCTTTCTAGCGTGTGCCTTCCCGCTCGGGATCTGGCGAATTAATTGCTGTTTGTGTTTATTTAATGAGGTGTGGAGCAGCCTCTAGTGGCGGCCGGCGGCCATTTCGGCTCGGCCGGGGTGGAGGAAGCTCGGCTGAGGGGATGGCGGCCGCTCTGCTCGGGGACCCGTCACCTTCTCCTCCTTCCCACAGAGCCGCCACTCTCCTGCCTTCCTGCCATCGCCACAGATTCTCTGCTTTCCCGCCTTCACCTTCCCCACAGACCGTCCATTTTCCTGCCTTCACCTTCCCCACAGACCCATCACCTTCTCCACAGACCGTCTGCTTTCCCGCCTTCACCTTCCCCACAGACCGTCCATTTTCCTGCCTTCACCTTCCCCACAGACCCATCACCTTCTCCACAGACCGTCTGCTTTCCCGCCTTCACCTTCGACCATCCATTTTCCTGCATTCACCATCTGCACAGACTGTCCACCTTCCCACCTTCACCTTCCCCACAGACCGTCCATTTTCCTGCATTCACCATCTGCACAGACTGTCCACCTTCCCACCTTCACCTTCCCCACAGACCGTCCATTTTCCTGCCTTCACCTTCCCCACAGACCCATCACCTTCTCCACAGACCGTCTGCTTTCCCGCCTTCACCTTCGACCATCCATTTTCCTGCATTCACCATCTCCACAGACTGTCCACCTTCCCACCTTCACCTTCCCCACAGACCGTCCATTTTCCTGCATTCACCTTCCCCACAGACCCTCCATTTCCTGCCTTCACCATCCTCACACACCGTCCGCCTTGCCACCTTCACCTTCCCCACAGACCGTCCATTTTCCCGCCTTCATCTTCCCCACAGACCATCCATTTTCCTGCCTTCACTGTCCTCACAGACTGTCCATTTTCCCGCATTCACCTTCCCCACAGACCGTCTGCTTTCCCGCCTTCATCTTCCCCACAGACCGTCCTGAGTCCCCACATCTTTCCACCTTCTCCACAGATGCTTCACCTTCCCTCAGGCCTGTCCCTTTCCCGCTTTTCCCACAGACTCTTCGCTTTCCCTCCTTCCCCATTTTCCCACCTTCTCCATAGTCCCATGGTCTTCCCACACTCACCACAGACCTTCCACTTTTCCACCTTCCCCACACACTCATCACCTTTTTACCTTCCCCACAGACTCTCCATCTTCCTGTCCCCCTCCCCACATTGGAAGGCCCAATGTGGCTCTTTAACATGCACTCTAATGCTTGGAGTTTTATTTCATTAAGGATGTGTGTGTGTGTGTGTGTGTGTGTGTGTGTGTGTGTGTGTCAGAAATCTCTCATGGAAATTCATTGCAGAAACTCAGAAACTTGGCTGAGCGGTGTTTGGGTTGAGCTCTTGCTCGCTGCTTCCCCACCCAAGCCAGACACTCTCAAATTCTTCTGGTATTTGTTCCCTTCCTCTTGTCCTTGTGCTTCCCTCAGTTAAATTCACCTCAATTATTATTTTATCCTGAAGTTCTCTAGCATCACACTTTCTCCAAGCACAAGCCAGTGCATCCTCACGAGTAAAGTGGTAGCAAGAACACATCAGCCTCTTCCATGTCCCTCACTCATCACTTTTACTCCAGATTACATTTTCCAACTGTGTTATATCCAACCTTTCCTGCCACAGGAGAAATTATATCTTTTGGCTTTTCCCTGGCCTGTGATTTGCATTAATTCCTCAGAAAGCTGCTGTCAGTTTTGCTCTCCCTTTATTGGCACGGATCCCAATTTTGTAAAATCCTTGATGGTTTTCCTTAATTAAACTCATAACTTCTCTTAACTATTTCTCCAGTACAACCTCAGACTAAAATACACTTTGGCCTCCTGGCCATGCAAGGCACCTTCTTCTGAACCACCACCTTTCCTTTCTGGAAAGCTCTCTTGGACTTAACACTTGTAGAATTTCTCCATTACTGGTCTTCAAAGAGGTTCTCATTTCCCTCAACAGATTTTTCATATATTTTGCTGACTTGGCTCAAAATCCTGAAGGGGGTTTGACATGGACCACATGCTTTCAGGGTCTTTTAACACTCTTAATTTCTCCGTCACCTCTGCCCAGTTTCCTTCAATATTTCTTCTTTATGCAAAAGGATATTTATCTTTCACTTTGGCATCTGCCCTGCCACCCGCCTTTGTGAACATGAAGGCAAAACTGTCAGGGGTTTCTTTTTTTATGTTCTTTTCCTTACACAATGCCTATCAATAACTCTCAGCAGCTTTTAGAGTCTTCCCACTGCTGATCTATTATTGCTTTGGCCCATGCTACATTTCTTATTATTTATTATAACCGTTTTCACAGTTTTCCCTTCATTTCCCATGATGGCTCATCTCATCACTTCTTTTGCTCCTTGCTTCATTCTGAATTTGCAGTTCCAGGACCACATGTTGGCACATCCTTGTTCCTCCTGGCAGGCAGGTCTGCAGATCTCCCAGGCAGGCAACCAGCCATGCAAGGAAGGAGAATTCAAAAGCAAAATTCAGACAGTTTTGATTCCACATGTGTGGCACACGAGAGGGAAGGCAGCAAAGACCTTTGTGCTGATGGTGAAACACAGAATCACAGAATGTTTTGGGTTGGAAGGGATCTTAAATTCCCACCAGGTTGCTCTAATCTGGCCTTGGACATTTCTAGGGATGGACCAGCTTCCCTGGCTATTTTATACCAAGTGCATATATCACATATGTAATACCATGTATTGCCTCTTGGAAACCTACTCTTGTATGTTTTCCCCTTTCCTTCCATTGTATTCTGATTTTCTTCCAACTCGCTGCTTCTTTTTCCCTCAAGAAAAATTTCACAGTTTCCTTTCCTGAAACTCAGTTTATTTTGTGTGATAGCAGTCACAGATTGTGGTTTCTACCTCTAGTCAGCATAAAGTACCAGCCAGAATGAAACCATAGCTGTGAGTTTTAGTTTATTTTCAATGTAGACTGCGAGGGTTCTAAAATCTGTGAACCTTTGTAGCTAATGCTCCTGTCCATCTCAGCAGAGCTACATGAGAAAAAGGTTTGCCTCTGTGAATTTGCAATTAGATACCAAGAGAATAAATCATTCCTTTTTCCAAGAAGCAAATTGCCCTGGCTATGTAAATAAAATCCCTCACCAAGGGCTATTTCAGATTTTTTTTTTTTTTTCTAGCTGCAACTTTCAGTGAAATCTTATTTGGAAACCCTCTTTTTTCCCCCCCTGTTATCCTCACCTGAATTTCCTTGCAGCTTATCTCCACTTTTTAATAGCTGTGACCACCTTAACTCCTACAAAAGTAAGTGCTGAAAAGCCACAGCCCTGAGGGTCAAATAGAAATGTTCTTTATTTATAGGGAGCACATTTAACTGTCACACAGTTCCTGCCCATTTTTTGTCACCATTATTAATAGTTTTCTCCAGCCATCCCTGCCTCTGTCTGTGCTCAGTATTTGAGGATGAGCAGCACCACCTTGGACACTTTGTGGGACAAGAGAACCAATAAAAAGACATTCATGAAAATGACCATACCCAGGGAGATAAAATATCATTATGTGAAATGGATTTGCTGGCACTCCTCACCAAATTTACCACCTATTAAATTATAGAAACCATTATTCCTTTATACAGGAAAGTCTGAAACTTTCCCTCAAAGATATGCTTTATTGTTTTAAGTGGGGCTTGAATGCATTTTTTTTCCCTTGTGATAAATTCCCACACATGAATTTTCTCAGTGATACAACAGGTCCTTGTCCTACTAATAATTCTATTGATCAAAAAGGGCAATATTTCCCTTTTTTCCAGCTCAGGAATACTTTCTGCAGGTGCCCAAAGGGAAGCTTTGCTGCCAATTCCCAGCGGATGCTGGCACAGACACACATCCAAGAGGTGAATGTGGAGGGGAAACATGAGAAAGGCTGATCCCCTTTGATCACCAAGCATGCAAAAACTGGATGCACCTCTGCAAACAATATTTTTTCCACCCCCCCCCCCCTTCCTTTTTAACATGAAGAAAACTTTGAAACACCTGCAGTGGGAAACAAAAGGTTAATTAAAAAGAACCCCAGTCTTTGCACTAAACTGATTGCTGGGACTGCTGCCAGCCTGGGAAGGTTAAAGAGCTCAAGCATGCGTGGGCTGAGGGGGGAATGGCTAAAATTTACAGCCAGCTCCCTGGAAAGTCACAGTTCAGCTGTTCTCCCCGAGCAGGTGCTCATGGGAGCGGGCCTGTCCCTTTCAAAGCGTGAAGATTGATGAAGCCTTCGCTCTCACCAACTGTAAATATACAACCAGCCTTGTCACAGCAGGTTTGGAACATCACTTGCTGACAGCAAGAAATTTTTTTTTTTAACCTCCTAAACACACACACACGCCTACCCCACGCAGGCTCACGCGCACGCACAAAATACTCAAAAAAGGGATTTTCCCAGGAAACGGAGCAAAGCCAATAAATAAAATGGTGGGAAAGGCATTTCTGTTTTCCCTGCCCGGAGAGGAAATAGATAGAGGGCATATGTGGGGTGATTTCACCCTGCTCTTCAGAAAACAGGCAACATCTTCCTCCATCTTTACAGTTTATGGGTAAGTGCTGTGAGGCAGCTCTGGAATTCTGGAGAGCTGGAATCAGTGGGGCTGTGCACTGCCAGCCAGCCCTCCATGGAGATGGAGGACAAGAAATCATGGAGGTGATACAGCTAAAATCACTATTTTCCTCTGCTCTGGTGCCTGCAGGCTGAGGATTTGTAATGGGGTGCAGAGAGGAATTCTTATCCCTTACAGATAGGAGTTATTCCTTACAGATAGAAATTACTTATTCTTACACTCAATAACGTTCTGCACACTTGGGTTTAGGTTGGGATTTTCAAAGAGGAGAATCCCACACAGAATAGCCATGGGATGGCTTTGAGACCTGGGCTCTCAACCTTGGGATCTCCCTTCTGCTCTTAACATCATGTATATAATGCAAACACTCCTCTCCTATAATTAGTGGTTTCATTCCCTGAAGGCACCAGGTGAGTCCTCAGTGTTTTCACCCAGACAAGATTGTCCTTCCTGATTAGCTTGGGATGGGTGCCCTGTGCCTGGATAATTGGGAAAAGAGCTGAACACCACCCTGCTGCCCCCCAGGACTGAGGGGAGATGAGATGTGTGAGGGAGCAATCCACAGCAGAGACAGACCAGCAGGACAGAGAGGAAATTATTTCCACTAATAACTTTGAAGAGATGCAGACAAATCCAGCAGGAAAGAATAGTATTGGCAAAGCCTCCCTAAAGCCTCTGGAAACCAGACAGGCTGAATTCACTCCTGACTTCAGTGACTGAACTCCTTGGGTGATTGGAAGCAGAATTAATATTCCAGTACGAGTTTCTTTACTGTCCCACTCCAGGATTCATTTTTGGCATTGCAGTCAGTTTAACTAAAATAATTCCTCAGCATCCTTTACTCAATTCTTTCCGAAGGAAATTCCATCTGTGCTATCATTTCTCTAAGGCAAAATTTCAGGTAATAGAAAACCTTCAGACTAATTTCCTAAATTTCTTAGGTTTGATATTTCCAGTGCAGTGTGGAGGGATTAAATTGGTGATTTTAGGAAACATCAATACATTTCAAATGCCCCAAAACTTTACTGTGGAAAATAATTAGGTTTTGCTTTGTGGCGTTTTGGGGTTTGTTTTTGCTTCACTGCTTCAGTTTTACTGCTTTCTTTTGCTTATTTTTAATAGATTAGTAAAGACTGCCCTGCCTTGTAGGCACACCCAACAAAGCTCCAGCAGTCCTCACTTGCACACAGACTTGTCCAGCACCAAATCCATTTGCATTTCCTCCAAGCCCCTTTCCAGCATGAACACACCAGTGACAAAATCATGCAGCGGAGTGTTTGCAAACTGTCACCTTCTCCCTTTTGCTTTCCCTCCTCTCCAGCTCCTTGACTGACGTGGCTGTTTGAATTGCTAACACTGTGTGATGAGGACTGGCACTGTCACCTCGGCTGTGTTTACCCAGTGCTGCTCACGGCGGGGTTCCCTGCCTCACACCATGGCACATGCTAATAAAGAGCAGCACAAAAAGGAACTTCCCTCTTTGCAGCAGCAATGTAACAGCCCTGATGAATAGGCCAGCCACTGGGAATGCTTCCAGAAGCAAGTAAGGAGAGAAAGAAGTAATTTATTGCAAGTGCTACAAATACATCATATACCTGTGAGTACAGGTGACCATCACTCGCTCAGACAGCTGGTGCTGTCCTTGGAGGGAAAAGACCTCGAAGGTCTCTCTCTACCACAGTGAGCAGCCAGCAGCAAAGTCCTCCTGAGTTTCAGGAAGAGCAGGCATTGATGTGTGTGTGCCTTCCACTCCTTGGCAGGGCTGAAAGCCTGGAATATGATTACATTTCCTCAGTAAAATTACATTTGGGTCTTGCCTGAGATCCAGAATGGTTAAAGCAATTTTTCCATCAGCTTCGTTACTTCCCTTCAGACAGTACTGGCATTCAGCTCCAGTTTTATTTTGGTTATCCCTTCATTAAACTCTGCCTGCTGATGTTTCCAATGCATGGTTATTTACCTGTTCCTGCCCCATCTCTGTCAGCCCCAGGTCTCCTCATCTCTTTTTGCCACAGGATTCTCCCTCTCCCTCTGGAGAGGGGCAGTGAGGGAAGGGGTCACCCACCTCCTTTCACACATGTCCAAACCCCCCATCCCATCAGGGCTGCTCCACAGGGTCCCTGCTCTTCTTCACACCTCTGAGATGGAGCTGTCATTGCCTGCTCCAGCCTGGACCTGGCTGCCTCACTCTCAGAGCTTCTCTGAATTCCCAAGTGGTTTGCAGCACAGCCACATTCCCAGGAGCCTAAATTAATCAAGCTTTTCTAAACCCTACTAAAGACTGCTCCATCCTTTTCTAAGGATCAGACAGCAGGATCAAACCAACTTTTACTGTCTTTTACTCCCTTTTGCCAAGAAGTTGCAAAGAGAGCAGCCAAGGCATCATCTCCCATCCCCCTCAGCCTGTAACTCCCTGTTCAGGACTGGTACAGGGAAGAGGAAAATGAACCCAAATCACTGCTCAGCTCCTGTTCTCCCAGCCTGCCCATCCCACACATGGCATTAAAACTTCTGCAGCTGAGAGGATCTGATTATTTTTATGGAAATTTGCTCCAAGTTCAGAAATGGATCAATGACAATTTCTTCAGCTGGCTCCATTTTGAGTACCAGAATTGACTTTTGGAGAAGCTGCTTGATTTCCCAGCTTCCCCCCAGCAGAAAAGAGATTATTGCATAGGCGTGTGATGTAATTCAGCTCCAAATAGGGTCTGGGCCTATTAGACCCCAATATAAAACTCACCCAGGCTCCAAGGAAAACAGCAGAGCTCCTTTCTATCCCCTTCCCTGTCACACCTCAGGCCAGACAGAGATGGGAGTGAATCCACCTGCTAATATTCCATACACCACACAGATATAAATGGCAGCTCAGGACATAACACAGGAGAGACTCATTTTGGGCAATTTAGTTCAACTGTTCCTTTTCCAAGTTCCCCAGTTTGCCCTGTTTCTATTACCCAGCCATGCCCCTTCTTTGCTTTTATTTTGTCTTGTTGTCTCTCTGCTCTTTCTCTTTTCCCATTTGAAAATACTTTTCTTCTACTTCAAAGGTCTTTTACTGAGTACAAATCCCTCTGTTTCCCTCTCATCCATCACCTGCCAGATCTCTGCATCTTTTTGTGACCACATGGGCAGCAACTCACCAACTTTTTGGCGCTGACCCCCTCCCCAGATGGGCCAAGTGACTGTCACAAACACAGCCCCTTTTACTTAACATCTTAAAATCATCCTGGGGCACCAGGGGTAACAAATATTGAAACTCTAAATGCAAATTCCTGGCTCCAGGTTAGCCCAGTGCAGGGCTTTCTGCAAGGCCTCCATAAAAAGCCTTTTAATTTAGCACTAATAGGGAGGTTATTGTATGTTAAATAAATACTAATTGATTATTTAATATATATGCATTGAGGGTTAACTGCTATGTAATGAGCTCCTCTCCATTAGCAGGGCTGCTGAACATCAATTAATATGGGGTTTATAATCAATTGATATTTAACATGGCCTAACTTCCATGTTCAGATTTAATGGGCCAGCATTTCCTAAGTGGACAATGCCAATCATTTTTTCTTTTAAAAATAAAAAAAAATATTTGTCAGAAGATTTACAACTGGGTGGGAAGTTATGAATGCATTAAAAGCTCAACAAATCCTGCAGAACTGGACACAGGAGGTGAGTCTGTCCAACCCCAAGAGCTGCACAGAGAAAAACCTCTAGAAATGGGAGAAGGGACCACATTCCCTTAACTTCTGTGGAACCTGGACTTGTTTTTCTAGAGAGAGTTTCCCAGAAAGTGCTCTCCCCATTTCAAAGCTTTATACCATGAGCTGGGCCTGGCCCTGTGTGATCCCAGCTTTGCTGTGCAGTTGCACTGACATACCCCCTGGAAATGGAATGTGCAATCCCCTTTTGGAAACCACTGCAAGATGAACATCAGGCACAAGGCTTCCAAGGATGACCAGGGGATTTAGACAGGCAGCTTCCATTTATTTTAACAAGCATCATGTCTCTAAGTGTCCCAGCTGCCTTTTAAAACATCTCATGGCAAAGACTTTATTCCCTTTGCCTCTCCTTCCCAAGCACACACAGATAAATCACGTGCAAGCTGTTTGTGCTATACACCAGGGAGAAAACAAGGAAGTTTCTAATGAAAAGAGTGATCATAATGCATTTACAGCCATTATCTAACACTATTTCTTACTTAATTTCCTACTGGCAGCTTTCACAATGCAGCAGAGTTTAGCTTAGCTTGCCAAAAATTCAGGCTGGAAGAGAACACACAATGAAGTACATTAGGCACAGAAGTCTCAGTTGCCACCTGAGAGCTTCTTTTTCAGGTTTGCTCTCTCTGGTCCCCAGCTGGAGCCCTGCACCCCAGCAGGCCACTCCAGGAGCTGAATGCTGCCTGTAAATATTACAATATTCCTCATCAGCAGGGCTGGGACAGAACAAAGAGAGCAGGGGTTTGAGCAGCACCCAGGCAGGGTTAGGATGCAGATCATAAAGATTGGAAAAAGAACAAAGAGGAGCATGTGGCCAGATGAGGGTTTGAAGTCTACAGGCTGATTTATGTCATCTGAGGATCTGGCCCAGTTAGATCTAATTTTAACATCCTTGACAAATTCCCTTTAACAGCAAAGTGTCGAAAGGGAATCTGTTCCCCGCCCCTCATCCTTCCATCTCCAGGAGCTGCTCCCTGTGACAACACTGTTCTCCAGCAGTAATTGGCAGTATCATTCTATTATCACTTATTCTTTAGGCCTGAGGATTTTGTCCCTTGCAATTTTCCTGTTGTACAAATTCACGTCTATTAGTTTAAGACATGTGCATGTTCGTGCATTTATTCCCTGCATGTGTCTGAGCATGGAGACAGCACTCAGACCTGAAAGGGCCCTTGTCTCACCAAAAATTAAAGGAAGCAAGAGAGCTAATCACTGATGACACATCTCTGGGGGGTTGCAGGAGGAGGTACCTCTGGTGTCTCCAGCAGAACAGTGGCAATTCTCCTTATAAGCATTTTAAATGGATGATGATCCTAATGAACTTAATAGCATCACTATCCAAGGACAGCATCAAGTCATTGCCATCCTGCATTTTGCAGAAATAGCTTCCCTTTAAACAGTGTGCCCCTGCTTTCAACAGTAATGGTTTTTAAAAGTGTCTTAGCACACAAAGGCAAAATCTTTTTTGAAACAGGGTGGAATTGGTTGGTGATTATCACTGAAAAGCTGGCAGCCACCAGCTAACCTTCTAACAATGAAATATGGGAATTTACCTTCATGCTTCAGTGCTTGCTATTCAGCTGTCTACCAGGGTCTAAATCAATGATTCTACACCATCCACTCAAGGTTTCTCTTTCAAATGCTGCAGATATGACCTTAAGTTCATCATCTAAACAATGCAGTTCACGTTTAATTTCATTAATCTAAGATCTTCCATAAAATTGCAATATGGCACCATACCTTTCAAGTACCTTCATTAAAATCCATGTTATTTCTAAATCCTATGCATATCTATGAGGTCACACGGTGTTTTATTAAAATGGATTTTGAAAGGCTCAGCTCTTTTATCACCAATTGTCGTAAGGTAGTTTACAATAAAAAAAAAAAAATTTAAAACCCCAAATCCTTTCCAGTCTCTTAGGCAATGAGCAGATTTGAACATTTCTGCAAATTAGCACCTTTCCTAATTTTTTTTCCAAGGATCTTATACTTGGAGAGGAAAACAAGGAAATTATTGAGCCCTCCTTGTTTGTGTGGTTTTTTTGCTGTTTACTATGCCTACTGCACTGCTCTTTCGATACAAGCACATGGGGAGGCAGCCTGGGGAGTGCAGAGGTGCCCAGGCTGCTGCTGTCAGACACTGGTGAGCTCCAACTGTACAATCAGTCCCTGCTCACACACTGAGGGGAGCCAGCAGTGTCCCTCCCTCCCTCTGGAGCATCCCAGACTGTGCCAGGCTCAGGGATGCAGGCAACAATCCCAACCTCCCATGTTTGCAGTGCTTCACTGCACTTGTGGCTTTCATCAGTGAATTCTGCAAGTCTGGAGCCTACCAAAGCCACTGGAAAATTTCTGTGTGTGTGCATGGGCTCTGCTTAGACATCACACATTAAATAATTGGAAGTGAGGCTGAGTTGGAGCAGCCCTTACTCCCTCCTTAATTAAACCTGAATTCAGCACTCACTCTATTGACCTCTTCTAGAAAAACTCACCTCCCCATTAACGCCAAACAAAAATCTAGCAAAATCCAATGCAAACATTGGATCATTGAGATTCTTCACGAAGGCAAAGAGGACATAAATGACAATAAGTGTCCAAAGATAATGTTCCACGATGCTTCCATCTCTTAAAGAAAATATTAGAGACAAAGCTGTCCAGTGGTTCTGCTCTACCGAGGCTCCAGTAAGAGCTGCTGCTGTTGAGGTGTGGTTTGTGCCAAACCTTCCCCAGTAAATACTGCAGGGTGACTTCAACCAGAAGCAGCCAGATAAAAACTTTGTAGCAGTTCTGAAGATTAGAAAGCAGCCACAATGCTGAGAGCTCAGAGGACCCTTCCTCTGACAGCAGATTTTAATCACTTGCCCTAATTACATATTCATGAGCCGTCCCCACCTACCGATGCATATGCATTAATTATTTTACATAGTCACACCCCCAGCAGAGTCCTCAGATGGTTCTTTAGGGTAGGTTTTCACCTCCGGTGTCCTTTTTGGGGGTGGCTGTTCCTCAACCCCTGCTTTTGAGTGAGCACAACATCATCATTCACAGCTCCTGCTTTGCCAGCCTTGCAGAGCTGGGCTGGCCTCCTGCGTGGCTTCTGTTTGCCTGGCTTACATCCTTTATCAGTTCCTGCAAGGCTGTGCTGTTCTGCTGCCCTTATCAGAGTCAAATGCTGTTCTGTTCTGTCCTTATCACTCCCACGGAGCCATCCCTGGCTGCAGTGCCACGCTCACGGTGTAACATTACTCTGAAGAAGCAATTACAGCGAGCAGAGCAAGGAACTAAAGACAGGTCACCTAAATGAACTGAGGGGGAAAGTACATGAGAAAACAAGAAAATGTCTTCATCACTTTTCAGGCTTCAAATTGGAAAAACAGGGATCAATACAGCAGAACTTCATTTAATGGTGTGAAAAACAATCCACCCCAAGACAGGCAGGAATCACTTATTGCAAAACAAACAGGCCAATTAGGGCTGGTTGTGGGACTCCAGCACTGGGGCCATTCCTGCAGCCTCGGAGGCTGAGACGTGCCCACCAGGGATGGAGAAGCAGAAAAAGCTTCTCCAAGGCTTCAAAGCAAAATATCCCCCCAAAAGGGCAGCTTGGCTGTGTTCTGTTGACTTTCCTCCCCTCGTTTTTTCATCCATGCTCATTCCAATCCAGTTTGGTGGTGGATGAAACACTGGGCAGCCCTGGCTGATGGAAGCTGGGCTGGGAGATGGGAACACAACTTCTCCCTGATCTCCAGTCTAAACCCCCATCAGTGCCACTCCAGGCTCTTGTAAAGCTTCTCTCCACCTTTTTGGGCAGCTCCTTCATGTGCTGAAAAGTCACAATTCAGTCACCCTGAACCATTCATGGCCTTCAAACCTTTGCTGTCAGAGCAGAACCCTCAGTCCACTCCTGTTTCTGCACTGGAAGTTTCCCCCCATCTCTGGAGAAGCAGCAGCTCTGTTCTCCAGCACCTGAATACAGACATCTGCCAGGGGAGCATTTTATTGCTTTTCCTGTCATTGCCACTGCCAGGCCCTGGAGCAGATTAAACAGATTAATAGAAGTGATGTAGAGGGAGTGTAAAACCCGCCAGGCTCTGCTGGGGCCAAGTGAGATGGGGGAAGGAGGGTGGAGCTGACATTTGCAGGAGTAACCTCATGTTATTAAAACAAATTTGGCATGAGGGGAAAATAGGTTTGCTTTGCACTTCCTGATGGCAAAGAGAGCATATTCAAAATCAAATATTTGCAAGGCAGTAAGTTAGTGGCTTTTTAGTGTTTTCTCCTCCCCCTTGTCAGTCAGACGTGGTCCCAGTATGTCACAGGGCTGCTGTTTTTTAAAGTACAGAAAATGCAGAGTGGACATCAGCTCTAAATCTTAAAATCTAACTGGGAATTTATATTTGTCTTCAGGAAAATAATCAACCCCCAAACTCTGGATGCATTTCCAGAAAACTGCTACACGCTGCAATTTTTCTCTCTTTTTTTCACCTCTTCTGACAAAACATTGGTTGTATTTTCTCCTTTTATTTATTGGAGTGCTAAATGGATTATTTCAGCAATAAATCAGGCCCTTTCATTACATTTTTAAGGTGTTGTCACTGTTATGAAGTACAGTGTGCCATCAAAATTAAGCTCAGATTGCATTACCACCTATTTTATAGGTAGAGAATTACTTGATGGATTTTTTTCCAGCAGTCTAAGCACTTTGTGTCTTCCAAGCCCAACTGTCTCCCTAGTTCCACATGCATTTTCCTTCACAAGTTATGAAATTCTCCTGCACATTCACAAGTACCTTAGGTTTTAAAACAGAGGGGTGATATTTCTTTTACCCAAACAGCAAGGTCAGGGGTGGCAAAGACCTGAGCCCCCTGTGACAAACCTGAGCAAAGCAGCTCTTCTTGAAACCCTTCAGCTGCTCCATTAGAACCACTGCAATCTGAGATTATACTCAAAGTTTTACAAAAGGTGTTCTGAATGGTGTGTTTATGATATTAGATTTAATCTATAAAGTAGAACTGATGTCAGGTGTAAAAAAGGTGTATTGCAATCCTGCAATAGGTGGCACTTCAGAGAATTTTATCTAAAGTTTCAAAGCAAGAAGCTTTTCAGCATTTATCCTCCGTGCTTTTCCTTTAAATTGACACTAACATTTTTGCCAGGAGTTTCAGAATCCAGAATATCCCAAAAGAAATGAATAAAGAATGTCTCACCTGAAAATTATACAACTTGCTCCAACCTCCACTGTGCCTGTTCCTTTTGCACCCCCTTCATGCACACTGGCAGCAATCCAAAGAAATCAGTGACATTACCCTCTGGTAGCCTGGTGACACTTATGTTCCAATACTCAGAAAAGTGTCTGCAAATCTGCCTGATGCTACAGAAGTAATTTTAGAAAAGTAGCTGCTGCACATTTTGGGTGATACTTTGTGAGCTGTGTGTGTCAGGGAGCCACTGCTGCATCCTCTGGCAGAGCTGCAGAGCACTCTATCCATCTTCCCTCTCTGGCCACAGCACTGGAAAGACAAAATCTTATGTATTATTTAAACCTTCCCCTTTTTATCTCTCCCCTCCTCTGATTGTCCAGTTCAGGGATGGTCAGGGCACAGTGTCCTGCAGCTCTGCAAGGATTTTGTTCTGACCATCCTGGGCTCAGGGATTTGGGCTCTGAGCATCCTGGGCTCAGGAAATTGGTTCTGAGCATCCTGGGCTCAGGGATTTGGTTCTGAGCATCCTGAGCTCAGGGATTTGGCTCTGACCATCCTGGGCTCAAGGATTTGACTCTGACCATCCTGGGCTCAAGGATTTTGTTCTGACCATCCTGGGATCAGGGATTTGGGCTCTGACCATCCTGGGCTCAAGGATTTTGTTCTGACCATCCTGGGATCAGGGATTTGGGCTCTGACCATCCTGGGATCAGGGATTTGGGCTCTGACCATCCTGGGATCAGGGATTTGGCTCTGACCATCCTGGGCTCAGGGAATTGGGCTCTGACCATCCTGGGCTCAGGGATTTGGGCTCTGAGCATCCTGGGCTCAGGGATTTGGGCTCTGACCATCCTGGGCTCAAGGATTTTGTTCTGACCATCCTGGGCTCAGGGAATTGGGCTCTGACCATCCTGGGCTCAAGGATTTGCCTCTGAGCATCCTCTGAGCACAGTGTTGAGGCTGTGCAGGCTGCAGAACTTGGCACCTGCCAGGGAAAAAAGCAATAATTTCCTTTTAGTGCTCCAGGCTGACTCTCCAGAGGGTGATGTGAGTGCTCAGAGCTAGAGGAGAAGGGCTGGGCACCCTGCTGACTTGGCCACCAAAAATCCCAACTATTTCCAAAGTTTTCCTGTTCATTAAAGACAGAGCAGAGGACCAAGCTGCTCAAGGAGTTAAATGTATTAAGCAATTTACAATTAATATAGAACTCATTCCAGAGATATCTACTAGAGAGTACAACAGGGCAATTAACCCACTAATACACTAGGCTATTACATCGCTATGTCTCTTATTTTAGCCTGAGGTGATTTGAAACGCATTGGATTAAAGGATATTACAGGAGATAGCATGAAAAATAGCTTAATGTAATGAGCCATCCCGTGATGTCTGCTATTAAAGATGATTTGCAGTTGAAAACTACAACATACAGTAGTTCAGCCATTTAGAAACATGAGTGTATTTAACCCTTTTCTGGCCTGTGTGTCCCTTCCTTGAGTCGGTGCAAGAGTTTCTCCCTCTCCTCCCCCTCACTCCAAATGCCTTTATCTGAGGATTATCAAATGCACCTTATTAAAGTACAATAGTATCTTTGGGAGATTGGTGCCTGAGGTTGATAGAAAACCAGTAATCTGCTAATAACTTTTAAAAATAGATCCCCGAGAGAGTAAATAGGCTATTGGACTGGTGACACGTTCCCAAAATGGGAACTTGTAACAAATTTCTCTGCTAGCCTTAGGCCTGTCATATCAGTTCCAAACGGTGACCCAGACACAACTGGGAAACAAAAGCACCTTATCTTAAAATCTGTGAGTGTTCAGCAGGAGCAGCAGCCGGGGAGGGGAGGGCAGGAGAAGTTCCTGGAGCTGGCTCCAGCTCCCAGGAAAAAAATCTCAGTGCTGGGAGAACACTTGGAGAACACTTCCCACCTGGACAGTGTGCATTCCTCCTTCTCTCATTTCTGTGCTTTTCCCTGGAATCCGGGGGAAATGGTTGAGTTGGTGCCGTGATGGGTTTGGTCTGTGAGGCAGGTGAGGCTCTGCAAACCCCGGGCACTGCCTCTCCTTCCAACAACCCCATTTACACAGAAATAGAAGGGAGCAAAGACAGCACTTATTTTCCCACCAGAAAAAGGGAGGGGTTGTTTGCCCAATGTTTCCTGTGAAAAAGTTTTTCTTCTACAAACAAGAAACAAAGAAAATAAAAAGTCCCATGTACCTCATTAAAGACAGGGGGACTTGGGGAAGAGCTTTCAGTGAAAATATTATGAAAAGATGAATTTTCCAGGCAGCTTTGCAGCTGGGTGAGGCATTACAGAGCTGGGTTATCTCACCTACCTCGACAGAGACAATCCTGCAGCCACTTCTCACCTTCCCTACCTGTCAGCATCTCCTTCCCCAGCTCATTTTGCCACGAGGTCCTGCAGATCTCTGGCAAATATTGAATCTCCTTTTTCCTTTTGTGATGTCCTCCAGCCTTCTCAGAGCAGCACTTCCTCCCTGAAACCCAAATAAAAGCATTTGGTTGTAAAAATAGTATTTTTTGGAAGGATCAAATGAGGATTTTCACATTTGCATAAAAATAGAGAAACAATTAGCAGGGCAGAACAGCCCGGAGTGATTACACTTGTCTTGGAAAGCTCTGAGGTAAGGTGCTCTTCACACAAGGGATGTCTGCAGGGGATAACAACTGGATGCTGTTCTGTCTCTAAAAAAATATGGGAAGAATAGGGAAAAGAAGGGGAAAACAAAAAGTAAACAAAGAAACAAAAAGCACTTTCAGGCTGAGATTCTCCTGGACCTGAGCTAACACATTGCTGCACCAAAATTGAAAGAGAAGACAAAAAAAAATATCCATTCCCCAGCTCTGCATCACGGATTTTAAGCAGAGGGTGATGCTGCCCACAAACCTTCCTGCAGGGGCAGGGGGAGGTGGTGCTGGGGACCTTTTTGTAATCACAGAACTTGTCAGTGTCGTTTGGGGTGGCAGGTGCCAGGAGCAGCAGGCTGAGCTCACCCAGCCCTGCTCCCTGTCCCAGTGGCACTGTCAGCTCCCATTTCCACCCAGGGACACGAGTGATTTGGGGCAAAGGGAGAGGATGGCCAGGGCTTTGTGACCCTTTCTCCTTCAATCTGCTGTGTGAGGAGGAGGTGGCAGTCACACTACACGGAACAGACAAACCCATCTGTGTCACTGGCTGATGGTGGCAGTGGCTGTGTCACTCTGCCTTGGGGACACTGCGGGGTCAGGGACACCATGGCCCCAATCTGGGGGCACATTTCAGCCTTCCCACTGCACCCCACTCCTGGCCAGGGCAGGATTATTTAATTGGCAGCACATTCATCAGAAGTTTTGTTGTTCCTCTCCAGGGGGGAGCAGTGACTTCTTGCACCTGCAGAACTCCTCCTGGAGGGGAAAAAAACTGTGAGCTCTGCACCAATTTGTAAATCAAACTGAAGATCTGTTATGGTGATGGGGAAACTGAGGCACAGACAGGTGATGGAGACTTCCCAAAGCCTTGCCCTGCTCCCTCCAAGATGCCAAGGGATGGGTAATGAGCAAAGCAGACACCCAGGGACAACCCCTGTGCCAGCCCAGAGCTGCTCCAGCTGTGCCAATAATCCCACAGAGGGGAGAGAAGAGGTGCCCATGACCCCAAAAACTGTCCCCAGCTCCTCCTGGGTCCTGCCTGGAGGGGAGCAGGGTCACAGCCACTTCCACAAATAGCCAGCCCAAGGCACTGCCAGCGTGGTGATCAGCAGAGCAATTAATTAGCACGAATTCTAGCAGGGAAAATGGCCAGACAGGAGGATTCAGAGGCAGGACTGGCACCTCTTTCCAAAGCCAAACTTCCAAACTCTGCAGTACCCTCAGCTCCTGGGACCGGCAAACACACCCAGGACTGGGAGGGGAATGGTTTATAGTGAGTCAGAGACACAACAGCAAAGGGGAATTTTTACATTTTCCCAGTGTCAGAGTTTCAAACCCAACACAAACCAGCTGGGCACGCAGCAAAGAGCAGCCATGGCATCATCTGAGTCGATGTCATGAGTTCCAGGTGACAGCTGGACTAAATATTCCTGGTTGGCATGAGGCAAAGCAGCTGAATTCCCCTAAAACTTGACTGGAGAAGTGCAGGAAGGCAGAGGGGAGAGAAGGTTTGGTACAGAAAAATTCCCTTTTTGGAGGGTAGGAGTTGGGAACAGCAAGAGCACAGATTTTTGCACTCCTATAAATCATTATTACTGGATGTCCCTGAGGGGATGGGAAGAATGAATCAGTTACACACACACAAAATGCCAAAGTTTTAGATGGAGGAAGAAAAAAGAAAAAGAAGAGGGTTAAAATAGGGAATAGACAAAAGAGGGGAAAAAAGGGGGGGGGCATAAAAAGGAAAATAAAATGTTAAAGATGGGGGGGGAAAAAGAAGAGATAAAAGAGGAAAGAGGAGAAACAGGGAGGGAAATAAAAATAAAAAAGAAATAAAGAAAAGAAAAAAGTGAAAGAGAAGGAGACAAAGGCAGAAAAAAAGGAGGAAAATGGAGAGACAACAAAAGCCAAAGGAGAAGGAGGAAAAGAAAGGGAAGAATGAGAAGAGGGGAATGAATGAACTTTGGAAGCAATTTATAATTCCTTTCACCTACATCATGAATTGAACATGCAAAAAAAAAAAAAAAAAAAAAAAAAAAAAGAAGAAGAAGAAAAAAAAAAAAAGGAAAGGAAGAAGGGAAAATATTCCGCCTAGCATGCAGATTATCATTTGAAAAGATTCTGTTGCCATGTTTTTGTCCCTGGGTGATGAAAATGAAATTGTCTGATGTGTGCGCCGTGTTAGATTTACCTTTGCAGGGTTCACCCACAATCAGTGGAGAGGGGTCATGCCACAATATGTCATCTCACAGCTCCATCACACCAACTCCAATTTCTACGAGGAGGTATTATGCATTTCAAAGGAACCCCCTGTGCGTGGCTCTTGTTACTGATCTATATCACAGCTCAGCTGAGGGAAGATTAGTTCTGCTGCAAGGGCAACCAGACTTATTTGTTTATGATTATATTCTCCTTAAAGACGCACCTTTTTTTTTTTTCTTTTTTTTCTTTTTTTTAATGTCTAATTTAAAGTGTGCATTAAAGGGGTTGGGGAGGGGGTGGGATGTAAAAGGTGAGAGAATTCTGCACTCTCCCACAAGGAAACCTAATAGTCTTAGTCTCCCATGCATCCTGCTCATTAAAAAAAAAAAAAAAAAAATCTCCATTTAAATGCAAATTTGAGTTTTAGCTGGGGACTCCCCCAAAAGCTTCTCTCAGAAGCACCAGGGAAATAGGATTCAGAACCTAAAATGGCTGCCAGCAGTGGAGCAGCCCTTGGAAAAAGCTTCCCATGTGCATCCATCCCCTGGTCCTGCTGCTGCTGCCCCAGGCTGGGGCTGGGGCTGGGGCTGGGGCAGCATCACTCCCACCACTGTCCCCACCACTGTCCCCATCACTGTCCCCATCACTGTCCCCATCCCACCTTAGGCTAAATAAACCTCACAATATTCTCCTTTCAGCTCCTGCTCACTGCTGCTTTCACCAATGTTTTCCCCTGTTTGTCCCCACTAAAGGCTCACAAGGATTTGCTACTCCTTCCCTCATCCCAAATGTTCCTTGGATTTTGGGGACACCCCAATGTCACAAAGAAGTTGACACTGACTTGATCTGTCCCTGAGCCTTGTGACCCTGCTGATATTAAAAAATCAGTGAGTTCTAGGAAGTTTTTCCAGGAGAAAATCCATTTGTTTGCTGGGGAAGGATGCAGAGGTAAAGGGTGTTGTCTGCCTGCACTGGTGGGGATGCCCAAAGCTGTCATGCATTCCTGGGAGAAAAACAAACATAAAAACAAAATCAGGCCTTTCTAAACCAAATAAAAAAGGAGATATGTGGATGAGAGAGGTGTCCTTTCTCAGAGTGGGTGTTTTCCTCCTCAGCAGGGTTTGTGCTGAGCTCTGGTGCACGGATATTTGTGTTTCCAGCTCCTCTGCCCCTGATTAACAATTGTTAATCATCAGAAACAGGCCCAGCCCCAGATAGGAAATCAATTGGTCCAGCAGGGCCTTGCCAGCACTGGGAGGATGCTCTGCCCCATCTCTTGGCACCTCCAGCCCTGGGGATGAGCAGAGCCAGTGGATCCACCAGGATCCACCAGGAGCAGAGGATGGCTCAATCCTCCAGCTTTTCATGGTGTTTTGCTGAATAATGTTGCCAAAGTTTGTCAAATCAATGGAGAATAAGAAGTATTGGTTGCAATGATCATCAGAAATGTAAAGAAAGGTAATCAGGAGTATGGCAGTGACACCCACCCAGGCACACAGGGACAGCACACAGATAGATGGAGGTAGAAGAAAATGAGCAAATTAATTAGGGGTGAATTGGCTCATATTTCACTGGAAATGCATCCTGTGTTTCTGTGACATTTCCCCTGAGCTCAGCTTTGAGCATTTGGGTGGCTCTGGTACCCACAGGGATCCCACCCCAAAAAGCTGCTGGTCCTACAACAGGTTCCTCTCACCCTGAGGGTCTGATCCTGCTGGGAACACCCTGGAAAAAATCCTCAGGCATCACCAAACCCCTGTGCACTGCCAGCAACGCTGGGCAGGCAGCTCCCAGCTGCCCAAAGTGCTCAAGATTTCTGCAAAATCCTCCCAGTGCAGCTCACTGAGCTTCTCCCTGTGCCAGGAGGGAGAATTGCCCATGTGGGCAATGAGGTGCCCACCTCTGATTTTCCAGAAGCTCCTCCTGGGAAAGGAGCCAACCCTTCCCTCTCCCTGCCATTTCCTCCCTTGTTCTTCATAAAAACCACACTCATTTCACTACTTTGAAAGCACATAATATGATGGGTGAAAACAATTAAATGAAATAGACTGGTAATACCCATGGGAAAACATTTTTAGATATGATATTACAATCTTGTTTCAAAATTGGATTTTGCCAAGAGGAAATACAGTTTATTATAAAACACATTTTCTTTTAATTTAATTATATAATCTTTGGCTTCAGAGAAGGGATGCTTAAATCAGACCCATTTAATTTTCAAGTGTATTCACCCATCACCTAGGGCAAATTGGTTTAAATTAGTAGGTGACTATATAAGTTCTAGATATGTGTCAGACAAAAATTTATCTGCAAACTCCTTATAAAAGACTATCCACACACAGCACAGCAGCAGAAATAACCTGGGATGAGCACAGGAGCACCTGAAGAGCAGCATTTGCTCTGATTTCAGTGATACCCACTACAAAACCTGATCTGGGATGATTTTTTATCTTTGTTAATGTTTTGCCAGATCAGTCCATCACCCTGCATGTCTGCACCGTGCCAATAAAAGCTGATGACCTGCAGTTAGATTCCACCAGGTGCATTAAATTCCCATAACAGGAGCAGCTCTTGCTAAGTCTCCCATGGCCCCTTCCCTGGCTCAGATTGCATTTCCAGCCTAATGACAGCCCAGGTTTGTTCTGAGCTCTGCCTCCATCCATCACAGCTCAGCTCACATCTCCCATCCCACTCCTGCTGCTCCCTCCAGCTCAGCTTGCTTTGGAAGTGGCCAAGGAATCCCCTCCAAAGCCCAGAGCCAAAGCCAGGCTTTGCTGCTTCTCCTGCAAGGGAGAGAGGGGAAATTCCTGATGGAGGGAAAATGCTGCAGTGCAGTCAGGAGCACCACGGGGATGATGAATAATCCTCCTGGCATGGCTGGGGAGGATGAGCTGAGCTCATCCCCAGCATCCCTGGGGCTGCTTCCACATGGGATCAGCCTCCAAAATTCTCCAGGAGCACCAGAGCCCCCAGCCAGGCTCAGCCCCATCTCTGCTCACCCCAAAACACCCACCCAGCATCAGGCACAGTGACCCTCACCTTCAATAAACCACAAAAAGCAGAGTTTGTGCCCTGGCACTTGAGCATCAGAAGGCAGGAAACAAAAGGAACACCAAAACTCAGATTAGCTGTTAAATTCTCCCAGGGTTGTTTTAACAAACAGCAAAATCTACATCACAATTCCTGGCACAGGGCACTGTGAAAGCCAAAGCCAGGGGAGGCTCCTGCTGCCACAGCACATGTATAAAAATATAAATATATAAATAAAAACATAAATAGATACATGCACCAGCATAGTTCTGGAAAGGTGAGTTGAAAGGGTTAGCTAAATGCAAATACTTATTAAACTCCCCCAAAATGCTATTTGCCAAAATAGCTCATTTTAAAACACAGCCCAGAATTCCAGCCAGCACCTCCACCCTTCATTCCATGTTCTGCAAATCAGCTCAGGAGCTGCTCAGGGCAGTGAGGGAGTCCCCAGCCCTGGGGGATTTTGATGGATTTGATGATTTTAAACATCTTTTCCAACCCAAATTATTCTGGGATTTTCCATATAGGCCAGTGGTGAACATGGGGGTGGTGCTGGGTTGATGGTTGGACTTGATGATCTCAAAGATGTTTCCCAACCTTAACAATTCCATGATTCCATGGGTATTCCATGAATAAATAAGAATATTTCAACAGGTGTTGGGCACCCACTTCCTTCTGGCTCTTTGCCACCCCATTTGGGAAGGTTCCCAATCCCTCCCTCAGGACCCAACCCCAAACCCACCCTCCCCAAAATGCAGATGCACTCCAAGTGTGATGCAAACATCTGATCTCAGCCATGTCTGGCAAATAAACATTACAAGGAGCTGTTTCAAATCTTTGTAGTAGCAAATCTCAGCACTTAACTAGTAATGCAATAAGTCCTATCAAGAGCAGGCTGAAAGGTGGAATAAATTTCCTGGAGAACAATGAGGGTGATGTATGCATATGACCAAGGCACAATAAAACTGTAGAATGGGAGGAAAAAAAATGCATACAGTCAATACAATAAAATCAGCACAAATATAGGTTGTGTAAGCAAATAAATCTAACAATCCAAATATTTTACAACACGCTCACACGCAGAACGTTTTTTTTTTCCCCCGCCTCCCCAGAAATCTTAGGGTGGAAAAAAAAAAAAAAAAATTAGACTGTTTTGCATCTGAGTGTATTGTAAAGGCACCAGCGGCTGTCTGCACAAATTACCATTCATCTAGGCGTTGTTGTGGAAATTTTCAAGGGATTTGCAGTAATTATATGACAAAATGCTTGCAAATCTCACTCATTGCTGAATAGAAACACACGGGTCAAAGATTGAACACTCTCAGCTTGGTAATTTGTAAATGTCAATCAGACGGGGGCCACGGGAGGCACACAGGCGTGAGCACTGAAAGGCACAGCGGCGCCGTGGCAACCAGAAAAAGCCTTTTCAATCCACATTAGAAAAGGCACGGGATAGTTTCACTTTCCAGTTTGTTGTTTTTTTTTTTTTTCCTTCCTCTCTCTCCCTTTTTTTTTATTATTTATTTTTTTTTTAACAAACTGATCACCTTGCGCCCAGAGGAGGAGGAGGAAAAGGGAGCGGGGGGGAGACCAGAGGAGGGAGGTAAAGAAAGGAAGGAAAAACAGTTTAAATAAAACTGGTGAGATTAAATTAACTGATACATACATTGGCGGAGGTAGATCGTTTGCTCTGTAATAAATATGGACTCCTATCTTCCCTCCTCGCAGACAGCAAGGAAAGCAAAATAAAATTAAAAGATATAACAATAAAAATTATAAATGCATTGCAGACCAAGGGCTGTAATGAAGCTGCTGCGGGTGGGGAGCTCCTGATCCCTAGGGATCATAAACAGGGAGAGGCTGGAAAAGGTGAGGGGGCCCAAAATCCCCTCCCAAGCTGCAGGGACAGGGCAGAAATCAGATCCATCTTTTCCCAAAAAAGTGGGATTGGGAATTAAACTGTTCCCGAATGTACCAAAGGATTGTTCCCAAGGGAATAATCACAGCGTGTGTCTCTCCTGGGAATGCAGCAAAGTCTGGGCAGCAGCATTTCCTCCCCAAATTCCTGACACAGGGACAGAAATTGGGGAATTTGGGAATTGGGGATTGGGGAATTTGGGAAATTTGGGAATTTGGGAAATTGGGAATTCAGGGATTTGGGAATTTGGGGATTCAGGACTTTGGGAATTCAGGAATTGGGGATTTTGGGAATTCAGGAATTGGGGATTTTGGGAATTCAGGAATTGGGGAATTCAGGAATTTTGGAATTAATGAATTCAGGAATTTGGGAATTGGGGAATTCAGGAATTTAGGAATTAGGTATTTAGGGATTCGGGAATTTGGGAAATCGGGAATTTGGGAATTCAGAAACTAGGGAATTCATGAATTCAGGAATTCGGGGACTGGGTAATTTGGGAATTCTGAATCGGGGAATTGGGGAACTCAGGAATTTGGGAATTTGGGAAGTTGAGAATTCTAAATTTGGGAATTCATGCAGCATCCACCCTCAAGCCCTGCAGCTTTTGTGCCCCTTGCCCTTTATTTTGGTACCAAAACAGTATTTTTGTTTAAAATCACATTTTTTGTTTAAAACCACACATTTGGGGGTTCCTGATGTTGCTTCCCTTCATTTTTTTTTTTTTTCAAACAGGAGGCAAACCCCACACAGAACAAAGAGCTGCTGGTTTTATCCCAGATTTCACAATTCCAGGGCTGAAACCCCCAAAGTGCCACCGAGCCCTTCCCAGGAGTGTCCCAAATTTCCCCCTCGCTCTCCTCCCACTGCTGAGACAGCCCAGGCTGCTCCCCACTCCTGCTGCCAAGTTTTCTCAAATTCTGCACCTTTTTGGGCAAATTCCAGGCACACAAGGAAGCACCAGAGCCCAGAGAGGTTTTTCCATGCCCACAGCGAGGGGGATCCTGTGCTGGGAGGGATGTGACACCTGAATGTCCCCAAAACACTGAATTGTGACATCTGGTCCAGAACCAGGTTTCAGCAAACAAAGCACGTGGAGAAATGGGAGAATCTCTGCAAAGCAAAGGCCAAGCTGCTGGAATTCAGCTGTCAGCATCCTTTCCTCAGCCCCAGGTTCCCCTCTCAGGTGTGGGATCAGCCTGCAGTTGGTTCTTCACCTTCCAGGGGGGTTTTGGAGCATCCTGCTGTGGGTTTGGGGGGACCAGGAGCATCTTCCCTGGGTTCCAGGATGATCCATGGCACTGGGAGTGCCACCAGCCCCACCCTCCACGGGGTTTAATGAATCCGAGAAAAAATTATCAAGTACCATAAAGCCACAAGTCTCGTAAAAAAGTATAATAAAATTGAGAAAAGCTATTAAGTTATAAATACAACCAATACATGCAGCATCACTCAGATGGCAGAGACTGGCCATAAAATAAAGTCATTTTAAGCCATCATTCCACAAGTGACCAAGTGTCTTAATTCACCAGTCACACGTCCCTTTATATCCCATTTATAACTCCCACCTTCCTGTACAGGTAAAAATGCACCTGCCCTTATAGGAAATGTGGGACAAAGGATTTTATTCCAGATTCTCAGGGAGAAGCTGTGCAGATCACTCTGTCCCTGTGGGATTTCTCTTATTTAACTAACTCCCAAAATACCTGGTGCAGACAGAAAAAAAATATTGATAATTATAATAACAATAATGCTAATGATGATAATAATAAAATATTAATAAATATAATATCTATAATAATAATAATAATACAACATATAAGAATAATAATAATAACCTTTGGAGTTATTGCAGATAAAGCAGAAAGAGTGAAACAGGGAAAAAAAGGAGATTCTGCAGCCAAAATCCTTTTTAAACCAAAGTTATTCCAAACACACCTAGTGTCCATCGAAAATTAATTATTCTCTAATAAGCTGCTTAGTAAGAGTTGTGTCCATTTCTTAAAAATATATTTATATAAAAATGAAAATATAAATATAAATATAGGAGCATTTGCAGTGCAGGTGTATTTCATTTTCCAGCCTCAATTTAAAGCTGAGCCTTTGCTTATCAGCCAAGTGCTGAAGAACATTTTCCTCCCTTTATTTCCTCTAAGGGTCCTGTACATTATGAATATTCATTGAAATAATTAAGCACCCTGTTCACAGCTTGTTGTGTTTATTGTTAGTCCAATAAAACCCAAACAGGTTAATGATGATCTTTAATATGGGAATTTAACATTATTTCACCTCTGTATCGGTGAAAAGTTGAACTTTCCCTTTAAGCCTCATCAATTTAGGAAAAATAAGTAACCACCATAAAAACCCACTGTAGACTCTCAGTCAGAGGCACAAGCTCCTGTGGGTTTGTCTCTTGAATTTCTCATTATTTTTTTTAAACTCCAGCATTAGAGGAAAAGCGAGGTGTGGTGGTTTTTTTTTTTAATTATTTTTCTAAGAATTATTCACATCACAGGGAGTTTGGTGCAGCTGGTCAGCAGAAAAAAAAAAAAAACAAAAAAACAAAAAAACCACCACAAAAACAAAAGCACAACAAATAGAATAGAATAGAATAGAATAGAATAGAATAGAATAGATATTAAAAAAATAAAATAAAATAAAATAAAATAAAATAAAATAAAATAAAATAAAATAAAATAAAATAAAATAAAATAAAATAAAATAAAATAAAATAAAATAAATAAATAATCTTTAGGATGCAGCAGCCTTTGGAAAAACACATTTCTCAGAGATTTGGTGAGGAAAACTCCGGGGAGAATTGGAATTGGACTCGGTGGGTGCAGAGGACAGGGCAGCACCCCCAGCCCCTGGAAGGTCCCACCCAAGGCAGGGCTGGCAGTCGCTAATTAACCCCTCATTAGCCGGGCAGAGCAGCAGTCAGAGCCCCGCGGGCAGAGCAGAACGGGCCAGCACAAATCAGGAGCCTTTATGAGGATTACTTACTTTAATTTTATCCTTTATAGGCAATAAACCTTTGCTGGGTCATTACTGGCCACTAGGGAGTTTTAAAGGAGTTTTTTCAGGGCTGGGGACACCCTGGATGGGTCCCCTCACTGCTCAAGGCTTCCAGAAAACCCCAAAAGTTTGTTTTGTATTTTTTTCCTAAAAAAAAAAAAATTAAAATTTTCAGGCCTGGTTCATCCTCTGCTGATCCCTGATTCCATGGCCAAGCACCCCTGGCTCGTGGCCAGCCCACAAATAAATCAAACTCATTTTATTTGCTGCTCACCTGGTGCAGCTCAAGCACCATTAGATCAGACAAAAAATCAGAAATTACAGATAAATACCCAGCTGCAAGCAGAAAAATGATACAAAAGGGGCCAAGCTGGAAAATCCCAGATGAGGGGAGAGCCCTGCACCAGCCTGGGCCTTGAACACTCCAGAAATATTATTCTCAGAATTACCTGAAGTTTTATTTAATGCAATAAAAGCAGGGAATTATTCCTGAAAGAGATGACTATTAGGAAATGGCAGATGATGCTCAGCTCAGCCCCTGAACCACTGAGCTCCCAAATTCCTGCAGTGCTGGAGGGGGGTGATGCTTCTCTGCCAGACAGGGGCTTGCAGGATAAACAATTAAGAAAATATCTAATTTAGCCCTGAAATTAACAGGGGGCTCAGGATTTCCACCAGCTAAGCTGCATTTCCTCTGCTATTCCTTTAGGTTTTCACATAAACCAAGTTCTTGCCTTTTTTCAAGCCACTCAAAGGAAATGAGAAACTAAACCCAAGCCAAGCAACATCCCCCACCCCAGAAAAAAAAGAGCAGGAGAAAACCAGAGGTGTTACCTCCCTTACAGGGTTCTACAAAGCATCTTCTATTAATAGAATTTTAATAAAGTGAAGGAATTCAGGGCAGGGAGAGCAGCTGGAGCTGGGGTCTCAGAGGTATCCCTCCAGTAAAATGTCTTTTTTTGCAGGAAAGAAGAGGAAAAAAGAAAAGGAGAAGGCAAAAAAAAAAAAAAAAAAAATCAGGGGAGCAGAGCTCTGCAAACCCCAAACCTGGAATTCCCTTCAGAAAGCTCTGATGCAGGGGCAGGAAATTTATATTTATGAATTGTATTAATAATTATATTATTGTTATATTCAGGGATCCCTACCTGGAACCTGGCTGGGGGAAGGAGGTTCCCAAGGAAAAGCTCCCCCAGTCTGGAAACTGGGAGCAGCTGAGCATTTCCTCAGGAACTCTCAGCCATGGATTAAAGCACAAATTCATTCAGAAATCATTTGTTTCTCTGCAATTTTATTTACCTGTGCAGCAGTTCCCAGCACACACACCCCCAGCAGCAGCCAGGGCAGATTTTTACAGTTTCCCTTGAATATTTCTCTCTGTATAATACACAGAATATTTCTCCAGATGTGATGGTGAAATGAGGAAAGTGGAGACAAGCACCTCCATGTGGAGCTGAATTTTCTGGCCCAGAATTGGGTCTGCTGGAAATTTTATTCCCACCAGTTCTGGGCAAGCTCCAGGCAGAAATTCAGAGATGCAGAGTCGATGATGGAAAGTAGAAGGAGCCCAAGCAGGAGCCCAGCTCCATGCAAATGCCAGATCTGGTGAATTTGTCCTTTTGAGATGTTTGCAGGAATAAAAAATCTCCATTTCCCCTCTGCTGAGCAAATGGAGCTCCTGAAAATGGTGTTTGGGCTCCTGAAAATGGTGTTTGGGCTCCTGAAAATGGTATTTGGAGCTCTGGGGCCCCTTGGGTCACACTCAGAACCAGGCAGGGGATGTGGGAGCTGCCCCTGCTCCTGCTGGCAGAGTTCTGGGATCCCAGAGCCTGGATCTGGGGGGAAACAACCCCAGGGATCAGGGAATCACCTGCCTGCAGCAGCTCCTGCCAGGTGTTTATTTCTGTGAGTTCCCATTTTGGGGATAATCCATTCTTTATATGGCAAATAATAACGTGTATTTATAAACAGCTGTTGTTGCAGGAATAAAAATAGTTCTAAAAGGGAGAAATCTGTATAAAATGAAATTATTTTTTCATTCAGCAGTCGAGTTGCAAGCAGGAGGAGCAATCCATTTCAGGCAGTAGCAGTTTTCTGGTTTTGAACATGAGCCAGCAGTGTTTGCCACCCATCCCCAAAAAATAACTCTAAGAGAGGAATGACCAAAAGGAGGCATTTCCCCATTTTTCCAGCACTGGGATGAGTCCCAGGGCAGCTCCCTGTATTCCTCACAGGAGGGATGGGCAGAGCAGGACCATTCTGGGAGTCCCCAAACTCCTGTGGACCATCCCCAAATCCACAAAGCAAAGCGAGTTTCCCACCCTGCTGCCCATCCCAATCCTGCCACCCCATCCCTTGGCACTCAGGGGTTCTTCTCCCATCATTTTTGTCCTTCCAGGAGCAGCCAGGACCCGGGGCTCCCCCCAGCACCCCCAAACCCAATATCAGAGCTCCATCTAGTGCTGCACAGCCCCTCCCGCCGCCAGGGCCAGGGGGAAGGAGGGGGGGAAAGGGAAGGGAAAAAAATTAAATATATTAAAGGTGTTAATAAGCGACTTATTTAAACGGAGTATCACATATTGAACATTAATCACCTTGCAGTAAAAGTGTAATTAAGGAGTCACTCTGCCTTCTGGGGAAGGCTCGCTTGGAAGCCGAGAGAAAATGGTCTCTTTATTAACACAAATTATTTTATTTGGCTAAAGGTAATAATTCTAAGTGAGGTCAACGGGCCCCGTGCACGGGCGAGCGGGGCCGGGCCCGGGCCAGCGTTCCCGTGGAGATTGAGCCGAGCTCATCCTCCCTGGGGATGGACCCGACCCGCCACCGCTGCGGGATGGAGCGGGAGAGAGCGGGAGAGAGAACCGGGATATACCGGGAGAGAGCGGGAGAGACCGGGAGAAACCGGGACAGAGAACCGGGATACACCGGGACAGAGCGGGAGAGACGGGGAGAAACCGGGACAGAGAACCGGGATACACCGGGAGAGAGCGGGGAAACCGGGAGAAACCGGGACAGAGAACCGGGATACACCGGGAGAGAGCGGGAGAGACCGGGAGAAACCGGGACAGAGAACCGGGATACACCGGGAGAGAGCGGGAGAGACCGGGACAGAGCGGGAGAAACCGGGACAAACCGGGACAGAGCGGGAGAGACCGGGAGAAACCGGGAGAGAGCGGGAGAGAGAACCGGGATAAACCGGGACAGAGCGGGAGAGAGCGGGAGAAACCGGGAGAGAGAACCGGGATACACCGGGAGAGAGCGGGACAGAGAACCGGGATACACCGGGACAGAGCGGGAGAGAGAACCGGGATAAACCGGGACAGAGCGGGGAAACCGGGACAGATCCCTGGGACAAACCGGTACAGACCGGTACAGACCGGGACAGACCGGGACAGACCCCCGGGACGTGCGATCCCGCCGGGACAAACCGGGATTGCTGCCCGAACCCTCTTCCTCCCTGTGCTGCTCGCAGTCTGCTCTGTCCACCCCAAAAATATCCCAAACCACTCCCAAAACCATCCCAAAAATAGTTAAAAAAATATCCCAAAAAACACCCGGACCCCCGGGACAAACACCCGGACCCCCGGGACAAAACCCCCCGACCTCCTGCGGGATTTGGGGACATGCTCAGAGGGTGCTGGCACTGTCCCCATCGTGTCACTGTCCCCATCGTGTCACAGAACCCTCCAAGGGTTCTCCAGGTGGGAATGCTGAGGATGGGTTGGCTTCTCACATTTTCCAGCACAGCTCCAGCCTGGGATGATTTTAGGACCATTAAAGGACAGCTGTGAGGTGGTTGTAGGGTGGTTGTAGAGCCCCATCCCATCCCATCCCATCCCATCCCATCCCATCCCATCCCATCCCATCCCATCCCATCCCATCCCATCCCATCCCATCCCATCCCATCCCATCCCATCCCATCCCATCCCCACATGGCTGAGCTTTGAGGATTTTCCCCCATCACCTTTCCCCATGGTTTCATCTCTCCAGGAGAACTGCAACAAACTGCAAACCCCTGGGAAATCCATTCAGGGATGGATGGAAACCCACCAGGAAATCCATGCAAGGATGGATGGAAATCCACCAGGAAATCCACTCAGGGATGGATGGAAACCCACCAGGAAATCCATGCAAGGATGGATGGAAACCCACCAGGAAATCCATGCAAGGATGGATGGAAATCCACCAGGAAATCCACTCAGGGATGTTTTCTGGCCCCTTTGCCTCCTCATTTCAGCTCAAGTGCCACATTCAGCATCCCCATGGCAATGGAGTCTCCAGAGCTGTTCACCTGCAGCAGCAAATGTAAAAACCTCTGTCATTTGATAAAACCAAACTCCAACAAGGCACTGGTGAAAAGCAGAGGGGGTTTGGGCTGTAACCCCTCTGATTTCTCAGGTGTTGCTCTGTCTGCTGGGGAGGATTGTCTGAATTCCATGATTTATCTCCCTCCCATGTCATGTCAGTGTTTATGTGCAGCCTTAGCAGTGGAGTACAGCATTAACATTTTACTATTATTCTCACCTTTCAAAGCAAAAAGATAAGAGAGTAAATCTGGGAGACAAGGGATGTGTCAACAGCATGAAGGGCTGGCTGTGGATTCTCCTCCTCTTCCTCCTCCTCCTCTCTCCAAGGCTCAGTGGGGACAATTCCACCACCCAAATGTGCTCTGATCCACCTCCAAAAACAATTCCAACCCCTTCTACCAACATTCCTTGTGTCCAGCACCTCTCCTGGCCAGGCCCACAGAACTTATTAACACCTAGTCAAGATTAATCAAGCAGGGAAAGCTAAAGCAGGGCCCTAATTAGTTGCTGATGATAACTATATTTGTCATCCTCTCCCCAATTAGTCTACTGTACGTTGTGGAGTTTAATTGCACCTTGTTCTTCATTTAAATGTCATCATGTGCATATATTCTCCTCCTCCTTTAGCAAATTTGAGAAAAATTTGACATTAAATATAGATTATCTTTAGATTTTCATAATTAACACAACTGAACTGCCTTGAGCCTAAATACATCTCTCCTGCCATAAATCTGGGCTCTCTCTGGAGTGGGTGTTCCAGAGGGCCCTGGGGCTGGGATGGGTGGGATGCAGCCCCCTGGTCAGGACATGGCTTCAGAAGGCAGGGATGGAGCAATCTCTGCGATTTTCTCCCTTTTGGGTTCCTTTTTCTGGTTTCTTTCCAGCCCCTGAGCCCTGCCCTCCCTCCCCAGTGATCTGTGCCTGTCCCTGGGTCTCCCACTGATCTGGATTAGTGGATATTCAATATATTGATGGGCAAGAGAGAGCTCAGGGAGTGACCTCTGCATCCCAGCACCTTTAACCCTTCAGCTGCTGCCCACAGCTCACACAGGGCTCTGTGCCAGCCAGCAGAGCTGTCCCCAGAGCTGGGGACACCCAGTCACCTCCCTCACTGCCACCCTGTGCCTGCTGCATGTCCTGCTCCCTAGGGAGCTCAGGGACAGCAAACCCTGACCCCTGCTCTCCCCAGGGAGCCTGGAGCTTCTGTCCTGCTGTGCCCAGCCCCCCTGAGCCCCCCTGAGCCCCCCATCCCTGTGCCACAGGCTGGGACCAGCACCAGCCCCCAGTGCCCACCCAAAGCCCCCCTGCCCACCTGGGGACACCCACTGAGCTGAGTGACCAACAGAACCACTGAAAACACCCAGAGCAGGGCAAGGAAAGAGCTGCACTGTCCTGCCTGTCCCTCAGGAGAGGGTCAGCACACAGATCAGCCCTACCAGCTGCTAGGAGCCAAAAATCCCCTCTGGTCAGGGTCTCCTCCCTGCTCCAGCACAGGGAATGCAGAGCTCACTTCCCAGGAGGGGCTGCTGCTGTGGGAGGCAAAGGGAAAGGAAAAGTGGGGGGAAAATTTAAAAAGAAAAAAAAAAAAGAGGAAGTCAAGGAGTAGTCAAAAAGTGTATTAGAAGCAAATTTGGAAAGAAATCAATGGCATGTAATGAGGTTTGATTTTTCTGCCTTTTTTTGTGTGGCTGGGGGTGTGTGGGATCCCCCCAGGAGCACCAGCCCTTGGCCACCAAGGTGTGACAGCTCCATCACTGCTCAGAACGTGGAAATAGAGACAGGGGAGAGCACCAGGCATTTGTTTATTCAGGATTTTACCTGCTGGGGAAAGCACCAGGCATTTGTTTATCCAGGATTTTACCTGCTGCCCCCTCCCCACACAAGCAGGGCTGGGGATTGTCCCCAGAGCTTCTCCTCCTTCTCTCTGGATTAAAGCTCCTGCTGCCATGGGGGACCCAGACAAGTGGAAATGTCCCTAAAATTCTGGAGAGAGAAGAGAAGAGAAGAGAAGAGAAGAGAAGAGAAGAGAAGAGAAGAGAAGAGAAGAGAAGAGAAGAGAAGAGAAGAGAATAGAAGAGAAGAGAAGAGAAGAGAAGAGAAGAGAAGAGAAGAGAAGAGAAGAGAAGAGAAGAGAAGAGAAGAGAAGAGAAGAGAAGAGAAGAGAAGAGAAGAGAAGAGGATGGGAAGCAGCCAGGGGTCTGCAGGGCCCCGTGAGAATATTCACACACTGATTTATTTATTGGGTGTCTCATGCATGTCTATATATACACATATTTATTTATATGTTTATCCCTCCCTGCAGTTTTCACTGCTGAGTTTCCATTCTCTCCTCAACCTCTGAAGTTGTTTGGGGCTTTTTTTTTCTTCCCCCCTTTAACCTTGAAAAATTAACCTAAAACACGGGGTGCTGTACACATGACTTGCTGAAATAAATTGCATCCTTAATTATGAGCACCCTGGGCTCTGCTGTGCTCCAGGCCACGCTGCCCCAGCGGCCACCCCCTCCTGATGAGTGGTTATTGAACACGGGGACAACAATCAACACTAATTAAATACTCAGCTGTTGAGAGGAGACAATGTTTATCAAAAAATGGGAGAGGAGGGGAGTGCCTCTCCAGTTTTCTATAATTAGTTTGTGGAAATCGAACTGGGGGTCGCTCCCATCTGCCTGTCCCCGTGTCACACCCAGCACAGCATCCCCACCGTGCTGTCCCCACCCTCCTCATCCTCCGGCTCTGCCGGGATCCCGGGCTGGGCAGTGCAAATCCAAACCCCCGGAGCTGCTGGGTTGGGAGAGGGGAAAGGGAGGGGAGAGGGCACGATATCCCTTGCACCCCATAAACCCACCCCTCACCAGCAGCAGCAGCATTTCCAGGCAAATTTAAACCTTTTCTTAGTGTTTCCTGGAGTTCTTCAGTGGTTTTCAGCTGGGGAAGGGGCAGGGCAGGGCTGTGCATTTCCCTCTGGCTCATCTTATTACCAGATTAAGGATCCACTCAGCAGCAGAGGACAGGAGTGAAAATTTCCCTGAAGGTGGGGGAATAAGGAGATTAGTGGTGGCTGGGGTTGGAATGTTGGAACCTGGGACAGCTCCAGATCAGCAAACTCCAGTTTCAATTTGTCCAGAATGAGGAACAGGAATAAAAGCCCCTCTCCATCACCCTGGGCAAGCACCATGTGCTCTGGGCACGTTTGGAGGCTTCAACCAACACCAAATTGGACTTTCCAGATTATTTTCATCCCAAACCAATTTTTTTTTTTGATGCAGACTGTCTGGCCAGGCACCCCCTGCTCAGTGCCAGGCAGGGGTGACAGCAGGACAGGGCCAGAGCAGAAATTGCTGCTGCTGCTGTTGATGCCCTTCCCAACCTCAGGTTGAATAACCAGGCTCAGAAAGCAGAACATTGCCCTCACCCTCCCATCCAGCACAAATACCTACAGCACTGCTGGTAGTAAACAATCTCCAGCACTCATTTCTTGGAGCAGCAGCAGATGGTCAAGAGCATTTCCTGAGATTGAATATTGTAATGAATTTAGGATCGAGAAAATTTACATAATAATCTGGTTTAGATTCTGATAGTGAAGAAACCTACCTAGAAACTGCTTCTTTGAATGGAAGTATAAATCTCCCAAGTATTTTAATTATAAACAAACTTTTTGCTCTTCCAGATCCGTGGAAGAAATTGAAAAATTAACTACCCAGGCAGGCTGAAGGCCACACATCAGGCTCAATTCAGGTTTGCCTCTCCTGACCCAGGGGTGGGATGGGATCCTTGGGTGACACAAACACCAGAGGGGACTCAGATTTGGGTGATCCTGTTGATCCCTCATCACACTGCACCATCCTGGGAACCTGGGAGTGCTCAGGGAGATCCAGAGCCCTTGGACTGGGGGGTGTTGGAGCCTCTGGGGGCTTTGCTGGAGGGTTCTGGGGCTGCAGCCACTGCTGGGATGGGATTTGGGGGTGGGATTGTGGAATTGGATTTGGGGATGGGATTTTGGAATTGGATTTAGGGATGGGATTTAGGGATGGGATGGGATTTAGGGATAGATTTTTGGGACAGAGTGGGATTTTGGGATGGGATTTGGGGGTGGGATGGGATTGTGGAATTGGATTTGGGGAGGGGATGGCATTTTGGGATGGGATAGGATTTTGGGATAGATTTTTGGGATGAGGTTCTGGCCATTTTGGGATGGCATTTTGGGATGGCATTTTGGGATGGCATTTTGGGATGAGGTTTTGGCCATTTTGGGATGGGATTTTGGAATGAGGTTTTGGGGATTTTGGGATGGCATTTTGGGATGGTATTTTGGGATGCTGCCTCCCAGGGAATCAGCCCCCAGTGAAGGATCCAGGATGCTCAGCTCAGCCCGTGCTGGGTGCACACATCCCCCTGTGCCTCCCCTGCTCCCCACCCTGCTCAGGGACCCTGGGGAGTCCCTTTTGGGCTCATCTCCTCCTCATCCTCCCAGCCCTGTCCCAATCCCACCCTCACCCTCCCTCTGGACCGCAGGAGAATTCCCTGCCCACCCTCGTGCCAGGAGATGCAGAGAGCCCTTTCCTCTTGGAAAAGCAAATATTTAGTCTAGATAAAACCCCCCTGAGCGTTTTCCCCAGGTAATACTGGTAACTAAAATAATCACATTCACTTTGCTGGTTTAATTTTATATTTCCATTCCTACCTTATCTTTTTTCTGCAAGCATCATTAAACCACACCATAACAAAAATACATGAACTGTTATTCTTTCCAGAGAAGCCATAAACCACCTCAAAGCTTTTCAAGTTTATTCTTATCTCGTACATCTTCCTCTGGTTGGGGTTTTTTTTTTTTTTCCCCTTCATGCATTTCAGAAAGGTAGTTTTCCCTAATGTTAAGAATAGTTGCATTGAAAATGAGATGCTGCTTCTGAAAAGCCCCTCTGGAGGATTAAATAAGTAAAATATAGCCAGAAAATAAACTGGAACCTCATTAAAATAATTTTTGCAAGGAGAAATCCTACTCTACAATAGGTTTTCAATATCACTTAGAAAATTCTTGGAGTCATATATATATGTTCTTAATTCAGGACCCTCCATTAAAAAAGACATTACAGAGGGAAGTGAAAGGCCATTTAGCACCCTTGTTTATATAAAAATGCATATTAGGCACAGATGCAATCTCCAGTGGCTTGGCTGGGAGGTGCTAATAGGGCTGGCAGAGCTGGAGGCAGCACCAGCATCTCTTTATTCTGCCAGGGAATTCAGCCACCCCTGCATCCCCCTCCCCTTTAACCCTCCCCAGCTCCCTGGGGAGTCACCCCAGGGTGGTTTTGTGGCTCCATCCTGGGCACACAAGGATGAGGCTGTGCCAGAGTTTAAAGCAGGGATGGAACCTGCTCAATTCACCCCAAAGTGTGGCAGGAATGATCCCCCTGGAAAAGGGGTGTCTCTCCCTGCTGTGACTCCCTGACAGGCAAATTTAACAGGTGCCACCACCCCAAACCTTGCTGGAGTCAGGGATGTGCAGGATGGGGTGGGCACATCCCTGCTGAGCTCCTAAAACAAACCAACTGGGCAGGATTCACTTTGATAGAGTTTAAAAGTGAAAAAACTCCTGATCCTGCTGCTCTGCTCAGAGTGCCAAAGAACCATCAGGGACATGGCAGGGAAAAATTCCTGAGGAGGCTCCTCCAGTGAGGCCCCAGGGCTGGAGCTCTCCAGATCAGAGTCAGGGTTAAATCACAGAAATTGCCAGGCTGGGAACAGTGCTGGATGTCCATTTTAACAAGAAGTTAAAATACAGGTGACCCATGGAGTGCACTGAGAAATATTTAATCTCCAAAGGCTCCAAGAAACATCATTAGTGTAATTAGTGCTCCCTGCCCACTGAAAATAAAAGAATTTCAAGCCTCCATCAGGTTGAGTTGAGCTGCAATAATGAGATTAGATTATTATTTCTAATCTATATATATTAGATTATTAACAGATTATAATATAATCTAATATATTAGATTATTAATAGTAATTTAGATGGGATTTTGGGAAGAAATCCTCCCCTGTGAGGGTGCTGAGCCTGGCACAGGCTGCCCAGGGAAGCTGCCCCATGCCTGGAAGTGTCCAAGGATGGGATGGTGGCACAGGGTGGAATGAGAGATCTCTCATTCCTCCCAACCCAAACCTTTGCAGGATTCTGTGGATAATCCTGAGGCTGAATCCCAAGGGGGTTAAAGGCTCCTCCTTCCTGCACTGACCAAGATCCCACACAGCACTTGGGCAGCGAGTTTTGTAGAGAATAAATATCACACTTCAATTTCATGGTAACTTAGGAGGGTTTACTGGCAAATACCATGGCTTTTACATGGTTCTACCAATTACTGAGCAATTACATGTAACCTAGATCTGGAGGACACACAGCAGCCTTGTAAAGGGTTCCTCTCTCCTGCAAAAGAAGGAGGCAGTTAATAGAAAACACTCTTTTTTTTTATTATTTTAAATTATAAACCCCTCCACAATATTCCTGTGTGACATTATTAAAACTCCACATTGATATCAAACCCAAAGCAAAGGCTGTCATCCCATTAACACATCAGTTGTGGGATGATCGATAAAAATTTACTTTAAACTGCACCATATGTTGCTCCCCACAAAGTTTTATTATTCAGATTCATCAGTTTGCACCTCAACCCCCGTGCAATTAAATCCCATTTAGCAGCACTGACCTCCTGATTTGAACTCGTCATTCCTGCAGCTGGTTTGGAGTTTTAACAGCACTTTTAAATCAGGAAAATGTAAAATATCTGTGAATTAATGGGAGCATTCCATGGGGCAATCCCTCCTGTGCTGAGCAGGGAGGGAAAAGAAATAAAGGGAAAAAAAAAAAAAAAAACCAACAAAGAGTGCCAGCACATTTTCCCGTGTTGTAGCATATTTGTAAACATCGTTAATCACGGATTAGCAGATGGTGATGTTAATTGCACCTGTGCAAGCAACGAGACCTCGGGGTTGATTACATTTACAAACGGGAGCGGGGCGGCGCCTGCAGAGGAGCCCCGGGCAGCAATCCCAGCTCCAGCAACATTCCCAATCCCAGCAACATTCCCAATCCCAGCAGCAATCCCAGCTCCAGCAACATTCCCAATCCCAGCAACATTCCCAATCCCAGCAGCAATCCCAGCTCCAGCAACATTCCCAATCCCAGCAACATTCCCAATCCCAGCAACATTCCCAATCCCAGCTCCAGCAATATTCCCAATCCCAGCAACATTCCCAATCCCAGCTCCAGCAACATTCCCAATCCCAGCAACATTCCCAATCCCAGCTCCAGCAACATTCCCAATCCCAGCAGCAATCCCAGTTCCAGCAACATTCCCAATCCCAGCAATATTCCCAATCCCAGCAACATTCCCAATCCCAGCTCCAGCAACATTCCCAATCCCAGCAACATTCCCAATCCCAGCTCCAGCAACATTCCCAATCCCAGCTCCAGCAACATTCCCAATCCCAGCAACATTCCCAATCCCAGCAACATTCCCAATCCCAGCAACATTCCCAATCCCAGCAGCAATCCCAGCTCCAGCAACATTCCCAATCCCAGCAACATTCCCAATCCCAGCTCCAGCAACATTCCCAATCCCAGCAACATTCCCAATCCCAGCAACATTCCCAATCCCAGCTCCAGCTCCAGCAACATTCCCAATCCCAGCAGCAATCCCAGCTCCAGCTCCAATCCCAGCAGCAATCCCAGCTCCAGCAACATTCCCAATCCCAGCTCCAGCTCCAGCAACATTCCCAATCCCAGCTCCAGCAACATTCCCAATCCCAGCTCCAGTTCCAATCCCATACATTCCCAATCCCAGCAGCAATCCCAGCTCCAGCAACATTCCCAGCAAAATTCCCAATCCCAGCAGCATTCCCAGCTCCAGCTCCAACACATTCCCAATCCCAGCTCCAGCAACATTCCCAGCAAAATTCCCAATCCCAGCAGCATTCCCAGCTCCAGCTCCAACACATTCCCAATCCCAGCTCCAGCAACATTCCCAGCAAAATTCCCAATCCCAGCAGCATTCCCAGCTCCAGCTCCAACACATTCCCAATCCCAGCTCCAGCAACATTCCCAATCCCAGCTCCATCTCCAGCAAAATTCCCAATCCCAGCAACATTCCCAGCTCCAGTTCCAACACATTCCCAATCCCAGCAGCAATCCCAGCTCCAGTTCCAGCAACATTCCCATTCCCAGCTCCAGCTCCAATCCCAGCAACATTCCCAGCTCCATTCCCAATCCCATCAATATTCCCAGCTCCAGCAGCATTCCCAATCCCATTCCCATTCCCAGCCCCATTCCCAGCCCCATTCCCATTCCCAGGCTGCTCCCTTCCTCTGCCACCAACCTGGAATTTGGAGAGGGAAAGGTGTCCCCTGTCCCAGAGCCATCCCAGCCTCCAAAACACCACTGGCAGCCAGCAGTGCATTGGTGGAACAGGATTTTCCCAGTTCTTGGATTGGGTGCAGTGGAATTTTTCCAGATGTTGGATTGGGTGCAGTGTGATTTTCCCAGTTGTGGATTTGGTGCAGTGGGATTTTCCCAGTTGTTGGATTGGGAGATGGGAAGATTAGTGTTTTCCCCTGGGTGCTGAACACATCTTCTGAATTAAGGAGGACAAATATTTTGCCACTGTGCTTAGAGACACTTTGATTATTGAGAAATCATTCTGGAAGGGCAATTAGTAAATTTTAAAATCAATTTGGTAAATAAGCCTCTGAAAGGAATCCATGACAAGCAGCAGGGAGGGAAGAATTGACTTTCAAATTACACACACACACTTTATTCATATCTAAATATCAAAGAGACTCTATGTACAAACAGAAGTAATCAGGAAACGTGTTTTGATCTTGCTGATGTACACAAAAAATGACAATTAATGTCCCCCTTTATGATATAAAGCTGGGAGTTTTTTACAGTTACATTACAGGGACTATTACAGTCAAGCTTAAGGCTAAAAATAATGAAAGACTATAAAAACTACATTTTAACATTTAAAAATATCCAGGAAATTAACTGGAGAAGCAGGCAATGATCCAATTAATGGATTGCATTTATTAGATCAGGGGCAAATGGCACAGCACAAAGCTCCAGCTCCAAGGTAGGAGAGTGCAGAGGTGCCCAGAGTCTCAGGATTGGGCAGGAGAACAAAGCACCAGCTCCCTCCAAAAGTCCCTGCAGGTGGATCCCAGTGGAAAAAAAATGGGGCTAAAACTTACCCCAGAGGGAAATGGGATCAGTGGGAACAGCAGAGACATCCAGGGTGGGATTCACAAGCAGCAAAGTCTGAGCTGCACCCCGAGTTATGCACTCAAATCCTAAAATTCAAGCTCAGGCAACTCCCCAAGAGCCTTGTCTGATGCTGCAGTGGCAAATCCAGGTGCTCCAGGGCTGGGGAATTCACAGGAGAGTGCTGATGGCCAAGCAGGAGCTTTTCCTCCCACTCTGGTGCACACAGAGGCTCCAAAGGTTTTTTGGGAGCCTTCCAGAAGCAAAGGAGCTGCTGCAGGGCTCCTCAGCTGCCTCCTGCTTGGAGGGGCTGAGCAGATGGGCAAGCACAGCCTGACAGAGCCTGGCTTTACCACCACACAAAGCCAGCAAGGGCCTCCCCACTGCTGAGACAAAAAATATAGAAATAAAAAGGGAGAAACAGCAGTTCCTGTGAGATGGGAAATAAATATACTTACCTGTAGGTCAAGAATGAGGAAATGGCTTTACCCTGATCCCTGCTGCTCCAGAGGAAGGATTCAGTTAGCCAAGTGCTGAATCTTGGAATGTTTCCTCTGGAAAAGGAGCAAACCTGAGCCACGGGCACCCTCTGCTGGGGCACCCTCAGCTGCTGAGCAGCTCCACAGGGCTGCTGGAGCCCTCTGGGCCTGCAGCCTTTTCCTTTCAGAAAAAACCAGAAAAAAATGGCAAATTCAGCCCCCAAAGTGCACCAGCTCTCAGCACACGAGGCAGCAGCTCAGGGTTCTTCAGCTCCCTGTGGATTTGGGTACCACAGCCCTGTTTGTATGAAGGTGTTGTTTCAGAGGGATTTGGGATTTGTCCTTCTCCTCCACCCCAGGCACCCTCCTCTCCATCAGAAGGGAGCCCTGGACACTTTTCAGGAGCTCCATGCCCTGTCCCCCATCCCAGCACCAGGAGTGTCCCCAGTGTCACCAGCCAGACCCTCCCAGGGACACACAGGGAACCCCCCCACAGACCAAGGTTTACAGACTTCATTTAGCTCTAAATCCTAATCAGTCACTCAAAGTGATTTACTTCTTCCTTGCAAGTGGGGAGGGGGCAGACTGAGTGGAATTGTTTGAAATTATCCCTAAAGGGCACTGTAAATTAAGTGTTAATGAGGAATCCTATGCAAAGGGCCACGGTAGCTAAATAAAATAATTAAGGTGCTAAGTGATAACATTCTTTTGGCTCTCAGTAATTTAGCCAGTCTGATTTTTCAAACAGGATAGTTGCAAATGAAGCCACCCCAGTGCCATCAGCAGGTCCTGGGGCACCTCAGCCTCCAGGAGGATCAGCCCAGCTTGGGAAGGAAACTTCCCCAGAAGGAAACGAGCTCTAGGTCCCTCTTCCCACCTGAAGGACTAATCACATTCTGGATTTATGACACAAAGTGCATTGAAGAATTGAGTCTACAACCAATCTTTACAAAAGCTTTATTTCCACGGGCTCCCCCCACTCCAGCTGTTTGCCAGCCCTTGGCAGGGCTGCACATCTGGATTACAACCCAATACAGAAAAATCAGTTCCAGTGGTTCCCAAGCACAGCTGGCACTCACAGCTGCTGCCCAGGGCACTTTCAGTGGCACTTTCACCACAGTCCAAGTTGTCCCCGTGGTTTGAGTGATGCACAAAGTCCCCACGGTGCTGGAAACCATTCCTGAGTTTTTTCCTGCCAAAACTGGCTGTTCCCAGCCCTGTGTGCCTCCCCACAGCTGCTCCTCCCAGGGGTTAGCTATGACATCAGGTATCTCCCTTTGGTGTTAAGGCAGGGATCTGGTGGCTTCTGCAGCAGCCAAAATGCAGCTCAGGTCATTGAGGCTCTCCCTGGAACCCACAGTGATGGATGAAACCCTGGGAAGAGCATTTCCATATCCACACTGAGCAGCTTCCTCCACCAAATAAAGAGGATTTCAGTCTCCATGCCTCCGTTTCTGGCTGCAGATGGAGTGCAGGAGGATACCTGTAGGAAAACAGAAATTAAATATTAAGGGATGGGGTTTTTTTCCACACCAGAAAATCGTTCAGTGGGGCTGGATGTCTGAGTGCAGCAGTTGGGGTTTGGTGCTCTCACCTGCAGCCACGGAGACGTTGAGGGAGTCGATGCCGGGGTGCAGCGCCCTGCCCGGGGGGATGGCCAGCATCCTCTGGCACTGCAGCTGAGTCTCCAGGGACAGCCCCTCCCCTTCACTGCCTGGGGACACAGACACTGCTCAGCCAGCTCACAGCACTGCCCCGGCCCTTCCCCCTCCTCACTGCAGTTCTTGTTCGTGCTCTGTGTCTGACACACTCCCCCAAAGCCACTGAGCCACCAGAGGGGAGCCAGGCACCTTCCTCCCTTCCTGCTCTCCAGCATCTGAAGTGGCTCTGAGGAATGCAGAGCACAGGGATCCCCCGTGGGCACAGGCACAAGGCAGGCAAGGAGCCACAGGCCAGCTCTGGCCAGCAAACCCCACATTCCTATTGCCAGTGCAGCTCACACAGCCCCCTCACGGGCTGGGTGCAGCTTGTGCATGCAGACAGTTTAACCAGAGGCTTCAATTGATTAGTTGTTAAACCAGCCAGCAGCCCTGATATGTTTGGGCTGATACACTGGTGAAACAGAGTTGAAATCTATCCCAGGTCATTAGTAGATGTTTGACTCACACTGTCACAAAGGGAAATGGAAAGGGAGAGGCTTTAAACAATGCTGTGTGCAGACAGGTGAAAATGCAGAGGGCTGGGACCTCCCAGCCTGCCTGGCTCCCCGATGAATTCTTCCACATTGTTATTTAGGGCAGCACAGGCAGCTCCAGGGCTGCAAGGATGGCCAAGCATCCCAAACAAACAGGCCCAGCATGTGGCAGCCAAAGCTCCCCCCAGGAGCCATGTCTGGGATGGCACTGATCCCTCTGACCACACAGGGATGGGAACTGTCACCATTCCCAGTTGTTTTCTTTTCCCCTCATGTTTTACTGGGCTGATCTAAGATGCACTTTGGGTAAGGAAGAGGATGCTTTGGGTAATGCATCTACTCCACTACTCCAGGGATGCTTAAAAAACCCAGGAAGAGTATCCTGGAAAAGTTTTACACCTACAGTGGTATTTACCTCCTGAGCCTCTCAGATCACATTCCCACAGGACTCTCCAGCAATGGCTCCTGGAGAAATCCTCTCCTGTCCCTCAAAAGGGTTCTACAATTCCCAATAAAGGCACCGATTTTGCCTCCAGCTTTTACAAAGCTTTTTATGGCCCTGGCTGCTTAAAATAATGAGGAGCAATAAATTCAGGGCAAAAAGACTTGCACAGTGTGACACAAGGGAGGGAGTATTGACTGGATCAGATTAAATCCCGGTTTAGACTGGTGAACAAAACACTTCCCACTTCAGATCTTTAACTTCCACCTCTCAGCTTTGTCCCTCACTGACAGAGCTCAAAGCCCAGAGCTTGGTGAAATGACAAACCACATTTCCTGCCCCATTTACAATTAACACCACTCACAATTGCAGCTTCCAGTGCAGGAAATTCAGATCCAACAGCAGAAAAATACATAAAGTGAGCATCTCCATAAAACCAGCTCTGTGAAGAGCCTTAAACCCCAAGCTAAAGACTGAAGATCTAAGAACAAATTATCCAGAAACTCTTCTTACTCAGCCATCTAAGTGCTCCCAATCTGCTCCTGTGTGCACCAGGCTCCCAGTCTGAGCTGTCTGCCACCTCCAGCAATGACTCCAGTGCAGACAACATTAAGCTGGACTGTCCAAATCACTCTCTGCCAAGCCAGCGAGGATGCCAGGAGGGGGAACTGGAGGCTGCAAATGCTTAACTTAAAAGACAATCTGTGTGGTGCCAGGGAGCTCAATCCCAGGCTGAATTATCTCTGCTGCTCCCTGCAGCTGCAGGAATGCTCCATATTCAGATCCAGGACGTTTCTCCCAACCAGCCCCAGCATCAGACGACCGTAATGTTCAATTTTCTTTTCAGCCAAGAGTTAGTGCTCAGCAGAGAGTTGAAATCATTACTGCTGCAAGGTCCAGGAGCTCTCCTCATGCATCTACCAATCAGCCTCCAATCTCCCCTGACAAAAGGATATTTGGAGTTTTTCCTGGAGAAATCTCTCATAACTCAAGGTAACGGCGCTGCCGGCGCTCGCAGCCCCTGCCTGTCTGCGGGTGCTGTCGCCGTTTGTGGGATGCATTTCTTTGTGGGCAATCAGCAGAGCTGCCAGGCCCCTGCTCCCCCTGGAATACAGCTCCACACATCTTGTAGAGATGCCAGATTTGCAGCGTTGTCTTGTCAGTGTTTCCAGGAGTTCAATAAACATTTTAATTAAAGGAATGTGCTGCGAGCCAAGGCGGCCCCAGCACGGGGCAGGATTACAGCCCCTCCCTGGCTCTTGGCCAGCAGGACTCCACTTCCAAGTGTCACAGCTCCTGCCAGCTCCTGTGCCAGGTGACACTGAGCTGGGGACACACACAGGTGCCTGGAGCTGCATTCCTGGGGGAATGGCTTCCTCCAGCTGCCACAAAGCTGCTGGTCCCTTCCCTTCATCTTCTGGGAGGCTGCACAGGTAAAAACTGTGTCCACAAAAGGTGAGAGGGGCAGAATCCCCTGCAGGAATTCCCAGCTCAGGTGCTCAGGGAAGTGGCAGCACTGCTCCAACAGGGAGGAGATTCCTCTGCTCCTGCTCCACAGCCAGCAGGTGTGCCCTGACTGCTCCCAGGGGTGGCCAAAAAGCCCAGCTTTGCATCCAGACCATCCCAGCAACAGCCCCTCGTGGCTCTTCCCAGACCAGGCATTCCTGGTTTTTAAGAGGAAATGTGGCCCAGCTCCCACTGAGCAGCTCTGTGCAGGAAGAGCAAACACCTCCAGGGTCCTGCCTCAGCTTAGGGCTCACAGAAAATCCAAATCTGGGAGCACAATGCAACCAGCACACTGTGGCTGCCCTGGCACCAAAACTGCCACCCAGCCCTTCCCCAGCTGCTGAACTCCCTGTGCATCCACAAATTGTTCCTACAGTTTGGGAGCCTCCCCAACTCCCCTGCTCCTCTCACTCCCTGCTTCATTCACAGCCAGACCATTCCATGATTCCCTCTCAGTTTTTCTTTTCCAGACATGGATCAATCCCTGGAGTGAACCCCCCTGACAGCTGCACCCCCAGCCAGCTCACAGCTCTGAAAATGGAAATAAATACCTATCACCACAATAAGGGGTTTGTCCCACTGGAATTCTGAGCAGCTGATGACAGGAACATCTTCCACATCCTCAGGCCTGCTGACTGTTCCCACCACTTCCCAGCCTTCTGCACTTTTAGCCTAGAAAAGGGAAAGAAATCCAGAATTGCCAAATATTCAAGCTTAAAAAGAAAATAAGTAATGTGTGCAAACACTTCTTTTTTTACATTTTCAGATTAGCTGAATGAGTTGGGGTTTTTTTGGCATCCCTTAAATTTTTACCTGCAAAGGGTTCACACCTCACTGCTCAGGAAAAATGTAAAAAGATTCCCAGCAGCTCCTCCCAGCCCTGGTTGCTCCTGTATTCCCTGCTCCAAAGGCTGCCCAATGCTGCCATCGTGTGCCTGGGATGCTGCTGTGTCACACATCCTGAGCACAAGGGGGACAAACCCTGATGTTATCCTGGCACCACCAGCTTCCAGAAAAAGCAGCCACTCTCTCTCCTACCCGATGGAATGGGGATGGGGGTCTGTGTCCCAGCACAGACACTGCAAATAACTCCCCCTGTGCATCTCCTCTCTGTAATACCTGCAGTGTTGGAGTTTTCTTGGGAAAAAAAATAAAAAATAAAGTGGCTCAAAGTACCTTCAAAAAGCCCTGCAGATCATCTGTGCTGTACACATCAAAGACCTCCATGACTCCAGCACTGGCTTTGCTCACTATGGGAGTCAAGGGGCAGCTGCAAGGGGAAAAAGAATGGAAAAGTGTCACATGAGAGGAAATCCAGGTGAATTTTATTTTCTGTATTTCCTTCTCCTGCTTCTGCAACTGTCCTCCACATCCCACTCACTACAGGGGTGTGCTTTGCTATGGAGAACAGGAGGGCTCAGGAATTAACCTGAGTCACAGGTGGGACAACTGAGACACAGAATAGGTTAAAACAAGAAGAATCCAGGGAGAGCCTGAACACAACATCTCTACAGATCAGCCCCAGAAATCCCTTCAATAACAGCTGGGTGATGCAGGCTGGAAACTGGGGAGGAAAAGAGGGGCTGGAGGAGCCTGTTGCTGCTATTGCTGTGGCTCCTACGTGTGGCTGTGGCTCATACCTGTCCCTGTGACCCATACCTGTCCCTATGACCCATACCTGTCCCTGTGGGTCATACCTGTCCCTGTGGGTCATACCTGTCCCTGTGGCCCATTCCTGTCCCTGTGGCCCATACCTGTCCCTGTGACCCATACCTGTCCCTGTGGCCCATACCTGTCCCTGTGGCCCATACCTGTCACTGTGACCCATTCCTGTCCCTATGACCCATACCTGTCCCTGTGGCTCATACCTGTCCCTGTGGGTCATACCTGTCCCTGTGGTCCATACCTGTCCCTATGACCCATACCTGTCCCTGTGGCTCATACCTGTCCCTGTGGCCCATACCTGTACCTGTGGCCCATTCCTGTCCCTGTGGCCCATTCCTGTCCCTATGACCCATACCTGTCCCTGTGACCCATACCTGTCCCTGTGACCCATACCTGTCCCTGTGACCCATACCCGTCCCTGTGGCCCATACCCGTCCCTGTGGCTCATACCTGTCCCTGTGGCTCATACCTGTCCCTGTGACCCATACCTGTCCCTGTGGCTCATACCTGTCCCTGTGACCCATACCTGTCCCTGTGGCTCATACCCGTCCCTGTGACCCATACCTGTCACTGTGTCCCGTATCTCTCACTGTGGCCCATTCCTGTCCCTGTGGCCCATTCCTGTCCCTGTGGCCCATTCCTGTCCCTGTGTCCCATTCCTGTCCCTGTGACCCATTCCTGTCCCTGTGGCCCATACCTGTCCCTGTGTCCCATTCCTGTCCCTGTGACACATACCTGTCCCTGTGACACATACCTGTCACTGTGTCCCATATCTCTCACTGTGGCCTGTGTAAGGTCGCTGTGGCTCGTACCTGTTGCTGCGGGTCGCCACCACTCTGTCCACCCCCAGGAAGTACGCGGAGCGCAGCAGGGCGCCCAGGTTCATGGGATCCTGGATGTGCTCCAGCGCCAGCCACAGCCGCCGCCCGCTCCCGCTCTCCGCATCGCCCGCCTGCGGCTCCTCGGCGTCCCGCAGGCTCCTGAAGGGCAGCGGGGCGGCCTCCAGACACACTCCCTGGTGGGGCCGGCCCCGGCACAGCGCGTCCAGAGCGCGGCCCGGGACGTGCAGCACGGGCAGCCCGCGGGCCGCGGCCTGCAGCCCGAGCTCGGCCCTCAGCGCGCCGCCGCCGCGCCGCTCCTTCAGGAACAGGCGGAACAGCGCCCGGCGCGCCCGGGCCAGCGCCAGCCCGCACGGGGCCACCCCGAACAGGATCTCCGAGCCCTTCGTCCTCTCCAGGGACGCCGCCTGTCGCTCCTTCCCCCTGCCCGCCCGCGGGGAGTCGTGCTGCGCTCGCCACAGCTCCTGCCCGCTCCGCGATGCCGGCCCGGCCGGCGGGAGGGGATGGCGGCCTCGGGGCGCGCCTTCCTCAGCGCCGCGGCTGCAGCGGAACCGGAGCCCGGCCCGGCAGAGCCGCACGGCGCGGGGGCACAGGCGGGGCAGCAGCGCCCGCTCCATGGCCGGGATAGCGCCGGGCCGGGCACGGCGTGCGGGGAAACGGCCCCAAAGCAGCCCCGGCGCCGCTCGGCAGCCGCGGAACCGGGCACGGGCAGGGGCGGGCGGGAAACGCGCGGGGACGCGCACTGGGCCACGGGCACGTGCACGGGCACGCGCCGGCCGCGCTCCGCCCGCTCCGGTTCCGGCGGCGGCGGCGGGACCCGCCCCGGGCGGCAGCGCCCCCTGGCGGCGGGCGGGGGAACGGGGAACCCCGGTGACAACGGGAACGGGAACACCGGTGACCCCGGAACGGGGAATCCCAGTCACCCCCGGGAATGGGGAACACCGGTGATCCCGGTACCGGGAACGGGGAACCCCGGTGACCCCCGGTAACGGGAACGGGGAATCCCAGTGACCCCCAGTAACGGGAACGGGGAACCCCGGTGACCCCCGGGAACGGGAACGAGGAACACCAGTGACCCCCAGTAACGGGAATGGGGAATCCCACTGACCCCCAGTAACGGGAACGGGGAACACCGGTGACCCCGATACAGGGAATGGAGCATCCCAGTGACCCCCGGGAACGGGAAACCCCGGTGACAACGGGAACGGGAACACCGGTGATCCCGGGAACGGGGAATCCCAGTCACCCCCGGGAATGGGGAACACCGGTGATCCCGGTATCGGGAACGGGGAACCCCGGTGACCCCCGGGAACGGGAATGGGGAATCCCGGTGAGTCCTGGGAACCGGTAATGGGGAACACCGGTGACCCCTCAGGAACGGGACTAGGAAACCCTGGTGACCCCAGGAACGGGAATGGAGCATCCCAGTCATCCCCAGTAACGGGAACCGGGAATGGGAAACCCCGGTGACCCCCGGGAACGGGAATAGGGAATCCCAGTCACCCCGGGAACGGGGAACAGAGCACCCCAGAGCCCCCGGACAGGCACCCACAGGTTTTGCCCCAGATATCGTCCAGCTGCAGAAATAAATTCTGATTTTCCTCATAAAGCCCCAAACGCAGGGATTCTGTTTGGATTGCTCCCTGTGAACAGCAAGAAGGCTCGAACACAAAACCGACAAAACACAAACCACAGTGTGCCTCTCCTTTTATTCTTTATTTTACAGTTCACAATTAGAAACCTGCTGATAAATTACACAGTTCACTGATCCTCATGTTGAGGGGTCTCACTGCCTCGGAGTCGTGTCCCAGCTCATCCCAGGAGGTGCCACCAAGGCCACAGAATCCACAGGGAGCCCTGGGGCAGCAGGGATGATCCCCTAAAACCACACTTCAAATGGAAAAATATACTGCACATCATCTCGAGGTTACTTCAGAGACTTAACAAATGTTCTTGGGGGGAAAAAAAAACCAACAAACAATTTCCAGGGCAGCCAGGTTGTATTTGCAAGGAGCAACTACCCAGCCAAACCCTTTGTCAAGGTTCTGCATCTTAAGCAATCCTCTGCAAATCCTCCTTTTACAGCACAAGGAGATGTAAAGCTCCTCCTCAGCCACACATTTCAACATCTGCTGAACTTTGCACACACTTGCTGCCACAATTCAATGTTTCACCACATCCCTGCTCAGTTTTTTTTTCTTTTCAGAGGTTCCTAATTTCTTGATTTTTTTTTTTTTTGCCTCTTTAGTAGTTCAACCCTGCTCAGGGCACCTGCTGGGAATCCACACAAAGGCACCACCTTGGCATCCTGGAGCAGGGCAGTGCAGGACTTCCCAAGGGGCAGGGATTTCACTCACAATAAATTAAAAACCCAAATCCAGGTACAGTTGTCAGGAAAGACCAGTGACAGGTGAGGAATGGACAGAACACCTCATGTGTTAATAAAGAGGAAAAAAAGGGGCAAACTGCCTTTTGTTTTTGCCATCATGAAAAGAACATTTTGCCAGTTTTCTCCTTGTATCCTCCTACAGCTGCTCACCTTTGGCACAAGGAATTCCAGGTATCACAAGGTTTAATTCAGAATAATACTTCAATGTCAACACTCAGCACTTACACAGCGCCTGTCGTGGTCAAAGTGCTTTACAAAAGCTTGTGAGTCCTCACAACACCCCTGTGAGGTAGGTGAGTGTTATTATCCCCATTTTCCAGATGGGGAAACTGAGGCAGAGAGGTAAAGTGACTTGCCCAGGGCTGTACAGGGAGCTGGCCTCGTGTTTGGTGGCCCAGCTCTGGTGTCCCTTGCAGAGGGGTGACACAGATGGACTCTCAGGGCTCTCCTGCTGTCAGCCAAACAATCCAGCCCCAATTTCCCAGGCTGGCTGTCCTCTGCTCTGACCAGCTGACCATCCCTGACCTTCTGGAGCTCAGCAGGAGCTGGACAGGCTCTGCAACCTTAAGGCAACGTGTCCAAGAGAGCTGGACACACACACAGAGTCTCCAGCCAACTCCAGCTCTGCTTTGGGGCCAATTCTCTTCTCCCTCAACTCAGAGTAAACCCAGAGCCAAACGCTGGGGCTGCACCAACCTGAGATTTTCAGCCAGACCTTCCACCTGCTGCTTTTTGTAGCCAAAAATCCTCTACAAATCTCTCCTCGTTCCGGACACCTCCGGCATGGCTCCTTCCACTCTCATTCTCTCTCTCTCTCAGAGTTTGTGTCTCTACATAGAAATAAACTTCCACCATTTCCAGCTCCTCAGCACCAGCATTTCAACAGCACCAGAGCAATCCACATTTCCAGAAAAGTGTCAATGCATGCAAATATCACACAGAGAACATCGAGAGTGCTGGGGATGATACCAAGGATAGAGGTGATCACAAGACAGCACACATTTAGTTTTTATTAAAAATACCAAACAACTCACTCTTACTGTAACTATGCCACTTAGATTATCATCCTAACCTGCACAGGGACAGGTGCTTTTCCTCCAACTATTTACCTACCTAGAAAAAAAAAAAAGAGAAATATCAAGCACACACATTTATACTTCCTCAAACTTGGCAGGCATGATTGATGTGAAGGGGAAAGGAGGAGGTTGTACATTGGGGTTAGGGCAGTGGAATACAAAAGAAATAGAAAATATCACATGCATCATCACCATCAGTAATCAACCCAATGAAAATAAAATATTAGATGGATTCATGTATGACATCCACTGAAAATCTCAAACCCTAAGCACACTGAAGCTGGCAAACATCTTGTGCCACTTCACCTAGGTCCACACACAGCATCAGCAACTAAGATCAAACAAACCTTAAAAAGAAAGCAAAAGGAAGAATAAACCAGCCTGGAGACAAACAATCTTCCACAAACCACTTCCCTGCATTATTTTCAAATACATTTTCACTCTTAAGCAGTTTCAGAAAGCAGTGGGGGAGAAAGAGACCCACTACCAGTTTGTGGTTCTTCTTTTTTTTTTCTTTTTCAAACTGGCTCAGCACCAGCACCAGCTCAGAGAGAGGGAGAGAAAAATAATTCTTCAAACATGATCCTTGGTACTTGATTAAAACATTGCCAGCCAGCTGAGGGAACCCTGGGCTGCCAGAGGGTTCCAGGTGGAGTGGACACGGTGCTGCTCATCCTCCTCATCCTCCTCCCCTGCTAGGAGATCTGCTCCGTGGGCCTCATCTGTATATCCCCAATCTGCAAGAGAGCAGCATGGCATGGGTGGAATGGGATCCTGCCCTGGGATCCTGCTCTGGGATCCTGCACTGGGATCCTGCACTGGGATCCTGCACTGGGATCCTGCACTGGGATCCCTTTAAGCCAAGAGAAGCCCCAGGATGCAGTGCCAGGGACACATCCTGCTGCAGGGAGCAGAGTTCACAAGACACTGAGGAGCCTCTCTGATCAAAGTCTGCTCTCACAACAGCAACTCTGCTCCTCCTGCCTCCAGCCCAAAGCTGGCCAAGGATTTCTTGTGTCTCAGGAGGAGAGTCCCCCTGGCAGCACAAGCATCTCACACCAGGGTCCAAAAAGTCATTTGGCAAGTGGCAGAAGCCAAAACTCAGCAAATCTCAGATGGCACCATCCCTCACACCCTTTTCTGGGATCATGGGATCACAGAATATCCCAAGATGAAAGGACCCTGCACAGACACCCCAAATCCCACCCTGAGAGTGATGTCCAAACACTCCTGGAGCTCTGGCAGCTTTGGGAATGTGACCATTCCCTGGGGAGCCTGGGCAGTGCTCAGCACCCTCTGGGGGAAGAATCAGAGCCAGCTCAGCCTTTGCTGGATCCAGAGGGATGTGAAGAGCCCCTGCAGTGCCACCCCAGAGTGATCCCACACCCTGAGCAGCTCCAGAGCCCCTGCAGTGCCACCCCAGAGTGATCCCACACCCTGAGCAGCCTCAGAGCCCCTGCAGTGCCACCCCAGAGTGATCCCACACCCTGAGCAGCCCCAGAGCCCCTGCAGTGCCACCCCAGAGTGATCCCATACCCTGAGCAGCCCCAGAGCCCCTGCAGTGCCACCCCAGAGTGATCCCATACCCTGAGCAGCCTCAGAGCCCCTGCAGTGCCACCCCAGAGTGATCCCACACCCTGAGCAGCCTCAGAGCCCCTGCAGTGCCACCCCAGAGTGATCCCATACCCTGAGCAGCCCCAGAGCCCCTGCAGTGCCACCCCAGAGTGATCCCATACCCTGAGCAGCCCCAGAGCCCCTGCAGTGCCACCCCAGAGTGATCCCATACCCTGAGCAGCCCCAGAGCCCCTGCAGTGCCACCCCAGAGTGATCCCATACCCTGAGCAGCTCCAGAGCCCCTGCAGTGCCACCCCAGAGTGATCCCACACCCTGAGCAGCCTCAGAGCCCCTGCAGTGCCACCCCAGAGTGATCCCATACCCTGAGCAGCCCCAGAGCCCCTGCAGTGCCACCCCAGAGTGATCCCATACCCTGAGCAGCCCCAGAGTCCCTGCAGTGCCACCCCAGAGTGATCCCATACCCTGAGCAGCCCCAGAGTCCCTGCAGTGCCACCCCAGAGTGATCCCACACCCTGAGCAGCCCCAGAGCCCCTGCAGTGCCACCCCAGAGTGATCCCACAAGTGTAAACAAACATGATCCCTGCTAATTCCCAGCCCAGGCTCCCTGAGCTCCCAGCTGATGCAGAGCTGGATCAGCCAGGCCAGGCCCCCCCCAGGCTCAGCCCCAGCCTACCTGTACATGAGGAGGGGCACTGAGGACATAGATGACAGCATTGGCCATGTCTTCAGCCTTGAGACACTGCAAGACAGCAAAGGGGCTCTGGGTCAAAGGCACCACACCAAGGTCCCCTCCTCTCCTGCCCATTCTGAGGTCACAAAGTGCCACTGGGCATGTCCAGGAAAAAAAAAATAATAAAGGATGTGCCTGGTGCTGATAATTCTTGGATTGCTGTAAATAATCTCACAGTAATTCTGCCCAGGTCAGGCAATGCCATCTTTATCAGGAATTCCCACGGGAAATCCTGTGCCACCTTCAGGACAGCACTTCTCCTTGTGCTGGCACCTCTTGTCCCATCTTCTCTGCAATGAAGGAGTCACAGCCTGCAAAGTGGCAAAGCTGACTGACACTTCCTTACAGAACATCAAAATAAAAGGGAAAATACAATAACCCAAATGAAAACCTACTGGTATTTACACACCAGTGGAAAATTTGAGGTTTGAGGGCTGAGATTGGAGAGCACTGGGCACTCTCTGGAACCATTGGCCAGGAGAAAGATTTCAATTATAATCAGAGCCACTTCCCTCTGTCTCCATTCCTCCAAGTCCTACCCGAATGCTCTCATAGGTTGCAGCAGCTCTCTCAGGGTCATTATCATGAAGTTTAAAAGCAAATCCTGTTTCCACCAGTCCTGGAGATATACACTGGAAAAAAGCAGAGCACATCCTAATAGGATTTGTAATTCCCCTTCAGTAAAAGAACTTTTTAAAAAATTGGCTTTTCTGTTATTCTCCTTTCCCACCCATTTTTTAAGGGAACAGCTGAAGTGAGCAGACCTTGCTTTAATGATTTTTGTGACAGGTACTTCCCATCCCAGAGGGAAGAGAAGCAAAGAAAAACATGGAAAAGCTCCGAGTGAGCACAACCAGCCCAGCTGAGTGATCCCCCAACAAACAACTGCCCACTTGTGTTGGGTTGATGTGGCCAGAAATGTGTGTTCTGTCACCATTTGGGGCAGTGATTCCTAATTTCTGTGGCATATATGATCTGCTCATGGGCCATATTTAAAACCAGCTGGGGCAATCATCTTTATCTTCCCACAGCCCATCCTCCCTCCAGGAGATATCTCCTGTTAATGGGTCATTGTTTAAAACTGGGTGTGGCAGTGAATCTTATCCCTGTGGGAAATATCTCCTGTTAATGGGTCATTGTTTAAAACTGGGTGTGGCAGTGATCTTGATCTCCTGGCACATATTCTCTGCTAATGGGCCATCTTTAAACCAGCTGGGCAATCATCTTTATCTTCCCACAGCCCATCCTCTCTCCAGGAGATCTCCTGTTAATGGGTCATTGTTTAAAACTGGGTGTGGCAGTGACTGTTATCCCTGTGGGAGATATCTCCTGTTAATGGGTCATTGTTACAAACTGGGTGTGGCAGTGACCCTGATCTCCTGGCACATATTCTCTGCTAATGGGCCATCTTTAAACCAGCTGGGCAATCATCTTTATCTTTCCACAGCCCATCCTCCCTCCAGGAGATATCTCCTGTTCATGGCCATTGAGTCCCAGTGCATGACTGATAAAATTCCATCATCCCACTGGGAGATGCTCCAGCCACGGCAGGAGCCAAGCCTTTCCTACCCAGATAAAAACTGAGATTTTGGGCACCAAGGCACCTTCTTTCCACTGGATTCCAGAGGAAAGCCAGACCTTTCCACATCATCCCTGGAGCTTTAGAGGAAACTGCCCCTTCTCCAGGAGCACTGCTCCAGCTGAGCCACATCTGCCACTGCAGGAGGATGCAGCCACCATGGAATGGGACTGTGCCACCACCCTGACTGACTGACTGTGCCAGCTTGGATTCTGACTCTGGCAGTGTTTGGGATTGTTCTGTGTAACACTGCATTTCTATTTTAATTTTCCTAGTAAAGAACTGTTATTCCTATTCCCATATCTTTACCTGAGAGCCCCTTAATTTCAAAATGATAATAATTTAGAGAGAGGAGGTTTACACTCTCCATTTCCAAGAGACGCTCCTGCTTTTCTAGGCAAACCAGGACAAAAAAAATCCCATCCCCTGGCAAAGAGAGCCACGTTTCCCACAGCATCTCCTGAGCATTCCCAGCGTGCTGAGCACTGTTTTGGCACTCCCCTGGCTGTGCCCCCCTGGCAGAGCTGTGCCCTGGCACTCACTGTGGCTCGGATGTGGGTCCTGGCTTCGCGCAGCTCCTGCCGCAGCCCCTCGGTCAGCGCCGTCACCGCGTACTTGGTGGCACTGTAGAAATGCACCACGGACTGGGGCACCACGCTGTGCCCGTTCATGCTGGGGGGAGAGCACAGGGGACACTGCTGGCAGCTGGCAGGGACCTGCAGGATGCTCAGAGAGTCACAGCAAACCCCCTGAGAGCTGGCACGGGGAGCAGACAGAGCCTCGTGACATGGCTAAAACTGCTGGCCAGCTCCAGAAATCAACTTCAGCCCTGCCCATCAGCAGTGCCTGGTACCAGCCTGTCCTCCCTGGTTTGGGTGATTCCCTTTCTCTCTGATTTGGATCATTCCTTTTCTCCCTGGTTTTGGTTATTCCTTTCCTCCCTAGTATGGATTATTCAATTTCTCCCTGGTTTGGGTTATTCCTTTTCTGTCTGGTTTAGATCATTCCTTTCCTCCCTGGTTTGGATTACTCTTTTCCTCCCTGGTTTGGATCATCTTTTCCTCCCTGGTTTGGATCATCCTTTCCTCCCTGGTTTGGATTATTCTTTTCCTCCCTGGTTTGGATTATTCTTTTCCTCCCTGGTTTGGATTATTCTTTTCCTCCCTGGTTTGGATCATCCTTTCCTCCCTGGTTTGGATCATCCTTTCCTCCCTGGTTTGGATCATTCCTTTTCTCCCTGGTTTGGATTATTCTTTTCCTCCCTGGTTTGGGTATTCCTTTTCTCCCTGGTTTGGATTATTCCTTGCTTTAAACCAGCAAGGATTTAAGTTTGAAGAATCAACCTAAGAAAACCCCATCAGCACTCACAGCAAGCTCCAAACTCCAGTGCTTAAACCTTTCCTGTAAGGCAGGGAGGAGGAGGGAACCCCCATGGCTGACCCCAGCCAGTGCTTCAATCCTCTCTGTGCTGCAGGAAGAGCAGGAATCCCCTGGGGCTGATCCCACATCCCCCTTTGTTCACCTGTTAATGTTAATTATGTGCCCATCATCAATGTTTCTCTCCTTCATGGACTGATAGGCCTCCCTGGTGCAGATGCTCACAGCCATCACATTGACCTGAGGGGGGAGAAAAGAAGAAGAAATTAAGGCCAGCAGCTCTGCCTGACACTCCTTGATTTGCCCCTTGTGTGCCCAAAATCTGGATATCAGCTCCAGTCCCCTAGGCAATTCCCAGAAAAAGACAAAGAGGGAATTGCTCATCCTCACACCCCACACCTGATCTGGGGCTGCACAGACACCCAGGGAGAGCAGGAATAATGGACTTGGTTGTTCCAGGTGTGAGGGTAAAGCCCCTCCCAAGGCAGCACTGTGGGCAGGAGGCAGAGCCACTGAGCACTACAGGGCTTGGGCAGCTGGCAGGGCACTAACAGCAGGTAATTAGGTCAGCTCATTAACGAGGAAATCCCCAGATCCTGCCTGTCAGAGTGCCAGCAGCTCAGAGCAGGCTCCAGAAGAGCTCCCAGGCACAGGAACCAAAGATCACTCTGTGCCACAGGGATCACCAGGGTGGGCAACTCACCCCAGGGGTGTGGGGCCACCCCTCTGTCACTGCCTGTGACACTTCCCTCAGCCCCAGCTGGCAATTTACCCAGTCCTTGGGATCCACAGCATTCCAGCTCTTGCTCTTTGGACCAGCACTTCCCAGCTTGCCCTGGCTTGGTTAAACCCAGTCCTATCACCTCCATCAGCATTAATGCACAGTCCCTCCAGCATTCCCTGACCATAAAACACAGAGCCAAAGCTGCTGGGAAGGTAAAGATAAGGAAATTCTCCTAGCTGGGATACAAAGTGAGGGATGGAGATGGGAGAGGGCTGGGGATCATCCCTGTAAAATCGTGACAAGAATAACTCTGGCACAAGGGACAGGCAGGAGAGGGACACTGGTTTGGAAAGGGATGGAGCTGGGAAATGCAATTAGTGAGCAGCACAAAGGAGTGGGGTCAGCTCAAGGATCTTGGGTCACTGCTTTTGTCTGATTTTTTTATTCCCTATTCACTGCCAGAGGCCATCCCTGAGGGGTTTGTCTTGGCCAGGGATAACCAGGGAGTTTATCTGATCCTGGGAGCACCCAGGCAACACAAGTGGAGCCAGCACCCCCATGCAAGTGCACTTTGGCCAAGCACAGAGTCACTGCTGGGCACCTCAGCCATCACACCTGGAACTGGGAGATCAATCTTTAACCTGGGAATTCACCTGGGCTGTGCCAGGAAGAAAATGAGCAGAGAAAACAGCAGAGAAGACAGCACTGGAGTGAAGCCCAGAGCAGGCAGGGCATGGGCTGGGTTTGGGATTCCACTGCAGCCTGACCCAGCCCTTTGGGATTTGAATTTGGGCAACTGCTGCTGCAAAACCCCCCATGGCAAACACCATCCCTGCCTCCCTGGCTGCCCCAGCCCACCAGGCAGCTCATTTTTGGGAGCAGTCACTCCCACCTCCCTCCCCAAAGGCCACTGGAGGGTAACACATCCCAAAGCCTGTGACTCACTGAGCAGCCACTCCTGCCTGGGCAAAGGTACAACCTTCTGACAGCTCCTGGCAAAGCAAGATCCCCATCAACAGCCACATGGGAAAGCCCAGAGCCCTGTGATAAAACTCCACAGCACAACAAAACAATTAGCTGAGCTGGGATGGCATTTCCCACCAGCACAGCCTGGGTTTGGGGGTGAAATCCCATTTCAAAACCTTGAACAAGCACTGAGGAACCTAAAAACCTGGAAAATGAGCAAGCCTGTATCACCCTGAGGCTGTTGTTACAAACATCCACATCTGACATTTTTCTGTTCCTATTTTAAGGAGAAAAAGTTCAAAGGTGCCTTGGCAAGGTTGGCCAGCACACCTGGGCCCAGAAACCACAGTGCCACATTTCCCAGCATTTAACAAGCTCCAATTGCTTGTTAATGTTTTCCAAGCCTGGAGAACATAAAAGATCCTGTTCTAGAAGTGCTCAGCATTTCACTTTCCCAGCACCAGCCTTTTCCAAGAGCCCCAGCTCCAGAGCACACAGGGAAACACAGCTCACAGCAAACATATCCTGGCTCAGAAAAACAAGAAGAGCAGAGTGAACAATGCCAAGAATCAACCCCCCTCCCTGTCCCTGGGGTGGGAGGGTTTGTGCTGCAGCCCTCTGTGCCCTGAGCAGGCAGAATGGGGAGCTCAGCTTGAATTCCTGGCTGGAAAGGTGAAGGAGCTGTGCAGCCCCAGAGGCTCAGGGTGCACACAGCCCCTCCTGCACAGCAGGACTTTGCTCCAGCCTCACAGGGCAGGGAGGGAGTGGGGGAAGCTCTGGGACAAGGCAGGATGGGCTCAGGGTGACACCTTCCCTCCTGCACCCACAAATCACAGATCCATATCCCAAACATCCTGGGGAGAAGTAGCTCCCACCCTGGGGAAAAGAAGCTCCCACCCTGGGGAAAAGAAAGAACAGGAGAGGAATAAGTAAATTATAACATGGTTTAGGCTGCTGGATTTACAGCAAGAAGGGATCTGAGAGGGGGATCTGGAAGGACACAGAGCCTCAAAGCTCATAAAAAATGCATGGAAGCAAAAATCCATTTACCAAAAAAGAAAAAAAAAAAAAAAAAGCCTTTAATTTAAGGCCCTAATGCCTCCTAAATCAATGTACCCATGGCTGTTTGGAAACTTTTCCCACCCTGCAGCCCAGAGGGGCCCTGGAACTCTCCAGCAGCATCTCCTGGCATGGAAATCATAAAACAAGGAGACCTGGGCAGGAGCCTCCCTGCTGCCACAGCTGTGACAGTGGAAGGTGCTGGCAGCCCTGCCTGGCAGGAAAAAGGGGCTGGGGGTGCCCTGGAGGGGGGGCTGGCCCTGCAGAGCCCCCCCAGCCCTGCCAGGACCTGCAGGACCTGCAGACAGGGATTTCTCCAGCAGGGATTTATTTCCATGCAGCCACCAAACAGGAGCACAGAGCAAAAGGGAAAACTCCACTGGGCTGTTTCTACCCCTCAGCAGCAGCACAAAAAGCAAAGCCCAGCCTTGCAGGGTGAGGGGCTGGGGTCTGGAGCATCCCAGGGCTTTGTTCAATTAACACAGAAATCAGGAGCCAAGCCAGCAGCTGCTGGGGGGATGCTGAGGGGGAAATATCTGCCAGCACTGAATATCTGAAATATCAGCCAGGGGTGCCTCAGGCTGCTACAGCAGCATTTCTGCCAAGCATGAGAGTTGTACAGCTCATCCCTGGGAATAAAACATTCCCCCAGCCTGGTTCCCTTTGTGGGGTCACCACCCATCCCACCCCACAAACATGGGGACCCCCAAACTTTGAGCCACTGTAAACACCAACACTGGAACTTCTCATCCAGGACAATCCCCACTCCAAAATCTCTCTCCCTAAAAGTGGTGGAAGAAGATGAAGGGAGCACTTCCAGCTGAGCAGCCAGGGAAGGGAATATGGGCTGGGGGAGCTGGGAAATGCCCCAAGCCCCCCCAGGCTGCCAAAAACAAAGGGGGGTGCAGCATCCCTGAGGCAGCCACACATGGCACAGCCCCAGGGACCAGGACAAGGAATTTCCAAGGCCCAGGTGACCCCCAGGGCCCTGCTGAACACCAGCTCAGCCTCAGCCACAGCTCAGCTCATTTTCTCTGGAGCCTCCATGGTAACAGGGGCCAGGAGATGTGGATGTGCAGTGACCCAGGCTGGGCACAGAGCTGGGCTGAGCTTGCTTTGGCTGCAGCCACAGCCAGCACTCAGGCCAAAATCCTAACAAGGACTTAATTAGCCAGGATATGGCAGCTCTTGCCCTGGCAGCAGGAGCCTGAATCTCAATGTGCTTCTGTGTCTTTGCTTTACTCAGCCCTGAGAGGAGCAGCCAGGGGAGTTGGCACATCCCAGCTCCAAAAAGCATCTCAGAAATTGCCTTCCTCCAGCAGGACAAACTCTGAGCTCCCAACAGCATCTCAGACATTGCCTTCCTCCAGCAGGACAAACTGAGCTCCAAACAGCATCTCAGACATTGCCTTCCTCCAGCAGGACAAGCTTAAAGCTCCAAACAGCATCTCAGACATTGCCTTCCCTCAGCAGGACAAGCTTAAAGCTCCAAACAGCATCTCAGACATTGCCTTCCTTCAGCAGGACAAGCTTAAAGCTCCAAACAGCATCTCAGATATTGCCTTCCTTCAGCAGGACAAGCTTAAAGCTCCAAACAGCATCTCACACATTGCCTTCCCTTCAGCAGGACAAACTCTGAGCTCCCAACAGCATCTCAGACATTGCCTTCCTCCAGCAGGACAAACTCTGAGCTCCAAACAGCATCTCAGACATTGCCTTCCCTTCAGCAGGACAAACTCTGAGCTCCAAACAGCATCTCAGACATTGCCTTCCCTTCAGCAGGACAAACTCTGAGCTCCCAACAGCATCTCAGACATTGCCTTCCTCCAGCAGGACAAACTCTGAGCTCCAAACAGCATCTCAGACATTGCCTTCCTCCAGCAGGACAAACTCTGAGCTCCAAACAGCATCTCAGACATTGCCTTCCCTCAGCAGGATAAACTGAGCTCCAAACAGCATCTCAGACATTGCCTTCCTCCAGCAGGACAAACTCTGAGCTCCAAACAGCATCTCAGACATTGCCTTCCTCCAGCAGGATAAACTGAGCTCCAAACAGCATCTCAGACATTGCCTTCCCTCAGCAGGACAAACTGAGCTCCAAACAGCATCTCAGACATTGCCTTCCTTCAGGACAAGCTCCCAGAGGTGCTGCAGGTCACTCACAGCCACCAGCTCCTCTCCTGCTCCTGCAGGAAAACACCTCCCAGCACAAGAGGAGGGGGAATCACTCCATGAAATCACTCCTGAGACATTGCAAGGACACCCAAAGCATGCTGAGGTGCCACAGCTGTGCTCAGAAAAACACCCCCACACAGTGATAAAAGATGGTGAAGTCACAGCAAGATGCAGCACCCCAGCACAGGAGGAGCTGTAAATGGGATGCACAACTCCCAGTTCAGCACATGAAATGCTCTCATTCACATCCAGCCCTAACCAGATTATGGGCAGAAAATTAAGCTATAAAGACAAAAAGCATTACAGCTTTTGATGCCAAAAAGAATCTGCCCATTTCTACAACCCACTGCCACGACTAACAGGATTAGCTGCAAAAAAAAAATAAAAATGGCATTCCATTTCCTGCTTTATTGAAGGAAAAAAAAAAAACCAAAAACAAACCAGGGAGGCTCTTCAGAAAGCCAGTGAGCTAAAAGAAAAATGCTGCTGTGCTTCCATCCTCCAAGGTGAGGAGGGCTCAGCAGGGCAGCATGTCCTTCCCCTCCCCAGGCAGTGAAACTTTGTCAGAGCAGGCTGGGGAGCAGATCCTCAGCTCTGAAATGACATTATGACTACCAACATTACATCACAACCACTAACATTACCATACTCATGTTACTATTTTCCATTCACAAAAAGTTAGCAGGTTACAGTTTAAGCCAGAAGTCGTTTTTTCCATTTTCTCGCAGTGAAAAATTCTGAGACCTTTCTTTCTACTTCCAACATGGGCCTGTGAAAAATCTTTCTGCTTGATAAAAACACCAGCTTGGGGTGGGTTTACCCTTTGCTTTGAGTCATAAATAAATTGAGTAATAATAAATAAATTTTACCCTTTGCCTTCTTAGCTCCCCAGTAAGACAAGCTAGGTGAAAACTCGCTATAATTCCGATTCCTTCTGCAAATTCTCAAAAATCTGTTTTATATATATATATATATGAAACCCTGCTGACAAATCCTTACATTTTCCAACAGAGATGATGTCCAGAAGAGGCAAACAGTGCTGCCTGGGGGGAATACTCACATCTATCATGGTCCTCCAGCCCTCTGTCCTCCCTGAGAGCAGGGGCTCGGGCCGGGCCAGCCCAGCGTTGTTGATGCACACATCCACCCCCTGGTGCAGGGTCCTGATGGCAGAGAACATGGACAGGATCTCCTCCTCGTTGGACAGGTCACACTTGTAGGGGATCAGCGTGCCTGGGTAGCCAGCACTCTGGCACTCAGCTGCCAGCTTCTGGGGAGACAGGGCAGGGGGACAGCTGGCATCAAACTGGCATCAAACTGGTATCAAACTGGCATCAAACTGGCATCAAACTGGCATCAAACTGGCATCAGGAGGGGGGGAAAAATAGCCACCAGGGTGGGGGGAAACAGGCATGGAATAGGCATCAGGAAGGGGGGAAACAGGAATAAAAACAGACATGAGGATGGGGAAAAAACAGGCATGAGGATGGGGGGAAACAGGAATAAAATAGCCATGAGGATGGGGAAAAAACAGGCATGAGGATGGGGGGAAACAGGAATAAAATAGCCATGAGGATGGGGAAAAAACAGGCATCAGGATGGGGGGAAACAGGCATGAGAATGGGGGGAAACAGCCACCAGGATGGGGGAACACAGGCATGAAACAGGCATCAGGAGGGGGGAAAAACGGGAATACAATAGTTATGAGGATGGGGAAAAAACAGGCATGAGAATGGGGGGAAACAGGCATGAGGATGGGGAAAAATAGCCAGAAAATACCTATGAGGATGGGGGAAAACAATCATGAGGATGGGTGAAAACAATCATGAGGATGGGGGAAAACAGGAATAAAATAGCCATGAGGATGGGGAAAAACTGGCATAAAGCAGCCATGAGGATGGGGAAAAACCAGACATGAGAATGGGGAAAAACAGGCATAAAACAGCCATCAGGAGGGGGGAAAACAGGTAGGAGGATGAGGGAAAAACAGGCATCAGGATGGGGAAAAAAGGCATAAAATAGCCATGAAAATGGGGAAAAATAGGCATGAGGATGGGGAAAACAGCCATCAGCCCCCTCTCCCCGTGGAGCAGCTTATCCTTAAAATCACACCTCAGGGCTAACACAGCCCTGCACTGAGGAAGAATCACTGTGATGCTAATTAAGAAAAAGGAGATATTGACATCCAGAAGGAGCCAAGAGCTTCAACATTTGAATTTGAACTTGAGGACACACTTAGTGCTCGTCCATCACAGCGGCAATCCTGCCCAAGGTGGAAAAACACAAATCACTCCCTCCTGCCCTGGCACCAGGCTGAGGATGTGCCTGGCACCCCCTCCTTAGGAATTACCCCAAATATCCCAGTTTTGTCAGGGGGTGACACAAAGCCAAGGAAAGGCTGGGAGCTGCTGCATCCTCCGAGATGCTCTTTACCCCTGACACTAATGAGAAGCAGCATCTCCTCCCTGGTGTGTCACAGCAGTGACAGTGACAGTGACAGTGGCAGCTCCCAGGGCCAGGCAGGAGCCACATGATGTCTGGCTCCAGAGGGGAGATGGACTCTGGCTGCAGATGTCCCCCAGATCACCCACAGTGACATTGCAGAGGGAAAGCTCTGCTCCTGCTTTGGCAGCTTTCCCACTGCATCCCAAGGATGCAATTCCCAGCTTTTTATAAAAGCAGGAATCTCCTGGAAGGGGCAGCTCTGAGCTCAGTCCTGCCCTGCAGAGGGACCAACACCAGCCCCATCCCTACACCCCAAACATGCTCAGCATTCTGAAATTCAGCAGGTTTGAAGCACTCTGGGGCAAGTGGCTCTGTTGGTAAATGATTTCCAGTGTTTCCCAGAGCCCAGCAGGGTTCATGGACCATGATCCAAAACCAGCCTGGTGCAGGGGCTGCTCCCAGCTCAGGGAAGGCTTTGCAGTGACACAGGAATGATTAATTTTGCTCTCACAGCTCCAGGAGAGGAGGGGATGGACGTGCCCAGCTCAGTCAGATCCATCAGAGCCCTGAGCTGGGAACATCTCTGCCCCTGGGACTGAATCCCACCCCTCTGAGCCCCCCTGGGCTGCACTTTGCCATACAGGCAACCTTGATGATGTGATAGGAGTGGGAAATACATTGCTTTTTGCCATTGGAGCACAAGCTTGAAAAAGCAGTTGGAGAGGGGGGAAAAATCTGTAAGAGCAGCATTTAGAAAATTCACAGAATGAAGGGTCTAAACTGCTCCAGGGATGGAGCTTTGCTCCTGCAAAGATACAGGAGGGAAAAAGGGGCAAAAGGACCAAGGACTGGAGCAGGAGTGTGAACCAGGCAATGCCAAAGATGTTAAAGATGAGCAAAACGAGCACAAGGGGTGGGAGGAATGTCCCAGAGCAGGACTGTGCCAGGGAAGAGGGACAGGGAAGGACAGAGAAGGTCACAGGGGCTGTTTCACAGCTCCATGTCCAACCTCCCCCTGCTCAGGGGACACAGGGTGAGGGAGCAGAGCAAACAAGGGCAGGGATTTGCTCTGGGATGCAGCTGTATCAGACAGAATGGAGAGAAAAGCTGCTCTGACACAACTGACCAGAGAAATCCAATCTCTCCCCAAACCTTTCTTTCCCTGTTTGGTGTCTTGCTGCTCCAGACTCAGCACAGAACCTTTCATCTTCAGGCTGCACTTGTGCTAACAAATTCTCTTTGAAAACCAAGTGCTGACACCCAGGCAGGGCTGAATGAACTTCAACTATCTACAGATAAAGAGTCATCACAGACTCTTCAAAGAAACATCAACTGCAGGCAAGTTTGCAAGAGACTTTTGAACAGCTCTGAGCTGCAGAGCTCGCAGAGTTTTTCTTGCAGAGCATCCATTGAGTCACTCAAGCCATGCTCATTCCACTCTGAGCACACCCACATGCACAAGGAGGGAGGAAACAAAGAGGGAAAAGCTGGTTTTCCAGATTTCATAAACAATTTCACAGTGACCAACAGCAATAGAGATGAGGCCAGTGTGAGTCCAGCAGCTGGAGAGGGAAATCTGAAATAAGAATTGTTTGGGTTGGAAGAAACCTTAAAGATCATTCAGTTCCCCATGGGCAGGGACACCTTCCACTAGCCCAGGCTGCCCCAAGCCCTGTCCAGCCTGGCCTGGGACACTGCCAGCATCTCCTTGGAAATGGTGATGCCCAGTCTGAAAGGATGCCTCAGTTTATGGGATGTGCAAAAACCACCAGTTCTCCCCAGAAAGGGTTAATGCTCTTTGTGGGGCACAGGGCCCTGCATTCACACTCAGTCCTGGTAAAATGGTTTTACAGAAATAACTGATATAAGAATGTTAAGGGACTCTAAAGAGGAGGGGAAGAAAAAGGGAAGAGTCAAGAAGGGCTTTGTTTGGCAAACCATCCCATCAACTTCAGATACATTTAGTTCAGAGGGATTAAAACCAAAAGAAACCATTAGGTAATTTTTAATTTAACCTGCCATTCATCACAGGTACTTGTGTCCTAGTGACTGAGCTCATGCTTGAACACAGAACTGCACCAAGAAAACAACTGGAAAAGCACCAAAGTCACCCCAATTCCTTTTGCTCTCTAAAGGAAATGAAAGAGAAAAATTCTAACAAACAGCATCACAGCTGTGGAGGAAAACTGGGAGCTTCAAACCTTTTCATTCCACTGACTGACAGGTCTGAAGCTGCTTTTAATTAAGATTTAATAAGAGTACAGCAGCACAATAGAGATGTACAGTGAATAAAGCACTGGGGTGAGGTTTATTTCTGTATTTCCACAGTGCTCTGTGACCATGAGTGAGATCAGAGCTGTGTCCCCAGTGTCAGAGGGAGAGAATCACAGAGCTGTGGGAACCCTTTATAGGGCCCAAGGACAAATATCACCCCACATTTCTCCTGCTAAGCTGGGTCTGCCTGAGCCACCACATCCCCCAGAGCTGGGAGCTGTGCCCCATGCACATGCTGCTCTTTTCCAAGCCTTCTCTGCTCCCTGCACTTCCCCAGCACTCCAACATCTCAGGATATGCTTTTCTTAGCTCACTGAATTTCTAATTTCATTGTCACCCATGAGCCAGACTGCCCTGGAGCTCCTGCTCCCTCCAGGCACTCACACAGTCCCTCCTCATGTCAAGGCACTTTTAGTTTTTCACTCCTTGCTCCAGGCTGCCATGGGGGAGGAGGAGACTCTGCTGTCACTGTGACAGCTCATTAGAGCAATATTCTGATTTTCCCTGAGCTGTGCCTGTCCTAAGCCCAGCCCCACTGAGCTCAGCCTGCCCAGGGCAGGTTCCCCTGCACACAGACACCCAGGGCTGGGGCAGAGCTGAGCCCAGCTCCTGGTACCTGCCTCTGTGCCATCTCCACCTGGAAAAAACATTATTTTAATTTACTCCACACCAGGAGGGGCCCGGGCTGCCCCCAGCAGCCCCAAAATTCAACTGGCAGGTGCTGAATTCTATCCCAGCCCAGGTTTCTCAGCTGTGGACAAGAGGTTGAGGCTGCAGGGGAAGGCAGGAGCAGCCCTGGCAGGGCACACACAGCTGGGACTGACCCCAACATCTGTAGGGAAAGACCCCAACATCTGCAGGGACTGGCACCAACATCTGTAGGGAAAGACCCCAACATCTGCAGGGACTGACCCCAACATCTGCAGGGACTGGCACCAACATCTGCAGAGACTGAACCCAACATCTGCAGCCACACCTGAGCCTAATCCCAGCTAAACTGGGCAGAGCTGAGGACAGAAATGGGACATTTCACAGAGCTCAGACCCACCTGGGGCTGCCCCAGGAATTACTGAGAGCCAGGAAATCCCCACTGGCACTGCCCAGAGAGGGAAAAATTCAACTTGAGCACACCCACTGCTTTCTGCAGAGCTTAAACAACCCCCAGGGAAAACACCATGGTGTTTTCTTGGCAGCTCTGTTCACACCTCCCTGCCCTGGGCACTCTCCTTAAAGCCAAAACCAGCCAGAAAATCCCCTCTGTGTCCTGCACAGCCCTCCCACCCTGCCAGGACAGCTGCTGGGTTTTCAGAGGGAAACTGAGGCACAGGACAGGCACCTGAGCAGCACACACAGCTCCAGAATCCCAGGAAAGGCTCAGTTATTATTTATTTTTAGGGCTCTGAGCATTGCTGCTCTATTGCAAAGCCCCAGGGAACAGAAGAGCAGCAGAGAAAGGGGGGGGGGGGTTGTTGCAAAGTGACATTTTAAAAGCTTTTTGGGGGAGAAAGAGGAGAAATCCAAGCTGGTTTAAACCCCCTGAGCTTCAAGGCTGAGGAAAACCACGAGGACAGAGAAATCTTTGTTCCCCCCTCTGCAGCCAGCAATTCTGGGATCTCTGCTGTTTATCAGGAGAGGATCTGCTCAGGGACAAGTGGCAATCAAAGCACTCCAGAGGCCTTGAGCCCCCATCCCCAAACACAAAACATTCCCTTCCAGGGGCCAAGGACACCCTGAGGGTCATTCCCCACACAGGGACCAGCCCTGGGACTGGGGACACCTGTGGGAAGAGCCCAGGGAACACAGAGGGACAGAGAAAAAAAAAAATGCAGGTGACCTCTAAACCTGACCTGCCTGTAATTAAACACCAATTAGCTGTTAATCACCCTTCCTTGGGTGACCAGAGAGCCCAAAAATGGATGCTCAGATGCCAGGAGGAAGGGTCAGCTCCTTCCTCCTCCTCCCACCCCCTCCTCAGAGGCTGAGCCTGCAATCACCTGCTCAGCTTATCAAAGGCTGTTTCCTGAGCCAGATCTAACCTTGACAGAGCAGGTTATAAACGTTACCTTTGATCAATACCTGTCACAAATGCATTGGAATTAATTGGTTAAACCTTGTATCTTAAGCCACCTTTATTGCTTCCTGCACGGCTCTGCCAACAAAACACAGGGGGGGAAAAAAAATGGATATTTTTTTGAACATGGCATCTCTGGTCACACCAGAGCAAGGGATGAAGGAATTTCTGGAAGATTCCCAGTGAGCTGGAGCAGGTTGAGGGTCCCACCTGGAGCATCTCCCACCAGAGACAGACCCAAAAAAACCTCTGACACCAGGGGTGAGGGAGAGCACCTGCCAGCACTCCATGCATATAAAACAAATCCATTTTAATTATAAAAACAGCACAGCAGCAGCATCACTGCAAACCCCTTGGAAACAGCTCTCCTGCACTCCTGTGCTGCAAAAGCTGCAGGATCCAGAAAAACCCTCCCCACCCTAGGGAAGAACCCTAAAAAACAAAACTCTGATCCCTCACTGAATAAAAGAGCAGAGAGGCATCTGGCAGCTGGAGGGGAGGAACATTTTGTCCCATGCATGGGCAAATTCTCCCTTTTTTTGTGCTGCTGCAGGAAGTCAGACACCAAACACAAATTCCTGGAAAACACGAGGAGCAGGGAAGTCAAAGAGCACCAGAGTGCAAATCTCAGCACCCTGCAGCAGCAAAGGGGTCCCTGTGAGGCTGATCATCCCCTAAAGAGCATTAAAAAAAAAAAAAAAAAATAATCTTGGTCTTCCAAGCTGCTAAAAACTCTTGGCTGCTGGATGAAAGCTGCTGATTTGGAACGTGTGGCAGTGTCTGGAGAGCAGCAAACACTCACTGAGCTCGTGCCAACAAGTCCTTGACAGCTGCTGGTACCTCCAGGCTCTGCATTTAAAACAAGCCTTCAACCTGAATCACCTCCTGGCATGCCAAAGGAAAACACAGCCACTTTAATTATATTTTATTCCTCGATGTCTGACTGTTAAAGTTGCTGTTTGATGACCCACATGAGGAGTCTCCAGTAGCAGAAGCAGCAGGAGGGAGGAATTTGGGGCTGCTTGGAGCAGAGGGGGAAACTTGGCCAGTGGAGCCACTGGAAGGAAAAAAAAAAAAAATCCTTCTGCAGTTTGCTTTTTTTTTTTTTTTTTGGTGAGCTATTAACATTTTAATTTCAAAAGCCAAATAGAGACCACTGCAGTTGTGACACGGGTTTAATGCCAAACATGCAACTTTGCAAATCCTTCGTTATCTTGCCTCAAGCCCTTATCTGATTTTTGAAGAGATTAAGAAATCTTGACATGGCATTTATTGCCTGAGCCAAATCCCCACTAGACAACCTGCTCCTTCAGTTAGCTGGAGGTTACAAAACCACCTCACACAGGGCTCCAGCCATTTGACCTTAAAACTTCCATGAACTTTAATGAAATATGAGGTTTTTGTGAGCTCTGTATTCCAGGTTTTACACCCTAATGCTTCTCCTTTTTCCATTTCAAGCTGCCTTGGATCACCCTGGGGTAGTGGAAGGTGGCCCTGCCCATGGGGTTTGGAATAGGATGGTTTATAGGGTCCCTTCCTTAGGTTTGTTTGGACCTTAGAACCAAATAAGGTTTATTTGGTGCCTTCCAACCCAAACCAGCCTGGGATTCTGTAATTCTGTTAACTACAGCTCTGGCATCACCAAACCCCCAACTCCTCCACATTCCTCCTTTCTCCAGAGCATCCCTCAAATCCCCACCTCAACAGTTCCAAGTCTGGATACTTCCTATTTTTATTTTATTTTTTTTTTAAAGGAAAAGCCTGGAGGAAAGCTGTGCCCTGAATCATTTCAGGTTTGGGTACAAAGCTCCCAGAACAGCCAGGAGGTGACAGAGCTGGGTCCCCCCCACCTTCCCTTCCCTCCTGCTGGGATTTTCTTCCTCGTTAAGGAAACATGCTGGACAATAAATAAACCCAGAATAGCACTGGAGCAAAACACAATCCAGACACCCAGCAAAAACAAGTGACAGCTCTGCAGAGTGGCAGGGAGGGAAAAGGACAAACATCAGCTGCTGTGGGAACACGTGTCTGAGCCAGCCCAGATCTGCACCCTGAGCAAACCAACCCATCAGAAATACAGGAGTGACTGCTCTCCCTGCATTCCAGTTAAAATTCCAATTAAAACACCAAACCTTACAGCACTGCTCGCTTTAAATCCACGTTTGGTTCAGAAAGGAAACTCACGTGAACACCGAAGCAAAACACAAGTCACACTGATTTCTTTCCCAAGCGAAAAGATTCCAAAACAAAATCCAAGATAAGGGCGCTGCTGGAAACAGCAATATTGGAAATAACTTTTCTGGAGGGGAATGGGAAGCAACAACATCCTCTGCAGCATCCTCTGCCAGGCACCCCGAGGCTGCAGCTCATCCAACACGGGCAGGAAATGTGGGAAAGCCTTTGCAGAGCTGCAAGGTGCAGCTTCAAAAATCCCAAATTAGCAGCAAGCCCCAGAGCACAGGTCACTAAATCACCCTGGGGCTCTCTGCAAGCAGCACCTCGGTGATAGGCAGGGAAAAAAGGGGGAAAAAGGGGGAAAGTTTGGCTTTTCTTTCCCCAACCCCACTTAGCAATGCCAAGCCTCGGTTTCCATGAATTTGGGACCATTTGTTCTCAGTTATCACCCTTATCACCCCACCTAGGCAAACACAGCCCTGGATATTGCAGCGTTCAGCACAGAACACCCAGCACGGAAATATTTAAGGGGACTAAAACTTATTTCCTCCCCCAGAGGAAACTTCCTAAAAATGTCAAACGAGTTTTAGCCCGTTCCAAAACTGCGAGGCACAACCACTGCAAAGAAAGGAGCCCGAGAAAAGATTTTTTTTAAGCATCTTTGTGCTCCAGCCAGCGCTGTGAGGTTTGAGAGATGCTCCCGGCAGGACCAAGGGACCGGAGGGGCCCCGCAGCCCCATCCCGCTGCCGGGAGATGCTATTTTTAACCTCGATAAGGAGCGGCTCAAAAATAAAATTAAAAACAGCAATTAAAAAAATTAAAGTAAGCATAATAAATAATAATAAATAATAATTTTTAAACAATTAAAATAATTTTTAAAATAATAAAAATAATTACGAAATAATTTAAAAATAATAAAAAATAATTTTAAAATAATAAAAATCATTTTAAAATAATAAAAATCATTTTAAAATAATAAAATATAATTTAAGAATAATAAAAATAATTTTAAAATAATTGAAATAATTTTAAAAATAATAGCAATAATTACAAGATAATTTAAGAATAATAAAAATAATTTTAACATAATAAAAATAATTCTAAAATAATAAAAATAATTTAAAAAATAATAAAAATAATTCTAAAAAATAATAAAAATAATTTTAAAATAATAAAGAATAATTTAAAAATAAACTGAGCCTGCTCGCTCGGGCACCTTCCACCCACCCGGTGGCCAGCAGTGGCCGGGGCTGTGGCATCCCCCCCGAACCGGGCCCGCGGGGAGGGAGCGGCCCCGGTTCCGCCGCCGGTACCTCGATCTTATCGACGCTGCGGGCACATCCCACCACCTTCATGCCGTGCTGCACCAGCGCCCTGGCCACGGCCGCGCCGATGCCCACGGAGGCGCCGGTGACCAGCGCGACCCGGCCGGACCAGCGCTCCATGGCCCCGGCCCGGCCGCCGGCAGCGCCGCGCACAAAGCGCCGCCCGCCGGGGGACGGCCCCGGGAGCCGCCCACGGACACCGGGAACCGCCCATGGACACCGGGAACCGCCCCGGGAACCGCCCATGGACACCGGGAGCCGCCCCGGGAACCGCCCATGGACACCGGGAACCGCCCATGAACACCGGGAACCGCCCCGGGAACCGCCCATGGACACCGGGAACCGCCCATGAACACCGGGAACCGCCCCGGGAACCGCCCATGGACACCGGGAACCGCCCCGGGAACCGCCCATGGACACCGGGAGCCGCCCCGGGAACCGCCCATGGACACCGGGAACCGCCCATGAACACCGGGAACCGCCCCGGGAACCGCCCATGGACACCGGGAACCGCCCCGGGAACCGCCCATGGACACCGGGAACCGCCCCGGGAACCGCCCATGGACACCGGGAACCGCCCATGGACACCGGGAACCGCCCCGGGAACCGCCCCGGGAACCGCCCATGGACACCGGGAACCGCCCCGGGAACCGCCCATGGAACCGCCCATGGACACCGGGAACCGCCCATGGAACCGCCCACGGACACCGGGAACCGCCCCGGGAACCGCCCCGGGAACCGCCCATGGACACCGGGAACCGCCCATGGACACCGGGAACCGCCCCGGGAACCGCCCATGGACACCGGGAACCGCCCATGGACACCGGGAACCGCCCCGGGAACCGCCCATGAACACCGGGAACCGCCCCGGGAGCCGCCCATGGACACCGGGAACCGCCCCGGGAACCGCCCATGGACACCGGGAACCGCCCCGGGAACCGCCCATGGACACCGGGAACCGCCCCGGGAACCGCCCATGGACACTGGGAACCGCCCCGGGAACCGCCCCGGGAACCGCCCATGGACACCGGGAACCGCCCCGGGAACCGCCCATGGACACCGGGAACCGCCCCGGGAACCGCCCCGGGAGCCGCCCCGGGAACCGCCCATGGACACCGGGAACCGCCCATCGGCACCGGGAACGGGGAAACGCCCCTGGGCACGAGGACACACCCATTGGCACCGGGGACACGCCCTGGACACGCCCATTGCCCTCGGGGACACGCCCATTGCCCTCGGGGACACGCCAGCCCAGGCTTTGGGAACGCGGCGGGTTTTTGTTCCCCCGCCTGAAAAGGCCCCGGGTGGATGCACCGAGCAGGGAGGCAGCAGAGGGGAAACGGGTGTGCAGAGAGCAGAGCATGAGGGGAAGGGGCCAGGATGCTCAAATAATTCCCAGGAAGGTATGAGGAAACAGATTAATTGGGGCAGAAGTATTGAATTAATGAAAGGGTGGGATTTAATGATGTCCCCAAACTGGCCCAATCCACTCCCCACAGGGTGCTGCCCTCAGGCAGGGATTTCCAGAGCACAGCCCCTGGCAATCCCTTATCCCACTCCTGGCAGCACAACAGGCCCCTGACCCTGAGCAGTGCCAGGCTGAGATGGTGCCACCAGCACCATCCCCAAACCACAGCCCTGGAGGAGCACAGAGCCTGTTTTCCAAGGATTTATCCTTTCCCCAACCTCCACCCCCCTGAACCCCAGGAACTGAACACCCCCTGAGTACAAAGAGACACCCACCTCTACTCTGCATATTAATAAATATTCTTTATTTAAATTTTTGCACATTGCGCTTTAGCATATTACATCCAAAACATTTTGCAAATGGATGTCTACTTTGTAAAATCTTATATTCAGCTCCTTGTCATTCTGTACAGAATTATAGGTACAACATTACTTTGCCACTAGTTTGCTTTTTGTAAGTCTCACAGGAAGAGAAACATTGAATGAAAAGAGATGGCTTAAATTAGAAGAGAGGCTTGCACAGCTATTCAACTAAAGATACAAGCCTGGAGAAAGAACAAAATTAAGGAAATCACCTCCACCAGCCTCCCCCTGAAAAAAAAAAAAAAAAAAAAAAAAAAAAAAAAGAGGGAAAAAAAAAAAAAAAAAGAATCACATTAATTTAAGATAAAATTTTGCCGTAAGTCACTAAATGAAGTTTGGAAGGAGAAGGCGCAGTAGTCATGTCGAGTTTCAGTGACAGACAGACTGGACTGGGCTCAGTTGGCTCCAGCTGTTGCCAGCCAGCTGTTGCAGACGGGCCCCTTGTGGTCGTTGAGGCGACAGTACTTGTTGAACTTCTCCTTCAGGTGCTGCCGGTACTGCTCCCGGTTGCTGTAGAAATTCTTGTTGTTTGCCATGAAGGATTGGATTTCATCCTGGGAGATGAACAGTTCCTCATCAGAGGTACACTCTGATTCATCCTGCAATGAGAATGGGCATGTCAGAGCTGCAGCACAGCTGGCAGTCCTGTCATCCAGCCCAAATCCCAGCTGGATATTCTGGACACCCCATTCACACACAGGGCTCTGGGTTGGGTCAGAAGCAGCAAATTCAGTACAATGGATCCAAATTTGCTTCAGTCTTAGCACATTCCCATGGGAAGAGGATGGATATTATTAGAGGGGTTTGGGGGAAAGAAAAGGGGGAAAAGGAGGGCAGTGAGAGAAAAATGAAAGGAGGGAAGATGAAAAAAGGAAAGGAAGGGAAAGAGAGCAGGGAAAGAAGAGAGAGAGAGAGCAGGGATAAAAAAGAAAGCCAAGGTTCAAACAAGTGGAAGAAGATGGAAAAGGGAGAGTAAAAAGCTGCCCAAGGAGCCTGCAGTGGGAAGTAACATTTGAGACCTGAAGGCAGCAATAATGCCCACTTCATGTTATGGAATAATGCAATCCTTGACAATGAGCACTTGCAACACGAGTTCTGTCACTGCATTCCAGTGACAATTTCTCCTCCTCTGCAAAGCATTCAATTACAAACATCTCAGGGAACTGAACACTGGGACTCAATTCCTCACTGGGACTTGAGCTCTCAGCCCCTAAGATTAAAGCAGGATGCTCCAACCTTAAATTCAAAGGCGGCGGTTACTTACAAGGAGTTCCACTAAGCTTTTGGCACCTTTTCCAGTATCAGGGACAAGTGACATTTCTGTAGGTTCTGCAAACTGTGACACATTTTTCATATGCTCAAACCAAGGCAACTGCTGGCCACTTTTGTCTGCGCTACAGCAGCTCTCAGCGTGTGTGTCTTTGGTCTTGTCGCGGTGAAACTCTGTGTGCGTGAGATTTCCTGAGGTCTCTCTGCTACCTGCATCTGCCAGACAGCTCCCAAGTTTCTGAATCTGCAAGGGAAAAGAGCCTGAAGTCAACTGCCAGTGGTGTTTGATGGGGGATATTCCAGTTTGAGATGGAAGCAGAGGGAAAAGAGGAAGGTTCAAAGGTGAGCGAGGGTAGGTATTTGTATGTAAATGTGTGCCTGAGGAGCTGGGGGTGGCACATTCACTGAGAGTGAGTAAAAGTGCACATCCATAGAAGAGATTCCACCATAACCTACTCTAGGAAGAACCTCAATCCCAAAACTTGGGATGACAAGGGAACAGGAGACCCCTGTTGTCCCATTTTCAGCATAAGTCTCAATGGGAACTTAAAATCCTTCTGTAACTACTTCCAAATGTAAGCATTTAGAGAAGCATCTGGCAGAGCCGTGTTCCTTACATGGTCATTCTCACACTTCAAAGCTTTACTTTTCTTTTTCTTCTTTTTGTTTTTGCCTTTTGTGTTACTCTCCTCTGCATTGGCCCAGCACTCCACACAGCTGTCTCCATCCTCCTCCTTGTCGTCGCAGCGATGGACGCAGGCATCGTCCCCTGCAAAACACAGCCAAAATTCTTTTGAGATGCTGCACTCTGGGGATATTAAATCATCATTATCTTCTTCCCAAACCTACCATTTTCATCATGGTTGCAGATGCCCTCAGTGCAGGCCACGTCCGAGCCCTCCCGGGACCCCGTTTCGCTGCCCTCCATGCTCGAGGAATAGCCACAGTCGCTGCCAGTACAGTGTGGAGACAAACCTGAGACAGAGGCCACAATTACTGCCATCTGTAGGAACTGCTGCACATTCTTTAGTTATGCCTCTACCAAGGAAGAATTCAGACAACCCCAGACAGGTTTAGGTTGGAAGGGTCCTTAAAATAATCACCTCATTCCACCTCCTGCCAGGCAAGGACTCCTTTTTAAAACCAATGTTCACCCCATGAATGGCAAATGCTTTTTGAAAATGAAAAATGTTGACATTTGACATACCTTTCTTGATTTTAGGTGAGCCTAATAGGGTACCACTACTAGGACAAGTGCAAGAAGTGCTTTCATTAGTAACAATTACTTCTACACAGTTGTTGGCTTCTTCAGTGCTACCACAGGCTTTGCAGCTGCTTTCCGTGAAGTTTGAGTTCTCCTTCAAACAGAAACAAAAAACACTTTCAGAAACTGAAAGCAGCTCAGCCAGCACTTTTGTAAAGGATACTCTTTCCATGAGAAAAACCAGCTGACACTGACTGATAACAGCATTGCTTAGAATTCCTCACAAGTACAACACAACTAAACAAAACCCCAAGCAATTTACCTTGACCCACAGTCACAGCCCATTAAGGTCAGCCAAGAGATCCTGAATAATAATTGCACCTCTCCAAAAATCAGTGGTAATTGTCTACAAGCAGCATTTGAATCCCCAGGTTCTGAGTGATCTTTAAGTTGAAAAAATAATCTGGCATAACCTGAACCTCAGACTTAAGATTAAACACAACCCACCCCACCAAACCCCAAAAGCTGAGGCTTCCCAGGTAAGCACTTTACAAAGGCTCTGCTCATCTGAAATTAAATTCTAGCAAGGACCAAAATACACCAAAATCCCTCAAGAATGGAACAGTGAGCTGATGGATGAAGCCCCAAAAAACCCCAGCTATGCACATTTACCTTTGCCTGATTGATTTCCTTCTCTTCTGCTGCCTGCAGAGGAGCAGGGATCTCACACACACATTTATTTTTCCGTCTGTTCTTCCGCTTTTGGCGTTTCTTCTCTTGTTTAAGCTCTCTCACTCTCTCTTCTTCTGAAAACTCTTCACAGAGCTGCTCCAATCGACTAATGCCCTGCACTTTTTCCACAGCCATCTGTTGGCAGAGGTTAAATCCAGTTACAGAAGTTATCACAATTCAAGCTTTTACATTTATAAAAAAGGAGAAGGAAAACAGCCAGGAATGAAGTGCCAGTAACACAACTACTGTTACAGGAGCAAAATGCCCACCCAGATGCAGTCACTTGGTTTAGCTTGCTGGAAACTCATGTGGGGAAGCTCTGGGTTGCACCTATGGCCCAGATTCACATTTTTCAGTGAAGAGTTGCAGATTTTGATTCATTATTGGATCTGTGATACTCTGATCCTGTGGGAGTAAAAAACTTCAGAACTAACCAGCTCAATGTTCCATTATGATCTTTCCCAAACTGATTTTCCTTCTCCTCCTCTGATGTTTTAGAGAGAATAGTTATTATGAATGGAAGGTGAACATAACAAAAAAGATCCACGTCATTTAAAATGGCAATTAATATTAAGTATTGTATTGTAAAATGGTAATTAATTTTAAGTATTAAAGGAGTTCTGTCTGAAGCTCAGGATCCCACAGCATCACAATGCATTCAGAACAAACTGAACACAAGAGTTTACAACCACTTCTTAAATTCAAAAGCCCATCCTCCACTTTTACCCATAGACCAACCAAAAACTGTTGTAGCCTCAGCTACTTTCAATGCAATCAGGTAGAAAGGCACAATTAATACCACAGAAAGTTCAGTGCACTGTCATGGGCAGCTTGAAAATAAAAGCAAACCCTGAAAGACACTCCAGCTGTGCTGTGCATGAATGTCACACAGCTGCAGGAGGGATGGCATTCCTTCCAGCCCAAGTTACACAGCAGAAAACAGATCCCAGTGACAATGAGGCCAGCTCAGCCATTCAGACTGGACACAGGTGGAGTTTGGTTTTTACCTCAAAGCTCTTGCGCAAAGCATCGACCCCCAGGTAGAAGAGCATCTGCCACGTCTGCTCCTCAGCCCGCAGCTTCTGCCAGATGCGGTGCAGCCTCTCGTACAGGTGGATGCCCAGGCAGGTGAGAACCTCCTCCTGGGCAATGTCTATGGTCTTGGCGTGCCTCTCTCTGCGTCTGGGGGAAAGGGGAACCAAAGCACACAGCTGTTAGAGCAGCTGGAAGCCAACCAAGGCATCAAAGCAGGGCTGACGTGTCCTCTGGAGGTACAAGTGCAGCTGTGTTTGCAGGAGCAGCCTGGCAGGGCTCTGCTGTGCTGCATGCAGATGCAAAATAGAAAGGAACAGGTCAAAGCCACCACTGTGCCTTGCCACCTCTGGCTTCAGGTGCCACGTCCTGCTCTTGCTAAGAGGGATCGAGTTTAAATGCCAGAGATGCATTCTTTTGCATCCTGAAATTTGCTGGAATTATTTCAGCAAATTAGTTCACCATCAGTTAGCTCAAGCTGAGTAAACACACAGGGAATTTTGTACTTTACTTACCGTGCGGGGTACAAACATTTCAATATTAATCTGTTCATTGTCCATCTATTATCTATCAATCTGTTCAGGGAAAACTACTGTGAAAGGATTTGCCCTCCTTGTTAAACAGCTTTAAAGGCATTGAGGATGATCTTTAATGTCACTTCCAACTCATTCTATGATTTTCCAATACTGAGCTCAGAATTGTCCTTTTCACTGGAAGGTTTTAAGATGTTTTAAAAAGGTTCAGAAATACACAAATGGCAACAAAACTAACTTGGATACTTGGCATTTGGCAAAACTCAACCAGGGCTCTCTTTCTATTTAGCATATTTGAACACCTCAGTGGACAAGCAAGGAGTGAACAAACCACAAGACACTTGCTAACTTTTTCCTGAAACCTCCCAAGCGCTCGCTCACCGCGAGCCTACACCCGGTACAGAATATCACAACCACGACTTCATCACACAGCAAAGAGGCAAAAAAAGCCACTTTGGGCAAAGACATTGGAGAGTCAAATAAAGAAGCAAAGCGCTAGATAGCCCACTCTAGCCAATTACATACTCATACCCTCCTGCGAACTCGGGCTCGGCCCGGCCCAAGAGGTGCGCGATGAAGTCGGTCTCGCAGCACACATGGATGTGGCGCTCGTGGGGGCAGCAGCGCAGCCCCTCGTACAGGGCAGCACAGTAACCCTTCTCCTTGCTGCAGTCCAGCTCTCCTATCAGGATGTTGTAGGCACGCAGAACTTTGTTCTTGCAGTCGGTGCAAAACCTGGGGGGGGAAGGGGAAGGTCAGGCTTGAAACGCAGGAAAGCGGTGATGGGTCCGAATTGGGGAACTGGAGCGTCCAAAAATGGGATTGTTGGAGTGTTTTGGAATTATTATCCACCTGAACTGACCATGAATTATTCTACAATAGTAACCTGGATATCAAACTTCTGTCCTCCAAAGCGAATCCTTGATTTGAACAAATTCCCACATAGAATTCAACTCAAAGATCAGAAATCTCAACACTGAGCAAAAACCAGTGCAAAATCCCTCTCTCAAGTAATCAACCACATCACCTTCTAGCAATTCTTCAAAGTGTACTCAAGTGAGTGATAAGAAATAAGGCAAAGTTTCCTCTGGGGCCTGCTGTACAAGAGCAATCCTTGTTTCCACTACAAACATATTTTGAATTATTAGATTGCTGTGCTGATGGCCAAATGAGCAGTATTTATAACACAGCAGCTTCATTTTAAACATGTGACAGCTCATGTGTGACAAGAGCACACTTATAATTAAAATACAAGCAAATCAAGCTCATTCTGTGTCATAAGAGGAGTAACCTTCAAGAGGCTACAAGATCTCTTGCTGGATGACTCTAAAAATGCAAGTCAGACAAGCTGCTCACATTTCAGCTCACAAATGCCAGCTCTGGATGGTGTTTTTTCCCTTTCCTAATATCTCCAGCCAATTGACAGCACTAAGTCCAACCTATTTTGCTGTTAGACCTATGATACCTGTCTGCTTTCTGTGGTGGAAGGAGAGAAAACAGCAGTATTATTGCAGGTTAGCACCAGGAAGGCAGCCAAGGCAGTGTTTAATGTCACAGGAGATTAAAGTTATGTTGTTTCCAAAGTGTTATTTCCACAGCACCTCCACCCCCGTGCCCATCTGTGCCCCCACAGTTGATATCAGAACCTTGAGACTGCTGGAAATTAAAACTTTTCAATCAGCACAGCAGGTCCTGTGCACATGCAACTATAATTTAATGGTTTATTTCTGCCCTGCAAGAGAGATTTAACAGCACCAGGCATAAACAAGTGGTTAAAAAAAGTGATTTAAAGGCAACACCAAGACTAAAATCTGCTTGCACCAGTGCAGTTCACAGGATTTTGAAATGGCACATACTCTCTGAAAGCCTAAAAACAGGCACAGCCCAAGAGCAGTGGAAGAGTAAATGAGAACACACAATTTTTAAACATTAAACTGCAAATCATCATTTAATCCTAGCCAAAAAAATTAAGCAGCTATGATTCCATCAGAAGTCTCCACATTTTCCCTTTCATTAAACACAGTATTTCACCACCTTTGTACAATCTGGCAAAGTCCCTCATCACCACCAAGCTGAGATCTTCAGCTTCACAAGAAAAGAATCCTCTACATTTTGACCTCCCAAAAATGTGCATTTTAACCTCCCAAAAACATGCATTCCCCAAGAGGCAGGTGTGGTTTCCCCTTTCACATACCTGTGTTTCCTCAGGTAGGTTTCTAACGTTTCTAGGAGACAGCTGGAGTCAATCAGGACCACTTCATCCCTGCACTCCTGGGACATGAGCTCCCACACATCCATCCAGCAACCCCTGGAAATGAGACACAAAATTCTTCATTTTCCTGCTGGGGGGCAGCAAAGAAGCCCAGCAGAGCCTCATTTTTTACCTGACTGCTCCCTGGGAAGGTCCATAGCAGAAAACGATGCTACACTTGCTCTCTTTCCTCTTCCTGTCTTCTCTATTTTTCTTAACTGCTCTTAATTTCTTTGAACTGAGTCTGCTACTGCTCCTTTCACTGTCACATAGTATTACCAAACATTTTTCAGACCTATAACATATATTATCAGCTAGTTATTTTCCCTAAACAAAATCTTATGGAAAATGCTGCTCTGTTGCTTAATTTGAATTCTTTCTATGTTAAGCCTTAATATTTATGAAAGTTTGGGTGAGAATTGAGATGCAAATTTTGCTGTCCATGTTTATAACCCAGACTCACAGCTGCAAACCAGTTGTGATTTTTTTATTACAAGTCTAAACACATACAAGTTTTAATACTTGTCAGCTGAAGACAATTTGGTAAAATAACAAAAGGAAAAAGCAAAACAAAAAAACCCAAACAACTTTCACCATAAAACATCTGTTAGAATACCAAAATAACTTTACAACTCACATTTGGATGTGTTAAGAGTGAGCAAAAAATGCACTTTAATAACAAGTCATGTTACTTACAGGCTTGTCTACACTTGACACTTTATCAGAATGGTCATTTCTGTCTTATGGGTACAGCAGAGTAGAAAAATGGGAAGAAGGAGCCCCATTTTCTAATTACAGGAGTTTTATGTGCCAGGTCAAGAGTTTGCATTTAGGAGTTTCAAACACTCTGAGCCCCAAATGGAGCTGAGGAGCCAAAAGCCAGGCACAGAGTGAGGACAGCAAGTAAGCCTCAATTGGCATGAGCTGCTTACATAACTCCTCTAATTAAACACACAGCTCCAACTCAAAGCCTTTTTTGTGTGCAGGAAATGCCCAACAGATGCAACTCATCTCAAGGAGATTCTTGTAAAGATGTGGAGCAGGAGCTCTATGTCAAGAACAATCCATGAAGTTGGGTCTGTGATATCTGGGTGACTCCACAGCCCAGCCAGAGGCTGTTTGTGTCCCCTGCAGGCAGATTTATTGCAATTTCTATCAGTGCTGATACACTCTGCTCACTTCTGTACAGAACAGAGGGGTTGCAGCTGAGCAAGGGAGTGCAAGTCCTGCTTCTTCAGCAAACTGCACTGCTTGTCCACAGGCCATGTTCTCTGATAAGCCCAAAGTTTTACCTGCAGAGTATAAAATATTGTTCTTCATCACACTCCCCATTAACCTGCCAGCACCCAAAGTACTAATGGGATGTATTTCAGCATGAATTGAGGAAATAAAAGCAGCATTTTCCTCTCTATTCATTCAGTTTTAGAATTGTTCTACCTTGCCAAAGTGCTAACTGCAGGTTCCACAGCATCTGTTCTCACAGAAAAGATTAAGCTACTAAATATAAAAAAAAAAACCCAAAAAACCAAAACCCACTTTCAAGATGCTATGAATTTGCTTTATTTAAAAAAGAAATAAATACATTCACCCCTATACTCTCAGGATCTTGTGTAACATAAGCTTTAAACTAATTTAGTGAAAGGCCTTTAACCAAAATATAATAGAAGATAATGATTAGCTCCCAGTATCCTCAAGCAGCACAAAGAAAAATCAAGTGTCAAATTCCACATGCTTGGTATCCCAGGGGATTTAACTAAACCCAGAGAGACTCCAATCTGCATAGAAAAATACATGTCCTGTAACTGGAAACCATGAGCAAGCTTTCACAGGTTGGAGGTTTAACTAGCAGAACACAGCTGAGTAAAAAAGGTCCAGACACCCCAATTAAGCACAAGAGACTAATTTATTGGTCATCATATGAAAAAATAAATATATAAATAAAAGGAGCCACTCCACAAACAAGAAACCTCCCTAAAATCCACAATAGATTTACAGGGAGTGTTTTTCTGCTTAACCAGCTGGAATAAATCATTTCAACTTCAAGACAGAGGAATATATGCATATTGTTCAGTGGTGGATTCAAAACATGCTGCCACTTTTGAGAAAATGCTTTTTTTATGGAGTTCCAGTTTTAATGCTGCATCCAACCACAATAAAGCTTTTGGTTAACAGTTGTGCAAGGCATTTTTAATAATCCCTTGCAAAATGATGTATATTTATTTAGCATGTACCCTTTGACCTCAATGTGAGAAAATCTGCTGAGTAACCATTCAGGTCTAGAGCACAAAAACCAGTTTGTCTTTCTGGAGTATTGCTTATATCACAGTGCAGAAGCCATCCAAGCCCTGAGCATGCCCAAAATTCCTGGTGCTTCTGTTCCTCTCCCCAGTAACTATTTAGGTCTGCTACAATCCAACTGCTACCAAATCAGAGCATAAAAATTGATCTCAATGCTTAAAAATAAATTAGTCTCAATACTTTGCTTCCTTAAAATACTGAGCACATTGACTTACCCCAAAGGTTTTGGTTTGTGTGTGTCCAGGGAGTGGAGTTGACACCTCTTGTTCTTCTTACTTTTAGGAATTGCATCAATCATGTCATTCAGTTTGGACCTATTAGAGAAAAAAAAAAAAAAAAAAAAAGAGAAAAAAGTGAGGAACTTTGTATTCTGAAAACCACTGGATCACATTACACTACCTAACTCTCTCCCCCCATCCCAATCTCCTCAACTCTGCACTAACCTTCCCTACTTTTCCTGCTAACTGGAGCAAGAAGAACAAGCTGGAAGGCCAAGGCACACTGTGCTGAGCACTCACTGTTTGCTCTGCTGACAGCTCAGGAACTAATGGCACTGGGGGATTCATTGTGCTCACCAGGCCCTGAAGGTTTCACTTTCTCAGTGTTACCTTTCCACCCAAGAGCAACAAACTTTAGTGGAAAAAAATCAACACTTATTTTATCTTTTTACAAGCCAAGTAATGAAGCAAACACTCTTTTTCCAGAGACCACAAAAACCCCGCAGCACCTGTATCAGACTGAACATTAAACACTGGCATCTTCCAACTGCAGCTGCTGCCATCAAAGATTAGATTTGCTTTTCTCCCAGTTTAAACAACAAACAGCTGTAATTATGGATGTTTTAGAGGACACCGTGCTGTGCCAACTCAGCACGGCCACGAAGGCAGCAGGGATGGCACGAGCAGCCTGCCACTGACCCATGCACGTAGAAGAGTGTGTAAAGCTTCTTGGCATCAGTCATGCAGCTTCTGGTGACTGAGAGCACCCCCTTGGGCCCCACGGTGAGGGGCTCCAGGGCAGGGTTCCCTGACTCCACCAGCTGGGAGAAGAGGCGCTCCACGCTGCGCCGGCAGCCCACGCACGGCACCAGCTGCGACAGCGCGCTCAGCACCTCCCGCGACGTCACCATCATGGCAATGTTCAGGTCCTGCTGCTTCAGCATGCTGTGTCTCTGGAAAAAAAAAAAAACAAAAAAAAACATGATTAAACAATTTTTATTTCTCCTCTTTCTTGTCTCCTTTTACTGCAAATGCTGCTTTGGAATAACTGTCCTAGCTGGGAAATCCTTTTTCTTCGCCTCGGCGCAGGTGTTGTAGGAAAAGTTTTCATCTTCTGCTCACACTTGTTTTATCTTTGGCATATGGAAAGGAAATTTCATGGAAATCTCCTTTACAACCAGCTTGCTCTGACAATTTAGCAGTATTTTTCCTGGAAGGCTGAATGCCATTTCCCATTACAATCCTACTAGCTGGAATTAAAGAAAGCACACATTACTCCTCAGAGCAAAGCCTTTGACTTCAGCAGTGCACATCCAAAGCCTGCTATTAATAGAACATTAATGAGAACACCTTCTAATATTGCTTACATCAATAAACATCAATAAACAGTTGTAGATGTCCTGGCCCCTGTGTCAAACACATCCAGGCACACATCCCCACAAAGAACAAATACCCTTCTAGTCCTTCTGACTGCCTTGGCTTTCAGCAGCTCTGGGGTGCCAGAGTCCCTCCCTCACACCCCAGCACACAAATCCACACCTGAGTTGTATCTGCACAGGGAAGGTCATGCCAGAAGAGTATTTTCTGTATTACTGTCACATCACACAGGCAAACACTCCTCATGCACAAAGGATTTGCCACAGCTTCTGGGTAAAGGAAGAAAAGACCACACAGTGCAGCAGAACTCACATCCACTGAAAAGAGAAAGTGTTCTCAGCTCCTTCTATACAATATGGAAAACAGAGGTAGCATCAGGTAACATTTAAGGTTTTTGCTCTTAGAGGAAGGCCCATTAAATCATCTGCCAAGCACTATCACTCTGCAATAACCCTCCTTCCTGTAATTAATTGCAGGAGTCACAGCAAAGCAGGAATGAGCTATTTTCACAGCCCAGCTACACTTGGCATGCAGCACGTGTCTGCACTGCTGCTGTCAACCCTGAGCAAGGCCCTGCCACTGCAGAGCAGCAAACTCTGCCCCTCTGGACTGCAAGGGGCACCACTCTGCAGCTGCTACAGGTGCCAGAATATGGCACATCAGGCTCCAGGATCAAAGTTTCTGGGGTAACACAAAACCAATTCTCACTACTCATCTATATAAAAATCTACAAATTGGCACATAAATTCTACCCTGGTGTGGGTACTAATCATTCAAGCAATCCACACTTCCACTTGGAAAGGCAGTTCAGAAAAACACAGATCAAGATGTATTGAGAAGCTGCAGCTCCCACTGTAAGCTCTGAGCTGTCAGACATGCAGCAATTGCCTCCTGACAAGACAATGTGCAATAAAAGCTGTGGAATCCAGAGCAGCAGAACCCAGTGCACTTTGGTACCAATGTGTGATTGCTCCCAGGTGCTGACGTGTCTGAGGCATTCCAGGAGTCACAACCTCCTGGAGAAGCAAAACCACAAACCTGAGGAAAGCAAAAAAAAAATCTCACTTCTTAAGAAGCATTATTTACCTGGATGAACTGTTTCAGTTGTGTACTGTTATTCTGATGTCCATCGAGGTTCAGCACATTATCAGGAAATTCCATCACCATCTATACAAGACAGGAAAAACAATTTAAAGAGGAGTTTTCAGACAAAACAAACAAACAAACAAAAAAAGTCAAACAGAACATTGGTTGTTTTGCTTTCTTGGGGGAAATAAGAGTGAAATTATGTTAAATGCTCATTCTTTTCACATAATTACTGGAGCTTGGGAAAGGATAAAAGTAACTGTTTCAGATAGTGAATGTTTCAGCAAAGTAATAAATGCTTCATTAATAAAATGTTCTAGAGGCAGTTTATAAATAGCAACTCTTAAATAGCTGTAAAAAAGCAAAAGTTGCTAAATGGACCATCAGTATTTATATTATCATCTACATGACTTGACACCCTGCTTCAGTTTAAAAAAACAACAACAAAAAAACAAACCAAACTTCCACACACTGAGATCTAAATGGACCCAACAGCATAACTCAATTTATAAAGCTCTGAGGAAACAGTCACAACAGTTTAATGACAGAGTCGACTCCTCCAAAGGCTAATTTCAAACCATATTAACCCAACAAGGTACTCCAAGGCATAGTTTGCTTTGTGTGATTGCAGCTGCAACTCTCCAGAGGCTCAAAGCAAAATGTTAAGCCTACAGAACAATGTGATTACTTGTAAGTAATTAATAACGTTTCTTATCAAATTACTGAGAAACAAAGAGGGCAATTTCTTGGGAGGAGGAAGAAATCAGCAAAGAAACTTTCAGCCAAAAATCCAACTGTGTAACCGTGGAATAAAACGAAAGCAACTAGAAAAATGTGCAAAGACTGGCTTAGTTCTCTGTCCAAACTGAGAGAGAGGGAATTTGTCAATATGAATATTGGAAGTTCATGTTAAAATCTGAAAGACATTATAACAACTTTGGTAAATAACCCCAATGCAAATAACACCAAATAAAACTGATTCATCCCTTTTCCTTCTTCCACCTTCCCCCAGCTGTGAAGGCAGAATTCCCTGCTGTCTGCCTAATTGCCACCACTACCTCCAGAGAACTCACACTCACTTTTCCAGGCACTGAACAGCACTCCAAAATAAACAGCATTTCCCTGAGAGCAAGGCACTGCTGTGCCATCCCGTGTGCCCCATCTGAGTGTTGGCACAGCTGCTTTATCTCTGTGCAGAGCAGTGCCAATCCCATCCCCCAGATCCTCTGCCAGCTCCCCCACCCCTGATCCATCCCCAGCACAGATTTGCAGCTTTTCTCCATCACTAGTGTGGTGTTTCTGTGGGCCAGGAGCTACAAGCTAAAGTAAAAGCTCTATCTGTTAATAACAGACAAAAAGAGATAAATCTGCCTGTTTCTCCCTCCTCACCTTCATCTCCCACTATCAGACAACACCCTGAGGTATTTTGTACAACAGAGCAAAAGAATCAAAGACTAAATTAATTCATGTGTCTGATGAGATTTTATTAAGTGGTTAAACATCAACCACCATCACACCCTGAACTGGGAAAAGGGGGGAAAAAAAATCCTGTAATACCACATCAAATGGAATGCCTTCTAGAAACCATAAAAGCTGCTTAAGAAATGAAAAGGGCTCAATAGTGAAACCTCCTTTAATTTCTGGCTGAGCCAGAAGGAACAGGGAAGTGTGGTGGTGAAGAATGCACTCAGGGCAGCAGATCTGCTGCACCTGAGCTACTACAAAGCCAGAGCACATGGGCCATCCACTCCTCATTTGCAATCACCAGCTCACCAATTCCAGGTTTAAGGCACACATTAACTCCTCCAGCTAACTGGCACAGTCCTTGCCATTGTTTTTAAAATTTGACTTTTCAAAGAAGCCAGTTGTTATCAATAACCATCATTATTTTTTAAAGATGGGGCTGCAGATGTAAAATTCTGTTTCAAAGACAGCTGCATGTCTTGTAATAGCTCTCATTAAGTATTTAAAAAATAAATTATAGATGATAGACAAGGAAGCTCAGAGTTCATTCACTTACTTCTGCAGATTTTTTTTTTTAAATAAAAGCCTCCAGAAACCACCTAGAAATCCAAATAGTTTGTAACAACAGTAACACAAAAAAAAAAAAAAGATTAAATGGACACAAGGTAAGATTTTTTTTTTCCCATGGTGAGGATGACTTGCACTTGCATAAATGCCTTTCCTGCAGATGGATATAAAACTGATTTACAGCTAGAGGCTCCTTTCAATCATGAGGATGGTGTAAAAAGCAGAAGGGCAGCAACAACACAGTGCAATTACACAGAGTTTGGGCCTGGTGTTAAATTCTGGGACTAAATCACAAATGGAATTTTAGGTCTGCTGAAGTCATCCACCTGGTAGAGCTGAATTTTTCACTCTCAAGTTATTACACACAACAAAAATAAAAAAAAGAGTGTGGCAACTCTGCATGACACAAATTAATGGGTAATGTTTGCAGTGAGTCCAGGAAGGAGAGAGAAAAAAATAAAATAAATAAATACCCAAGAGCTTAAAACCACATGGAAAATGAATGGGCACAATAACTTTCAAGGTGTGGCCAAGACACCAAAAAAAACTCAAAACTTGCACTATTCCTACACAGTGCTGGGTTTTTCCAGGTCATCAGCTCCTCTAGGAGAGGCAGATGCTGCTTTGGACAACTTCAGGGGAAACTTTGCCTAATACCTGAGAGAAGCCAAAAATAGTGATGATATTTGGTAAATGAATAATATGCCACCGTTCAAATTGATCAAAAGTAAAATACAGCAATAGCACTTCCTTCAAATGCAGCAAAAGCACACGGGGCCTGTCTGAAGACATTCTAGTTTTGTTCTGGAAGGTGGAAGAATGGTTTGGGTTGGAAGAGACCTTGAAAATCATCCACTTGCCATGTGCAGGGACATCTTCCTTAGCTGATAAAACTGGGGAATTCTCCCATGCTAAACATTAGATAAGGAATTTAAATCACCCCCATTTTACATCGCTTAAAGTAACAACAGTTACTGTGCCACTATCAAGAGAAATCAAATTTGAATCTTTTGAGATACCGAATTACACTAAGTGCAATATTATTTTCAATACATTTTCATGCTTTAAAAATTAAAGAGCAACTGGCTAGTTAGAGATTTATTTTTTTTTCCTATTTGCTCCGTGTTGTCCTACAATGAAAATTTTGAACCTTCCTCTAAAAACATGACAAGGACCACAACCTGCCCTTAGCTGATTTTTTTTTTTCCCCCCACTGAATCTTCTGGAAACGGCCAAACCACCACGATCTCCAACGCACAGCAACACCCCGAGATGCGAACTCTCCGATTTGTTCCACCCTCCATAAAGGCAGAATTCACTGCCAAGCTTCGCAAAAAACGCCTGCGAGCCTCGCCGGGGCTGTTCCGAGAGCAGCAGCAGCAGCAGCCGGGCTCTCACGGTAACATGGCTCCCTTCCTTCCCCGCTGAAAAATGGCTTTGCTCCACCCTTGAGCACCGAGCCACGCTCGTGGCTCCGGCACAACTTGTGCACAGGCCCCGCCACAGCGATAACTCCCTCATGATGCGGCTCGCCCGCTCTCGCGGCCGGCCATCTGATAAAATATTATTAAAAAAAAAAAAAAAAAAGAAGTTGCCACATTCATCTCTGTTAACCCCAAGTGTTGCAAAGTCCCAAAGATTAAGGCAGCCCGAGGAGGAGCCAGCGAGGCCCGGCGAGGAGGAAAGGCCCGGCCTCGGGAATTGCAACACGCGGGCGCAGCGGGACGGGCCCGCGGGGACTCACCGTGAGGGTGTCATCGATGTACAGGGGGATCTGCCTCTTCTCGAACGGGAACTCCTCCTCGCCGTCCCGGCACACCGCCACCAGCCGCGCCATCGCTGCTGCTGCTGCCGCTTCCTCCCCGCTCCAGCCTGCGGGCGGCCCCGGCCGGAGGTAAACACCCGCCGCGCTTCCCCGCCACACTTTCACCAGCAGCCGGCACCCAGCCTGCGCTCCCCATCGCCTGATTCACCACGCCGAGCCCGGCCCACCCGCCCACCCCGCCGCGAGGGACCCGCGCGGGCCGGCAACGGGCCGGGAATGCGGCAGCGCACGGCCGGCCAGGAGGGGATGGAGACCGCGGCGAGAGGGGGACGCGGGGATCCCAGCGGGGAGACGGAGATAGAGATCTGGGAGGGGAGATGGAGCCCGCGGGGGAAAATGGAGCCGCCGCCCCCCGGCCGCCACCGGCCCAGCGCGGCCGCCGGGAGCCGCCCAGCCCGGCGCGGCTCTGCGGCTCCTCCGCCGCCCCCGGCCCGGCGCGGGGGGAGCCGCCGCCGGCCCGGCGCTGCCCGCGGCGCCCCGCGGAGCGCCTCCAGCGCCCGCCCGCCGCCTCCCCGCGGGCTGCAGCCCGGCTTGCCCCGGCAGACCCACCCCTTCCTCCCGCTGCTGCGCGGCCTCGCCCGGCTCCCCACGCGGGGCTGCGATCACGGCGAGCAGTAAGGGAGAGCCCCACGCTGCCGCCCCTGCCCTCACCTCCCCCGCTCGCAGCGGCGCTGCCCCGCGGCCGGCAGGCCCTTACCGGCTGCTGGCGGCGCTGGGCGGCCCGGGCGCTGTGACAGGCGGGCGGCACCGCGGCTCCGGAGCCGCCTCCTCCCTGCCCGCCCCGGGGCCGCCCCGCCCCGCTCTCGCGAGAGCCGCGGGCACCGCCCGGGCCCGCCCCGGGCACCGGCCCGGCCTCGGGGCCGCCGCGGCGGCAGCGCCCGCGGGGCTCGGGAACGGCGCCGGCCGCGGCAGGAACGGCGCCCGCGGGGCTCGGGAACGGCGCCGTCCGCGGCAGGAACGGCGCCCGCGGGGCTCGGGAACGGCGCCCGGGCCCGGCCGTTGGCCCCGGGGCGTTGGGGGTTACAACGAGCCGGGCGTTAGCGCGGGTAGCAGCACCGCGGGCTGATAAAAACGCGCTGAACTCAACGCTCTGAGGCACGGGGAAGGAAAAGGGAGGCGCGGAGACTCCGCGGTGCCCTGTGCAGGGATAAGCCTTGGACTCGATGTCCTTGGGGCTCGCTGAATCCTCCGCCTCAGACAGGGCAGGATTAAACTGCTCTGCCTGGCGCCTGCAGCACCCCGGTGCAGCCAGCTCGAAATCCTGTGGCTGCTTAAATTAAGCAGACCAGAGAAAAAAAACAAAACAAAACCAAAAAACCCCACCAAAACAACGAACCCAAAGTCTTTCTTGAACTATTGAATAATACAGCTGACCTGTTCGTTCTTGTTGTGTATGGATATAGGCACTAAAGCCCTCACAAGAAAATGCAGGGGAGGTGATTTAAGGACCAGGGTTATTTTTTTCTTGTGTCTACATAAAAACGATGTTTAGTGGAGGAGTTAATTCACTCGAGTTCCTCGTGCAGCAGCTGTGACAGGAGCAACATGTGAAGTGATGGTGCTGCAGGGTTTGCAGCCGGTGTTCTCAAGGTTTTCTGCAGCAGAAAAATTGGGGATTTGTACCAAGGGATAGTTTCTCACACCAGAACATTCTGTACCACCATAAATTGGGTGTTTGCAGGGCTTAGGATCACATCAACAGCATTGTCCCAGGTTTTGGATTCTGGGAGTGCACCTTGATACGAAAAGCACCATTCCATTCCATACAGCTTTCATCCTTGGGATTTTTAATGGTGTTTTTTTTAAGTCGCTGGAACACGCGGCTTGTTTGTGTGGAAAGGCAGCCAGCCCCTTCCTGCACTCATTTGCATGGCCCTCTTTGCCTGGAAGAAATACCTGTTCTCTGGAACAGTGGGGCTTTGAAATAGGATACTGCCTGGAATCTTCGGGGTAACATCTATCTTCAAAAGAGACACCACTGCAGCTGGGAGAGGAGGCATGCTAGAGTGATCTTTAAAAATAATGAGATGTGTTAAGAAGTTAGTGATGTTTAATAAAAGGTTAAGGGTAAATGTAATCAGCTCTGCTCTCCCACCATATCCCAGCATTTTGATACCCTGCCACAAGACCATTTGGTGGAATTATGGCAGTAAAGGCAAAACAATTTCGGTTTTCTTCTGCTTTACTGCTCTTGAAGTAGGTTAACATTATGGTTGAGCCATTAGTCTTTCTACTTGAAATATCTTCAGCTTCTACAAGTTTCTGATTTAAAAAAATGCGCCTTCAATCTGTACAAAGGGTTCTTTGTCTAACACAGCCCAGAGTGAAGTGAAATGCAGAGTTCTGTTCCTTCAGCCACCCAGCCAACAGCTGTGGAGGTGTGTGGAGAGCAGCAGTGTCCTGGTGTTCCCTTTTCACATCTTTTCCAACCCCAGCAGAGCTGTTTGCTCGTGCTGTGATCAAAGGATGCTCCCTTGCATCTCTGGGTTCTTTCAGAGGCCTGGGCAATTATCTTGTGTTCAGCATTCATAACTACACCAGTTGCTTCAGGGCAGAGCTTGCTGCATTTGTTATCGACAACAAGCAATGAGAGTTGTCTCATTAACTCGCTGGTGAACAGTTGCAGAATCCCAGAATCAGTTAGGTTGGAAAAGACCTCTGAGATCATCAAGCAGAACCTGTGACTGATCCAGAGCACTGAGTGCCACATCCAGTCATTCCTTGGACACCCTCCAGTGCCTGACCACACTTCCCACAGAGAAATTCCTCCTCATGTCCAACCTGGACCTCCCTGGGTGCAGCTTGAGGCCATGTCCTCTCTTTCTGGGAGAACAAACCCAGCTGGTCACAACCTGTGATTTACTCCTCAGGGCTTTTCAAGCAGGAGAAGTCTGACAACGAGCAGCTGGCGTTGGTGAGAGGGCTGTTCTCACTCTGGTGCACACAATCCCCTGGGTTTGCTGCTCTTGTGGCACCCCCAGCTGGAGCTGGCACCAGCAGAACCTCCCACGTCCTGCCTGCCTCACCCGCTGCAGTTGGCACCTGGATGCCCTGTGCTTGTCCAGACACAGCTCTGCCTGTCACACCCAAATCCTGAACCACACCGACAGGCTTGTGCTCACAGCTCCCTGCAGCTCCTGGGCTTTACATATTTCAAAAATAAATATCCATGAGTAATTTTGCATCAATAAGTAGTGCCAGTTGGTTCACGAGGGAGACCTTTCTTCCTTAGGCAAGTCTAGGAAGTGTTTTAAAATAAACACATCCACCAGTTACCAGAAAACTCTGCTATAAACTGACAACTGTTTCTAAGAGGTTGTTGCCAGTTCTTACATTTGTCCCCAGGATAATACTGGCTGGTTTGCTTTCATTCTCAAGACTACACAGATCTAAGGTGGAAGCAAACAAGCACAAACTCAGCGTGGCCACAGCCTGTAATCCTCAGACTTCACCTTTCTGCTGGCCAGGGGCTTGGAGAACCTCATAAATTAATGACTCTTCCACAGCATGTGTGTTCTTAAGGAATCTGATTTAGAAGCTTATTCTCCAAAGGTTTGCTGATTCATCACTTGTGATAGACAAGGAGAAATATGAAATATGGCCCATGTGCACTGCTGTAACTCCAGTGACACTGGACATCTATCATCAACGACCACTGGTATTCTACTCCTAAAGTATTTATATCCCACTATTGAATTCCTCACAACCTTTAAGTGTATTTCTCTTCCCAATGACTTTGTGAGGTCAGGAAGAACTGTCACAGTCAGGAAAGGGAACAGAGAGGGTGTTCTGCTCTGGCCTTGCAGAGGAGAAACCAAGCAGTTCCCTTCTCAAGCCATTGACAGAACCCTGACCCAGTGCACTGCACTTCTTTCCATCTGCAACCTGCTTGTTTGCTAATAAAAATTAATACCAAATGTCCCCCCTTGGGGACATCTCAGCTGGCAAGATACAGTATTCAGTGTGCTGGAATAGATTGGTATCTTTGTATTTTCTTATGAAGTGTTGCTCTTATTATCTGCACCACAAGCTCCAACAACTGCTTTATGAATTCATCTGCAGTTGAGTTTATCCTTCAGAGCATCACACTTTATCTCAGGTCTTCATTTATATTCATCAGTGGGGACGGAAGTAAAATCCAGCTTTAATTCAAAGGCTAATTTAGGTTTCAGTATATGATTAACACTCCACAATTACTACCATCAAAGTCAAGCATATGCATAAGTCTCTGCAGGACTGGGGCCAAAACATTTTCAAGTATCCACTTATTCAATACATTTTCTAGAAAGAATTATTCTTATCTATTATATATGCAAGGGTCTAACTAGGTAAATCTTGACACAGCTAGGCCTCTCTCTCCATATAATTACTCATCTTCTTTTCATCTGGTTTCTACTCTACCTTGTTATCTAATTCCTTGGGTATGAGCACAGTTCACTAACTGTAAATACAATTTACTCTCAGGAGCAGCAGGAATATTCAGCAATCTCCAAATCTAAGTTTTCAGGGTAATGTGCAACAGCTCCCAACAGGTAAGATCATCAACTGTATAATTTGGTAAAGTGAACCATTAAAAAGTAATCAACACTAAATAATAAAAAGCTCTGCTAAATTATAAATTATTGCAACACAAAAAACACTGTTTTTTCCATTGAATACCATCATTCAACTACAGCAAACAAAGTCCAGCTAGTCCACTCAGCCAAAGTGGAATCACCAAAACTTTAATACTATATTTCTGTCATGCAATACATACATAACTAAACAGTTAAAAAACATGTACAAGTGCAATATGCATAATGTAAAGGCAGCCTTGCTGTGGATTGTGTCTACCAGGATGTTCACAGCACCAGTCATAACATTGGCCAGCAAGAAAAACAGTAATTGATTTTTGTTAATAGCACTAATCAGGCACAGCTGCGACAGCTTCTCTTGCCTTCCCACCGGCACAGCTTCCATCCCGTGCTTTTTCCTGGAATCTGGGGGCTGCACAACCTTCCAGCAGCAGGGCACGCTGGAGCCTCTGAGCAGCAGCTTTGTGAACACCAGGGCGAGGTCAGTGAGCACAAAGAGCCCCAGCAGCAGCAGGCACTGGGCCAGCACCCAGACGCAGAAGGGCAGGTTGGCCATGCGGCGCGACACGGGCTCCGTGCACATCTGGCACAGCTGCAGCAGCGCCCACAGCGCCACAAGAGCCAGAGCCAGCCCCCTGAGGGCCTGCAGCCATTCCCTGACAGTGCCCCTGTGCTGCTGCAGCCACAGCCCCACCTGCACGCTGGCCAGGTAGACGGCCAGGTAGCCGCAGAGGGAGAGCAGCCCTTCGCGGTTGGCGTCGAGGAAGCCGCGCCGGGAGCCTCTGCCGTCGCTGCCGTGCAGGATGAACCCCCGCAGAGAGCTGCTGCTGAGGAGCAGCTGGTAAAGCACAGCCAGAGCTACAGCCACCAGCCAAGCCTTATGTCTGGGGAACACGGCCAAAAGCACAGAGGCTGCAAGTCTCACCAAGGCCAAGGTAAAGAAGAAGTTCCAGTGCACGCCGTACTCCGAGGTGTGCTCGTGGTACTCGATGGATTTAACGCTCAGCAGCCGCCCAACACCGAGAGAAACCAGCGGCCACACAGCAAACACCTGCCTGGCCAGGCTGGAGAACCTGGGCTGTGCCGTGTGGCATTTCTGTCTCACCTCAGGGCAAACGAGAGCGTTTCCAAAGATAAAGGCTCCCACCCCCAAATCCATCACGCCGGTGCCGTAGGTCTCGGCCTTGGCGTATCGCCGGGGGAACTGCGGGAAATCCACGGCCAAAATGCTGATGGAAGTCAGCACGTTGACATAAACACGGAACACGGTTATTGCTGGAATGCTCTCGGAATCCAAGCCTGCCTCCTGGAATTCTTTTACAATTTGCACAAAGGGCGCTCTGGCCACCCGTTTGCTCCGGCTGTATATTTTGAGAAATATTCCAGCACAGAAAGCAGCAAGGATAACTGGTATGAAAAAGATGATTGGAGACAAGACGGTGCAGGAGAAGAGGAGAGGAGACACCAGCACCAGGAAGTCAAGCAGCAGGCTGTACTTCTTTGAGCTGACAGGTTTTCCATGGTGCAGGTGGTGCAGGATCAGGAGGAGCCCTCTGCAGAGCAGGCACAGCGGAGGCAGGGACAAGCCTGCGGAAATTTCCAGCAAACTCGTTCCGTTTAGGTTGCTGATAAAGGCTTCCTTCAGCTGTTTCTGGGACATTCTTCTTCCTTCCTCTGAAAACACAAAACGTGAACTTGAGGTAGCTTTGTAAAACGGGTCTCAGAACTCCTTAAAAATGAATCAGATGATTAAAACATTGATTTCGGAAGTTACCGAGCTACTTCTCGATTTAAAGAACACACAGCAACACTGGAGTTGGCTGGGAAGCCAAGGACAGGCACAGGCTCGAGAAGCTCCAGCATTTTACATCCTGCTTCGTGTATTATTGAGGGAGATCACTAAACATCAAATACTCCACTGAATATTCACGTGGCGAATAATCTTACTGCTCTGTAGAACACACTTCATATCCTCTACGGTGTAAACGACACTAACACGTAAAAAGAACTCGGCACAACCAGCAGCTGCAGCCCCCGAGCGCCTTTTTGGGGAGAACCCCGCGGTTTGCAAACAGCGTGAATTAACCACGGCTGGTGCCGAGCGCCGGGAGCGGGATCTTACCGGGAGCGGCGCCGAGGGGACAGAGCCGCCGGGGCCCGGGGCCGAGGTGACGCCGGGCCCGGTAAAGCCGGGCCGGGGTGAAGCGGGGCCGGTAAGGCCGAGTTGGGGTGAAGCCGGGCCCGGTAAAGTCGAGTTGGGGTGAAGCCGGGCCCGGTAAAGCCGAGTTGGGGTGAAGCGGGCCCGGTAAAGCCTGGCTCGGTAAAGCCGGGCAGGGATGAAGCCAGGCCCGGTAAAGCGGGGCCAGAATGAAGCGGGGCCGGTAAAGCCGGGCCGGGATGAAGCGAGCCCGGTAAAGCCGGGCCGGAGTGAAGCGGAGCCGGGATGAAGCGAGCCCGGTAAAGCCGGGCCGGGGTGAAGCCGGGCCCAATGAAGCCGGGCCGGAGTGAAGCGGGCCCGGTAAAACCGGACCGGAATGAAGCCGGGCCCGGTAAAGCGGGGCCAGAATAACGCGGGGCCGGTAAAGCCGGGCCGGGGCGAAGCCGGGCCCGGTGCAGCCGGGCCGCGTTCCCCGCCCGCCCTTTCGCCGCTTCCGCAGCGCCCGAGCCCCGCCCGAGCCCCCGCCCCGGTTCCGCCTCCGCGGCCCGCCCGCCCCGCTCGGCTCCCGGCCCCGGCCGCGCTCCGGCCCCGCTGCCGCCCGCGGTAAGTCCCGAGCCCGCCCTGCCCTCCCGCCCTGCCCGGCATCGCCCCGCCGGGCCCGGCCCGCCTCGGGCCCTGCCCGCCTCGGGCCCGGCAGCGCGGCCCTCAGGGCGCCCCGCGGGGCCGCCCGGCAGCGCCCCGGCCGCGGCTGTGCCCCGTGTCCCCAGCCTGTCCCCTGCGTGTCCCCAGTGTCCCCAGCCTGTCCCCTGCGTGTCCCCAGCGTGTCCTCCGTGTCCCCAGTGTCCCCAGCCTATGCCCAGTGTCCTCCCTTGTCCCCAGCCTGTTCCCTTTGTCCCCAGCCTGTCCCCAGTGTCCCCAGCCTGTCCCCCGTGTCCTGCGTGTCCCCAGCCTGTCCCCCGTGTCCCCCAGTGTCCCCAGCCTGTCCCCAGTGTCCCCAGCCTGTCCTGCCTGTCCCCAGCCTGTGCCCAGTGTCTCCAGCCTGTCCCCAGTGTCCCCAGCCTGTCCCCTCTGTCCCCAGCCTGTCCCCAGTGTCCCCAGCCTGTCCCCCCTGTCCCCGGGATCTGCGGGCACCGGCACCAAAGGCTCTGCCGGGATGGATCGCTCGGGGCTTTGGGGGCTCCCAGGTGGTGTTTTCATGCCGGGGTATGAACGAAATTAGGGATGGGATTGGAGTAACAGTGGAAAAGGAAGACGAGTGGAATAGAGTAGAATTAGAATGGAATAGAATTAAACCAGAATTAGAATAGAGTATAATAGGACAAAATTAAAATAGAATTAGAATAGAATATAATAGAACAAAATTAGAATTAGAATATAATAGAATAGGAATAGAAAAGCAATGGCAGCTTCAGCAAGGACGGAATTCTTCCTGGCTGAGTGACTGGAACCTCCACGTTTATCACAGAAATTCAAAGGGCCTGACTCACCTTGGGTTGGCTCCCAGGGAATTTTCAGAGGAAACAGGAAGGGGACAACACAAACTTCTCTAAGTCACTCCCCTTCCCAAAGCTTCTCTGGCACCGTCAGACCCTCAGATCTGCCCTGTTTCTCCAAACAGGAGGAATTTAACAACTAGTGCAGTGTCTCGCCAAGAAAACTTGCTTTATTAAAAAGAAGCAAAGCATTTTATTCCTGGTAGAAGGGAAGATACACGATTCCCTCCAAAAAATCTTTATTTGCAGGGGCAGCAGAACCACTCTGGGTAGCATTTCCAGCTCCAGTGTTACTTGGGCCACACTGGGATCAGTAATCTGTCTGAATTCTTTGGAATCTGCTTGTGGAACCCTCTGGAGAATGACATGCCTAGAGTTATTTTTATTTAAATACCTTTTTATTTTCTTTATTTAAGTGTTCTCCAGTGTGATTTGAATGAAGTACTCTCAAGTAAAGGCCCTCTCCGGTGCTCCCATCCACAGGCCTGGACAAGATGCCAAAGCAGGTAAAAAGAAAAGCAGGAATTGTGTGTGCTAATTAAATGTTACTGCCAGGAGAGAATTCTTGGCTTATTTCCATGCAGTCAAGATTAGGTAACTACTGATGAATATTCACCCCTGCTTCATGAATTGACTGGACCTATTTACAGAGGGTTTGAGCTGTGTTAGAGACAGCAGGCAGTGATTTTTGTAGTGCCCTGGGCTCCAACAGGGCAGGTGTTAATGCAGGCAGCAGGCACATCCTGAGGCTGTTTGTTCAGGAAGATGAATGGACACAAGAGTTGGGATTTATTTTCAAATATTCTTTTACTTTTGCCCAAGCAATCATCATCTGGGCTGAGGTGATGCTGGGCAGGGCAGCAGAACCAAGCCCTTGCAGTCTCACAGTGGATTGAACTTGCCTGGTGTAGGAAGGAACATGGGGCATGGGGAGAATTGGCAGGAGCTCCTCAGGCCCATGGAGTGTTTCCTAATTGTGGTGTCTGTTCTCTGACAGCAGCAAGCTGCTTAATGTTCATTCAGAGGAGAATAACAGAAATCACTTGGGGGGCAGTGCTTTACTGCAACGCTAGGCTTTTTTTTTTCCCCTTACTGTGTAAAATTCTGTATTACTGGAAATTAACTGCTTATGCTGTCTGCAAAAGATGAAAATGCTCCTAAATGAGTGCACTATTGCAGCCTTTTTTTTTTTTTTTTTTTTTTTTCCCCCAGGAACGTGCTAAATGGGGTTTGCAGTAAATTTCCCCTCAGCTCACATAGTGAGAATGCTGCTAACTAAATTTAGCATTTTCTGTTTAAACAAGGTGATGCTGTTCATTGGTTAACTTGTGGTACAGGTGGGAAGGGATAGTTTGGAGAACTTCCTGCAAAGAGAAGGAGATCAGGAGAGCAGTGTATAGAATGCAAAAATCAGGACAGGAATCTTTCCTATTCTTCATTTTCTCTTCTAACTTCTCCTTTCCCCAGAAATGGCAAACAGGCCCTGGAATGTCTCTTCTGGCTGGTTTTCCATTACATACAACAAGTGTGTCCTTCCAAATCATGTTGTCAAGGACACAGGAGCCCAGAGGCTGAGATTTGAATATTTTAAGTGATTCAGAGGGGACAAAACTTCAGCTAAGGCAGGGCAGCTCTTCCTTCCCCCAGCACCATTCCTCTGCCCTGGCTGTGATGTGTGCACTCTGCAGCTTTCACCCTGAACATGAGTCTCTGCTAGGAAAGCTGCATTTGTTTTGGCCTGCAGGGCAGCCCTGCTTCCCTGACCCAGGGCACTGCTTGGGCTGAATGCCTGACATGCAGAGGCTCAGAAATGAGCCAGCTGCAAGCAGATGGTGGTGTCTGTGCAGAACTGCAGGGTGAGCCCTAGGCCATGTTCTCTGAGTGCCTTTGCCCACAGCCAGAACACTTTTCTGACATCAGAGCAGGAGGAGGGCAGCTGGGAGCAGGAGCAGCTCACACATCCTGAGGTCTGGCTCCTGCTGAGACTGATCTTTGGGGACATGGAAGCAGCAGAAGAGCCAGAACAGAGGATGAGGTCAAAGTCCAGCTTTTCACCTTTAACTGGTGCTGATCTGACATCCCCTCCAGGAAAATGGCCAAAGGGAAGATTCTCTCATCCAGAATGACCTCAGTGAATCATTTGGAGAAGAAGTTAGAGCTTTCCTCGGTGATGAAGAGAAGCTGCATCTTTTTGATGACCTGACAAAAGTGAATCCAGTGACCACCAGGACAGGTGAGCAGCCAGGGAGTGTCTGCTGAGGGATCCCTTTCCCTGCATTAACACCATAAAAACTGGAGTTCTGTCCATTGCACCTCCATCACTCTCTTGGTCACCTCATTCTCTATTGACCCTGGTGGGTAACTCACCTGAGACTTGTGTTACAATGTGCACAGCAAGAGTCAAACACTTTGCAAAAGATGCTGACAGAAGGTGTTGCTTTTCAGTTCTGAAATGTCTTCAAGCAAGATACAGAATCAACCTGTTCTATACAAATGCTGGCTCCAGCCTGGTGGCTTTAAATCCTTTCCAGCCTTTCTCCTGCCTCTACTCACCTGAGCTCATGAGGGAGTACCACGTTGCACTATGTCCTCAGGTAACCCTTGTGTTTGAGATCCTGTCCTTCTGCAGAGCCCAGGTGTCAAACTGCTCCAGATTTATCTGAGTAAAATACTCCTGCAGGATAAACCCCATTTCCAGTGAATTATTAGTTCTGTTAAAAGTGCAGTGCTGTTCTCAGATAAATGTGATATGACCTTTGCTATCCATTGCTGTTGAACTGTGTGGTTACTGTACTCTTAAATATGAATATTCTCTTTTACTGCCAGGATTTAAAACCTCACATCTTTGCAGTGGCTGAGCAAACCTACAGGAATGTCCAAAAGCAGATGGACCCTGTGAACCAGTCCATCATTGTGAGTGGAGAAAGTGGTGCTGGGAAGGTAAGGAAATGCTTTTCCATGACACTGCTCTCAAGTTTTGAGCCCTGGCAGTGATTTGTAGTGCAGAGCAGTGCAGTGAATGAGCAAAGATGAATTAAAAACCCCTCTGACACAGCACGTAGCCAATCTGCCCAGCACGACTCTCTTGAAATGTGTGTGAAGCATTAAGTGATTGCTGCAGTTAAACACACTCTGCTTAATATAGCAGCTCTTCAGGTGACATCTGTCATTTCTGGAGGGCTGGGTTTGAATCATTCAGCAGGAATTGCACCTGAGTTGATGCCTCAGCCTGATCTCTCAGGGAGCTCCTGTGAGTCTCAGTGAGACTTGGAGCAGTGGGTTCAGCTGCTGTCCTGTGATGGTCCATCTCTGCTCAGGACAGTGCTGAGGGTATTTTTAAACCCAAGAACAAGATGCTTTGCTGAATGTTAATGACTCAAAATCCATTCACATGCATTCCATCCCAAGGCAGTAGCTGTTAATTCTGGCTGAGCTTCCAGATGGTGATGCCTGGATGGAAGTGCCATTCAGCACTGCAGCAGCACTGGAATGTGTGTCTGTGGCACAGAGTCTCCACTGAACCAGAGCTCTAAACCTGACATAGTTCCTCTCTGTAGCCTCCCCTCCAGCTGCACTCTGTGTTTCCAGAAGGCAGCAGTGCTCTGACAGAAGTGACAACATGTTAAAAACAAAGAGCTCCTGTCAGATCTCTCTCTTGCAGACCTGGACCTCTCGCTGCCTTATGAAGTTCTATGCCTCTGTTGCTGCCTCAGTTATCTCCCCAAATGGCAATGAAACTGTGGAAAGGATAGAGAAGAGAGTGCTGGATTCCAACCCTGTCATGGAAGCATTTGGTAAATGTGACTTTTTAAACAAGCAGCTAAAATCCGGCCACTGTGGGAATTGCCTTTGCTCCCACACAATTCTAAGCTACCTCTTGGTCCTCTCCTTAAAAACAAACTCTTCAGATCCTGGAGCTCTTTACAGCTCTCCCTGAATAGCTGATGTGCTGCCTGGCAGAGGGGGCCACTCTGATGGTTCTGTCTGCCACTGCAATTTCACAGGCAACGCCTGCACCCGGCGCAACAACAACAGCAGCAGGTTTGGGAAATACATCCAGCTCCAGCTGGACAGGTAAGAAGTGCTGTGCCAAACCTTACCTGCTGTCTTCTTCCTTTAAGTCTTTATTATCTTGTTCCATAAAGCTGATTTCTGAATTCTGCCAGAGAATATTTTATGTCTTTAGAGTGTGTTCTGGTTTGCTAGCAGCTTCAACTGTTATAATTTTTCTTTTTTTTTTTTTTCTTCTTTCTTTCTCACTCTGATCTCTAAAAGAGAGCAGTGGAAAAGTAGAGGTGTAGTTAAGAGCTCTGAATAAAATAGGAACAAAACTGAAGGTGAACTGCAAAGCATTCAGTCAGTTGGTCTCAGAACAACACAACCCTCTTGGATTCTGTGAAGAGGTTTTGTTGGAATCTTTTCTCTTTTTCCCTCTCTAGATTCCATCATCTGACTGGTGCTTCCATCCAGACTTTCCTTCTGGAGAAAACAAGAGTGACCTATCAGGCCCCCAATGAAAGAAACTTCCATATTTTTTATCAGGTCTGCCTTCAGTTAATTTTGCTGGGTATTTCTGACACACAGCAGGGATGAAATCACCAGATTTAGCACAGTTGCAACTTTTAATAATTACCAGTTTCCCTGTCTCCCAGGCTTCCAAATGAAATCATCCTCCCAGTATGTTATTCTTCACTGTCTGGGAGCTGTAAACACCAAAGGCAGAATTCAATTTTTACCTTGTTTTCTGTCTCCAGATCACAAAAGGTGCCACTGCAGAGGAGAGGCTGGAGTGGAACCTTCCAGAAGGGGCCGAGTACCGGTGGCTGCCAAATTCTGAAAGAAACTCAGATGGTAAAGATTAGTTTCACTAACTAATCAATCAATCCATTAATAGTGGCTGGAACTTTAAAGGGATGCAAGCAGAAATAAATCCTGTTCAATGCCCTGGTCAGCCAACAGCAGATGTTTGGCAAAGCCACCTGCATTAATGGGATTCTTTTTAAGTTTCACTTGGCACTATAAAGTCTTAAAGCTTAAATTCAGTCACCTGGTTTTAAACAGCTGGTACTGGCCTGGCAAATTTGCATCTCTGTAGCTTTGTTTAGAAACTGGCTTGTCTTTGCATGTGCTTCACCTGACAGAGGCAGAAAAAAAACCAAAAAAAACCAGTGAGGATGTGTGTGGGATTTACCCAAACAGCATCCAGCTACCTGCTCTCTCTGACCATTGCACTGGATTGGATGTGCTGAGATGTTCTGCTTGCCCCTGTTTGTTGCTTGGCTTTTTCAAGAGCACTGTTTGGCTTTTTCAAGAGCACTGTTTGGCTTTTTCAAGAGCACTGTTTGGCTTTTCAGAGGATTGCTTGGAGGTGACCAGAGGGGCAATGTTCAACCTGGGCATCGGCCACGCCACGCAGAGCAATATTTTCAAGGTCAGCTGAGGATGTTGGGAGTGTGTCCCAGGGTGGGATTGCTGCTGGAATAAATCCCTGTCACTGTGCAGAGCTGCTGCTCCTCACTGGAGCCCCCTCAGCTCAATCTGCACCTCTGAATTGCAGGAATTGCACAGTAGGGATGCAGGCAGAAGTTTGGGACCTTTTTGTGCAGGAATGGTGTGAATGGTCTGATCCTGGGGCTAAAGGAGACACTGCCCTGGGGGCATCTCCTGAGAAACTCCCTGATTGTATTCCAGGTGTTATCAGCCCTTTTGCACCTTGGGAATGTTCAGTTCTCTAGTCCAGTGGATGAATCTCAGCCTTGTGAACTGCAAGACAAAACCAAAGGTGAGGCAACAACCAGAGCCTTGTTAGTGCAGTGCAGATGCACGAGGGAAAGGATTAGAGAAAGGAAAGAATCAAGAGAATTCTTTCCTTTATTTAGTTAATTTAGATTTACTTACTAAATTTAATTATTAGCATTTGTTAAAAATTATTAAATCTACCAAATTTTCTCTTGAGTAATTTTAACTATTATTACTTTTCATTACTAATTTCTTTTCACTACTAATAAGTCTAATTACTTTATTAATAACTTAAATTTAATAAATTGTTTAAACTGTATTGAATTCAGTGCACTTTAAATTATTAAATTAATTTAATTTCTTTATTCAGAAAAAATTCCTTAGTAAAGAAAAGAATTTAAACAATAACTCTCCTGCTGATAGGAGACAATCAAGGCCATGAGCAACCCAAAATTTGGGTGTGTTTTTGTGAATAAACTAAAACCTAATGCTCCCTTGCCCTGAGAGATAATTTCATTTCCTGACAGGTCAGGGCAACTGCAGCATTACCCAGTGATTCCAGGATTGCTGGCAGAACTGTGGCTCTCATCACAGGGCTGGCAGAAATCTGAGGCACAGGGAGAGCAGGGATTTTCACACCAAAGCTTGCAAATTTTCATGATAAAGACCAAATACAACAAATGTGGTAAATTCCAGAGGTGCTTCTGCCTGTCTTTGGGAGGTTTGTGGCTCTGGATTTCCTTCAGAGCTAAAACTGCCCTGAATAGTGAAGCTTCCTGCTACTGAACTCAAAGTAATTAATATTCAAATAATTTTGAGTACAGCTCAGCTGAGATCTTAAATGCTTTGTCAGTAAATACTCATTCTTCTACACTTCTTTCTATCCCCAAATCTCTGATTTTTTTCCTGGTCATGAGTGTTTGATTTGTCTGTCTGCAATTTGAGGTCCCTGCTCAAAAAGCATGAACAAGTAACAAAGACACACCTGGAGAGAAAAACTTTAGTGTGGCAAACTTCACCTTCTTCTGATATTCATTTTAAAGAAATTCCAAAATTCCAGGGGCACTCTACATCCAAATTAAATCTGGTTTTGCAAAACTTGCTCTCAAGTTTGGGTAGAAAGATCCAAAATCCACACTTAAGTTGGAGAGCTGATGGAATTAACATTTTCTACACAATCTGTAGACTTTCCATTCCTTCAGAGGTGTGAACACACCAGGTAACTTTGCACTGTTTGTTCTCCTGACCAAGAGTTTGTGAAGACCACAGCAGATCTGCTCCAGATTCCTGTGGAGGAGCTGCTGGAATCTTTGAGGATTCGAACAATCACTGCTGGAAGGCAGCAGCAGGTGTTCAAGAAGCCTTGCTCCAGAGCTGAGTGTGGCACCAGGAGGGACTGCCTGGCCAAGGTCATCTATGCCAGGTGGGGATGTGCTAATCCAGTGTGCTAACCCACTTCTGGGAGGGGAGGCTAGAGGGATTTATTTGCTGCTGTTACATGCCAGCACATCAGAAATTCCTCCCAAGTGACATTGATGGAAATGGCAGTAAAAGAAACAATTCTGATTATTGCAAAGCAATTAGCTTGCAGCTAATCCCATTGTTGCTGTCTGCAGGTTGTTTGAGTGGCTGGTTTTGGTGATAAATGAAAACATCTACACAGATCCCTCAGTGTGGACCAGCTTCATAGGTATGGACATCCCACCCTGGTTTAACTCAGGGGCCAGCAGCCCTCCAAGCTGCTCCTAAACTCCAGCTCCCTGTCCTCCCACATTCCTTCCAGGCTTGTTGGATGTTTATGGGTTTGAAGCCTTCCCTGAAAACAACCTGGAGCAGCTCTGCATTAATTATGCCAACGAGAAACTGCAGCAGCACTTTGTAGCTCACTACCTGAAAGCACAGCAGGTAATACCCCAAACTGAAGATCACATCTCCAATATCTGATTTAAACCAGCATCTTTTTGTCCCTTTAATTGCATTGCTGTGCCCGTGGTCAGATGGAACCTTCAGTCAGTAAAGCCACAGGAAGCAGTGAGAGGGTGCAGTGACTTTGTGAGGAGGGGAGTGTGGGGCAGTTGGAATGTCACAGCTTTGCCTCTTGGGGACTGGAAATCTGTTCCCAGCTCCATGGAATCTGCCTGTCAGACTGTTTGCTTTTCCCCATGAACACTTGGGAGTAAATTCTTGGGGCAAGTGCAGCCTGGATTGAGATTCTCTTGGCAGTTTCTGCTTACAGCCATGAAGCACCAAGTGGAGCTTGTGGGCTGAGCTTGGTGTAAAGGCAGAGCCCAGCAGAGCCCTGCCACCCACACCTGAGCACGTGGGACCTGTGGAGGCCTCCTGCCACAGAGGCACAGCTCCCTGAGCCAGTCATGCTGCTGCCTTTAAAACAAACCCCACTGTGCTTTTATCTTTGAGTAGGGAGGGACACAGGTGCTGGTGTTTCACAGCAGGGATGGCTTTTTGCACCATGCAGTCCCTCACTGGTCACACATTGCTAATTCCAGCTCTCATCTGAGTGCCCTGCAAGGTGCAGACTCCCTGCCAGGCTGCTGCTCTACCCCTCCCACTGCAGATCCATTATCAAAATGCTCTTTGCCATTACCTGGAGTCAGGGGAATTATTTTCTTTAAGGCACCAGCGTGCTGGCACCTCCTGCTTCACAGCAGGGTTTTGTCAATTTATTCAGGAGACAGGTATTTCTTTGACTGCAAACTGTGCTTTTGCTCTTGCCAGGCTGCTTTCCCTGCCTGCCTTGGTCAGCATGCCAGGGGTTAATGGTCAGGGAAGATGGAGAGCAAGTTCAGGCACACAATTGCTTTGCTTGAAACATTTCCATGACCTCTGTTTATAGCACCCTCCCACTCACTGCCTGCCCTCTTACCTCTGGATCTGGCTGTCCCCCAAACCACTTAAATGCCATTAGTGGCTGTGCTGAGCAAGCTTTTGGCAGGAGGCTTTTCAAATAACTGCCCAGAGCTTGTGCTTGTTAAACACTGCTGACAGTTTGTCCTGTAATTCAGCATAAATATTGTACCAATTATTCCAACCAGTATCTCTCTGCACTTCCTTTCAGATCAGGCTTTGCTTTAAATGGAGCCCAGTTAGTAAAGCCTGGCACACAAAGGCTGGTTAGGGCTTTGTCCCAGCCCAAGGAAGGAGTTCTGCTTGTTCCTTGTCCTTCAGGGAAAACCTCAGCACAGCCAGGAGAGGCTTTGTGTGACTGTGGCCTTTGTTTGCTCTCTAAAGCAGCCTTGCAGCTCACTCTGATAAATCTGTGGAGTTCTCAAATCCTCAGACAAATTGTTCCAGCAGGTTCTGATCCACACCCAAAAGCTACCTGGGGCAGAATATCCTCATGTGAGTTTTCTTTTCTCAAGCTTGGTGTTGACCTGGAGCTGAGCTGGGATTAACTCCTCAAACAGGACCTGGATCAGCTGCCCAGGGCACAGAGTTCTGAGCTCTGGTGCCCTCTGCTGCAGAATAACCCCTTCCCTCTTCCCTCAGGAAGAATATGCAGCTGAAGGCCTGCAGTGGTCATTCATAAGCTACCAGGATAACCAGAACTGCCTTGATCTGATAGAGGGAAATCCTCTCAGCATTTTTTCCTTGCTGAATGAGGTAAGTGTGATCTAAACCCTTCATTTTTTTGGGCCCATTGTCTTGCCTTTATCCCACACCACCAAAGAAAATACAAACAGTAAATTGGTAGAAAACCTGTCAAGTATAAAATTTCTGCAGGGCTTCAGTTTCAGAAAAACCATGCCACTCCTTCCTCCTGTTCTGGGTTGGTTTTTTTCCCCTCTGCTCCTGAATGTTCTGATTCAAATATGAAGCCTCAATTATTTCTTTCCCTCCCTTCCTTCCCAATATTTCAGGCCTTGCATACTCAAAGCAGCTCTGAAGGTAAAATGGCTTAAATGATTGAAGTTTTAAATGTTGTAGCTTTTAGAATCAGTTCTTTGGGACAATCAGGGATGCTGCAATAATGTTTCCTTTGCAGGAGTGTCGCCTGAACAGACCCTCCAACAGTGACCTGTTCCAAACCAGGATTGAGAAAGCCTTGGCCAGTAATCAGTGTTTAAGTCGAGATAAGTTTAGTAAGAAACCCAACTTTATCATTTCACATTATGCTGGCAAAGTCTGCTATCAGCTGGCAGCAATGGTGGAGAAAAATAAGGTAGGTATTTGTGAAAAGAGCACAAAAAAAATCCTAAAAGTGTTTTACAGATCTAAAGTTATTTAAATCAAAGCACCACTAACACTAAATAGATTCAGTGCTGGGTAGTGGACATACCTTGCTGCAGATAAATCCTTCAGGCCACTTAAAAGTGGGTGATGTTCTTGTTGTTCTCTGAACCCCCACTGGCACAAGCAGATGATTTGTTTCACCTTTGAGCTGAGGTTGAAGTGAACCATCACCAAATCAGGGCTTCTTCCATTCCTGGGGGAGGCAGAATTGTTACTGGCATCAGGGCATTTTTATAACTACAAATACAGCACTTAATTCCCAAAAAAACACAGCTAAATTTATGAGGAGCAAGAGCATGGGCTTAACTACTGAAAGTACTCAAATTTTGGCCATCAGGGAATAACTGAAATGTGGAATAGTCTGCAGAGAGGAGGGTCCCTTCTCACCTCTGACATCCCCAGCAAGTGCTGTTATTTATTTAGCAATAAAACACCATCTCTTAATTCAAATGAGTATTTCTAATGCCTGCTGCAGTCTGTCCTTCAGGGATTAATCCACTCCTGAGAGCTGGAGCTCACTTAGGCTGTGTAACAAGAACAGTGGTGGGAGCAGTTATACATTGGACTGCACTTGCTGAATGTTCAGCCAAACATTGTTTTCTGTTCCTAAAAGTGACTATGAATGAATGCACATCATCAGATTTGAAACTGCAGCTGTGGTCACATCAAATTTGGCATCAGAAATAACTGTTCTATCTCTATATGTGGAATTCTTAGTTATTTTCAGAGGTGCAGGTGCCTGCCAGGTCCAGATACTGATGGGTCATGTCTCTTTGCAGGATGCTGTTCCACCAGAACTGGTCCACGTTTTGCAGAACTCAAAGGACCCTTTGCTTCAAAAATTATTTCCTGTGACAGAAAAGAACCAAAATAACACCAAAACCCAGAACAGAGCAGCTGTTGTTACAGTGGTTTCCAAGTTCAAGGTACATCCTATTCAGGTTTCTGCTGTAATTTTGGAAACTTTCTGGATTTACCATCAACAGTTTGATGAAGGAATCCATTGGGTGGATTTTTAGCCCATGCTCTCCTGTAGAAGACTCTAAGTGAGTCTGTAAAGCCATCCTTGCCAAGAGCAGCTTCATGGGGTGGAGGGAAGATCCCTGAGGAGGAGGAGCCCTGATGAACCCTGTGTTTGTTTCCTGCAGAGCTCCCTGGAACATCTGATGGAGATTTTGAGCAGAACCACACCCCATTACATCCGCTGCATCAAGCCCAACGCTGACTGCAAGGCCATGACTTTCAGGAGAGAAGAGGTAACTCCTCCAAAGCCTTTCCCCAGGCCTCTGCACTGGGTTTTTTAGCATCTTGAGTCCCTTGCAAAGCAAATTTCCACAGCACATTTTGAAACAGCTCCTGAGCACAGCAGCTCTTCCAGCTGCACCTTGCTTGTTGCTGGGGTGATTTGGGCTGCTGCCCTCCCAGCCCTCCAAACAGATGGAGGAGATCTGAGCAGCCCTGGGCACATAAATACCTTCAAACCAAAACTCTGCTCCTTCCTGGAGTCCAGGAAGCTGAGAAGCTTTGTGAGCAGAGCAGCAGATGCTAAAGAACTAGAGAACCTCATCTGATGGGCAGCCAGGTTTTAAACACCCCTGGAATCTGCTGAGCATGGAAATACCAACAGTGAGCATGGAAATACCAGCACTGGCTTTTCAAACCTGCTGGGTTTGGGCACTGCTGGCTGTGGATGCCCAGGACAGGGCACACAAGGAGCAGCTTCCACAAAATCAGCATTGTCTAAACCATCTCACCTTGTGCCTCAGGTTCTCAGCCAGCTCCAGGCCTGTGGAATAGTGGAAGCCATCACCATCAGTGCAGCAGGTTTCCCAGTCAGGTAAGTCCAGCTTCTTCAGCATAATTCATTTCTATAGCAATTAGTGGCATTTAGTTATTCAGAACTTACAAGCAGAAAACGTAAATATTTTGCACCATCAGCATATCCAAGCACAATTCCTGCCCAGGCTTTGCTACAGTCACTGTTAGTGGGAAATGTGAATTTCTTCAGAAGTTCTGTACTTTGTACCTCGTTTGACCATTTAGTCTGTTTGCATCCCATGCATTGGCTCCACAAAGCCATTCTGGAATTTTTCCCCTTCTAAGGATTAGTTATTTACCATACAGCAAAAAGGATCAGTTATTTACCATGGAGTAAAAAAGGATCAGTTATTTACCACAGAGTAAAAAAGGATCAGTTATTTACCATACAGCAAAAAAGGATCAGTTATTTACCATACAGTAAAAAAGGATCAGTTATTTACCACAGAGTAAAAAAGGATCAGTTATTTGCAGTAATGATTCTTGCCTGGAATTCCCTGCACATTTGTCTCTCAGGATCCCTTTCCAAAGTTTCACTGAGCGCTACGAGCTACTGAGAAAATCCTGGGGCTCCAGTAAAAAAAGAGTGTGGAATAAAAGCAACTCTCATCCTGCTGAGAATAAAGGTAAGTTTGTTCAGGTAATCCCTCTGCCATCAAGTAGAATTGTCACTGCACCCCTTTGGTGTCACACAGATCAGACAATTACTGTATTCACCACTATTCTCAAAATGCTTCTTTAACCTCTCACCAACCTGAAACCTTAACACTTAAAATCTTTTCCCTCACTGCTGGTTTTCTGTGTTCCTCCTGGGTGGAACAATCACAGTTACAGTGCTTTCTGGGGTTCCCCTCACCCAATATAATTTGATTTAGAGTTGATTCTTTAGTAGACTTGAAAACCACTTACTTTTTGCTTTATCTTCCTTCTCCTTCTTTTCTTTCCCCCCTCCACCCCTTGTTTCCTTGCTGAATCACTGACCTTCCATCTTACCTGGACTCTGCTGCTTCTTCCACCTTTTGCAAACTTCTCTTTTTCTAAGCAAGAGTGAGGATGGACTTTAACAAGCACAATCCAGCCTACAGGTAATGCCTTTGCTATGAATCCTGAAAGGAGGAGCTCATCAGGTGGTTACATTTAATTAATATTGAAAGGTTACTGCAGCCCCTTTCTGTCCCCCAAATGATTCCCCTCCTCACCCAGTGGGTCTGTGAAAATAAGCAGCAGCTGTGGGAAGCAGGACCAGCCTGCCCAGATGAGTAAAACTGGTGGAAATCTGTTCACTGTGTGGAAATGGGGTGAAGTAAGGAAGTGCAGGATGGAGAATTACTTACACACTGGATCTTTCCCCCTCAATTACAAACCCATTAGCTGCAAAGCCTCTTTGTGATAGGTTTTTAGTCTTTTTTATCTTCAGGGGGTAATAAGCTGCAAACAAAGCAAAACAATTGCCCAAACACAGGGATAGCTTTTGGTTCCCTTATCAGCCCAGCCCCATGAACACCATCAGAGCCACCAGATGTCTTCCTGTATGCAAGAATTGCTTCTATTTGTTTTCAGGACCTTAAAATGCTCTCATCTCCTTAGAAATATTTATAGCAGAAAAGCAAACAGTATCCAGGATGGAATGATGCAAAACCCATCCAGCCCTGTGCATGCAGGAACTCCTGCAACAATCTCTTGTTCCAGGTCTGAATTAAATCTAGCTCTATTTCCAAAGAGATTCATCTGGCTGACCTGTTAGTAATGTAAAAAATTGTGCACTGTGTCCCAGAAATGGCTTTAATAACCTGTAATTGCTGCCATAAATTCCTGCTCAGTACAGGACCCCATAGCTGCTCCTGTGCCCTGTGACAGCTGTACAACTGTGTAGAATTTGTTTCCCCTTCCTGCACTTTTCAGTACATTAAGGCTGCAATTCCCTGCCTTTTGTTCTTTGCTCCCACAGCTTTGAGTTCTGAGTATTTAATGTGATTTTCTTAAGACTGAGCTGCTCAGTCTGTTCAAAACTGCATTGCTGCTGCTTTCTTGTGCTTCCATGTGGGATGCTTGGGATGGGAGAACACCTGAGCCCTCCCTGTTTCAGCCTAGATCTGCCCCAAATGACAAATTTACCTGTGGAGAACAGAGGTGGTAACAGATGAGAAGGCAGCACCCAGCCACAGCCCAGTTAAAATATCCCACACTGGTTTTCTGGTTGCTGGCATCTGTGCTGTCACATTTTAGCCCTAATCACAGCAGGATCAAGTGCTCTCAGCCATCTCCTCCCCTCTTGCTGCAGGTGTTTCCCCTCCAAGTGGCTCAGAAATCCCAATGCAAAGACAATTCCTGGCCCTGATTTCCAAATCTGGTGACACCTTCTCCTCAATGCTTCATTTCCAGGTGAGACTGCAGTGATGGATGATGACACAGCACCACGTGCTGCTGTTCTGGAGATCCTTCAGGATGCTGTGAGGGGACAAACCCCTGCTCAGGAAACAGGGAATGGAGCAGAAATCCCCTCAGTCTACTGTGGCAAAACCAAAGTGTTCCTGGCCAATTCTGTGGTGAGTGCTGATCCTTCCTGAGGCTCTGGAGTGCTCCTGCCTCAGGACCATTCTGGCACAGATGGTGGAGGCAACACTCCTGCCAAGCCAGTGTGACCAGAATTGGGCATTTTCCATCCAATTACTAAACTCAATCAAGCACCCATCAGAATCCAGCTCTGCAGAGCACTTTGTGTAATGGCCTGTGTGCTGCCAGTGGACAAGGAGCTGCACTTGTGTCTAGAACAGTCAGGATTCCTGTAAGGATGGCAGCTTTCCTTAGCTCCAGGTGACAGATTTGGCTGCTCCAGCACAGCTTCCCTGGGAAAGAGAGGAAGGAGACACAGGCACTTGTGCCAGGCTTGCAGGATGCAGCCCCTCAGTGGAGCTGGGTATGAACCTGCTGTGCTGGGACTTTGGGAGGCTCCACTTCCCTCCTCAAGAACTTCCATTTTCATTTCCATGTTCCCTAAAAAGCACTGAGGAAGTGCTGTCACTTCCCAAAGCTAATCCAGCAGCCATGGGACACTGGGATGAGGCTGTGGCCCCCTGACAAACACCAAGAGGCTGCAAGAGGAAGAGTTGTGAGCACAATCCCATCCCTAACTCCAGCCTCCTGTTCCCCACTGCAGCTGGAGCTCCTGGAAGGCAGGAGAGCTGAGGTGTTAAATGAGAAGGCATTTTGCATTCAGTGCTGTTGGAGAAGATTTAAAGAGAAGAAAACAGCCAAGGAGAAACGCTCTGCAACTCTCATCCAAGCAGGTGACTTGCTGAGGGTGGGGCTGAGATAACAAGGGACATTTCCAGTCACACTGGGGGATTCCAGTGGCACAGGTGGGTAAGTGCCACCTCTCCCAGTGTGTGCAGCAGCTGCTGAGCTTCTCTGCACTCAGCTTTGTCTCCATTCCCTCCCCAGCTGTTCGTTCCTGGCTGGCCAAGAATCGCTTCCAGAGGATCCGCAGGGCTGCTGCTGCCATCCAGCGTGGCTGGAGGAGGTGCAGAGTGAGTATGGGACAGGACAGCACTGGCAAGGAGCCACTGAGGCTTCTGAGTGTCTGAGAGAGCAGGAACTCTGCTCCAGAAAACTCCTCAGCTGAAGAGCAGAGGAGATGCCAGTCCTGTACAGCAGAAACAAGCTCATTCCTTACCTGCATGGACACTGGGGTGTGCTCTCCTTCCAGACTCTTTTTTAGCTTCTCAGGTTTGCTGTCCTAAACTGTGTCCAGGACATTGGAGAATATTCTTGTTCTGTGTCTTTTTTAGGCAAAAGCAGCCACGTTGGCAGCAGCAGAGCTGGATGAGGGGGAAGGAAAGGAGTTGCCAGTCCCTGGAGCTGCCCTGGCCAAGCCTCCCTGTTCCCTGGACACCAGGTGGCCCCTGCAGGCAGTTGTGCAGTCCTGGCCCCTGGGGCTGGTGCTGGCTGCTGCCCCTGCCCGAGCCTCGGGGCCCCGGCGGGCCCTGGAGCTGCTGAGCTGCCTCAGGGGGCTGCAGGAGGGCTCCAGGGAGGAGCTGGGCTGTGGCATCACCTCCATCAGAGCCCTCCCACAGGTACCCACCCCTCCCTCCTGCCTGCACCTCCTGGGATGCTCTGGGATTTCCCACTAGCTGGGAAAACTGCAGTTACAAATCACCTCGGGTCTGGGGGGAAACATTTCTGTGCTTGCATCAAATGCTGTGTGCAAACTGTGCCAGGTTCAGTGCTGAGCACTGCACCCTCCAGAGGCTGAGCTGATTTCAGTTCCATTTTCTGTAGTGACCACTTCTCTTAAATCCATTTGTAGTGGACTCCTCTGGAGTTCTGTCCTCATCCAGTGGCTCATATACTCGTGAGTAACAAAATCAGCTGCACATCTGGCTGAAAACTCTCCCCCTCCTGTCCTTGCAGGGCTCTGTCAAGTTCCACTGCAGGAGGTCCCCCCTGCATTTTGCCAACATCAGCCCCCACAGGGAGGCATTTTCCATCACAGGATTCAACCAGATCCTGCTGGACAGAGAGGAACTCCTGCCCACATAGCTCTGCCCCTGCCTTGGCCTCCAGGGAGGGCTCTCTGCAAGCTGCTGCTTCCCAATCAATCACTCACCTCTGCTGCTACCTCGGAGCTTCCACAGCGCTGCCGTGTGCGTACAATGGGATGGAACACAACACACAGCATGATACACATTGTAACAGACAGTAAATTAACCAGAGTGTGTGGGGGCAGCTCCTCCTCCCCCACACTGCACACATTCCAGGAAATATCAACACTATGGGAACAAATCGATTCAGATCAGGTGCTTGAAGAAATGAATACTTGAACTGAACGCTGCTGGCACTGCCTGCACGAGCCAGAGCTGCTCATGAGAGACCAAATAATGCAAATATTCCTGATTGCTGCTGGGTTCTCAGAGGTGCAACCGTCCTGACTGACCACGAGCATCCCCAGGGGAGTGAGGAGCACCAGCTGCAGCACTAAGGGCAGATGTCTCAGGGAAAAGCAAGGCTGGGCTCTTGCTTTTATCTACAGAACCAAAATTTGTGAGGCCTCACAGCTGCCAGAGCTGCAGAGCTCCCCAAACAGCACCACCCTGCCCAGGGGCTCACCAGGGGTGCCTTGTACCCTCCCTCTGTTGCTCATGGATCTTGAAAATGTTCAGCTGCTCTGTGTATGTCATTTAAAATAAACTGCTCAATGCTCTCTCAAGGTGTCTGACTCTTCCCAACAACCTTTAGTGAACAAAAGCATTTCAGAGCACTCGTGGATTAAAATAAATGCAAATATATTTAATATTGTCACTGTGAAGCAGCATCTCTGTGCTAACAGAAAGAATTTCACAGAGTAGCAACTTCAGCCCCCAGGATCTAAAAATGTGTCCCAACACAACCCTGCCCCTGTTTGCCAGCTCTGAACTGAAATCAGAGCACTGACATCCACAGGCAAAGTGGCCAAGACACACAGTGCAGCAGCTCTGGCTGCCAAACCTCAAAAAATAAAAATCTTAAGGATAAAAATAAAACCATTCCCAGCGCAGCTCACTCGGGGAGAACGTTCTCCTTCTCGGGAGGCTCCACAATGCTGAGGCAGCAATCTGCAAACTCCACGAACAGGGGCTCCTGCATGAACCTCCTCATGAGGGAGCTTTTGTCCTGAGCCTGGTCGATGGTGAGCAGCAGCTGCTGCAGGTGAGGGTTCAGCAGCAAATCCCTCAGCTCCTCCGATTCTCCTGCAACGAGGGGCAGATCAGAGTTCAGACGTGCCGAGGCCCCTCACCCTGCAAACAAACCTCCAACGGGAGTTTGGGACTGTAATTCCCCCACTTACCCAGCAGCTGGAGTCTCTCGGGCGGGACTCGGTCCTGCTCGTCCTCCTCGCCCAGGATGTCCCGCAGGGATGTCCCGGGGGCAGGGGGCGAGCTCTGCCCGGCCGCCTCCCGCTGCGGCTGCTGCGGGGGCTCGGGGGCGCAGCGCTCTGCGGAGAGACCCGCGTTAGACCCCGTTAGACCCGCGTTAGTCCCGCGCTAGTCCCGGCCCGGCCCGCACTCACCGCGGTGGGTCCGGCAGCACGGCACGGAGCAGCTGTGGGGACAATGGCGTGAGCGAGGGGCCGCGCAGCGCCCGCCGCCGCTCCTCCCTCAGCGCTCCCTCAGCCCCCCGCCCCGCTCCCCGCTCACTAGGCGCTCCCGCAGCGCGGACAGCGGTACCGAGCCCCACTCCCCGTTCCCCGTTCCCCGTTCCCCGTTCCCCGCTCACTAGACGCTCCCGCAGCGCGGACAGCGGTACCGGGCCCCTCTCCCCGTTCCCCGTTCCCCGCTCACTAGGCGCTCCCGCAGCGCGGACAGCGGTACCGAGCCGCGCCCCCCGCCCCGCACTCCGCGCACGGCCCCGGCGCCCTCATGGCCGCCGCTTCCGCTTCCGCCCTGCCGGCCAGGGCTGCTAATCCACGGCCGAGCGCCCGCAGCCAGGCCGCGCAATCCCCCGCCGAGCCAGCGGCGTTTCCAGATTGTTCCAAAAACAGATAAACACTGAGATATCTGGCTATAGATATATAGAGATTTGTATGGGCAAGGATATACAGAGAGATATTACCGATATAGATATATGGAGAGCTAGCTTTGTATGTGGGGAAAGGAGGGAGTGGAGAGACACTTATATATCTATATACAGATATATATATATATAGATATAGACAGATATAGATATATACAGATAGATAGGGATAGATGTATCCATATGGGCATATATAAAATATATAAATAGATATAGAGATAAAGAAACACATATGTGTAGTGATGAGGAAAAAACAACAAAGCAAACTGGGAAGAACTCCCTGAAAACTGAAAATGTGATGGATGTGAGAACATCATCACTGTGTGGGTTTTCATGGAATTTTATTGCTGTGCGTTGATGAAATGCCACAGAGCAGCAGCTGAGCAGTGCAGAACCAGAAACATGTCACAAAATCTACCCAATCCAGGCTTCTAAAGAAGTTTAAACATTGAGATTCTTCTAGGAAATATCCCCGTGTAACTAGGAATAAGCGTCCATCTCCACTGGAATCTGACAGAACAATATCTACTAAATAAATATTCAGTAACTCTTTTTGTTTTTCTTTAGAGAGGGAGGAGTTGAGACCTTTTTCTTTTACAAAACATCTGGTCTTGACATTTTTATTTCTTTCTGTCCAGGCAACTTCTGAAGAGCCCAGCCAAGGTTTCCACCTGGAACTGTACAAATTTCACAAGGCAGGGACTTGAGTGTGCCCTTAAAAGCAGAAATACGAAAGCACAGCCAAAATATCTCACAACAACCCCTCACCCAGCAATTAAAACCATAGCAGGGAAACGGTGCTGAGTGCCCTCTTCATAAAAATTCACCAGCAGTCAAAAGTCACAATTTGGCTGACTGAACAAGAAAGTCAAACGCTGTTATCCCCCAAATTCCTGGGAATTTTCCAGCTGTTCCAGCCTCTCCAGAGGCACAGCCCAGAGCAGAGGGACGTGAGGCACAAAGCAAACACCATTAATGGGGTTATTTTTAACTGCAGAGAAAGCAGCTCCTCTGTTCCCATGGAGCAGCCAGGCAGAGCAGGGACAGGGACAGGGATGGGACAGGGACAGGACAGGGACAGGAGCAGGGACAGGGACAGGGATGGGACAGGGACAGGACAGGGACAGGAGCAGGGACAGGGAGAGGGATGGGACAGGAGCAGGGAGAGGGATGGGACAGGAGCAGGGACAGGAGCAGGGACAGGGATGGGACAGGAGCAGGGACAGGGACAGGACAGGAGCAGGGACAGGACAGGAGCAGGGACAGGAGCAGGGACAGGCCAGGGATGGGACAGGAGCAGGGACAGGACTCTGCTGAGAGGCTCCCCCAGCCTCCATCCCCACCCTGGGCTATTTCTGCACCCCACAGAGCTGCCAAAGCTGGGAAAAACCTCTGAGAACCCCAACCCCAATCACATTTACCACAAAACACCTCTGAGGGCCACATCCCCACATTTTCCTCAGCCCCTCAGTGTGGGTTTGAGCCACATCCCCACATTTTCCTCAGCCCATCAGTGTGTGCTTGGGCCACATCCACACATTTTCCTGCCCCCCTCAGTGTGGTTTGGTCTCTCTCCTGCCCCTCAGCATGGTTTGTCTCTCCCTCTCCTGTCCCTCAGCATGGACTTGGTCTCTCTCCTGCCCCTCAGTGTGGTTTGGTCTCTCTCCTGCCCCTCAGTGTGGTTTGTCTCTCCCTCCCCTGCTGCTCAGTGTGGGTTTGGTCACTCCCCAGTTTCCCTGCCCCTCATAATGGATTTGTCCCTCCCCTGTCCCTCCTCATGGCTTCTCTCCCTCCCCTGCCCCTCATGGTTTCTCTCCCTCCCCTGTCCCTCATGGCTTCTCTCCCTCCCCTGCCCCTCATGGTTTCTCTCCCTCCCCTGCCCCTCATGGCTTCTCTCCCTCCCCTGCCCCTCCTCATGGCTTCTCTCCCTCCCCTGTCCCTCCTCATGGTTTCTCTCCCTCCCCCGTCCCTCCTCATGGTTTCTCTCCCTCCCCTGTCCCTCATGGCTTCTCTCCCTCCCCTGTCCCTCATGGCTTCTCTCCCTCCCCTGCCCCTCATGGTTTCTCTCCCTCCCCTGTCCCTCATGGTTTCTCTCCCTCCCCTGTCCCTCCTCATGGTTTCTCTCCCTCCCCTGCCCCTCATGGTTTCTCTCCCTTCCCTGTCCCTCATGGTTTCTCTCCCTCCCCTGTCCCTCATGGTTTCTGTCCCTCCCCTGTCCCTCATGGTTTCTCTCCCTCCCCTGCCCCTCATGGTTTCTCTCCCTCCCCTGTCCCTCATGGCTTCTCTCCCTCCCCTGTCCCTCATGGTTTCTCTCCCTCCCCTGCCCCTCATGGTTTCTCTCCCTCCCCGCCGCCCGGCGCCGGTGCCGCGGCTCCTCAGGGCTGCTCGATGGCGCGCACGCGGGAGGCCGAGGGGCAGCGCAGCGCCTTCAGCCGGGCCCCCAGCGCCCTGGAGCTCAGCGTGTAGAGCACAGGGTTGCCCAGGCAGGCGCTGGTGATCAGCATGGCCGTGCAGTTCCTGAAGATGTAGGCGCCGGGGTAGAGGTCGGTGTGGCAGCGCTGGTTGGTGGCGTCGAAGATGACGCCGGCCAGGAAGGGCGCGTAGGACACCAGGGCCAGCAGCCAGATGGAGATGCTGGTCCTGGCCACCTGCGTCTCCGCCGACTTGTAGGTGCTGCTGGCTTGGCTGCACGCCTGCATCCTCAGCTTCCTCCTCCTCAGGATGAGGATGATCCGCAGGTAGGTGAAGAGAGGCACCAGGAAAGCCACCACCACGTTGGGCAAGGTGATGAAGACGAGGTAGTTGACGCAGAAGGGGCTGTAGAGCACCGAGATGCTCCTCTCTGCCCGCAGGCAGTTCCAGCCCATCAGGGGCAGGCAGCCCAGCAGGAAAGCCAGCAGCCAGCTGACGAGGACCACGGCGATGGAGTGGTGCCTGGCCACCCTGAACCTCGTCCTCATGCTCCTGGCCACGGCCAGGTAGCGCTCGATGCCGATGCTCACCTGGTTGTAGATGGTGGACAGGATGGAGGTGGTGTACAGGGCGTAGGGAGCCAGCATGTCCTGCGAGCCAAAGATGGTGACGTCGGGGTTGCTGATGAACAGCATGGAAATCCAGAAGCCGGAGAAGCTGGTGAAGAGGTCAGACACAGCCAGGTTGCAGAAGAGGATGGAGATGGGCTTGTGCAGGTCCCTGGTGGCCAGGCGGGTGACGATGACCAGCCCGTTGAAGATGACGGAGGTGACGTTGATGGTCAGCTGGGGGATCCCCAGGGCCAGCACCAGGTAGTGACTCCAGATCCCCGTGTAGTTGGCAGAGCAGTTTGAGAATCCATTCATGGTGGGAAGCTCTCCTGGCAGCCCCTCTGCTCATCCCATGCTCCCCGGAGCTCCCACCTCGCCGCTCCTGCCGCAGCCGTGCCACGGATTAAACTTTAACCTGTGCCTCTCTGCATTTGGGCTGCCAGCTGGGGGCTGTGCTGATCTCCTCGCAGTTGCTAGGATAGCCCAAACTGCAGAACGCATTTCCCACATGGATGAGCTGCTGGAAACAACCTTTGACAAGAAAACACAGCCCAGGGCTTGGGGAGATGGGTGGGCACACCTGCAGTTTAAAGTTCTTGATTCAGCTTGAACTCACAAATTAATTAGATCATAAAGGATCAGAGAGCCAGGAAAGGGAGAGCAGAGTTTTGTCGTTTTGGAGGGGAAAGTGTGTGGCTGAAATAAAACATCAGTGCTGTGTCACCAACCTGGACCCCAACAGCCCAGAAAATCCTTCTCCCACTCAATCCTTTCATGGCAGCACAGCTAAAACCCAGCAACATCACCACCCATGCCTCTGCTACAGGATATTCTGTGTTTATTTCAGGTGGCTTGTTCATTAATAAACCACTATCAACACCACTGTAGCTTTTCTTTCTCCATCTTCTAAATGCAAATGGTTTTTGAGAACTTAGATTGAAAATGCTAGAGACTTGGAGGGACAAAAAAAAGCTCTGGAGACAGAGATTCCATGCTCTCAGCAGAGGGCACTGCTGGAATAAAATACAGGGAACAGTGGGAGCAGGGAGATTTTACACAGCTGAGCAGTCCAGGTGAGCAGGACAATTATCCAAGTAAAGCCACGTTATTTATTCTGATTCAATTCATATTTTTTTGTTACCTTGATGAAGGATTCACCTTCACTGGTCACAATTTTCTACCACGACCCTGCCAAGCAGCTCAGCTGAATTTATGGGCTCCCAACTCAGCACTGACCATTTACAGCAGCAATTCCAGCCCCAGAGATGGGAATCTGTGAACTCTGATAGCCCTGCCAAATTTCAAATGTAAGAAATTTAGGCTGTAGTTTTGATTTTAAAAAGAAGAATTCTACTGCTTTCTCTTTTTTCTTTTTTTTCTATTGAAGTGCATGAAAATGCATTCAGTTTAATGTGCAGTCAGCATCCACCATTTTTGTGTACTAGGAATACTTTATTATTACACTTTTTAAGCATGATTATTATACTTTATACAAGTCTAGGCAAGCAATAAGTATTTCAGATGGTCCCAAGGGAATGACTACATAGAAATAAGGGCTGAGAATTGATCAAGCAAGCCTGGGGGTCTATTAACACCCTATAAAATATTCCTCTCCCAGTGTCCCAGATAAAAAACCCTTTGTAATCCCAGCTGGCAGCCACACCTCTGGTGTGAGGTTGCTGCTGAACAAGGGCCCCACTATTTCTGTCCCCTCTGTGCCAGCCCAGCAAATCCTTCCACTCCCAGCAGAGGTGGCAGCACTGCCCAGATGGGCACAGGACACTGAGATGAACAGAACATCCACAGAGCAAAACAGCTTTGAAAACACCCTGCTGGCTAAAAATAACTTCTCTGTGAATTTGGGCTCTAGATATTCCTGAAAATGCTGCTTGAAGTTGCTCTAATTTGAAAATTTGGTGCTCGAGCACAAAACGCTAAACGATGTGAGATCAGAATGTAATTAAAGTAATATCAAGTGGTATAAATAGCTCTCCACAAAAGATTTGTAATCTGATTTCCCTAATAGAATTGCATACAAATTACCATCATGTTGCTGGATTAAGGGAGACAACAGTGTGGGAGCTGCTTTTTTAGTGGGCTTTAGTATACAGAACCCTCAGATTTTTATATCCCAACCCTCTGTGATGCAGTTGGAGCTCCCAAAATCAGATGAAAAATACTTTAGATTTAAAGCCCAACCTCTTCATGGAATAACCTCAACTCAAGGGCATTTTTCTACTCCCATATTCCAGGAACTGTGAAGCATTCTCTGTACTTATCTCACTATACACCGGTGAGGAAATTGTTATTTGCATCCTATAAATGGGCAAAGAACAATCCCATTGTTTGTTTAAGGTGACACAGGATTCCAGGGAGCTCAATCTGATCTCCAGGATCTCAGGCTGACACCTCCAACACTGACTGTACCTTGCTGGGGACACCTCTGATTCATATTTACTGAGAATCCACCTTCTGCGACATTTATTTGTTTCAGTTCTGTTTTTCTTTTAGTTCTGTGATTGTATTTACATTTGTATATCTGGATGCCAAATTTGTTTAGATGGATGTGTAAGAAATGGCCTCGTTTTGTGGAATTATCTGTTGATTGTGCCTGAAAGAGGCACCAGAGGCTTCAGGCTGAATTTTCTGTGATGGTTCAAGTGTGGAAAATCCCAAGTTCACCCACCTGAGCTCATGGCTTCAGAATTGCCCCCAAGTGCATCTCTCAACCTCCACAAAGCTCCCAAACCCACAGCTGATCCCAAAACAGGGAATTCATCCAGGGGCTGAGCCCCAGCCCTGGGGCAGCTCCCACCTCACCTTGGTCAGGCACAGGGAAACTGGAATTGTGCCTGGAACTCCAGAGGAAACCTGCATCCTCCTGATGGAACCTGAATCCCACAGCACAGGGAGGAGAAGAGATGAGCCACAGGAGGTTTGGTGAATCCAGAAAGGATGAGAGGGATTTCACTGCTCTGCTTTCTGCCCTGTCACATTCTCAGTTCCTGACTCCAAACCTTGGGAACTGGGATGGTTTTGCTTTCTCCCCATTGTCCCTGCACTGTCACCACACTGCAGGCACCAAACCTGGCCAAGAAAAAAGAAAAAAAAAATAAGTCGAGTGAGGTGAGCAGCTCAGCAGAATCATTCCATGAGTCCAAGTCTCACTGCCACAACCTTCAGCAAAGCTGTGGGATCAGAGCATTCCCTGTGGGGTCAGAACATTCCCTGTAGGGTCAGAACAGCCCCTGTGGGGTCAGAACATTCCCTGTGGGGTCAGAGCATTCCCTGTGGGGTCAGAGCATTCCCTGTGGGGTCAGAGCAGCCCCTGTGGGGTCAGAGCATTCATCCCCTGTGGGGTCAGGGCATCCATCCCCTGTGGGGTCAGGGCGTCTCCTGTGGGGTCAGAGCATCTATCCTCTGTGGGATCAGGGCATCCATCACCTGTGGGGTCAGGGCATCCATCACCTGTGGGATCAGGGCATCCATCACCTGTGGGGTCAGGGCATTCCCTGTGGGGTCAGAGCATCTATCCTCTGTGGGATCAGAGCATCCATCCCCTGTGGGGTCAGAGCATCCATCCCCTGTGGGGTCAGAGCATCCATCCCCTGTGGGGTCAGGGCATCCATCCCCTGTGGGGTCAGGGCATTCATCCCCTGTGGGGTCAGGGCATCCATTCCCTGTGGGGTCAGGGCATCCATTCCCTGTGGGGTCAGGGCATCTCCTGTGGGGTCAGAGCATTCATCTCCTATGGGGTCAGGGCACTCCCTGTGGGGTCAGGGCATTCATTCCCTGTGGGGTCAGGGCATCCATTCCCTGTGGGGTCAGAGCATCCATTCCCTGTGGGGTCAGGGCATCTCCTGTGGGGTCAGAGCATTCATCTCCTGTGGGGTCAGGGCATTCCCTGTGGGGTCAGGGCATCCATTCCCTGTGGGGTCAGGGCATCCCCCTGCCCAGTCTCTCCATGGGCATCATGAGGCCTGTAAGGAAGAAACAGACAGGAAAGGGAGTAATACAAATAAGGATCCTATTTATCCAATTTATGTTTCAATTTGCAGATTAAAGCCTTCCTTTCTGGAGAGGAAGACACAAATGGGGTGTGTGATCTCCTTCCAAGAATTTTTGGAGCTGTTTTGAAAACACAGGGCTCTGCTCCTCCCCTCTCCAGCCTCTCTCCTGGAGGAATTTTTGTCTGCCAGGTTTGGAGTGATCCCTTTGGAGAACCTGGGAGACAAACACCTGGAACCAGATGTGGCAAACAAAACCTCTCCACTGCTCAGCTGGTGTGAAGAGGGCAGAGCACACCTGATCCCTGGTGCTGGGACAGAATTCCCAGGGCAGCAGAGCCAGGGAGGATCAGATCCTGCACGTGGGAGATGAAATTTTAATGTTCCTGCTGCACCCAGAGCTCTGAAATTCCAGATTTACCCTAATGAATAAAGTGACAGCACACAGCTGAATGAGGACTCTCTGTGTTTCCTCCCTCTGCAGGGTGGGAATCCCAACCACCCACTAATCCCAAAACCCATCTGTGTTTAAAATTGCTCCCCTGTCCCTCTGCTGGGGCAGCTCATCCCTGGACCCAGGCCAGCCTCACCCTCTCAGCCTCTGCTGCTCCATAAAATCAGAGCAGTTTTTACTGGATTTGATGTTCCCACCTGTCCTTCCTGTAGCTACCAGGAAAAACCAGCCTGGAATTCAGAGATCTGCTGAACTTTGTGTTGTCCTCTCACGTCTTCAGGTTCAATGTCCAAAAGACTTTATGGAAAATGCAGCCAGTTCTTGGTGGCATCTCAGGACAGTTTTGGTTTTGAAAGGAATCAGAATTATCCTGATGTCATGCAGAACTGATATCCAAGCACCTGCCAGGGAAGTTTCCTTAGGAAAAAAAAAACAAAACAAAACCAAAAATAAGGAGATCAAGTGATGCCAGCCCTGCTTATTTAGGTGAAAGAAAAGCTTTAGAAGGAAAGGAATGTCTTTGTCTGAGTGTGACTTCATTTTTGAGCTCAAATAAAGGTTTAATTAACGTGACTGCAGTGCAGTTTATTACCACTTTGCTAATGACAGGATGGAAGATTTAGAAACAAAAAATAGGAAAAAAAAAGAAAGAAAAAGAAAAAGAAAACTAAATCAAAAATCCTGATTTTTCAAGACCAAAATTTCTAACCCTCAGCTTTTCAGTCCTGAACAGAGCACTTCAATGAAATAGAGCAGGAAAAAAAAAATTAAATCCAAACCAGAGATGTTGGTTCAGCTCCCCAGTGAGGAGCATCCCAGGGAAGGAGCAGAGCCCAGCAGGGAATTGTCTCTTGGATGCCCTTGGAGGCTGCAGCTGGCACAGCCCTGCAGTGCTCAGCATTCACCTGGCCCTGCAGAGGCAGGGAGAAAATGAGAAAAATGAGAAAATGAGAAAATGCCAGCAGCCCCCTCACTGTTCTCCCCCTCCCTGCAGGAATTATTTATTTACCTCATCACCGTGTGCAGGGCAGATCAGCACCAGGGCAGGGTGGAAATTCAGGAGAATTCATTGGTGGAATGTTATTTATATTCATTTGTTGTTATGAATAAAGGAGCTGCTCTGGGTGCCCACTGCCAGAGAAGCAGTGCAAGGCTGCTCTGGCTCTTTTTCTTTCTTTTTCCTGGCTCCTTTTGATTGAACTCAGCCTCTGCTGGGATCATTTCCCTTCCCTCTGTCCATCCTGCTCCTCTCCACCCAGCCCAGGGACATTTGGGGAAGGACTTTGTCTCATTTGTTTTCCTCAGCTGGATCAAAATCCACCCTAAAAATCCTGTAATAAATCTGTGTCACTTTTCTTTGTTGAACATAAAGTCCGAGTTGCTTCTGAATTGTGTTTAATTCCAAACGTGAAATTAAAAAATTTAGATAGGAAAACAAGGGGGCCAAACCCAAAAATCTGTATTTATATCATACTACAGTCGCAGAAGCAAAAAGTTGAGAAAAAGCATTATTAAAAAAATGTATTGTTGCCTAATTACGTATGTAAGGTGTTGTATGTCACCTAATGAACATTTCCTGTTGCTGCACATGGAATTCCCATTTTCCAGTCCCTCAAATCAACTCCAATCCTGTTTGGGGAACTGTGGGATGGAAGTGAGGGGGAGTTGGGGTTTTATTTGTCTGGGGTTTTTTTTTTAAGGAAACATTAACTTTAACACACGTATTAATTGAATGTCATGAGGCTGCCAGGAGAGAAACTCCCAGAAAATAAAAATGCAGCATTTTGCTGCTGGGTTAAACCTGTGCAGGTTGCAAAGCCTCAGTTACTCACCCAAGGCTCCTTGCCCAGTGCCAGGAAACCTCACTCCTTTTGCCATTCACTTGGGAGAATGAATAAATTTAGGCAAATCAGGAGCAGGGCAAATCTGGAGAAATTACAAAGGGGAGGAGTTCACCTTCCTGCTATGGCTTTCAGGTCTGTCCTGGACTACTTACTCCAGTATAAAACTGAGAGCAGAAATATGATCACATCCTCAGGAGTCTAATCAATTCTGGTTTCAACACTGAGCCTATTTAAAATAGAGAATGGAATTGCTGCTCCTTGCTCTCTGCTGCCTGCACTTTCTCAAGACAGAGGCTGTAGGTAAGTCCTTCCCTGCTCTTTCTCAGCCCACGTGAAGGTTGCTCTTATTTCTGATTTGTTTCTGACTGTCAGGACAAGCAGTGCAGCCTCTCTGATTCTTCTCTTTGGTAAATGAAGGATGACTTATTTATTTCTCTGCTTTTTTTTTATTTGTGTTAAAACATCAAGGATAGGCTTTTCTCATGAATGAATGAGTGCTTTGGGGGTTTCTTTTCACCTTTAGAGATTCTATCTGCCTTCCTCCTCCAAGAAAAATCAATGAGCTTTGACTTGATCCCTGTGTTTTATTATGTACGTGCATTTAAAATACCAAAACTTAATTTCTTTATCTTTAAAACTACTTTGAACTTGAAAGAGATGGCTTGTTTGAAATTTCTCCTCCCTTTGCTTTGCTGTGTACGATCCAAGATGAAATTCTGCTGAAGGAGAAAGAACAATATGTCTTTGCTGCATCAGCCCCATCTATTTTTGCTCCCTGGGCATTATAAGTACACTGTGCACTTAGGATGGCTCAATTAAATAGCAATCTATAATTAGTATTGAAAAATGCAAAAGGTATTTTATTTTCCCCCCCTGCTTCTATTCAATCAGCAAGTGCTGCAACACTGAATAAATCCCTTTTCCTATGCAAATACCAGCACAGAGCCTCACTGCAGCTCTTGGGAGTGAGGAGGGTCCATTGTTTGCACTAAAATAGAGCAGAGTGCAGTGAGGAGAAAAGGGATCCAGCATTATCAGGGGAAAGTGCTGCCCTGAGATCTGCTCCATGCTGCTCAAGCAGATCAAGGTTCAGAGGTGCTCACAAAGTCCTGCAGTGTTCCCCTGCCTTTATTTCTCTGTTCTTGATAAATTCTCTGTCCCTCAGCAGCTTGGCTTTTCCAGATTCTTACCTGGCAGCTCCAATCCCTTCTGGCTGTTCTCTCTGCAGGTAGCACGTGGGGCAGGTAAACAGAAACACAAAAAGCTTTTGCTCTCCCAAAGTCTGCCACTGGTGTTTGCTTGCTCTTGATTCCTGGCTAGCAACACTTCAGGGGTTGCCCATTAAGGGGTTTATTAGGGAAACCTGAACCACAATCTAGAAATTCTTTGTGGCTTTATTAGGTTGGTGTCAATAATTAGGGTTTACCTCTTTATCAGAAAGAAGTAGCACAGGAAATGCATATATTTGGGATATATGATCATTTGTAGGCATTTTTTGCCCCTCCTGGTTATTTCTACATTTTTCCTTGAGTGTGGACCAAATCACACAGTCATCAATGCACAAGAAACTTGCTCTCTGCACCTTCTTCTCCAAACTTTTCCTCAGGCAGAAGCTCCACAGGATACATTTTATTTTATTAAATTAAAGGCTATGCACTTCAAGAAACTCCACTTTTGACAATCAGCTGAAATTCCTCCTTGCTGTATTCCTTCTCATTATCTTTGTTGGCTGTTTTTTTTTTTTTCCTAAGTAAACATTTCTTTGCTATCTTGCCACTTCTCAGGAGCAGCCTGGGTGATCCTGACCATTGAACCCTGGCAGTTCATAACTCACTGAAACACTCAAATGACTGATTGCTAATCTTTGAGATTGCTGCCAGCCTTGCCTCGATAGCAGAGCACCTGTGTTTGAAAATGACCATTTCCAGTCCTTAGAGGGCTTTCTAAGGAAAGAAGGGTCATTATCCATTGGAGGAGAGGGAAACTGAGGCACCTGGTGCAGTCACCTGCCAGGGGTGAAACCATCCAGATCTCAGTGCATTCCATTTCCAGCTGCACTGACCCACCCCAGCTTTCCTTCTGGCTCCTTTGAGATCCTAGGGATTCTCTGGTGCTGTTCTGGGGGAAAAGAGAGACAAAGTGTCTGCAATTCCCAGCAGGAATACTCCAAACTTTGTGAGAGTGGGGCTTTGTTACTGTGCCATTCAGAGAGCAGAGATATCCATCCATCCATCCATCCATCCATCCATCCATCCATCCATCCATCCATCCATCCATCCATCCATCCATCCACCCATCCCTCCAGCAGCTCTGGGGTGGGGTTACAGCAAAGTCACTGCAAATTAATTTTCTTCAGGGGGAATGGAATGAACCCCAGCACGTTTTAACCTTTTGCTTTATCACAGAGCAGGACTCAGCCATGAGAAGACAAATCTCCCACACTCCATGCTCTGGTGCTCCAAAAGATTGATGCCTGATAGGACATTCCTCTGATTTAGATGAGATTAGATCCCTCTAATTTTCTATATTTCTGTTCACATGCTTTTACCCTTCACAAAGATTAAATTTACATAACCATGCGGACATTGACGTCAGCATCAATTCTCACTCTGGGGTTTCCTCAGGGCCATTCAGGTACAAAACACCCCTCAGAGCTCCATCAGCAGCTTTAAAAAAAAATAATTAAGAAAATAAAATTATGCTGTGACTTCTTCCCTTTCCAGTTCTGATGGTGTGGACTGCACTCAGATCTGTGGCTGGGCTCCAAATCCATTTTAGGGCTGGCAGAGTTGGGATGCTGGCTCACTTGGACACACTCTGGGGGTGAAAAGCTGCATTTTCAGCTGGTTAAAAACAAGGGTAATAAATGCAATGTAAGATCTGTAGCACAGAGAAAAGGCAGTGAGCAATAGGAATTATGGAATTATACCTCTGGTGTCTCCATCAGGTCTGGATCCAGCTGCCCCTTCCCCAGGCACGGATCCTCCTGGCTCTTCCATGGGATGCTGGAGGCAGAAAAGCCTTTGACACTTCTAAAAAAAACAACATAAACCTTGAGGTCTCCTAGAAAAGCTGCAAAGTGCAGAGTCTGATTCTGTGCAGGCTCTTTTCCCCACTTGTGGCATTGCAGGAGATGCTTTGTGGTGTTCCAGGATATATCCAGTGGCCTCTTATTTGATTTTTAGTCATATTTTTAGCCACAGGATCAGCCATCAAAAGCTCAGCATAAAAGGCTGCAAAAGGCCAGCAAAGCTACCAAGTGATCTGCTTGAATTAAATTTTAAAATAAATAATTCTGGATTGCATTTTTATTAAAGGAAGCAAGGCAAAACCCCTGACAGAAGGAAATCACCTTAGCCCTGGATTCTCATTTTTTGTCACAGCTCCTGCCTTTGCTACAGGACATTTCTGAGGGTCATTATCTGCAGCAGAGTATCACAGGTCACAGCTAAAAACCTTCCCCTGCTCTCTGACACAAAGGAAGCCTTTGCAGATGTTCACAGGGCACATCCAGAATCCCTGAGTCCCTCTGGATTTTTCCTGTAGTCCCAAAGTGTTCCCAAGGCCTTATCCAGCATCTGATTTATTAATTAAAAACATCAGAGGTGCTGCCCTGCAAGGCTCCAGCACCACTATAAACCTGATTTTCAGGGCTAATTCCCCACCTGCAGAAAGGTAGGCATCCCTAGGAAAAATAAAATTCCAGGTTAAAAGTGAAGAGAAGTGAGTGGCCACAAACACTTGTAGAGACACAAATCTTGAGGTGAATTTTGGAGCTGATTTTGTCTGTCCAAGGGGCTTCCTGAGGATGTGCAATGCTTCAGAATGTATAAATATTCTCATGTCCATATGCTCACTTTGTGCTCAGCAATCCCATTAATTAGAAAGACAGGCTGAGACAACAATTGCTTTTCAGTTGTTTTGTCTTTTACACTAAAAATAGAAAGTTTCACAAAGCCAGCTAAAAATAGGATGAGCCCAACACAAGCCAAACCTAAAAATAAATCACATGCAAGCCCAGCTTTTGGTGTTTTGGTGGAGGAGGATGCAGAGGTGAGAGCAGATTTTGGGGATGGGTTTGAGGGCTCTGGGATGGGCAGGGACAGGGGGTGACACCAGGCTGAAAAATGGGAAAAAAAACCCACTCAGGTGAAAGAGAGAAGGGATTTGAGTTAAAAATCAACATATTCCTGCTGTCCCAGGCAAAAAGATCACTCACACTCCCAACATCATTAATAAAAACAGCTGGCCAAATAGAAAATGAGTAAACTCTTTATCAGGAGCACAAATTAAGGCTGGTCAGCTCTGGCTTAGGGGTTATATGGCATTTTCCAAGCAGATTTGGGAGCTTTGATGGAATTCAGGCAATCTGAGTGAGATCCAAAGAGCTGAAGGGTCTTTTCCTCGATCACACAATAGCACCTGGCAGGATGCCCCAGGCAGCAGCACCTCCTGGAGAACTGCACAGGAGAGGCATTTCTCAACTGCAGGAATATTTTAATTTTTTTTTCTTTTTTTTTTTTTTTTGGCCTCCAGCTTGCAAAGGAGGCTTGATAGCTAAAACAATTGAAAACGTTTGCAATAAAATGAAAACAATACGTAATTGTATTGTTTTTTTCTGCTAGCCCCGTGCCAAGGAGCAGCTCTGGGCAGGAAACCAGTTGTAAATTCCAGGAGGAAGAGGCTGAGATAAGTGGGACTCACGTGCCAAGAGAGACTCCCTAAATTTAACTGTCCTGAACTCTTGGAGGAAGAGGCAGCCCTGTCCAACCTTACTCTAAATTAAACCAAATAAAGTCATTGTGACACCTGTGGGAGATACAGAACCACTTGAATCAAGGATAAACCCATAATAAAATGTAAAAGAAAGATATAATTGATAAAAGAGCGGGTGCAGGTGTGGATATCTATATCTTTATATCTATCTATATTTAATCTGTATTTATATTTATACCATCTACATCTGTATCTATATATATCTATATGTCTATATATCTCATGTCTATATATCTATATGTCTATATATCTCATGTCTATATATCTATATATCTGTATATCTATATATCTGTGTATCTATATATATATATATCACAGCAATGATTTCAGCACCTCAACCACAAAAACAAACCAAAAAAAAACCCTCCCTAAAAGACTGAAAACTCCACTTTCTGCTGTGCTCTCCCAGCAATAAAATAAGGTACAAAAATTAACTTTATTTTTTAGGCTAAAATAAAAAAGAGAACGTGGGAGCTGAGGTGGGATTGGAGGAGGGACCTGAGGGGTTCCCAAAAAAGGGGGTTCAGGGGGAGATTTGGGGATGAAGATGAGATTGGGGAGATTTGGGGATGAAGATGAGATTTGTGAAGATTTGGGGATGTAGATGAGATTTAGGGATTTTGGGAAGGCAAAGGGCACCCTTGTCAAGAGATGGGACAGAAAATGGATGAAGCCAGGACAGGAATTACAGATACAGAGGGAACTCTTTGAATGCTGTAAACACCAGGGAAAGAAAAGAATTGTTTAGGGTGGTTCTGTGATATTTCTAGGAGTGATGGGATGCAGATAAGGAAGTGGAAAATGTAAGCTATTAAATAGGAAACATTTCCTGACAGCGTGGGCTAATGGACTGTGCAAAAGTCTTCTAAGGGAAGTGGCAGGAGCCGCTCAGACAATTAAAAGTGTCTTGGACAATGTGCCTGAGGGCATAATCCTGCCTAAAACCCACAACCATGCCTGGATGTGACGAGGATCTTCCCTAATCCTTGGTGGAAAAAAAGCCCCAAAGCTCAGGGGAAGAAAGATCCATTGTGATGCGAGGTTCCTATAGGGAGGGAGGTGTCACATCCGACTCAGATAAAATCCAAATGCAAATTTTCCTGCTCTGGGACTGTGTGGTTCCTCCTGAGCAGCACCCACACAAAGGATCCCCAATGTTCCATGGCTGCCAATCCAAAAAAAAAAAAAACAACAAAAAAAAAAATTTAAAAAAAAAAAAAAGGAAGAAGAAAGAAGCCCTAATTCACAATAAACATGAATCAGCTGTTTGCTAATTAAACATTCGGTAATGTTTAATTAGGTCGTTCTTTAAGGTTTAACATCTTCAAGGGCATTTTTCTTACGAAATGCTGAATTTATGTGTTGTTCTATTTCACTGATACCATCCAACCCAGTGTGATAAGGGCTTGTAGAAAACACAATCCTTACCTTGTTCAGAGACTTTGAAGAGGATTTGGTGGAAAAACGCAAAAATCAGATCCTAATTATCAAACACTTCTGAGTGCTGGGTGTGAGGCAGCTGGAGCCACCGAAGGCTGAGTTTTCAACATTACATTTGATTTTATTAAACTTTTTCTCCCCATCATTTTGATGACCAGGCTGGAAGATTTGTGTCAGTTTACTGAGACGTGATTGAAACCCACAAGTTTATCTGAGACAATTTGTTCAGGTGATAAAAACTCTTTGAGAAGGGTGGGACGTGGATTTGCCACCAAAAATCTCCATAACCCATTTCCCTTCCCCCTCTGGCACACAGATCCTGATTCAGAACCACCAATTTGGGGGTAATTCCCCTTCCCTCTGTGGCTCTGTTTGATTTTTGTGGTTCCACAGCCTTGGAGCTCCTGCTCTGACTCCCAGCTGTAGCTCAGATCACCTGGAAAAATCAGATTTATGTTGCAGAAATGCTTTGATGTCCAGACCATTCCTCTCCCCTGCCACCTTCCCCCTCTGCTTCCCATCCCAAAGATTTTTGGGAGCAAATCCTTCCAGGTTATTCCTGCTGAGCACCAGTTCTTCCCCCCCTGAAGGTCCCTTGGTGTGTAAATGGCCAAGAAACTGCCAAATCCAGGCTGCTGGGATTGTTCAGAGTTCACACTGACCCCTGAGCAGCTGCCAAAACCACACCTGGACTCTTTGATCCGTGCAGAAGCCGCACGTGGAGCACGGCTGGGCAGAGGAGATCAGCTCACCTGGCATTCTGCAGCCATTCATCGATTAAAATATTGATTTAAATATCAATTAAGGCACTCGGTGACGTTCTGTGCTTGCAATTTCTCCTGCTTGCCGGTGGGGATGAGGAAAAACTCTGTCCTGGGAAAAAATAAAAAAAAAAGAAAATGCAACAATCAGCGCTGGAAAGTGAAGTTTTGTGATTTTGTGGGGATTTTTTTGTGTGTGTGTGTTTTCATCCTGCCAAAAGGATGAAACCGCATCAACCCCAATTTTTGGTAACACCATAGAAAACTTATCACACTTTGCTTTTCTTCCCAGTCTTGCTAAACTACAAAGTGAGGCAACATTGTTTTCATTTTTGTGGAAGAAAAAACAAAACTCTGGGTTTTTTTAAGGTTGTATTAATTGCCACAGGTCTCCCTCTGTGTCACAGCTGCTCAGGTTTTGTAACAATTCTCTATTTATAACTTCTAAACCCTTAATAGATGGATGTATTGTTATGCCACTGATATCAAGATAAAGGTGTTAAAAGCTTTCCAGCAGGTGTGTTATAAATTAGAAATTAAGGTAATTACCAGTCGAGTGACAGGGCTCCTCCATAATTATCCTTAAAATTGATTAGCCATTTATTAAAATGTCTATAATTTACCAATCACAAGCAAACAGAAGGAGTGGAATTAATCATCATTATAAGAAAGTTTGAATTGTTATGGATTAAAGTTAAATAGCCCAAGAGAAGTATCCCTGTCAAAGTCAATTTAAAGTTTACAATAAATAAAGAGCCACTGAAGTAACTTGGGATAAACAAAACAATCCTCCTTTCCTGGCTATATAAAGTTAAATTAGCTCTTGTCCTCTGAATTTTTCTATATCTTTTGACAATGAGAAAGGGAAATTCAAGTGCTCTACTGAAGAATTTTGCACCCATCCCTGTGGGTTAGAGTTAGACCAAAGATCCTCCAGGTCCTGCAGGAAGTGAGATCCTTAATTTCTCTGATTTGCTCACCAAATAACCTTCAGAGGAGTTCCTGGAACAGACTGAGATAAATCCTCTTTCATAAGTGAATTTACAAGTCTGTGAAAGGCTGGCAAGTGCAGAGCTGATAAAAGGAAATTTACTTTAACACTGCCTATATTCAAATGTGGAACTTTTGCCTCGAGTTGAGGAAGCCAAGGTTTGAAAATCAAATTCTTCAGGGCTGCAACCCATCCAGAATTCTGATGATCCAGTGTCCTGAAGATTCCCCAGCACTGGTTTTGGGGGGATATTAATGGCTGTAAAGTGATTTATGAGATCAGGAGGAGATCCAGAGAGGGCTGAGCTGCAAATCCATTTCCCTGTTGCTTTTTGGGGGAATAATTTGTCCGGATTTTCATCCACCTGTTTTATTTCTTTTTTTTTTTTTATTTCTTTTTTTTTTTTAGTGGGCAACTGGTGCTATCGGTCCCAGAAGTGTGAGCAGCCACAGTGTGAAGGTACTGCCAAGCACTTTATTTTTCCAATCACATTGGTGATTTTTCTGCTTTGCAAAGGGGCTGCTGAGAGAAATAATGCAAAAAAAAAAAATCCACAGAACTAAGCCTTTAATGCATCGTGGTCACATTATTTGTGACCATGTGCTAAACAGGGGAATTTGAAGTGTTTGTGGTAATTGCTATAAGGATAATGTTGAAATGTACAAATACATGTAAAAATGTAAATACACAAATGTAAAAAAAAGATGGAGTGATGTCTCAAATAGTTGGGTGGTTTGGTTTTCTCAAGGATTTGCTGTCTGCGGGGTAAAAATAAATGATTGATTAATTAAAATCATCGATAATTTCCTTCATCCCTGAGCAGATCCTCCTCGATGGTACCTGGTGAACAAGGATTGCAATGGGAACAAACAGTCCCCTGTCAACATTGTCACCAAAAATGTGGTTTTTGACAAGAGCCTCAAGCCCCTGACTTTTGAGGGGTACGACGTGAAGGGCTCAGCCAAGTGGACCCTGGAAAATAATGGTCACACAGGCAAGTACTGCTGAGAGATGGATTTGGGCTTTCCCAAAAATCCCTTCCACAAAAAAAACCTCCCTCCACATCCCTGGAGATCAGCAGGGAGGCACAGATGAGATCCCTCTGCTTCAGAAGTGAAACTCCCAAAATATTTTTTGGTGTCAAAATTTCTTTGGGGAGTTTGTGGGGATGAAAAAGTTTTGGGGTTGTGCATGAGGTTCTTGAACATCTCAGAATTTCTGTGCAGAAATGGAGCTGGAGGTGTCACAGAAACCCTAAAACAAAACTCTCCAACCCAAAGAGAGTCCAGCACTGGGGGCAGGTGGGCAGGACAACAATTTGGGCAGAATTTTATCATTTTCTGCTGAAACCATTCCTGGGCTGGTTCTTTCCAAATCCTGACCTTGCACAAAGGATCCTGCTGGAGAAAAGCCTCGTGTGGGAAAGTCATTCACAGTGCTGGGTGTTATTAGTTCTTTAAATAATGAGCTATATTCTTCTCAGATTCAGCCCCGTTTTCTCTGCACACAGAAGTTATCTGATGTTGATCAGCTACTTAGTGAATCAGTAAACCGTGAATCAATTAACAGTAATTTAGAACTGTTGCACTTCCTCCACCTTCCTTCACAATGCTGAGGATGCTGCTCCAAAAAAAAATTATGTTCAATTACTTCGACTTAAAAAGTGGTCTATTTTTTTTTTTTTTTATTTTTTAAAGGTACATGTAGGTATTAAAATCCTGGATGGGTTGTCTCAACTGCCAAATCCTCAAAGCAGAAAGTAGCAAGTGGCAAATATTTCTGATTTAAAAGGGACAGGTGGGGAAGGCACCTGAGGAGATTTTAACAGGCAGAAATTCTGATTTCAACATTGCTATCGTGGCAGGCCACAGGATAAAGGAATGTTTTGACTTTTCACTAATTTATGGATTAATGACTTTCCCTTTACAGGGTGATACTCCAGGATGTCCAATTACAGTCCCTTTTACACCCAAATTAATATTTATAGGGATTGCTCCGAACTCTCATTTTCCCCAGCCATGCATAAGGATTAGGGCTTTAATCTGGGCTTTTAAAAATCTCTTCCTTCTGAGGGCAACCAATTCCTGTGCTAAATGGGGAGGTTATTGCTTAAATTACAGCTGCAATTAGAGGCTGCAGGTGAGATTAGACCCTCATTATGTTCGTGATGGGCACATAGCAAAGGTCGCTGTCTCAACGGCCTTAAGCTAAATAAACAAAGCCCACAAATGCATCTGACTCATCCATTTACAGATTAAAAAGCAAAGGAACTAAATGACTCATGCACTCTCCAAGTTCATTTGGAATTCAGAACAGAAATGGAATCTCTGGGGCTGCAATCCAGAATTTTCCTCTGGGGGTGCAATCAGGAATTTTCCTATGCAAAGAAAAGTGATGTGCTTAACGTGGGGGTCGTAAAAAGTAAAAATTTAAAGTATATCTCAAAGATGTACGATTTAGGTTTGAATTGCAGCACTACTCTGAATTAAAACAGAATATCTTTAAACCCTGCCCAAAGGAAATGTTACTGTGCAGACAACAGGAGATTAAAATGATGGTTAAAACCCAAATAAAATGGGATCAAATTTACTTTGATAGTTGGGGTTTTTTTAGAAAAAAATAAAATGAAGGAATATAGGGTCTCCTGAGAGGTATAAGAAGCTCTGACTCCAGAGGTCATAATGCTTACAATTAATCTCAAATTAAACTCAGCTATGGTTCTGTAAGAGTTCAGTTTCTGCAGAGAAGAATTTCTGGAACATTTCTGAAAATCCAAGTGAGAACTTGAAGATAAATTTGAATCTCAAGCACATCTCTGCTCTCACATACTCTTAATATAGGATCTGCTCTTCTCCTTTAAAACAATTTGTGGTTTTTTTCCCCCACAGTTAAAGTGACACTAAACTCATCCCCTAAATTCGGAGGAGGAGGCCTGGGGAGGAAATACAAGGCAGTGGAATTCCATTTGCACTGGGGAGTCCCAAGGGAGCCACAAAACATCCCTGGCTCAGAGCACAGCATAGATGGAGAGAAATACCCCATGGAGGTAGGTGGATCAAGGATTCCACCCCAGAACTCTGGAATTCTGAGATCCTGCTCACAAAACCTCTTGGCCAGTTCCCCATGGGAGGTGTGAGGGTGGAAATAATCACCCTTGGCTGTTGTGTTCCAGCTTCACGTGGTGCACATTAGAGAAGATGTTCCAAATGTGACAGAAGCCAAGAAAATTCCAGAGGGTTTGGCTGTGCTGGCTTTCTTTGTAAAGGTAGGCAGTGAAATTTTCAGCTGCCCCTCTCAAATCTCAACCAGCAGTTTGGCTGAGGGATTGTTCATGTCAATATTTTATGTTCATGTCAATATTACAATAGCCCAAGACTTTAACCTCCATATCTTCTGCAGGCATTCTGCCAGCACTGAGTTCTTCTACCCTTTCCTACATCCTGCTCACTGTTATTTTTCCTTGTGGCCCTTTTCTGTTTTATTAAAAGCAAGCACTTGTAGAGAACTAAATTAATGAAATATTGGGAATGAAAATATTTCCCTTTCAGGCTGACAAAGAAAATACAAACTATGCAACCCTTCTGAGCGAATTAGAAAATGTTCAATTCAAAGGTAAGGCACCAGGGATTTCACAAGCTGTGTGGGGTGAGGATAAAACCTGCAGCCACAAGCATCACAAGGGATTTTCCCCCGTGGTTTTTCCAGGGAACACAAAACAGATAGATCCTTTGCCACTGATGTCTCTTCTCCCACCTGAGGAAGACCTTAGGAAGTACTACAGGTATGAGGGGTCCCTCACCACCCCTGACTGCCACCAGGGAGTCATCTGGACCATATTTGTGAAGCCAGTGGAGCTCAGCCTGAGCCAGGTGAGTGGCACAGGGACAGCCTGGAGGTACAGAATTCACAGAATTCACAGTGCCAAAATTCACAGAATTCACGGTGCCGTGTCCCTGGGCTCCCTGCCCACATGGTGACACCTCAGCTGCCTCCTTCCCCTCACACCCCCCCTTGGCACAGCCTGAACCTGCTCCCCAGCTGCCTGACCCCATTAAATCATGGCTCAAAAAATGGCAGGAAAGGGGCAGGAAGGGGAAATGACGGCCTGAGGAGAAAGCCAAGAAACCCCCCAAGCTCAGCGCTCCGTCAGCAGCACTTCCACTGCTGCCACCTGCTCAGCCCCCATTCCACAGCCTTTTCTGCTGTGTGAGGACAGCAGAACACAAATCCCAATCCCAAACCTCGGGCCCAGCAGTGCCAGTGCTGAGCAGCCCATTGTCTGAGCTGCAGGCAGGGAGAGGGGATGGAATTAGGGGAGCTTGGAGAGCACAGCTGGTGCAGAGGCTGTGCCTGCATTTCAGCTCCTCACTCCCAGTGTGCTCCCAGTGCTCTCCCAGTGCCCTCCCAGTGCCCCCAGCACAGCCCAGGGTCACACAGAGCACCAGGAATCTGAGCAAGGACAGAATTGCTGCTGCTCCTGCCTCGTGTCAGCGCAGCATGCGTCAGGAGCTGGGGGGAACCAGACCTGGCTGCACAAAGGCTTTGGCTGCCACACGAAGGAAATGCCCCTGATTTCCAAGGCTGGAAGGAGCCATCACTGGGTGACCTCACCAGTGACCTCTGCCACAGCATTTCCCCTGAGCTTTAAGGCACAGGTTCAAAACCAATGCGAGGCAGGGCAGGTTTGCAGCACAAAAATTCCCTCGGCATCCTCTGGCAAAAAAAAAAAAAAAAAAAAAAAAAAAAAAAAAAAAAGCCAAAAAAAAAACCCCAAAAAACCAAAACCCAAGAAAACAGGTAAAAAGCTTGAGCAGGCTGTTGTGTTTTGCAGCTCGCCAAGTTTGCAACTCTGCACTTTGACTCCAGCAACTCCTCGGCCATGACGGAGAATTTCCGGCCGCCGCAGCCGCTGAACGGGCGCGAGGTGCTGTGGTCAGGGGCCAGCATCCCCCTGCCCCTGGCAAAGCTGCTGCTGCTGCTGCTGGCCCTGGCTCTGAGCTGCACCCTCAGCTCCCTGGGCCACTGAGCCCTGCCCACCCCATCCACAGCTGCTCCTTTAGGTCCTGTTGTTTTTTGCTGTTCTTTGTCTCAGCCTCTGATGGATTGTGTCCCAATACGGAATAGCCTGTCCTCCTCCAGACATGAACCAAGGGCTCCTGTGCTGCTCTGCTGGAACCCAAACCACCAGAACTTAGAGGAACAGGGAGATAAAGCATTCAAAATGCAGTTTTTAAAGCCAATACACTTAGAGAAATTGGGTTTTGTTCCAATACAGAATAGCCTTGTTCTCCTCCAGACATGAACCAAGGGCTCCTGTGCTGCTCTGCTGGAACCCAAACCACCAGATAAAGCAATTTTTAAAAACCAGTACCCTCAGAGAAATTGGACTATCCTGTAGTTTTAACACTGGAAGGAGCTGCACAGAGACCCTTGGAGAGGAATCTGTTCTTAAGTGCCTGTGAAGGGGTTGGAGCATGTTTACATTCAACACTGCAAATCTGGCAGGGAAATGTGGAGTAAATCCTCCAGTCCCACACTGTCCTACCTGAAGGTACAACACAGAGCAAAGATAAAAATGCTCACACACAGCCCAGCAGCATCTGGCTCATCCCCTCAGGGAAGGGCACTCACCCAACACACAAATCCCCCTCCTTCCTCCAGAACACCTCAGCTAATTTCAGATTTCACTGGATTCCCTCACCCTTCTCCTGCTGGGGGCTGTCAGGTCCCTCTGTTATTTATTTATCCTCCTCTGGGATGCCATGGCCAATGTGATGTGCTGGGAGCAACAAGGGAGGCTCATCCCCACAGACCAGAGGCACATCTGTGGAAATTCCCTCTCTTTGAGGGCTGCATTTGATCCCTTGTAGTTGTAATTCACCTGATGAAATAGGACAGCTCAAGAAATAGCTCTTTCTTATATATAAATATATATATATTTCTTTTATATATATGTAATTTTTTATAGTGGCATACCTGGAATATTCACATATGGTCAAGATTCATAGATTTTTTCCAAAAAAATTGTGGTTTGGACCCATTCCTTCAAATCTTACCCAATTAGTTATAAAAAACACATTGGGAAATGGGGTTTCCTTTTATTATTCCAGTTTTCTCTCTGAAGAGGGACATAACATTTCTTTTTGGTTAGTGCAATACAGCATTTTACAGCTTCTTTTAGGATTTTAGGTTTTGGCCACACCAAAATAGGATTTTATATTAGCAGATTTATAATTTTTTTTCCTTAAAGGGCAATGTTTGCAGAGATGACTTTATATATTTTCAGGAAAATGCTGGCATCAACCACAGCTCACCAAAGGGAGGGTGAAATTATTTTCATATTAATCAATGAGTAAAGCTTTAAAAAAACCTCCACATGGGGAAACAAATGAACCTATTGAAGTTTAAAAGAAATATTAATACTTTAACTGTACTTTTATGTAAGTGAAAACCTTTGGAGGAGCAAACAGAAATGAAATATTAAAGGTGAACAAAAGACCTGTATTAGAATTGTTCTGAGTTTTTATTTCTTCCGTCCTTGCTGAAGGGGAATCCAAAAACTCTTTCAGAAGAGGAATGTGAATTTTTTCCCCTCCCCTGTTTTGTTCACAATATTTAGGGTTGAGTTTGCATTTTTTGGGCAGGTTTTGCCCCTGCTGGGGCAGGGATTTGCAGTGCCCTGGGATGTTTGTAGTGTCAGCAGAGCTCTGGGCTCTGTTTCACAGTGTGTTCTCTGCACTCAGCAGATTCCTGCAGTTGGGCACCTTGCCCAGGTGTGCCCCACTCAGCTGCCAGGACAGGGAAATCCTGGTGATGGGAACATTCCTTGGGATACCTGAGAAATGCCCTTTGCACTGAACAAGGTGTGCAAGAGCCACCACCCCTCTCCTGCAGATTATTTCATCAATTCTCACTCTAGAGGCAGCTCTCTAAGGGATGACTGGAATAAACCCTGCAGGATCTGGTTCAGCTGCCATTTATTGCTAATAACAAATGATAAATCACAGGGCATGGCCACTAATTACAATGTGGGAGCATTTTATTTACTATGAAACAGATCAAAACAGAACTAAAAGGAAAAAAAAAATCTGCTTGGAAGAAGGTGAGTCTTTAAGAGCTCTACAGCACCAACCCCAGTGTGAATAAAATCTCCCTTTTATAATAAAACAAAAAAAAATTAAAATCCTGGACAAGATTTTACTGAGTGGCTCAGTGCTGTGGCAATAAGGAAAAGGGAAATTCTCCATCTGCTCCTGTCACAGGGATTGAGACCAGCCTGTTCTCTGCCCCCCTTTGCACCCAGGTTCTGCTCTGGGGCAGGAGGTGACAAGGACAGGACCAGCATTACTGCAGGAATAAACAAAAACCCCCAGCAAAAGCTGTTCCCAGGAAAAAGCAGGGAAAGACAAGAAGGCTTTGAGTGGAACATCTGATTTGCTTTGTGAGGATGGTTATGGAAAAGCAATTTGCTGTTCCACAGGTAACTCGAGGTGCTGGTTTTCAGGAATTCTGTCTCGGCCACGTTTGGCATGAAATTCTTTTATTGTGAAGACACCAGGAAATGACAGTCACTCCTGAAGGACAAATACCCAAGGCATGATACAGGAAAGGGTGGGGGAAGGAACATTTGGAAGGACCCAGCAAGAACATTATTTTCCCATGTCCAGAAGGGCCAGCACAGAACTGCACTGATACATTTCACATGTGTTGGAGCCAGAGCTGATGACTGTGGGCTGAAAGCTGCAGTCCCAGGGAAACTGGAACAACACTGGCAATTAAAACTGGGGTTAAAACAAATAAAACAAACAGGGGGTTGTAAAACCCATGCAAAAAGCAATCCTCCCCCAGCTTTGGGCTGCACCTTGGTTTGAGAGCAGTCTCTGGAGATGTGAGAGGTGAAGGCACTGCTCCTTCCCAGTCACCAGGGGAGCAGGGGGTGACAGCAGGGGCAGGCACAAAAAAATTCCTAATACAATGTGTTTTCAGCAAAACATTTTTCTCAGGAAGCATGAAGAGACAAGGAAACCAAACCATTACTCACAAGAAATGTATTTACGTTACCCACAAAGAATTCTGATAAATTTGGCAACTCCACTTACAGTCAGCTCCTCTTGTGACAAAACACCATCTCAAAGTCCACTTGTCTGGACACAATTAGTTTTCTGTGACTGCTGGGAGAGAAGGATAAAGGTTTTTCCTTTGTCCTTTCCTTCCTCACCCATCCAGATGTGGATTCCACATCTTGCCAACAAGCTCCCTGTTAAAAAGATGTCATGCAGCAAACCCATGTGAAAAATCCATTCACCCACCTGTAGCCACAAAAAAAAAAAAAAAAAAAGAATACAGAGAAGCCCATCAAACTTCCCAGGCTGGTGCTAGAGTTTAGTAAGTTTGGAGTTTAATAAATACCAGGTGTAACATCAACCCCCTCTGCTCCAGGAACAGGGATCACATTGCCCAGGAGCAACACCCCAAAAATCACAGCTGGACTCGATGAGCTTAAAGATGTCTTCCAACTTAAATGGTTCTATTATTCTATAAATGATTCCATGAAAAATTATTACTCTTGGAGATGAGAGGCTCTTTTTGATAGAGTTAAAAGTGGACTTGATTATTTTCTTGCACAAAGCACTAAAATGAGATGGGTTTTAAAAACTCTGCAATGACAGAAAAACAAATGACCTGGGAACTGAAGTGGCTGTAGAAAATGCTTTGTGTGGGAGAAAATCATATGTAAATTGGATTTTTAAAGAAAGGAAATGTAGGATTTAGTGGTGTACCTGTGGAAAAGGCAATGAAACCCCAGCTGGAAGCACAGCAGGGCCACAGTGACCTCAGCCAGGACACTTTTCCTTCCTGATCTCCTCCAAACTCCTCCTGAACAGACACAGCTCCTCCAAGACAACTGCTGAGAATGGGAACGTGCAGTTTTCATTATGAGGTTTAAATGCATTTCCTAAAAATAACCTGCTGTTTGGGGCTTTTAGTATCAGAAATAAATCCATATACACCGCTAAAAGCTGATTAAAATTAGTCACACAAGTAAAATTATGAGTGTAATTAACTACAGCAATTAATTGAAATGCCTTTGGCACGTTATTTCCCTTCTTGCAGTTGAATGCAATTTGCATTTAAAGTTATATCATAAAGGCTATAAGTTGGCAATCAATTTGGGTTATTTTATTACCTTTTACATCTTCTCAAGTGATTTAGACACCCAGTACTCAACTACAGTTTGATGTAAAGGAAACCCAAACAGCTGACACTGTTTTTGTTTCCCCATAATCCCCTCCAAGCCATCTCAACTTTTCCCTGCCCTTGCTTTTTATTGCCTCACAGGGATATCTTGGTTTCTCCTGAGTGGAATCACCTTTAGAATGTCACCACCCTTCCCCTCCCACCTGAGCAGGGCTGCTCCTTGTTCCCAGCACACCGAGAGATTTTGATGGATGAGTTTGCAGATTGGGGGTGGTTATGAAGAATTTATTAGAGGGAAAGAAAGGCAGAGAAGTTTTACATTTTGCTGATTGTGCTGATGTCGAGATTAAACTCTAAATAAATCATAGACAATCCCTATCAAGAGTGCAGTATCTTTGTAATCGTTGGAGTTTGTGGTACAAGAAGCTCTCGGCTTTACACAAAATGCTTTTTTCTTACAGGCAGTAAAACATAATGGTTCGTGTCCTGGAGCCCAGCAGCTACTGAGAAACAAAAGAATAATCCTGGTAGAGCAGCAGGGACCTCCTTGAGGAAAACAGAAGAAATTTAAATCTTAAAATAGTAGGATAAAGTAAAAAAACCCCAACAGTGGAGGTGCTGAAGCTTCTCCAGCGCTGCCAGCTGAGACCCTCTGTGACTGAGGATGCCCCAGCCCTGTGAAGCCAAACTGAGAAAAGGAGAATTCACCACTCATTCCCTCTCATTTTCATTCATTCCCTCTCATTTCCATTCATTCCCACTCATTTCCATCTCTTTAGGGGGTTTAAAGCTCCAAATCATTCCTGCAGCTCCAAAATTTCAGGACCTGGGAGCTGGGACGGTCCCAGAGCTCAGTCCACAGAGCAGGTTGGGAGCAGAAAAACTGCTCCGTTTACTCCAAGGGTTTTCTAACCCTGTTTTTAAAGCAGTATTTATATTTTTTTTTTGTTCAGATTGGCAGGAACACGGTGTTTTACCCAGCGCTGCAAGGAGGGCCGTGGGTCGCTCGCACACCGCCCTGCGCCGTTCCTGCCGTCCCCTCGGTAAACGGGAAATTGGGGTTTATGATCCCACAGATACGAGCGCACGTGGGATGGAACCAGATGGATTCATTCCAAAAATAAAGGGCCATTAAAGCTCCTAAAGCACAAACCTCCGATTGCACAGGGGTTTTTTTTTTTGGTTTTTTGTTTGTTTTTTAAAGGCGGCGCAGTTCCCGCCGCGGCCTCGGGGCTTGCGGCGCTGAGGGGCCGCGCAGGCCGCCCTTCACAAACGCCTCAGGAAAAAGTGATTAAAAACCCAAATCCTGCTCGGCTGCTCCTTAATGTGATCATTGACAAGTGGTTCGTGTTAATTATAGAAGTTTTGGAGTTTTTATAAGGAAAAAGTGATTAAAAACCCAAATCCTGCCCAGCTGCTCCTTAATGTGATCATTGACAAGTGGTTCGTGTTAATTATAGAAGTTTTGGAGTTTTTATAAACAGGAATACTTCAAAGAAGAAAAGAACATGGACCTAGATAAAGGGAAATATATGATTAAACCCACTCTGTTTAAATCGCCCTGTTATGAATATTGTGTATATAAGTTTGTAAAAGAGAAAAGAAGAGGGTTTTCCATAATCCTCAAAAAGTCCTCCATAAAATTTGAGAGATCCCAGGGCAATGCCCCTGTGTCCTCTCCCTTTATTTGAATAAAGAAAAAGGACTCTGTCTCCTTTTTGGACATAAACCTCTGGTGTTTGTGGATTAGTTTTCCTGACAAAAACCACCAAGATGTATCCAATGGAATTCATTTCCTCTCCTCCCATCCCTTGTTCATTTTTTTCCCCTTTAATTAAAAAAAAAAAAAAAAATCCACATCAATGACAGCAAAATTCAGCTTTACCAGGTGCTCGTAGGAGCAAACCAGGGATGCAACAAAAACTGGAATGCACAGCCAGGAAAAAAACCAGGCACACGAGGAAACTGCAAAGATTAGATAGGAACAGCAATATTCTGAAATAAAAAATCAATCTGTGCCCTACCAAAAGAAAAAAAATCCCAGATAAGGGGGTACAGCACCAGTGCAGAAATTAAAGAAAATACAAGTGATCTGCCCACAGCACACTCAGCTTTTGGTGTTCCAGATGTTTGGGGAATCTTAAGCTGTAAAATTACTGGAAAGTTTTTGATACTTGCAAGGGATCAGCATCAGCCAGCTGAGCTCCAGCAGGGAAATTTTTGTGAAAAAAGTGGCCAAGAGGGCTGGAAGGACTGGGAATGAATGGTGCAGGTTGTTGTCCAGCTGACAGGACAGCACAGCCAGCCAAAATAAATCTTCCTCAAATACCTTCCTTTGGAGTAATCTTTTATTTTAAGCAAAATACACAAACAAAAGAAAATAGTGTCAGTTTTACTATTGTACACATGAATCAAAAATATCCACTAGAATCATCACCAAAATAAATTATTGTCCCGGTCTGAAATGATGGGAAACTGCAGTTTTCCTTTCATTCAAGTGGAGGACATTTTATGGAAAGATATTCCTCAGGGATAACATACATTTTCATGGATTTGAGTAAGAGCTATCAGACATTTATTTATATTATGGCTGTGCATATTAAATTTAGTACTGTGGGAAACAGAACAAGAGCCTGATGAGGATCTTCAATGGTCATTTTTATGCAAGAGAAATGAAGGATGACTCTTCCAAAGTGGAAAAAGCCTTAAAACAGCAGCTGTGAAAATGAAATAGCAGATAGAATATATTGAATATATTTTTATATTTGGGTGACTGCACACTCGTTCTTTAGGCAGGTAACTCCATGCAGCATTTCCCCAGTAAAGCACTTTACAGTGCATTTTAAGACAGAGAACCCAGCTAAGAAAACCCTTCCCTGTCCCTCTTTTTCCTTTTTCCTTTTTTTATTTTTTTTAAGCACCCAGCAAAAGCAGTTTTGTTTAACGGGCTGGAGCAATCAGAGGGATCAGAGCTCAGGTTGCAGACGTGTCAGCTTTTCCACCACTGATCCTGTTCCCCTCAACCATCCTGCATTTATTTTTAAAAGGTCATTAAGCAAGACACAAAAGGTGAAGTGCAACGTTACAGATTTATAACCTGGCTGGGCTCTGCCTGGAACACAGAGCTCAGGTACAGGAGGAGGCTCTTTGTGCCACATCAAAGCCCAGCAGCCAAAGGCAGGGAAAGATGTTCCAAAGGGAAATTCACATCTGTCTTCTATCCCTCACCTCCCTTCAGTCATCCCTTAGTGTATTTTGGTTATTTGAACTCTGCCTTTCCTCACACTCAGCCTGGTTTTTGCTGTGCTGCAGCACCTGCCACTCTCATGGAAGAAAAATTTAAATTATAACCAGAGGCTTGGGCCCAATTAAATCAGTTAAATAAGAGATTTTGTGCTAAAAGCTGATCATTCTTCAGGTCACTCTTAATTCTTAACACTGAAACTGCAGTTAGTCAGAGCAGCCAGATCTCTGGGTTATGTTAAAATCCAAATTTAATGTCTTTTTGAACTGAGCCACTATTTGAACACATACACTGAAAACAATTACCTTTTCTCTCATAATTCATTCATAATCATTTAAAGGGAAAAAAAAATAATAATTGGAAGGAAAGGTAAGAAGTTTAAACACCCAGTGTGACATCCTTGCTCACATCTCGTGGCCCAGCTGCTCCTCTGATATGCTGCCAGCTCTTTATCAAAAAGCTTCCACTCCAACTCTCTTTGTTACCAGTTAAATGCTGGGGCTGCCTGTGCTCAAAGAGTCTGTGGGCCCAGAGATTTATTCCCTGGCGTGTGTCTTTTAAACAGGAACATTTATATAATCAAACCTGCAGATAAAAAGGCACAGCCACATGGCAAGCAAACATTTCCAGTGCTTTAGCTCCTGAGCAAGGTCACAAACAGGAGTTTGTGTTCACAGCAGCACTGGGGCCTTCCTGTGAGGAATCCTTTCCTGCCCCTTCAAGGAGTGCTTGGTACAACAGGAATGGCTTTGATTTAAAGGGGTTTTTATTCCATTATCAGAAGGAAAGCCCCATGGAATAAAAACCCATCCATCTTTCTGTTCTGCTTGCTGGGGGCTCTCAGCACGAACCTCCAGCACTGAGCTGTGGTTAAAATCATCCCTGTATGAACTGCTGAGCCCCAGAGCTCCCAGCTCAGCCCTGAACTGGTGTGAACTGGGAGGGCTGGGGCTGTGCCCCAGCTGTGTCCTGGCAGTGCTGAGCTGAGGGGGATCATCACAGCCCAGCTTCAATGGCTCTGCTCCTGCCAAGCATTCCTAAAAATCTGAGTGCATCACACTGGGGCATGTTCATCCTGCCCCACTGCTGGGCTCTTCCTCCTCTCCTGGAATGCCAGGATGCTTTGGGTGGGAAGGGACATGAAACACCCTCATCCCACCCCTGCCATAGCAGAGACACCTTCCACCATCCCAGGCTGCTCCAAAGCCCTTCCAGGGATCCAGGGATAGTTGTCACCCTGTCACCCGAGCCTCGGAGGAGGGATCTGCCTCACAATGTCCGGGCTGAGCTCTGTAATCACCCTGTTCCTTGCATTGTCTCCCTACTCCAAACATCACAGTACAAACACCATTTGTAAGGGTTTGATTTGTCAGTGCTGGTGTTGGATCCTTTTTCTGGCCCTGCAGCAGCAGCAGCTTCCCTTTGTTGTTATCCAGCTCCCAACCAACACCCACGCTCCAGCTTTCCTGCAGCTTCTCCTCAGGAGGCCAAGGTTTATTTATAAGACATAAAAATATTTTCCCCAACAAAATGCTGTGTTAGGTGAAGGTACAATTTCATTGCATGCTAAATATACAGGAGATTTAACCTAAAATTCTGCTTTCTGTATCACATTTCAGTAAACTTTAAACCAGATTACCCAGAGATGCAGCAATTCCTGGACAGATTTCTGTGTGATGTAAAGACTGAGCCAAACCTGTGGCCTCAAATCTTTTCATTGACTCCAAATATAGCATATAATCCACCACCTTTCCAAATTATTTGTTGGTTTAATTCCTTTCTTCAACCTCAGTTTGACCAAAACCTCTCAAATTCACCATGTAAAGCCCATGTGATTTGCAAGGTACTTTTAGGGAATAAGAAGCTGGAGAAGAGACAGAAAGAACTTGAGATTCAATAGTTCTATGCAAAATAATACCTTGGTAAGGGCTCCAGGAGCTGCCTGTGCTTCCCATGTTCAGGATGAGGGAAAATCAGGATTTTAATCTCACACAGAGCTGAGAAACAACACTGAGAACGTTCACTGCAGTTTAGAGACAGAATTTCCAAAATCTGAAAGAAGTCATCACACAGCACAGCTCTCTCAAGCCACTTCATTTGGACTTTGTACCCAATAAAAATCTAATGCTGAAAAAAAATTTCAGCAGCACTGAGATAAAAAAATATCAGAGTACAGGGAGTGCTGCATTGCCAGCTCACACAAACACTCTGACAAAGGCTTGAAGCATCTGCTGCTGTTTATTTTTTTGTAGGGAAGTGCATGAACTCTGACCACCCAAAGCAGCTTGTGACCCACCTGGGGACATCTCTGTGTTCTCAGCACGAGTTTTAAATGCACTGCTAAAAGTTGGGTGAGGTTCAGTCATCAGGTCTGTCTGAAATGACCCTAAATATAAATAAAATTTTAAAAGCTGTATTTTGCCCTAAGTTTTCCTCATTGGTCTTCTATGCCCACAACTCCCAGCAAAATTTAATTTCTATCAAATCTAGAAGCATCCTTAATCTGTTTTCTCCTCGTGACTCATTTTGCTGAAGGGACCTTATCAAACATTGCTTTTCATTTTCACAAACAGGAAATCTTTTACACACGATCGAGGAAGCCAAAGGCTTGTCCCAAACAAAAGGCACAATCTCCCCAGCTCCTGACAGGTTTTTATTTTCCTGAAACTATAAATCAGCAAGCATGGATGACTGCATTTTACTCACTTCTTGCTTCAATTTACTGGACCTGAGGGACAAAGGGTAACAAAAGGTATAATTAATATAATTAATATCTACGTGGATGCTGTGGGCCCCTGGCCAGAGGCTGTGCCTGGAGCCCAGCACGTTCTCAGGACATGAGCACAGATAATCCTGGGCTATTTTGATATTTGGATACATGGAAAAGCAGGGATAGAGCATCCTGTACCAGCCCAGGGGAGCAGGGGGATGCATTCTGGCTGGAAAAGCAGCTCCAGAACAGGTCCAACACTTGGATCAGGATGGAATCCCTTTGGATTTGGGAATTCAGGGAAGGGAAGGGACAGTGGTCACTCCTGTGGGCAGCAGGGCCCTGCAGGGTTGGTGCATTCATCCCTCCCTTCTCTCTGGGGGAATAAGAGGGTTTGGCTCAAGATGTGCTGTCCCTGCTGTGCCCTTCCCCTCCCTCCCAGAAGCTCCAAAAGCCACCCCATATGTGCAGAAATCTGGCTGAGCCAGCCCAAAAGTCCCAGCACAGCTCATTTCCCACCTCACCAAACGATCTCTGCTCATTTCTGAGCTGCACAGTTCTGATCTGGGAACTCAAAGGGATTCAGCAGCAGCAAATGGCTGTAGCTTGGGCAGGGATGTGATGCCTTCATCTCTTCAATGTCCCCTGCTGCACTCCTGAATCAATAAAAGCTTTGCCACTGACAGCAGCATGTATGAACATCCTCAGTAATTCCACTTTCAATACCTCAAAGCCTTAACAGAGGAAAATTCATGACAGGAACTACTACAGCCCATAATCTTTATATTGAAATTACGTTTTCAACATTGAAAATGCCCAAGTGACTCCAATGACACCGTGGGGTGACCACACCTGGGAAGAATGACCAATGCTCACCAGGAAAGTGTCCCCACAGTGCTGCACCAACCCTCCCATCCCTGCAGAAATGGCTTCACTTGCAGAGACACTCTGGGGGTGCTGCTGCATGCTAATCCTTGGATAAATACCCACTGAGCATCTTCAAGGGCCATAAAAAAAGAACAATGCTTCATTTCCAGCTTAACATCAGCATGATGCTTTTGGAAACACTCAGAGCAGAGGTGATGTGTGCTCCTGCCATCAGCTCTGGGCAGACTTTGCTCTGGTTGCCAACCCAACCAGATCCCTTCCTGCTTGGAGGACAGCAGGGCTCTCCCACCCTGTGTGCCCAGGGAAGTGCCCAGCACTGTCAGCTCCGTGGGCAAACAGCAGGGACACCTCAGGCACCAGTACTGCACACCAGGGACCTGCAGATCCTGTCCAAAAACACCAGAGCAAAGCCTTCCTGTACCCGAGGGATCACTGACAGGGATTGTTTTCAAGTAATAAGTGATATTATCATCAACAAAATACCCAACTTACCTTTTGTAAACAATGAAGAACCTGCAAAGAATTGCTGGATGCACGCCCACGCTTCAGCTTTTGGATTGACAAAAGCATTTAAGCTTCATGGAAGCAGCACAGACACTTCAAAAGCAGAACAGTTATTAAAAATTATCTGACAAGAAGTGACACTTCATCTGCATCCACAGTATTTAATTTGTTTGAATAATATAGTTACAGATAAACAGGTTCACTCCATATACAATTACCAATACCTTTGTTTTAATACAGCTCATATTCCAGTACATCAACACTATTTTATTTACAAGGCATTTATGTACATTAACATCTTTCTAAAGTCAGTGCATTGTCAATAAGTTTTATACAATAATTTACAAAGTGAATGTAGTTAATAGTTAACTTAATAAATTTACTACTAATTCTTGAATTAATTTAATTTAAAAAAATTAATTACAACCAATGTAACAAACACAGAAGATCAAATAACATTAGTAGATTGTGCTACCTGCTTAAATAAAACATTTTAAAGTAAATCAGTTGAAAATCTTTCACTTTTCATGGAGTTTGCGGAGGGAGGAGGAGACAAGTGGGTGTTGAAAAAGCTTCTAACCTAGAAATTCACAAGTCATGTCTGCTTTTCTTTAGGCTCAATGTTCAGACCACTTCAAAGATAAAAGACCATAGAGGATAAGGAGCAACACCTGACAGGTAAGACAAGACTCGTTTTTGGACAGATCTGCTGTCCTAGAGAGGCACAACCTCCAAGGGCTGGGAGGGCTCTGCCTGAGCAAAGACAGCCAGACCAGCTGATAGCATTTCTTACATGGATAAACCCCAGATCCTCCTGGAAATGAGAAACTCTCTGAAGGTTTGGCATTCTTGTCAAACATCCCAAAATGAATCCAAACATTAATTGCAGAGAACCACGTGAGTAACAGTTTTGTTAGTGAAGGTACAAAAATCTAGAGAACTGGGAAGATGATGTATGACAAAGTTAATAAACTGCTTAAGCTCAGCTGAAGAACAAAAGGCCAAAAGAGTGAAATTTTTTATCTTCATTCAGATATGCAAACAATTTAACACTGAAAAATGTTTAAAGAAATGTCTGCTCAAAAAAAACCAACCCTATTTTTTTTTTTCCAGTCTCTGCTAAGACTCAGTCACACTTCCCCTCATGCAAGAAGCCCCTTGAATTACAGAGCATGTTGCAAGGGCATGGAAAGCAAGTCTGGTTTAATTGCCAGTATTTGCATAACCTGGTGCAACAAACAGACAAAAAAAAAAAAAGATAATTTGAAAAGGCAACCAAATTTTGGAAAACAAGAAACTGAGTTAGGAAACCAATAAAAAAAAAAAAACAACCTCCATCCATGAATGCTACAGAGCTACCTGACAGCCACAGCTTCTTCCTTTGAAATACACAGTGGATATTCACAGCCATTCACTCCAGAGCCCTTACAACAACAACAAAACCAAACAAACTGTGGGTTTCAATTGAATCAGATGCATTTTCCAAAGTGCAAATTTCAAAAGCAACACCAGTCATGAAACATAAGCTCAAGCATCTCTCCTTCCAAAAGCTGGGAACGTTTTGTGCAATGTGCACGTTTTAAGACACCGTGAGTGTAATCACAACTACTCTCTCCAACCTGAAGTTTCTTCTTGAGGCAGCTCAAAAAAGTTTGAGCCAGCACTCTTCAGGCAGAAAAGCCATTCCTGAAACATGTTGATCTGCACAGCCAACACGTGGAGAAAATACAAGTATAATAAACCATTCAAGTGTAGAAATTAATCTCTTCTCAAATGATGATTTGGTTGTGCTCCCAACATACAGAAAGAAAGCAACTGACACACATTAGTGGTGGCAAAACTGGAAACTTCTCTTCCCCATGACAATAATTTGTTTCCATTTGTGCACTTTTCCTTTTCTTGCCTTCCCTGTTTTGCCAATAAAATGCAATAAAACTGCAGGAAAAAGGAGGTAGCAATATCATGTTGTCCAAAGACAACACTACAAATTGTTTTTCCCCGTTACCTTAAACCTAACGAGAGCCTCGGGGGGATGTTAGAACAGTTGGTAAACTCTACACTACTCTGTTTAGCTCTTATTTGGATGTTGAATTTAGCTCTTATTTGGTCCTAGTTGGCTTTTCTCAAACCATTGGATTTAAAGGCCAGTGGCAGTCTCAGATGTCCAACATCAGAAACGTTTCGAGCATGTAGTGAGAAAACAGAACAAAACGATACTACAGGATATTAACTGCTTCACCAGGGGGCTCTTTTTGTGCTTTCAGCTCACAGGGGACAATGACAACCACAAGCTGTTGTGTGTCTCAGCCATCCTTCCCCAGGGGCACACCCCTGGGCTCTCCCTGCCTGTGGCAGCCCGGGCTCACTGCAGCACACAGTATTTCTTGTAGTCGGACTCGAAGTCCTCGTCCATGCTGCTCGTGTCTGCCATCTTCTTGCCATCGATCTTGGGCAGGAACTGGGCATAGTCCACCCCCTGCTGCTCGTAGAACAGAATGTAGGCAGAGTCCGTGTCGATCTCGTCCGGGTGTAGCTCCTGACAAGGGGAAAACACCGGGAAAAACCCCGGGGGTGACTTCAAACACACACCCCAAAAAGTGTACACAGCAACAGCTAATAAAAGTGCACGCACCTCAAAATGTGGGGCACAGACTGCTCTAAAAACTGTATTTTAAACTGGGTGTAACACGAGGAATCCCGTTTTCTGTCTCCCCTCTTTGTTACCTCGCTCCATGAATTACTTGGGAACTCTGACAATTTTCTACTGATGAATGCAAATACTTAGTAGTGTCAGAGCTGAGTTATTCACCAACTGAATGCAAACTGCTGCCATCATGGAAATGTATTCCTGGCTTTCCATTCTTAGGCATTTTTCCATCTTTGTATGAAATAAGCATCTTCCCTTAACTGTGGGAGCAGCTGATGAACAGATGTTACCTTGGGAAAAACCTCACGTACAATTTCAGTTAATAATTTTAATATTTATCTGATGCAGCTTTGGAGAAGCTCCTGATTGCAAACAGCACCTCTCCACAAATGTTTGATTTAGTGGAAGATGTCCCTGCCCATGGCAGAAGGGTGGAATGGGATGAACTTGAATGTTCCTTCCAACCCAAACCCTTCTGTGATTCTAAAATTTCTTCAGCTAGAATTTCCTATTCTTTCTTTAGCTGTGGATAATCAAAGCAAAATTATTTGAAATAATTAGAATAATTAATGTGAAATAGTGAGGAAGAGAAGTGCTTTACCTTGCAGCTGCTGTCATTGTAGCAGTACCACTTGTTGTTCGGGTTTTTGGCATAAGTGACGTAATGACCCCCTCCCATAATTCCTGAATGGCACTGAGGAAAATGAAGAAGAAAAGCAATTCTGGATCAAACATCCAACAAATGATTCCCACGTTCATTATCTATGAGTGAGCCACCATGATAATCTAGACAGCTGGAGCTGACTAACTTTACACACAAGGAGAACAAATTAGCAGAGACTTAATTCACACCCAGTTCTACAACGAATTTATTCTGCTGACTTTTACTCTCCTTCCCTACAGATTCCAATGCTGGCACTAACCCAACAAAGGCCTTTGGTGACAGCAGTGTCCCAGGGAGGCAGTTTGGCAGAGCAGCAGCCACCTACCGAGATTGCATAAAGGTTGTAGATGGGGTTGACCCAGGCGTCGTCTCTTTGGTCGTCGGCGGTGTCGTCCTCGCTGTGGTTCTCGGTGCCCTGCCCATTGCTCTGCTCCCACAGGAACCCGTTGGCCAGAGTCCCCTCGCTGTCCTGCCCGGCCTCCAGCTCGCTCTGGCTGCCCCCCAAAGCCTGAACTTTAGTCAGGGCATCCCCCTGCTCGTGCTCAGCACCGTTCTCCCTGGTTGCAGCCAGGTTCTCCTTGCTGCTGGACAGTTTGTTTTTCCCCAGCTGGGGCAGCCGCAGGCGCCCTTTGCCTCTCCCCAAAGTCCTTGGGCTGCTGTTGGGGCTGCTGTTCTTACTTGAAGGGCAGCTGGTTCCACTTTTCCTCCCCAAGGATGGAGATGCTAGGACAGAAAATTACAGAGATTACTAAGATGACTACAAACCAGATTTCTTTTTGAAGTGATTTTTTGAATAACTAAACCCCACTGTTTCACTGCAGCTCATGAACAATATATAGAAATAAAACCCCATCTTTGTGCACACTCAACCATACACCTAAAAACTGAGCACATCCCTCACTCTAATTCCAGCCCACTTACACAGTATCTCTTGTCACTGAGCAACTTCTTAAATTTTCTTACATTTTTTATACTAAAGCTCTCCTAAGAAATGTCTCCAAGCGTAGTGCTTCGGCAAAAAACTCCCAAACACTAGAATTTTGTACATAATAACATTTTTCCCCTCCAAACACCAGCGGTGAGTGGAATTTCCCCCAGTCATTTCCTACCTTTGACATTATTGAGGACAGTAGTGTTTAGGGAGGATGGGCTCCTGTTCAGTGTATCCCCTTCTGCTGCTGTGCCACTCATCTGCACATCTGTTTTCCTGTTGTCCCCTTGACTAGCCCGTGCTTCAGGAAGGTTCTCAACCTGCAGGGTGAGCTGCTTCCTTTGGAAATGACTTGGATCCCTTTGTACCAAAAAGGCACTTGGGTCAAAATTTTCTCTGGGAAATTTAACAATTTTCTGGGATTTTATCCAGCGGCCGTTAACAAACTGGAATCTTTTCAGGTGAATGATCTAAGGGGAAACAGAAGAAAAATTAGAAAATGGTAGAGAAAATTATTAAAGGGGGGCAATGACATCCCAATGAGTAATTTCACTGTTCAAAGAGAGTTTTCCCAAAAACATACACATTTGATTCTATGCTAGTAAAAACAACGCTCTGTGTGACAATTTGGATTTTGGGATAGAGCTGGTAAAATATGAAACTAATATTTTCAGGTGAAAATGATGGCAAAGGTTGCTTCAATTCAGTGATCAATTTTGAATAAGCTATGAAGTGTAAAAAACAAGAACTGCAGGTGTTCCACAACCAGACAGGAGATCGTGTCACCATCTGAGCATGAGCTGTGTCAGAGCACAAACCACCACCATTTCCTGCAAGGCAGCAGCTAAAAACATTCAAAAGGATTTGAGGTTTGCTTTACTTGCCTGCAAATTCAGTCTGTGCCCCCACCTGAGAGTGTGAACAAAGCAAATCATCTTATTCAGAGCAAGACAATGGCAGATTTGTGAACAACATGCTCTGGGTTTGCTGCTGAGGAGGAGAATGACACAAGATCCTACCAAAATAGGGGGAAGTCTCCAAAGATCCAGCTTTTTGGTGGCCAGGCAGTGGGTCTTGCACTTGGAGCAGTAGTACATCTCATCCTCCCCCAGCTCCTCCTCACTGGTGAAGGCTCTCAGACAACTGTCCAGGTTGATGGGCTCTGCCTGGGCTCGGCGGCTTTGCTCAACACTTTCATGTTCTTCCACAATCTGAAGGGAGACAAAATTGTTTCTGACTTGGAAATGTAACACACACTGCTCAGAGCAGGGCTCTCCTCACTGCATCACACAAATAACTTCACTGGGTTGTTCAGAATTAAAGATAAAGATGAGATGTGATAAGTTCTGGCAGGAATTTTATTTCGGTTATGAAGAGGGAGATAAAAATAATTCACTGTTCTTCTGCTTGGGCCCTGCTTATAAATTATCCATAAAGTACAACTTTATAGATAAAACTCACAAATTGGAACAGTTATTCCAGATTAACCTAGCTACAGGCTTACCTTCAGATGTGTTTTGTTGACTCAATGAGAAAACAGGTTTACTCACATGCATAACTGTTTACAGTTATAGAAAATTTATCAAATGAAGATATTTTGTAATGTATTCTGTAATATATTATTAGGTATCTTGACTAGCTTAAAAGCAATTCACAACAGACAGCAAATGCACTGCTGTGGTTCTTTAAAAGCTTCCCTTCCACACCATTAGACCACATGAGAGGCCTGACATCAAGACATCGATTTATCCAGAACACACTGCCCCAGGATTGCTGCCTTTGGTCCAACAGAAAATGGATAAAAGCAGCACCCAGCAGATGAGAAGGCAGCAGTGGGTGCTGTTTCAGGGGTGCTGACAAGGGTTTGAGCTGGGGTGTTACCCGTTCCTGCGAGGTCTGGTAGCGCAGGTGCAGCGCCGTGGGGTCCCAGTCCACAGCAATGTAGGCACTGCCCACACAGGCCCTGTCCTCTGTGCACTCAATCCTGCAGCCACGGCAGAACCTGCAGCACAAAGAGTGCCTGTGGTCAGGGAAGGGTCCAATCACTTCTACATTCACCCAGTTCTGCCCCTGGTTTTGTATCTTCTGCACTCTCCAAGCTCCAGGCCTTGCTGTTGGTGTGTGACATTTTTATGCAGCAATGCTCAGGGTTATTTGTGGTTTTACTGCAAAACTTTACCAGAGGGAGAAATGCAAGCAGCTGGGTGAGCTCCAGCATCTGCCTGCACATGATCCAGTGGAAGGTGTCCTGCCCATGGAAGGAGGTTGGAATGGGATGATCTTTAAGGTCTCTTCCATTCCATATTGATCCAGTGCTGACCAAATCCAGCTATGACCCCAAAAACTCCAGTGCTCTATCTCCACCCTGATAACTAGTTCTAAGAGCTATAAAACACCTTTAAAAAAATTAGTTTATGGCTTGAATACCTTCCAGCAAGGGTCTGGAATTTTCATTAGCAAGTCTTTGTTTGTCATCCTTCCAGGGTGAATTTCTTATTGTCCATTTTAGACCTTACCCTTCAAATGGCAGGGTACTGACAGGGGTGGATGAATTACATCTAAAAATTTGGGGTTGTGTGAATCCCCCCAAACCATTGTAGGTTTGTGGATATAAAAGGCTGCACACAGACACAGACTGCTGGAAGGGGTTAACAGGTTTTGGATAATCTAATTTCTTTCTCCTAATTTAAAGTTTGTGTGGCAGCAGAACTTTCAGCTCTGCAAGTCATAAAAGCTGTGCTGCAGTGCAAATCTGCCTGGAGAGAGTTCTGGTGAAATGACATTCCAGATTCTTATTGTTTGATATTACCTCTGAAGTCTGAAATGTACCACAGACCCATTACCATAAATTACCTTTCTGCTGGAGTGATTCCCTGCTGTAAATGGAAAAAAGGACAATTTACCTGTACCATGGACACCAAGCACAAGAATTTCCATCCTTCTGAACTACCCTGAGGGTGAAGGGGTACTGATACCCCATGCTGTCATCACTGAAACAGAGGAGAACACAACATCAAACAGCAGCACTCTCACTGCAATTACCTCCCTTCACTGGGCTTGTTATGATCACTTAAAGAAAACCCTCAAAATTATAATTTTGGTTACAATTTACTATTAAAAGCTGCCTTTCCATGGATAAATTTGTAAGATAAATAATTATCAATCACTGGGTAAGAACGAAGCCAAACTTTAAGTGCAGCTACATTTAACTGTACTAAAAAGGATTGAATTTTAATTACTGCCATTATTATGAGAAATCAAAGGAACACAATTTTAAATCTTGCAAGCAAAGTGTAAGGCAGTGTACTGTAACTCAGAGCCAAGGCTGAGGTGCCCAACTCACCAGTCCTGGGCATGGTTACTGGCTTCCTGAGGAGGGAGGGGGCTGGCCAGCCTGGAAACCTGGATCCACACAGCATCATAGAGATCCCTTTTCCTTGTGTGAACTGTGCAGGGAACAATCAGGGGCATCCCAAAGAGACTGGGCCTGTTCTTCTGGGATGAGAGAAAGTACAGCTCTGTCCTCATCTGTGGGAGGCAAAAGGAGGGGTCAGATGTGAAGGTGCATTAACTCACACTACAATAACCTGGATTTCTGGCCTTGGCAATTAAATTAATCAATGAATGTATTAAAATGACCAATTCCAATATTAAATACAGCAAATTTTGACGACTAACTTGAAAAACGTTTATATTCTATGATATTACAGCCAGGTTATCTGACCCCATCCAACATAAATGTGTGTTAATACCACGTGGACATGAAAACAAGCTTTGCTTTGTGACCATTTCTCCCCAGTGTGCAGAGCACTGACCATTTTCCTGTGCACTGCAATGATGTATCCTGTGCAGGGGCTGTCACACAGCGAGGCCACGTGCCCATTGAGGCTCCAGCTGGGCACCACTGTGTTGGGCATCCCATTGGGAATCAGGCTGGCCTTGGGCACGTCCCCATTCATCAGGATGCTGGGGGCTCCATTGGCTGCTGGCCCAGTGGAGATCTCTGCAGGCAGACAATGCATTCATCAATTTTCCCTGAGCTCAGCTCATCCTTTCCATCCCTTGTGAATACCCAGCACAACCCACTCTTGTCCTTTCTTTAATCCTCACTTAAGTTTTGTAGTAATACTAAACAAGTTTAAGCCACAATGGACATATCTGAACAAGTTCAAGCCTTGCTCTGTATTGTGCTGCTTTTCTCCAAGTTTTTCTGCCTAATTGTTTTTCTTCATATTTTAATATTCCTTCACACACTTAGCTGTTTTCTGTGTATTTCTTAGTTGACACCAGTGTTTATAACAAAGGCATGAAATAAGTAATTTTAAGTGTTTTTGAAACCCTTCAAAGCTGCTGAAACATAAACTGTGCTAAATCAGAAAAAAAAAAGAGCTAAAACCCAGAATATTAAAATTAAAAACCCCAAAATAAAGATAGACAGCAAAGCTTTAGACGAGCACCAATCATCGTCTTTAAAAGACTTATGCAAAGTGAACAAACAACATAAAACCACCAACCAAAAAAAACGTGTCACGATGCAAAGAGCAGTTTTCAAAGGTGCAGGTGACAAGCAGGAGAGCAGAGCTGTCTCACCTGTGTGCACAGGGCTGGAGGCTGAGGTGGGGGAGCCAGGGATGGGGATCTCAAAGGCGCACAGGAAGCCGCTGACCGACAGCCGCACCTTCTGGTTGTCCTGAGGAAAGTTCTTCAGGAGAGAGGGAAAGCTGCTCAGGCACTTGCACACCTTCATCTGGGACCAAAAGGTGTCTGTGCTTCTGCAAACTGCATTTATCACCTGCTTCCTTACACCTTTCTAGCAGAATAAAGGAGCCCAAAGCCCTCTGCAGGAGTTCAGTTCTCTAAGCACACCAAGAGCATCTCGTTTCAAGCACTTTTAATCTACAGCACAAAAATCCATCTGGAAATATCCATAAACCAGCCATTACTCATGGTCCTGATGTTCTGAGAGTGTTAAAACTCATCATGTCACCTTAACTTGAGATTTATTACCTCAAGGTGATTTTTTTTTTCCTAAAAGTATCATTAGCAATCAATTTTAATCTATTTAAAGCAAACTAAATTACTTTAAGAATTAAATAAAAGTTTATATAGAGAAATAACTAAGCTGATTTTTTATCATACTTTTAGTTCAATTATTTCCCAGCAAAGCAAAAGCTTTATTTTATTGTAGCAAAATAAAAGCAAAGTTTAAATGTTAAAAATAATAAAGAAGTAACAAAACCACCCAAAGCATGTTGCAGCAATAATGAATCTTTTTTTTTTTTAATTTTTTACCTTTATATTGGAGCTGTGCACCTCTGCAAGCAGAATCTGCTCTGGTTTGAGGCCACAGAGTTCACTGAGCTGTTTTTTCAAGCCTGTGTACTTCTCATCCATGTTCAATCTCAGCCCATATCGAACAGGAGTGGTACCATCTAATTTAATTACTTTAAAGGGGAAAAGAAACACCCTGCTCAGCAACCCAGGCAAGTTTTAATGGCAATAATACATTACAGCTCCTCACTTATTGGAAAATATTTTTCTCCCCAACTTGAATGGATGATTTATTTTATTTTCTCAGTCAATTTTCCAGGACTGCAGGCGATGTCACAATGTCAGAAAATCTCTTGCTGCATAGGCAGTAGAAAATGGTTTCAAAATTTCTTTCACTTTTTTATCATCTCTCCTTTTGCCTCTTTTCCAGCAATCCACAGCTCCTTCAGAACACAGTTCATGACCCATATTGTATTTTTTTTTTTCCCAGCCCCTGTTTTTCCTCTGGGCAGATTTAGGACAATCTCCACAAGAGAGGGAACAGAAAAAAAGTTCTCAAAAATCTCCCTTTTAAAAAGGTTTTGTATTAAATCCTTCAGTCAAGACTAAAAATGGGCCATCTTTTTCTGTTTCTAAATGTTTTATCTTGGTTGAACTGTCTTCCAATGAAAATTCTTGCACTCTGTACACTGTATTATTCTTAATAAATAGTAACAAACCAAATGTGATGTTTTCTAGCTGTCCCACTTATACAGATTTTATTTTAAGAATGACATTTACTCACCTGTAATTTCTAGATGCATGTAGCTGTCCATTGGCAAAGGCAAGGATAAAAAATTAAAAGGGTCAAACCTAACACTTATATGCCCACAAGTTTTACATTTCACTTGTGATTTCAGCTGCCCATGAAATAAATCTACAACAATGGATCTGTTTCTTCTCAGATGATTTTCCCAGGCCTGAAATGAAGCACAAAAAATAGAATACAATGTTAGAAACTGGAGATTACTACTTTGGTCTCCAAAGTTTTATTGGCCTATGGGAATCAAATTATTTCCACAAAAGTTATTTCCTAATTTCTAATGAATATGAAGTATGTAGTTATAGCACAAGTAAAATTCTCAACACAATAATCAAGGTATGACACCCTTTAAAATATTTCTGAGGGGATCATCAAGCATCTTGAAATATTTTGATACTCCCTAATTTTGAGCTGTTCTAAATTGTTGTGAAGTATCATCTTCATAATTTTATTACAACAATTAAAAACTAATTTTCAGCTCAAAGGTGAAATTATCTCTGTAAATCACAGCTCTGACAAGATCCAAATGGTGCTACAGCCACACAAGCACTGCCTCAACAATTTCTCAGCTTGGTACTGTAAGGAAAAGAAAAACCAGACAAAAAACCCCAAAGATTTGAAGCTCTACCTCTGCTGCTACTTCCCAGTCTGGTCGACCATCACTGTCCTTCAGTTCCACATATGGCTTATCATGAACTCTGTTCAAATCCTCATGGAGCCCATCCAGAAGAAAAGCCAGAAGTTCCTGTGAGTCTTGCTGTTGAAAGCCATTAAATCTTGGAGCATATTTTGCTATTGTCCACTATTAAAAAAAAAAAAATAGAAAAAAACTTATTTAATATAATGTAAAAAAAGTAAAAATAAATTAAAATACTGTAGATGAGATATGTGCTGTCCCATTAATACAAATTCAACTGCCAAGAGCTGAAGAGAGTCCCTTTGCTTTCAGAACAAAAGCTCATTTACAGGTAAATGCACCTTTTTTGTAACTAAAAAGAGCTACAAAAGCCACTTCTTCAGACCATGTAACTCCTCTGGCCTTATAGCCACAAATTCCAGCAGGTCTGATGAACACTGGCTCCTTCTAGGGAAGACTCTTGAGTCTCCAAACTGCTACAACACAGGTAACACCAGGAAAAAGTGCAAAAAAAAATTCTGCTTGTCCAAGAAATCCTTGTTTTCCAGCCCAGAATAACTCACCCTCAGCTTTAAGGGTGCAATGTTCTTCTGGGTGCCACTCCACAGCTCCTGGACCAAATCCCCATAGCACTTGGCCATGTGTCCTTTCATTCCTATGGGATTTGTCCTAGAAATCACAAAGGAATTCAGACCAGATGAGAAGATGGAAGCAGAAAAGCTTCCTGCTCCCAAAAACAAGAGGTTGCATTTCCATGTCTCTAACACAGCATCTGCTGCAGAGCTGCTAACACTGAATTTCAATCATTCCTTTACACTGAATTTCAGCCTGCAGAAGCAGAGAGCTCTGAATTAATGTTCCAGCACCCAAAATCCCACAGTTCTCCCCCAGGAATTACCTGTTGAGCTCATAGAGGTGCCTCCCTGAGATGAAATAACGTGTCAGGGGCTGAGTGTTGCTGACACACTGGATGCTGGAGTTCATGAAACACGTGTTCCCCAGATTGCTCAGGCCTGTAGCACCTTTCTCAGTGGGAACTGAGCACAGAAACATCATTTTAGATGTGCAGATGAGAAAATTCAAAATGTTGTAGCAGCACAGTAGCCAATTTAATTGAACCTGCTCCCAATTATGACATTACACAGATGGAGATGTTTAAAATATTTTTAAAATATCTCCTCTCTCAATTTTGTTGATACACAGCAGTGCAAGCCATACAGAATATTTACAGGTAATTATGGTACTGAAAATTCTGGGTATATTTGTTAAAATCTTAATTATTCCTTGCTTTAACAAAATCCAAGGTAATAAACAAAAAATCCCAGATTTCCAGCATTTAACTTAATATAAGGGCCAAGCAAAGCAGCATCAAAGACCTCACCCAATGTTAACAGGACTTGTGTTTAAAAGAATTATTTTAACATTTCAGCTGCTTTCTTGGATTTTTCTTCCCATCACAATCCAGTGATTCTGACAGACTCACCTTTGTGCCTGTCTATTTTACTGCTGTTTGCTATAAAAGACATTTCTTCTGGCCAGCTCATGTCTTTGTTTCGAACTGGAAAAGGACATGAAAAGGGATTTTAAAAAATTGTTACTTACTCCAGAGAGCTTACACAGCTGAAGAGCTTTAATTAAAATTCTCTAATATTTGGGATTAGAAATGTGCTTACTTCTAGCTATTATTTTTTGCTAGTTTTCATTTCAATGTTTCTAATCATTATTGGAACTCATTCTAACACTGGCATCCCTCCAACCACACCAGTAACTTCTTTAGGAAGCAGCCTTGGGATTGCTTTTGCTGTTGAATAGCAAATTTTTCACTGCTTATTCTAATTCTCAATAAAGATCCACCAGGTCTGAACAAATCAGTTCATGAGACACCATTATTATTTTGTGTTGTTGCAAACCAACAAAAGATCCAAATGTATTTCAAAATAGGGATAAAATACATGAAAATTTTCCTAAATTAGCTTTGCCACCACTTTCCCACAGGTTCTCTCTGTAAATCTCTATTTTTAGAGGTATAGTCAATTATATTTTTCATACCTTCTATTACTAAATGCTGCTCATCTTGGATTTTAAGGTATTCCAGTCTATGATCTTCATCATCCAGCAAAGTAAGATAGTTCTGCAGGAGAAAAAAAAACCCAAAAACCACATCATAGAATTAGAGTTCTACATGAACAACACTGAGCATCATTTCACCTCAAATGAAAACTAAAACCACAAAAAACCCTGAAAAACAAACAACAACTATAAAATATCTTTATGGCCACTCTCATAATTAGTATTTTGTGGAAAGGAATAAACACATAATATAAAAAATAAGAAAAAAAGGAAGGAAAAGGAGCAGTTTTACCTCACTGTTGTAGAGCCAGAGGCGCATGTCCTCCTCCTTGATCCTCAGCCTCTGGGACAGGTACTCGTGGATCTCTTTGATGGTTTGCATCCTGCTGAAGCAGCCAGTGTAAGCCAACACCCTTTTCAAAGGAGCATTTGGGGAAGGGACATTCCCTGCATTCACAGAGAGAGAGAATGGATTCACCCAGAGGTCAGATCAATAATTGCACACTGAATTTACTCCCTGCAAAAAGGATTGTACACTTGGAGTGTTTGTGTTTAGGAGTTAGGTGGAGACTCACTTGTTACTGAGCCTTTGGGACAACAAATTTGCTGTCACAAAGATGGTAAAATACCTCCCTTCTTAGCAAAACCTATTAGGAAATGGCTTCTCTGAGATTCTCAGAGGAAATAAAAAAAATTAAATGGAGTTTTACAAGTTTTCACAAGTGTTTTTGTCTCTTAAAGACACAGTATGAGAGGCAAAGGGAATTTTCAAAATAAAGGACCTCAAAATTTCATAAGGATTTCTTTTTTGAGAGAATGTTTTAAGTAAAATATAAGGTAAAAAAACCCCAGTTTGGTTATTTTTGGGAACAGCATGACTTTGCTGCAGCTCTTCTGTGGGGATGAATGTTGATCTGTGCACATGAAATCAGCTCACAACAGAAGTACTCCTAATAACTAAATTTCTTAAAAACTGAATTCCCCAAAACATCCTGTGATGACATCTGGGATTTCCACCAAAATTTCTCAACAAGCTCACATCTGCAACAACAAATTAATTGGTCAAGATTGTTGCTCTTTCTAATGGGAGCTCATCTTTAAATAAAACATTTGCACTAGAGATGAAACCAGTGTTAAAGAAGGGAGGTTTTTTGAGCTTTTTTGGTTTAAAATTCCAAAGTTCCCCACTCCTTACAAACATGAAAAGCTTTTATTATCCAGCCAAACCCAAACTGGGCAACTGCAATATTTAAGTAGCCTGAGAAGTGACACAATTCTATTTACACTGTTAAAAGATTACAATAAAATAAACAGTACAACATGAAAAGGTGCAGTACAACATTATCACATGCAATTTGACAAGAGAGTAAATGATACCTTATAAATCAGCAAAGCATCAGTCTGGCTTCAGTGTACCAAGCAAAGTACTCAGTTTTTTTAAAAAGAAAACATTTTCTGAGATTAGGGATCAGAGGATTAGTTGTAAGATTACAGCAAGAAAGCACATCTGAGAACTCCACAAGATTAATAACAGATTGGACAATCAAATTAGTGCAGTGCAAAGTAATTCCAAATCAAGATCAAATTTGGCACATGAGAAGATTCTCTTCATTGGAATTTGGGCATTTTAGGATGTCCAAACAAAGCAGTTTCATTGGATGAGGTCAGGCAGGAAAGCTGAATTTGGGCAGAGGCAGTTTGTGCAGCACAACTCGATGGCACAGGCAGCTGCTGACTACAGGGGCTGGGATCCTACCAAAGCAGTGAAAAATGGAGCATCTGCACCAGGGTTTTACCCCCATTCTGACACTAGCAAGGCTGAAGGATTGAATTCCCAGCAGTCAGGTGAGCCCATTTTTGGACAAGTTACTCTGGATGCAAATGTGTGACCCGATGTGAACAGCAGGGATCCCTTCCAGCCTCTTGTGCAAGGCTAACTGGGAACCAGAGACAAATCCTGCAACACCTCAGCTGGATGTGAAGCCACAACCTAAAGATTACTCTTGTAAAAGCTTCTGGTGAGCATTACCACCACAATTATGACAAAGAGATTTTAGCTGAGTGTTTATACTTGGTATTTAATTGTCTTCTTGAACTACATCAAATAATGGTCTTCATATTCCATTCATTTCATCGCTCTCTAAAGAGCATTAAATAATTTTGGGCATCAAAGCCCAGCTGCCCAAGTAACTTAGAAGCAGTTGGCTGAGCATTAATTGAATTTATTGTGCCACTGCACTATCAGAGAGGCACAGAGGCACCTATTCCATGGCTGCAGGGATCACTCCCAGAACGGGGATGCCCAGCTCTGACTCTTTGGATCAGTTCAGCTTCTGCAGCTCTCATTTCTCACTCCCAGCTCACCCATAACAGTGGCAATCAACTCATTTCCCTGCAAATGCTGCCTGCTGCCTCTTCCCTTGAGGAGAGGGCAGGGGAAAGGCCTGCAAATGCTGCCTGCTGCCTCTTCCTTGGAGGAGAGAGCAGCAGGAAAGGCCTGGACGCTGCCGATCGAGCTGGAGCACAAGCGCGGCGCAGGAAGCTCCCCCAGCCTGGGCTGGCCTGGAAACTGCACAGGGGGTGGTGATGGTTCTTGCTGCATTCTTAAGTTACCTCTGGGCAAATGCTGAGGGAACATTCTGAGGCTCATCATACCCATATTGACCCAGACGTTGGACTGCTGGGTGCGTGTGGCCGGCTGCTGCCGCAGGAACAGCAGGTACCGGGGGAACAGCTCCAGCTCGGGCACGTTGGTCTTGCTGTTCTTGATCACCTGCAAAAAAAAAAAAGGTTGGGAATATCTCAGAGAATCACTTGGCAAATGTGGAAGGAACAGCAATAGCAACAGGAGTGATTCAATCATTAAAAAGTGATTAAATTATTTAAAAACTAAACTCTTTGATGAGGAGACAAAAAATCCGAACTTCTCGTGGGGTTTTAGGTAAATATCCCCAGGAATGACAATTTCCTGATTCCTAAGCATTTTTTGGAGCTTATTAGCTGCAGGTTGTCAAAAGCAAACAACTTATTTAGTGCAGCATCACTCTATGCACCACACCATGGAAAGGATATTTTTATAATTCCTGGAATATACATGAATCCACAATGAACCTCATTAATTCCACTCAGTGTGTAATACTTCCACATAAAAGTTTCACAGTTGTTGAAAGAACTGACAAATGCAGGATAAGACATTTGGTTTGAACTCTGTGAACCACAAGATTGACTTAAAACCTTCATAATGTACAGACAGGCTGCAACCTACTTTAGTTACATTTTGCTGCATTGACAGAAAAAGCTGAAATTACCCCCAAAACATATTTTGCAGCTTTCCAGCCCCATATCTACAAAGATTTTGCCATCCAGATCTGCCCAAATATACAACCAGAAATGGAAGGAATGTTCAGTCTTTTTGTGACCATGTGAAGCAGAAGAAAACAGCTCAAGCTGTGAGAAGGAACAAACCACACCGAAGTGCCACATATTCAACTTCAGCTATAACAAAAACAATGGTGTGACATTTTCTGAGGGAAAAAAAGCACATTACTTTGTGTATAAAGTGATGTGGCCTTTTCTGGATCATGAAAGGTGTTTGTTTCCATGGAGAAAGTGTGGGAGGAGGTAAGAAGCCAGTGATTTTTCCCTGTAAAATAATTGTATGCACTAGAGCCAACAGACCAAATTGTCAAAAATCATAGAGATAATCCTCTCCCATCTGTGACACTGAATGTTTGTGACACCAACCACCACAAATCTATTGCTACCAGCACAAAAAACCCCTCATATCTTTTTTTTTTTAAGTGCATCTCCTACAAGGGACTACCTGACAGAGCACAAACCAGCCACTCTGTGGAATAAATACACTCCAGAGAAATTGAAGAAGTTCCCAGTGTTTCTAAGTGAGCAGAATCCTGCAGCTCCAGCTCCCAGGTGCTCCTGAGCAGCCACTCTGAAGAGTCTTGGCCTGTTCTCTGTCCTGGACTCACCAATTGAGTCATTCTGAGCTCTTCCCAAACTCTGCACTTTGTGTTTGTGTGATGCTGAGCCTGAAGGAGCAATTGTTGCCTTCTCCCCATTTTATGAAATTGTCAGAGAGAAGAAACAGGTTCTCAAAGCTTTCCATTTTATAACTTTCTAGCTGTATCTCAGCTTTTAAAGATGAGAGTTTTGATGCCAATCCTTTTAAACTGTCCTCAGGTTTACTTTGGTGAGCTTTAGCAAAAACCAGCAGAACTTCTGCCCTGCTGCAAGAGCTCCTGGCACTGTCCTGCAAAGCTCCAGCTAAACAGCCCCAGCTTTCCACCCAGGCCCAGTCTGGAGGCTGTTTTATCCCAGTTTGCTCTTCAAGACACAGGATGAAGTAGGAGATGGCTGGAAGAGGTTACCTGGTGCCACTGGACAAATTTGGTTGTTAAAAAGTGTCCAAAATCACAACTCACCGGCCTGGGCAAGGACAGGTTTGCTCCATACCAGTGGTAAAGTGCTCTCCAAACTGGTTCTGGCACCATGACATAGTCCTTCCCTTCCACCAGCTGTGGAGATCTCTTTAGCCTTCCACCCTCCATAGTTAATGATGCAGCCTTTAAAAAAAAAAAAAAAAAAAAAAAAAAAAAAAAAAAAAAAGGGTTTTGTCTCATCTGAAGTGGAGAAATTAGTACATGGTCACAATGATTTCAGTTCATGAACACAGAACACTCTTTAATTATTGAAAGACTTCTAAGTAACAATTAGCAGCTGCTTTTCACACTGAGATGGTAGTTAAATGTAACAGTAATTAATGTTCAAGTCTCATTATTTATTGTTTCTCTAAAAGCTTGTGCAGTACAAAATTCATGTGTTTTGCTCTTGTGTCACCTACTCCAACAACTTGGAATAGAAAAATCCCATCTCTGCCCAGCACTGATGCTGCTGGTCTGTGTTTCATGTTCTATTTGCACTCATAGGACAAAAACTATCAGTTTTACTGTATTGTTATGTAACAGCAGCAAATTCATATTTAGATGGAAATGCTGAAGTGTTTGATTGTCAAAGTATTTTACATTAAATGCTGCAAGCTATCTTTTCATAAACACTTTTCCAATTGTAAGAATATTTTGAAGGTTTCTTTTCTCACAAAACACAAGAGCAGCCTTAGGAGCAGAACACAATTTTTCCCCTCTTAAAATAAGAGTAAGAAACTGAAATTTTGCTGTATGACAGAGCAGCATTAATTCAGAATTAAGCTGAAAAAAACAATATAAAAAAGCTGTGATAAAAGAAAGCTAAAATATGTTTTTCCTCTATTGGCATGCCTTGGCTGCTTTACCTTCACTGGCTCCTGGGTCACCAGGGGCTGGTTATCAATAGCTCCTGGTTTTTGGGGGTTCAGCTGCAGCAGAGAATTCCCATTGGATCCAAGGAAACACTGGTTGTTATTGTCTGAAGTGTTGTGCTGCCTTGCAAAGCTCACCTCAGAGCCTGGGGTGCCAGGGTACAGAGTATCTGAGCACAGAGCAAGAGAAAAACCAGAAAGAATTCAGTTCCTGATCCTATAAACCACAAAGGAATGAGTTACACTCTTGTATCCTTCTTTTAAAAAATATTGAGTTTGCTGTACTTCATCCTGCAGTGCAACATGCAACTCCTCCACCTCCACAGGGATAAAGCTGTTATCTCTCAGAAAGGGGTTTATGATTTTATATTTTATATATTTTAGATTCATGATTACACAAACACTGCTCTGAAACAGCTTTGTGTGAGCAAATGTGGTGAGCATTTAGTTGTTATCTGGATGTTTGAATATCAAACTCCTAAAAAACTCATATACAGAACTGGAGATATATCCAATAATACCTTGTTTTATTTTCCCTTGAAAAGGCAAATGGTTTTATAGAAGCTGCTTTGGTCATGCAGAACTAAATGGAAATTTCAATAAAAATAAAAATAAAGAACCTTTGTCTCTTTGTTTCCCCCAAGCCATATACCCCCTCCAAAAAAATCTCAGTAATTTACCTAATTTCAATTGAAGTTATGATTTTAAAATATCAGATGCAACCTCACAAGAAAAAAAAATATCTCCATTTCTCACAAGAACTCATTGAAAATCAGGACTAAAATCTCTTCTTTCACTAAGATGGCTCTAAGGATCTGCAGAAACACATTCAAATTTAAATCACATACCCTGTAAAATTACAACTGTGCTTTTCCTCATGTTTTTCTGCTGCTTCTTCCCTCTTTTTACTCTCACTGCATGGCAGAGTATAGGATCAACCAGCTTAAAACAACTTCATGTGAAAGTGGGGGGAAAATCCACTCAGAAAATAAACAACTGGACAAAAAAAACCCTTGAAAATAATTCTGGAAATTAATCCCAGCACAACAGATGAACTGCTGTTAAACCAGACTTTGTGTTTAGCCACCACAGACTAAAAAAATCCTAAAAATCCTGCAATCCAAGCTCTCTCTCTCTGGCTGGAGGGGTCCATGCAGTTTTCCCAAAAGTTGTTCTACATTAAACCTCCAAGGAAATAAGATGCTTACTGCTGCTGGTGGACTCTGAGGCTTCTGAGGCAGTGGAAATATTATCTGAAAACTTTTCTTCTGGTGCACTGAAGTCATTAAGACCTCCCATTTTGTCTTCTCCCTGTTCTGGGGTATTGGCTGCAGCAGCTACCAGGGGATTCTTACCTCCACTCAAGACAGATGAAGGCTCTATCACAACTGGGTTTGCATCCTAGAGTTGGGAAGAAATAGAAAAGTTAATTATGAGCCATGATCAAAGACATGTTAAGTCAAAACAGCCACCAAAAATTCACAGTTCTGTTTCATTTTTCACAAGATTTCCTGAATAAAAAATGCTTTTTGCATGTACCAGCAAAAAAAAAAAAAAAAAAAAAAACCAGCAGAAATAAATTCCCAAAATTGTTAAAACAATTGAATAAATCATTCTGCACAGAGTCAGAAGTCCATAGTTATTTTACCTACCTAGATACAATATACCTGGTTTTAAACAGCTGTAAATAAAATACATTTATTTACAGCTGCAAATAAATTACAGGCTGTAAATATCTGAAGACTTGAAGTTTGCACTGTTAAATGAGAACAGCAAGCACAACAACAAAAACCACATTTTTCCCCTCAAACCTGCAGCATTTTCACAGAAATTCTGGTGGTTTTTTTGCTTTTGCTTGACAAGTGCAGTGAGTAATGGCCTTGTGCCATTATGCAAAGGATTAGGGATGGAATCCTGTGCACATCTGAGCACTCACAGCAGGCTGAGGATCAAATTACCTGGCATTTCTGGCATTTAAACCCTCATTTGGCCAATTCACTGTGCACAAAGAATAATGGTCATTACAAGGTTAGTTAATGCACAGACTGCAGTTTTCTGACTACTTCCAGCTATTTGTTTTTATAAAATAAATCAAGTACTTATATGATTACTTATCAGGGTATAAAAACTCTTTTGAGGGGTTTATTTCACTTCATTAGCCTGCAAATAATATTTACCTCCAATTAAATGTTATTAGATTTATTAATTATTCTGTATTTTGTAGAACTTAGTTGTGCTTTACTTAAATATTTTAACTAAAGGATATTAAAGAGCACTCTACATCTATAAAGTTTTAGTAGGACTCCTTTGATTGGGTATTAGACTGTTTTTGTCAGTGCCTCTAAAGCAAATTATACCAATTTCCTCCTTTGTCCAGAAAATTCTGAGTGTATTTGTGGCCAAGTGAAACCCAAAGTGGGCAGCTTTATTATCAGATGGATCAGAAGACTTGAAAGAAATGCTCCTGTGAGCATGGGTTTTATTCAAAAAATATTTTGAGATGCAGGAACGATGAAAGAGATGAGAATTTAATGAAATTACAGTGCAAAGCTCCTCACATAACAATGACTCAGCAGAACAATTATTTTCCACCAAGAGACAGGAGATGCTCAATTCTGAGCATTATTGGCTCAGCAGTCATTTCCTCCACACTGCTTTTGCCATCAACACATTCAGAAAGACAAGAAATCACTTCTTCAGTATAGAATATTATTATTAATATTATTATTATTATTCTACTTACATATTTGACATATTCTTTCCACTGGTGCCACCAGGGCATAGCAATGAGAAACCAGTTGTGCCCTGGCTGGAGGCCATACCTGCTCTCTCTTTCCAGCCAGCCTCTGCATTGAGAGAATGGGAATTTTTAGCTCAAACTGGGAATTTCCAGTTATTTTGAAAATATTAAAAGGTGGATCTGGAAGCCATTTCAGCTTCTGAGCAAAGCACACACCTAATAATCTGTCCTTCCTCCTCTGGGGTGGCAGGTCGTAGTCCCAAAACTATGTGACACACCTGGAGAAAGAAAGAAATTCTTATTAACAGGCAAATAAAAGCAAAAAATCCCAACTCAGATGAGACTTTTCATCATTTAATAATGGACTAAGGTTACTTAAAATCAAATAAATCACTAATAAAAAATGTCTTTTGAGTTGTGAGATTCCCAGCTTGTTCCCCTTGTTGAGATAAAAGCACCAAGAATGCCCCAAGAGAAATATGAAGAGGAAGAGAAAAGCAGTTTTCATGATTCTCAGGTTGTGACAGATCACAGGACTGACATGGGTCAGATGCACAAATCAGGATTTCTGGGTGTGCTGGAGAGAGGGAATGAGGAACTGGGAAAGTACAAGTGGTTGGAAGAGAATGAACTAAAAATTAAAAAAACATTGAAAGGGGAAAAGCTGGGAATGAGCAATTCTGGATAGGATTGGGAGGGAAATAATCACTGGAGGAGCTGAGGGAGAATTTCAAAGCAGAGCAGCCACCCCAAAGCACAGCCAAACCCTCTCTGCAAAGTGCAGGCCACTCTCTGCAGGTCTGCTGCTATTTTTCTCTTTCTTTAAATTTAGTTTTAAACTGAACTCAAAGGCAAAGGCCCCTGTCCTGCCTGGCCTGGGTGGGGTTTCATTCCCAGTACAAACCAGTGTCAGAGGCTCCTCTGTGCCTCCTTTCCCAGTCAAGCTGGACAGGGGGTGAGGAGAGCAGGGAAGGGCTCTCAGGACCCTCCCAGCTGCTTTTGCTGCTCACCCCATGATTCACAGGCTCCTCCTTATGTCTCTTTTGAGACTATCCATTTTTATCTCAGCTGGAGAATTCTAATCACTCCTAAGATGTCTTATTTAAATTTATATTACAGGGAGAGAGACCATATCACATTCTGAATGAAACAAAGGCCATTAGCCAGGGGGAAGCAACAGATTTCCCAGCACACACAACACAGCTGGGTCTGGTGTTTCTTTTTAAATTTGTGTGGCATTGAGCTAAAATGAGATTCTTCAGATAAACCAACCCCTCTGCAAACAAACCCATTTGTTGACAAGCTTTCCACTCAGAATATTTGGCTTTTCTGAAGCACATGACACCTCAAATAAATGCTCAGATAAATCAATGGCAGACTCTGCCCTGTGCTTTACGTGATAAAGTTATAAAGAAAAAAAAAAAATAAAATCTAAAATGAAAATACAGCAGCTATGCCAGGAGGAAAAAAAAACCACATTGTAAATGAGACTCCCAATGAGCAATGTGCAACATTGGTGATGTGTAATCAGCATTAAGACAGATTTATTACATCTTCATTCATTCACTGTCAAGATTGCAGGGATATTTGTTAGTTCATCAATATTTAGTTATGAGGGGATATTTGATGCCAGACAGGCCAAAAATAAAGACAGCCCTTCTGGAGAAGGTTGCAACTTCAGCAAACTTGATGTAATTAGAGATTAAATGAATTTGAAGAACTTTCTGGTGTTATTCTTTCCAGCTGTGCTGTAGCTGGTGGCCTCAGGATACTCTCACTCAGTCACCCTGAAGCTCTTGGGAAAGCATCATCCAAAATGCAATTTATAAAGTAGTCATGGGCCAATTAGGATTATTATTGGTATTGTAATTTAAACTCCAAGTATCAACCTCAAAGGAAAACAGGTAAAGAACAAACTGCAGTGGATGAAAATATCTTTGAGGGTTATTTTCTGCACAAAGAGAGCCAGAGTGAAAATATGGCTTTCAAGGATTTAGAAAAATCCAATTCAAGCTCAATTAAAACCCAATTCAGCACCTACTTAATCCTCAGCTTCTGCAAGTGAACAGTGAGAGGATAGCCCAGCTTTCCAGGACTGCTTCATTAAGGAAGCAATGAGAGGTACCTTAGAGGCCCTTAACAGAAAATGTGAAGGGAAACTGCTTGTAAAATGTAAAGGGAAAAAATTAGATTTTTTTTCTCATTCCCTGGGTTACTTTCTCGGCAAAGATTTGCCACAAAAATAATTTCAAACCCAGCCTTTGTCTAATGGAAAATAAAATTGCTGATGCACTTGAAACTTCATTTTCTGAGCAGGTTCTCTTGAATAGATGAGGCTTTAGGCATCTGCAGGCACTGCAAGAGGCAATAATCAAAGAGAGAATCTTTCTGCCAAGGAGCCCAGAGCTGCAAAGCCACATCCCCTCCTGTGCACATAAATGCTGATGCTGCACTTCATGGCCATGCAGAAAGCTCAGCAGTTAATTACTGTAAATTACAACCTTAGATTTCCCCTAAACATACCTGAAAAAGCAGATTTAAAAATTCATTGGCAAGAGCACTCTTCACACTCCATATCTGGTAGTCCTCCAGAGTGAGGTGGCCAAGCTGGGAGGGAGGAGAAGGGGAAAGAAAAACCATCAAAACATGAACCTGGTGCTGGTAAAATGCTCACTACCTGTCCCATGCCAGGCATGACAAAACCAGGGATTCCATGAAAATTGGCATCTAGCACTATTTGATCCAGTGAAAGAAAAAAATTCCAGTTTTAGCATAACACAGGGAACGTAGAGGATGGAACAGCTCAGAGCACAGAGGGTGAGCAGAGCTCAGTGTGGAACTTCCATCACTCACACCCAGTGTCCTGCACCTGCACCCTCCTCTGAGAGCTCAGAAAAACCAGGTTGGGTCACCCAGGCCTTGTGACCTCACCCACAACACAAATCCCATGAATTCCTCAGCACCTGCCAGGTCACAGTGATGTAACACTGACCATGTCAGGGGGCTCTGATTCACTGAAGGATCAATCTGATTTTTTTTTAAATCTGGCAATAGAATTCTGAGCCAGTTTTACAGCACTGGCAGTGACTCTGCCTCTCCTTACAGACCATTTTCTCCAGAGTTAACCCAGGTCAAAGCTAACATAAGAAAAGAGGTTAAATAATTGATGTAATTACTGCACCATCAGCTCTTTCCAGCACCACACTGATGATGCCACTACAAAAATATTCTGAAGTCTTCTTTTTTAACTCTTTGTTGAATCAGAACTGCTGATTATAAACTATATTTTTTTAAGAAGCCAAACAATAAAAACCTCAAAGGATGAAGCTGAGAGAAGCCACAATTTGCACTGCTTTGGTAATTAAAGAATTACAATAAAGTATTTGCCCACCACTTTGCTGCAGTACAAGCCCTCAAGACAGCTACTCAAACACATAATTAAGCATTTCTAGACATTCTTTATAGTTTTTCATAAATTATTTATCATTTCCAGACACCCTTCCCAATTAGCGAAGCAAAGGAAGAAATAATGGAAGCAACTTCCACAATATTTTTTGTGGATATCTCCAAATTTCCAAAGAGCAAGGAGGAGAATTGCAGATGATTCCAGATTTATACCCAGCTACATTTAAAGCACAATATGAACTACCAAGGTTTTTTTGTTGTGTCATGACAGATGCCCCCATAGGAGGATAATGTGTCTTGACAGAGCATAAAATATAAGATAAACTTCTGCACTTTCCCTCAAGATCAATTTTAACAGGAAACAAAGAACGGTTTCACCAGAACAGAAGTCAAGCATCAGATTTAAAACTGGTATTAGTTATGCACAGCAGAGCCTTGCAGACAGTGCAAGCTTTCAATTAATTTCATCTGGTTATGCATTTTGGGTTTAGCTTCATGTATTAAAATGGCTTATAAAATTCAAATATGTTCTTTCTTTCACAGAACAACGTGGTAAATTTTAATGGAAAACTGACATTACTTGAAAAAGATTCTTTTATTGACACATCTCTGCTCTAAAGAAAGCACATCTTTATAAATAAACTGAAGATACTGGGGTATAAAAATGGCAAGGAAAGAACAGCAAATTCTTACCTTTGTGTTATCATGCACATGTAAAATATCTTCCACAATTTCAGACAAACCCATGTCCAACTCCTTCAACAAAAGGATTAGAAATCAGAGTTAAAGTCTCCCAGCAGGATGTGCTCAGAATAAAAATAAAACTATAGGAGATGCTGGAAACTCTCAGTAATTCAAACCAAGGGCTCCCAGACAAAAAGCTGTGCTTTTGTAGCTGTTTTTATATGAAAGAACACACATTAGAGACAAACCACTGAGCTTTGGGCATATCAGAGCACAAATTCTAAAAAAACCTTGAAATTTGGACAGGTCAGAACACACATTATAACCAAACTTTGAGATTTGGATAGGTCAGAACACACATTATAACCAAACCTTGAGATTTGGACAGGTCAGAACACACATTCCAACCAAACTTTTTGATTTGGACAGGTCAGAAAACACATTCTGACCAAACCTTGAGATTTGGACAGGTCAGAAAACACATTCTGACTAAACCTTGAGATTTGGACAGGTCAGAACACACATTATAACCAAACCTTGAGATGTGGACAGGTCAGAACACACATTATAACCAAACCTTGAGATGTGGACAGGTCAGAACACACATTATAACCAAACCTTGAGATGTGGACAGGTCAGAACACACATTCTGACTAAACCTTGAGATTTGGACAGGTCAGAACACACATTCTCACCAAACCTTGAGATGTGGACAGGTCAGAACACACATTCTGACTAAACCTTGAGATTTGGACAGGTCAGAACACACATTCTCACCAAACCTTGTGCTTGGGCCAGGTGACATCTCTGCAGGGCAAGGCACAGCCACCTGTCCCCCACCCAGCTGAGGGCTCAGGAGAACCTGCACCTCACTGACCCCCACCCAAACAAGATGTACACTCCTCCTTTGGAAGGCTGGCTCAGGAAACAGAAGGAAACAACCCCAGACAGCACTCACAGGTATTTTGTCTGTCCTGTTGTCTTTCCAGACCTCTAAAAGTGCCACCACCATGTCCTTGAGCTCGGTGCGAGACAAGACCCCATCCCGGTCCACATCAAACACCTTGAAGCAAACTGAGGAAAAAGGAAATGACTTTACTGTTAGAACCATTCCACAAGTCTTTTTTTTTTTCTTTATTCCTTGCAGCCCCTAAGCCTGCAGAGCCCTGAGCAGCTGATTTAGTGCTGACAGCTCTGCCAGGGGGGGATGCACGTGTGGAGGTGAGGAAATGGAGCAGCTGTGTTTCATCAATTCCAATCCAGATTCCTGCAGTCCCTCTGCTGGGCTTGCTGATGGGACCTAGCAGGGAACATATGTGCATCCAGAAATTTCCAGGGAATTACAGCTTGGAAGTTACAACAATGTGGGTTTTGGAGAAGTAGGGAAGAAAAAGTGTTTCAAAACACAGGAACCTTGCAGGGAGCCAGCTGGGAACTGGGCAGTGAAAAGCCACAACATGCTCTTTACCACAAGACAATCAAATAGGACATTTGTTTTCTATTATAGATAATGAGTAGCTAAGTGTTTGCACTTTCTATATTGAGATACACAACTCTGCCTCAAAATGCAGAACACTGCAAAAATAACTTCTGAAATGTAGTTTTTCCCCAGTTAGATAATTTACATGAAATGACTGATAAGTTGTAAAATACATGGAATTAGGTCTAATCATCCTTTATAAAAGGGAAACCTTGATATTTAAAATTCCTCTACTTTTTAAAAGACACATTTCACAGATTTGTTCAGTGGTAAAAGAATCTCAAAGGGGGAAAACAACTAAACCTCAAACTGAAAAACTCCCAAATTAACAGTTAAATTTTGCATACTTACACTTCTGTCTCTCTGCCAAGGGTCCCCTGCAACATGCTGAGAGCCCGCAGGAAATTTCTTTAAAATCTATGTGATTGTCTCTGTTTTCATCAAAAGCATTAAACAAACCTGCAAACCACAAAAGCATCTCCTGTTACAGCACCTGAGAGAGCCACCAGCACCTCCACAAGGGGTTAATGGGGAACATGGGCAAGGAGAAGTACAAACACTTCTCATTTATTCTCATTAAGTGTCATAAAGGTAATTAAGCACTACTAAGACCATTTAAAGGTGAATGAGATCTTGCAGGGATGGCTGATGCAGACAGGGGTGGGGAGGAAATCAGGAATTCTGAACAGCTGCCTGCTCCTCACACCCTCCTTGGCATGACTGATTTAGAGAGGGGCTGAACCAGTATGGCCAGAACTTCCAACAGAAATTCCAGTGGAAATCCCTGAATTTCACTGCAAACTCAGCCCTGAGTTAAGAGCTGTAGTTACCAGCCCTCTAAATATTTAAGAGTTCAAATCATTCAGCATTATTTATCCCAGAACTATTTTTTTAGCAATAAAGAATGACTAGAAACCATTCAAGCTTTCCCCCAGCTGTGTAAGTTTAAATCATTGAGCAGATAAAACACACTCAGAAACAAAAGGATGTGGGGACACATCTCAGCAGAACTGGACATAAATTCTGATTTTTTTTATCCTAGCAGTTAATTTCCCATTTGTTACTTACTGCAGCCACTTATCAGTAAAGCCAACTTTTTGGAGATAAAAAAATTGTCACTCCAGGAGTGCAGACCAGAACTGGAGTGCAAGTGGAATGTCCCTGGGTGTCCTCACGTCATGCAGCAAATGGCAATTGAACAACTGCAACCTCCAGTTATTACCAGAGTGGCTTCAACTGGACAGACCAGTTTGGCTGACAGTAGAAATAACAACCTACAAATCTCCTGAGTGAGTCTCCTGAATAAAATCTTCCTTAATTTACACTGTTAGGGAGGAGTGTTTTATTGGCTGCATGCTACAACAGCTGACCTGCACACTGAGCTGTCATTGAAGAGATAAAACTCCCAATGGTCAGTTTAAAAATGCTCCATTTTCTCTCATTGAGAGCCAGCAGCTTATTTTCTCTTTACAGAATCTTAAGAAAAAAAAATTAAGCAACTACAAGGCAGCTTCTAATAAAATCTAAGAATGCAACACCTCCTTCAGCATTCCAGGTTTCCCAACAAACAGAGATTTCTTGGGGCTCTTTTCCCATTTTTCAGAACTCAGTGAAGTTACTTTGCCCTTCAAGCTTAAAGGACATTTCAGAACAGACACTTTTGAAGCCATCAGGAGCAGCAGAGGCTCCTCCTGCTCTCATTCCATACCTTCACTCAGGGACTGATGGATTGGGGGGGACACTAAGGGGGCAAAAGTTTCCAAATCAAAGCGTCCAGTTCTCGATTGAGCTTTTAGCAGCCAGTATCTCTTCTCCAGGTCGATGATGTCAGATTCTTCCACTGCATGAGCAACAAAAAGAAACCAAAATCACTTTCTTTGTCCACAGTATTCTATTCACCATCGAGGAGTTCATCATCAATAACACCACAAGTGTGTAGAAACACAGAAATTAACTTTTCCCGCTGATTGAGCCTCTTCATTTTTCACCTGTTTCTTTTTGGTGATTTGAACAGGCAGATTATATGTGCAGTGTCTTATTTTCCCAAGTATTCAGTATTTATATCCTCAAAAAAGATGTGAAGTAGCATTTAAAATAAAGCAATAGAAGTCTTTTATGAAAATTATGTAGTATTGGGCTGCCCTTAACAAACTCCTATTTGAAATTTTTCATTTTTCGATACAGTAACAATGCTAAATTAATAAGGCTAAATTTTAATGTGGCATTTAAACATTATATGTCAGCATCTTTTTTTTTTCCCCCAAATATAAAATAGTTTGTTTCATGTTATTATTTATACTACAGAATTATTTACAATCCAAGTAAAATCCCAGTGGGGAGTGGTTACACAAATCTACAATGCAGAGGAACTTTAAAGGTAATTTACAAGAGGGAAAAAACCCCAAACCCAAGAAATAAAACAAGCAAGGATGGATAAAAATAGCCAGAAGAAGAACTTATGTGTTCCTTAAAAAAATTCTATACAAATGTTCTCTTTATGCCTTTACCCTTGAAATTAAATATATACACATATAAAAAACAAGATTAAATTTCTGCCCAACAATACTCCTAACCTTTTTACATATGCAAGTGTGTCACAACAGTGCTTTAGGTCAGTGCCAATTAATTGGCTCTCAAATAGATCTGTAATGACAAAGCTGTCTATATTAAGAAGCACTACGTGTGATCTCATTCCCAGATGGTTCTGAGCCTTTAAATCCATGCCAGTTTTCTAATAGGTTTAACTTGAGCTATTTGGCCTGGTTTAGTCCACAGAAACAATAATAATCCTGTAAGGCTTAAGAACAGAAGGGTTCTGCCTAAAAAGTTGTGTCAAATTGAGATTTTATTGATTTCTTTGCCTGTTTTCCTGTCATTAGTGGCAGTAATTTCAGTAATTTACTTTAAGGAGTAACTCAGGTGACCTGCAGTGAGTGTGAAGCAGTTGTAGGTACCCAGCAGGAGCATCAAGTGATGCACCAAAACTTACACAACTCCTTACCCTCAGCAGAAACAGTGGGAAAATCTGAATAAGGTGTCTGGAGCTGAAAGAGTGGAAAAGGTTTGTGTTTTCTGTGTTTTTAGAAGTGACATCAGTGACAAATGTCCCTTTGCTGAGTGGCTTCAGAGCAGCCACAGAGGTGACACCCCCAGCCCTGCCTCCCCAGGCATCACTCCCAGCCCCTGTGCAGCCACACAGGGACAGAAGAGCTGATCCACAACAAAAACTCATTTCCTTTCTCCTCTCCCCTCCTTCCCAGTTGGATCAATCCCCTGATCTGTTTTCCCACCCCCTGGCTCTTGGCTGGGCTGTAATCACCAAGTTTTTTGGGTTGGAAGGGACCTTTAAAGGTCACCCCACCCTCCCCCATGGACACCTTCCACTGGATCAGGTTGCTCCATCCAACCTGGCCTGGAATGTTTCCAGGGATGAGGAATCCATCACCTCTCATCACAAAAACTTTCTCCCTCACATCTGCTCTCACCTTAACCCCTTACCCCATATCCCATCACCACAGGCCCTACTCAAAGTCTGTCCCCAACACATGAGGAAACAGCAATCCAAATTTATAAAGGAATATTATTGCACTAGAAATCAAGGAAGTGGAACAGAGGAGTTATTTTTTGAAAGATCAGCACACAGAAATATCACAGATGTGAGGAGAGTCCCAGGGCTCTTCCCCTTCCCAAACAATGGGAGAGGGGAGGTTGTGTTGCCATTTACAGGAATTCCATTTCCACCTTACTGCTCTCATTAGCAAACACAAAAGAATTATTTATGTTCTCTTGTGCATGACCATGTAAATCACTTTGCTTCCTTTTAATCCACCTCTGTAAGTAGGAAGAATAACAAATGTGTGAGCTGCACTTCATTCTTCAAGTGATGCAACACTGAGAATATTCAAAAGCCAGCAGGAAGCTCAAATTGTCCTCACTGAAGAGTAAATCTGCAGAAACCTTCCTCTGGCAGGTGCAATATTTATCTTTAGCAATTAAGAACATTATATTTTGCCAGAGAACCACTCTCAAATACCTATAATGAAGTCAGTTGTATTCTGATTTTATTTGATTGTACTTCACAGGTGTTTCTACAGCAGTAACTCCATTTTTTTATTATTTTATCTCAGAAAAGCAAGGTTATCTTGTCTGTGTTTCTGCTCACTGACACAATGGTCACTCAAAGATAGAGAATTTTCAAATAATCACCTTTAAAAGAACAGCTGAGAAGTGTTAGCACAAGTGTCACATTTTTATTCCAGCCCCAGTGTGCTGACTTTCTGCACAAGAGCCAAACACTTTAGAAAGTAAAACCAAGTAGTAAATAACATTCTTAGCACTGATTAGCCTCACACAAATCAGGTTAACCACGAGTAAAAAATGTGACAAAGAATATTTCTCATTCACAGTTATAACAAACTGTACCCAGTGCACCAGTTGCAGTGGATAAAAGGGAGCAGGATTTATTGGATTGCAGCACACAGGAACTTTAACTGCAGCTGAGCAGCAGCTGTTGCATAATTTGATTTCTTCAGAGTGATTTTTTTTTGCACATAATCTTGTAAATCAGTCTCAGGATATGCAGTGCACCAGCTATTCCTCCATGAGTGCAAACTAAAAAGAAATCTCTGGCAATTTATGATGATACACATAATCATATTTGTTACTGAAGTTAAATGAAGCATGGGAAAGGCACACAACACTTAATACCCAAACACAGCAATGTGCATGACAAAACACCATATTCCACAGAGGTTTTGGACAGATAAAAAAGATTTTATCTTTTCAAAATAGAAACTTTTTTCCTTAATGTCTGTTTAAATCATATCAAAGCATAAACTGGGCTTTCATTCAAATTACTTAGATGTATTTTATATACAAAATATAGGCCAAAACCTCAGGACACACAGGCTTTCTAGGACAAGTAATTATTCATTTTGGTAATTAAATACATGTTATGATTATTTGAGGTCACATGGATCTGATGCACCTGAGAAATTTAAGCAGTTTACTGCCACATGCTGATTTATGTCTCCCTCATCACTTGCCCATTAGAAATACAAAAAACTTTCAGATCTCTGAAATTATGAATAATTTTTTTTGGTTCAATTCTCTAAGAATTAGATCAATATAATCAGAGGCATAAGTACAACTGAAGCACAGTCTTCTTCTTGTAAAGGAAAAACAAATTAACATTTTCAGTCAAAATATCATCTAAAACTGTAAAACTACTAAAAATTAATTGAAAACAGTGATTAACAGGCAGGTACATGGCATTGATAAACCCTAAACCCCCACATTACATTTTAATGCCACTCTCACAAAACACCCCTCTAAACCATTCCACAGATATCAAGCCATGAATAACCTGCCTTAGAAAACAAATTTACAAGCATGATTTCATTTCAGCCACTTCTTATTACAACTCTTTATAGGACCAGAATTCACCAAGTATTCCACTATGACAGAAATTGAATATTTACCCACCTATGGGTACAATCCTGTCTGGCTCACAGCAGCAGAAACATACCATATTCCCAACATTTTAGCAGCACTTGGATGCTTTCCCTGTTCACCAGGATGTGCTCCAGGCACACCCCAGCCATGGAGGGCTCTTCATGGCCCAAACACTAAAAACTCTCCTTTGTGGCTTTCAAATTAACCCCCAGAAGACTCTGGGATTGAGAGCTGCTTTGCAAGACATAAAATAGCCTGGAACTAAGAGGATAACAAGTGGCAAAATACAGATTAAGTGACACCGAGGCTTTTACTTATTGACCTGGGCTGCTGTCAGACTTTCATCTTTGTGCTTCTCCTAATTAAAAACAAACACATATTGAGTATGTGTATATTAAAATCATAGCAAAGAGAGATTCTTGTGTGTGTCAGACATGATCACCCAGCAGAATGGGGATTATCAGTGCTCAGGGTGGGAACAGGGAGGTGCCAAGAGCACAGCAGCTCAATTCACATTTGGGAAAGGCAGCACAGGATGACAGGAGCCCTTTAAAGCAGCTTTCACACAGCCAAACTCTTCAGGATTGGCTTGGAGTGCCTTCCACACATCCCTGCTGCCAGAGTGGGTGCCCCAGCTCCAGAACATGGATTTAACAGCAGTTTTTTTAGTGCTTTTTAAGGGAAGGGATCCCCTCAGTGCAGTTTCCTTCCAGCCTCCCATCTCCATCCTCCCACAGAGTTGACAATCCCAGATCTCACACCAGTTGTTCCTTTCATGAGGATTTTGTGCTGTTTCAAAAACTGCCTCTTCCATTCCAACCACCCTGCCTGCTTATCCAGGGCTTCTCTTATTTATTGTACTAAATGAGTGATGAATGTATGTTCTAAAATAGAATTATTTGTCCTGATTGCAGTCATAACTGCACCTTGGTGGGTGAGAGCTGTCAGAAAGAACAGGATGAATTTTTCTGACAACAGAGGAGTCTCTTCCATTCAAAGGGGAATTTGGATGTTATTTAATCAGAACTCAGTGACACAAGAACTGGATGACAAAGAAGTACAAATTAAACATTCTGTCAGTTCAAAACCAGCAACCTGATGAACAGAATAATTTCTCCCATGGAAAAGGGCTGAAAATCTGAGTGCTTCAGCCCATTGCATGACACTGAGTCACACCAAAATGACACATGAAAAAGGCAACCAACACCTATGCTGGAGCAGAAAAAACATTTCCAGCTAAATGAAGGAAATCAATGAGGTGTCCCCTGAGTCAGAGAGACAGAAATGTGGGATTTACAGGCTGTACCATGGTGCTGTTCAATGTGATAGCTTCAAAAATATATATGTATCAAATAAATTTAAATGCATATGATCATACTAGAGAACTGAGAAAATCCAAAGTACTGCTATTTGTTCACTCCTCAGGTGCAAGACAAATTCTTATCTCTGAAACTGCCTTTTTAGGAACAAAGGCCAGTTATTTTGGCAGCTTTCAAATAAAATTATTCCTATTTCTGATTTAAGTGAGATGGAACAAAATTTGATTAAAAGCAGCAAGTGTGTGCAACTTCCTGTAACTTTAAAATTTCATTTCTAATTATGTGTTGAGAAATGTAATTAAAATCATCTGCACACCAAAACAAATGTTATTTACAAACAAAAAATTAGTATTCCTTTGTTTCCCTGATAGCCTGGCTCATTAAGCAAATTGAAATGGAGTCACTGATGCTTTGCAGTGAAATGGGGGCTGTTTCTAAATCAAAGGGAATAACTTTCCCTATTTTTATCACTGCCATTTTTCATGGCTCTGACATAATGCCCAAGAAGTTGGATGGGAAGCAGAGTGTGAGGTAAGGCTGGGGAGGGGGTCAGAGCTTTGTGCCAGGAGATCCAGCAGGACTGAGAAATTCCTCACTGCACCAGTGAGTGGCACAAATCACTTTGCCTTTCACAACAGAAGAAAGTGGAAACCTTTCCCTTTTTCTCTGTATGGTGGTGTTTGCCTCAAACATGATTTCACTTCCTGGTCCTTCCAAAGGCAACCATTCTCCCAGGAAAAATATTAAGAATATTTTTCTCAGTGTTTTACACATTCAGCTGCGTTAAAAATAATTCTGTACTGAATTTCTTGCTCTTTGCAGTGACCTGATTAGGCTGAAATTACTTCCAAGTGCTCAAGCACTTCCATTTTCCTTAGTTTTGCATCTGTTGGATGAGATTCCTACACTGTGGTAAATCACAAGAGAATTCAGTAAAATTTGATTTTATCTAGAGGTCCAAATATAATTGTGACATGAACCTTCCAATTCTGTGGACAATAATCACATCAGCTACATGTATTTCTGGAATTCACTGGAAAACTCAATCCCAGCTCTGACACAATGGGACCAGTGACAGGGATATCAAAACTAGAAGTGAAAATAACAATAAAAATGAAATACAATCTACTAAAACAGTAGCTGTTAAATTTAAATTTTTTTTTTCAATTCCAAACCTCAGTTTCAGTATAAATAATCTTTCAGTGAAAAGCCCAGTAAAAACTGTTCTGAAAGTTTCCATTTCAAAGCATAAAAAAGAGCAGATCTCAGTTTGATACAGGTCAAGATCTTTCCCAGAGCTGAACTCCAGAACATTCAGAGGGTTGGGGGTTTTTTTCCACATTCCTCTTTCTCTGCCTTGTCTAGCAGACCTCAGAATATTCAGTGGTTTTCTGTAACCTCAATGTCTCCTGCAGCCTTTCATGTAATGCAAATAAATTACCTGCTCATAAACTCCTGATTTGATGATGCATTTTCATTTCAGATGGTCAGAAAGGAGTTTGAATGGCCATATTTAAATCCAAGAGGATAAAAGGGTGTAATGCTTTATTCCACTCATTGGGGGATTAAAATCCACACTGACACCAGTGAGGAAAATCCACATAAAACACAACCAGACTGCTCAAATCCCTGACACCCCCACAACAACTCCCTTTTCCCAGGGATCCTCAGGATGGAATGGATGCCTGCATTACACTGATACATCAAGAGTTGTTTATCAACCTTTTGTTTTTAAATTTAATTTAAAAACCAGCTGTTCCTTCTTTTACCTGAACACAGACATAAGGAAGCACTTCTTTTCTGGAGACAATTCCTTAGTTACCACATGCCAGGAATATTATTTATTCTACTGGAGAAGTAAATTAAGAGGTAACACTTATTTTTGAAACAAATATTATTTTCTCAACTCTCTCAGTAGTTTTACAACCCACTATAAAGACCAAAAATAAACCCAGTATTACCAGCCAGCCGCTTCAGAAGATTTTTTTTTTTTTTTTTTTTAGCTTGCTTGGTAGCAAACTTCTACAGAAGTGTTGTAGCCTCAGCATTATTATCTCATAAAAATAACACCCCAGTGTCCTTGTACACAACATTTTACATCACAGCACAGCAAGCAGAGAACAGATGAGCTCAGAGAAGGAATTTCTCTCCCTGAGCCGAACGCAGCAGAGCAGGGAGGTTCAATGAATGACTTTGTCAACTCAGACAGGGATTTTTTTTTTAAGATGTGCAGGACAAGAAGCACCTTTACTCACAGTGTGTGACTCCAGCCAGGGTCTGGTAGAAGGTTGGGGTGTCACTGTCATCAGTGAGGGTGACATAGACTCCCCCTGAGAGCAGCCACCGTGAGAAGGTGAAAGCATCTTTGTTGTGCAGCAGCCAAACCCTGAACTTCTCATAGTTCACCTTCTCACCCTGCAAGGAAAACCAGAAAATGGGAGCTGTTATTCTCACTGCCAGTAAACAGCAACCATCCAGCTGTATGAACAAAAAAATTGGGACAATCTCCTAGAAAAATAAGTGCTAATGTAATTTTTCTGCTTGGAGCCATGCCTGTTTTTCCCTTTCCTTTTGAAACAGCAATGGGAGGGAAATTAACTTTCAGTTCTCTCTGCATTTCAGCCACCTACTCAATGTGGCCTTTGGAAACTCATTTACTCTGAACCTCAGGTGAAAGGGATGAAAAGAAAAATGGTTACTTACAATTCAAAACAGCAGAGGTTATTTTGATGAATTTGAATGTATTATTATAGATACCAACTCTGCTGCAGCAAAAAAAACAGGTGCTGTAAAATCATAAACATTCTGTTCTATCTGTGCAGGTATACAAACAACATAGAAAATCAGATTTAGGAATAATTAATGCTGTGATTAATTACTGCAGGAAAATGTGGACTTTTTAGCCCCTACTGACCAAAACCCACAGTGGAGCATAAATGTGAATATGACATTGCCAGGATCTCCTCACCCTGTGTCTCCTGAAATTCCCTGCTCAGGAATACATAAAAACTCCACATTCACACAATTTCACTGCTGTTTAAACCATTTATTTGAATCCTTGCCAAGCTGTGGCCATGAAACCATAGGGATCAGCAGACTAATTTCTACAGGACCTACAAAACTACCTCAAATAAAAGCAAACCCATTATCAGTAGACAAACTCATTATATGGAGATTCTCATCTCCAGGGGAAACAAACAGGGGTCTGCAAAGTGGAAGAGGTTTCAAGTCATTGATTATTTAAACTCCCCTCATATCACAGACCATTAAACTTCACTGAATTACATCTCTACAGAATCCAACAATTTGCATTTGGCCGTGGACTATCTGCAGGTGCCAAGTGCAGAAAATTGAAAATTCACTATATTCCCTTTGCCAGGCTGCTGCAATGGTTCATCACCAGCACTGCTGAAACATTTGCTTCCTATTCCCATTGCAGGGGGTTGTTTCAGCTCCAGATACTCATTCTTTTTATGCCTCTTTTTTCTAGAGTAAAGAGTTTTATATTTTCATCCAACAAATCACAAACTGGTTTGGGTTGGAAGGGACATTAAAGCCCATCCAGTGCCACCCCTGGACCCCTTGGACAGTTCCAGGGCTGGGGCAGCCACAGCTGCTCTGGGCACCTTGTGCCAGGGCCTCACCACCCTCACTTTGATTTCTTATTCTTTCATTTCTCAGAAACTTTGGATCAAGAGAAAAGAACATTTTCTTAGCCCTGTTCCACCCTTTTCCTCTATTTTTTGCTCTTTGTAAAGGCAGCAAGAGGTGGGTCATTAAAACTCCAGCTTTCCCTGGAAGGACAATGAGGAGAGACAGAAAAACTTTGGGCAGGAGGAAGAAAACATTTGAGGCAAGCAATGATTTCAGCTGAACTCTGATGGAACTTGAGCAATGCAGTTATCACTGGATTTTTTCCCTTTATTTCAGAAACAAAAGGAAAACTCAGATATATTCAAAAGCTTCTATTTCTAGCTGAGTACATGCAATAATTCTGATGAACAGAAGTACCTACAAACATCACCCTTGAAATCAAACCCATCCTCCATAAGGCAGGCAGGAAGGCCCACAGCAGGAACATTAAACTTTCTCTCTCCAGCAATGACCATGGATGATTAAGAGCCCAGTAAATCCTGCTGAGTGGGTTATTACACTATTTTCATTTTAAAAGAAAAATCAATATGCAGCATTTTCTTAAACAGGAAAATGCTCTGAAGCCCAGATTGATACTCATCTTCCTGCAAGGCTTCATAAAGTATTTCTGGATTTCTTGGACAGAGTGCAATTAACTTGTAGGGTGCAATTCATCACACCACACTGATGGGAAATTCTAAATAGGAAATGGCACTGTGGGTCAGCTCCAGAAGCTGCAGTGGACTCAGGTTTATGATTCCAGCCAGGACTCAGGAATGCAATCACTGCCTCCAGAGCCAACAGGACACCAGGGCCAAGCACAGTCTGGCTCAGGCAGTGCCCACAACCAGAGTCATCTCCAACACTGAACAATAAAATCTGAAGTAATTTAGTAAACTGATAGCCACAAATCAAGCTTCCAGTCAATCTGGTCAATCCTTTTGTCAGAGGAATGGACAATGATGTCTCCATTTTGCTGGTCTCAGTCCTGTGAGAACAAACTAAGCAAAAAACCCTGAAAATTCATCAGGATCCCTGGAGTCAGAAAATCATCTATGAATATGGCTAAGTACCAATGCCCTGGTTTAGAGGAAGCTCCAGATTATATCTCTCAAACAACCTAAAGCATAATTAAATGTTGTAGCTCCTGGTAGGAACAATAATACAAAAGCATTAATATAAAATCATTATTTTGAAGCAGCCATAGCTGTCAGGCATTTTTAAATCCAGGGTGCAGATTTTCTTTCTTCTCAGCTCTGTGTTCTAGATTTCTTCCCTGATTGCAATAAAACGTTCACACTAATGACTAAGTTCCCACCAGCAATATTAATATTTAAATTTACCTGGTGACATGATTACCATTGGGCAATGATCTGTTTCCAAGCAGTGAAACAGGAGCACAGAGAATGCTGCATTTTTACACCAAACATTGTTCCCATCAATACAAATTACACATAATACCACAAAACAAAAAAATATGAGCTTTTACCTCATTTAAACAAGGTCAATTTGTTCCCATATGTGCTTGAGCATGAAAAAGAAGCTACTTAATGGAATCTTGACTTTTTTGTAAATGCAGCAGGAGAAAAGGTGCCTGACATACCTCAGAGAAGCATTTCTTGAGTGACTCTGGGACTTTCCCATCAACCACATGCAGCATCTTCTCCATCTCTTCACGGACAACATAACTCCCAGATTCATTAGAGAAGAGGCTGAAAATATCTGAGGAAATAAAAATATGTGTAAACACCTATGGCAGTGATATTTTTCAAATATAAAGTTTATAATTGGCTGAGAATGTCAAAAGCTGTGCAGCAACTAAAGGACTAAAAACTTAGGTTAATCCAAGTTCAATACAGGTCCACAAGGTTTAGGTCAAGATCTTCCTTTTCTTTTACCATTGTAATCAAAAGGAAAATTAATATTACCAAGTCAGATTAACAGAGAAGACAAAACAACAGAAGTCAGTAGGCAGATGCTTTCTTTCTTTCTTTTTTTTTTTTTTTTTTAAAATCAATGCCATCCTCCTTCCTCTGCCCACATACAGAGACCATCAGGCTTTCTGTAGGATCCCAACACTGACACTCATGATGACTTGGCAAATATTTAATGTTCATGAATATAGAAAACAAAAATGCACTCAAAAAACCACAGCTAAAAATGCTTCAAAAATCCTGCCTTCACTGTAAAATGGTCACATTTGACACTCACAATCCACTGTCTCATTGTTAAGTTACATCACTCACATTTTGTTTTCTCCTCCTCTCTGCCTCTTGTGAGTAGAACTAATCCAACTATCAAGTTATTGAAGTGTAGCCCTTTGGATATTCCTCCAAATGAACAGTAGATAACCTAGAAGAATAAAATAGAGAAGTTAACCAAAAATAGAGAAGTTAACCAGGGCAAACAGAGATGTCAGAAGTTAAACCAGCAGCTTATACTGATGCTCTATCTTCTATCATACAGCTAAATACACTTCAATTATTAATTGTGTTCCCCTTTTGTAGCTCTTCTGTTCATAAACAGCCTTGACTTAGTGAAGCACAGCTACAAGCAATTTAAAACTCCACTTAGAGCCCTCCAGTGAAGGCACTTCTCACTTGCTCATGGTGTTATTTCCCCAACTTTCTTTATCAGGGCTGAAATCTCCTCCAGGCTGGGCTGTGCTAATCTCAAAGGCATCAAGGGGATGCAGCAGGAATCCCCAAAACCAGGCTGGCAGCAGAGAGGGGAACACCAGAGCCCTGTGAGTCACTGCACCATCACAGGGTGGTTTCCACTACAAGTCAAAATTAAGCCAGGACTGGGAGTGCCTGAACCAAACCAGTCCTGGACTGGCAAGGTCAGAGCTGGTCAAGCCACACAGTGCTGTGGTGGCAGGAGGGTGATAAGGGAACAGCTCCAGAGCAGATTTACTGCTGCAGCCACCTCAGCAGTGCTGTGTGACCTGCAGAAATCCTCTCCTTATGCACCCACCCATCCCTCCCCTCTGCACTATCAAACCTGCCTGCAGCCATGGTTTTGTCAATCAGTGTAGAAGAACAGGATCTAATTTTTCACAAACATCCTGACTCTCACTTCCAGCCCACTCAGACACAGTGTTACCCAAATACTTTCATTTCCAGAGGGGGCTCAGATCAGCCTCTTCTGTCACTAAACTTTAATCCATTTACAAATGCTTGAAGGGCTGAATGATTAAAACTGAATTTGTGCTTTATTTGGACACAACAATGGTACAAGGCTTCAAGGCAGAGATTTGAATTCCACACTTTTTATGTCTAATCCTTGTGTCTTCACCAGATGCCTTCAAGGCTACACTGCCCACGTGAGCAATTTGCCTTCATATTACACTGGAATCATGATTTTTTAAAAATATCCAGCTAAAAACATCCACTCACTCCTGCTGAACTTTGTACATCTCAGCTGCAATACCAGATGAGCACCAAATATTACATTTATACATGATTTCAACACAAGAGATAAAGAGAGGAAAGGAATTCTATGGATAATGTCCAATGTATCAGTATTTAATATATGTAATTACAAGCACAGGCAGCTGGCAGTGCTTGGAATTGAGCTGCTTAATCACTCCTTGGGAAGGATTTATAAACACTGAACAGTCATGTAACACATCATTTTTAAGGAAGGAACTCCACAATTTTTCACATTGGTGTTGCATTTGGAAAACTTCTAATAACATGCACCATCAAAAGATGATGCAATTTTGTTTCCCAAAATTACTTAATGCTGTTGCACTTCACTTAAAACAGCCACACCCAGGCAGAATCCCAGCAATTTGCATTTCAGAATGGAAAATTTACTATCATTATATGGCACATAGTACTTTTTAAAAATAAAATTTAAGCCACGTTCTGTTCCATGGGCAACTGAAGAATATAGAAGATTTAAAAAGCAAAGCTGTGCTCATGCTTCCCACCACTTTTCCTGCAGTTCAACAACACAGACACATCTCTAAATTTCCTTTTATTAATATCTTCAACTCCATTCTCCCAAGAGATCCTCCCAGAACATTACTGTCCTGAACATTTAAAAAATGGTTTGTGTGCAGGACAATCACCCAAATGGTTGGACCCAAGTCCCACTTGTTTCAGTTCTTTGTTTTATGTCCCATTTATAACTTTTTAATTTAACAGATTCCTGAAGGCCTCCCACTCCTCAGATGTGAAAAACTTTTATTCACAAGATGCAGAGCACACAGCCCAGCAACCTGAGGCTCCCAATGATCTGGTTTAGTGACTGAAAGGCTCCAAACTCAGGGTTTTTTAGCTGCCTAATGACTTTGCCTGCCTCTCCCCATCCTGCAATCAGGAATTACAAAGCATTCCTTGACTCAAATCCCAATTTTGGCCCAATTTACAGTTTTCAAGCTACTGCACTGCCTGAGTATGAATGCTACATCATAATTTGTACTCGAATTTTGAGATGAGTTCTGATGAGAAGCCATCAAAAACCAATTAGGAGTCTTCCATTAATTTTATTTCACCACCTGGAAACCAAGAACTGCTCTATAACCATCATGAGTGTTAAAAGAAATAATCATCACCAAAATTGTGTCTTTAAGGACAGATTTTTAAAAAAAAAATAAAATAAAAACCAGTCAGCAGACATTTGAAACCCCAGAATCTCCATTTGTGGCCAAATCAATAATTTAATCCTTAATACTGACATAAAAATGATATAAAAGTACAAGTTAACACAGAACATAAAATTCTCAATATTTTATACTATTTCAAACTAATCATACATTGTGAAAGACACTTTTTTTTTTTTTAATCTTAGGGGTTATCAATTCTCAAAGCATCCAGAAAACACCCAAAAATTCATACTGAACAGACTTTAAGCTCTGCATAAATCAGACCCCTCCTTTTGAACTTCAAATTTTCCTGCTAAGTTTTAAACACCCACATAAAAACCAACTGTTTACAGAAGTAAAGCAGTGTCATCCTCTCTGCCAACACTTAGGAAAAACAGAGGGGGAAAAGAAGAATGGAGAAAAGATTAAGCTCAGGAAAAGAAACTCTGCCAGAGTGTAAAACCTTCAGCAATGCAACACTTCAGCACTCACATTATCTAAATAAAACTGAGAGACTTGCTGCTGCCTCTGAGGTCAACAGCTCTGAGTGAGGGTGCCAAAAATAGAACTGTGACTAGAAATGACAAGGAGCAAGAGATCATTTGAAAGGTCTGGCTAATCTTTGTCTCTCTACCAATAATATTTTGATATTCCTCTCAAGAATGGGGTAACTCTATAAAAGAAAATAACTTGGTAAACATGCACGTGTGTAGGTTGGTATTATGACTTTTTTTAGATGTATAATACATGGTTATATGTTTATATCCATGTTATAAATTTTGATTCTGGTTGTTTTCCAGCTCATTTATACATTTATTATATACAAATTTATTTTTAAGAGCTTGTAAAGATTTATCTTTAGAAAACAAAGTAACAGCCAATGGAATATCAAAAAAACCAAGAGCAAGTGCATCTCTGGAGTAAATAAAATCTGTCATTATGGTCTTGTTACAAATTCCACATCTTTTAATTGCCCAAATTTACACCTGGATATTCAGGTTTACTTCAAATTCATCTAGCAGGTATTAATAGAGTTGGGAGCAGATCTCAGCCCAGCACATCCCAACCAACATCCAATCTGGAAAACCATTTTCAGGCACAGAAAGTGCATTGTGATGCTGCATAAAAAATGGGAAGCAATTCAATCAACTCTATAAACATTTGTGTGTGCCCAGCACCATCCAGCTGCTCATTACCCACTGCTTTTGGCTTCCCAGGAAAACAGCAATTCCCAACTCACCTCTGCAACTTTGGGGGGGACCCCATCACCCAGAACTTCCCTGATGAAGCACTGCTGGGTCATATAATAGGAGAGGCCACAAGTTCTCTTGAAAGCATCTTTGAGCCTCTTCAGTTCTATGTCTGTAACTGAGAACAGAGGAAAGAAAAAAAAAATTGGTTAATAAAGATGTTATAGAAAGGTAAAAGATTAAGGAATCTCAAAATCCTCCACTCCTTATGTTTATCTTTACAATAAAAAGACAGGAAGAAATTAAATGCATGATTTCCTCTAAATAGTGGGAAAATGAGATCTAATAATCTAATCTTGCTTGAAAAGAGAAAAGGAAAGCAGATCTGTGGTTACCATCAATGTGAACAACAGCTCACTGCCTAAGTTTTCTGACTACAATAGTGGATTGTAATTTGTTCTAAATTCAGCTCCATTCTTGTCACACAAAGGAAAATAAAGCAGCTTTATGATCAATTTTGCATTGCATGTAAGCCAGGGAAATTATCTGCAACCAACAGTGGTGAATATTATTAAGAGCAGCTCCAACAGCATTTTTCAAGCAGTTTCATCTATTAACCAGTCTGTTTTTCTGTATTAAAACAAATAAAATACTTTATCACCACTACAACTTCATGAGACAGTGCAGTGTGGTGTAATTTAACAGGAATAAAATGTTGGACTACATGTAATTCTTCACCCAAGATTCCCTTGCACAGCCAAAATCTGCTTGCCAGCTACACCTGCTCCAACCTGTTCACAACTGTAAAGGTGGAAAATGTGATGACATCCCATGGATGCTGGCCTGGGAGCTCACTGGAAAGCAGTGCTGCCTTCACATTTTACAAGCACAAAACAACTTTCTAAGAAAGTCTTTAAGAAGGGAAGGATCTTGTGGAACAAAACAAGCACTTTGCCCAAAGCCAAGCTGCAGGGAATGGCACAGGATCCCCTGGAAGGTCCTGAGTGGTGCAGAAAAAAGCAATTTACCATGCAAAAACCCAGGGAAATGATGCTGCACAGGGAGCTGTGGCACTGTATTTATAGCAAGGCTTTTTCCTTCCCCTGCTATCACCAGCCAGACAAAACAACACTGCCATGGCCAAAGGCTTGTCGAGCTTTTTGTCAGCCAAAATAAAACAGAGCACTTGAGGGCTTAATCCAGCACTCAGTAAAATGTCTACTTTTCAGTTAATTCATTCATCAAAAGCAAAAATCAATCCTTAAAAGTAAATCACATTAAAACATTCCTCCTTAATTTTAATCCGAGTCAACGCTGAAACAGATGTTGGTTCCACTTAACAATGGTGTAAAAACAGAAAATGGATTATGTTTCCTCTCAAATTTTATTACAGATTCTGAGTACTTCTGACCATAAAGAAAAAAAAAAATCCAAGTATCTAAGAGATAAAGCTCAAGTGTGACCCACACTACACCAGAGCTATCAATTAGCACAGTGGTGATTATCATTAGCACATATCTTGTTTTACTAAAACGAGCCTGCTTTAATTACAAGGCAGAAGACTGTTGGTCTCATACTGTTACCTGGCTTATAAAGTGTTTAAATTCCATTATTTCACATTAACATCCAGCCAGAGTCACTGTGTGCCTTTCCAGGTGATGCTTTAATGAACACTCAGACAAGGAGGAAATGAAGAGAAGTGCTTCACCTCCCATCACCTTTAAGCACAACAAATCTTCAGCCAGCAGGGACAACTCCCCACATTTAATGAGTGCTGGGATTGCTCAGGGATCATGGAAAGGGGAAGCTACTGGCTTTGTAATTTTGGCAAAGCAAACAACCTGGATGCTAGATTAAACTCAACAACAGTTTGGGGATGAAAATATTCTCATTTATTGCAGCTTTTACATGACTGCACACACAGAGATATGTTTAACAAAAATAAACACTGTTCTGGATTCTTCTCCTGCTCTGTTAATTTTTTGATCTCCCCACCATTTAATCCAATCTGGTTTGGGTTATTTGGTGAAAGTTTCTACACAAAAACAGCATTTGCTAAGCTGATGCTTACAGTACCCCTGACTGCCCAGTGCTCAGGAGGAGGAAAATCCCAAATAAAGGTATTTTCCATAAGCCATGGGAGGGACTGGAGTGCCAGCCAAGGTGAGGAGAAGGTTGGGAACAAGACTTGCCAAGCAATACTCCCAAGATCTCCAAAAAGAGCTGCACTATCAGTGTATTTAACAGGAGTGATAAGTTGACACTGTCACTCCATGTTACATTTCAAAAGCAAGTTATTATTGCCAGAGCCCACTCAGTATTACTGTTTGCATGCAGAACCTACAAAAAAAGGTCATGGAATAACAGGAAAGGTAATTACTTCCATTCCTTCCCCAGGAGCCATTAAAATGACTGATGCTGGCCATTTAAAATCATCTGCAAAGCTTTGTAAAGATAAGTTCATTATACATTTAGATCCAAGCACATGAAAATACAACTGAAATGAGCAGAGTATAAATCAAAGATATTATCAATGTTTACTACGAGTCTGGGAGGCAAAATATTTGAATACAAAATCCCAATGCCAAAGCACCAATTATTCAACAGAGATAGAACATGATGGTGTGTTGAGAGGAAATAAAACTAAGTCTTCAATTATTAAAGGAACATTTCTAGAAGCAATACATCTATTACTATAATAATAACAGAAATTAGAACACTCACATCCCCAGAAGCTGCTTTTTTTCCTCTCAATTCCACACGCCCAACACACAGGAAGCATCACAGAACACAGAGGGGTTTTTCATCCAGCCTAGCTGACAAACCTGTTTCCTACACTGACTGAAGTCCTTTCATTAGGAATCTTCATTTTTTCCAAAGGCACAGATTGCCCAAACACTTCCAGGAGCCAGTTGTCTACAAACACCTCTGAGAAGAGCATTCACAAGCTGCTGTCATTAGACACAGGAGACAGACACCACACTATGGGGTGCACCCTTGTTGTATTCACAGCCTGACAGGGGAAAACAGACACTGACAACTTCCCAGGATGAGTTTGTGGCAGTGAACACAGCAAAAAAACCATCTTCACATCCCACCTGCCAACAACAGGTGGCACAACCTCAGAATTATTGCAGGGAGAGAGACTCCATTGGAACTGCACCTTTAATTCTTCACACCTCCCCAGCACAGTGTGACCTTTCGACTGTGAGCTTGATTCAAGGTAACAAAACCAAGTTTCAATAATTAGATACTGTGTAATAATTCCATAAAAATCTATCTGCCTACTTCCAAAGGTGGAACAAAGTGCCAGGCTGTCACTGTGGCTGTGCTAACTTTGCTAACACAAAGCTCCTGTGCCACCTCAGCTGGAGGCTTTCCAGGAGAGCTGCAGACAGTGGAACAGGAGATTAGTGCTGCATCCAACTCTCCAGGGAATATTCCAGCTCCAGTTTGTTTAATAAAGTTTAAATGAAACCACGCAACCTCAGCTAAAAATGTCACCCGGCTTAAAGTAATTGTAACAAACCCTCAGCTCACCAACTGCTGAGGGTATTTTTAGTTTCCCAGTGTTACTTAAACTTTAGGCTGTTTATATGGATGTATTAATCCACATTTTTTTTGTTTTCATTCCCATCTATCCAGGTAATGAAATGTGTGTGCCTTCCAAAACTGGCCCATGCTGGAAACCACCACGTTCTGCTCTGCTTTCACTTTTGTCTCCAAGTCATCCTGGAGTTTTCCTTTTGGACTAAAACTGAATCTGAAACTCAGATTATGCAAATCCAGCCCTAAAACCTCGTTTTGTCACCTCTATAAAACAACTCAAACTAAGCTGGAGGAAATCAACCCTTCCAGTGGAGCTTTACAAGTTTTGCTGCCACATTCTCCATTCATTTTAGAATCTCTTATTCATTTGAATTTTTTTTTTTTTTCCACATCCTGTAGCCCACCCCAACCTTCTTGACTTTTACCTGGGAAGATTCTAAAACACTCAGTGAGCAATGCAGGGTTTGGGGTATGGCACCACCTCTGTCCTCTCCAAAAATCACACTGAAAGGACAATTTTTGGCAGTAAATACCTTATTCAGCAAAAGCTGCTCTGCTGTTACCAGGCTGCTAGAGAAAATTAGTAAGAGTCATCATAAAAATATAACTGCATGGCTAAATACAAGTAATATTGATATTTTTGCTTTTGTTTTGGAAAAAGAGAGAGGAGAAAATGGTTACATCAAAGCCAATTCTTCACTAATCAAAGTAGCTACACTGCATATTCTGTGATACATCTTCAGAGGCCTCTGAATCTGAGCTAAGGTTTGCAAAAATTACCTCAATAGTGTTTTAAGAAGGAACTTAAAATCTTCCTTAATTATGTATATATTTAATGATGTAATTATTGAACATAAGGAATATAAGAACTGCTAGAGTCTCTGCTTAATAAAAGGAGTGGTTGGTCAGGCCTAGTGGAGTTATTACAGAAAAAAATATTATACACTTTTACCTGTGATACATGCATCAAGAGCAAACACAATAAATGCATTTAAAATTCCTATTTTATATTTATTTGCAGAGTCAGGCCAGCCACAAAAACACCTTACAATGCTTTTCCTCCCCCTCCTTCAAAATTACAGCACACTGATGTAAAATGGTGAGAAACTGAGACCCAAACCACAGCTTTCCAAAGCAGCCACTTGTCTGATGGAGCAAAGGTGATGAATAAAAGCATTTGAACTCTTAATATTGCCTGAGACATCCAGGCAAGAGCCACTTAACCTCTCCATGTCTTGTCTCAGCACTGAAATGGAGACAAATTCCAGCCTGCATCAGACAGATGTGTGATAAATGAGCTAAGATATTGTGTAAAAGCATTACAAGCTACTACTAAAAAGCTGATTTAATCAGTGGAAAGGGCTGAACTCCAGGTGTTTAATGAGGGAAGGTGGAATTAATCTGTCCTGGCTACTATTAAGTGACCAATTAACATCAGGTAGAACTAATTGGATACAGAAACACATCCAGAATCACAAAAGTTCTGTGCAAACCATCACTGCCATTAGGAGGGGTAGCAGTAACCACACCAAAAATCTGATCTTTGTCCCAAAATCCTGAAGTAATTCATTAGACTACATGAAAATAAAGGATTTATTCTGGTTCACAGGTTCCCAGCACAAAACCCAAACCAGCCCAACCAAGGGTGAAAACCACAATGTATTGACAATGCTGAAAGTCAAAACAGGAAACAAAATCCTGCATAAGCAGGAAGATAAAACACAGGATAAAAAGGTCAGACAAGGTAAAGGGTCAAGAATCTTTCCAGCTCATCTGACTCAAATATTGCTCATTTCCCCCAGAAATGGAAGCATCAAAATGCCCCCAGTACTCTCCAAACACACCCCAAAATTTGAATTTCCAATGTCACTACTGGGTGAAAAGCAGCTTGCTAAGTCACTGCTTTAAAAAACAAAATCCCACCAGCCCTGCACATCACAAGTACACAAAGCAAGCAATAATTTGCAACCATCAGCATAACATTGCATTTATTCTTTACTAAAAATAACCAAACTTGAATTCTAATAAAACTGACAACTTGCTCATTCTTCAGAAAGAAACAAAAATTCACCTGTCTCAATCTCTTCCTCACTTTCAGCTCAGGTTTTTTTTCATAATTCTAATATTTTGATTTTTAAGTGACAATTTTAGAGGTTCAATATCAAACTCACAGGGCATATAATTCTCTAACCAGACAATTATCTTCCCTGTAATCACTAGCTCAATATTTCCCTTAGGAATCTTCATCCTAGTTATACATGGAAATTTTATTACTTTTTTCATTAGTCTTTATTGTGACTTAATGGCTGTGGTTATGAAGTTGTCAAGAACCAAAGCAATTACTAAAAAGCTTCAAAGAGGTAAAATGTGCAAGTGAAAGTGAAGTGTGTTTGGGAACAACCCCAAATTGGAGGAACCAACTGCAAAATACAATTGAGATAAATGAACCAGCAATGACTAAAAAAAAAAAAAAAAAAAATCAACCTTCCCACCCACACAGCCTTGCTAAAAAGGAATCCATTTGGGAATATTTTGGGAGAAAACACAGACTAAAAACTCCTGCCTTTCCTAATGGAAAAATGAATCCACTCCTAAGGAACCTTTCAAAAATGGAATATCAAAAATTGCACCAATCAATTTATACAAGGCACCACACATTTACCAATAACAGGAACTTAAGAATAACAACACCACAGTTTGAGTATTAAAAAAAAAAAAAAAAAAAAGGAATTATTCAATCCTGCTGTATTTTTTTTCCTCCCACCTATTCTTTGGTTTTGGGAGCAGTGGCTCATCCTGTGGATAAAGATTTCCCTGGTTCTATCAGACCTTCCCCCAATGCCTATCAAAGGTTTAACATCTCCTGTGCAAGGAGATTTAGTCATTACAATGGGATTTGCCAATTTTCTGTCACATGAATACTTAGCATTTATATGTGATGTTTTTAATCTTCAAAGAGCTTACTCCTCACAGTCCCCATCCCCAAAGGAATGTCAGCATTCCCAGTTTGTTTTATCCCTCCCTATCTCCATCAGGGCACATTCTGTTTGGATTAACTCTCCCAGTAAACCCAGTGTGGAGAGGAACAGGTACATAACAGCCAGTGGGAAAAAAATTAAAAAAAAAAAAAAATAATCCCACTGAACATAAAAATCTTATTTTAGATCCTCAGGAATTAAAGGAGCTCCCTGGTCCAACCATATGAGCCATGGAATAAACCTGAAAGAATGTAAAAATTCACTTTGCAGATCAGCAAAATCTATTTGACCATTTTTACAACTGCAAATTTAAGCACAATAAACTGCAATATTATACATTAGGGAAAAAAGTGATCCCTGTTATCAAGTAAATAATTGGTGAATTCATTCTCCAGGAGCAATTCCTGGCCTGGATCATGCCAGGACACCTTCCCCACCCATGGGCTCCTGTCCTGGGCTGGCTGGGAACAGGAGCACAAGTTTTAATGGCTTTTAAATGGTTTTTAAATTGTTTTTAACAGAATATATAATCTTGAGCAGCAGCACTGAACTACCCTCCAAAAGATATCATGGAATAAAAAGTAAGCAGGAGTCTGGGATGCCCATCTTCACCTGAGTTCCAATATTTGCTTTCCCTTTCCACTGTTACTTTCCTCTCATGCACCTTCATAGTTGTGGTTTGTCCAGGATTTCCCAGGTGAATGCTTTAACTCTCAATCTTTCCAGTATTTATAATGAATGTTTAGATTAGAAACTAAACTCTGCTTTTCTGAGCTGTCCCTTCATCAGTTTTCCTGGCAAACACACTGAAAGTTTGTGTTGTTAAAGGTGAGCTGAGCAGCTTCTGTCACAATTCAAAAAAGCTGCTTTTGCTTTATTACCACCATGAAAATCATAGAGACATTTATGCTTGTTAAGATTCACAAAATTACAATACAGAACTCATTTCCAAGAAATAAACACCCTGTTAAAATGAAAGGCAAGTGCCAACTATGTAAATGCAAACATCACATAAGGGCTGTGCTACAAAATAAATTGTAATACAACAAATATTTCATATTCCTGTCTCCCAACAGTGCCAAAGATACTAAATGCAGCTGTAATATGAATTGTTCTTTAAATAACAAATTATAATTTAAGCCTGAAAGTTAAACAGAAGCTACAACTGCTACAAGGGAAGGCAGTTTCCCATCACCCTCAGTGAGCATGGGAGGCAAGGAAGGAGCTCTAATTTGGGATTGCTGGCACAGTTTTGATCAAATATTCACTCCAGTCTTGGTCTCTGGTAGCTAAAACAGCCAACTCTAGTAAAGCACTGCACTTACATACTATGACACGAATAATAAAAAATTCAGATAATATTTATACATTGCTGCATCTTAATTTCTAAAGTCAGAGGAAAAATATGAGTCACTTGCAAGTCAAGTGCTCTGGCACAAATTCTGCACATGTGTGTGTTCATATGGCCAAGAAAAGGCTCTTTGCTTCCAGCCCTCCTATTCCCAACTCTGGGGGACACATCTGTCTAAAATATCATCTCAAACTCAGGTGTAAAAGGAATATTTTAGTGTCAGGTCCTAAATTTGTGTCCCCTGATGCATTGTTACAAACACATAATGACAAGCATGATATACAACCTGTGAAAGGCTGAAAAACACCAGCACAATCACAAATACAGACACTGGACTAGGGAGTGAAGAAATAAAATAAAAACCACCATGTGCTGAGTTCTGGGACCCCATTACACGTTTGGTAGAACATCAAGAACTGAATCAGAGCTTTATTTTTTAACCAGACAATAGCAAACAATTAGCATTACTATTTCCAAACTCCATTCCCACTGCTGCATCTCCTGTTAAGAGAATCCTCAATTAACACCCCAGGATTGATATTTAGGATTACCCCTGAAGGATGCCATGCCAGTTTTACACCACAGAATTTCTCACTGAAGATATTCAGCATTAGATGAACATTATTCCTCCATCAGGAAGGATGAAACAGCAAATTTAGACCCACCCTGGAACAGCTGCATGGGAAAGCAGCTCCCAGTCATTCCAGTGGCACTGAGCAGCTGGGATGGATGGGATGGCTCCAATTGCAGAGATTCACATGAACACAGTGCCCATTGTTCCACAGAACCAGAAAAGGTGGCAGAATGACTTCACACCAAAGAGCCCCAGTGCCCTGAGCAGAGGCAGCAGCTGGAATCTCTCCTGAATCCCTGGGGACACTCATGAGATATCCTCAAGGACATGACAGTCTCTATTAGCAGCAGTGCATTTACATAATAAATTATGAACATTTAATGATTCTATATTTATCAAATATTTTCTATTCCGCTTTTTAACCTCTACCCTTGTAACACTGTGGCCTCTGCAGATATTTATCCTGTGTTTTGCATTAGGATTAGTGCATGTTGTAGTTTCTTCCTGCTCTGCCCTATCAATGTTTCAATCTACTCATTATTTTAAAAATAACTTTAGTTCTCACAATATATTTACACCACAATTCTTTAACCAAGGTGATCAGAAGGAAACACTGAACTGCAGGCAACAAAAAGAAAAAAAGTGGGGAATTGGTTAATGGTAAAAAGATCAATTATAATTCTTTAGGCAAAGACAAATCATATTTTTGGTTGCAGGATTAGAAAAAAATATTACTCTTGCACTGATAAGAGCCCTCCCTAAGACCCTGGCACAACACAGACCAGGCTGCCCTGACTGCAGCAACCACTGCTCATCCATCCCAAAGCACTCCTGTGTCAGCTGAACAAAGTACAAATCCACTTTTTCAATTTTTAAACTAAAATCCAGGATTTAACTGTATCACATAACGAGGGAAAACGTGCTAGAAATCTTGACAAGACTAGGAAATTTCCAGAGTAAGATTTTGCTTCTGGATAACACCTAACAGCTAGAAACAGGGATTGAAAAGAAGTGCTTCTTCAGCCCAAAATACATTCATGATGCCACATTCAAGTTCATTTTTAGAACAAATTCAATCTGCAAAACTCAAGTTCTCATAATTACTATCCCAATACTTTCAGTTCTTTTTCCCCCCACATCCACAGACTCATTCAATCTGGTACTTCCTGTTCTCTTTAGGGCTCTGTGTTTCTTTCACTTTTTTATTTCATTCAAGGTCTCCGAATTTTAAAAGAATAAATTTTGCAAACCAATGGAGTAAAATTAATCATTTGAACCAATTCCAGCATCTGAAGGGAGCTTAGAAGGAAGCTGAAGGACTCTTCATCAGGAACTGTAGTGGTAGCAATGGGTTCACACTGGAAGAGGGCAAGCTTTGATAGATATTCCTATATATAATATAGATATTTCCAGATAGAAATTCCTGTTAAAATATTTCAGCTCAGGAATCTGTCACTGCCATTGTCATCAGATTTGAGATAAGGAACATCCATTCAAAGCACAAAAGAAACATAAGCATCCATTCTACATTAAATCCTTAACATGAAATTAAACTGTGAGTGGATGACAACTGAAAGACCAGCTGACAAAAAGACAGACACAATGAGAATAAAATCACTGGTTTTGAGGAAAGATTCCAAAGGACTTGTAGTAGGTTTTATTTTGAAAGCCTACATTTTTATACAGGATGCAATTCTCTCTTATTTTGGCCTGGTGACATTGCCTCTCATTGCTTGTGGGCCCAATTCAGACTCTAAACTAAGTGAAACAGCTTCAAAGGATTTGGACATTAAAAAAAAAAAAAAATAAATGTTAGAGATTCCTTTAGCCTTTGTAGCTGCTGGCTGGCTCAGGGCAGCCCCCACTGCCTGAGCAGGAGGAAGTCACATCTCTGTTTGAGGCACAGACTGTCTCAGTGACTAAAACCACTCCAAAAGCCAGAAGTGCAGTGTGTGACAAAACCACACAAAGTCCTTTCTGCCCCTCCCAGTGTGTCCCACCACCAGGGAGGGGTGGCCCTGCTGGTTTTTCAAGGAACTCTGCTTTGGGGGGCACATGAACTGTGTACTTCATGAACCATTCATGCCTTGCTTTGCCCCAAACAGCCCATGGGATGCACAGATCACCTCAAATCCACATTTCCATGGGGTGGGAGAGGCTTGTGCCTGGTGAAAAGGAGGATTTAAACACCCTGGAGAGCAGGGCATGTGTCAAGTCACCCTACCTGTGACAGCTGAGCACTCCAGGGAGGCAGGGACTCAGGGAGGAATTTGTTAAATAACATTTGTGCAGTGGGAAATAAACTCTGGTCACTACAAACTGCCTGATTAAACCTTGGCCAAACCTTTCTCAGCCATCACCTTTTATTCAACACCAAATAAAGGCCTTGTGGCAAATGTTGCCATATTTTTATCATGTAAATGGTTTTGTTAAACTTTCAGATTATTAAACCAAGAGTGTCACTTCTCTGGGAGTTAGATACATGTCAGCAATACAATCAAATAATTAATTGCCATTTTAATGAATGAATTAACAGAAAAATTCTGATTGATTATAACTCACATGTTTTTAAGCAGATTTGATGAACTACTACAAAACCCACATGCAGACACATTTGGTGTCAAACCAAGACCTGAACTCAGTTTACAGCCATTAAAAATCAGAAATGCAGCAGAGATTTTACATCAGTCTAATAAAGCAGCATTTCAAAATGATGCACTTCCCAAACAAGCCCCACCTACAGGGACCATGCAAGCCCTGCTCAGCTGTAAATATAACCCCATAAAAATCCCCATTTCTCAGAGGTGTTAAAATTCATTCTGTAAAAAAGAAATGAAAACTACTATTAAACAGCTCAGCTGCAAACATTAAAGCTACACAGCCTGTGAGATATGGAGTCATCCCTAACAAAGGTAAGGTGTCCCTGAAGAAATCACAAAAAGAAAAATGTGCATTAGGATTTTGCCACTCTTTTTAGGCAAGCAGGGAATTTTATTCCAGTAAGTGCTAGCAATAATCCAGCATTCAAAGTTTGGTGAATTAGGCCCTTTCAAACTCTTAGGCAGAATCTACCTTAATGGATTTTTCTTCTACATTCATCTTTGCCCAAAGGCTTCATTGTCTCATTATGTAAATGACCTTTTCATATGAAAATTAAACGTTAAAGATGCTTTTTGTAGTTCTTCAATACTGAAAATATCACATGGACATTCACAATAAATCAGACTAAGTACAACTTATAGAAAAAGCACCTGCTTCAAGGAATGGAACAAATTAAGAAATAACTTGGTTTTAAATGACTAAAAATTGAAAGTCTTAATTTGAATTAACCCACAGAACTTTCTTTTCTATACAGAAACTCAAACTAGAAAACCATCAGACAAAGAAAAGCCCTAAAGGAGGCCCTAAAAACCCCAACTGGGCATTTCTGATTTACATCAGGCTTGGAAATAACTAAATCCAGAGGACAGAAACAACTCTGCTGTTTGAAAATGCAACACTTGTCCTACCCATCCTCCATCAGCTTTCTGTATGCTCACAGTGTTTAGAAATTCTTCTTGGACCAGAACAGAACAGGATTATTTCAATATTAATTAATTAATAACTAAATCATACAGATGTCATAAGAGCTCAAGACTCCTCAGACCTCCCATACACCAAATGAGTTGTAGCAATGACTTCACAACCTAACCAAAGACACACTCAATTTTCAGAAGATAGTGACACTTTCTGAATGACAGATATTAGTAACATCTGGGATTTTAAATACAGAAAAAGCCTAAGAAGTGGTACAATAATCCTAATTTAGAGAATTCAATAGACACTTCATGCCTCACCTCATCACATCACTTGGCAATGCTGTGTTCTCCATTCTCACAGCCTTGTCATCCCTTCAGAGATCCATTTTTTGAATCTGATTTCATTTTCTTGAGTACTAAAGAACTGAATGCCTTACTTATTTTATGAAAGGAGACAGTGGGCCGAGTTCCCTGGAGCAGAGCAAAGGGGTGAGGGTTGTTTTACTCATTCCTGCCACAGTGCCAGCAGCCAGAAAGCCTGAAACTGTTACAAGTCAAGTAAACAGGATTCAAAGTAGTCCCCTCTTATTTTTTTTCTTTCACATTTCATTAGAGATGCTTCACCTCACACTGAACAACTCCCTAGTTTCTATTTTTGTCCTTTTTTTTTTTTTTTTTCTCTTCTGTAGGACACTGTCAGGTAGATTTAGGATTTCATCAAAACAAGACTTTACAAAATTCAAGCTGAACAGAAATATTTTATAGAAACTATCAGGTTAGAAAGTATCTCAGGAGGTCACTTGGTTCACCCTTGTGCTTGAAACTGGGTCAAGGCTGAACTCAAACCAGCTTCCAGAAGGTTTTGTCCAGGCAGAGCTTGGAAATCTCTAAGGATGAAAGTCCAACAACTTCCTCTGGGCATATATATTTTATAAAAAGCCTATTGTTATAGGAGGAAAAAGTAGGAATTTATTAGAAACCATAAAACAACTGATGTCACTGATGAAAATACAAGAAATAAAGCTCAGGTTTATGACCTGTGAGATACATAGACATATAATCTATAAACCAAATAAATGTTTTGAGGATTCAGTTTCAGTCCACATCAAGATAAGAAAATGTATTACATACAGAATAACCTGATAGTGGTCTTTTCAGTTATATCAAGATATTTAACACTCAAAATGAGGATTTGTTCAGCTTATCCTGTGACCTCCAGCCCCATGGCTGGAATGATATCTATTTAAACTCCCCTGGCAGCTCTCCTGGCTGCTTTGATTGGAATCTCCAGTAGCATGCTGACAGGACAAAAATGCAGCTAATATTGGGAGCCTGCTCATATTTAGAGACATGATTCACCTGAGAAGTGAGAAACCAGAGGATTCCCAACCTTCACTGAATCATAATTCAACTTTCTGAGGGTTTTTCCCTTTAAGATGATCAACTTTTTCTTATTTATGTAACACTTATGTCCCTAAATCCTCTTTTCTCAGACTTGCATCACTCTGCACATTCAACACTTGAGCAATGACCAAGTTTCTGCCATGCTTGGGAACCATCTAAGAATTACTAAAAACCTACTAAAGGATGCAATCAGCTCCCACAGAACCACAGCACTTGCAGCAGCCTAAGCAGGAGGCAATATTTACCACTAATTTGTAAGTTTTCAACTGGTATTTCATAAAGAGCCTCTAAAGACCACAAAAGGTATCTCAGGAAAGGAAATTTACTGTTAGCTGAGTTAAGTTCACCCCACCAATGTTCCTCATTTCCAATAGGAAATAACTTGGGTAGTTCTAAGCAAGAGGTTGAAACCCCCTGAGCTCCCTTCCCTAAACATGGAACCTGAGGTAAAGGAGAAAGTGGTGGCTGCAATTCAGCAGCTGAAGATTTACAGATTAAAAATCAATTCTGTTCCAATAGAACAAGTGCAGCTGTAGGGAGCAGGATTTGGGATCCTGCTGCTGGGTGTCCTGGGCTGACCCCACAGCAGGAAATGGGGGATTCTGTCCCTCTCAGGTGAGATCCCACCTGCAGAGCTGCCCCCAGCCCTGAGCTGCAACTGCAGAAGGACTTGGAGCTGCTGGAGCCAGTCCAGAGGAGGCACAGGATGAGGAGGGATGGAGCAGCTCTGCTGGGAGGAAAGGGTGAGGGAATTGGGATTGTTCAGCCTGGAGAAGAGAAGCTTTGGGGTGAAGGAGCTGACAAGAAACACAGAGAGAGACTTTTTAAAGTTCCAGGACAAGGGGGAACAGCATCACACTGACAGAGAGTGGATTCTATTGGATATTAGGAAGAAATTCCTCCCTGTGAGGGTGGGGAGGCACTGGCACAGGGTGCTCAGAGAAGCTGCCCCATCCCTGGAAGGGTCCAAGGCCAGGTTGGAACAATCTGGTGTCATGGGAAGGTGTCCATGGCAGGGGGGTGGGACAAGATAATCTTTGAGGTCCCTCTCAACTCAAACCAGTCCAGGATTCTAAGAAGCATCTTCTCATCAGTTCATGGAAGTTTCAGTAGAATTCTCCAAGTCACTCACTCCTGCCTTTGAAATACACATTCAGCAGAGACTACTGAGGTGTCCTCCCAAAACAAGCACCACAACTGAATGCCAGAGTTGTGAAATAATTACTGCTCTGTGAATTTGAGCAGCCACTTGCAGCTCTGCAGCTTTATAAACAGGAAGTGTGAAGCTCTGCATTCATACCTGCTTTCATCATATGACAGAGCCCTGAAGCCATCAAATACTGGCTGACATAACAAGGCTCACTGTAGAATCTAGACTGTCTCCACAGTGGATTCTATTCATGCTGATAGCTAAAGAAAAAAAAAAAAAAAAGGCTGAGAGACTTCGAGGCATTCTCTGAAACTGAAGGCTCAGAAAAGCACAGGTTTATATCCTTTAAAAAGAACATATCCTCAAGAACCTTCACCTCCCTATCATGGCCAAGCTTTGGTTTTCAGAAAATAAAGCAGAACAATCCTCTTTGTGGAATGCAGAAAGAAGAGAATAAACCACTAAAATGGTTCCCTGATCGTTTTTCCTAAAAAGATGTCTGGGATTTCAAAAGTTAATTTCATAATCTGGAGTAATAAAAAGCAGTTTTCCATGGGCTGCAGGGCTGAGTCCATGGATTTGTCACCAGGCTGAGATCGACAGCCTCAACTAGATGATTATATATTTGCACAAGTTTTTCATCATCCTTTTGTCAGATTTATGACATCTGTATGCTTGAGGATGTTAATGATCAGACACCAGATATATTTGCCTGGATTTAAATAAAACAAATGTAGCTATTTTTCAAATTCAATCAAGACACAAAAGGTCATTAGCAAGATTTATCCTCTGCCCATCACACAACATTAGTCATTACTGGCACACACTCACCAACCTCCTTGTGGTTAGAGCAGGTTTTGGTTACTTTAACAGGCTTGGTGTTCTCCAGTTGGTACCATCTCAGGGACACACAACCAGGGAAGAAAACTGCCTTTAAAAACCATTATTCCATGAGCTCTCCAGAGGCAGAACCTGTGGGATTGATACACCTGCAAGTTTTGCCTCACTGTTAGCTGGCATTTTAACTGCATGTACATTTTCCAGAAACTGCACTGTTCCTGTGCTTTCATTTTGCTCTTTTTCTCAGAGATCACTGAGCACAGGACCAAACACAATTAAATGGATTTATCAGCAGTCACTCATTTCTCCAAATTCTAAGCTCACTGACCATGCTGATGTTGTGGCAGCTCCCCTTCTTCCACCCTGCACTCATGGAACAAAAATATTACCTTGCTTTGAGCAGAAGGATAACTCTGCCTTCCTCTCTGGCCCAAATTTGACAGATCCATGCCTATTCACCAACATTTCTTTTAAGTGGCTCCCTGATTTAATACTTTGCATAGATAATTTAGCTGGAAATTTAGCCTGAATTACACCTGCCCAAAGTAGCATTCACAGAAACTTTGACTACAGATTCTACAATTTCATAATTCACATGTATCTACATAAATTTATGCTCAGTCTACAATTATCCTCTCAAAGTTACTGAAGCAGAAAGCATTAACAACCACTGGAAAATACAGTCTGAAATAAACTGGCCACCAATACCACACAGGAATCTCTTTCCTAGAATTCTTATTAAAATTATTCCATATAAAACACAGGACAGTGCAGGAGCTGCTGTGTTGGAGCTAATACAATAATGATAAAAAGTCCTTATTTTTATAAAGTTTTATTGGCCCAAAGACAGCCCTTTGAGGAATTGGGTGCCAAGATCAGCAGCAGGAGAACTAAAAGATAAGGCAAGCTTTAGAGCATCATCTCCTTGGCAAGACCAGAGCACCCAGACAGCCTGATGGACACAGGGGTGGGAGAGGAGTGGGAAATCAGAGACAAACATTGGAAAATCCACCAAAACAGGACTCTGGCTGACTTGCAGCACTGCCCTAGGAAGAAAATTGTTGTTGGAGCTTAAGCCTAAGAAAAAAGCAACAAGCTCAAGAGCCAGAGTACCAGTTCATGCCACCACAAATTTAGTTTGATAAAAGAACTGACAATTTTGTGCTCAGTCTGGAACAGAGCACTTCTGACTTCACCTCCAATGACCTGCCCAAGGATTTCATCTCCTCACAGAGAATCCATCCAGCAAGGAGCTCTGTGGGGTCAGGAATAGCTCTCCTCATCTCTTACCTTTCCCACAGCAACTCTACTTTGTGCTTCTGGCTACTATAAATAAGGTGACCACAATTGGTAAAAATTCACAAAAAGATGTTTAAAATAGCATCCCTTGCTTTGCAGTGCCAGATCTCAGGGAGGCTGATGAGACTCCTGTGCCCTGCACTGGTGGCCACAGGACAAGTTCACTGTGGCCATCACAGCCACCTCACCCAGCAGTGTCAGCTGCCTGTGCCAAGGAAAAGCAGGAAAATAAAACAGCAGGACTGTCTCCTGTTCAAGGGTGGAAAAGGCCATCAGCACCAGCCTGCTCGGGCACTTTCATCTCCTTGAACAGAAGTTACATTTTAGCTACAGTTATTTATATTGTGAGTCTTTAACCACAACTCTCCTCACCGTCACAACCTTTGGTTACTACCAAAATGGAATTGCAGTAAATGAAAATTGCTGAAAAGTCAGCTTGATTTTCTGAAGTTGACAGAAATAGCATTTTTTTTCCAGATAGTTTCAACAACTGAAATTCAAACTGGTGACTCAAAAAGATGATCACAGCATTTTGAATGATTGCCACAAGTACAGGTAACCACTACTGATTACTCATGAAGAATTCCCTGTAGAAAAATTGGTACAAATATCACCTAATACAAAACTTTCTCAGCATTTAACAACCAGGAAACAACGTTAGAGAAGGCAGATCTAATTGGAGAGAAATATATTTGCCTTTCTTTTTTTAATATTTACCTTTATCCATTATCTCTGTTTGTGTCCACTGAAATGCCACAAGTACCAGTAAGGTTCTGTGGAAGTAAGAATGGTCTAACAAATAATGTTTTGATAACTGGCCTGTTTTATACCTACAGTGATTCACTGGTTAAGTAAACAACAGAGTTATTTAGCAAAACATCAATTTATAACAGAGTGCCTAAAACAACTTTTCTGGTCTCTTACAGAAAAACAGTATTGAAGGTCTCATATAGAGAAGAAAAACATCAAAAAAAACCTCCAAAGAAAAGTATTATATTCACTGCACAAAAATAAATTTTTATTAAGAAGAAATCAATCTTACTATTTATGAAGCATCCAGATGAACTCCCTTGAGTTTGAAGCAGTGTAAAGAGTTTAAGTCTAACTTTAAAATTCAAAACAATGTTTCTTCTTATTTAGGAACTTTGAAATATACATCGTGACCAAATGACTGTATTTTCCACCAAACAGCTTATTTCAAAGCCTTTCTGATATATTTAACTTCACACCTCTACCAGGCTGCATTTATAACTCCAGCTCTTCTAAAAATACGTGCACCCAAAGCTTTCAAAGACTTCCTATACTTTCACTAGCAGTGAAAATTCTTCAGGGCTGTTATGTTTAGAATCTGTAACACGAGTGACTTTGAATCATACGTTTGTTTCTCCTGCTTGACACTACGTTGCTCCATTTCCCATCTGACATGGCATCCCTCAGAGGCTCCACCAGATTAAAAAAAAAAAAAAATGAATTAGGAAATATTTAACAAAAACCCCATTTCACGTCAATTTGTTTCTTTTTCAGTTAACACCCAGTGGTTCCTCCCAGCTCTCCCTTATCACTCCTGACATGCCTCTGACATGCAAGCAGGAATAAAAAGGGCAGCCATAGATTGGCTTGAGCTTATGAATTTTATCAGGGCTTTAAATATCAAACAGGTGAGCTGCTTTACCTGCACTGCATCACGTGAACGCACAACAGGGAAACAATTACACCTGTCCTCCCTGCAAACCAGCTACTGCTGAAAATCTCTGTCCCTCTTTGTCCTTGGACTTGGCTATCACTTCCAGAGCCAGGCAGCTTCCAGGGTGTAGCTTGCTGTCGCCTTGGAGCCCTGCAGCTGCAAGCATTCACCGTTCAGCTTGTTTATATTTTCCCTTCGCTAGTTCCTCTTTAAATCCTCCGGGAGAAGCGGGTTAAAGCAGCGATATCAGCCCCGAGCCACGCACACACGCCACATCCATCTTCCCGTGCGGAGCTGCAGATGCGCGATCGCCGGGCACGGGGAGGTAAACACGCGGAGCGGGAGGGGACGGCGGGGCCGGGAGCGGTGACAGCGCTGTCACACCGGGCTGCCGGCGCTGCCCAAGGCCGGGCCGAGCGCGGCGGGGAGGGGACGGCACCGGGCCCTGCCGGCGCCGCGGTAAGGAAGGGGAGAGAGGGAAATAAATAGAGAGATAAGAGAAATAGATAAACGAAGGGGTAGGGGGGGAGAAAGAAGCAGCGGGGAAGGAGCCCCCCGAACGGCGCAAGTGCCTCAGCGCGGGGTCCGTCATGGAGGTGCCGCCTCACCGCCCGCTGGCGGGGGGCAGCGCGGGGGCCCTCGCCGCCAACCTCCACCCACCCACCCACCCTTCCCCGGCCTTCCTCACCCCTCCGCAGGGCCTCGTCGTAGCCGAGGAAGCCGATGCGGGACTCCTTGGCGCCCATGGTGCCGCTCAGTCCATGGCCGCGGCGGCGCCCGCCGGAGCCGCTACCGACGGGGGAGGGGGGGCGGGGCCGCCCGGGGGGGGCGGGGGGAGGAGGAGGCGGCGGCCGCGCGCCCGCCCCGCCGCCGCCGCCGCAGCCTCCATCGCGGGGTCACGTGGGGCGCGCGCGCCGCGTCACGTGGGGGCGCGGGGAGGCCGGGGCGGGGCTGTGATTGGTCAGCGCCGTTCCCCCCCGCGCGCGCGCGCTCCCGCCGCGCGCTCCCGCCGCCCGCCCGGAGGCGCCGTCGCGCGTCTCCCCTCAGGGGCGGCTGAGGGGTGGCCGCAGCAAACGGTCGGGGGGGTTCTGCAAAGGTGCCGCCTCGGCTCTGGGTTCGCTCCTCGGCCGCAGAGGAAGGAGGTGTGACGAGGAAGGATCTGGTTGTGCAGCGGCACAGGCGCTTCGGAAGGTGTCGCTTGCGAAAGGTGTCAGCGCTTTCCGGAGCGTGCACTGGGGAGAGGAGAAAAGCTGCGGTGCGATGGGGCCCCCGGCGGAACTGCCCCAGGCTCCTGTGGGAGGGTGAGAGTGGCAGCACCTTCAAAGTGCACGGGGAGCAGCCCCTCAGTCCCCTCAAACCTCACAGGGGATCAGCCTTAAACCCCCTCAAACCTCATAGGGGATCGTCCTCTCAATGCCCTCAAACCGCACAAGGAACAGCCCCTCAATGCCCTCGATCCTCACAGGGGATCAGCCCTCAGCCCCCTCAAACCTCACAGGGTTCATCCCCTCAATGCCCTCAAACCGCACAGATAATCAGCTCCTCAACCCCTAAAAACTCGTAGGGGATCAGCCCCTCAACCCCCTGAAATCTTTCATGGGGAGCAGCCCCTCAGCCCCCTCACACCTCTCAGGCCACGCTGGTTCTCCTCAAAAAGTCCTGTAAGTCGCAGGGCTGCAGGCATGGGGTGACAGTAGGAGGTTCCTGTTCCATTAAAATGTCTTTTCTGTGTCTGAAACAGAAACACGGGCTGAATTGTAAAAGGATCAAAACCACCCCTGCCCTTTGCTGTTCACCAGCATGTTTGCTTTTAGTATTCAGCCCAGGACTGACACAGAATGGGAGGATTTCCCAAATGGCTTTGTTACAACATTAAGCCTGGTAACCTACCCTGGGTCACTCCCGAGCAGAAAATAAGGAGTTTGAAAGAAAACACTGATTTCTAAGGGCAGCTTGTTCCAAGGATTGTTCCTGCGCTGAAACAAAGCCTGTGGAAACACGAGTCGCGAGTCATTCCCTCAGTTTCTGTTTCCGCACGGGCTGATCTTGCCACATCGGAGCTGCAGAAAGGTCAAGCCGGAGTTGCTTTCTCGCTGATGTAAGTTCATGCGTAGGTATTTTTATAGCAAACATTCCAAACAAATTTCATATCTGATATGCAAAGCCAGGAATGCTGCTTACAGAGACACAGGCTACAAGGCCAAATTTCTCCTCAAGTGCAAACACACTACAAATGAAATGAGCTCCATGAAGACTCCTTGTATCTTTTCTGAATTTTTTTTTTCATCTTAGATTTGTGGCATATCAAAAAAACATAGCATTTTCAAGCATTAAGTCTGCCACAAAGGGACCTTTTACCTCTCTGAAATACAGGCCATGAGGATGAGGTGGAGAACTTAAGTGATTTTTAAAAATATAAATTGGTGGAAATATACTTCACCTATCAGGCACTGGTTATGTATTTATCATTTAAAGAGCAGAGGTAAATGTAAAGGTAACAGAGGAATAAGAGGATAGAAGCTCCCTTGATATATATATCCTCTTATTCCTACCCTATATTTCTTCTGAACATAGTTCCTCACCAAGCACCTTTCAGTTTAGATACAAAATAAACTCTTTAAAACATTTGAGAATGAATTCAGAAAACATGGTAACGTGATGATCAAAAGCCTAAGTTGGCAATACCAGAAACAGCTGGAGAAATCTGTTTTATCTTGTGATTAAGTGAAATATTCCATGGCATTCCTAGAGTTTGCTGTTTGTGATGGATCCCTCTCTTAAAGTATTAATTCTCAGCTGAGGAGATGGAGTTTAATTCTTGACTTCTCTGTCATGTTCCTCTGTGACCTTACATCCAGTAATAATATTTTAATGTTTTGGTTTCTCCTCTGAATTACAAAGATAATGACAGAGTCCCATCTTGCCTGGAACGAGCAGCACTGGGACACAGCCAGCCCCAAACTGGCAGAGCAGTTAGAGAAAGCAATTAGAGCAGGAAGCAGCTCCAGTGGTGGGGTGAGGCAGCTCACACCAATTCCTGCTGGTTTCCAGGCCAATTTCTCCATGACTGTTTATGCTCAGGCTCTTCCTAGAGAGCAGCAGCCAACCCCTGAGTACCAAGGCTCACCAGAGACTGACACAACACTGCCAGGCCTGTTTTGTCTACACCCAGCAGTGAGGGACCCTGCCAGGACAACTCTGACCTGCAGCCACCACAGTCTGCAAAATTATTCCATTTTTATCTGGGATGTCAGAACTTCTGCTTGTAGTTCATACAAACCCTGCTCTCAGGCAGCAGAGATTATCAGGCATTATAGGGGTTTAATGACACCTAAATGATGAAAAAAATGAATGACAGAAATTATCATTACAAATCAGATCCTGCCACCAGCTTATAGTTACAAACAGCTGACTGGGTCTTTGGTGCAAATAAGGAAGCAGAACCCTCTAGTGAGGAGTTCCTTCCACTCTGGGAAGGAAATGGGATTGGAGTGATGGTTCATAATGGTGGCTAACATTTCCTATTAACCAAAAAACTCAGACCTCTTCCAAAGAAAATGTATGACACTTTAAGAAAAACCCTACTGAAGTGGCACCCCTCATGTCCCAGAGGTGCAGACAGTGTCCAAGAACCAGCAGAATTTTGTTTGAAGAGCACTTCAAAATCATTTACTGGATCCATTGTACACAGCATGGCCTGCACCAAATTTAATCACAAAGATCCTGTGGATTGGAAAGGCAGGCTGGAGGCTCCCAATGGCAGTGGCTTTGTTCAGATTAAATTAAGCATGTTCTCAAAGGCACTGAAGCAGGAACCCAGAGATAAGGCTGTGTGTGCTAACCCTGGATTAGATCTGGCTGTAAGTTTTTACTGAAGCTCTATTGGGGAACACAAGATTATAGATGTTGCTGCTCTTTAAATGCTGTGTCAAAGATAAATCAAATGAAGATACAGCAAATTTAGACTTGCATTAGATGTCACAGAGAGGTGCTATGTATGCAAATCAAACTGGGCACGTGTCCTTTGGATTGCTGGAATTTATTTAATTATTCACTAATCAAAAACTAATTCACAAACACTTAACAAATACCTTTAAGTGTCTCTCCATCACTGTCAAGGAGCTGAGGCAGAGCAGGTGTTTGCTGCTGCACAGGAGCTGCAGGAGCCTGGCAGCACAGCAGCTCCTGGGCTGCTGCAGCCCAAGGCACAGGAACTGAGGAAAATCCAAACCCTCCACTCCAGCTCTGCTGCAGTGAGCATCTGCAAGGAGAAGGGTTTGGAGCCCAGTGGGAAGGCTTGGACTCAAAAGGGGTGAGCCAAACAACAGAGGAACTGCTGCAGGACTCAAAAACATTCTGAGAAGAGCACTGTCAGGCCTTAGGATTTCCTGATTCACATTCACTAAAACAGAAGCCACAAAAATGACTTTGTTGTTGGCCTCTAAATCTGTGCCTCTTTCCCCAGCAGCTGACTCCCTACCCTGGGATATTGTTACTTTAAGGACTGTTCTTGGCACTGAGCAAACACAAGACAACTTTTACCCCTTTCTGCTTCAGACAGCCCTGACAGGAGTGTGGCAGAGCACATCCCAAATATTTGAGAAGAGTAAAAAGTAGGAGAGAGATCAAAATGCAATAAGAGGATTCAATCAAATCTGCAGTGGCCAGAGCTAAATGGTTTCATACCTAATTACTGTGAACTGGTAAATGAGAAAAATACCCTGAATCATTATCTGCAAGTCTGATTATGATGTTATCAGAGAGAGAGGAAATACGAAAGGCTCCTTCAAAGAACAACAGAACAATATTCAAATTGAAACTTCTATCACATCACACATTTTCTATGAAACAAGTGGCTTAGAGTAGTAGAAGAGGGTGACAGGTTCATATGAATTCTGGGGGAAATAAAGGAACAGTTTCTTACCAGGTCCCTCCTTTTGTCACATAAGTTGTTCTCCCACACTATTGCCAGCGTGAACTTTGTAGTAGAATACTGCAGGGGAAAATGAAAAATTTAATTGAAAAAAATGTTAAATGAAGTTAAAATCATTCCCCTGGTTGAAAGGACATGTTAACAAAGGCACTGCTCACCAGGGTGGTGTAGCCAGGGAACTCTCAGAGTGAGACGACTGGGATTTTTTCCCTTATTTCCAGTTTGAGGGCGCTTCTCTTTTCCCGGCTGCCCTAGAGATCCCCTCTTCCCAGCACTCCCATGAGTGTTTGAGCAGCTGCCCCTGACCCAACAGCCAGGTCCTTGCCCTGCCATCACCCCCTGCTGCTTCCCGGCAGCAGCAGACACCTCATCCCCTCCTTTTTCCTGCTGAGTTCCAAGCGGGGCGGGGACACGGGAGAGAACAGCGCGTCCCTCTGTCCCAGGGGCCGAGCTCCGGTGACAGTGACAGTGCTGTGCACACCCACGCGTGCCACAGCCCAGACCTGCACATCAGGTTGTGGCAGATACGGGAACGGGGCTTGGACAGCGCTGCCCAGGCTCAGGGAAAGGCAGCAAGGGAAGTGGGAGCATCCTCAGACCTCATCTACCTCTGTTTAATTCTGCCACCCCTTTATGAGAGAATTAATGGATTTTCTGCTGAGCCACCTACCCCTGGATGTTTGTGTTCAGGGAGCCCGTGACAGGTTTAAATCTGCTCAGAAGTGCTGCTCACATTACTGCTCAATCCACAATTTCAGCTCCTGTTATTAATAGTGGGATCTCCTCAGCCCAGGGAAGTGAGGCACGTCACACACACTCACAGCTATTTTAAGGTTTGTGGGTAAGCAGTCCCCCACTTTTCCTGCAGTTGCCTTTGAAAGACAGAAGAAAACACCATAAGGCACCCTCCACTCTTGATATTCTCCTCAGCAAGGCTTCCCTGTGCGTGGCAGGGTGGCACAATCACACTTGAGGCCCACAAAGAACAGTGACAAACTTTTTTCCTGGCAGACTTTGCTGATGCTCCTCCAACCCAGGAGTAACGAGGTGCCACAGCTAATGGCAGGCACGAGGTAAGTGTAATGGATATTTATAAAAATATCACGTCCTTCCCCATTTTCTATCAACCTGTTTGATTATGCCTTATACAGGGAAAGTGTGACAGAATTAATCAGCCTGCTGGAGTGCACACTAAGGGAACAGATGAGCTTTGGCAAGGCTGTTGTTAGCACTGAAAAACTGTGACAAAAAAGAGGCAGACTGCAATCCAGACATGTGTCATTCAGAAAATGAGACATGCTATGATTTATCAACGTACCAACAATTGATGGAAGAGAGATCTCCCATTTCAAAGTGTTGTCTCTGTGTAGATTAAGAGTAGTATCTGTCATCAGGACACAATGGGAAAAGAAATATGTTTGATAAAAGCAATTCTGTGCTCTCTTGTAGACAGAAACCACGGTGGTGTTGGAATGGAGGTAAAAGATTTCTCTGCAGTTCCATCCAGGGCAGTAAAAAAAACCAAACAGCGTTGTGACAAGAGGAAGTGCAAGTAATTAATACCAGAAGATCAAATGAAAGGAGTGGCTTTGCAAGAAGTGACTAATGTTGACTGTGCTCCAGGAAGGCCCAGATTGCTCTGTGAGAGAGGAGCTTGCATGGCCCCAGAGCACAGAGCACAGCAGGCAGGGACTCACCACGGGGGCACCACGGGGCACCTTTCCCCTGCAAAGAAAGAGCTGCTTTCTTCTCAGCTCAAAGGCTGCTGCTCACAGGGTCCCCAGCACTGCAGCAGCTTGATTGTTGTGTGCTGAGAAAGCAACACCAAAGCATCAAACACAGAGCAGCTTGGGGAGCATTTTGCCAGCAGCTGATACAGTGGGAAGCACATCTCTAAACAGCAGGGCAGCAGAGCAAAACAAAAGCCACAGAGCCAGGACTGTTGTGTCATTTGGCACATCCTGGCACTTGCCTTCATTCTGCTTCACAACTTGCAAGGGAAGGCCAAAGCTTCTTATTTGCTAATTAAGGTTTCACATGATTCAAACATTGAACAAAGGACATCCCCAAACAGAGAAACCTGCCAGATTTCATGGCCCTGCCAACAGGCTGATGTCTCAGTTCAGTGCCCTCCCAACACAGAGTGAAGGAGCTCTGGTCAATGGCACATCCAAATGTGCACACACACACACATTTTTATACTGACGTGCACACATTACCTTTGATTGGGTTCCAAAGGTTCCACCTCTCTGTTTTTGTTAAGGACACTCCAGACACCCTACAGACAGGGGTGAAACAGGCATTAAAACAGCAGACCTCTATTTTATGGTGTCAAATGGCTAATAATAGTAATTAAGGATCTTCAAGTCCTTTATCAAGAGGCATTATCTAAGATGGCATCATGCCTGTAATCAGAGTCAATGAAAAACTGTTTGATCAAGCCAAGAAGGCAACTAAAACACTCTGATGAGTTGCCATCTGCTCAAGCCACCCCACCCCCTGGATCCAGCAGTGAGCCACTGCAGGACACTGACAACCAGCTTGTTTTCCTGTCATTTCAGCTGAACCCTCAGTGCCTGTCAACGTGTTCCAGAGGACTCCCAAGCCCAAACATGACAGATCCCTGCTGGACATGCAGCTCTGACAATATTTTGACTTGCCACTTTTGTGGATTGATTGTGCCCATGCAGCAAGGTAAAACACTAGGGGTTAATCAGAATTTTTCCCATATATTGAGTATTTGCATGTACATTTATTTTATAAAACATATGGTTAGTTGATGCATAAAAGCCTTTGGCACTCACTCAGCCTCTGGGTAGAAGTCCAGCTACCCCTAGAAGAGCTTCTGACCCAGCAATTGCAGTAAAATTTAGACCTGGACTATGGAGTAGATTCTTGAGCAGATTCTTAGCAATAGAAGACAAGTTCAGGGTAGATGGAGGTTACCAAATTGTCACAGTTTGAAAAAGAAAATTGGTACATTCAAGGAAGGAGCAATTTGGAGTTCTTATAAAGCACTTGGACACCACAATGATGGGCAAGTTTCTTCACTCATTTTGCTTTCTCTTATCACTTCCCAGCTGTTTCTTCCACTTTCAGGTAGGTTCAATTTATCCTTCTATTTTTACCCACACAGTTCACTAACAACCTTTGAGTTGAGATTCTTCTGGCTTTAGTGATGAGGTGCCAGCTGTGCATCCCTGCAAGCTGGTGCACGTACGACCTTGAAAATTTCTGGAAAGCCAATCAGGAGATGCTTTTAAACAGTTTCCTATCTCCCAGAGAGCATCTCTCTGTTTTTTAGCTTTAGATATATATCACATTATAACATCCAGAGCATTGTGCAGACATTACCCAGCCAATGCCAGCCCAAGCCCCTCCCAGCCTGTGCCCTGTTATTGCCTAAGTAACAGCTCCTCCATTCCACTGGAGCCAGCCCAGGGAGTTCTTTCTGCTTCCTTCTCTGCAGGAATATTAAACCAGAATGAGAATGAAGAGAGCTGTTAATTTTATGTCATGGCAAGCAAAGTGAAGGTCTTCAGATCACACTTTCTCCTCAGTCTTTTAATTGCAAAATTATACTTCAAGATTTGACACAAGTTTCTCACCTCTCTGTTTTCAAGCTACTAGCAAGCAAGACCAGACAAAAATAATACTTTTTTTCCCCTACTCTGCAGAACCTGTTAATTTCAGATAGATGAAATACTGCTGATTAATAGCATATTCTAACAGAACTTGTGATTTTACAGAGAGCTACATCAAGCTCAACCAGATTAAGGGTCAGAATGTGCCAGTCTTTTCATTGTTGTCACTTTGTGATTTATGTACCCCCTCAACATGTGCCCTCCCAGGCTCCTGGAGCCCTTGGCTAGCACTGCTCAGCTGCTCCACAGTTATTCCTCACACCAGATCCAACAAGACATTCACAGCATACTCTTCTCACATTTTCTCTAAACATTAGGTACAATAGCAGAAATAGAAATTGGAGATTTAGAAGCAGGAGACATGGGAGTCTGCGTGGAAACAGATGACTAACAGAATTTTTGTTAAATAAAAACACGAAAAGGGGTAAAAAAAAGATTCCTGAGCAGACATAATACCTTTCTTTTTCTGGATAAGCACTAATCTAGGCTCTGGAACACTCCCACTTCCATGATGCTTAGTAACCTGTTTCTAATTTCAAATTAAATTTTAATAAAAATAATTGGACTACTCCTTAAATAAAATAGAATGGGATTTCCTGTGGTCCTCCTCCAGATCCCACACTTTTTAGCTTTACCATGAGACTAACTCCACAATGCTTGACCAGCAGTGTGCCATGACCCTTCCCTGTCATCCCTACAGCCACCCAATGCCTTTCCTTTTGATTAAACTTCACCTTCCAAGGCAGAAATTCCTGCCTTGCCTTGGATAACACCCTGCACAACAGGATCTGAGCATCTAGAGACCCCACTGGGAGTTACACAAGCAATAAATCATCAAACTCCATTTTTTGTGCAGATTAATGTTCTCTAAGTTACTCCTGCCATAAACTATAAACAGCAGAAAATGCACTTCTTTGCATTCCAGCATGTTGTGGGAGATCATAAAGGCACTTAATGTATTATTTAAGGCATTAAAGTGAGATAGCACAACTGCTGTAATTAGCAACACTCTCCAAATCCCCATATGCCAGACAAAGGCTCACATTCAGCATTTCCAGGCTGGTAGGAGGGAAGCAGAACATCACACAAGTGAAATCCCTGCCCTGCTTTTTTTTCCTCCTGCCAATCTGAGCAGAGCCTACATTTCACTACAGCTACTCCCCTGCACCACCATACCAGAGACCCAAAGCATAACACAAAGAAAACTGCCCTTTTTGGGTTTATTTTAAGAATAACAGGCTTCTGCAGGCTTTAAGAAAGAGAAATGAAGCCACTTCTCTTGATAGCTACATTCTGCAGGCTGGAGGGGAACTTCCTTGCTTCTCCCTTTGAATAAAACCAAAATACAACAAAAACCAAAACCTGACTTCCTGTAGAAAATCCAGGAGCTGAAGTGAGTGTTAAGTGGGAATTCAGAAGCAGTCCAAGCAGCAGGGTCAGGCACAGGGCAGGGTGGTGGGAGCACAGGGAATGAGAGAGGCAGGATGAGCATGCAAAGGGCAGCAGTGACAGCACAGGGATGAGACCTGAGCTTCACCACCCATGGACACATCAGGGCCCAGGAGCCTCATCCCAGCATGTGCTCCCTGGAATTGCAGCCAGGGACACTCCTGTGCTGAGAACATCCCAGGGGACACCCCAAAATCTTCTGAAGGAGCAGGGAAAGGAGATACAGAACTGAGAGCCTCTGCCCCCAAGGGGGGTGTGAGATTGGGGTGCCATGGCTCAGGGAGGGGAGATGCCATTCCCTGCCCATTCCCCAGGCAGCACCAACTGGAAATGTCTGCCAGGCACATCATTTTCCAGGCTTTTCTGATTCAGTGGGGAGAGGAAGTGACCAAGGCTGGCATCACCTAGAGCTCATATTTCATCATCCAGAAGATTAACAAACACATCAAATTATTTTCAAAACAAAGAGATACCCAAGTTGTTACAGATTTGATTTTATAAGTAGCACCCAGGGGATGGGCTCATTAACATCTCATTAATAATGCCTACTTTACTTTGCATAACCCCCTAAAAACTTATGAAGCACAATAAAAAGAAAAGCCTTTAACTATCCTGTTTCTCACAGGCTGCAAGTTGAAGAAGTGTGGAGGAAGCTGATAATGCTCTTTCAGTTCCTGAGGCCTTCAAGCAGTTATAAAAGTTAAGGGCATTAGTAAACCTCAACAATCAGCTCACAAACAGCTGGCTGAGAAGCTGGAGACAAACATCTCCAGAACTGTTGAAGCATAAAACAGTGCAGGACCACCTGAAAATACAACTACTGAGAAGGAGCACCAGCAGCAGAGGTTGGTCACTGGTACCTTTGGGCACCCTGGAAGGTTTGGCTGCCTGTGTCTCCAGTCTGGGAACACTTGGAACACACCTGATTCTGCCAGAGGTGGATAAAAGAGATGCAGGTGTGTTTATGGTTTTCCCATGCCACTGGTCACCAAGCACACTTGTGTTTAGACCACATTAATTGCAAACAAGTGGTTAAATGAGCAACTCCCTACAGGCACCAGAAGGGAACTCCTCTGGCAGTTCAGGTGCCTCCAATGATGCCACATAGAAACAATAATTGTTCCAAATTCTCTTTCAGATCCCTTCCCCTGACACAAGATTTGTTAACTGGAGCCAATAGGCACCCAGCTGCAGGGATAAGATCATCTTCATCACCCTTAAGCACCAGGAGAGGAATTTCCAAATGGAATTAGCCAAGCCTCCACACCTACAGTCCCAGCAGTTGCTGACTATCATTAATTATTCCATCAAATGGAGCATTCACCACCCTCCTGGTAAGAACAGGTTGCTGCAAAACATTCCTCATTACAATTCCTATTTAGCATGACACTGCAATACATCTGGCAACAGTGCTTGGTGTTGATGTTTAACTAAACCACATGTATAGGCAGTTGGTTTAAGTACAATGCAGAATACCTGTACATTTATCTGTGTTTATCAGCTCTCCTTCCTGTGACCTATCAGTACATAAATACCATATCAGATGCCTGCATATATTATATACACCAGATTCATCACATTGCAGCTGGTAATCATGTCAAATCTGCCCAAAGCAGCAATAACAACCAGCAGCAGACACAGAACTTCTTCACAACTGCTTCCTTTTTGGCTCCATGCCTACTCTGCACTGCAAGAGCTGCTGCACCAGAGGAGGTGGTTGATGTTTGCACTTGCACAGCTCCTGGAAGATGAAGGCACTCAAATAGAGAAATTAATATTCACAGGAGAGCTGTCAGGGGAAAAGCAAGAGTTTTCCCTAAGGTGCACTGTTTCAGTACAGAGTGTTTGACTGGCACTTGGGCTCCTTTCCTTCACAGGGAGAAACAGGAGAGGCATAATCTGTTTGTACTCTGATTTTCCCCATCCAATTAGAACAGCCTTTCAAAGCATTCCTGTTGTAGGTAGGCAGGATAATCTGATAGATTTCCAGAGATGTGGTCTGTCTTATGCCACATTCCAGCAGGAGAGCCTTCCAAGGAGAAAGCAGTGCTGTCCCCAAAAGAGGGGTAAGGACACAGCCACAGGCTTCCCTTGTGCCTGATCTCACAGGAGTGAAGCAGGTTGATGGACAGATTCTAAATACAGCAAGATCCTCAGCTGAAGGCTGGCCAGAGAAGTCCATCTGTGCCTCCCACTTGCTTTTCCCTGGCTTTGGCTGAGCTCTGAGTGCAGCCAACACTGAAAGGGAGAACAATGACTTGGATTTGCAAGGGGAACTCAAGGCCCTCTCAGTCCTCTGCAAAGCAAAGTGTACACATGATAAGCCAGGAGAACCATTCCATGCTGCAGTCACATGCCATGTGGAAGCTGTAATCTCACAAGGACACAGATATGGCCATGCAAATATGGGTTATGCCTGTGCTAACAACCAGCTCTTTTCCCTGGAACTCCTAAATGGCTTTAATCTGGCTGCTAATGCAGGTGAAAGCTTGTGCTGGAGAAGCTTCATTCCTCCTGGCTCTGATCAGCCAGGAACATGCTACCCTTTGGCACCTTGCCTGGAGAGGTGAGGACATGAGCTGGCTACTCCTTGGTTTCAGTCTCTGCAGGTGACAGGAGAGGAGCAGCCTGTCACAGTGGGGACAGGTGACACAACTGCAGGCACAACATTGGGAAACCAGCTGCATTTTCAACACTCCCTTCTACCAAACCACTTCTAACAGTCCTCACAGCAACCAGGCTGAGGCAGCACCAGCTATCACCTCTGCTTCCCTCTGCAGAGCTTATTTTGGGTAAAGTAACACCTAACACTGTCAAATCCTAGCATGGGTTAAACAATTGAAATGTACCTCAGATGGTCCAAGCAAATCTCACTGCAAAGTGAGCAAGAAATTGCCTTTGGATCCACTCAGCACCTGCCTGTGAAAGGCTCCTGCATCCAGAGCTGGCAGCAAAATTCAGACAAGGGGGAGGAAGAAAGCAGACACAGGAAGGAAAATGCCACAGACATCTTAAGGGGAGAGCTTGTCTTAATGGATTTTTGTCACTGAATTCAGCCATGGGTAAAGGTCAAACTTCCCTAGGACAGCCTGAGAACAAGGACCTGCCTCTGCTTCAGGACCCACCCACAGGTGCCTCCCCAAGGTGATGGCTGCTCTGGGCATTTGGCACCATTGCCTGCACAAGGAATTCCTGAGCAAGATCATCCCAACTCCTGCCAAGAGCAGAGAGAGAGAGAGAGAGAGGGGCCTTTGTGCAGCCTGGGGTGACTGTGGGTGCCAGAAGGGACCTGGCACAGGAGCACAGCTGAGTCACAGCTGCAGCAACTGCACCAATTGTCCCAGGGACACAACAATTGCACTTGTCTGACTGCTCAGGCCATGGCAGCAGCACAGTGCAGTTTCTTTGTGAAAGCATTTTGCCTGGAAGTCAATTTCCAAAACAAAATCCCTTAAACTCCAACCTTTCCAGGCTTCTCCCTGGCAAGGGCAGTTTACTGAGAGATGCATGGAGGAGAGAGAAATCTCACTGCTGTTGGCTCTCACCACCATCTGTGAAGGAGGGAACCCTGAATTCCCATTCCACTGGGATGGGAACTGAGGTCTCAGCTCCAGCCAACTCCCTAAGAACACCCAAGCTGCAGCCCAGGGTCCCTGTTCCATCAGAATAAAAGCTGTGCAAAGGGTCTGTCACTGGTCACACTCCCAAGCCAGACCTGGGAAGGAAAATGAGGAGGATGGTTTGTACCCAGGTGCACAATCCACATCTTACCTTCTGCTCTTGGGGGGAGTTTGTCTCCCTCTCCTCAGGATGGACACAAAGCAACTGCACAATCTCTAAAAGCACATCAAGAACAAGCTAATGGATAAGTGCCTGGTGAGAAAACAGGAAATTTGTTCCCCAAAAAGTGTTCCTGCTGTTCTGATTTAAGGGGATGACCATACCCTGCAGCGTCCATGTCAATGGAGAAAGCTGTCACTGAGAAATCTGTTTATCAGCAGTACTTTCCCTGCTGCTCTGGGTGGTTTGCAGTCTTTGGAGCTCCCAGTCATGCTTTACAGATCCAACGTCATCCATAACTTCATCTGATTTTATAGGAATTAAGCTTTGAAACAGGCCACAAGTTCAGGTGCAGCCTGGGTTTGCCAGCAGTGATCTCTGCCTGAGCATCACCTGTGCAAGGGAAGCAAAGTGCATCAGGTTCCCTGAGAACACAAACTCCAAAGGGTTAACTCAGAGCCAACCATAAACATATCTCCTGAGCAAAGGCTGGGTGTACCAGGAAGTTCAAAGGTCCACAAGAAACATGGACTTTAGGGAGTTAATTAAAAAATAATTAGAGTCAGATTAAAAAAAAAAAAAAAAAAGTGTCAACTATGAAATTGTTTTGGGAAATCAGAGAACAGGGACAGCTTTGTTGGGTTACTGGGGCATTCATTTGCCTGCTTCACTTTAGAAAGGTGCTGTGGTCATTTGATAACTGGCAGTGGCCACAGGTAAACAGCTCTCCTCCAAGCAGAGAGAGAGGGGGAGCCAGCCAGCTTTTGCTTTTAGTTCCTGGGGAAACAAAACCATTTATTTCTTTTTAAGGCTCCAAGAAGATATTCCACCCAGGAGGAATCAAATCTACTGTACATAAAAACCCAACCCCAAATTCCTGCTGGCAGCAGAGACACCCGAGATTTAGGGAGAGGCATTAAGAAAGCAATGGCAGCCAGGGGGTGGTGACAAGAGCTCCTGCACCCCAAAACTTGTGAGGCTGCAGAGAGGAAATTCAGCTCCATTTCCTTCCTACAGGCCTGGGACACAACCTCAGCTAAGGACAAACACCACTGCCCCCTCAATCAAATATTAAAAATCCCCCAAACACTCTCCCACATCCTTTTGCTCCCTAAAAAAGCCCCCAGCAAATCACCCGGCTCCACATCTTCCCATCCAAGGAGCTTCCAGCCAGGCTGTGCCGGGAAAGGCCACACGGAGAGGTGACAAACCCCCTTTCGGAACGGGTGACAAATGTCTTTTGTTATGCAAGACAAGTGGGAGAAAAATCAGCATTTTGCTGCTCCCTGCTCGAGCACAAACAACAGGCTGCGGCTCCGGGGGGCAGCGGCACGCTCCGAGCAGCAGAAATAGATGCCTTGGAAACGCCTCCTGATTCGGATGAGTCAACAGAAAAATACAGAATCAATATTTAATTTTAAGGGATCGAGGTTGTCAGCACGGTAATTTGATAATTTTGGGGGTTTTGTTAGGAGAGAGGCCAGTGGGCAGCCATCCACCAGCCTTGCTCATCAGTCATCTAAAATGAGGGATCTACATCCCTTTTGCTCAGCATCTGTGGTTCTAGGCTTTTTAAATTAAACATTTAAATTGGTATTGATATAATTTCATGATAAAACTAATAAACCAAAAAAGCCACACACATCTGAATTTGAGCACTGGTCCAACTCTGTTTTCAGATCCAATTCTCAGCCTCGAGCTAGAACAGAGAATCCTCTGCCCTCTCCTGGCTCCGGCAGTGGCTGAAAGCTGCAGAAATCAGCTCCGAGACTCTCCGAGACCCTGGAAGCGCTTGGTTATAAAACAAAACACCAAGCAGCGTCACCTCTGGCATCAGGAGGGTTCTTTTCCCCCAGGGATTGCCCAGGGGATGCGCAGCTCCCGCCGCAGCCGCTCAGCGCGGGGAGCCAGCGCCGAGCCCCGCTGGCACACGGCGACAGTGACATCCAGCGGCAGCGCGCCCGCCCGCCTGTCCCGATGGAGCCATTCCCGGCGCCGGGGGAGCGGGGACAGCACGGACAAACAGCACACGAGCAGCATCCCTCAGCTCATTGCTGCTGCCGAGCTCCAGCGAGAGTTACTGCCCAAGCGTGAGTCAGCCTCAGCCTCACAAACACCTCTAAAAGTGGGTTTATGGTTCTTTCCTTTCCTTTCTACAGTTCTGCTGCCCTTCAGAAAAACCCCAAGCCGGTTCCAGAACTCAGAGGAAAGATTGAAACAGCTTTAAACCAGTTGTACCTTCAGGAACAGCCGGGTCAAAGAGATTGTCACCTCCAACACCTGCAAGGTCACTGCCCAGCCTGACAGGTGAGACACTCAGAGCCACTGCCACCGAGCAGGGGGACATGTTCCTGCTCAGGGACAGGTGAGACACTCAGAGCCACTGCCACCGAGCAGGGGGACATGTTCCTGCTCAGGGACAGGTGAGACACTCACAGCCACTGCCACCGAGCAGGGGGACATGTTCCTGCTCAGGGACAGGTGAGACACTCACAGCCACTGCCACCGAGCGGGGGGACATGTTCCTGTTCACACAGAACCTTCACACCTGGTATTTTTACAGAAGGATGAGCAGGTGAAGATGTGATCAGTGCTGGGGGAGCTGGGCAGGTTGAGCTGCTGTCCCAGACATGGGAGCAGGGAAAAGAGCTGCTGGAGAAGCTCCTCCAGCCGGGGAGGGAGTGAGGAATGAGCCATCCTTTGTTGTCAGCTGGTAATTAGAGTGGCCCTACCTTGCAACCTGGATGCTCCAACATATTTGTGGTTTGCTCTGGGCCCACCCCAGCCCAGCCACACGTTTGTCTTCCTGAGCAAAAATGCAACCCGACCTGTGGCTGGGTGTTTGTGCCTCCCAGTCCCTGCACTGGTTACTCCAGCACCTGCACACCCCACAGGTGGAATGAGACAAGAACAGGAGAGACAAACTGCTGACAGCACCAGCTCTGCCACAAACAGGTGCCACAGGCTGCCCGGGAAGGAGGGTTTGTCCCACATAAACCTATTTTCAAGCTGCTAAAACACTGCCACATGTCCTGTGGGAATTCCCAGGCACTCAGAACCGGCTCGTTTCTCATCTCTTTCCTCCCCAGTGTCTCTCTCTTTATCTCTGAAATGTCCAATCTGGTCTGTAACAGCTCTGAGGGAGCACTTCAAATCTAAATTGGTCAGCTAAAAGCCAAAACCCAAGAGTTGGCAGACAACGTGATCCGGGAGGCTGAGCAGAGTCCCTCAGTGCCCTGATCCCCCCTGGAGCTGGGGGACACCAGCAGCCAATTCCAACAGGGAGAACTGCACCAGAGACACAAAACGTGTGAAACGCCCCAAATCAGCGCCATTGAAATGCAAGGGACATCCCGGGGGCTGGGATTGCTCAGTGCTCCCTGCAGCTCCTGCTGCTCCTGGTGCCAGTGGCTGTGGGATGCAGCCACACAGAACCACCCAAACCAACCCCAGAGGACAGACTGGGCTCACCAGGGTCACTTCTGCCTTCCACTTACTCTAAGGGGTTTCAAAGGTTATCAGAGAGGTCAATGGAAGCTGCTCAGTGCAGCATCCTCACCTGAACAAAAGCAGTGAATCCAGGCTGTCTCCATGGTTTCCCAGAACCACAAGTCCTGCAATACTTGCAGCATCATAGCAACAAGCTCCAGCCCAGCCAAATGAAAATTTATTTTAAACCACAGGATCTTATTAATGATGATCCTGGAGATCCCTAAGACTTGTGCATCAACACCAGGACTGGATTAAAGCTCTGGAAGTACCAGACCTACCTTCACTACATCATTCCTCTTGGGCTCAATGATCCCAAAGGTTTTTCCATCCTGAATAGTTCTGGGAGTCTGAATGACTCTGGCTGGCCTTTGGGGTTGGTCACATTTGATTCATGGTTCAATCCAGGCTTTAAGAAAACATCAGAAATATCAATAATTTGGCCCAGAAATCTTTCACTCTGACCAGTAAAAAGCCCAAAGATCCTTCACTCCCATGTGTTGGAATGAGACAGCTGGGTGGAGGCTCACTTAATGCCTTCAGCTCTGAACCCAAGCAAGAAAAAAACCCTCCTAGACCCCTTTGGGGGACCATCCTTAAAATCAGACTTCCTTCTTAAATGTGGATCCCATCCCCAAACTTGGGCAAGGGTCTGGGATTCCTGGCTGTGCTGGCCCTGGACACAGCCCTGTCCTTGGAGGATGTTGTGTCTCCCCCTCCCAGGGCAGCAGAGCAGACATTGTGTGGTGCAGACCTGCATCATGAGGAATTTTCTCTGGATAACAGAATAATTCCTCCAGCTAAAGGTAACCCCAATGTAGGAGTGCCTGTGGCTGCTTTAGGAAAACACTGTCTGCCCTCAAAGTGTCACACTGGTTTAAGAGGGAACTGAGCAAGATTAAAGGCTGCTCAGCACTTGGATTATCCCACAATTTTTCCAGCAGGACTTGAGGTGACTTAGAAGTGACAGGAAAGCTCTCAAGGAAAACTGAGCCCTGCCAGAAGATTTCACCTTTGAGGGTTCCTGCTCCAAGCAGGATCAGAAAATCTCTGGAATAAAGCTGGGTGCAATATTAGAGGGATTGCCTTTCCTGCTGCTGGATTTTAGATGGCAGAGGCAGCTGGACCTGCTCTCCCCAAAAATCAGCAAACAGCCTCGTTCATACCTCAGTTTTCCCTTCACCTGGGCAGAAGTTTCAGGGTTGCTGCTGTTAATTCTTCCTTCACACCAGCAAACAGAATTATTTTGGAGTCTCCTGTTCTTGGCAGACAGGATCCAGCACTGCCCAATTGTCATTTCCCTGAGGAAAGGGGAAGAGTTGAGAAAGCTGCAGGAGCAGACACAGACACCAGGGATATCCATTTGATGGATTCAGGCTCCAGGAGCAGAGCTGGCACTGCCACAGCCCCAGGGGCTCTGGGCTCACCTGGGAGCCTGACCTCTCAGAGCCAGGGGACTCTTCAAGGGCATTTTGCCTTTAGGAATGGAAATCTCAGCCCTGGGAAACAAGAGGAAGCCTCTGCCTGAACTCCACACACAGCTGGGGAGCTGCAGGTCACTCAAATGACACAAACCTGATGGTTTAAAAATAAAAGCCCCAGAAATGCTGATTTTTAACCCCCTCTGGGCTCACTCAGATGCTTTGGTGCTGCCAGTGAACATCTGCAGGAGAGAATTTGTGTTCCCATGGCTACTTTAGGGAGAAAAAAACCAAGAAGAGAAGGATTCAGGAAGGATTCATCACAGGCTCCCCCCTCCCTCTGTCCCCATTGCACAGGTACCAACACCAGCCCCATCCATCAGGATTGACCCCAGGGCAGGGATTTCACCTTCTCCTGGCACTGAGGGACTGGAACCAATTCACTGCAGATACTCCAGGCTGCGGGAACACTCTATTTATTAGGTCAATATTTCATTTGAGCAATACAGTTACAGAATATCACAATGCTGGTTACAAACATAGGATGGCTCCGTGGGCACAAGGGGAGGAGTGGGGTACCAAACCTTCCTCCTGACACGACAGGGAGGGGCTGCAAGGTCTAATAATGAGCAAGATACTTTTATATAAATGAACGTGGCACTACAGGTGGAGATTCTGGTTTAGAGGTGGGTTTGTGTAAGTTCAATTTATACAGTTATACAGTTCAAGCAACTTTTTTTTTTTTTTTTTAATGCTATTAAATTAAAATCCCCTGTAGTTCAATAAAGTATAAAAATAGTACTGAACCCGGTAATATTCAATAAAATGTAGAATTCATTCACATCATTAAGTAGTAAAGAAATTGTAAAGTTGTAGTTACCATGGCAACATTGCTTCCCAGAAAGGAATATACAGAAAAGAAAAGTTACACAAATGGTACCTGCGACGAGTATTTAGCGATCCAACACTGAACTTGTGCACCACAAACCAAGTTTCTAAATATCTCTATATATTTATATAGTATATATCTTTTTCATCTTTAAATTTACTTTTGAAAAGAAAAAAAGAAAATGTGCACTTGAACAAACTCACTAAGGCCACTCATGCTATAGATACCGAGGATTGCAAGGAGTAGTGGAATACGAGAGCCCAGAGCACACACTTCACACCACCCAGGGACACCTGGGTCACTGCCCAAAACGTTCCTGAGATTTAGGGACAAAAGCATTCCCAGTGCTGCCAATTCTTTGTATTGGAGTTCATTTCTAGATAAAGGAAATTTTCCCCACTTCTCCCCAAGCCATGCCAGGGCAGGAGTGTCAAACCCTCCCACAATCAGAGGCAGATTGGAACTGACTCTGGCCAGGAATTTTCTTATGAGGGAACAAGGATTTGCAGATAAAACCAGGTTCTGCAGAGGCAGCAGGAGGAAGGATCTGCTGCAAGGTTGGTACCAGCAGCCCCTGCCCTGCCAGCCCAAGAGGCACAGTGAGTTTTCCTTCCTGTGCTCTCCCACACTTAGGACTGAAAAGGAATGAGCCTCAATGTGCATTTTGTACCTTGAAAATGGCACCTCAACAAACTCCCCCCTCACTAACCCAAACATCCTCACACTGAAAGTTAAATATTGAGGGTTTAACTTCACCAACAGTGAAAATAATTTATCTTAAGGTGACACCCGTGCCCACCACTCATACCCAGTGACTCCAGGGTCATTCCTTTACTCACCTTCAAGGAAAGGATGCATTTCACAGGATTTCCACTCCCAGGTCTGCCCTTTCACTGCCAGCACCAAACAGCCCTGCATGGGTGCACTGTGCACCTAGAATGCCAATCATTCATTCCTGGATCCATGTTCCACCCCAGCCCTGACCCAGCTGTGCATGGACACCCTGGGCTGGGGCAGGAGGGGAGAGAGGAGCCACAGGGTGCTGGAGAGGGAAAACTGCAGCCCTGGGGCTGAGAGGGGCAGGGCTGGAACCCTGTTACAACACCCACCCCAACGAGCCCCTCACCTGCCTCTGGCACCACCCCAGCTGCCTCCCACTCCTCAAAAGCATCAAACCAACTGCAAGAGCAGAGAGAGCAACAGAAACAGCAACAGCACCAACCCCAGGCAGGCCCCAGGGGCCAACACAGACCCTGCCTACAGCCCCCTTTGGGACACACAGAACCAAACAGAGTCACTTCTGTGCTGTCCCAGCCCCAGTGCAGGGCCAGGGCTGTCCCTGCAGCTGCAGCATCATCCTGCCAGCCCATCCTGCTGAGCAGTGCCAGCAGTCAGCCACAGCCTCCCTGCCTGACACAGGAGCTGCAGGAGCAGCTCAGCCCAGCCAGGATCCCCTGCAGCCACAGGAGGCTCCAAGAGCCCTTGGCCAAGTTCCTCCAGCAAAGGGATTCCAGGCAGCTTTAGGACCTTCCTTCCTCCCAGCCCAGCTAATGCACAGAGAGGAGCAGCCCCCAGCAGAGGAACTGCAGGTTGGTTTGGTTCTGGAAGCACAGGCAGTGTGCCTCAGTGTGCCCCAGGCTGCCAGGCAGGAGCTGCCCTGCCCTGGCACACACAGCAGCTGCCAGCACAAACAGCCTCACAGCTTTGGGGTTCCTCAGCCAAACCTGGAGCCCCAAGACTGGGAAGGTGGAGTGGATAAAACTCCAGCCCATGTCAGTGTAAACCCACTCCCAGCTGGGAGCTTCAACACTTGTGCAGCACAGAATCACTCAGGCTCTTCAGGACAGCTCTCGCCACTTTCCTGCCCAAGTCCTGACACTGTTACATACTTCGTTTAACTTTAAATAACTTTTAAGAGGACTTAAGAACTCGTAAGAACTTTATAACTTGTCAGTGCTATGGGCATTCAGGGAGAAGAAGGTTTTGCCTTGTATAGCTGAATTTTTCTGTAGTTCCTACAGAGTCATAAACAAAACTGCTATAAATAAATCACATTTTAAATCCACACATAACTGAGTTGGATTTTCACTGAGCAGCTGTTGCAGACACACTGCAGTTAAGTCCTAATACCACAGGGGGTTTTATGCAAATAACTTCTTTTTGCCTCAGTGAAGATATTCTAAATATGCAATCATTTATCTGCATTCACTAATTATGTTACATTGCATTTTAAAGGTGATATTACTCAGCCTTTCCCCCCCACCAAAAAAAAAAAAAAAAAAAAAAACCAAAACACTTGAAGGCACCAGAATATGAACTATTGGCCTGTAAAATTTCACTTCTTAGAAGAGCCATTAAGTTCCAAGTCATGTCCAAAACCTCTCTTTCTTCCCTGAAGATCATCCAGCACCTTTCCCTGCCACAAACCAACAAAAAACCAGAGCCCAAAGAGAACATCCAGTGCCAGTCCTGTGGGAAGAGCCAGCGAGCCCTGGCTGTGAGTGGCCAAGGTACAAACCCTGAAAGGAGGGGCAGAGAAAGCCCCAAAGGACAGAACCCACAGAATCCCAGAGCCAGGGCACTGCTGAGGTAACAGCAGCAAGGCAGATCTAGTTTGTGTTACACAGATTCAAATATCACCCAACATCAGGAATAAAACAAACCCCAAGACAACACCCAAACCCACACAACCACACAGCTCCCAACAGAAGAAGAATTAAGACAAGCTAGTGAGAGAGGCATTCTCAGAGGGTCTGTACAGCTGAGCTCTGCTTGGGAAATTAACATAAGGAATCATTTCTGGTTTGTACTCTTGTTTAATGTAGAAATGAAGCATCACAAAAAAAAAAAAGAAAAAAAGACCTGTTGTGCTTTTTGGCATTTTCCACTGACCCCTGCAAACTGTACAGTAAGCTGTGTTCTCCAGAAACAGAAAAGGACCTGGACTGGAATACAGAACTCTTCACTGGTATAAACAAGGAATGGCCTCCATTAGCAGAGAGAGCCCACAGGAGAGGAAAGGAGGAGTGGCTGCAGCAGAGTGGAACGTGGGGAGCTGTGGCACTGCCAGCAATCTCTGCAGAAGCTCACTGGGTACAGACAAACCATCAATTCACTTCCTAGCTCTGGATCTATCACATGGATATCATTTGCACTGATCAGACACCTAAATGAGAGAGTTCTACTGTCAAAGTGAATGCAGGGGCAGAAATATTAAATTAAAGCCACTGGTCCAAAAGCAGTTTCTAGCAGGCTGGTCCACTGTGGTGTCCTGGTCCTGCTCAGGGAGCACAGCTGGTGGCACTGAGGACACTGTGCTTGCTGGTCTATGGGATCTGTACTGGTCCAGTTCAGGGCATCCACAGCAGCACAGGTGGCACTCACGAGTGGATGGTGCTCTCCAGAGTGGGGCTTTGCCACTTCTCTTGGTAAGGCAGCAGCCAAGGCCAGCACATCCTCCCTTTGCTGGCCATTACCATCAACTTTGCTACACTGGTACAGCAGCAAGACCTTTCTCCTACAGCTCCTCAGAGCAGAGCTTTTGTTCTCTCTGTGAATCAGCAGAAAGCTCTCGATGAAACCTTCCATCTGTAATAAGAATGCAACTCTTTTGAACTCAAACAGTTTTATTTAATGTTTTCTTGCAGACTTTCTGCCAAGTAGCTTCTTTTGAAAGAAGAGAGAAAGAAGGGGGTTTTTTTTGGGAATACCAAGTTAAAAATGTGAGCCGAACTAAACATGCCATACACATGCTGAGAGGAATTTAACACACATTCATCCGTATGGGCACTCTTCAGTAGACTGGACCAGTGTTTCAATGCAAATTCCAGCCCCCAGAGAACTACATGGTTTAGAGATTTCACAGTATGACTTTTCCCCCTGTAACCTGGGGGAAAAAACCTTAACTGGTTAATTGACCAAGTTCTTAGCTGCTCTGTCCATCGAGGTTCTGAGACATCAGAAAAGACTGGACCACTTCTTCCGTGGACTGGGGGCTGGTGCTGACGTCCTCCAGCGCATCCGTCACCGAGAACTGCCGGTCCCGCAAGCGGTTCCAGTTGGCCAGAATGTTGTGGTACTCAAACACCTTCTCATAATGGCCAATGGAATTGTACAGTTTAATGAGACCTCTGTAATCGTATTCAAGTCCACTGTATCCTTCACCAAAAAGCTTCTTTCCTAAAGAAACCCAAGAGAGAAAAACAAATTAAGATCTGGCTGCATCTGAGTTCTCAGGTTATTTTTACCAACAAAATTTGACTACATTGTCCACTCATGTTCTAGCCACAGAATGTTGTCTAGAGACTTACAGCTCAATTATTTTCTAAAAGCTTTAACTGAAGTTTCCTGCAGTCACTCACCAATTGCTATGGATCTCAGATAAAGCTTTTCAGCATTTTCATACTGGTTCATGTCATAGTTGTAGAGGGAGGCGAGATGGCCCACGGAGAGGGCAACTTCATAATCCTCCTGCCCTAGGAGCTGCTCCTTGATCTGGATGGCCTTGATGTGCATTTCCTCTGCTTCCTGTCAGGGCCAGATTCACACAGGTCAGTCAGACACCACTCCAGAAAAAGAGGGAAAAGTCAGTTTAAAGAAACTTAACTATGGAGCAGCTCAGTAGCATTTTGTAACAGGCAAAAAGTAACAAAGCCAAAAAGAAATCAAGTTCTCCAAATCCTTTAGTTAAGTGTCAGCAGATTGCAGCACCAAGCTCTCTGCCCCCCTCTCAAGGCATCATCCATCTCCATGGATCATTTTTGCACAAAGCTTTTGGGGGTCAATGACAAATTTCAGTTGCCCTGCAGATTTTAGGTCAGGAGTGAATTCTTACCTTGAACTTCCTCATGGACTGATACAGTCTGCCCAGGTTGCCGTAGTGTTTGGCTGTCTGCACGTTGAACTCCCCAAAGGCTTTTTTAGCCAACTGGAGGGAGGAGAGGTGCAGGTCATGAGCCTCCTGCAGCAGCCTCTGCTCTGTCTCCTTGTTGTGACAGTCTATGGCAATCTCCTCCAGGATAAGTGCTGGGGGCAGAGACAGAACTGTTACTGTGCCCACAGCCAGCCCAGAGCCCAGACACGTGGGGACACAGCTCACACCAGGCTCTGTGTCTGTCACAAACTGCCTCCACACTGCTGTGCCAAGCTCCCAACACTTCTCATATTCTGTAATTTCATCCCCCCCACTCCAACTCATCTGGCTAGGTTTTATCTTTTTGTATTTTATAAGTGTAAGCACCAAGGACTACAAACACCTCCATTGGAAAAGACAACTCAAGCTACATTGCCTGGGAGGGACCAGATGAACACATCCAAATTATGCAAACAAAGGGAAGTACCTTTAACTCTCTTTGAAGAGGCCAAAAGGAGATGGTCTTCTGGGAGAATGTGAGTGATAATGCCAATAGCACGTTCAGCATGGAATCTGAGAGAGTGGAAATAAAAAATTCAGGATATGTACACCAGCAGTTGACTGATAAAGAATACTATTAATGCAATCAACATTTTTCTTAATTTACAGCACTGTGTGTTGTACTCACAGTGCATTGTCAAATTTCCCAGAGCTGTACTGGTGAACATATGAGGAATAAGCCAAGTCTTCATGAGCTGTAGCTACGTGGATGTTTTTACCTCCAAATACTGACTGCCGGATATCCAGCGCTGTCTGCAAGGGATCCAAAAACAATTTCATCAGCTAACACAGAAAAAACCCCTAAATTCACCTCCATGATCAATCTTTCATCAGCTAACACAGAAAAAAAATCCCAAATTCACCTCCATGATCAATCTACTTGCTCTGAAATTCTCTATATATTTGAGACACCAATATAAAAGACATGAGTCAGAGGAAGACAAAGAAAGCAAAAACTCATCTCTGGCAGTGTTTGGGGTTTTTTTAAACATCATGATTGCAGTAATTAAATCAACTATTCTCTATCTCCATGAATTAACTACAACATCTGAGAGATGAAAAACATCAAGGGAAACAAGTCCTGCTGCCTACCTGATAGATGGCAACAGATTGGCAGATATTGTCTACGTTGAGCAAGTAAAATCCGTAGTCTAGTAGCGTGTCTGAGTACTTGGGGTGCTTGGCTCCAAAATGTTCCCTGCACAAACACACTCCCATTACCACTGGGCCAAGCTGAGTATGATTTCAGAAGGTTTTTCTGGAATGGCCCTTACCTGGCAAGGTACACAGCATGTTTTATGAGCTGCTCAGCCTTCTTGAACTCTCGCTTCACCACACAGGCCTGGGCAGGGAAGGGAAGCACGTGAGCACTCCAGACACTGCCACACTTACTGTTGTTTTTCATTTCAAAATATCACTGTGGTTATTAAAGGACTCTTTGGTTATTTAGGAAAAGGAGCACAGCATTACTAAATTTATTTTGTGCTGCCTGACTGAGGGGATTGTGCTGTACCCAGACCAGATCCAAGAGGGATCAGAGCCCTTCCAGGGAAGGGGAACATTGTCACAATGCTCACTGGTGCAGCTCTAACTCAGTTTCAGAAAGACACAAACAGAAACAAAACCTCCCACCCATTCTGAGACAAACACAAACAACAACCCTTAGGGTCCCCTGAGGAGAATTCTGGAGGTAAGAGCCTCTCCTCAGCCATTCTTGGCAGCAGTTTAGTACCCAAAGCAAGGGGGACATTCTAGATTCACCTTTGATGCTTGTCGTAGCACATCCACCACTACTTTTACAGGCAGCCCAACTGTGATCTCCTTCATGGCTTCTATGCACCACTTATAGGCCTGTGGGACACAGAGACACCAACACAATGAAGCTGGAACTTCACAACATTGTAGCATTAAGAAAAAAATACTACCTGCCTCTTAAAAGCTGGTCATGTACATTCCAAAATTTAAAATATACAGCTTGATTGCTTATGTGTAATGCATCGTCCAGTTATGTCATCTTAAGACAGACTTAAAAACACTTTTAAGGTTAATAGTGAATATGTAAGGATTCTGTATTAATCTAAGATTAATGGTATTACAATGACTTACAGACAGAACAGGTATTTTATAATCTTTAAGCAATTTTCACAACTCCCATTGTGCAGGGCAACACTCTGTCAGTGAACTTGGGAGTTAAAGGAAAACCAGTTTATGGAGTAGTTACACTTCAGACAGTTTTACAAACCAGGTGCAAAGACTCTGTTCTGCTATTCATTTTCAATTATTAAAATAAGCTTTTACAACATTTCACTTACAGGTGCCCAACACACAGGCAAGCTTACACATGTCATGTTGGTCCAAATGCTGTGAAGAGACTACACAGGACACCACATGGCAAGAGCAGCAGATGAATGAAGTGCTGCTCTGGCAGGGCCCAGGAGAGCAGCAGCAGGAGTGAGGGGGCACATGCAGGAGGTGCCAGTGCCAGGGGAGCCCCAGCCCCACTCACCTCATCATAGTGGCTCTTGGCAAAGAGCAGGGCACAGAGCTCCCCGTAGAGCGCTGCCTTGTTGGCCTGCTGCCCGTGCTTGGCCAGCTTCTCCATGTAGGACTGTGCCAGCTTGAAGGTCTCCTCTCCCAGGTGGTACTTGCAGTTCCCATTCCGAACGTGCAGCAGCCTGGGGGAGGCAGAGAGAGCTGCAGCCTCTGCCTGCAGCAGCACCAGCAGCTCCTGGGGGACACTCAGGGTGGAGCTGCCCTGCCTGGGCTCACTCACAGCTCAGCACAGGGCAGCAATTTTTCCTATTGACACAGTTTTGCCTCTATGTTATTTTCCATAAAGTCCATTTTTCCCAGTGCTGGTGCAGTTCTTCTCCCAAAGCCCTGCCCTACACAGTCTGAAATCCCTTCCACCTCCTTCCCAAAGGGTGGAGCCTCAAACAGCCACAGTCAGTACAACACAGCTCATTTTCCTGCATCCCTATGCTTTCCCTCAAACCCTCAGTAGCTCCAAGTGGGCATTTTTGTGCTTTGGGGCCTGGGGGAGGTCTTCACATAAAATTTAGTCCCATCCACTCCACATGAGGCCCAGCTCCCCCAGGACAGACCATTTTATTTACCACAGCTCAAACACTCCCTGCTCTTCCCTCTCCTACCCTGCTGCCTTCCCATCTGCAGGATCAACACCCAGACACAGGCAGTAACACTCAGCACTGGTGAAACCTACTCCTGCCCCTCCAAAGAGGTAACAGTTCCAGCTTGTGGCACTTATTATAAATAAAAGTAAAGAATGTGTACATTAGTGCAGGCTGATGCTCACTGGCTTTAATGAGGTGCATTTGCAATGGGTGTGTTTTGATATTCCAAGCCCCAAGGGCAGAGCTGGATTCCCAGCCAGGGCAGCTGCTCCTGCTGCATGGCAAACACCTGCCAGGGAGCAGACATGGAATTTTGGTGAATTAACCTCCACTGTCCCTGCTGGAAATGTGTCATTAGACAGTGAGTAACAAACTGAGAACACCAGGCAAGGCTTGGGAAATCAGGGCAACAGCACAGAGAGAAGGGAAGCAGAATGTGAAGCTGCATTGCAAAGAGGCTCAAACTCTGTGTGGGTTAATGTACAGGAACAGCATTTTAGTCTGAGATGATACATTAGGATAAAACTTCCAGTCAATTGTTAAAGGGGGAGGAGTGAACAGTGAAGTTTTTGCTCAGTTTCTTTTCTAAACCTTTGCACTTGCTCCAAGTAGAGATTTAAGCTACTGCAGTCATTCCCCTCAGCTCATCCTAAAAACTCAGCCTGTCCAACACTGTCCTTCTATGCCACACACAAATGGATCACCAAACTCAAACAGTAACAAGAAAGGAACTAAAGTTCCCATTTTCCTAAGCAGTGAAGCTGAGCACATGACAGATGAGCATTTGCTGCACAAAGAGAACATCAAAAGAAAGGCCCTTCAAAACCCTGCAAAAACTACAAAAACTCCAGTTCTCCAGTGGGAAACAGCACCATGGTTCAACAGACAGCAAAAAGCAACACCCACATTTTTCCTTAAATAAAGCCTCAGAAGCAAACACGATGTACAAGTGCTTTGTGTGCCTGGTCACAGGAACATTCCAGCAACAAGAGACAGGATTTATAAAGAAATGAGAGAAGAATTAAGTAAACAGCTCTCCTAAAGAGAAAAAAAAACCATTTTGCCAACACCATTCACTTGGGAGCTGCTCTGCAACATCAAAACCACAGAGCCCAAATCCCATGTAATGGAATAAGCCAGTGGGGATAGCACTGCAATTTAGATAAGCTCCTGGGAAAGATCATATCCAGTGTCTGGATGCTTCAGTGATAGTGTCTAGAAACAAAGAAATCTCCCCAAAAACCAAGCTAAACCTAAGCCAATCCTCTAGGATAAGCAGAGTTTATGTGATCCAGTTCTGAGTAACAAAAAATCCTTTATTAATCCACAGGAATCTTAGGAGATAAAGCCAAGAGGAAGAGAAAAGGCCTCAGGACATTTATGCTAATGGCTCTGAAGCTCCTTTGATGTCTGCAAAAACAGCTTTTGGGGACTAACCTCCCCCAGCAAACTCAGCCTCTCAGAGCCAACACAGCAGCTTAGGAAGTCTAAAACCACCAGAAAAAAACAACCCAAGAATCAGCCAAATGTGCAACAATGCAGTGGGAGAACCACGAATTTGTGTGATGCATTTGTACCTTATTGTTTACCACAGAATAATGAGAGAAAGCAAAGCAAAAGGAGCACCACCTGCCAGGAAAGCTCAGGGAAACCTCACACCACAGAATTTACTATTGCCAGGACAAGGAAACACCAAGCTGTGCTTAACACAAAACTTCACTTTTTCAGCTATTTCATTAATACTGCAATGCATTTATTCAGCTCCCAGAGATTTGACTTGTTAGCTTTAGAGCAAGAGCTGCCACTTTTTAAAATGTGATATTTTCAAAAGTTGGACTTGAATTTTGTTTCTTTAAAACTCCCCCCAGCTCCAGTGCAAGAGCCTCCAGCAGTGGGGATCAGGTGGGAACAACACAAAGTTTATTCTCAAGATGAAAGGCAGTAAACTGAATATAACAAATGCACTCTGCCACACAAAGGTGTTGGGATTTTACAGATTTAGCCCTTCTCCAAGTGTCTGACACTCTTTCAAGTTGATACAACTCCAACCTGCAGAGTCTGGGAGATGCCAGAACATTTCCCATTGCCCTGCTGCCCAGAGGGTGATGTCCCAGCAGAGCTCCCAGGGGAACAATGGATGTCTTTACCAAACCAACACCCAGGTCAGAAGGGCTCATTCTAACACAGGATGCTTTCTTCCAGCACAGAATGAAAATCTCATTTACACACTATTGCCCAGCAGACAGTCCCCTTTCTCCCCTCCCTTTCTTCCCCTTCTTTTCATTTCTATTTGGAGAAGGTGACAGAATTATTTTTAAGCAACTTCTCCAGCTTGCCAAAGAGCCTGATACAACGAGAAAACTTTTTTTAGATTAATTAGAAGGCAAAGGACCAAGCAGTAACTGTGGCTCCATGTCCATCAGGAATAGGAAGCTGGATCTGTGTGCCCAGGCTCCTGGCAGCATTTCTGGAATGGCAGCCAGCAGAGGCAGGCAGAGCAGAGTTGCCATGGCCCTGGGGCTGGCACAGGACAGCAGCAGCTCTTGGCAAAGCCTCTTCACTCTTCATGTTTGCCCAGCCATAAACAAGATGCAGGGCTTTTTTTGGAGCAGATTTCCAAACAAGTTTTGCTCTATATTCAGATAAATACAGCACATGTTTTGTTCTTTGTTACAGCAGCTAAAAAAAATAAAAGGAATCCTACTTTAACTCTGCCCAGCAGCCTCCAGGTGCCCATGGGCACAGCTGCAATGTGCCAAACCAGGCTGGTCATGGTGAGAGCAATAAAAGCCAGCCAGCTCCTGCCTGCAGTTCATCACACCTCAACACACAGGGGAGGAGAACAGGGACCTCTGTCAATGAGGCCCTGAGGAAAACAAGGCAGCTTCAAAAAACTAACAGAAAAAAAAAATCTTTTCCAAATGTTTTCAGCTGTGGCTGGAGGTGCCCACAAGAACTGGATATCCAGATTTTACCCAGGCCCATAGCTAAGCACTCAGCATGGAGCAAGTTCTCTTGTTGGATCTGGAATCAGGAAAAGTAAGTTTTGCCTTTATTTCTGCTCAACTGTATCTACATTGTTTGCATTTGGATTTGCCAAATTCTTTGTAGTAAAAAGAACTTCAGCAAAGTCCAACAAAGAACATTCCTTCACATGCAAAAATCCTTGGGAAAACAAGAACTGCTGGACCACTCTTATCATCCAGCAGTGTTACCCAGCAGAGATTACACAGGACAGCAAAACACTGGGTTTTTTAATCCATTGTACTGTGCTGCCAACTTAGAAGCTGAAAATCCAGGGATTAGTGTAAAACAAGCAGCTCCTGATCTTCAGCTCTAGCCAGGGAAGGCTTTTGGTGCAGCAGAACACTAAAGGAGCATCTGGAGCTGCATGGCTCCAAGGTTCCCCAGGAATTCAAGGTGAGCTCACCTCACACAACACTCCACAGCACGGAACCAGTGAAGGATTTCATCGTGGAGGGTGCACAGCTGAAGGCAGGAAAGGAAAACCTTCTCAGCATCACTGTACCAGCCTGCATCTGACAGGAACCCCCCTGCAAAAATCAGCAAAAAACAGCAATTTGAGGAACAAAACACATTTGCAAGAGAAAAAGGGTGTGCTCAGGTCTTGCAAGATAATCACTTATTTCAGAGACCTGCATCTACAGACAGAAATCCTGTCAAGGTCAAGCCCTCCTGACCTGGAAGGATGAAATGTAAGAGGAGAATTCTCCTACAGCTGAAGGAATAATAATACTTTGGTTTTTGGTATTACAGAGTTTCCCCACAGATTTCTGTGAAAAAAACCCCCAGAAAACTTACCTACACTAAAATAATGAAATTTCCTCATCACATCTGCAAACCAATTTTAAGCTATTTGAACTAAACATATACATTCTTAGATATTAAAATCCAATATATTTCTTGAAGACACTGAGTAGCTCTCTAAAAATTCCATTCCAAAATACACAGTTCTTTAAAAGGCCTAATGTTAAACAGGAAAAAAAGTAATGTTAGATTAAGTGAAGCTTGCAAGAGAGAAAGCAAGGAGCCCATGAGCAGCAGTTACCTAACACAAAGCCAATCTGGATTGCTTTTTCTTTCACAGCAGCATCTGACTCTGCAATGTAGGAGCACCGTCTGCTGAAGGAATAGGCCAGGACAGAAGCAACCTTGACTCCATGGTCCATCAGAGCCTGGAAACAGTGATGGAGCAGATGTCTGCAACAAAGAGAAGCAGAACTTGGTTACACCAGAAGGTCTGAAAGCAGTCAGTTGGTTCTCATCAACTCCAAGGACAGAAATGAAGCCCCAGCTGCCCCAAAGCCAAAGCAGATGAGCCCAAGCCCTGCTGTGAGGCTGCAGTGATGGAAGCCAGGCACTGGGGATCCCACACAAAGTTCCTTCCAGGGACACCTTCACTGCAAGGCAAACCCAAGCTGCCCACACAGGATTACAGCTGGGAGCCAGCATTCCCAGCTCCAGCTCAGCAGGGAGCAGCCCCCAAATCCCCCTCCCCCAGCACAGGCAGACAAACCAGCAGTGATGGCTCCATTAGCATCACACACACCAGGGCTGAACACTCCAGGCTCACCCCAGTCACAAAGAATCTCATCTACATCAGTCAAGTTCTGTAACACCACAAATTGGAATATCTACTGACAGGAAAACTCTTCAAACTGGGGCAATCCCACCAGCTTCCCTCAGGATTTGCTAAATCAGCAGGGAATGGGTGCTGTGACTGCCACTCCCAGGGGTTCTGGGCACCCACCCCTTGGTGTTGAGCAACTGGGGGGATTTGCATCATTTGTTTTCCTTATTTGTGCCTTTTTTTAACACCTCTTGCTAGACAGATTAAGAGTTGAAATGAGAATTATTGATCTATTAAGATACTCACCTTTTATCTAAAGCTCGTAGCACCTTTGCAAAAACTTCTAGTTCACAGAATTCACTACCCAGCTGGCACAAACGGCCCTGTTGGTAAAGCTGAAACACAACAGGCAAATCAATCTTTAAAAAAATGAAGATTGAGTTTTTCTGAGATTCAGTTTACTAGTAGAGATAACTTATGATTAAATCTGGACTTTAAAGCATTGAAATTCAGCAGGCTAAAAAGTTCTTGTATCAGATTTCACCTCATGAGCACAATTTCAGTGTTAAAAACTGAGCTATGAGAGGTCCATAGGTGGTTTCAGGGTTTTTTTTTTTATCTATGGATGTATTACCATGTGTTTATGCCCTCCTGCACCACCAAAACACTGCTACATAAAAGCTACAAAAAGAAGACAAAACCAAGAAATAAGTGAGGTCAGCACAAACTACAATTGACACTTTTGACACCAAATGCTTTCACAACACATTTAAATAACACAATCTAGGATGCAGCAATGCAAATATATCATATCAATAAACCCAAAGGCACAAGTTGTGCAAGGGGTCACTCAGCAACAGCAGCCAGACCCCAGCCCTGCCCCCATTAACACCTGAGCTTCCACAGGTGATTCCCCCACCAGGAAATGGGAAAAATGCAATCTGCTCCTGCATTTATTAAAAGCACTGCTTGTTTTATGCCCACAGTGATTTGTGCCTGCAGATAAGCAAATTTATCAGCTGAGCTACTCACAATAAACCACAGACAGCTGTCCATGCAGTGCATGGTTAAATTCTGCCACATCAGGCTATAAATGCTGTGGATTTGCACAGGTACAAAGGGACTGTGTGAATAAATGCCAGAGAAATCCATTGTGAACTCTTAATTGCCATTATCTGAAGGGCCCTGACCCACAGATGAGCACAGGAGGGAACATGACCTAAGGAAGCAGCACTCCACACCTGCCACAGCACCAGCAGTGCTCAAATGAGAACATTCTCATTCCTCCCACTTTTAATAATGCCTTCAAATGCTTCCAGTGATAAGCATCTGGTGCCTGCTTCACCTTCTTCTCCACAAACACTGGGAGCTGATGAATTAATATTCCAAACACAACATGTGAGAACATCTCCAGCCAGAAATTTAGTTCTAGTCAACTCTTATGAAAGCACACGACACTGGCTCTAGAGCACAGCAAATCTGTTATTTTAACAACATGACCTACAAAAAACACTTCAAAAATACTTTGACCTAATAATGTCAATTGCCAGAAAAGAATGTTTTTCTTTTTGTTATCTATTTTGCTGGGGAAACATTAAGAAAAAAAAAAAAAAAAAGTACTTTAAAAACCAGAGCAAGTTAGCATGCAAAGTTAGTGCTGAGATAAAGCAGCACATCCCTGCACTTCAAAGGGATCAGAGCTCCTGCTGGAGCTGGATTCTCTCTGGCACTGAAGGAACAGCCAGGCTGCTGTATTTAAAAGCTACAGTCATGGTTAAATGTTCTCATTCCTTCAGCACAGCTGTCTCATAGTGAATGCTCTATAAAAGCTAAAATGTATTTTCTGCAGTAAAAAAAAATTGCCTGGTATTTCATGCCCAAAGTGAAGGTGGGCTTCCATCAATAATTGATGAGATTGTTTCTGCAGCAGGCTCAGACACATCCCCAAAGCATTGTAGCAGGATTTAAGGCAACCAAAAATACTATCACATTTTACAATGCTCAAGTACAGTATCATTCCCTCCCATCACCTTGTAAAATCCCAGAGATTCCTGGTTTATCAAAAATTAACCAGAGTAAGACTTTTCAAAATTTATATATTTATGAGGTTACATAAACACTTCTTGTAAGGAGAGAATCCCTCTTGCATGAGATTCTGGATCTGCCAAGGAATAAATGGCCTGGTGGGCAGGGGGAGGGGGAAGGTCCCACAGGACCCTCAGATTTGGAACATCAATAATTTTGGGCACATGTCAAGTTTGGCTCAGGCCCAAAGTCCAAGCTGCAATTTTTCACTGCTCTAACTTGAAATACAACATCTTTGGGATTGTTCCTACCCCTGTAACCCCTTCCCTCCACATACTGGCAAACACTTTGAGGAATTAACTCAGCTGGAAACCTCTTGAACTGTTGTGGCTGTTACAGCAACATTTTCAAAGGAAATTTGACATGGAAATAGTGAGTATACGTCAAACTGTGAAGTAATTCCAGGAGATCCACTAACACTCATTGAGAAGCAGTTGGGAGCACTGAAGAAATGATTCTCTTGTTAAAGCTCCAGAGAGACAGAATTCCTGACCACAGCCTTGCTACATAACACAGAACAAAACACTGATTCAATAAAAACATGCCCTGACATGAACACAGGGTTTTGGACTTCCAGAGAACCACTCAAGAGAGAAATGTCCTTTAGACACCAGCTTAACCTATTTGGAACCCAACAGGGATTTCTTTTTCTTTAACTATGGAAAAATGACTCAAAGCCTGCAAGATGACTCCCAACTCCAGCAGCTCACACACGAGTTCTGGCACTGAGGACAGGGATAAATTTAATATACAGGTGGATTATTACACACATGAACAGCTGTGAGAAACCCCCACAACTGAGATCTTAGGATCTAAGGCTCAATGTTGAACTGCATGTCCAGGTGGGTATGTTACAAAAGCTCCACATTGTGGTGTCTCCAATTAAACATTTTAATGACATGAACTCTTAATTTTATTATTATATCATAATTCTATTAAATTTCTTGTCTTTCCCTAGGTAGATTGAGCTTAAAAAAAAAAAATCAAAAATCAACCCAGTTTTCTCTAAACATAATAAAAATATTTTAAAATCATTTTTTAAAGCAGATGGGGGTTAATTCCAGCCAGCTGTACAAGGATCCTCTAGAAGAGGAACTGAAGAAGACGCAACTTGAAAAATATGCTCCTGTTGCTCCAGTTTGGAAAAGGATTGAAAAACACAAATATTTCAGTAAGAATCACAGAGGAAATCCAAGAAGCTCCTCAGCATGTTTTGTAATGCCTAATAATGTAATCTGGAGTATCAGGCCAGACTGGGGAAGGACAGTGCACCTAACAAACAGAATTTGGGAATAAAGTTGGGCTGAAACCACCGTGTTCCCTCCCCTCTCAACAAGGAAGGAAAAAGTTTTCCTGAGTCAACAGTTCACTGAATCAATCTGTTGACAAATGACTCATTCTGAAAATAATCAGATCGAAATTTAGGTACATTCCATGCTTTTAAATCAATTTCAAAATCATTTACAAACCCTCTGGACAAGCACTGCTACTGGATAATGGTTCAGGTATAAAAAAAATAAAATTCCAGCTCTCCTTGGAAAGCACAATGCCAGCTACCAGGCTGATCTGTGCAAACCTCAATCAAATAAATCAGCAAGAAAAAAAACCCAATTGAAATAGTGTGAATTCAGAGACAACTTGCACACCCTCTAAAGTTCCCTCCTGCTCTGCTCTCTGGGCCAGAGCAGCAGAGTTTGTGTTCCACAGAGTCCAGCACAAGGGATACAAAGTCTGAGCCTCACACACAATTCTCCTCAGGAACTGGGAAAACTCCTGCCTAGAGCTCAATCAGCCCAGAGGAAATGAAGTGGAAACAGGAATTATTGTTCAGCAGGAGCTCAACACCTCTGTTCATGATGTGACCTCATTATCTCAATTATGATGAGTTCTGATGTCTCAGACTCAACAAGGATACTGAAAATGCAGGGAAGTTGGGAGACATCAGGATGAGGAAACAATGCATAGTTAGAGGTTAAAAGATAAAAAAAAAAAGCAATCTGAGTAGTACAAGTTAGAAGACAAGAAGTTTCAAACCAGTAGAGACACAACAAGAAAAGACAGTTCAGTTCACATCTAAATTTAGACTACAGAAATAAGGCATGTGTTAATAATAATAACTGGCAAAAACTCATGAGGTAATGACTCCCCTTCACTGAGAGCTTTAATTGGAAGAGGTGCTGGAAGGATCTGAGTGCACACTCTGCTCCTGCCAGGTGACAGAGGTTGGCATGGGTGTGAAACCATCAGTGCTTCCCCCACCCAGCTCATTTGTGAGCCCCAGCACAGCAGGAGGAGGGAGCTCAGTGTCTGAGCTCACCCTGGGGGCACTGCAGGAGCCCCTCAGGGGCTCTGGGCTGCTCAGCCTCCCTCACTCTGTGCTGGTGACCTTGGCTGTATTCCCCAGGCAGGGAAGCTCAGAACAGCCACACTTCATTTCAGGGGGAGCTTATCCTCCTCACTCCATCAAACCCCCAGGAGACCAAAGCCTTGGGACAAGCCTCTTGCAGTCTAATGGACAGAAATTATTCTTCTAATGATCCTCCAGCAGTAAACTCAACCTCTGCTGCAATGCAGAGATTGGACATTCTGCTGCTTGCTGTCAACAGTCAGCAAATTCCTGTTTGTTCATTTTCTTTGGTTCAAAGAATACCTAAACGTGACAGAAACCAAATTAATGCCATCTCCAGCAGCTCCTGTGGTTAATGACCTCACCAGAAAATGTTCCAAGAACAAATTATTTTCAAGAAAAATCAATTGGAAGAGAAACACAGAATCCAGAAAAGACATTGCAAAAGGAAGATGAACATGGGCTGAAACTCCTTGTTACCCAACACAAGTCCAGGATGAGGCTGGCACTGTGTAACTGCAACAAACACCTGGGACAGGGAGCACCAAAGCCATGAGATCATCATGCAAAGCAGAGGCAAAGAAGGAAGAACTGAAATCTGTACAAGACACTGCCTAGAGAGTTCAAAACTTGACTTCTGCCAACAAACTTAATTCTTTACAGAAACATCCTCAAAACTCATCCTCACCCCAACAAATTACAGAATTTAAGAAGCTGACTTTTTTCAGGTTTTGGTGGGGTTTTTTTTTGTTGGTTGGGTTGTTTTGTTTTGGGTTTGTTTGATTTTGGGTTTTTTTCTTTTGGGACTTGCAGCTTATTCCAGCTGTCACTATTTTTTAATATAAAATTTTGGCACTTTTCTCATATGCTGAATCTCAGTTAAATGAGATCCAGCATATTTCTCTCTTTGGCTTCTAAAACCTACAAACCCTCTCTCATCCTCCCCCCCCCAAAAAAAACAAGCAAGAGAACCTAACTAGTTTAACTAGGAAAAAAACCAACCAGGATATACACAAACCTGGCAAACACCCAAAGGAAACAAAGTATGATAAATGTGCACATTTTTATTTTTTCCCCCCAGAGGCAGGTGTTACTTCTAACAATACTAGTTATTAAGCTCCTCAAAATACAGCTGTGATTAATAAGAGATTTAAATATTTTGTAGCTCAAATGGAGGCTTGGAAATTTCCAGGATATCCTACCAAGCATCCTGCTCTGCCTCTTATTTTTCTAATGGTTGCAAGGAAAAGTCAAACAGTGCTTGAAAAAAAAATATACAGTGATACCCTGCTGAAACAGAGCAGGGTTGCTGTTTTACCACAATCATGATTATTTGATAGTGACTTGTTCTGAGCTTTAGTCACTGTTTGAGAATGCTCCAGAAAGATAAATATGCTCAGTATGAGGAACCTGCCTGTTCCTGTCACCTTGCAGCAGGACCCACTCCTTATCACAGGCTCAAGAACATCCTGCAGCTACCCCAGACCAATTCCCCACTCAGGTGCAGAAGGCACATCCCAGAAGTTAACAGTTCTGGGAGATGTAGAGGCAAAACAAACTGCATTTGTTAAGGAGTGGCAAATAAAGGCAGCAAGTGACAACAACAGAGCCAAACACTGGGCTGGAGGGTGGCCTGGGGAACATCCCAAGACACTGGTGGCACTTTCTTCCCCTGAAATAGCAGCACATTGACTGTCCCTGCTGCTGCTCTCACCTCCAGCTTCTGAACCCACCTGGACACGATGGGAAACCTGGGCAAGCCTGGCAGACATTAAGTTCCAGTGTTCATACCAACAAATATAAAACCACTTCTGTATGGCCACAGACAATTCACATCCATAGACCAAAATAAAACCTGACTGGTACTATCTTTGTTTTTTGCAAAAAGCAGTGGCAGCTTCTCAATGACTAATACCTAGATAAAAAACTGTTACTTACAAGTTATATGTGAAAGATTGGAAACATTTATTATTCCTTTTAATCATCACAGAATGAAAGCAATAGAAGATACTAACAAATAACTCCCAACCTCCAACACAGCAGCAATAAACTCCATGTAGTCAAATATTTAGAGGTCTTCTAGTCTCTCTTACTCCAGGGACTGGTAATAACTTTGGAAATTCTACTTGTACTTCAAGGAACTCACCAGTCAGAGCATATGGAATATGGCTCACCATGATGAACTGGGATTTAGCACCCACCTGATATTCAAAATAACCACAAGAACCAAAACAACAAAGGAAGACACACACAGAGGGATGCTATCCCCAGCCTAAGCTCATTCAGCCACCCCTGAATGATACTTTTGATGCTGTTATCCAAACAGAGACTCAAGAACCAGTTAGCACGTGCTCTAGAGATGCACAGAGAATCACAGGATGGTTTGGGAGGGAAGGGACCCTAAAGCACTCCCAAGCCCAGACCCCATCCAAGCTGGTTCTCCTACACAGAAAAGATGACACTGAGAACATGGAAGCTCAGCCTATGCTCACTCACTGCAGGCATGGCCCAGCTTGGCTCATTCTGTGTCAGGACATCCCAGAGATGTGGGCTGGTAAGAGGAATATCAGCACACCTTCCACTTATTCACAGTTGTGAAACACAGAAATTACAGGCAAAGCAAGGGGGAATGGCTTCAAGCTGACAGAGAACAGGTTTAGATTAGAGATTAGAAAAAGATACCCAAGGTGGGTGAGGCACTGGCACAGGGTGCCCAGAGCAGCTGTGGCTGCCCCTGGATCCCTGGGCAGGGCTGGGAGCAGCCTGGCACAGTGGGAGGTGTCCCTGCCATGGCAGGGGTGGAATGAGATGAGCAGAAAGGTCCCTTCCAACCCAAAGCAGCCTGTGAGTCCATGTAACCACTGTCACCAACAGCTGTACTGCCCATACAACACAAACACTCTTCTGGGGACTGACACTTATCCCCTTTATCATCACCTGCCCAGCAAGGTGACAAACCCAGGTACCCAAGCAGAAGAAATATGCTCAAGAGTCTCCTCAGAAATCAGATGTGCTGCTGGATCTTCTTCAGCATGGAAAACTCCACGTGAACCTGATTCAAAGCAACCACTCAGGAGTGCTAATAAAAGCATGAAAAGTCAGTGATCTATTAAGCTCACCTACAGATGAGTTTTTAAACAGCTGGCAATAATATCCTTGGATATTTCTATCATCAGAAGGAGGTTTTGTTTCATGTTTTTAAAAGCTACAGAGCACCAGCCTCTCACCTGAATAAACATGAGAACAGGCAATGCCAAGGAATTTTATTTGTCAACGATTGATTAACAGCTGAAAGTAACCCCCAAAATATTCTTCCACGTTGTGATTTTCATATCTTTAGGCTTTAGCTGATGTGTCAATCCCATCATTACCTGCAAGCATGCTCACATGTCATAAAAATGGGTTTCCATCCTTCTCAGCACCTAAGGCAAACATGAAATAACCAGGACACAGAGAATGTTCATGCCTGTCTCAATGCTAGAGAGGCAATTTCCCTGTCTCCACTGAATGCTACTACTCTCCATGTATGTGATGGGTCATTACCTCTGGTTCATAAAGATTAGTCTAAAGAATCATTTCATTTGAAAACGCCTAAATTTTTAGAAATTTGCTGGCAGAGGAAAGGAGGGTTATTCTTCATCTTAGGTTTTTGGGAGTTTTTATAGACATTGTTTCTCCCTTGACAAATGCTCATTTCCAGCTGTTCCTGCACATGAATGAAAGGCCTGTTTAGTGGACATTAAGAAATTAATGGAGCATCTCAGTGCACCTTTTACATCAAATCTGTATATTCCAGGGGCAGCTGAACGAGAAACAGCCCTTTCACCAAGGAATAATTTAATGCTAATAAACTACAGCATTAAACAACTGTCAGTTCTTTCCATCTGCTTCCTACCACATCATTTATACCAGACCACGGCAAACTGCTCCCTCAAACAACACCGACATCACCGTGTCCAATACATTATTGCAAAAAAATAAAAAAAAATAAAAAAAACGGGAAAAGGAAAAAACATCGTCCAGCACAGCCAGTTTGACCTCATCCTGCCCAATGGGGCGGAGCACTTTCCCCCGCGACCCCCAAGGCCGGGCCCGTCCCCGCGCCCTCCCGGGGGCTCCGGCCCCTCACGGCGGCCCCGGGGCGGCTCCCGGGGGCAGCCGCAAGGCCCCGGCAGGGCCCGAGCCCGGAGCCGCCGCCGCTGCGGCCCCGCAGGCCCCGAGCCGCCCTCGGGGCCGTGCCCAGCAGCGGCGAGACCCCGCAGCCAGGCCAGGCCCGGGCCGCTTCTCTTTCCACGTCCCGCAGGCCCGGCCGGGCCCGGCCCCGCTCGGCCGCCGCCGTACCTTGTAGTACACGTCGAACTGGATGTTCTCGGGCAGCGAGCGGATGTCGCGGCGCCGCGCCCGCCCGTAGCTGTCCACGACGGCCGAGATGGCCGTGTTGTAGAGCGTCTCGGGCACCCACTCCAGCTCCACCGCCGCCATCTTGGCTGTGCGGAGCCGCCTTCCCCTCCCTCCCTCCCACCCTCCCTCCGCCCCGCCGCCTCCCGCCCGCTCCGCCTCACGGGGCTCCCGCCGCTCTGCCCGCTCCGCCTCGCGCCCGGGGCTACCGCGGCTCCCGCAGCCCTGCCCAGCCCGGCTCGCTCCGCCTCACGGGGCTCCCGCAGCCCTGCCCGCCTCATACACCGCGGGGCTCCCGCAGCCCTGCCCGCCTCACACCCCGCGGGGCTCCCGCAGCCCTGCCCGCCTCGTACACCGCGGGGCTCCCGCAGCCCTGCCCGCCTCACACCCCGCGGGGCTCCCGCAGCCCTGCCCGCCTCACACCCCGCGGGGCTCCCGCAGCCCTGCCCGCCTCATACACCGCGGGGCTCCCGCAGCCCTGCCCGCCTCACACCCCGCGGGGCTCCCGCAGCCCTGCCCGCCTCATACACCGCGGGGCTCCCGCAGCCCTGCCCGCTCCGCCTCACAGAGCTCCCGCAGCCCTGCCCGCCTCATACACCGCGGGGCCCCCGAAGCCCTGCCCGCTCCGCCTCACAGAGCTCCCGCAGCCCTGCCCGCCTCATACACCGCGGGGCTCCCGCAGCCCTGCCCGCTCCGCCTCACGGCGATCCCGCATCCCAACCCGCCTCATGCCCCGCATCTCTCCCCTCAGCCCAGCCCCCTCACGCCTCACAGCTCTCATCCCCCTGCCCGCCCTCTCTCCATCGCGCCCCGGAGCTCTCGGCTCCCCGCCTGCTCCCCCTCAGGCCCCGCGGCTCCCAGGGTCCCGCAGTAACAGGACATCGTGAGGGAGGCACAGGGGAAGCAGGGCACCGCTATAGGGTGGGGTTTTATGGAGGGTCTGGAGCAGCTCCCTGATGAGGGGAAACTGCGGCAGCTGGGCCCGGTTAGTCTGGAGAAGAACGAGAGGAGAATCTCGTTAAGGCACAATAAACCTCTCACAGGTGCCAGACTCTCTCCGGTGATGGCCAGCGACAGGACGAGCAGCAATGGCCGTGAACAGGAACACGAGAAGTTCCACCCCAGCACGAGGAAGAGTTTTTCGTGAGGGAGGTAAAGCCCTGGGGCAGCTGCCCAGGGAGGGAATGGAATCTCCCTCAGGAGAAATCCCAACCCCACCTGGACACATTCCTGCTCCAGGTGGCCCTGCCTTGGACCGGATGGGCTTTAAAGTTCCTTCCAAACCTGTGGATTCTATAAATAATTCTATAAATCCCTGCAGGCAGCCACAGGGAGTGAGGTGGGATTGATCACCACGGCCTCACAGCCCACACCAGCCCCAGGAGCTTTATCTTCATCTTTAGGGGCTGAGCACCAAATATCACCTGAGCCCCACCCAGCACAAACTCCTCACAAAACAGAAATATAATTTACAGCTCACCTATGCTAACACCCAGCTAATATTGGGCTTTCCATGACCTCCAGGGGTGTTGGCAGCTCATGTGAGCACTGTTTGAGCACCCAGAGTTTGCTGTTGCAGGACATAATAATCATAAATAGCAAAGAAATTTTGTTATTGTATGAAATTTCTGTTGCTGGTGTTTTCTTAGACTGCTACTGTTCTTTTTTATTTTAATAATTATAGGAGGCAGAGCTCCTGCTGTTTTGCTTTGGGCATGTTATTTCTAAATCCCAAGTTGTTGCTATTCCTCCTGTTTTTGTGAGAGGACATTATTCTCATTATTCTTTGTCCTTTACTTGCAGAAAGAAATGTTATGGAGTAGGAAGAGAGGAATGTGACATAAGCAGACCATTGAAGATTGTTTTGTCTTTTTTTTTTTTTTTTTTTTTCTTATTGGTGCTTTCAGATTTTTCTTTTATTTTCTGAAGTATTTTTATTTCACTTGAGGGAATACAGCTGATTCCTGTTGGCAATTAACTCATAAAGGCTATTTAGCTCAGTTATTTTCAGAGGCCTGGTTTGGGAAGGTTGGAGGTCTGTTGGGGAAGGAAAAAGTGTTGCTAATGTATCAAAAAGGATATTTTTTAAACTTAAAATGCTCTTTATTTTTCTTAAAAATTAAGTATCTAGTAAGCTTTCTTTTAAAGTGATGAAGGTAAATATATTTTTCAAGTACTGTGGTAATGGACTTTATCTTCTTGATAAATTATGTTTTGAAAAATGAGTTAGGCTGCACCTTTTACTGCCTGGCAATTTTTTCTAGACAAAACTAGAATGTACTTACTCAGAAGAAGAAATTAATATATCAGTGAAGGAAGAATTTGTATAAGGCCTTTCTGAAGTGTGTTATGTATTCAGTCTGTAACTTATTTTGGTGAAGCCTGAAAAATAATCTTCATGGTAAAAACAATTTAATCTCTAGGTAGAATAGAATTTGAACATACAGGAATTTGGGTTTTTTTTTGATGCTGCACGGTTTGATATATGTATATATTGAACAATTTGGTGCTCTTTTATCATAAATAGGTGTTTTGTTGTTAAAGGTGTTACATAGAATTGGTGGAGCCCCCAATCACTGTGTTGAGATAGTAAGTAAGCATCAAAATAATTTATTTAGCAGCAAAGCTGACTTACAGCACACTATTTTGTTGAATAATTAATTATTCCTTATTTTTGCTATTTGTTTAATTCCTTTTTTTCCCCCTTAAACCATATTGGGAGCTTATTACCAAAGCAACTCCATTCAATAATGTTTTCACATCCGTGAATTATTTTAATGCAATCACTCATTAATCATTGCAGATGTTGGAAATCCTTCTGACTCCAGTGCTTGGCAGAGCTTCTGATGGAAATTCTTATCTTTGTTGGTATCTTTCTCTTGTCTTTTTTTTTTTTTTTTTTTTTTTAATGTGGAGAAATATTTTAAGGATTTTTACACACGCTGCCAGTGGCTGAAAGCAGAATGGGGATGGATTTTGTTTGGGGAAAAGCTTTCAGTGGGTCTGGCTGCTGCAATCTGAGCTTTTGAAGATGCAGCTGGGTATCTGAGCCCCTCACATGCACAGGATCTGGAGTGTGGGACATCTGGGTGTCATTGCAGGGGAAGGGGATGCACACAAGGCTCACAAGGGGTAAATGTAGAAAGAAAATCTAATGGTGGTTATTGTAAAAAAACAAAATAAACTGCCCCCAGAGATCAAACAGCCTCTGGGCTGTCAGAGCTCCCTGTGTGGAAGGAGTTCGTATGGAAGAAATTTTCCATCTGCAGATGGTTTGTGATTATAGGAGAGTGGAGATGAAGCCTGATGATGTTCTACCCCTCCAAAAAAAGCTCAAAACCTTTAAAAAACCCCAAATCCCATCTAGATGTTGGCATTGAGTTACTATTTCTGGACACCAGTGCATTGCTGAAGCTCCCCTCTGCTGGAAGAGGCTGTTCCCATGAAAGGCTGAGAGTTGGGATTGCCCAGCCTGGGAAAGAAAAGCTTCAGGGTTACCCAACTTCAGCCTTGCAGCACCTGAGGGTGCCTGCAAGGACGAGGGCATGGGGAATGGCTTCCACACTGACCAACAGTGAATTGTTACTGGATTTTAGAAGTAAATTCCTCCTTGGCAGGGCAGTGAGGGCCTGGCACAGGGTGCCCAGAGCAGCTGTGGCTGCCCCTGGATCCCTGGCAGTGTCCCAGGACAGGTTGGAAGGGGCTGGGAGCAGCCTGGGACAGTGGGAGGTGTCCCTGCCATGGCAGGGGTGGGATGAGAGAAGTTTTAAGGTCCTTCCAACCCAAACCATTCCATGGTTCCTTTCCATAGCTGGATAACTAACAAGTCAACTTGGTGTGAAAATTACTGCAGAAAGTAGCAGTGTTGTCTTAACTCACAACTTTTGAATCTGTAACTGAGCTTCAAAGTGAAAATAGAGTTTTTAATTATTTTTCTTCCTGTTATGCTCATAGATTTATATTTCAGCTAAATTAGGAGCTGTATGTCCATTAAAGTTCATGCAGGAAAGCAACAGAATTTTCTTTCCTACTGCTGCTTTTTTCTCTCTGCTGTGTCCTCAGGTCAGGTTAAGTCACCTGCAGCTTCACCTGCCTCATTTGTAACTGAAACCAATTAGCCAGTGCTCACATCAGGAACGTTTCTGCTGGGTAGATTTGGGAGGTGATTTTTGTCAGGGAAGTGGTGATTTGTGTTTGAAACCCTCTCACTGACCCACTGAAGAACTGAGAGGGGAAGTCTGTAGATGCTCTGACTTTTACTTGCCTGTCTCAAATGATTTGGTAAATAAATAAGTACTTTTTTTTTTTTTTTTTTTTCCTCCAGGGATTTAGTCCTAGAAATCTGGGATGAAAAACACAGAATCTGTTTCATGTGCTGCCAGTGAGAGAATGTTGTTTGCATGCTTTCCTCAAAGGTAAGATACTTGTCAGAGAGCAAAAAAACATTTGTAAAATTCATGTGGCGACAAAGAGGAAATTCAGTACGGATGGAGTTGAAAATCTGAGCTAACTCATCAATGGGAAATTAAGATTTGGATCATTATCTGGCACAGTTTAGGATTTTCAGATTGGACCAGCAGTTCTTGTTTTGTCATGGGGTAAATGTTGAGCTTGTTTATGTGAAGAGTTTTATTTTTTTAATTACTATAGCTGGGCATAGTTAGTGGAAAAAGAGGTTCTAAGAAAACAATAAAAACCTGCTGAATTTTCTTACAATATGCTTATTTTGAAGTGGGAAGGAAGCAAACTGACATGGATAACATATGAACCTACTATATCTCCTTGATGTGGATATTAAAGGAACCTTGAAAATAGTTTATGGGGAAGTTGTTGGAGGCTTCTAATTTTAAATTCTTAACAGGAAATCATTAAACTGTAGAGGAGCCAACATAACAGACTGTTGCTCTAAAACAAGAGCTAAATGCAGAGCATCCACATGAACTTGACAGATCTTTTTTTAATGTTTTTTTTTCTTTCCTTTCATGTTTACTGCAACCCAGATAAATACATTTTCATTTCTGTTTTTCATATACATCCAGTTCAGGATCCCAGTGCCCTGATGGTCTGACCTCAGGGCAAGTGCAGAAATTCACATTATCCAGCAGAACCAGGGGTGTTCACTCTTTGTGGGGTCAGATTCCACCTTCCTTCACTGACTGGGAAAACCTTTAAAAATGTGGATATTGTTCACTTTTAGTTTCTTCTTTCACGTGAGATTTTCCTGCTTTATCTGAGCCCCTTGCTGAGATAATTGGCACATGGGCTGTGCAAGAGGTGTAACAACCTTTGGGTGCTGTCAGCTGGGCTGATGAAGCTTAATTAGGGGCTTAATTAGGGGCTGGAGGAATGAGAAACATTTCAGGTGTCTGTAAGCACTAAGGCATGAAGGTGAGTCCCCAAAAACAGAGATTATTTTCAGGTGTAAAAAGCTTTAAGGACTGGGTTTAGCAAAGCCAGGTGGGCACTGTTGCTTTCTGCTGTCCTACAATTAATAAGTTTCTACCTAAATGGTGAGCTTTTCTGTATCTGACACTAAACTGATGTGAATTTTCATGTGTTGATAATTACCTACATTTAATCTGTCAGACAAAATGAGTCATGGCTTTTGCAAAATATAACTTGGAGAATCTTTAGAGCTGGGGAAGAGAGGGCAGGATGCTGCTCACCCAGCACTGCTCTGTGATGGGGAATTAGGAGGAATTTAAATGTATCTGCCTTGTTTCTTTTGTTTGTCTGATGCAGCTGAGGGGCAGAAATTCTACTGTAAAAAAAAAAGTAACTAATTTAGTTTAAGCCCATTTGAGATTTTTTTTTTTTTTTAGCTCTAGTTAAAAGAAAAAGTGCACTTTTCATCACAAAAAAGAATCATGGCCTTTAATTTTGAGAAATGATTTGTTAGTTGAACCAGAGCATTCTGAGGTGGATTTATTTCAGCAGCTGTTAGACAAAATGAGGATAAGCTATCATTAAAGTCAAGTAAATATCTGATTGTGTTTGGCTTAGAAGCATTTTATGTGAAATGAATTTAATTCTTACATAAAAACAAAGCTTTTAACTGTGAGTGGTTTGACTTGACTTCTGCATCTGAAATAAATAGCTGAGGAACCATGGGCAGTTTCTGCTTAACATTTGCTTCCTGCAAGCATAAACCAAGAAAAACACTCCCCATTTTTATAAATGCATGAAGGGTACATAAAAATTACTGCATTGCCCCTCAGTTATTGCCTGTTCTTAGGTCCTGGGCTTTGGAAATGGCAGTGACACTTTCTGTCAAGCTTCATCTTTATTCTAAGTTTTTCTCCCTACATCAAACTTCATCTTTATTAGAAATTTTTCACCCTGCATCTTCAACTTTTATATGTTCCTATTTCTGTGAGGGTCTGGTTTAGTTGAGAAGGGGTTTTTTTTGTGAGCTGAAGGACTTCAGAAGAAAATGAGGAAATATGGTTTGAGTTGCTGCAGGATCTGCTGGTTGTGTGCCCTGTAAATCTTGAAGCACTTTGCTTTTCCAACAGCAGTTTGGAGAGTGCAGTTGTTGCAGGCAAAACCATCTTTAATGTATTGTAATTTCATTGAATTTGTGAGTGTAGGTATGATTTATATGGGCTATTGTCTTGATTGTAGAATTTTTGACAGAAATGAGGCATTTTTTCACTTGGATAGAAAAGCAATACTTGGATATAAAAAGACAGAAATACCTTAGGGTTTGAAAAAGAGTTTCTTTCATCATAACTGTCTTTTTTTCCCCTTTGTTTAGTTCTTTTTACCAGACTACCTAAAGTATGTTTATGTAAAGTGCAGAGGTAGGAGCCAATCTTTGTGGTTCTGTTTCTGGAGTAGCTTGTGATTTTCCACTCAAAATTATTTAGGAAAGCATTGCCTATATTGAATGAATGCTCCTCACATGACAACATCTCTGGCTCCATTTATCCAGCAATGAAATAGGAATATTGCACTTTTTTTGAAGTAATGAGCTTTAGCTGTCCCTGTGATGACACAGATTTGACAATGTTATTTTGTCCCTTTTTTTTTGTTGATAGTTTTAAGTCAGTTAGTTTGTGTTCTGGTTACTTTGTAATTCAAAATGTGATGCAATCTGGGTGGCAGTGCAGGCCTGATGTGTCATGTCCATGGTTTTTAGGTTGATTAAGAGGGAAATAGTGATACATTGTGATGTTTGGGATTGCATAAAGCTCAAATTAGTCCTTGTCTCCCTTACACACTGTTCAAATGCCCAACATACTTACATAAAATAGTTATGAAACTTAATGGGCAGATTTTTTTAAAGCAATTCTATATTGAGGTTGATGATCTGGTGATTGATCTGAGGGTATAAACACCTGTAAAGTAGGAAGGGATCATTACCTGATTGGATTAGCGTGGATTAATTCATTAATGGTTGTAACAGGTTTGCAAATCCCTCAGTGCTCCAGGAATCCAAAGCTTTGTTGATATATTTTTTTAGTTTTTAAATACTGCTGATTTTAATGTGGTTAATGGAAGGAAATCCAAAGGGCTTGCAGTCCTTAAGCCAAACAATTATCTCCAGGGCAGTATTTTTCCAAAATTCCGTGGTGGTTTTTGCTGTAGTGAGAAGGGGCTTTGGGAGCTGGCAGTAAAACAATGTCTGGAATTTCAGCTATAAAAACGAAATACACAAACCCCTCCAGCGTGAAGGAAAAGTCTTAAATGGTCGTGAGCACAAAACGGTGCAGAGATGCATAATTCCAGAGGGGTCCTTGGTGGGAATCGAGTGGGAAAACAGGGATGAAAGCGAGGAGCGGGGAAAGATGCGGGTCTGAGTAACAGCGGGGATCCTGGAGCAGGGAAGGACGGGAGAGCTGAGGAACAACCGGGGGATTCCTGGAGCCAGAGGGGGAATCTTGGGCTTCCAGTTCTGCATCCCACTTGCGGTTCCGAGGTCTGGGTGAATCGGGGGGGACCCTGGGGACGCTCCTCGCTCTCTACACCTTCCTCGTGAGCGGCAGACCCCGATCTCTGCTGAGCGGTGACAGCACCGAGGGAAGAGCTGAGCTTGTCAGGGCAGGTTTGGATATCAGGGAAAGGTTCTTCCCCTGGAGGGTGCTGGGCACGGCCGCGATGCTGCCGGAGCGCAAGGACAGCGCCCCAGGGATTGTTGCGGTGTCAGTGCGGGCGCGGGCCCGGAGGGGGGTCCCGGGGCAGGGGCGCGGGCCCGGAGGGGGGTCCCGGCCGCAGGGGGCGCCGCGGAGCCCGGGCCGCGCCCGCCGCCCCTTCCGCCGCGTTGGGGCCGGCAGGGGGCGCTGGGCGGTGCCGGCAGGGGGCGCTGGGCGGGCCCGCGGCCGTTCCCGTTCCGGCGGGCGCAGCGAGCGGCAGCGGGAGCGGCCGGGCCGCCGCGGACATGCCCGAGCGCCGCCGCCGCTGCTGCCGCCTCCAGCAATAGTCCCCGGCGGGCGGGCGGGCAGCGCCGCGCGGAGCCGCCTCCCCCCTTCTCCCCATGGAGGGGCCGTACGCGCTCGGGGTGAGCGTGTTCTCCGACCAGGGCGGCAGGAAATACATGGAGGACGTGACCCACATCGTGGTGGAGCCCGAGCCGCCGCCGGCCGGGGCGCACAAAGGCGGAGCGGCGCCCGCAGGCCCCGGCGCGGCCGAGCCCCCGGCCGAGAGCGGGCGGCGGCGCGGAGGGACCCCGCGGGCCGCCGAGGACGGGGCGCATTCCCCGGGCACCGGCCCCGGGCGGCGGCCGCGCCGCTCCGTCGCTTTCTTCGCCGTGTGCGACGGGCACGGCGGGCGGGAGGCGGCCCAGTTCGCCCGGGAGAACCTGTGGGGCTTCATCAAGAAGCAGAAGGGTTTCTGCTCGGCGGAGCCGGCCGAGGTGTGCGCGGCCCTGCGCAAGGGTTTCATCGCCTGCCACCGCGCCATGTGGAAAAAGCTGCGTAAGTGCCCAGCGCCCGCCGCGGAGCCTCCGCGCTGCCCTGCCCGCCCCCGCTCCGCTCCCCCGCCGCCTTTTCCTCCCCCTCTCCCGCACTATTGTGAGCGCTTCCCTCCCTGCTGCCCTCCTCCCTCCATCGCTGCCATCCCCGCGCCGGGAATGGCAGAGCGCGGGAGCGCATCCCGCCCGCCGAGCCCAGGGAATCGGGAGAACAACAACTCGGGGGCACGCTGGCAAAGAGCGATGTAAACACAGAGTGAGGACACGCTGCTGTGTTATGTGGCTGGAGATGGTGCGATGGTAGGGCTGCAATTTGTTTTCAGGGTGTTAAGCATCGATTTCCTAATTCGATTCATTGGGAAAGTCTTCATATTGTTGTCTTGGCTAATCGCATTGATCTCCCTCTTAGATATATATCCTTTGCATCGTGAAAAGGGGAAAAAGAAAAAAAAAAAAGTAATTTTAACAGACTGAAATGGGCTGGGAACGGTGTTTTCTTCCCTAACGGTGCTTCCGACTGTTTTTGTGAGTCCTGATGGAAGGATTGAAATGTTTATGGTTTGTAACTCGCTCATGTGCGGGCATGGGGGAATATGTGGTGTCCCTGACAAAACAGAAAACACGCTTGGCATCCTGAAGATGATTTTGATAGACATAAGTAGGTATCATCATTATGTATTTTTGTATGTATTAGTTATTTAATTGCAGTAGCATAGAAGTTGAGGTGGTAAATGAGTCAATGTTCAGGAGAGGAGCATGCCCAGACAAGTGACAGTCATCATTCCTGTCCTCATCCTTCTCTCCGAGGTCCTCTGAGGCTGCAGTTCGAGTTTCTGAAAGGCTTTTTTTCCTTTGTGAGATGAAGATTCTGACTTAGAGCGTGACTCTTTATATGGAATGTGTAGAATGTGTATGTATTGTTTATACATTTAAGCATTCAGAAGCCTCAGAGAAAAAGCAAAAGCAGCGTACAGCGTGTGAAGGGAGGTGTGGAACACGGTAAAACTGGATCCCAAATGGTGACAGTGGCAGTTGGGCTTGGGAGGGAAACCTGAAAAGCAAGAATTGCACTCAGAGCACCCCGGGCTTTCAACGAAGTGATTGGGGGAGGGAGTAGAGTTTCAAAAGAGTTTCATTTTCCTTTTTCTTGAATAGCAAAATAGAGAAGTTGTGCAAATGTCAGATACTTGAGGAGATTACGGGGGAAGGAACAGCGAGTTTGGGGGCACAGAGGGAAGGATGTGAATTTTAGAAGCACCAGGACTTGACCACAGCCTTGGCAATGGGGTGTGCAGCCTCCTGGGCTGAGGGCTGGGTGATAAGGAGCAAAATGTGTGAACAGGGGCAGATGACATGGGGGGTGGGGAAGATAAGGAGCTCAATTTTCTGGCTCTTGTGTCCCTGGTGTGGTATTTGTCACTGGAACTCTGTGTGAGCACCGAAGGCAGGGAGCAGAGAAGTGCAGGACGCTCTGTTTAGCAATGGGTGTTTAGCAAACAGCACCGGGGCTGTGGAAACAATTTAAATTGTTGTGAGAAACAGCACAGCTCTGGCTGGGAGCTCTGGGGACACTTCGAGGCTGGCTGTTTAGTAAACTCCAGAGCTTGTTTGCTCCTCCTGATTCCTGCTGCACGTGCTTAACAGCCCGAGCTCTGTGGGACAAGCCCATTATTATCTCCAGTTTATAACTTCATCCTGTTGTGGAGTCCCAGTGTGAATTCTAGTGACAGGCAATAATTTTCTGTATTATTACGTGTAAAGCAGCTTTTTAACTGTGTGTTGGTGACACTGTGGACATGGAGACTGGGGTTGTTGGTGTCTTGAAGTGTGTGGAAGAATGGTTTGGAATTTTGGGGTGGAGGATGGAGTCTCTATTGCTTCCAGTTGGCTGTTGGAAGGGAGCTTGTGTTGGGCTGCTCTCTTGGTTTTTGGAAGTTCTGGAGTCATCCCCTGATAGACACAACCCACACTGATTGTGACAGTACCAGGAAAATGAAAGCAGAAAAATTTCCGTTTGTCACTGGTGATCGTTTTTGGCATTAATTCTGTAGTAATAAAATTCTCTGAATGCCAAAGGTCTTCTGGAGTAAGAGTTCATTTTGGAAGCTACAGAATGAGTTGAGTTTATGAGTTCAAAGTTACAGAGCTGGGTGTGAAGGGCAGTGGTTTACAAGTAGAGGAGGGAAAAATGTTTTAGGAATAAGTGTTGTTGATGCTCCTGATCTGTGGAGGAGTTGGGTCCATGGATTTGATTTTAATACTTGAGCTCAGAGGAAAACTCTGCAGTTTTGACACTTTTGCTGGTTCCTGGTAGGACACAATCTCTACAGAGAGAACTGGGCTCTATCTCATACTTATCTCTGAATAGGAGCAGGCATGAGCTGCAGTCTCTGAATGACAGGCAGATAATTCCTGGCTTGGTTGAGCCTAAAATCCCAGGCTGCTCTATCATTCTTTCTCCTGCAAGTGGGTGATTTCCTTCTCTCTGCTCCCCATCCCCATAAAGGCTGATTTGACTCTCTAATATATTTTATTGCTGTTCAGGGGTTGTTACACTGACAGAAACTCATTAGTTGCAGCTTGTTTTCTGTTAAGTGCATGGTTGAAGTCCTCATTACCACTTGGCTCCCTCCTTTGTTTGCTTCCATTTGGAATGTGTTAGATTTAATATCCACAGTTAAAACTGCCAGACAAAGTACTTCCAATAAGCTGATTGAATGTTTGTGTTCTTGAAATAAAGCTGCTCCTAGGGAGAAAATGTGTTTTAGTATTTAGAATACAAAGCTAGAACTGTTGGAACTTAAATGTTTCAGTTGTGCTGGATGTCTTGGTAGCTCACACGGAGGAAATGCAACTTTTATCTTCATGCTGCCTGTGAATTCTACTTCTCCAAATTCTCCTTTTCCATCAGCTCTCTTCCATGTCTTCTCTCAGGCACCTGAACATCATTCAGTGGCACTAGAACTTAAGTTGTTCCTCATTGTTTTGATTCTGTTTAAAACTTTAGAAGATTAAAATATCTGTTTTCACAGAGGGTAAGGTATAACTGCATTTTCCTTTCCTTTCCTCGTATGTTTATTTGCTGTGTGTTTGTTGTGCCACGGGCACAAACAGAGAATGCAGGGCTTTGGCAGCCTGAGCTGGGTGTTTCCTACAAACAGCTTGTGTCACAGTGGAGTTTCTGTGCTGTGCTGTGTGAGCCTGACTTGTGAAGTGCAGGAGATAGAATGTGACAGGGAGATGAGGCTCCCTTCAGAGTTTGTCTGAAGATATGAGTGGGTGCAGTGAGGAAGAAACACGAGGTTGCTGCTGACAGTTGGAACCAACTGATAACTGGGAGCTGAGCCTGCTCTTGGTGGGTGCTGGGGTGGGGAGGAGGATGGTGTTGCTGGCCTGGCTCCATGGGGGTGTTGTCTCACTCAATTTGTGCACTTTGGGGAGAAGATGGACTTGTGTGTATAGAGATTAAAATTGGAAAAGCATGAAAGAGAAATTTGGATTGGATGTAACTGGAGAAAGTGGTGTAATAATAAGTTTGTAGAAGTGGTTTGAGGGCAAAGCAGTTGAGGAAGGAGATTTCCCTAACCTGGTGTAATTGTGTTATTACTCTGAATTCCAGGGAAATCTCCTGTAGAATTGAAGGAGAGCATACTGAGTCTGAATTATTCAGTCCTCCAAAGGGAAATGTGAGTGAAACATTTGAGATGTCATTCAGCACAAAATGTTGCTATTCAGCCTATGAAAGTGAAATAGCAGTTCTTCTCCCTTCTAAGGTGATCAGGAATGTCCACAAATCCTGATTGCCAATCAAATATCCAGACAAAATAACTGAATTTAGGGCATTTCTATTACTTCAGGGAAGCAAAGAGTAAATCTCAGTGAAACACTTGATTAAGCCTTTACAGTCCCCAAGGAGCACATCTTTCCCCTGTGTTCTTCTAGTGATGCTTGGAATATCAAACCAGAAGAGACAGTTTTGTGGTGCTTAGATCCTGTTTAAGCTCAGTTTAAGTCAGTTTAAGCTGAGACTTGGGAAGGATATTAAAGGAATGGGAGGACCTGGGGTACACCACGACCTGGCTGCTGTTGTAACACGCAGATATTGAGATACCCTTCAAGACTTTCCCATCTCCCCAAACGAATGCTGTGTGTTTTATCTGTGTCCTGCCTGCTTCCTCCCTGCAGCAGAGTGGCCCAAGACCATGACAGGCCTGCCCAGCACCTCGGGGACCACGGCCAGCGTGGTGATCATCCGTGGCTGCAGGATGTACGTGGCGCACGTGGGCGACTCGGGCGTGGTGCTGGGCGTGCAGGATGACCCCAAGGATGACTTTGTCAGAGCTGTGGAGGTGACACAGGACCACAAGCCAGAGCTTCCCAAAGAAAGGGAGAGAATTGAAGGCCTTGGGGGCAGGTAGGTTTGGTTGTTTTTCGTTGAGCTTGTTGTGGGAGGGAACACGAGGAGTTGAATCTGTTATTTCTCTTTTGTCCTCTTGATTTTTCTTACAGCTTATTGGGCAATAAATTGCATTATTGCACAGTTGTGTTTTTTGCTAGTGGTTTATGGTAAATGCAGAATTTTAATTTCCTGGTGGATCACACAGCTGAGGGGTGGTTACGGTTCTAAATGTTCACCAACAACTTTTTGCAAGCAGGGATGTTCATTTTTGGCCTATTTTCCTTTAAATTGTGAGGAACCTGCAGGTTGTGCAAATTGCCTTTTCACATAGGTAAAATGATATGAGGTCTGGAATATCCAGTTTGTCACAGCACTTTAATTTCTTACAATCTGCATGGTCCCTGAGATGACAGTGGCAGCTGTTGAATAGGCTCCCCAAAGCTTCTGCTTGGGGAACATGAGAAAAATCCTGGATTTGAAACAAAACTCTACTTTTGCTGTTTGAACACCAGAATTTAGCACCTGTCTTCCCAGGAGCCATTCCTTCCCTGGCAGGAGCTGGCAGATGTTGGCACATCCCAGCTGGGGTGGGTGTGTGTTCCCTGGGAGGGAGGGGGAGCAGCCAGGGCTCTGTCAGGTGGCACAAATGTTTGGAGACAGCCCCCAGGGCCTCAGCAGATGGATGGGCACGGTTTGCTCCTCCAGCAGGGATCACTGAAGGTTTTCCTGCTGACATCATTCATCTGGGAGCCCTGGCAGCCCATTAACCTTCAGGTATTTGTGTCTCTGGAGGTGGGAGGTGTAGGTTTCCAAGGTGTTTCTCAGAGATTGCAGGTCTCTGATGGTTCAAAGATGCAGCCCCTGAAACTTAGTATCTACAGGAATGGTTAATTTTTTTCCAACTGATCCTCCTGTTTTTCCCAGGCTGTCTGTGAGGCACGTGGTGGGAGTGAGGTGAACTGTGCAGCTGTGCTTGGGAATGCCTTGTCTTTGATGAGAGCAAACTGGGAACAGTTAATGAGAGAGATGAGGGAATCTTCCATTAAAATGCAGTTTTCCCAGTAACAGTCTGAGTGTGGGATGAGATTTTCTTTCCAGTAGTGACTGAAGTGAGCTCTGTGTGGTCATTAGTTGTGCAAGTGGATGAGATCAAGTTTTAGGATGTGGTGTTTGTGACTTTGCTCTGCTGTGGATGGAGCTGAACATGCCCTTGTTGTTAAGGCCTTTGAAGTGTCAGGAAGTGCATCTTGAATGGCTTCAGCATGAGGAATCTTGAGGCTGTTCCAGAGCTGCTCAGTTTCTAATTACCAATGGCTGGTAATCCTTTCCTTGGATGAAAGGAACTTTCAAGTATCCAGTTCCTAACTTGGTTGGGACCAAGCTTTGCTAGCTCCTGGTTTCTTTAGCTCTTATTCCTTGAAGGCTCATACTTGTTCTTCTTTCTCCCCTGCCTGACACAGCTGCCCCAGTTATTTGCTCTGTAGCTCCTTTGACCCTCCAGTGCCATCTGGGAGAGCTGAACCAGTGCTCAGTGCCTCAGAGCAGGTGTTCACATGCAAATGCAGAGCTGTTCTCCCCATCTCCTGCTTCCTGCAGATACCAGCCTGGGACAATTCCTCTTTTGTGTCTGCCTCCTGTTGGTGTTGCTTCCATTAAGCAAATCTTTTTAGGAGGCTGCTGCTTTCTTTTCTGTAGTTTTAACTTGCCATGCTGCTCTGTGCAGCCAAACTGTGGGACTGAAGGAGGAACTGTGTGGAATTTACACTTGAGCAGAGCTGATGCTGATAGTCCTCAGCTGAGGCAGGCAAACCCACTTCTGCTCTGTCTCTGACAGATTAAAAAGACACTCTTGCATATGTTGTAACCAACCAGAATTTCTTCCAGGTCTTCATTACCTTGCTTTTTATTTTTATTTTCTGTTTTTCTTCTCTCACTTTGCCCCTTGGCTTTATATGGAACTATCAAAGTGCTATCACGAGTTTCAGAATATTTCATTCTGCTGAGAAACTTCCCTGAGGGAGTTATTATTACCTCCACATTTGCATATGTAACTGCTTTTACCTCCTTAGCACCAAGTTCCTCATTCCTGTTGCTAACTGTGGCCTGTCTGGTGCTTTCAGTGTGATCAATAAGTCTGGTGTGAACCGTGTGGTGTGGAAGAGGCCCCGGCTGAGCCACAACGGCCCCGTGCGCCGCAGCACCGTCATCGACCAGATCCCCTTCCTGGCTGTGGCCAGAGCCCTTGGTGAGTCCCCAGCTCAGCTCAGCCAAAACACTGAGTTTAGAGGAGTCTCCTCACTTGCCTTCTCCAAGTCTGGGACTTTAAAGTGTGTTTTTAATATAATCATAGTGCATTTTTTGAATAACGCTGTGATTGGGGAGAGAAAAACCTCACTTAGAACTTGTAGGGTTTTCAGTGTCAGCCTTGAAGGGGTGGGATTTAATTTTACCACAAACATCAAAAGTTACACTCCCATTATCTCAGTGAGAAAGAGACAAAGGTGCTGTCCCTCCTGGAGATACACATCTTCATTTGCACCAGAAATGAAGTTTTGCTGGGTGGTGTATGAATTGCTTCAGTCTTTCTTTTGTGGAGAATCTTTCTGGGGTTTTTTAAGACTTGGCATAGAATGGGATGAAAGTCAAATCTGCTTAACTGTAACTTGCCTTTTTGGGAGCACTAGAAATGAGAAACTGTCTTTGAGGAACACTTCATTCCAAGGACAGAAAGTGATATTGCAGGACTAGAAAATTTGTTTTTTGGGAAGTACTTCTTAACTGAATTATTGGGTATCTTTTACCTGATAGTGTTTCTGGTAATTTTTCTCCTTAAATTCCATTGCAGAATGCCAAACTTTGGCTGTTTGTATTCTTCCCTTTGTGCAGTGAAGAATCTTCTATGCAGATATACCCAGAATAGGTTTGGTTTGATGGGTTGTGTTTTTTACCTGTAAGAGCTGTGCTGTAATTCCTTGCTGGCAGCTTGGCAGTGCTGTCAGTGCTGCTGGGTCAGCTGGCAGTGCCCATGGGGACAGGCTGTTCTGGGACCAGGGGCTGGATCATTCCAGAGCCTTGCTGTGTCTTATTTCACAGGCAGGAATAGCTGTGCCACAGGGATTTGTCCAGGGAATTTTGCAGTGATAATGAACATGGAAAATCAGCTGTGTGTCAAGCAAGAAGTCACAGGTGCCTGAAAAATAATAATAAAAAAAATTTTAAAGACTTTTTCTTAGTATCTGAAAGTCTTTGTGTCATATTTCAGGTAGGATAGAATTTACTTTGTGGTTAGGAGAACTCAAGTGAGAGTTTGAATAAATTCTTTGGAATTAATAGATGACTAGCAAAAACACCTTCATCCCCTGAGCCTCACATCCCTGTTCCCTCCTGCATCACAAGGAATGTGTTCCTTCTGAACTGCAAAATGTGGACACTTAATTTTGCTAGTTTATTGTCTAAGGAGCTCTCTGGCTTTTGATCTGATTGCTCCCAGCAAGCTGAACCAAAGGATTTGGCTGGGGTTTGTGTGCAGATGGGAATTCAAGGAACCATGCATTTGTTAGCCCCCAGTGCATTCTTTCCCAGCAAGTGCATGGAGAGAGGATTACTGGAGAGTTTTCAGGTCCAAAAAAATGGGAATACCTATCTCTTAGCAATTCTTGGGTTTGAAAGCTCATACCCTGTGCTGGGACCACCCTCCCCTCCTGCCAGGCCCCAAACTGGATCACAATTTATAGCAGGGAACATGAATCTCTCAACAGAGAACCTTAGACTTGGGAATTTATAATATTTAGCATAGAGGAGATTATATGATTAAAATATCTAAAATTTAGATGGTGTTTTAAGTATCTTTTTCTTACAGCACTTTAAAATATTTTGATGTAGTCTCATCCCCCAGTCTTTAAAACTAGAGCACTCTTAAGGAGTTCAGGAAAGGTTTTGGAAATAGCAGGAATAAAGCACTGTGGAAAAGTTCTGTTCAGCCAGCAGAAAATCCTGGTGCAGAAAAAATCCTTGTGGCCAGATTAATTCTGTTGACATACCCTTTCCATGTCTGATTGTCACAAGTGTCCTTCTGCCCTAAAATAAGCATTTGTGGTATGCACAGTGGCTGTATTTAAGTATTTAAATAATGCTTAATTTATTTATAGCCCCATAACAAGTCAGAAATATTTGGGCTTTGTGCTGTCCCTGTAAAAGCATCTGTAAACTGCTTTAATTTACACAGCAGGTTCCTGTGTCTTCTAACAAACCATTTGAAGCTGTAGCAGAGTTCTGGGTTTTCACAGCTACTTCTGCTGATCTTTTCTAGGATATCAGAACATATATATATTTTTTTAATCTGATTTTCATTGAAATAGATACTCCTGAATCTGTGGTGAGGGATTGCCTGGCACTGCTGGAGCTGTTTGGGAGCTGTTTAAATGAATGAATGATGAAACCTGAGCCAGGAGCCCGTTAGTTCAGCCACTCCCTCCTGTGGGAACATGAACTCTGCTTTCCCTGGTTGTTTTGTTTGGTTTTTTTTATGTAGGAATATAAAAGACTCACCTCTGTATTTCAGGTGGAGCAGCCTCCACTGTGCAGGAACAGGAGTTTCCTGCTGCCCTCTAGGAGCAGCTCTGTACCAGAGCAGGGAATGCACGTGGAACTGTTGCAGGAATCTGACAGGGACAGGGAAGAAGAGGCTATGGCTGACCTCAAATGATCTGAGGAAATTCCTGTGTAAGATTTTAGGGTTATTTACATGCATTTAACTGTTTTTAAAATTAAGTTACCAAACAGAATGGGTACAGCTGCCACTCAGTTTTTCCTTCCTGCTCCATTCTAGGCCATTAATCTGAATCACATGGAATTGTATAAGTTGTATTTACAGCAATTTTCAGCTTCTATTGATAATTGCTGTTCTATCTCTATAAAACCAGACAAACTTGAGGTGCATTTGGGATTCTTCTCTTGTCCTCAGGATATCTTGCTGTAGCTTGTACAATTTTCTTCAGCCCAGAGACAAAATAATAAATGTGCTTTGCTCTGGGGATCTGTGTTACACACATCATGTGAGGGCACCTGTGGCTTCTTGTGGAGAAAAACTTTGATTTACAAAGCTCTGGGATTAATCAAACTGGGGGTTTATTTTGGATTGAGTTATGAAAGTGAAGTTTTCTTTCCTCTATTAAAACCAAAAGCCCTTTTTATATGCAAAACAGCATCTCCAGAAACTGAAATGAAAGACTTGATTTATGTGATTCCTGGACATGCTTTTGCTCTAAGAAGGCTTTGGGCTTAATCCAATCCAGCCCACTTACATGATGTTTTTGTTTGTAATTTCCATTACTTCCCTGGCAGCACTTAACTTAGAAGTGGGTTTGTTGTTGTATTTTATAAGGTAACAATAAGCAGATAAGAGAGGCTGCATAGTTTGAAATATTCTTACAGGCAGATAAATTAGTTTCCTGCTCCTTTAGTATCTGATTTCAAACATTTATTTCAGTTTGTAAGATGCAGTGTGAATCTCTGCATATTATTCTGGTTTGAGTCAGCATTAAGAAACAGGTTTTTCTGGAAGATATGGAAGGAACTGCATTAATAACTTTTTTTTTTGTTGTTGTTTAGAAAAGAAATATGCAAACCTCACACTGAAAGAAATACTCCCAGTGTGTAAGTTTTTTAAAGAACCAGATTGTCAAGAGATTTGTAAATGTTTGGGTTTTAATTGAGAACAAAAAGAGTCTGGCTGTCAGATGGAAGCCTGGCATTGCTGCCCCTGGCACAGCCCAGCTTCCCAGGCTGCCAGAGGGTCCCTGCTCTGTCTGCTTGCTTTGGAACACAATGAAAGACTTGAGAGCTCTTTGAAATGCTCAGGGAAATGTGTTCTCTGCTTTCTGGCTGCTCTCCTCTCCCTTTTCCCTTCCCAGAGCTGGGACAGAGGCTGCCACAGACAGCACCTCTGCAGGAATCTCGTGTGTTCCTGGGATGCTGAGGGGGCACAGCTGCACAGCAGCTCCAGAAAACTTTATTTCCCTGCAGAGCTCTCCAGCCTAAAGCAAACAAAATAAAAATATGTGTCCCTCACTCTGTGAGATGGGCTGGCCTTGGTGGGCTCAGAGTTGGGAGGGTCTGTGAGAGTCACTCTGTCCTTCAGCAAATTTATAATCCTTGGAGTTGGCCTTGAGAGCCCTGTGATATTCCAGTTATCCTGTGAGGAGCCTCCTTCCTCCTGGAGCAGATCCCCTGGAATCAGTGTGATGATTTTGGCTGGTTCCCCGGGAAGGGCAGCAGATGGACACCATGACACGGGTGTTAAAGAGCCCAAATTAATTAACATCGGGTTATTTTTATCACCCAGCACAGTATTTTTAATTAAAACCAGATTCAGCTAATACCATTTTGTCATTTCTCCTACATGAGTATGAACAAACTGGCAAAATAACGTGTAAAAATATTACATATATTTTAGATGGATGCTGCTTTTGTTTGTTTTACCTGCTGTGGCCGTGGCAGAGCAATGTGAGAAAACTGAGTGCAGGAGGACTTTCCATGGCAATTGACATCCAATAATTGCTCAGCTCTCGTGTTACAGTATTTATTTTGATCTCGCTGCCAGCTGGCTTTGTCGGGAGCCTGTGCACCTCTGGAGGAGCAGGCTTGGCTTTTAATTAGCACTCATTAGAGCCTGGGCTTGTGGGGCTGCTGCGGCCGGGCCGGGAGAATCGGGGCTTTAATGAGCGCGGGCTGCGGTGGAGTGCGGTAATTGAGTTGAAGTATTCCCTTTCCTGCTTCTGGAAAAGTCTTTTCAACTGCTCGATAGCTTAAGGCAAAGCTAATGGAGACGAGGAGGAAGACAAAAAGCTTATTTATTGTCTTTAAAAGGGTGCTGATGGATGTGGAAGAAGCTCCAGGCTTTGTCCGGCAAAAAGCAAAGGAAGAGCCTGACAAAACCTTGCTCTTGAGTTGTTGGGCTTCTGTTTGCTGCTCAACTCTGACATTTTAATTAATTTCTGCTTTTAAAGCTGTGTGTTCTGCACAGAAAAATGTAGCCAGTGCTTGCAAGTAATAGTCATGTTACTTTTTTTGTTGCTTATTGCAACAGGAAGCTGTTTGTGAACATGGAAATAAATTTTAAAAAGAAGTGTTAGGGCAAGTTATTAGTATTCTTGATTTGAAGGCCTAGCACTAATTTTTCAAGTACACTTGATAAATAGAATTGAAATAAATTGATATGGAAATGGATTTTTCTCCTGGAGTAGTTTTTATTTGAGGATGGTTTGGAGGGAGCTCTTGAACCAGGGGATGATTTGACTCAGGTGTGTTGTTCTGGTGAGGTGACCCCAAACTCATTCACGCAGTGAGAGGGATTTAAAAATAGCAATGTTCCCTGCATGAGGCTGTCCTAGGGAGAGGCTTGAGCTCTTCTTTGCTGCCTTCCTGCTGAGCTCAGGCAGTGCCCCTGTTCCTGTGGCTGCTCTCCAGCTCCCAAACTTGGCACGGGGTGTTCAGGGCACAGAGCCCTGTGTGCCTTTGCAAGTGATGCTCAAGCTGTGGGAGGAAAAGGGAATTTAACAGGGAAAAGGCTTCAGTCTCCTTTTTCCTTTGTCCCTTTCCTGTGGCACCTGCACACACAAATATTTGCACATTTGGTGTGGGATCAACAAAGGTTTTACTTCTGTTTAAGGAGAACTGGATTTATTCAGATTTTAGTTTGGAGAGTGATTGAGATTTTACCATTTTCTAGGTATAAATCTGTTTCCTTTTTCCTTTTCCCACAAATGCTTGTTTTAGGAGAGTAGAAGACCTCTGATTACAACTTGGTTTAGTTTAAATATGATTAGAAGGTGACTGGGCTGGAATTTCTTTATCTTCCTGCTGGCGACTCAAAGCTGATGAAGTTGGTTTTCCTGGGAAGGAACATTTTCCTCTATTTTCCAAGACTTAGATTTCTCATGTAACAATTCCAACCTATTTTCTGCTTTTCCAGGTGATCTCTGGAGCTATGACTTCTACAGTGGGGAGTTTGTGGTGTCCCCTGAGCCCGACACCAGCGTGCACACCATCGATCCCCAGAAGCACAAGTACATCATCCTTGGCAGTGATGGGCTCTGGAACATGATCCCACCTCAGGATGCCATCTCCATGTGCCAGGATCACGAGGAGAAGAAGTATTTCATGGTGAGAGCAGTGGCCAGAAGTCAGTGTGGAAATTTCATCCTTGTTGCATCTAAAAATTGTGCTGTCTGCTAGGAATGAAAACGCCCAGCAGAGTTGGTGGGGTTTTGACTGTTTTGCCACAACATAAAAGTTGCAATGTGGCTGATGTTAAATACCATGGGTGTTAACATAGTCTCAATTATTTGCTTTATGTTTTGGGGAAATTTGACTAGCAGGGTGTTGCCTGTGAATAATAAAGGAGATAATGAGTTTTTTCTCTAAGCAAGTTACACAAAATGCTGTCTGAACATTAAATTTATTTCACATTAAGGTGCATGTTATAATGCAGACTGTTTAGACTGAATTAAATTACTCTCTGATTTATTTTACAAATCAGTTGAGAGTTTATATTGGAGCATCAGAGAGTAAACACTGCAAACCCCACGAGGGACTTTGGAATGACTGTAGGTTGTGTTCCAACCTATTACAAGTGACTGCTGTGTTACCAGCTATAGATGCTGTTTGAATCACTGTATACATGGAACATACCACAGACTGATTTAAAGACGGATTTAAGGAGGAAGATGTTTAATTAGTATTGCTGGAGGTGCTTTGGGGTGTGGTTTGTAGGAATGTGTGTGGTAGGAGGTGCCTTGCAGTGACTCTGTGTGCTGCTGTGTGTGACACAATGTGTCCCCTGTGTGTCTCCAGGGTGAGGCACAGCAGTTGTGTCCTGATGCTGGTGGCTCTGTGTGGTGACTGTGTGATACTCAGTGTCCATGTCCCCAGGGTGAGTGGTGGCTCTGTGTGACACTATGTGTGATGCTGTGTGTGATACTGTGTCCCCAGGGCGAGGTGTGGCAGTCCTGTGCCCGGATGCTGGTGGCTCTGTGTGACGCTCTGTGTGACACTGTCCCCTGTGTCCCCAGAGCGAGGTGTGGCAGTCCTGTGCCCGGATGCTGGTGGCTGTGTGGTGGCTCTGTGTGACACTGTGTGACACTGTCTCTGTCCCGTGTCCCCAGGGCGAGGCCCGGCAGTCCTGTGCCCGGATGCTGGTGGCTCTGTGTGACACTGTGTGACACTGTCTCTGTCCCGTGTCCCCAGGGCGAGGCCCGGCAGTCCTGTGCCCGGATGCTGGTGGCTCTGTGTGACACTCTGTGTGACACTGTCTCTGTCCCGTGTCCCCAGGGCGAGGCCCGGCAGTCCTGTGCCCGGATGCTGGTGGCTGTGTGGTGGCTCTGTGTGACTCTCTGTGTGACACTGTCTCTGTCCCGTGTCCCCAGGGCGAGGCCCGGCAGTCCTGTGCCCGGATGCTGGTGGCTCTGTGTGACACTGTGTGACACTGTCTCTGTCCCGTGTCCCCAGGGCGAGGCCCGGCAGTCCTGTGCCCGGATGCTGGTGGCTCTGTGTGACTCTCTGTGTGACACTGTCTCTGTCCCGTGTCCCCAGGGCGAGGCCCGGCAGTCCTGTGCCCGGATGCTGGTGGCTGTGTGGTGGCTCTGTGTGACTCTCTGTGTGACACTGTCTCTGTCCCGTGTCCCCAGGGCGAGGCCCGGCAGTCCTGTGCCCGGATGCTGGTGGGCCGGGCTCTGGGCCGCTGGAGGCAGCGGATGCTGCGGGCGGATAACACGAGCGCCATCGTCATTTGCATCGCGCCGCTGCGCGAGCGCGGCCGCTGGGACGGGGACGAGGAGCTGGTGCTCAACCTGGCCGAGGGCCCGAGCTACAGCAGCCCCGACAGCAGCAGCCTCAGCCCCTCCCGCTGCTGCACGCCCCCCCTCAAGGTAAGGGCTCACGGGTCTCCTTCCTGCCTCCCCTGGCTCCCTGGGGCTGTCAGAGCAGTGCCAGAGTCGGCAGTCCTTGGAGAAGCTCCTGACCTCTCTATTTACATTTTAATTTTGAATTTTTACTGCATATCTATGACTGAGATTGGCTCAGTTGGTTAAAACTTGGTGTTGCCATTCAGTGGCTCTTGTGGGTCTCTTCCAGCTCTGGATATTCTGTGAAAGCTACAGTTACATCTTCAATACTTCCACCTGCAAAGGTGGAAGGACTGGACCTACTTTTAACAATGTTTCTCCAAAGACTTTAACACCCTGCCTTTGGTGTTCCAATGTATGAATTTTCAGAACTGCTGCTGGTTGGTTATTGGTAGCTGTGATCTGTGCCCCCTCCCTAATGTGGAAGAAATTTGTTCTGTTACTTTACAAACCTTGACATGCATTCTTAAAGTGTTTTCTGAGATCCTCCCCAAAATTCAAGGCAGCCTTTTGAGACAGAGAGGAACCAGGGTGGGGATCAGGGGTATTACACAGAAACCATCCAACACACCCCTTAGAAATGAAGGCTGGGCTGCAGTTTCTCTTCCTGCCTTGCCAGGTGCTTGTGTAGCTTGCCCAGCCCAGGGATTGCAGATTGTGAACCTGTTCCTGACAGGGCGTGCTTTGATTTGGCTTTGTTTGGTTTTTGGTTTTATTTTTTAAAGTTAATTTGTTCCAACACATGTTGCTCTAAAGAACATTTTCTTTCTCTACTGGGAGATCTCATTATCTTCCTTTGGTTGATTTGATGTTCTTTGTTGGAGGCAGGGACATCATAACATAAGGTCTTTCTGGAGGCTGCAAGTTGGAGCTGTTAACATAAAGCAGAGCTCTTCAGAGGGTTTTTGTTTTGTTGTTTTGTGGTTTTTCTTCCCCCCATCTAAGAACTGGAGTGTAGTTATGAGTGGCTGTTTGTTTCAGTAATTACCAGCTGCTCCTGATTTAAGTCACTGTCCTTTGATGTTCTGCAGAATCTTCAGATAATTGTCCTTTGGGCAAAGGAAAAGAAAGCAGAAATTAGAAAGGGGGTTTTAAACATTCCCTTGGGAGAAACAAGCTGCTAATAAAATGGCAAGCTTCAACTTTGTCTCCTCCTCTTTCATCTAGTGGAGCAAAATCCATGAAAAGAGTTTTAAACCTAGCAAAATCTTGAGGAAAAAAATTAAATTGTAAGTGCTCCTGAAATTTTTCAATCACAGTTCCTGTGAGGGAAGCAGGGATGGCCTTGATGCCTGACAGCTGCTACCTGCCAAAACAATTAATTTAGAAATAGATGGAGACCAAAGTTTCTTAATTAAAGAAAAGTATTTCTTAATTGCTTGTCCTTCTGGCAGCAATTACTAATACCAAATTAATTCCAGTATTCCTGAGGCCAGTGAGGAAGATTGATTGGGTTGTTGAGAAATTCAACTGGTGATTCGTGGTTTATTTTTCCTGTTTTGTTACATCACTCTCCAGCTGCTCATCCTCTGCTTTTCCTTGCCTTCCCAAAGCCTTGTTCAGTCTCAGCTGTTTGCACCAGCAGGGGATGTTGGAGAAAAGAGCCACAACATTAAATGTCTTGCACAATAAGAAACATAAAACTAAGTTTTATGTGACACAATGTCAGAAATTCAATTGAGCAGCTGAAGCAGTGTTGCCAGAGCTGCTCTCTGAGTGTGATCTGGTGTCCTTCTGGGTTCTGCAGGAGCTGAGATGGAGTAACCTTTAAAATTCCATTCATAAAGGTCTTCTCTCTTGTGTTGCTAAATGTAGTAAAGGAATGTTACCTAAATGGTTTTGTCTACACATGGGGAGGCACAGAGGAGCAGAGAGGAGTGGAAAACCAGTGTGGATGTTGGGAACAACCCTGATTATCTTTCCTTTTGGACTGCATTTTATTGAAGCTGGAGTTGTTCTGGGTTATGGTGTCAGAAGCATCTGTTTGTTTGCCTGAGATGTGTCCCTGCCTGGTTCAGCTGTGTACATTTCATTTTCCAGCACATGATTTTCTTAAAATAATAACTGCCATTTGCCTTACACACTGAGGGTGTGTAGTGTGGCCTTGAAATTTACTTTTGAAGGACTCACCAAGTAACCAGGGACCTCTTCACAATTAAATCTTTAATAAGGTCAGAATTCCTATCTTCAGGGCACTGCATAAACACTAATTTTCATAATCCCCCTGTGCATAGTGAGAGCAAGTATTGCTCCCATTTTTCTGTTGGTAAAACTGAGACTGCAGAAGAGGTGAGGGTCAGAGTTTAGGAAGTGCTTGTTTCTTGGGACCTGACTGACTCTGCTTCCCAGGGAGTGGCTGGATGTGCTGTGAGGGATCCTTGGGCAATAAAAATAACTTTGATGATAAGCAATAAAAATGGTAACTTTGCACAGCAAACAGGAATATTTTTAGATGGCTGGGGCTGTCACTGCCCCTGTCTGTGGGCAGCTCTGAGGAGGAGTTAGTCCAGCCCCTGATAACCTGGTTATGCAGTAACAGAGTGCTGAACATGACAAAGGTCAGGAGCCTCTCACTGCTGTTTGCCCTGATGGTGTTCATACTGACCAGGTATAAATCAGAGGGCAGTGCCTCTGTCAGTGGCTGATGGAGGAAAGTCCTGTCTGAGTGTTGGAAATGCTGCTGCTGAAAATTGCAGAGGTTACAGGCACTGCTTGTTGCCCTGAATTCCCAGCAGCTGCCTGCAGATCCCTCAGTGTTCTGCAGCTGCAATTCACATTTCAGGCAGAGCTGTTTCCACCTCTCCACAGGGAGGGAAGATGAGTCTGCTTTAGAGTAGGATTTACTCCTATTTTTTCCTGCTTTTGATAAGGTTTAGGGAAATTCTACAAGTGCCACACAGGATAAAGTCTGTCCCTGGAAGTGTCCAGGGGGGACGGGGCTTGGAGCAAGCTGGGATAGTGGAAGGTGTCCGTGCCCATGGCAGAGTTTGGAACTAAGTGATCTTGAAGGACCCTTCCCATATCATTCTGTGATTCTATCATTATATTTATACATAAATATTTTGTTTCCTTTTCCCTCAGCTCGCAGAAGATGACCCCTGGCCACGACTGAACTCTGCTGAGCCCATTCCTCCCCTCCTGCACAGCAACATGCTGTCAGAAAAATACCTGGAGCTGCCAAACGAGATTGCCAAAAGCAATTTACCTTCATCAGGGGGAACCCCGAAGGATTCAGCCCCGCAGGAGGAGAAGTGCAGCAAAGCCCTGGCTTTGAGGCTGCAGGAATCCTACAGCAATGGTTTGTCAGTCAGCCTCTCCCCTTCCAACTCTGCCAACTCAGGCACGGACCAAAAAGGCCTCAAGGTGTCCCCTAACGGGCCGAGCAAGGCGCAGGAGGCGGAGAGGACGCCCCCGGCCAGCTTTAAGCGGACATTGGAGGAATCCAACTCGGGCCCGGCGGTGAAGAAGCCGCGGCGGGGGCTGGGCCGGGCTCCGGGCGAGGGCGCGGCCGCCACCCCGCAGCGCCGGAGCCCGTCCAAGCTGGCGATGCGGCGCAGCCTCCGCGGGCAGAAGAAGCTCAGCAGCTCGCTCTTCCACCCGCCCAGGAAAGCCGTGTGCGTCTGCTGAGCCTCCTCCTCCTCCTTCCCGGTGGCTGCACAAGTTTGAAGCTCTTCCCGTTGATCTCTTTTTAAAGTAGGAACTTTTTTTGGTATCCGACAGCTTTATCCCGGCCTTGTACTTGCTTGTATTATAACTGTGAATTTTGTAGATGTGTAGGGTATAAGTCACTGTAAAATGTGTGTAAATTTGTATTCCTTCATATAAATGTAGTCTCTTTTCTTCCTTGTATAATTGTTACGGCGGGGCTAAGCCTTGTTTTAAAAAAAAAACCCACAAAACGAAAACAAAAAGTAAAATAATCCTTTTTGTTAATTTACTAAAGTCATCAATTTGTATACGCTTCTTGTGAGGAGAATTTCACAAATTTTTAACTAAAGTAAATTATTAAACAGAATGGAAGATATGTATTTTCGTAGTCTGATACGTTCCACCTAAAGTGTGTCTTTTAGAGAATACACTAGGTCTATATTTTGGTTTTAAATTTTAGATTTCTCTACTCAGAAATGAAATGTATGTGGAAGCAGAGATTTGAGTCTTGCTTTACACACCTCAATGTCGATTTCATGTTAATTAAAATACTATGCAGTATCTTATTTAGTTGTATTTTTTGTAACGATAATCGTCAAAAGTATTTAGCAAAAAAAAGTGTGTTTTAAAAACTCCAACTCCCCAGAGCATCCAACAAAACCATTCCCATCCCCTGTTCCAAATGATGGCGTTTGATCCAGGCATCACTGCCCTCCTGAGATGTTTCCTGCTATTCCAATACCAATGGTGCTGCTAATACCTTTCAACACAAGTTCTTAAATTATTTTATGACTATTTTCATTGATTATGTGGACCATGTGTATGTTCACCTCAATAAAACACATGAAAATTTGATGGGGATGCTTTTTATTTTTCTTAATTTTTATTTCAAGCTTAAGCTTTTATTTATTCAGCAGTGAAATATGAATTTATTATTGTAAAATATATTCATATTTATCTGGTATTCATGAAATATTTGAATACTTTCCCTTTTCTCATTGTGGCTTAAGAAACAAGACATCCCACTTAAGATTAATCACAAAACTGATCTTGGTATTTTATCCTGGATGTTTAACTGCAGGAATATAATAATTTTTAAAATTTTATTTTGATGAGGAAACAAAAGGCCAGTGCTTTATCCCAGTGGCCAGGATGGTTATTTATAGAAAGCAGTTCTTTACTGCTGGAACAATAAAACACGAGCTGGAACCAGGCCTGCTATCTATATGTGTTACCATGGTTACAGAAATCCCAGGGGATTTTATCCCTGAAAATATTCCCTTTCATCCATGCTGGGAACACAGCGCTGCCTTAGGAGATGAAAGAAACAGCCTGTCCAAATTGGATCCTGCAAGGATTCATTTCTGTGCATGTGGGAAGTAACTTCAGTTCATAAAGTTTTGCTGTGATGTTGAAATTCTACCCCAGATGGGGAGGAAAGGCTGCAGAGGCCACAGCTGTGTGTGGCAACTACCTGGCAACAACCTTTGCAACAGACCAAGGTAATAATTATCTGTTTTCAATTAATTTGCATTGAACCTTCTACAGAGTGAGTGTAGCACCTTGGTTAGATGACTGTACTATTACTTATGAGGGAAATATGCAGAAGAAAAAAGTTTGTACTGTATTTCCCAGGTTTTTTGCTCTACACAGAAGCAAAACTTAAGTTTCCATATAATTCTGCTGTAGAAGGTGAACCTCATTGAAGTTTCCTCAAGCAGTTGTAAATTTGGACTTCTCTACCTTTTGGTTTTTTTTTGTTTTTTGTTTACTCTCAATAACTTAACCCATCCCTACAGTTTTTTCTGGGGAAGCTGCTGCATGATTCAGAATTAAACAGCTCCTCTGCTGCTAGAAACTGGCAGCAGTTTACTCTTAGGTATACTTTGCCCACCTCTTTTATAATTTGATTTTTCTGAAATTAATATTTAAAGCTGAGACAGGGAATTTACACCTGGTAAGTTAACAGAGGCTCCTTTGCTAAGATCAAACCTGAGTTAGAACTTTTTCTTGTGAAATAAAGCTCTGATCTGTGCAACCCTGCTCGTGGGCACTCTGTGTTTGCCGGGTTCCTCTTCAGTCACAGCTTCATTCCTTTGGTATGTGGCTGATGATGTTGTCACTGAAGTCAGGTGCATTCCCAGAGCAGGTCACCCCTCCTGCTGCTGCCACTGACTGGAAACCTGAGCCAGGGCCCCGTGTGTCACCCTGAGGGATCCGGGCAGTGCTGGACACCTGTAAACATAAATCACGCTCTGGCTGGGCTGGACAAATTAAATGTCACCCACGGGCAGGGACATCTTCCACTGTCCCAGGCTGATTCAAGTCCTGTCCAGCTTGGCCTTGGGCACTGCCAGGGATCCAGGGGCAGCCACAGCTGTGCCAGGCCTGCCACCCTCACAGGGATAATCAAAATCCACCCTCTGGCAGTGTGAAGCCATTCCCTGTGTCCAGCCACTCCACGCCCTTGTCCAAAGTCTCTCTCCATAGTGCTCAGAGCCCCTTTGGAGCTTTTGAGGCCCCTCCTCAGCCGTGTCTCCAGCGCTGCCACAGCCCTTCACTGCCCCTCATGGCTCCTCACTGCACCTCACGGCCCCTCATGGCCCCCTCATGGCTCCTCACTGCCCTTCACTGCCCCTCACTGCCCCTCATGGCCCCCTCATGGCTCCTCACTGCCCTTCACTGCCCCCCACTGCTCCTCATGGCCCCTTCATTGCCCCTCACGGCCCCTCAGTGTTCCTCAGGGTTCCTCACTGCCTCTCAAGGCCCCTCACAGCTCCTCACTGCTTCTCATGGCCCCTCAGTACTTCTCATGACTCCTCACTGCTCCTCACTGCCCCTCACGGCCCCTCACTGCTCCTCATGGCCCCTCAGTACTTCTCATGACTCCTCACTGCCCTTCAATGCCCCTCACGGCTCCTCACGGCCCCTCACAGCCCCGCCCAGCGGACCACGCCCTGTCCGTGACGTCACCGCGCGCGGAGCCGCCCGCCCCACCCCGCCAATCCGGCCCCGCCCTCCCCTCCCGCCCCTCCCCGCCCCACGTGCGCGGGGCCGGGCCCGGCGCGCGGCGGCTCTCGCGAGATCCCCGATGTAAACAAAGCCGCGGGGCGCGCGCCGGGGGGGGCAGCACCGCCCGCCTTTCGCCGCCCCGGCCGCGTCCCGCCGCGCCCCGCCCACCGCCGGGCAGCGCGGCCGCCGATTGGCTGAGAGCGGGGCGCGGCCCGCCCCCCGCGCGCTCCGGTTGGCTGCGGCCGCGGTGCGCTGGGTGTCATTGCCCGGGGGGTCCCAAACAGTGTCAGTGGCGCCGGGAGCCCGGCAGGTGAGGGCGGCCCGTGCCGGGGGCGCGCGGCGGGGCCGCAGCTCGGAGCAGCGCTGTGGCGGCTCGGAGAGGCCCCGCGGGGAGGCCAGGCCGGGCAGCGGCCGGGGCGGGGGGCGGCGGGCAGGGCAGGCCCGCCCGTGAGGCCTGAGGGACCCCCGGCAGCTGCCGCGGTGTGAAGTGAGGGGCGGCCGGCGGGGCGGGCGCGCTCCGGGAGGCCGCGGCCCCCTCAGCGGGCGGCGGCGGGAGAGAGGCCGGGCAGGTCGCGGTGTTCGGGTGTGGAGTTGCTCAATAGCGGCGGCGGAGGGTGCCCAGGCCGGCCCGGCCGCTGCCGGGCTCCTGAGGGGCCGTGGCGGCTCCGCAGGTGCCCCGAGCTGAGGCGCGGCTGTGCCCAGGCCCGGGCCAGGAGCTGAAATGTGTCCCGGTGCTCCCTTCCCCTCAGGGTGGGGTGGCACAAGGTGTTGGCACTCAGGGCACGGCAGGCAAAGGTGTCCGTGTGGTGATTTCATCCTTTCCGTGACACTTCGCCTTTCCAGGTTCCTCGGTGTGTGTGTCAGGCTGCTGTTGTGTTGCTGAACGTTTTGTTGCTAATTATTATTTTGCTACTAATTTCTGAGGGGTTATTCTGCCTCCCTTAATGAGCTGGTCCTTACCAAGTCTGGCCTGATATAAGATGATGCTGATAACTGATACCACGTTGGGGATTTGGCTTTTTCTTTTACTTTATGAAGAGGTTTGAGGTGAGGGGACACCACAGAGCATCTGAGGGGGTTCCCTGAAGGGCTGGCTGAGATCTGAGTTGATCCTCAAGTGCTTTCTGCCTTTAGGAATGTTCCACAGAATTTTCCCCTAGAGAACAAAAGTATGAAGGAAAGCTTGAGGATGGCACAAAGAGCTGGCATAAAGCACTAGAATTTGTGAGCTCCAATGTAACCCGTATTTGCACGAGTACAGTACACTGCAATTGTGATTGCACGTTATTTTTATATAATTATTTTCCAAGACAGCAGCCCATTAGTAAATAGTGGGTTTGTGTAATGATGATGACACTGTGTACCTGTACCACTATCCTTAATCATGGAATCACAGACTGGTTTGTGTTGGAGGGCTCCTTAAAGATCATCTAGTACAACTAGAGATAATTTTCCACTTTATCATGCAGATCTATGGGGTTTGTTTTTTTTTTTGTTTCCACAAACATTCCAGAAGCTGGAGTGATTGAAGAAATTACCCGCTTGGTGCCTTATTTCTTTTTCTCACTAACAAAAGTGCTGGAAAGAGGCCTATAGATCTGTGTTAGCAAAGTTTCCCTCTTGAAGAACACACCAAGAACGTGTGTACTAAATAATCCAGTGGAAATGTGAGTTAAAACATTTGTGTTTGTTGCAGGTGTGTTGCAGGAAGGATGGCCACAGAGTCCCCGCGCCGCCCCAGTCGCTGCACTGGAGGAGTGGTGGTTCGCCCTCAAGCTGCCACGTAAGAACCTTCTAGAAGAGCAGCTTTTACTGAAAAGAGTTTGATTTTTCTTGTGGAAGAACCCAGACTGAGCTGGTTTGGGCTTTTTTCCCCCCAAAACCAGCTTGTGTTGACTTTGCAGTTTTGTTGTGTTGAGCGTTGTCCAATAAAGTCAACACCTGGCGTTTCTCTCTCCCTACATGGGATCCTTTGCACACCAAAATTGTGTATTTAAAAGCTAATTACTGCAAAGTTTTGTATTGTTTGCACCATTTTGCTGTACAAACATTGGAATGTAGAAAAGTGATGCCAACTTCTTCCTTAGGCCAAAGGGATGTGCCACACTTACTCTTCTTTGCAACAACATTTTTTCCCAGGAGTGGATGTATTACAACATACAAAACTTGTCATTAAATTTCTCCAAGGAAAGAGAATTGTGAATTAAAAAAAAAGAAAAATTTACTTAAAAGAACAAAACCCAGAAAAAAGGAAAAAACTCCATTCTTGGGTCAGAGCACCTGACAGACACTTTTTGTGCCTGGGCATTTTCCCTGTGCTCACATGGGAATGTTTCCATTGCAAAAGAGATTTTTGCTGTAAGACAGCCTGGAAGATTTATGGTCTTTTCTTTGTTTGTTAAAGGAGTTTTGTAGCAAATTTTTTTTTTTTTTTCTTCCTAGGGGTGTTTATGTTGCTACAAAATAGCACTGTATGGAAATGCCCACTTCAGGGGGTGTTACTGTGCCCTTGGAGATAACTGTATATTTCCAAAAACAAGATTCACTTCATTTTTATTAAAGAGCACAGGAAATTGATTGTTGTAGCACAAAAAGTTGTGTTAAGCTTTGTCTTTCAGCCATTTTTTTAATGTGGCAGGATTCCTCAACAAATGTATTTCTTCTCTGTAACAACATTTTCTTCAAAATATGCTTTGAGATTATTATAATAGAAAAACACTATAAGAAGTTGATAATCTGTTCTGAAGATCTTTTTTTTAAACGTGGTCCTTTGTTCTTGAGGTTTCTGTTTGTGCCTCAAAAATAAATCTGTGTGTGCTGAGCACTCAGCAGCATTCTGCTGCTCATGTTAAGTTTCTACATTGTTATTAAAGGAAGATTGGGCTTATTTTTTTGTGGGTTATGTTGTTTTTAACCACTTTAAAGACATCTCCCTGGAATTTTTTCAACTTCAGGAAAGATTTAGAGCACACACTCTGAATAAAACACCACCCAAACATCAACTTGGGTTCAAGATGTGCTTGGGGAGAGGGGAAAAAAGTGCATTCCATGAGCTGAGCCATGAAGGCTCTGCATGACTCTGGCTGCTTGGCATTCCCAGGACAGCTTCAGACTCTGTGTTTAATTCTCTACCTGTGGCCAGGCATTTGAATACAGGTGTGCAGGGGCAGCTTGGTGACCTACATAAATCAGAGAGGAATCAGCACACAAGAAACCACAGCTCCTTTGTAAGGCCTGAGCCTAAAGCTGAGTGGGGTAATCTGGGATGCAGAAATCCTGGCATGGCTGGTCTGGTCACAGGCTGGAATAGGATTTCTGGAATGTCAAACTTCATATTTTAGATTTCTTTCTGTTTCCAAAGAGGTGTTGCAGCGTTTAGGTTCAAGTATCTTCTGTAGACTTCTAAATCCTCCAGAGTGCTTCATTTTTCAGTGCTAAACACTCCTATTTTTATTAAAACAATCTTGCACAGCTTCAGAAAAAAGCACCTTTGGCCATCCAGAGTTCCTAATTTACAGTTCTCCTTTGTTGCTATGAGAAATCTTGAATTAGCACAGGAAAAATTGCATAAAAGTTAATTTCAGAGCTGCCAAAGCTGTTGCCTAAAGAAAACCTGAAGGCTTTTCTTAAATAATCTCAGAGTTTCTGAAGGGAGCTCTTGTTGCCAGCATTTTCAAGTGTTCCTGATGGCACACAGCACCAACTTTGAGCAGTTTCAGCAGCGTCTGTGCTTCTCTCACCCACACTGTGGTTACTCAGCACTTACACCAGGGTTTGCTGCTCCTGCAGGGACAGGCTACTCAAAGCATTTCTTGAAATCTGCCCCAACAAATGCACCTGGCACTGTAAACCATCCCCAGTTGATGCTGCTGGTGAAATTCCAAGAAGGAATAAAGCTTCCCAAGCTATCAAATCTTATCTGAAAATATCCTTGATATTCTCAGGATTTGGTTCCCTCCCTTGCCCCTGAGCACTGCCATGTATTCCAGCATTGTCCATCATGCACAGGAGCACTGGAAATTTATTTGTGCCACCAGGAGAGCTCCAGTCATTGTTTAAATCCTCATTTTCATGTTGTAAGAACCTAATCAATTAGAGAAAATCCTGAGGAATAATTTCTAAATCCCTGTACCACTTCACACCCCTCTGATGTGGAGAACATGGCTTATTCCTTGAATTTAGATTTTATACTTTCCCCCCCAAGCAGTTATTCCATCAGCAGGTATCACTTGGCTTTTTTCCAGACTTTTATTATTCTTACTCAATCCTTTCACTACTTACAGGCCACAATTTATATTATCAGAATTTGGCAGTAAAATTAAGTGCCTGCATTGCATGCTTAGTACTCTGTGCTGAAGGTTGCCCATGCTTCCTTTTGCTGATCTAATATATTCATGACCATTTCTGAACCCCTTTGGCTGAAATTCTCCTTTTTTCCAGGGAACAGTCATACATGGAAAGTGTTGTTACCTTCCTCCAGGATGTTGTGCCACAGGTAAGGTGTGGATCTTTAAAACTACTTTTTTTTCAGTGCACAAACAGCAGTGTCAGGAATCCCCACTCTGTTTTGTAAATTTATTATTTCACCTAACAAGTAAATAAATAAAAATAAATTTAAATATGTATATTTATATATTTTAATATATTTATATACATCAAATATAGCACTGGAATGCCCTGGGACTCCCAGTAGCAGAAGGGAGCTAATTTTTGTTTTACTCTTTGGGAAAGCTGTAGTCCATGGTGGGGGAGCACTGCAGCTGATTGTGGCTTCAGGAAATGATCCTGCTTCTGATTCCAAGGATTATCTTGCTTACTTAGTGTCTTGTTTCCTCAGGAATTTCCTCTTAGGAATTCCCAGTGCATTTATTCCCTAATAATACCAAAACAATTCCCTCAGTAATATCAATTTGTGGATTGATTTTGGACTCAGGGTTAAAATTAAACACATTTAAAGTTTCAATTAAGAGATTGCTGCATTCCACAGCCTCCCATTCCCCCCTCTGGTTGAAGGATACAGTCTGTGTTTTATTTCACAAATCAGTTTGCCTTGGAATTGTGGAATGTGATTTGTTTTGAAAAATAAACCCCACACTTATTTATCACATTTGTATTTTTAGTTCATGTTACTGCTTTTCTGGCATGTATAAAGTGATTATACAAGATGTGTTCATATTGAATCCCAAATAGTGCTCAGTATTTTGTTCTAATTCATTTGGAAGTGATGGTATTTCTGCTGCTGCTCACATTCCTGCTACCACAGCTTCTCCTGAGGACTGTAAAACCCCCAGTTTGGAAACACTGCAAGTCTCACTCCACAATTTCTTTTTGTATCTCATCTTTTTATGGGAATCTATAGAACACAGGACTGAAACATGGATCTGTTCTGCTGGAAATTGCAGTTTATTCTCTTTTAAATGGCTGCATTAAAGTTGTCACAAACAGAGCTGAAAGGTGTCAGCAATATAAACTGTGTAGTAAAGGTCTCTTTCTTTCCTCAGTCTGGCTTGTACAGCTTTTAAGTGAATTAAAGAGAATTTTAATGATAAAACACCTCATGTGAGAACCTCCAACACTGCTGAAGTTAAAGATTGTAGAAACCACAGTGTTTAATTTTATTAACTCACTCTAAGACACGTGGCATTTCTTACCTGCCCCAGAAGATTTATTGTTATAAATATTTTGTCATTCCTCCATCAGTGAGTGATGCTCAGCATGGTTATGCTGTGTGAATACTGGTGACAATGAGCTCCATGAATCATGTTTGTGGTTTTTAATTAAATTCCTTCTTAAAGGGAAAAAAAACCCATTTAATCCTCCTTATTTCAACCCTTTTGCTTTTTTGTCCAGGCCTACAGTGGAACCCCACCAGAAGAAAAAGAGAAGATTGTCTGGGTCAGATTTGAAAATGCAGATTTAAATGGTATGGCTTCATTTTCTCTCACTTGTTCTTGTGAGTTTTGGGTGCATGTGCAATAATTCCAGTCAGCTTTCTCTGTAGTAGAATAATCATAAACATGATGATTTTCTTGAGTAAAACTCCTCTTAAATGACATTTTCAACCATGAAAGAATGAACAAAGCTCACTGAAAGCATGGAAGCATCAGAGACAGATTTATTTGGGGTGGTGAAAGAGGATTTTTCCAGGCCCAGTCAGAACAGGATGAATAAATTTAAAAAATTGGAATTTAAATTTAATATAAATTTAAACACAACATGAAGGATTCTGAAGAATATTCCAGTTTTGTTGTATGAACCTAATGTGGGATTGCCTGAGATTTTTTAATAAATAAAAGGAAAACAAACCCAAAAACAAACAAACCTTAACTTGCCAAAGATGGCCATAAAAAGCCACATAGAGATTAGAGGTAATTCCTGGTTCTAGTAACCCTGATTTAGGTTTTCTCTCACTCCATCCCTAACATTCCTTTAAAAAAGGGAGAACAGGAATAAACAGGTGGAAGAGCTCAGGTCTGATGGGGAATCAATCACCATTTTCTCTCAGACCATGTTGTTATCCAGAATATTTATCCATCATTTTACATTTTAAGGCTTTCTCTTTATGAAACTTTGACAGAGGTGTTTGCATGAAAGAATATATTTTCAATATTGTTCCAGCATGAAAATACAAAGCACTTTGGTTGCTTTTAGTTCTAGTAATTGAGGAAACACCATCTCATGTTGCTGAGAGCTTGATGCTGCTGTCTAATCATGGCTTTGCTGTAAAATCTCATTCAGATACATCCAGGAATATGGAATTCCATGAAATCCACAGCACTGGGAATGAGCCCCCATTGCTGCTGCTGATTGGATACAGTGATGGGATGCAGGTCTGGAGCATTCCTGTGAGTACAGAGCTCAGCTCCCTCCTAACTTCTCCTTTTCTTTGTCACTGTTGTGTTAGAACTTTAATGTTTTACCTTGAATTTCTCCCAGTGAAGTGGAAAGAGCCAACACTTCCCATCAGTGTCATGTGGACTGTGTGCAATGTGCTTATCTTCAGATAATGCTGAGCACTGCTCAAACACTTCAGTTCATGTAGCTGCAGATTTTTGAGGGCTTTTTACACTTTATTCCTGCTAAATCCATTTCCAGACTCAAACTGGGAGCAGTGTTTGCCATTCTGGAATAGTCTGTAGCCCCACAAACCAAACCAGATTTTTTTTTAACAGAAAGGAACAAGGGTTTAAAAACACCAACAGGATTTGTTTTTTCCAGGAACTCAAGTATGACAGCATTAATGGTATTTTACAATCACATGTTTGTCATGGACATGATTTGCAATTTTAATTTTATGAAGGCCTCTGTGTGCATATGGGTTTGATTTCATGCTGTCATCCCCACCCCTGGTTTGTGTTGCAGAGTGGTTTATGTGGCACGTGGTCTTCATTTGGGGAATTTCTCCCAAATTTCTCAAAATGAGAGAATAAAGTTGAATACAGTAGGTCATAAAATTCTGAACTTAAAAAAGCAGAGCTGCTCACAACACCTTGTCCTTCAGAATAAAACAGAGAGGATGGAGTTCTTTTCCTTTGTAAAATACACTGCTTTTTTAAGAAATATGTACATTTTACAACCTTTTAGCTATGTAGGACATGTGTTTATATACCAGTAGCTTAGAAAATAATGTTAATTTCTACAGCAAAAGTTCATTTAAATCGAGTTTTGTGAGTGTGGTAGAGCTTTTCACCTCTTTATTGCATCTTATTATCCTCTTGATTGCATCTCATTAGCATCTCATTAGGAAATAAAAAAGCTGATGAAGTTTTGGGTTTGAAGGAATGTTAGTAGAAACGAAGTGACACCTAATATACTTCTCTAAATTTCAGTATTTTGTAACTGTTGATTAAAATTTAGGAATTTTAACTGAATCTTGGGAACATTTCAGCCAAAATAGAGGCGATTTCCTCTCGCGGTGCGTTACACAAAGCGCCCACACGGTGGCGCTGGGACACCGAGCTAAGAGCGGCAGCATCCCCTCATCAATCAAATAATTAATTAATTAACATATGCTGAGTATCGGCTTGGGCTCAGTTATCCTCACAAAACACCCTATTTTATCCAGCTGAAATGTTTTTATCTAATGAACCTGTGTTTTCTGCTAAAAAAGGGACATGTGTTACCATGGATGGATTTTTTCATTTTTCTTCCTCTCTTTTTATTTTTTTTTTTTCCCTCCTTGTGTCCAAATGAGCCATAAGTTTAGCTGTGGAATACCTGATTTTGCCTTCTTTCTAGTAGGACTGTACAGCCAGGCTGTCTTTTTGTTTTTGTCCCCTATTGTATTCCACTTCTTCATAATTTCTAGCTTTTGGTAGTATTTGCTAGTATTTCAGGAAAAATAACAAAAATGAAGTTGCAGGACAGCTTCTCTTAGAGCAGGGGAGAAGTGCCCTGAAATACAAAAAATTTCAAATATTTTGGAAATATTTTACCATCAACCTTCACAGTGTCAGCTGTGGGGATATTGCATCATTTTCCCAGCTCTTCATTTGTATATTCTGTGAAATTCTGAGAGCACAACTTTGTGTCAGTCCAGTGTCAGTGCTGGAATTATTCCTCTGTTAGAGGAGATTCTCACAGAATAATGATCTTTAGCATCATTTTTTAATAACTTTGCAGGGCAGGAATTGTATATCCAACAAATTTGGAGGGAACATGAAGTTGAGGGGATTTTACATGAAGTGGAAGGGGGTTTACATAAACTGGAGGAGGTTTTACTTGAACTGGAATGAGTTTTACTTGAGCTGGAGGGGGTTTTACATAAACTGGAGGGGTTTTTTCACATTGTTGCTTCTCCTTTGCATTTTCCCCCCTTGCTTAGCCTGAGCACAATAAAACCTGGCAGTTATGTGATTGACTTAATATTTAAGAGCTTATTTGGCAACACTTTTTTGTGTCCTTTGCTATTACACAAACCTTCCTTCTTGGCCCCGCTGATTATTTAGCTTGTAATTAAGCAATGTTATTCCAGCTAAGGAAAAAAAAACAAAAAAACCAACCTCTGCATTCTCCAGCTTAATCTGCAAAAGCAACAATCTGACATTTATGTGCAAATCTCCTCAGGAAAGTCATTATCTGTAGCATTGTGCTTTTTTTATTCCTACAATTGGCCCTCTATTCAGCACTTAATAACGTGTTGCAGGCAGCAGGGGTTGTGTGTGAGTGATTATGAAGTGTTTATGACAGCTCCTAAGCCCACACTCCTGCTAATGGTGTTCCATGGCCTTGCCCACACCTCTGTGCCGTGTCTCTCCTCGGCCTGAGAGTGCTTTCACATTAACATCTCCTCGGAGGAAGAGCTCTGGAGGACAAAAGTGTGATTTGCAAAAAGGGAGATCCCATTAGGGAGGCTTCAAAGGGCTGGGGGAGCCTGGCCTTGGAAGTGCAGCTCAAGGTGTCCATCCCAAGGGTTGGGCTTTGATCTCTGCTCTCACATGGGGGTGGGAAGGTTAAAACTGGGCTTAAAATACTCCTGGCTAAGTGGGGAGCAATCTGGGAATACACCAGGAGTTCCTGTTTGATAATGGTGCACTGGAGTTTTGCGTTTTGTTTGGAATTTGTTTTTTTCCCCTTGCTCCCAGTTTCATGTTTCAGAGACAACTGGAGCTGGTTTCTGCCTGATGTGGTTTCCAAGTATCTGTTCTAGATGTTCCTGTTCAGAGAATGCACGTTGGCTGCTTTTTTTTGTTTGTTTTTGTTTTTCATTGTAGGTTGAGAGTTTCAGAAGTAGAAAAATCATCTTAATGTAATGGTTCTTGCTACAATTAAAAAAGAAACTTATCACATCCCAAGCTGCAGTCCTTCCTCTGTCCAGAACTCTTTCTAGAGGGAACCACTTGCACGTACCACTCAGAAAAATGGAATAATGACATGACCTAGTGACCCTAACAAATGTCTGAGGACTTTGAAAATATCTATGCAAATAATTTGCTGATGCTTTGGGGTTTTTTTATGCTGGAGAAGCACCCGTGTGCAAAAAATGTGGTTTTATAAAACTTCTGATTCCATTAGCACTGCCATAATTTAAAGTGCTAGGTGCAACTTCATCCTCAGTCCAGTCACTAGAGTAACATTCCTTGAGCATCTAAATTCTTACAGTCTCTAGATAATTACAGAGATGTGGTTTGAGTGGAAGAGCTGAGTGAATTTCTGAACTGAAGTGATAGAATTTGTTCATTTTCTTCCAGTCCTTCCTTACTTTCTCAGCAGCAGCATGACTGGAAGTTGCCATTAACCCATATGCAGCAATATTTGGTGGTGGTATCTATCAATTGCTTATTATCATATTATAACATCATATCATGATATGTTCATGTTTAAATCATACATCAGAATATTTAAAAACAACCTCCTGATCATTCCCTTTTCCTGTTACACATTCCCCAGTTTCCATTTCTAGATTTGCACAGTAGTTCAAACATTGAGTTCCAAACTCAAATTCATTTCACTTTGGTGTATGTTTGGCTTTTTTTTTTTTTTTTTCACCATGTGAAAACCATTTTCTCTGGTTGGAAACTATTACTTCTCCTCGGTGTGAACAGAACTTCCTTTGTTCAGCTTTTTTTAATGGGTGCAAACTGGTGTGCTCCAAACAATCCAGCTGTGCTGTCAAAAACTCCCCAGCACTGCAGGTTCCTGGGCTGTCATGTTTAAGCAGTAGCTCAAAATGTCTTAAGTGGAGAAGAAGATTCTTCTTCCTCCTCTAATGAAGATTTTTTTTTGGGATTTGAATCCTTTGCTTCCAGCCTCCCCTGTAGGTCTGGGAGTTGTGGTTGATCCCAGGTTTTGGGAAAGCTGAGATGTTCTACCAGAGCAGCTTGGAGCCATCATTTTGGATTCCCTCTTCCCTACAACGAGTACCTGAAGCTGCTTTTACAGCTTAATATCCAATTCTTGAAACCTGTTTGGAAATATTCTTGGCTTTTGGAATGGGAAAGAAAAACTTTTAAGAGCTCTGAGAGCTGCCACAGGGACTTGCTACTTAGCTGGATCCAATCCAAAATGGCAGCCACAGCCTCGTTTCTCACAGGTGCTTTTTGAAGAATTTAGAGCTCTGTTTTCAATTCATGAGCTCTATTTATATTTTGTCTGTGTGTGTGAGACTGTGGAGCTCCAGGGGCTGGTAATGGGATGTGGAGCCTTTGGCTGAGAGTTGCCAGCCCACAGCTGACCCCTTGTCCCCTCCACGTGCAATTCCTTGTCCCACTTGTGTTCCTGGTGGGGAAAGTGTCCCATTCACAGTGAGAAAAGGGCTGGAAGATCAGGCCACACCATCTCTGTCCATGCAGGCAGATTGGATCTGGGTGACCTCAGCAATAAAGTTTTATCCACAGATAAATGAAGGGCAGGAGCATTGACCACAGTTAATTCAGGGTTTTGTGAGGCTGCAGGCAGCAGAAGCTTCTGGTGGTGGTGGTGGTGTTTGGAAGAAGCTAATTTGGATTCAAAGACAATCTTGAACTCAGAGCTCTAATGCATTTTTCAGTGCCAAGCAAACCAAGGAACAACCAAGCTCTTACTAATTCATGGCAGACACAACATGCAGTGTCTTCCATGAGTCCCTGTCTCAACAGAACAGCTAAGGACACACAGCTTCAACCCCTGGAAAAGCTGTTATTTCATGAAAATATTCTAGATTAAATATTAGTGTTTAAATGTGATCACTGTTGTAGATTTTTTGGAAGCTTTGTTTTGTGCCTGTTAGAGAATTTGAATTTTCTTTATAAGCAAGATGCTGGTGGTTGGGTGGCATCTTGTATTTTCATTACAAAGCCTCCTGTGGAGGTGTATCCTAAAATTTCCTCCTTTTTGGCTCCCAGGAGTCAGCAGGTGCTCAGAGGCTGAATCCAAACCATTCCATGATTTAGAATTCCATGCTACAGGGACTGAGCAAAGGACCAGTTAACATACAGTGGTCTCAACACAGGGGCTAAATACTTGTCATGTCCTCTTATTCACTGTTGGATTTGTGCTTTTTGGTACTCCATTTAACCTCACTTTCTGTAATTGCCCCCCAGTATATAAAATAATAAATTATATTTAAATAATGAATATTAATTATTCAAAAGTCACTGCATTATATGCATGAGAAGAGCTGGGCTGAGATTTCCATGTTAAATACTTCACTACAAATAAAGTTCATTTGTATTTAGACATTTTCAAGCTTTTCTTTGCAAATCTCAAGTTTAAGCTCTACCAGGTCTTGGCACCCCAGGCTGGATAAACATTCTCCTGGAGTTCAGGATATTTAAGAGCAGAACTTGAGTTAGGAAGGTTTGGCCCTCTCAGTGTGTCTTCCTTGGGGGACTGGAACTTTATTTGAAGTAGATTGGAGCTGGGGCTGATGTGCTGGCAGGGTTAGAAAGGAGAAGGAGGTGTCTGAGCTGGGCTGGGATATTTTATGGGTACCTTTGTTGTGCTGGTTCCTTTCCCTCTTGTTTTCATTCCTAGCCAGAGATGTGCATACACGTGTGAAAGAGCAATTTTCATGATTTGGGGGAAAAATCTTTAATTGCCAATAATAATAGTTCCCAAACCTTCTATTTTTCTTCTTTTCCATTTCCTCCTTTCCCTTTTCATAGAGCTGCTGTGTTCCAGTGGACAGAAAACGTGCTGCTGTCTTAATTTTTAAAATCTCTTTCTGTTACTCTGTCCCTCTTTAATTTTCCTCATTTTCTGCTTAGCTGTGCTCTACATTTTCCTGAGCTTTTTCTGGATACAGATGTTTTCATCCAGAGGCTTTTTTTTTTTCCCCACACTACAATCCAAGCTCATGATCACTTAAAAGCCATCAACAAACCTTTAGTGAGTTGATTTCTGATGGTGTCATTAACAGTGATTTGAACTGATAAACTGCTGGGCTAAAATGGGTTAAAATGTTATTTTCCCCACATTTTTGTAGCTTGTGTGTAATTCCAGGCTTAACAGGGAAAAACAGTAGTTCTCCATATTGTGTGCAGAATGGTGGCTTAGCTCTGTAGTAAATGGTATTTTAAAGTAATTTTATTTATAATTTGCTTCATGGGGTGGGTTTCATTCTCCCCCTTGACCTAGAGCAGTGATAATAAATAACCAGGCAAGAGTGGATGTAAGCTGAGAGCCTGCAGTACTGTACTTGGGGTTTGCTGCTCAAACAGTAGGAGTATTTTAACTTTTTGGACGTGTGAGCTGAAGTGAAGAAAGAAATGGAAACAACCATAAAATGACATTTCCAAAAGTTCCCTTGAATTTATAGTTTATTGATTCCTAAGAACCTTATTCCAAATCATGTTCTCTTCTGATATTGTAAGCTGCTTGTTTGGCAAAACTTGATGCCAGCCTTGGCTGTGTTCTGAGGCTCATTACATCTGTTTTAAGTTGTTGGTTGGTTGGAAATGAGCTCCATAATATTTGCCATTTTCCTGGAGTTTGACATTCCATATCGGATCCATTTCCAGGCAGTTATGAAAATACATTGAGTGACCATTGCAGGAAGTCTGGAAATTCATCTTAACTACTTCTGGTTTAATCTTTTCAACACTGCCATCAGTGACAGCCTTAAGTAGCTTGACCACCTATTTTTAAACATGGCTTTCACACCTGGTGAGTTTGAAATGAACCAATATATGAAATTCTTCCATTTTTTCCACCCGTGTTTGCCACTCTTGATTGATCTCTGTTTAGCTGGCATTTTCCTTTAGAACCACGTGAAATGTGGGATAAATATTTGGCAGTTTTAGCCAGCTTGAAGTCTTCCTTCTTCCAAAACCTGTGCGGTCACGACCAGTTAATTCAAAACTCCTCATTTATATTTTCAATTAAAGGAGATGGCAGTGTTTGCTTGGGCAGAGCCTTACCAATGTATTTCCCTACAATGCCTTTGCACCTGCTTTGCTAGCTGGGGATGGATGTTTGTGCAGGAATCACTGAGTGCTGGTGTTTTTGCAGATCAGTGGGGAAGCTCAGGAGCTGTTCTCGGTGCGCCACGGGCCCGTTCGAGCCGCTCGGATCCTGCCAGCCCCTCAGATCAGTGAGTACCCCCACCCCACCACCCCTCACCCAGCTTCTGCACCAGCCTCTTCCCACTCCACTCACACCAAAACAGACCACACAGTTGGTTTTTTTTTTGTTTTGCCTTCTGATTTGTTCAATTTCTCCTTATTTTATATTAACTTTATTCGCTTTCACCATTTCACTGGTTTAAATTTTATCATCCCTTGAGTGCAGCTCCTCTCTGTCACTGCTTCAACACTGTTTTATCAAATTCAAAACCAAGCTGCTAAATTTAACAGGATTCTTCCAGAACAGTTAACCCCAAGAAGAACTTGCTGGAAGATCTGAGCAATTGTGCATAAACAAGCAAATTCCTCAAAAAAAATTACCCTGTTCCATCCATACCCAATTGAATTGTTGACTTCTGAAAAGAACTGTTTGGGTCTAAATTAAATTGATTGTTTTACTTTGTGCATGAAAGTTTCTAGTGTTTCTAGTATGACCAAGTGTTTCTAGTATGTGTTTCTAGTATGACCAAGGGATTATGCCAGGTTAGAATTTCTAGTCATATTTTATGAATTAATTAATGATCTCCAAAAACACAGCCTACAATCTTATTGTTTAAATTATTCATAGCAAATTGTACTGATTATGTGTGTTTCAAAGAAAGCAGATGAAGAATGCTTAATGGACATATTATATATTGTTTTGGTGATTTACTAAACAGAGGAATATACCAAATATATGTGGCTGTGTGGCTGTTACAGGTTAAACTGTCTTAGAGTAAAATACTTCCCAAACCTGTTGTTTCTTTATTCCATTTACTGGAACCCTGCATAATTCCCAAGGAATCCCTGCTCTTTGCTATTATGTGTGTCATTGAGTAATGGATGTCTGTGCCCCTTCCTCTCTCAAAGGAAAAAAAAAAGGAGAAAGAGAAGTGGAAATGGAAATGAGAATGAAGTAAATTAATTGAAGAACCTGGGAGTTCTGTTTTTTTTCTGGTATTAAAACAGGTTTTTGATTTTTCAATCAAGTAAATCACACTCATGAACTCCTTCAGTTATTATCTTTCTGCTCCTAAATTCCATATATTTAGCATCTGACAATGATAGTTGTTACATTAGAAAACTATTCAAATTAGCTCATATTAAATTAAACCAAACCTTTTAAAAACATGTTTTGGTCTCTTTTTACATAGCTTGGTTTAAATAAATCTTTGATTAAAAGTACATGAATGTATCATTGACCAGTATCTGGAATCAGATAAAAGCAAAGCTGTAATAAGAGGCCTTAGATAACTAACTCATGAGCTTTAATGATTCTGAACGAAATAAAAGGAATTTGTAAAGGAGAAGCTGATTACCATCAGCAGGCTCAAACACTGTTTTACTGTAAAGCTGTAAAAAAGGAATTATTGAAAATAGGAGTCTCTTGGTGGATGGATTTGGCACGTTCCTAGAAACAGATCTGAGCTGGTGATAAGCAGCTCATTCCCAGGTGTGAAAGGAAAGCTCATGGCTTTAACTTGGTGACTTTACAGCAGCAGAACTTAATCGTTTGTCAACTATTTAGTGAAAAAACTGCAGCCCTTTGATGTTAGATCCTCTGCCTCGTGGTGTGCCTCGTGGCATAATGAAGCCTTGTTTCACAGGGGTCATTTCATGCTGGGGGTCTCCTCCAGCAGGTCCTGGGTGCTGCTGGTAGCAGGAGCCTGGGCAGGTTTGTTGGCTCAGGAGCTGGACCAGCCTGGAACTGCTGGGACTGGCAGCTCTGCTCTGCTCTGAGCCACCCAAACTGAGCTGGGCCAGTTCTGCTCTGCTCTGAGCCACCCAAACTGTGCTGGGCCAGTTCTGCTCTGCTCTGAGCCACCCAAACTGTGCTGGGCCAGTTCTGCTCTGAGCCTCCCAAACTGTGCTGGGCCAGTTCTGCTCTGTTCTGAGCCACCCAAACTGAGCTGGGCCAGTTCTGCTCTGAGCCACCCAAACTGTGCTGGGCCAGCTCTGCTCTGAGCCACCCAAACTGTGCTGGGCCAGTTCTGCTCTGCTCTGAGCCACCCAAACTGTGCTGGGCCAGTTCTGCTCTGAGCCACCCAAACTGTGCTGGGCCAGCTCTGCTCTGAGCCACCCAAACTGTGCTGGGCCAGCTCTGCTCTGCTCTGAGCCACCCAAACTGTGCTGGGCCAGCTCTGCTCTGCTCTGAGCCACCCAAACTGTGCTGGGCCAGCTCTGCTCTGCTCTGAGCCACCCAAACTGTGCTGGGCCAGTTCTGCTCTGAGCCACCCAAACTGTGCTGGGCCAGTTCTGTTCTGCTCTGAGCCACCCAAACTGAGCTGGGCCAGCTCTGCTCTGAGCCACCCAAACTGTGCTGGGCCAGCTCTGCTCTGCTCTGAGCCACCCAAACTGTGCTGGGCCAGCTCTGCTCTGAGCCACCCAAATTGAGCTGGGCCAGCTCTGCTCTGAGCCACCCAAATTGAGCTGGGCCAGTTCTGCTCTGAGCCACCCAAACTGTGCTGGGCCAGCTCTGCTCTGCTCTGAGCCACCCAAACTGTGCTGGGCCAGTTCTGCTCTGAGCCACCCAAACTGTGCTGGGCCAGTTCTGCTCTGCTCTGAGCCACCCAAATTGAGCTGGGCCAGTTCTGCTCTGAGCCACCCAAACTGAGCTGTGCCAGTTCTGCTCTGAGCCACCCAAACTGTGCTGGGCCAGTTCTGCTCTGAGCCACCCAAACTGTGCTGGGCCAGTTCTGCTCTGCTCTGAGCCACCCAAACTGAGCTGGGCCAGCTCTGCTCTGAGCCACCCAACCTGAGCTGGGCCAGCTCTGCAGCATCACTTTACTGTCCTACTCTGCAGCCTGGAGGAGAGGGCCATGAAGGATGGAGGGATTTCTGTAAATATTGCTAAACCCCCCAGATACCAGCTCTGCTCTGTGGTCAGGCCATACCTGCCACTGCCTTCAGCAGGCAGGGCTTTAATTACTCTCTGCATTTACAGTGTTCATGTGTGCTCTCTTTTTGGAGACTGAGAGTTTGCACTGGGACCAACTTTTGGGCTTGCAGAGCTCATGTTTAGAGTATGAGAACATCTCAGTCTGGACTCTGGCAGTCTTGGGGAATCCTGAGCTGTGATACCTCTCAGCCATCCTTGGCTCTTCACTCCCAGGTCTGGGTGTTGGCCTGGATTTGGAATTGGATTTTCTGCCAGTGCTGAGGCAATGATGCATTTAATTCAGTTACCTTTGTTGTTCTTTCACCTACAAAATCAGAATGTTGCTGCTTTCTGAAGGAAGTCAGTGCTACAATCTCCCATTTTTTATCACTTTTCCCAGGTCATTTTACAAGCCCCTGGCCAAATACCTGCTTTCCCTTGTGCTGTCCCATTTGTCAAGGTAGAGCTGCATAGTTTAAAAATCAATCAGAAACTCAAAAAGCCAGAGGAGCAGCTCTGTGTGTGGCAATTCCTGCTCAAAGGGGTGACAGGCTGGTGTGGTGAAGTTTAGATCAGTGGTTGTCTGTAAAACCTATTTCCATGTCTCAGCATTATGAAAATAAATTCCTTCAGTGAGCTGAATTAATTTATTGCCATTTTCTAGATTATGCTGCTTGCAGAAAGATGGTATAATAGCCCTACATCTCTCAGTGAATTTGACTCTTCACTCAAATTGACTTGCAAGGGGGGAAAAAGCAAACAGAAAAATGAAATAAAAAGAATTTAGAGGTACTAAAACCCGTTGAGAGTTGAAATATTGCAGCAGATTTATCCCTGTTCTCCATTCTCCCATCTTTGATGTTGGCAAAATTAAGATTTGAACCTCAAAAGCTGACTCAGGTTTATGTGCAGGTACACTTAGAGAGCTCTAATATTAAAGTTGCTTTCTAAAGGAAGGCAGATGTGAGGTTTGTGCATGTTCAGCCACTTGGGTGGTTCAGTGGTTTTAAATCCCCAGAATAATCCCAGGCTCTGTCTGGTGGAGGGGCTGGCCCTGCACCATGGACAGGCAAGGTTTGGGCTGCTTGTGCAGGTGTGTGTCTGAGTTTTGGTGTTCTCCCACTGTTCTGTGGGGTTTTTTGGGATAATGAATGGTCATGTCTGTGGATGATAGAAATTACAGACTGGAATTCTCCAAGTAAGGCTTTTGGAGATGTTGTAGGGAAGAATTTTGGAGTGCAACACTGTAAAATCCCAATTTCTTCAAAGCTTTGGACTGACCTGTGTTCCATCATCATGTCATAAATGAAATGAAATAATAATTTCATTATTTTCTGGTGCTTTAGACCAGTGCATTTGAAACTTTCACCCAACTGGGCTGAGAGGGAATTCCAGCCTGGGGCATTCCCAGGTACTGCTGTGCTGCTGTGGGGCAGGACCACAAATGCCACAAGATTCCCAAGGAAAAGATGGAAATCAGAGGGATTTAGTGGAGCAGGAGCAGCACTGCATTATTGAATGGGACTGATCAGTGAAATTACACACCAGGAAAATCCACTCCATGATGCCTCAGTGCCCCCTAAATAGGTCAGAGTGTGAAATTCATCCTCCTCCTGGGAAACCAAGGTGATTTCCAGAGTTCTGAGCAGCTTTTGATTTCCTGTGACATCCACTGGGTTTCATTTTTTTATTCTACATAAAGATCTGCTGGTTTTGGTGGTGTTGTTACTCTTTTTATTGGCATTATTGAGAGGCCTGAGCAGGCCCTGAGGTTTCTATTCACAGTTTCATCAGCAGGACAAGACCTAAGCTGCTTTGAGCTGACATGTGGGTAGCCTGACTTCATCAACTTCTAAATGTTGATTTGTATGAAATTTCATTTAACCACAAAGAGATTTTTTTCCCCTTTTTTTTTGTTTTTTTTTTCAATTTTAAGCACACTAACAGAAGTTAGGTTTTTAAAAAACCAAACCTATCATTTAGCTAAATGGAGCTGTAGATAAGGTGGTGCCTTGTTGGCAGGAAGGGCAGTTTTCATTACTTTAATTGTGTGATTTGTCAGGATTTCCAGCATTTTATAAATGCTGTAGTGTTATATGACAGAGTTAAAAGGATTTAGAATAAAAGGAGTTTAAGAAAAAGACTTTGCAACAGGATTTCAATACTTTTTGTATTTGGGGGGATTTAGAGAGCTGTTTTTTCATTTCAATTTTGTTAAACACTGTGTGTGCAGCAGGTGTGTGCAACGTCAGCGCCTCGCACATGCAAATAAACACAATTTTACAAATGAAAATTAATCCAGCAGAACTTGGGAGATTAAATGCCACCCCAGAGCTGGGAGAGGCTCCTGCCTGCATTAGAGTGTGGCAGAGGCCAGCACATGGCACTCAGTGCAATCCCATGGATGGGACAGCTATTAACCTGATTTAATGCCCTCAGAGGCCTCCCAGTAATGATCCTTCCCTGCACTATTAATATTTACATTCTGAAAGTATTGAAGTAGAAAATGGATTTTTTTTTTTAAATTGAGGGACTCGAGTCATTATAGACAGAAATCAGAAGTTTAAGCACCTATTGGAAAAATGTTGCAAATCTGTGCTGTGGGTATTAAATCTGGCATTGCTTTTGATTTTGGGCACTTGATTCCCTGGACTCCCCTCCACGTTTTCCCTCCTTCTTTCCCCTTCCTGGTTATTAAACTAAACCATAAAGAAACATCTGAATTTGTGTCTCTAATATATCCTAATGAGAAAAAGAAAGGAAAAAAAAAATTAAATACTTCAGGTGAAATGCTGGCTGCACTTAAATCAGTGTCAGAACTGCTGGTAGTCAGCATTTCACCCTCAGTGCTGGGAACAGAACAAATAGAATTCATCTGTTACCTGGACTGAAGGAAACAAATTGCTTGCCAGATTCTTAAGAAGACTTTTATGTTTCATTTATCAATTTACAGGTCAGAACATACAGTACAGGTTTGACTCACCAAAGAGCTTGAAATAATAGGAATAAAAGGAAAATACATCTGGCAGGTTTAGGTTACTTGTAAAGCTATTGTTGATGGTGGATTTATTGATGTGACCCATTTGACTTTATAAATACCCAAAGGTGTAGGAGGGAAGATTTTTCCTTGTACAGATGAGAGGACTCAACAGTGTTTGTTACAAATTAAATGCATGTACCTGAGTTATTAATAATTAACAGTCTGCTATGTCAAAATGTATATTGTTAATTGTGCCTTTTTGAATAAATGATTTTGTTTTGTACAGCTGTATTTAAGATTTAAATTTTGAGCAGACTATATCAATAATATTCTTTAGAGATCAAAGGGTTTGATGTATAATGGAGAAAAAAAAATAAAATTCCATTATTCACCACAAACATGCAGACCTATAGATAATTAAAAAGGCAAAGGTTGAAAGAAAATGGAGGAAAGTTAGTAGTGGTGGTATTGGTTGTTGCTTTGCTATTTAAGTTGGGTAGAAACAAACCCTGGAATTCAGTTAAACATTGCTCACAAGCAGAATGAGATTTTTCTATTTTTTTAAACTCCATTTTAGTTTTATTTCTATTTATGCAGCAGTAAAGCAAAGTTCTCCAGACTCTTACAAACCCATTTTAAGAAGTGTGGTGTCTTTAACATTCTGCTGTGCTGGGTGGCAGCAGGGCTGGTGCCACTGGTGTGGGACAGGACCCAGCCTGGCACAAACCAGCTCAGCTGGGGCCACCACCCCTAAATTCAGATGGGATGTGCTCTAGGAGTTGTACTTCCACTTGAAGGTTGTTTTTTAAAGGTTTGAATCCCCTGCTGCTGGAACAGGTTGCTGTGGTTTGAGTTTCATCTGCTGTTTTCTTGGGCACAGGGCAGGGGCTGCTCTGAGCTTGGGTTCATTTTGACAAACTGGAAGCCAAAGTGTGAAGCCCTGCCCAGGGCCTTGTGCAGACAACTTCATAAAAAACCAAAAAAAATGAGCAAGAAGCATTTCCAGAGTGACAGAATCCCAACCCCAATGGGATAAACACAAAATCACTCCCAAAGCCTGGCCACGTTCTGCTGCTTGTTTCTCATTTTCTCCTCTGCCAGGATCAGTCCTTCAGTGCTCACAGCTCTCCTGTAATTTGAATTTCTGCCCCTCATCTTGCACAAGCTGTGAGTTTTGTGTTATATTCAGAAAACCCCCAACCTGCACTTGGAAACTACAAGTACATAGTGATTTGCTTTTTTTTTTCTTTTGTTTGCCCTCTCCTCAGGTGCTCAGAAATGTGATAATTTTGCTGAGAAGAGACCTCTGCTTGGTGTGTGCAAAAGCATTGGATCTTCTGGGTAAGAATGGTTTTTTGTGTATAAAAGGAATATATAAATTATATTGCCATCTGAAAAACCCAGTAGATGACATCTTTAAAGATTTGTTCCTTTTTTCTTAGTGGGATGAAGATCCCACACTGGGATGTGGTTTTAAACTATTTTTTGGTGTGTCAACATATATTTTCCTATGACTTAAGCTTCTGGAAAGGAATAAAAAAGAGACTTTTGATATAAAATAAATTAAGATGTATTTTAAGTTTATTTTATTCTCATTGGAATCACAACTTTATGATTAACCTTTTCTTTTAATAAATTGGGTCAGAATTATGACTGTAAAGTGTTTAAAGCAATCTCTGTGTCTTAAAAAATAATTTTTCAAGCAGCAAACAAATTACAAATACCAAGCATTTCATTGTTGCAGCCACACACTGTTTATTAGCAAAATACATGTTAAACCTCCTTCCCTGAGTTAAAAAAATCAGTTTACAGTCTTGTTTTGTGCTCCCTACAGAATTGTTGTATCACTGCTCTTATAAAAGAGGCCCTTAAGATATTTTATGTTTGATTCAGACAATGCACAGGATTTATATCTCTACCTACAGGAAAATATTTGCTTTTCAGGGGTAATCCTCTACACAGCCATTTAATGGCTGAGCAGTTGAAGTAAATCTTCTTACAGTTGTAAGACTAATTCTGTGCCACACCTTTTTCAATTAAGAATTTAATCACTGTGTGTGTGAAGGAAGAACTGTCAAATCTTTACCTTTCTCTGTTATTACTCTGTTAAATTGCAGTATTAATGTTGCCTGCTTTAAATGTTTGAATTAAAATCCACATAAGGCAGAGAAGTGAATTTTTTTTTTTCTTTATGTATTTGTAACTTGCAAAAACCAGTTTCTGGTGATTTTTCTCCTTTTCTTCCCTGCCTTTTAAGTTTAACTATTCATAAATTGGAGGTGCAAATACTGCTCTGTCTTTATCCAAACATTGTATTTATATTTGTAAAGGATATGTTTTAGTAAAGATCTTCCTTCACACTCTTGTTTTGGAAGCTGAGATACCTGAGAAATGAACAAACCCTGAAAATAATTATTTTCATGGTGTTATTGTATTCCTCAATTAATGGAAAATAATTCAAAGATTATGGGAGTTTCTGCTTTCCTTAAAAAAAAAAATAAAAAAGGCCCCTCATGTGTTTTCAACACCATAATATTGTCATTTCCAAATAATTAGTTGTTGTTACAATTATTAATTTATTCCCAGATGAATTTCCTGGTAATAGATTTTATTTTCTATTCTTGTATGTGATCATTTTATACTCATCAAGATGGAACTTTTGCCTCTTATCTGATTTTCTGGTACACACATTTTCTGTATTTAAAAGTCACATTTTTCCAGCTCATAAAAGGCCTGAAATGTTTCACAGGGGGGTTGGACTGGATGATTTTTGAGGTTCCCCTTCCAACCCAAACCAGGCCATGACTCACTGGATAATCTTTTCAAAACAATTGTTTTCACAGCCCCCCAAAAGATGCAATCCTGACTCAGAAATAGGAAACAGATTGTGGTTTTTGGCTGATATTTCTCTGCTGGCTTAGAGGTTGGTTCAGTCAACTTCAGTCTTAGATTACAAGATTTGCAAATTAAAAGGGAAACCAAAAATGAAAGAATATCTGCCTAAATTTGGGGGTTGTGGAGGGTTGTAAAGACATTCCTGCTTGTTCCTGGTGATAAAAACCAAATCTTCATACACACATAAAATTAATTGATGGGTTTGGTGCATATTAATGCATTTCCTAGGTGGTGAAACATTAAGATATCTCTGTTTTCCCCACATGGGTTACTGAAGCCATAGTTTGGAACAGACTGGATCTGTAAAAACACTTTTAAATGCACCAGAGTGGTCCAAAATCCATTACTTTTGTTCTGTTCAAATATAAATGTTAAAGAAATATTTCAGTTTAACTAATGGAGATATTTAAAGGGAAACCAACCAGGATAATTTTGTTTTATTTTAGATTATTTGAAAACCAGTTGAGAATTAATGGAGAGATTGCAACTTTGCCCTTTAGTAGATGATATTGATAACAAGAAAGCTGAAAATAATCAAAATGACCATTCCAGGAGAGAAATAAAAGCACATGAAGGAGCAGGGACAGGGCAGTCAGAGCCCTTGTCCTGTCACTACATGCTCTTGCAAAAAGTATTTTTTTTAACCCATCCTTAACAAAAAATATTTGCTGTTTTGATTCCCTTGTCCTGTGTCCAAATAACCAAATTATTTTGCTAAAAGATGACCAGATTATATCAGAATCTTACCTAGGCAAGTATGATAATCAGCTGGTGATGCAGGTAACTAATTAAATAACCAGTAATAGATGATTAAGAATTTACAGGCAGTGATTTCTTCAGCAGCTTCTAGCCTGTGTTGGCTTCCCAGCATATATTTTTAGAAAAGTGGATTAATTTAATGATATTGAGTGGTGGGAAATTTTGGATGACTTGAATTGGATGGAGGTCCTTTAAGGACTTGAGAAGCAAGAGGTAATCTTTATTAATCATGGGAGGAGAGGGGAAATTAGGGTAAATTAAAGAAGGAGGAGTAGTTGGAGCAAACAAAATGTGTAACTTTGACTAGCCAGCATTTTTTTTTTCCCCTGCTGATCTGTTTACAAGGCAAATCAATTGGCAGCAGATTTTCAGGAAGCCTGTGCTTTATTCTCATGGCTACTGTAGATGAAATCCTGCTAACCTTAACCCAGCTTCAGCTCAGGAATGTGTTTATGGGAGTGCTCAGGTTTAGGAAGCAGCTTCACATGACTAACAGCACAATTAAAGTGTTAATATTTTCTCAATTAATATTTCAGAGTCACCTTAACCTGCTCTGGCAAAGTCACTGAGCTGTGATAAAATCCAGTGTCCACTCTAAGTGTCCATAACTGTTAATGCTTCAAAAAGCTCCTGCAAGGGTCCCCCAAAAGGAGAAAAGGAGCTCTGGTGAATGAAGTTTTTGTTCTGACACTGCTCAGGGGAGCTCTCCCTGGAATATTTTTCCTGGAATTCCCTTGCAAAGGCAGTGGGGATGTGAGGACTCACCTGGCTCAGCCCTGCCATGGGCTGTCACTCCAATGGATAATGCAGTTTGTTTTCTGAAACCACACAGAAAAATGCTCTGGGCCAGATGGTTCTGATTTTCAATTGTATTGGGCACTGTGAAATTGATTTTGTGAAGTTTGTGAAATATTTGTGGGCTTTTATTGAAGACTGTGCAAAACGCAGATTTTGCGAAGACTCTCAAGCCTAGAGAGCAAATTTAATTTAATTATTTTGTTGCAAAAAGTACAGTAGGACCTCTAAAGTTGGGCAAAACTCTCTCATTTCTGTTACTTTTGGGGATTTGTGTCCCAAAGGTTCTTGTGCTGCTGCATAACTGCAGAGCTGTGTGGTGTCAGCTGCCTGGCAAAGACTTCCTTCCCTTCCAGCAGATGAAAAACATTTCCCTCTCTGATTTCTTTTAGGAAAATTCAGTTTAGCCTTAGCAGGTTGTGTTGCAGCTTTTAAGATCCTGAGAGAGGCAGGAATAAAGTAGTTTAAATTCCTTTTAGTGATGCTGGATGAAGTTGTTACATGCTAAGGATAGAATCTCCATCTTTAAAAGAGCTCTTCAGACCCCAGCATTATTTCTTGTAAGTTGATTCTGTGGTTATAAAAATGTACATTTTAGTAATGTTGAAGTGATGTTTGCTGGTAATTCTGTGAATTTTCTCACAAGTTCCAATGCCAGGAGATGGAGCCTTAAAGGAATAAGGTGATGTTTCCATCTGTAAATACCAAAGCTCTGGAGTTCCTCTGATATTCCAAATGTTTGTCTCAGTGAACTTAGAGTAAGAAATAACCTTTGAACTATAATAAACTGTTAATCTTGGATCAAAACTGGGAGAAAATTACTATGTGGGGTCAAACCTTGACCAGCTGGTGAGAAGCATGGGTAGTTTTGACCTTCTGAAGCTTTGATTTATGAAGCTGTAAAAAGATAAACCTTTTCCAAGGCATCCTTGGGATGGAGTGGAGGTTTGGGAGAGCAGATTTCTCAGCTGAGGCTCAGTTTTGTTTTACTGCTGTTCCAACCCCTTTGTGTGTAGTGATGCAGGGAGGGGATGAAGGGATGGGAAGGAAGTCCAGATAAAACCAGCTGGAGCACAAAGCTGCCCCCAGTAACTTGTCAAAAGAAGCACCACAGGGAAAAGATAATGCACAGCACCATTACAGGCAGGGCTGCTGCTTCCAGGGCCACTTGAAATTCCACTTTAAATTATTCAATACTGTAAACGCTATAAAGTTAATTAGAAGAGGAACAAACTCTACAAAGATAAATGTGTTTTCAATATGTTTCTCAGGGAGGGTACAGTAGAAAGCAGTGAATGAGAGGAAATTTATTTCTGGCAGCACTCTAGACATGGAGCTGTGGTTGAACTTTTTACCCTAATTACGTCCCCACTAATGCCTGCAGCGGTCTGGAATCAAAGTGCCCCTTCAGGCCCTGGAAAGTCTCTGATGTGGCAAATGTTTGTTGTGTGCTGAGGGTTACTTCAAAAAATAATAAAAAAAAAACACCCCAGAATATTGTGACAGGATTTTTCAAAATTACCACCCACCTCACTTGTTGCCTACAAAAATAGAGTAATTGTTTGCATCTGTGTGTTTTTGTCTGTCTGAGAAATAACTGCTATAAATCAACAGGGACCCAGAGAGCAGTTGAGGATTATATTTGCTTTTCTTATATGTTCCAGGGTTATTCCTGTGCTCTGTACTGTAGGGAGGATTTAAAGGACACTGCAAAGTAGAAATTTCAGGGTGGTTGAGGACACTTCAAGCCATCAGCTCCCAGTGGGCTCACAGAGGATGCTCTTTAAGCTGTTTTTTCCTAAACAAGTGCTGCCACTTCTTGCTCAGAGTTGGAGCAGCTGATTGAAAACTGCTTCAACTTCCAGACCTTGTTTCTGTGTTGTTACTCCAAGTGCTGCCACTCCAGTAATTCCCTACAACCTGACAGTGTTTGAGCTTTGCATCTGGTACTAAATGCCATTTTCTCCCTTACCATGGGCCCTCTTCCCTTCCTTTCCTTCAAAAATATTTAATATACAAAGAAAATGTCATGGGACTTTACTGAGCTCAACCATTCATATATGGATGAGCTCCTTTTAAATCTCCAAAACAGAGGAAAAGACAATTAAAATACAATTTAAAAAAAAATCTGATATCATTATTATTTTTCTTTAGTTCTGTATTTTTCAACAGAATGAATGTATCTTAATATCTTTAAATTGTAAATTTTCAAATTTCAGTTAATTTCAGTAAATGCTTCTTCAGTAATTCCAAATGGAGATTTAGAAGGCTCCTGCTTTGTGAAAAAGCTGTAAGGCATGTGCTTAAAAAATTGTCTTGCTTAATGCCTTCTTTCTTTTAATTCTGACTAGGTAATGTATTAGAATATCCCCTCACACATTTCTGGATGTTTGCTCACAAACGTATATTTTAAATTATTGGTGATTCAAATTATTAATAAACCATTTTAATGATAATATTTTGCAGTGAGGCAATAATAAAATAACCCAATGTTTTAATCAGATTTGCCTGCACAGTTTGAAAAACTGCATCTCCCATTTCAGCATCAGCTGTGGTGGGTGACTCTCTGGGGAGAGTGTTGTGTTCCTGTGTGTTTTTCCTTAGAAAATTTTAATTCCTCCTGGGAATATCAGCCACCTTCAACTTGGAAATTCCTCCAAATTTAGTGAAAAGTAGAGGAGGTGGCTGTGTCATTGTCTTCATTGAGGAAAAGGATATAAAATATCCTCAAGTTTATTTTTGATGTTAAACAATTTATGAAGGATTTCAACTTTAAGGCCAATTTAAGAAAAAGCAGAATATTCCTTCTGCTGCACGTGGGGCTCCACAAATAATTGTTTTCAGCTATTATTGCATCATTTCAACCCAGCTTTTGGTGAGTTCAGCTACAGTGAGAACTCTGCACATCTGTAGAACATGGATTGTGATTCAAGTCATAAAACAGAGTAAGAAATACCTAAGAACATGTAATTAATGGGCACTTGGGAAAATTCTGGCCTACCTGATGTGACCAGAACCTGAGAGCAGCTTTGCTGTTCAGAGCACTTTAACCATAAGATCTGAGCTCAGCTTCAGTCACACACACTCTAAAACCCTCTAATTATTTCTTGGAAACGGGATTGTTTTCAAGCTCCTCAAAAATTGTAATTTGAGCCATAAAGTGGCATCTGAACAATGAAGATTTAGCAGAGTCCTGTGCAGCTGACAGACATCTTCAAATCATCTCCATCACACGACTGCAGGCACAGGCTGCTTAATACCCAGGTGATGAAGTGTTGCACAACCCCTCTGGTTTCTTACAGCATTAATGACACCAAGGGCAAAAGAATTTGTGTTTGGGCAGGTTGGTGCAAGGCTCTGTGCTCAGTGCTGGAGCCCCAGAGTGGCTCTGGGAGCTGCTGCCTTAACCTGCCCTTTGTTGGTGCTGATGGCATCAGAGGGGAGAAGGTGCCTGTGAGGCTCATGAATCACCAGGGGAGAGCACAGAAAGGGGAAAAAAAACCAACCTGGAATCTAAAGAAATGGGTTACAAGAACCAACAGGATGAAATGTTTGGTCATTTGCAGTGATTGTAGCAGGTAAAGCTTCTCCAGTGTTGGTTGTTGAGGCACACATGAGGTTGAGGCTTCTAATGCACACAGGTTGCAGAGGAAAGAGCCTTAAATATCTACAATAATTGTGTATATATATATTGTATATATATAATTATGTATATGCTTAAATAGTCAGCTGCCATCTGTGTTAGCTGTGCTGTCTCCTGGTACACCGTAAATCAAAAGTGCTGTCAGTAAAATGCCTCAGAATAAACAAAAAAGCTCTGATATTGCTATGGAGTGTTTGAAATGCTGGCACTTTTAAAAATCTGGTTCTAGCTGAGGCTGTAAGTGACTCCACACAATGCTCAGTTTGGGTTCTGGTGAAATTTGGCTGGAGCTGAGGTGTTTCAGCATCAATTTGCCCTCAGAGTTGTGCTCCCAGAAATGTGATCTTTTCCTCTTAAGCTGTGACACGTGGTTGTCTCTCAATGTGCAAAAATTGATTCATTTTTGATTTTGGTCCATCCTGGATGATCTCGTGGCTCTTACTGCAATATAAATTATGTGCATTTATTTCAGTGGTATGTTCTGCTTCATTTGACTGCAGGAAAAGGCAAGACAACTCTTTAATTTTGTATTTTTTTGTGGGAAACACATCAGATTGTGGCTTAATCAGCTGATCACAAAAATATTAGTTGTTGATAGAGGTATGATAAATGCAATTGTGTTCTGTCAGAACTTAATCTTTACTCATATTCATGAAGATTTACAGAAATGTCTCCAGTTTTGTGCACTCTCATAGAGTGATCAAAAACAGCCAGTGCAGGTCCATCAATTGTGTGTTTAGCTACACAAAATGCAAAATCTAGTCCAGAATATACCAGAAAAAAATGATCCTGCTCTTCAAGTACTTTCCCCTCAGTGATGAGCACAGATCTGCAGGGATGCTGCTAATCTTCCCCTATTAACTGAGTGGGAATGTGATGGGACAGCTCTGTTTGGGAGCATGTGGCACATCTCAGTGAAGTGGAAATTGTGTCACACTCAGTCCCCCTGCACAGGGGAAAAGGCAGCTTGTGCTGTTTTACACCCCAGCAGCAGGAGTGCCACATGCTGGGACACCCAGTGAGTGGCTCTGGTCAGCTTTGTGCATCCCAAAATGTAAAAATAAACCAAATAAAACCTCCTCAAACCTGCAGAGAATCTTCTGATGATGAGAGGGGGGATAGCAGAGAGCACAGCGTGTATTGTGCTGCTGGATGTGGGAAGAGCTGCCAAAAGAAGGAATTTGGAGGTTGTTATTCTGGTGTTTTTAAGGATTTTTAAGTATTCTGATATTTTTAAGGATTCCCCTTCTGCTTTTCTCTTGTAGTATGTGGATTGCTCTGGGTGATTGCTGACAAAAAATATCTGGAGGCAATGAGCCTTTTTGTGTCCTTGACAGAAACTCAGAAGCCAAAAAGCAGAATGTGTATCAATTCTGTCAGGCACTAACAAGTCATTTCATAAAAATAAAAGGATCAGAATGTTGGAATAATCAATATTTGCACAAAGCCAGTGTTGAATTTCCCCCCTCCAGTCAATGTCTGACACCTCAGCTACACATGGGCAATGAAGGAATTGTTGGTTTTGTGGACCAGCAATGGATTAATGGTTGTGGAAAGTTCTCAGCTGGAAAAGTCTCTGTGCAGCCTCAGGTTCTCTTACAGACCATGGCCAGAATTATTCAGGAGACAGAAACCAATTACTCATTATGATAAAAAAAAATAAAAGGTAAATTCCTGAGCCTGAAACCTGACTCATTTTACCTGTTACAAAATGATTTCTGCAGAGTTGGTGACTTCTTGTGTCATGGACAAATAATAAAAATATTTTCAGTGAAGATGATGAAATACAAGAATAAAGGTGAACTTTTTTCCTGGGCTGATAGACTTAATCAAAATATTTGAGGAAGATGCAACAGTGAAGTTTGTATCTCCTGGTGTTTAACACAATTATTTTAGTGCTGTATCAAATAACTCCCTCCCTTGTATTTAAAGGATTTGATTTAGTAACATGTGTCTAAGGTTGGTACAGGTTTTTCTTATTTAGGAATAAGTGTTTCCATGCTTTTTGCAATTTGTGGTGCACTTAAAATGTCTCTGCTGCTTTGTAATTCAGTGCTGCACACACATTTTGGTGGAAGTGTCACTTTCTGAGAAATTTTGTGCTGCTTTTCTGGATTTTTGAATGAATCTGTTAAGTACCATGAATTAGAAAATTATTTACAGAGTGGAGTTTTCAAGTTTTTCTTGTGAAAAGATGGGATGCAGAGAGCATTTAAATGATCAAAGTTCTAATAAAAGCTCTTTCTGCAGTGGGTTTAATAAGAATTGAATTTATTTTTATTTTTTAAGTTTTCATTCTGATGTGCATCCCTAAGAGAGAAGGGGAGAATTGCCCTGCTGAAGGGAGCTTAGAGGAGTTTAGTGCTAGGCCTGGAAAACAAACCTAACTTAAGGCTTAATTTTTTTTTTTTCACTTTCTTGGTGCCTGGATTGCTCTGGGTGATTACTGACAAAAGATAACTGAAGGCAATGAACCTTTTTGTGTCCTTGACAGAGACACAGAAGCCAAAAAGCAGAATATGTACCAATTCTGTCAGGCACTAAGAAATCATTTCATAAAAATAAAAGGATCAAAATGTTGGAACAACTCACCATAAAAATAGAGAACTCATTGTTGGTCAAAGTCTTTTCAGACAAGATTAGGTTGCTTGGTAAAAAATAATTTCTTTGAGCTTCTGGGACATTTTGTACATGGTCTGGAAAGAGAAGATGATCCTTCCAGAATTGAAATCTGTTAATCTGAGCAAACCTTCTTCAGGGCCCTTGAGGAGAACAGAATTGCCTTTGTGGTCTCACCATGTTCATAATATTGCTACAAAGATCATAATCAAATCTCGTGCTTCAACTTTCCAGTCTAAAGGTTCAGGCAGGAATTTTTCCAATATTCAATTAATTAACTCTGTGCTCTGGTTTTGTTTTGCTCCTTTCCCCTTCTGTGAAGCACCAGAGAGGTGGAACAGGAGAACTGTAACCACCCCTGCAGATTAAAAACCTGGGTCACTGTCAGCATCCTCCTCATTCCCACATGGAAACAGCCCTTTTCCCCAGCAACTTATTGGTAGATTTGATTAAAAAAAAAAACACTTTATGGATTATTTTGCTGTGCAAATCCTTTGGTTGTACCTTGAACAGCCAGTTCATTGGAATTGCTGTCACTTTTCTCTCACCTGTTATCTCTACAAGTTTGGAAATTATATTCCATTTCAGGCTCTTAGCAACTTATTTACAGCAAATTCTATTTTTTAAAAATCCTATTTTTTTAAAATCCTACAGGTTGTTAAAGCTGTGCCTAGTAAGATATTATGTTAGCTCTTGGGTATTTTGAATAGGATTTCAGTATAAGTTTTAATATTTTTGTCTCTTAAAGGCACCAGAAGTAATTGCTAAAAATAAGTTTGTGCTTTAGGCTGGGCTTTAAAAGAACTTTGTGAAGTTGGGATAAAGTGCAGTGATATTGGCCAAAGATGATTTTATTCAAGGCCACAATTGACTGGAAAATCCTCATGTAAATAACCTTTCATACAGGGCACCCCTCCCAGCAAAAGTTTTATTTCAGTTTTACACCTCCAAGCTCTTTTTTTTTTCTTTATGGATTCATGAGACCAACCTGTCTCTGATGTCCATCTCTCTTTGAGTGAACATGTGGCAGAGAGGAGGAAAAATCAACCATTGACAGCAAAGCAAAACCTTCAAGGCACAGAAAAATTGACCTCATGTTGATTCCCTCCTTTTAATTTTTTTTTTTTTCCATTAAAAAAGCACGAGGGGTTTGAGTGGTGTGTTTGTCTCTGTGCAAACATTTTGCACAGAGTTTTTTTGCCATGGTGGGAGCCAGGACCAGGGAGGAGGTGCTGCACAAGGACAGATGTCACCAAGTGCCAGCTGGACGAGGCATCTGCTGCTTCCCCTCCCTCCCTGCACTGCAGCACTCAGACAGAACAAAATGCAAAGGCCTGAGTGTGTTTATACATCTATTATTGCCACTTTTTAAAATTGTTGGGGGATTTGTGGCCATTACCTTTAAAGAAGTTGTTATCTCTCTGAAGCTGTTTGAACAGGGTACATAATGAATATTTGTTGATAATCTATGGGATTAATTCACAAGAGTTTTATTTGTGACAGAATTTCAGAGTGTTTCTGACCTATCCATATAAAATACTCCAGGCCAGGGGACAAGGCTTGGAGCAATCTGGGATAGTGGAAGGTGTCCCTGTAAACTGAAAGAGCTTTAAGGTCCCTTCCCACCCAGCCCAGTCTGGAATTCTGTGATTCCATGATATTCCTTAGTTATTGGCACAAGGTTTTACCCAGTGTGCTTGACAAAAGCATTGGCAGAATGATTTTACCATGATCAGCCAAGATACCATAATAATAAGGCCATAATAATAATTATGCATTTGAATGACAGTATTATTACCCATAAATTGGAAAAATTGTTCCAAACACACTGATGTGGAAATAATAATCACTATTAAGTGTGTTGATATCATTTTAGCTATATCTACTTTGGAGATTCCTGTTCTGAAATTCCCCTTCTATCAATATTATAATTTGCTAGAGGTAATAAATCACTTAATTTTGAAAAGCTTGTCCATACATCTTGCAGTGGCTTTCTGTGTTTTTGAGCAGCAATGAGCTTTAATGTGAAAGAACTGATTTGAGTTTTACTGGTTTAAAGGTGTTTTTGAAGAGCCTTTGAAGTGCTTAAAATAATAAATTGCACCCTGTAGTTATTAGCCTAGAAAAATGTATATTTTGGGAAAAATTTCAGTGGGCAAAATGTCAAAAGTTATTGTTTTCTATTATTTTCCTGACAGTCTTTCTGTGCATTTACTGTATATTATACATTCCTGTATATTATACATTAATGTATAAATAATATTATTGTCTTGAGGCACTGGGGGTAAACAGTTGGCATTTTTCCTCCAGCTTTCCAGAAAATTCTCGAGCAGCTTGAGCAGATCCAAGAGAGACAAGCGAGTGCTGGGGCAGGAATTGTGTAAAACTCTGTAAAATAAAACAGATACTGGCAGGGGGGAACACCCTCTTTTAGCAATGCTCAGGAGATGTTTGCACAGCTGGCAATTTGTGCTCCTTCATATTCCTTGACCTAGAAATAGCCAAGGTTTTAATGTGTTCTTGGAGGGGGAGAAAGGTGTTGTGGAGCAGAGCTGCCACATCAAAGCCTCTGCTCAGCCCCTAAAAGGGTTTCCACCACTGCCTTCCTCAGCCCTATCGAGCACTCAGCACTTTTCCCACTCAGCTTTTTTATTAAGAAATGGCCTTAAAGCTTTTATTTATATGAAAATGATAAAAGTGACACCAAGCAGTTGGAAAGATCTGCGCTGTTCAAACAAAAGTCCATCAGGGATGTAATGTAAATTCTGGCTGAGGTGTCTCCATCAGCCCAGGTCAGGAGCTCAGCTGCTGCTCTGGGGAAAGTCCTCCCTGTAGGAGAATTGCTCTGAGGAGTGATTTTGTACTAGGATGTGGTTTAAAACTATCAAAATCTTGCTGGTGGTAAAAGGAACCAAGTGGTTGATAATATTGCACAGTACAGGTTGATGGTCATCGTGGAGATCATAATTCAGTTTTCCTTCTTAATGCAGAAGGTTTCTCTTCACCCTTTGTTCTTCAGGATTCTGCTGGGATTGGTGGAATTCTGAGTCCAGGACTTGATGTTCTTGGAGGTCTTTTCCAACCTTAATAATTCTGTGGTTCTGTGACTTTTCCTTTAGCGTGCTAAGCAACATAAGGAGGCTGAAAGAATTAAACCCCAGTTTTTAAAATACCCTGATTTCTATTAATTTTTTTTCTTTTATTCCTTTTAGCACCAGCCCACCCTACTGCTGTGTGGATCTGTATTCCCTGAGAACAGGAGAGATGGTCAAGTCCATCCAGTTCAAAACTCCTATTTATGACCTCCACTGCAATAAAAGGTAAGGGTGCTCACTCTGCATTCCTTGCATATTAGGACATGCCATATTTTGGTAATAAATACAATTTCTGCTGTAAGATCTCCCTGATTTCCCCTTTTTTACTCTCCTGTAAACACAGCTCTGGTTCTCCATTTCTTAAGGAGTGTTTCAGTTAGAATACATCAATGTGCTCCCCCCCATCCATGGCTTTGGTTTAAGAAGCTCAAACCAAAAAAATCATTTAAGCTTCTTTTAGTTGTGCTAAAGGGTGAGCAGGAATCTCTGCAATCCTCGATGATCCACCTACAGCTGGGGAAATGGGATCACAGGGAGTTTAAACAGCACAGAGCTCTAAGGAGTTTATGTCTCTCTTTGTGTTGGTCTGTCAGATTTTGCCTCTGTGCACATCCCAAACATTCCTGGTGTGCACTCTGTGGTTTGCAGGGAATAACGTTGCAGTGAGTCAAATAAAAAAGCAGCATCTCCATGGGATGGAGAGAAAATGGCTCAGGAGGCTGAGATCTCAGAGTTCCAACAGAACAGCAGCTGTTGTGTGCATGGAATCAGGTTTTGCTGAGTTCATGTGAAATGCCCATTTCTCCCAGACACACAAGAGTGGAGTTTTGTGGTTTGCTTTGTAGTTTGCTGCATCTTTTTAGGGCAGGAGAGAAATCCCAGTGTGAGGATCCTGCTGATCCCTTGGCACTCCTGGTGGGAGAATTTGGAGTGGTGACTTTGGTCCAAGCCCTGCTGATGTTCTGCTCCTTTCACCCTCCCATTGCTGCCATGAGTCACTGTGGCCTCAGGTGCCCTGGGGAAGTGGTGCAATCCAATTCCTGGGGTAAAGGTAGAGCCCTGCATGGAGAAATTATTGCATTTCTTTGGGAATCCATACTGCCATGCCAGAATGGATGGTCCTTCAGTAAATAACAGCACACATCATTGGAAAACTCAGAATTAGTTGGGTTTTGTTCCTGGTTTTGTTGCAGATGAGAAGTAGATGAGTGTGCATCAAACTTGTGCAACTAAGTGTAAACTGCTAAAAATAAATAGATCAATAAATCCTCTGGAAATGTTCATCTGGGGGGTTCCTTTCTGTAGAAAGACAGAGTGTCTTCAAGGAGGAGAAAACAAAAATCTCCAGGACTGGGATATATTCCCATCAAATATCCATAGGTTTCAATAATACACATTACATTTCCACCTGCAGTCAAAGCCTTCCCATTATTCATTAGTTTCCTTTATCTTAGGAAATGTAGGAAAAGTTAGAATTGATAAATTCTAACTTCTTTTTCTCTCCTGAAGTTTCAGCAATTTGAAGATGTCATTTTACTAAAACTACTAATATGTCCAAAACTATTTTATGTTCTTTATATATCTGAAAACATCAGCAGGCAGGAGGGGATGGTGTATATTTTGATTTCAGTCTAGTCCTTCACAAGTATTGAGCTCTCATGGGGTAAGAGGAAATGTTCTTGTGGCAAAACAGATAAAAATATGGAAAAAGGGTTAAAGGCTGATTTCACACTGCTGGGGGATAATCATCACCCTTTCCCCCAGGGTATGAGTTGAGACTGAGGTGATTCATCCCCTTTTGAAAGGTGACTGTTCCAGGCTGTAACTCACAATCACAATGTTCACATGGAGCATTAAGTTTGTTTTAGTCAGTGAGAGATGTGATTCATTTTTTTCCACGTTGTATCTTTACAATTAAAACTATTAAAATAATATTTAGTAATGCTCTATATTGACAGCTAATTAAAAAATATTTTCTCACAGTCTGCCTAATGAGGGCATAACAGATTATTAATTGTGTCATATTGCTAAATGTAGGTTTTATGTGTTGGTTTCCCAGGTTCTTCTTTCATGTCAAGCTTTTTAAAATTTGATTTTGGAAAGTCATCAGTGTCATCAGGGAGAAAGTATTCCCTGGTTCTAAAAATTCCAAGATCCTGTTCTGGTTCCACATTTGCATCTCTGGGCTCTGTTTTTTGGGGCAGCACTGTGTTTCCTGCATGGTTACCCTCTGAGTTTTGGTCTTTACAATAGAAATTTGTGATGTATAGGCAAACACATAAACATACATCTTTAATTTGCTAATTGACCCAAATTCTGCTTCTCTCAGCTCTATTTGTGTGCTGATATTCTTGGTATCACACTCCTAACTGCTTTTAATAAACAAAATGTTTTAATACATTTATTTCACATTTAGCTGATTGTTGTTTGAGTCAGTGAGAGTAATTCAGGGTCTTTGCAGCTCCATTCTTGCTTTTTAATGGAGCTGTGGCTGCAGGAACTCTGTCACAAATGTGCTGTGGATCAGACCCTGCACTCCTGGAGTGGCTGGGAGGAGAGAGAACCCTCAATAACTGCCAGGCATTGCTAACCTGCCACTTCATCACTGCAGAGTTGATATTGATGCTTTTGAAATAATTACATTTGGATATTGAATCTTTAAAGCAATAATATAATGTCTGAAGTGGCTGTTCCATTTCTGTGTTTTCAGGATCCTGGTTGTGGTTCTGCAGGAGAAAATCGCCGCCTTCGACAGCTGCACTTTCACCAAAAAATTCTTTGTTACCAGTATGTACAATTTTGGGCTCAGGGGTGGACAGAACACTTTTTTTTTTTGTTTGTTTCTTTATTTCTCAATCCTCAAAGCAAGTCTCTGTAGATCATTTGGAGCTTCAGGAAAACTCGCTTAAAAAAACCAGCCCAAACCCAAATGCTACTCTTTGAATATTTAATTTTTTTCTCTATTTATTATTGCTGTAATAATAATTAAGGGCACCCACAGTGCCCTCCATCAGTAGCTGAACAATTCTTTTGTTCATTTTGCACAAATATCTGTAAAAGCTTCAGATGGAAGTCCCAGGTTATCACAGCAGTGATCTAACTGTTATGTTTTGGTTCTTCCTTAGGCACATTTTGCTTTTTCATGTGTGTTTACAGTTCATAATTTATTTTGGAAAGGTCAGAGTTTTATTATTAAAAAGAGTCTGCTTTTTTCTGGATGTTTGCAGTCACAATTAGAAAAGTTTAAACTTTTTATTTTATATTATCTTTGTATTTATAGAAAGATCTCCTCAGGAGAAGCTGTTTCTTGTCATATTTTGAGGGGAAGCAGCTTCCTGCAGTAATATTAAAGTTGCCAATAGGTGTCAGTTTCTTCCTATCCATGGATGTGAGAATCTGCTGAGATTCAGTGACAAGATCCAAATGGGAAAGGACTTTTTTGTGTCCTATTCATCACTCCCTTTTATTTCATCAAAAAGAATTAGGGTACAAGCTTTGCTTTTTTTTGACCAAAAGTAAAGAAAACCCCTCAGTTAAATGTGTATTGCTCTATTCTTAACCAAAACTTTGATTTGTTGTGTGTTTTGTGGAACAACTGTGGAATGTAAAGAAGAGAAATTAAAACTTTAGGAGATAATGAGCAAATTACTTTTATCAAAAATTCCTTAAGTGTCACTAATGCTGATGCATTTCTCCAGCCGTGCTGCATTTTAATATGAGAAACTCAAGATTTTCTGAAGCTTTCCTTTGGTTTAATTGAGGACAATAATTTTTGGGGCATTGGGATGCCCCAACCACCAGAGCTGGGAGTGGTGTGAGTGGGCAGAGCTGTGTTTTATCCCAGGATTTTGGGGTTTTTGGGATCTCAGCCATTCCCTGGATCCTGCTCCCAGGCAGGTGCTGTGCCCTGGCACGTTGGGACTGCAGCAGAGCTTTTGTCTGTGCTGAAATCTCCTCCACCTGAGAGTGTCTCTTGAAAGGCTTAAATTCCTCTGCTGTGTTTGAAATGGGATGGAAATGAATTCCCTCATTAGCTGCAGGGATTTCTGGGAGGCAGCCAACTGGCCACTGCTGCCTTAAAAAAAAAAAAAATCATTAAAGGACAGTGCCAATATCAATTAAAAAATTAGAAATCCTTGAAAAGGAAGCTCAGGAAAAGGTCTAAGAGTCCTTTTTGTTTGCACTGTTGGGGCAGCCTGTGTCCTGTCCAGGCTGATGCTGGTGCACCTCTGCTGTGAGGATGTCACTGCCTGCCCAGAGAATTTGGCAGCATGAGAAAGATTCTCTGGCTGGTTTTGGTCAGAAGGGAGGGCACAGAGTCAGAAATATTCCTGAGGATCACTGACTCTTGGAAGGGTTCTCTGTTACTCTTAGGGAAAAGATAATTTTTATTTTTTTTCCAAGATTTGGTGATGGTGTGGAAATCGCATTTTCCATCCCATCATCAGTGGTGTGGGAGCCTTAGAACCTCACTGAGACAGCACAAACATGAAGCAGAAGCTCTGATCTGTTTTATTTATACATAGGAATGAAATGCAGAATGGCCAATTAAAAGCAGCATCAGGAATTCTGAAGTTCCTCAGAAATGCTAATGCAGCTGCCATGCACATGAGGAGTATTTTGTCTTTCTGTTTTTGTTTTTGTGGTTGGATGTGTAGCTTAATATATTGTTACAATAAATATACCATAAAATATTCAGGATGTAGGTGGTCAAGTTCGTGCTGCTGTTGGAATATTTTAACTCCTGCATTTCCTGATTTTTCCTGAGCAAATTTGACATAGAACCAACCTTTGTTTTCCCCTGCATGGGATCACATGGAAATGTGCTGATTTGCCTTGGATGGCAGGGAGCCAGCACCTTTTATTTGTGCCTTTTGTAACAAAACCTCAGTGTACAGGTGCTCCAGACTGGGAGAAGGAATTTAAGACAGGTGCTTAAATATGGAGGGAAAACATGCTGTAACTATTGCAGAAAAATGAGCAGGATATCCCCTAATCTACCCTGTGGGGTGTTCTGATTTTTAAATGTCTGCTGGAAGAAGGCAGAACATCAGTCTCATGGCAGTCAGTCCCATCCATCACTGCTCTCCTTGTGCTTGGAGCCAGCTCCTTTTCCCTGAGAAAAGACACCAAGAGGAGGAGAAAGCCCAGCAGGAATTTCACGTCCTGCACTGCTTTAGGTGCTCATGTGGCCAAACTAAAAAAAAAAAAAAATAAAAAAAAAAATCATTTGATGATTATGTTAATAATGTATTTCCTTTATTGGTTGTGAGTGTCAGGGTTTTAAAGAGATTCTTAAATAGCTCAGAGTTTTATTGTGGTTGACTTCAGATTTCCTTCAGAGCCTTTTCTGCACGTGCCTGAAGGGTCAGAAACCAAAGTGATGCATGGAAACCAAAGTGATGCTCAGGCTTTTTTCCCCCCTACTTTACTCTAAACAAAAGCTGCAGAAAAGCTGAATTCCATTGATTTCTATTCCATCAGTGCTCCTCACCCCAAAACTGCTTACTTAGTGCAGCACTGATGATTATGAATATGGCCTGATGGATACTTTCCTTCTCCATAAAGAATATCCTGGCCACCCCCTGGGCCCTGAGTAAAGATGCTCCCAGATCACATCATGCATGTGGCATCATCCCTGTGTCCTGTGATAACAAGGGTCTGCTCAGCTTCCCTGGCCCTTCCACTCCTCATATTGATATATTCTCCATCCCTGATTCCCCAGGGATGGAGACACTTATTGCAGCCATTAGCTGGCACCACATTTCTATTGATGCTGTTCTGTAGAGCCCTGAGAGGTAATTTTGCAGATTTTAGTCAGAGTAGTTTATTGTATAGAAAGTCTCAAAAGGCTCTCCTCACCACAAGCCAAAAATCAGTCAGTGGATTTTAAATTCCCTGCACTTTTTCAAATAAATAAAACCCCCAAACCAAATGGTGTTGGATGCTCTGATCTGCAGTTTGGATTTGGGATTGCTCTTTGCTCTCACATTCACACACAAGGAATAATTTGGTGGTTTCAGTTTGTCACAGGGCTGGTCAGGAAATCTTGGAGGCTTTTTTGGACACTTCTGTTGGAATTCCTTTCCCTGCCAGGCTCACAGGAGCAGTCTGAGCTCTTGACTTTGAATTAAAAACACACTGGGTGTCTTATGAAAAGGTTTAATGCCTGAAGAGTCACATTCTTCAAGAAGTTGTGTGTGTTTCCCTCTCAGCTGTGGGCATTTCTGGTTATCCCACACAGGATAATCATTGACAGGATTCCTGTGCCTGTGGGGGATCAGCTCAGTCCTGGGGGCAGGTGGGGAGGGAGCTCCTGAGTCACAGGATTTTCTTGATCAGTGAAGAAGAGCCAAGTATGTCCCTGTGGATTGCTGGGAGCACTTTTAATTTTTACACACCCACATCTGTATGAGCACCTACCCCTTCATGGTGTTTTTCCCTCAGAAATGCTGATTTAATTTTGTTTTTTTTTTATTTATTTTAACAGTGTTATTTATAAGAGTGTTTTTTTTCCTGGCTGTGGGAATCAGTGTCTCACCACTCCAGGATAATGCTGAAATACTTTCAGGATTGGTCTTTAGGGCAACATGGTGGACTTATGGGAACAAATGACTTTGGTACTTGCAGGAGGTTTTGCTCCACTGCAGGAAAATGTAAATACAACAGAAAAGCTGCATAAAGCCACAACAGAGCCTCAGTCCCCAAGATGTCTGTCTGTCATATCTCCTGGCTCTGACAGTTTTACAAATTAGATGTAAAACAGGAAATGCTCTTTGTTTCTATATGTTATTTTTATCTAAAGCACCCAAATCTTTAATGTTAAAGGGCAAACAAAGCCATCTGACATTGTCCTGCACAGAAACAACAACCTCAGTGGCAACTTTTATTATTTGTCAGTGTCCAAGTCTGAACAAAAAAAAAAAAAAAAAAAAAAAAAAAGTAAACCTGAGATTAAACATTGCCCTGAAATCAATCAAATTGGTGCTAAATTAAACAGCCAGGCCTAATGAACATGAAAGGCCACTGATATTTTTAGTAAAAGCTCTGGGATTGTGCTTGGACCTGTGGAGTAAAATCATAAAATCATGGAATTCCTGAGTTGCAAGGGACCCACTGGAACCATCAAAGTGCAGATGCTTCAAACTGCCATGGTAGGGTGGACAGGGAAGGAAATCTCTATAGTAATAATAATAATAATGATAATAATTCAATAATAATAAATTAAAAAAAAAAAAGGCCCTGAGTGACAAACCTCATTTCTCAGTGGGTCCATCCTGCTCCTTTGCTCTTTTGCTCCATTTTATGGGTGATACTTAAACAGAAGGAAGTACAAGAACAATGGAAGAGTTTTGGAAAGTATGTGACAGTGTGAGAGGAATAACATTTACACAGGGCCTTTCATCTAGAAGGAACCCAGAGGAATTTATAAACAATATTGCTTTATACAGTTTATAAACAACAAAAAAATTAGTCTGCTAAAAAAACTAAAAAAAATCAAAACAACCAAACAAAAAAACTATTAGATAAAACAACTTATATGATTTGTTTCCCTTGGAATAAACAAAGTTTTTGCTACAAAAGTATCACCCTAGCCATTATTTATTGCATATTCCCTCTCTGTGCTGTCTGTCATGGATCTGCTTTCTGGCTGCTCTGCACTGCAAAACTTAAGGATGGAGTTTTGTAATTCCATTTCTGTGTTTTGTAAGACCCAGCAGAGAATTGCAGATTGATTATTAGAGAAGTAGCATCACTTCAGTGGCTTCTTGGAGTTATTTATTTAAAAATACACAATGGCCCTGCTTCACTGATTTTTGAAGTGATAATCCAGCAAGTCCTTTGAATGATTAAAGGCAAAGAATTTCAGTTGAAATTAGTTACTTCTTTTGGAATTTGTTTAGAAAACTGTGTTTGAAAGCACTGGACACTTCAGCTGACACATGTCATCTTTAATGAACCAAGCAGGCTCTGAACAGAAAATGCTGTTTCTCCAGAAATCAGGAAGGTTTCCTTAGGAGAGAGAGGTGAGCCTGGAATCTCTGCCTTCATGGCAATTCCCTGTGACCCAAAGATGCCATTCCTGCCTTATTTTGGGATTAGAGGCAAATCCTAAAAGGCTTTTTGTATTAATAACTGCCCATCCCCACAGCTTGAAATAAAACTCCTCTGGATTCCTCACAGGTACAAGGTGTGACATATCCATTAAAATTCCCTCCTAGGAAACAGGAAATTGAAATCAGTTATTAAAAAGGAGGAGTCTGTATCACTGTAAAGGAAACTGGAGGGAATTGGGGGAAACAAAGCAGTGAAAATGATGGAAAAAGAAAGTTTTCCTATTAAACTGATAGGGAAAAAAGACTGAAACAAGACAGAAAAGAACTTAAAATGGTTTTCATTAAAAACTAAGAACAACGTCAAGATAGAGGGGATGAAAGTCTGGAAAATACCAAAACCAGATTATTTTTTTTTTCTGGACTATAAATATTGTTGTAGGGAATAAAGTTCTTATAATGTGCTGTGAAATTAAAAATCAACCAGTAGTGTCTTAAGATAAAAATGATGGGTTGTGTTTGAAGGAAAAATCAAGGTTAGGTGATTTTGATTTGGCTTTTTCATTCCCTCAGCTGTATTAATTAATGTATTAATTTGCAGTAGTTTATCAGATGTCAGTTCACTGTGTTGTAGTGAGGTTTGAAAAAGAAATAAAATTATTCTCTGATTAAGGAATTCTGCAAACTGAAAATAAGCCCTGACTTAGCTTAGACAAGTTCTGACTGTTAACATCAGATATTTCTAGAAAGAATATTGAATTCCTATACTTCCTTTAAATCTTTAGAAAAAATGAAGAAAGTGAAGAATTTACTGAAGAATTACTGTGGGGCTGTAGATAATATTTACATCTTGGAACTGGGAACCCAAGGCTCAGGATGAGGTCCCAAGGTCTCCTTAGCCAAATCCCTTTTCAGAGGGATCCTGGAGCCCATTTCTTATTCCTCACTTTCCTTAGGGCAGCACCAGTTGGAATTTTTGGATGTAGAAACTTGATAAAATTAGCAGAAAAATTTGGACTTTGGTTCTGATATTGAAAATGCAATTTTTCCTCAACTTTGAAGTTACTCATTTAGCTCTGTACTCAAAAGTTATGAAGTAGTTTCCTGTAGGTTTTCACCTGTATTTTTGTGGGACATAGACCCAGCTAAGCTGGTTCTAAGATCAGATATTTTTGAGTATTTGCTTGATTTGCTGCACTTTTGGAAGGACTTTCCCTGAGTGATCATTCTTGGATGACCCCTCCATGCTGTCATTAAAACTTGGAAACTTTGCTCTTCTTGACAGTTAGTTCTGCATTCTCATTATGTTCATTCCTATTGTAAACACCCTGAAGTTGCTGCTGTTATTGCTTAGAATGGCTTTTTCCTCTGTTGTTTTGAAGTCTGGTAGAAATAGAAGTTAATCTTTAAGAGAGTGGGGCTGGTGAGGGTTGGATGGCCCAGCTCGATGGGTCACGCCGTGTCTGTCTTTGCTTTTGCCTCCTAGATGATGTTCTGCTGACTCCAGCTGTTTTTTTGGAAAGCACAAAAACAATTTGCTTTTCCTTCCCATAAAGTATAACCCTTTGTTTATCCTCGTGCTGCTGCAAGTTTCCAAAATGCAAAGACTTGCAAAGAAAAGAAAGGGAGGAAATAGTTCCTTTTTTATTTTTTTTATGCTGTTTTTCGTATCGGAGAGAAGAGTTTAGGACCCACTGAATTGTTGACCTTTGTGGAGTTTATTCTTAGAATTGGCTGATTTGTGTGTGGAGTCTGATTGACTGAGCCCAGTTCATGGGACAAGCCACGGGCAGTGGGTTTGGGGACAGCAGTCCCAGCCTTTCCAAGTAACTCTTCTGTTCAGTGATCAGTTTTGGATCTGGAGAATTCTTTTTGCAGTTCTTCAATGACTTCAGTTCACTGAAGTAATTGAGAACAGCTCCCTTTTCCAAGCAGGATTTAATTTTTTTTTTTTTTTTTTTTTTTTTTTTTTGCTATGAGTTGTTGAATTGAGACTCCTTTAGCTTTCTCCTGCCGGGATGTTACGAATTTGGGAAATGCAAGTCACTATTTCTAAAGTCACTGCAGAGATTTACATGACGAGGGTTATCATCTGGCAACTTTTAATGCTGTATTTTATACATAAAAGAGAAGGTAAAAGAAAGGTTTGGGGGACCTGAATTCCTTTCCTGAGCCAGATAAGAGCTGCTGAGGCAGAAGTCAGCATTAAAACCTCAGCGCTCCTGATCCATAATGTCATCGGAAGAACACGGTTGTATTTACAACCCAGCCCTGTATTTACAACCTTTTTTCTTTTTTTTTTTTTGCTTTCTTTGTTCCTTAAGAGGCTCTGGCTGCCCACATTTGATGCACTCCTGGAATGCAATAACAATTGTGGCATCATCTCTTCAGAACTCGTTTTCCTTCCTGAGATGGGGGCGGCGATAGGGACTCACCAAACCCTGCTGGGCTCTGCCTGGGATGGTTTCACTGGGTCAATTCATTCTCTCCTTCCTTTGCTTTTTGACCTTTGGAACAGCTCACTGTGATCTTTGGAATTTTGCAATCCTGGAGAATGAAACCCAGGGTTGTTTATCACAGCGGGGCCCAAAAACGCATCCCGGGTGTTGTCAAACGTCTTTTTCAACTTCCAGAGTTGTGTTAACACCTCCCACACACCCCTCACCCTGTGCAGGTGGGCAGAGAAAACCCATTCACAAATAAAACCCATTCCAAAATAACACCATTCCAGAATAAAACCATTCCAGAATAAAACCATTCCAAAATAAAACCATTGCTGCTGCCCTCTGGAAATGTTCTGGGCAGTTTTGGAGGCTGCTGGAAAAATCTTGGATATTCCCAGAGATTTTTCCTTACTGAAGGTGTAGAGCAGTGTCAGAGTCTCATATGACAGATTTACAAAATACAAAACTGAGCTGGCAGTGGCTGGGTTTGGGTTTTATATTTTATTTTAGGATTTTATATATTTTTTTTTAGGATTTTAAGCAATATACTGATGAAAGTTGTGCTGTTTGTGTTCTGAAATGCTGTTTGCCTGTGCTCCTTCACCCAGGATACAGGAGCAGCTGCCCAGGGCTCCTTTAAATTAGACACACATGGCTCTAAGGTCTTCAATATTTTGTTTCTTTGCCAATCAGTGAGAGAATTTAAATTGTTAAATTGACTGTATTAGCCTAAGAACTGATGAAAACTGAGATTAACTATTTGCTTGATAGTCTCCTCCTTCTCCCTATTCTTTGATCCTTATTTTTTAATGTAAAAATGCATATTTTTAAATACAAATTTTTTATTAAAAATTATTTTAATTACAACCTTTTATAAAAATACATATTTAAAAAACTTTTTATATGAAATACCATTTAATATGAGCCTGATTCATTTTAAGCTTTCCATATTTTCGTTCACAGCTATTTTCTCTTACAGGTATTTTCATGTTTTAACCCTCAGGAATAATTCTCTTTCCTATGCTCATTTTTATCCATATATATAAATCTATTTTTAGTGATAATATAAAGGTAATGGAAAGCAGGTGAACAGTGGAAACATTGTCAGCAATTTTTAAGGAATTACGAATTTTCCCACTGTGTAAAGTTAAGTTTGTGCAAAAAAATGTGGAAAGACTGAGGGCTTGTGTAAAGAATTGTTAAAATCAAAACCAAAAGCATTTTGAAAGGCTGAGGGCTTGTATATAGAATTATTAAAAACAAAACCAAGAGCACAATACATCCTTTCATACAATAAAAATCTAGAAGAACTTGAAGTGAGCAAACTGTTCACCAACAGAAAGGTGTCAAATAAAATGAATTAAAATGAAGACACAAAACCAATCGAGTCAAACATCAATATTCCCTCACCCCAGAATGTCATTTTTGTATCCAAATGGCTTTAAAAATGCAAACAAAAGGAGAAATGAATATTTACACATAATTAAATGTTCAAAATAGCTCATCTAACCACAGCCTTATCTCTAGGAACAAAAATGCAAGCATCCACTGAGTGCTATTAGCAACTGAAAGGCTTTTGTTTAGACTTTTTTGTTTTCTTGGCAATAAATAAAATTCTTTGGAAGAAGTCATGAAGATATTTCTTAATGTTTCCTTTTCAAACTTTGCAGGCTGCTATCCTTGTCCTGGGCCAAACATGAATCCTATTGCTCTTGGAAGCCGTTGGCTTGCTTATGCAGAAAATAAGGTAAGGAGGGGTTTGATATCAAAAAATACTTCTAGATTTTCTATATATAAGGAGAAAAGAAAATAAAAGGTCTCAGGAAAAAGGTATGTGCAAAAAAAAAATCTGTAAGAGGAGTTGCATTAAAATGACAGACCTAAGTATTTTAAAATATTGCATCTTTACTCTGCACATTTGGTTTAAGGTCAATTTAAGGAATTTGGAAGGCAGAGAAAACAGCCATCAATGTGTTTTCAGTGAGGTATCTCAATAATTAACCCATTTTGGGCTTTAAAAGTTTAAAATATTTAGTTACAGACAGTTCTGAAGGTCTGCAAAAAAACACTTCCTAAATTTTCTTTGGGGAAACTGAGTCTGAGGTTTGTCTGAGTCACCACAGCAATGCACTCTGTAGGTTAGAAAATAACATTAAATTGGCCACTTTTGAACATCTTTGTAAAAAATTAAGTTCCAGAAAAAAGAATGAAAAATTTTAAAGATTTTTTATTCTTTCTGGAGACAAAGAAAATAGATTCCCAAGCAAAGAAGTGATGATTTCTTTTACCCAGAGAAGTTGTGTATTTAAAGCCTGAAGTGAAGCCTAAATTCAGCTCCTAATGCCTTATTTTTATTTCAAAGCAGATGTTTTTTCTCCCTTCCACCTGTGACTGGGGAAGCTGTTTCTAGAGCTGAGCCAGAAATTATCAGAGGCAGATTTTAGAAATATATTTGCTGTTACACCTCCCTCCAGCACAGCTGATTTCTTCCCAAATCCAGACCTGCCTTTCCTTTAATGCCACACCTTGCTGATGCTGGAAAACTTCACCCTGGTCAGCATGTGATTTAAAAAATATTGCTGCCAAAATATCAGCAAAAGAGTTGTATCACAAAGGGAATTTAAATGGCTTGTGTGTTCCCAGGTAAATTCACTGTGGGCTTTCCCTAGTTTAGGTGTTTTTATTTAGATATTTAAATATAAGCAGGACAGAAAAGCCTTTAGAAAAATACTTCTTACAGTAATTTTTAATTTTCTTTAGCTCAAATAGTTAAACAGGCAACATGTTCTGTTTTCAAGGAACAAATATCTATATTTTTTCTAATTTTGCATAGAAGCACAGATTCTATTGTTAGGGTTCAAAGGCAAAACCTATTTTTGTAGGGTGATGGCAGGTACAAGAGTCTTGTTTTAATTGATTGATTTTGAAGGAAGGCAATAAAAAGCAAACCCCATGTACATTCCTTTAATCTATTAAATGCAAAGTTCCAAACAACTCTTTTCCTTTGTCATTTCTTTGCTTGCTCGTCATAAAAAAGAGGAGAAAGCCACACACGGGATTCTTAGAATGGCTGATATTTAATGTTACATATACATGGCTAAAGCTTTTGATTATATTTATTTAAATTTATTTGTGGTATTGCTGCCAGACCAAAAATCCCAGCATTTCAAAGTTTATGAATTCTTAGTGAGTGCTCATCTGGTAATTGAAAACTGGAGCGGGGGACGCGACAGTCTGGGTGGCACCCAGAAGATTATAAAAAGGGGTTAAGTGTCTCAGCAGGGCTTTTTGCTGTTTGTAGGAAAAAACACACCACTGTACATGATAAATAAGAGCTCTGGTAATGGGTTATGGGTTTGTGTAGTTTAATAGTAGTGACTTGGTTGCTGTCTTTCTTCTTGTAGCTGATCCGATGCCATCAGTCCCGTGGTGGAGCCTGTGGAGACAACATTCAGTCTTACACTGCCACAGTCATTAGTGCTGCCAAAGTGAGTCCATCATCTGCCCTGGGAGAGCTGCTCCTGGAACATAATGATGAGGTTTCCCTGCTGAATTGGGCTGTGTGTCATCACCCCCTCCCTTCCCAGAGCACACTGAGAGCCCTGCAGGCAGCAGCACCGTGCCTGCCCTCCCCATCCTGCAAATCCCTGAATAACTCTAGCTTTCCACAAAGTATTTCTGTTCCTGAACTGATTTTTTAAAAATTGTATTTATTGCAAACAGCTATTTACATTAGAGGGAAGTGACAGTGGGATGGATTTGTATAATGGCTCTTCATAGTGGAACAAGTTTATGTGATTAGAAATCAACATTGTGAATTATTAGTCTTTTAGCATCATGAAAAGTGACTTTACAAGTGCCTGGTGCTTTTTGGACTCCATCACAACCCCATTATACTTTTTGCTCTCTCTGAAGGGTGACAGCACAGTACTGGAGCTAATTAATTACCTTCTTTGAAGGTTAGAGCTTATTAATGACTGTTTACATATAGGTTCCATTGCCTCGTTTTTTTGCTTCAGATGATGTTATAAAATCCCTGTGTTTTCAGAGAAATGTCTGGGGTTTTGTAGTATCAAAAGAAGCCCATGGCTTGGAAAAATCTTAAACAAGACCAAACACAACTTTTATTTTACTCTCTCCCTCCCAGCTCATTTTCTTGCTGCAACAACAATTTCATTTTCTCACACACACACACACACACAGAGTGAGTTTTGGCACTGTGGGGTGAACTTGGTGCTGATTACAAGCTTCCCTTGTAACCACCAGCCTTTTCATTTCTGATATGTGCAACAAAACAAACCTAATAATAGGAATGAAATGACAGAAGGCTCAGTGGCACTGAGGAAAACAACAGTTAGGAGAAGCCACAAAGAGAGACACAGGGCAGGCCAGCTTATGTGAAAACAAAACAGAAAAACAAACATAGTCCTTCACAATCACAGTGTGGCCAGAGAAGGAGAAAAATCACAGCTTTTTGCATTGTTGAGGGGAGCTGGAATTGCTCCTCTCCTGAGGTGATTTGCTGGGTCTCTCTGTTACAGTTTAAAAAAAAGGTGTGGGGGAAAATCTCCCCAAATTCCTTCAATCCCAGCATCATGAACATCTTTTTTATAGCACAGATAAGTTTGAAAAACTGACTGGCTTAGTGTGATCAGCCAGAGTTTGGATCAGATGTGGCAAAATCCTGCAAACAGATCACTGTAGCTGATGGCCTTCCCTGCTGAGTAGTGCTAGCCAGGGATCATAATCCAGAAATTCTGCTGTTAAACTGAATTTATCACACTCAAGTAGTGCTATTGCATCATGTGAGTAGATACTGAAGATAAAATGTGTTTATAATCATAGGAAAGAAAAGATTGTTAGCCTCTGTAGAGAGATAAATTCCCCGTGAGAGTCAGGAAAAGGGATAATCCCCAGGGCACTGGCTCTGTGCTGCTCTGTATTTGCACAGCACATTGCTCATGCTCCTGCCTGTTGGATGTTACTGTAATAGACAAGATTAATACTAATATAGTTTTAAATATTTGCATGATTTGGCTCTTGAGGAGTGTCTCAGCCTTAGTGTATTAATTTGTTATCCATGAGTGCGCCACAGTGAATCTGCAATGTTTAATTTATTAGTGATTTCATTGAGTCTTGGCTTGCTGTCTAGCAGGTTTTCATCTCTGATAAGTGCAGGCCTGACTTTCTTGCTGGCAAATAAATGCTCCACATATCTGTTGCTCTTTGTCCATCTCATTGCTTCACCATCAGCTTCACTCCTTCCTTATTTAATTCTTCATTTATGAACCTCTACTGCTCTTGTGTCCTATCAGCTGCAGGGTTTGTGATTCCTTTGCTTTGATCAGCACAAGAGCAGCTTTTTGGCAAGTGGATGTCCTTTCCTTTCCCCTGCACTGCTGCTTTTTGGTTCAGAAGTGGTTCCATTAAAATTCTTGTTTTGCCAGGTTACCTTGGGTTACAGCCTTTTCTCTGGTTGGCTTCCAATTTCCTGATGAAGTGAAAGAACCTTCATATGAAAGAGAAGGAAAGCTGAGAGCTTTCAGCAGGGTCACTTTGGAGAATTGCCTTTCAGAGCCTGTCTGGATGGTCTTGGTGGCAGCACAGAATATTTTCTGTAATTTTTTTATCTCTGCTGGTCCATGTCCTGCTGGTGCCAGGGGTTTGTCCTCAGTGCTGCTCTCAGTGGAGCAAATAAATTTCCCCCTTAATCAAAAATAACTTGGGCGTTTTTTGGGAAGGTCCCTGTTAACCAAAACCACTGAGGTCAAAGTTCTGATTGTGTTGGTGGATTTCTGAGTGTTCATGTTCTAAAAGCTCTGGTAGTTTCTGTCACTTGACCAAGCAGAAAATTTCAGGAAGTAGAAAATGTGTCAAGATTCACATTTGGATTAATGAGGAGTGAAGATAAAAACAGATGTGTTTGGGAAAATGAAAGTATCATTCCTTAGAGGTGTTAAGAATGCACTCAGTGCATGTAGACAGGAAAGTTCCTTTCCACAGGATAAAGATTCTTCAGTCCAGTTGAAGAAACAGAGTAGCATGGACATGGAATTTCTTTCAGAATAAACCCTGTCATCCCTTTGTTCAAACTGAGTGTGAGGCTCAGCCTCACTGTGTTGACATCCAAGACAGATCTTTTTGATATCTCTTTCTGCTTTCTATAGATTTTTCATTTGCAATCAAATAGATAATATAAAATGTATTTATTTTGAGAAACAGGAACAATATATTGTGTTGTCACTAAAAGGATGCAAGGCCTATGTTGGAACAAAACATCCTAACAGTCACTGAATGGTGCATTTTAATTATTTTCATCTAATTAAAGTTGTACTTACTTTTCAATTAAATGAGGTATGAGGGCATACATCTATTTTAATTAAATATATGTATTTCTTTATATTCAAATGAATGTGAACAGTCATATTTTGAAGTAGATAGGATACACATGAGCTTATAAATAATGTGTTTCTTCACACTGTGGATCATTGGTTACAAAAGGAGCTGGATCAAGTATTTTCATTTTCTTTAGATTTCACTGGGGGGTTCCCATCAGTGACAAAGGAACTGGGACAGTGCAAACTTGAACCCATTTCATTTAAAATGTATTTGCTCTGTCACATGTCTCACATCAAATTATAAACCAAGTCCTTCTCACCTCATAACTCCTTTGCTTGATTCCTTCTCTGTATCTTTTAATCCTCTACTGGTGAAGTGATTTAGCAAAGGCTGCATCTGTTTTCTCTTGTTACCTGATAACTTCTTAATGAGGACTAGCAGCTTATGTGAGAGCAAGGTCATTAGCCCTAATGGATGGAGGGGACAGCTGATATGGCATGGGAAAGGTTAAAGATTACCCCAGAAGTTTTTGCAAATATACACAGCAGCACAGGGCAGTAAGTGCTGTAATGGTTCTGCACTGATATTTCTGAGCTAATGGCCTTGGGCAGTCTGTGCACACCTCTCCCTGCTGCAGGCCCACACCCAGCATCAGCACGGGGGTTTTCTCCTGCAAGGACATGAATTTATGTCTGCTACTTTGTCATCCCATGGCTCTCATTATAAATACTAAAGGTATTTTCTAAAAATGGTCAGTTACACTTTTTAGCCTTTTCCCTCTCACAGGTATTTCACCATTTGCTGCTTTCTCCTCCCTGCTTTAGAAATAATTTTCTAGGACATGAATTTATGTCTGCTACTTTGTCATCCCATGGCTCTCATTATAAATACTAAAGGTATTTTCTAAAAATGGTCAGTTACACTTTTTAGCCTTTTCCCTCTCACAGGTATTTCACCATTTGCTGCTTTCTCCTCCCTGCTTTAGAAACCGAGAACAAATAATTTTCTAGGATTTGAACTATTGGCCAAAAAACTGCCTTGTCAGTTTTTGCCAGGAGAGCTGGAATGCATCCCTGTGATGGCACTGGGGCTATTTTAGGTTTATTCCTCAGCCATCAATATCTGCTTTATGTTACCTCTCCCAGCCTCCTGAATTCACCACTGTTAAAACCCGTTTGATTCTCCTCCGTCGTAAGGTATAAAAAGAAATAACAAGAAACAAATGGCAGGATATTACTAAAGACTTTAAACCCCCAAAGCCATTGCTGTGCTAAAGGGCTGGCTCGATTTTAAGTGGAAGTATCTCCATTAGCATTAATGGGGTGAGTCCATCAGCAGAGGCATCTCAGAGGTTAATCAGCCTTCCTGGCTGGCCATGGCCATCGATACCGTGTGGCGCCTGCTGCTGTTGGCCCTTCAGAGCTTTCCTGACAACACACTAACAGACTTTGTGTAAGTCATTTCCCATGAATTATTAAAACAAACGTTTGGCTGCTAATTGATGAACACTAATGTGTTTTCTAATCACTGCAGTTTGAGATTTTAGCACTAAACAAAGCAGTTGCAATTGATTTGTGGCCGCTTCTTGGTTTCTGCCTGGGATCTGGACATTTTTTTCCTTTTCAATTTAGCAGGCAGCTTAGCTTGTCTTTTTAGTTAAGAATTGGCTTGTTACAGTGTCATTCCATTCTGATCTCTTTTGCTATTTCTTATTTATATTGCCTAATAAATCTGCTCAATTCTTTACAGGCAAATAAGGCACAGTCCTTGGTTCAAGGAGAAAATATTTAAAGTTGTATTTGGGTTTGTTTTTCTTTCAGTCTGCATCTCTCCTACTGTGTCTACCCTGCCTATTTCTCCAAATAAAATAAAGCAAAATAAAAATAATCTTCAGCATCTTTAGCTGCTAAAAGCTGGTGCAGTGAATGTATTTTCAAACCCATGTCTGGGAAATGTGCAGAGCCTGGAAAGTCCCATTCCTTGTGCTGAGATGTGCCTGGGAGTTCCAGGACCTTGAGAATGGCATTTTTAATTTTCCTGGATTTGAGTCTCATATTCAGTTTTAATGCTTAATTACTGAGTAAAAAGTAAGTGTGTCAGATGTAGCAAAGGCCACATTCTTAGTCTCTTGCAATGTGCAGGAAAGAAAACTCTGTCAGGGACTGTTTGTATTTTTGTGTGAGTTGTGCCTTCCTCACACCCATCGTGGCCTCATCTTTCATCTTTCTGACCATCCATGCTCTGGGAATAACTAAAATCAAAGTTAAAAAAACCCCCGACACTGGAATACTTAAAATACAAATTTTGAGCATTAAAATATTTCTTTTTTGACTTCCAAAATAAAAGTGGATTCTTCCATTTGCTGGAACACCAAACTTTTTTAAGCTATTTTGTTCCAGCCTTTTGCAGCTGATACATCACTCCTGAACAAATCCATTTCTAGAAAAAACCCGAGCTGAACCCACGGCACAGCCTTCAACATCATTTAAGGATTTTATTATTTTTCTTTTTGTTTTGCAGACAATAAAGACTGGGCTGACCATGGTGGGCAAGGTGGTGACTCAGCTGACGGGGACGCTGCCGTCGGGAGCCAGCGAGGAGGAAATCCTGGCTCACAGCAACCTGCGCCGGAGCCCCCTGGTGCCAGGCATTGTCACCATCATCGACACCGACACGGTGGCCGAGGGACAGGTAACACAGGCACACTGCCCCGGGGAAACCCCCCGGAGTGAATAACAAACCCCATTTACACCGGGACGGTGGCTGAGGGACAGGGAACACAGGCACAGCCACACCGGGAAACCCTCCCGGAGTGAATAACAAACCCCATTTACACCGGGGGGGTGGCCGAGGGACAGGGAACACAGGCACAGCCACACCGGGAAACCCTCCCGGAGTGAATAACAAACCCCATTTACACCGGGACGGTGACTGAGGGACAGGGAACACAGGCACAGCCACACCGGGAAAATCCTCCTGGAGTGAATAACAAACCCCATTTACACCGACACGGTGGCCGAGGGACAGGGAACACAGGCACACTGCCCCGGGGAAACCCCCCGGAGTGAATAACAAACCCCATTTACACCGGGACGGTGGCTGAGGGACAGGGAACACAGGCACAGCCACACCGGGAAACCTTCCCGGAGTGAATAACAAACCCCATTTATACCGGGACGGTGACCGAGGGACAGGGAACACAGGCACACTGCCCCGGGGAAACCCCCCGGAGTGAATAACAAACCCCATTTACACCGGGACAGTGACCGAGGGACAGGGAACACAGGCACAGCCACACCGGGAAACCCTCCCGGAGTGAATAACAAACCCCATTTACACCGGGACAGTGACCGAGGGACAGGGAACACAGGCACAGCCACACCGGGAAACCCCCCGGAGTGAATAACAAACCCCATTTACACCGGGACGGTGGCTGAGGGACAGGGAACACAGGCACAGCCACACCGGGAAACCTTCCCGGAGTGAATAACAAACCCCATTTACACCGGGACGGTGGCTGAGGGACAGGTAACACAGGCACACCGGGAAAATCCTCCCGGAGTGAATAACAAACCCCATTTACACCGGGACGGTGGCCGAGGGACAGGGAACACAGACACACTGCCCCGGGAAAATCCTCCCGGAGTGAATAACAAACCCCATTTACACCGGGACGGTGGCCGAGGGACAGGGAACACAGGCACACTGCCCCGGGGAAACCCCCCGGAGTGAATAACAAACCCCATTTACACCGACACGGTGGCTGAGGGACAGGGAACACAGGCACACCGGGAAAACCCTCCCGGAGTGAATAACAAACCCCATTTACACCGGGACGGTGACCGAGGGACAGGGAACACAGACACACTGCCCCGGGAAAATCCTCCCGGAGTGAATAACAAACCCCATTTACACCGGGACGGTGACCGAGGGACAGGTAACACAGGCACAGCCACACCGGGAAACCCTCCCGAGTGAATAACAAACCCCATTTACACCGGGACGGTGGCTGAGGGACAGGGAACACAGGCACAGCCACACCGGGAAACCTTCCCGGAGTGAATAACAAACCCCATTTACACCGGGACAGTGACCGAGGGACAGGGAACACAGACACACTGCCCCGGGGAAACCCCCCGGAGTGAATAACAAACCCCATTTACACCGGGACGGGGATTCTACAGAGCCGGGATAAAATCCTGATTGGGACTGAAATGCAGCCAAAATATTAATTGTCCTTGCAGGATGTTTGTGTGACAAGTTCAAGTGTGAAGTGTCACATTGTGTGTCGTTCCTGATTGACAGTGATTGATGGTGATCAATCAATGATGATGATAATTCTGATTAATACAGAATCCGACTGGAATATGGGCTTGGTTAGGAACAGGGGAATTGTTGAATTCCAGGTTAAAAAAAATGATGGGAGAAATTGGGTATGAAGTGTAAAAGTTATAATTTTATATAAATCCCAAATGCAGTCGAGCATGAAGCTGTTTGGTGAAGCATTTGTGCTTTTTTATAATAATAAATTTACTGGATGTAATAATCCACAGTGCAGTGCATCAGGCACAATCATTTGTTACAAACTCCACACCATTATCAGACAATTTTGAAATTGCTGGATTTTCCTGTCTTTATGAGAGAGAAGATATCCATGGCTTTTTTTGTTTGTTTCTATCACTTATTTAATTTTAAAGTGTCTGGTCCTGGAGGCAGTGTTTATGCAGAACTCCCACACACTTCATTATTCTGTAACTAGTCTGGGAGATTTTTTTTCCACATGGTAACATTTATTGAATTTAATGAAAAAAAGAAAAAGTTTAATTTTTTCTTGTTTCCCTCTATTTTTATGATGCTCATTGCAGGTAAGTTAGTGAATTATTAAGGACACATCAAAAGTCAAATATTTAGCCAAGGTTTTTTTTGGGTTTTTTTTTTTTTTTTTTTTTTTTTTTTTTTTGTGTTTTTTTTTTTTCTTTTTGACAGGAAAAAAAATTTTTACTTGAAAAAAAGACAAAACAAAGAAAAACTTTGTTATGGTTGTTCCCTGAGAATTATTTTTGGAAGTGTTTAGCCAAGCGATGTTGCATTGAAAGGGAATTGTTCATAAAACAGTAAAGACATTTTCTTCCAAAATTGAAATAAAAGTAAGAAGATAATGGAAAAAAAAAATGAAGATCTTAGAGTCAGGTCTTAAAATAATTTTGTTGGCTGTTGGGATTTGGTTTTTTTTTGCAGGAACAAAAAAATCTTTTGGCTCTTCATATACAACAAAGAAAGAAAAAAAAAAGACAAATTTGACTTCATAAATTTCTGATGAAGCTGTTTAATGTGGTCATTATTTCTGCTGGTCACTGTCTGTGCTTTGATTTCTGCATAGGCCTAGGGGGAAAGAAATGATAGATCTTAGGTTTTTAAGACTTGTTATAGATGATTTAGAGGTTTTATGAACTTGTCCTCTGACCCTGACAATAGCAGGGAGCTATCAAAGCCTAAAGGGCACTACAGGAGAGGAGCTGTAAAAATGATAATGTTTGTCTTGTCCAAACCCTGCTGCTCTAACATAAATAAGCCATCAGCTCTAGGAAAATAAGTTTTTTCTTCAACCTCTAGGAAGTTGGATATCCTAATTCTGTGTGTTGCATTCACATTTTTGTGATCTGAAGTTTAAAAGTGCTGTTAAATTCTATGATTTATTTCCAGTGCTGCAATTTGCTTTCAATATTATGTTTATTTCCAGGGAAAAAAGAAAATAACCTTTCTTTTGCATTGCTAGATTTTCACGGTGCAGGAGATTTTTTAAACAATTTTTTCTTATTGAAATGTTCCTGTGGCAAAAAGAAAACTGATTACAAATAAATGAATGCACTTTGACAGAACCTTCTCCTGTGAGGAGTGTCCTGGGTGCTCCCAGTCCCTCTCAGCCTTTTGCTGAGCCCCCTGTTCCCAGTGGAAATGTGAATTTTTGTGCAGATATCAGCTGCCAGATCCTGATTTTGGCAGGGATCTTGGGGACCTGGCAGGGATGGGATGCTCTGTGCAGGGAATTCCATTGTGGGTGGCTCTTGTCTGAACTGCCTGGGTGACCCTGGCTGGGTTTGGGGCAGAATTCAGGGAAGGATTTCAGCACCTTTCTGAGAGAGAATCTCACTGAGCTTTTCTTGCTGCCCTGCCTCCAGCAGACACTGCAGAGGTGGCAGCTCCTCGTGCTGGGAGTTTCTGAGTTTTACTCTCCTGTGCAAATGGGATCCCTGAGCTCCATCATCACTTTGAGATGAGGGGGGAGTGGGGCAGGTTGGTGATTCCAGTTCCCCTCTCTGCTCTTTTAGGGTCACTGTCTGTTTGCAGTAGTTTTTCTGAAGTTTATAGAATCACAGAATCAGTAAAGCAAACATCAAGTCCAGCCTTTGCCTGGTTCCTGCCATTCCCATGAATCCAAACTGTGCTTGTTTTTTGGATCCTCCCAGGGATGGTGACTCCACTTTCCTGTGGGGAAATCCTCTTCCAGTGCTGAACCACTCTCAGTGAAAGGATTTTTTCTTGTTTTATCACCCCAGTTTTCAGATTTTTAAAAATAAAGAGTTGTGAGTGGAATCACCAAACCCTTCCTGCTGGGATAAGATGTTCATGGTTTGAAATGTTCATGGCTGTGCCCATCAGGTTCTTCCTCCACTCACTGAGAAATCCTGAATTAAAAATTCCAACCAGGTATTTTCTGGGCTAAAAGGACACTTGAATCCCATTCAGCAGGGATTGCTGTGTGCTCAAATGAGTTTCAGCCTTGTCACAACTGAGAATTTCAGAAGCAGGGAGGAATTAATTTCTTATCATCAATGCCTTCCTAATATAAAATAAATACCTCACCTCCTTCAGGTCAATAAAGATTTCTGTCACCTGCACAGCCTGACTAAGAATTTGGGTGTTGCAGTGAAAGATACATTTTCCAAGTAATAAAATATGCCTGTAAGATAAGATACAGTAAAAAAAAGAAAGAATTAATCTGTTTTAAAAAGAGAAAGAGAATGGAAGATAACAATAAATCTAAGGCAGGCAAATATATCATTTTGGAGGAGAAATAAGCTTTTTTTTTTTTGAGCAGGGAAACAGTTTTTAAAAAATAAATGTGTCTAAAGGTTTGCAAATTAATGATCCAAGTACTTTTTCAGTTATTTCAAGCACAGGACACGGGTTGTAAAGATGGACTGAGCTGCTCTGTGCATGTGTACAAATAAAACAATTTCTGTGCCAGGAGGATGATGAAGGGACATGTTTTGGACACAGACCAGGAGGACTAACTATATTTTTCAGTAATTCTTTATAATTTCTGCCATTTCCAAGGCATTAAATGTGAGGGATGTGAGAGGGAGCTCGATGTGTCTCATTCACTGCCCTGTGCTGCCATGGCAGAGGGTGAAAAGCAAACTCACCACTGAAAAATCCACAATTAAAGAGCAAAGAACTCTCCTAATATAATCTTGCAGGATTAAATCTGCAGGGAAAGTATTTTTAATAAACCTTATGAATGTAGATACTGTAGTAAACTCTCATCCCCAGCAGTTGTTTATGTGATAGCTCCTACTTTCAGAATTGCTGCTGCTTTAAGAAAATTTGAATTATGAGGTAATTAAATAAATGCAGAGGAATGCAGAATTATTGACGTTGGCTGTCAGGGGATATTTGTAAAAGGAATAAAAATAATTATCGAGATGCCCAAGTAACTTTGTGGTAAACCAAAATATGTTAACAAGGTTGTGTGCTTGTTTAAACTTCCTTCTAATGAAGTGTTAGCAAACTTTTCAGTTAGATGGAAGGACTATTTATTTGAATCCCTTAATTAGTTGAAATGGATAAACCTAAAGCTGTACAGATGTCCTCTTTTTCAGTAATTGGAATTAAATGTGTAAGACTTTATTGGCTTGGGTTTGAAAGAAAAATTATTTTCTTTCGACCTTTGTTTCTGTATTCTTAATTAATTCATCCACTGGGCCACCCACGTGCAGGCTGCAATAATGACCTTGCTCAAAAGTCAGCAGTTTTGGGGCAGAATGTAAATCTGCTCAACATCTAACAGTGGGTTGACAGAGAAAGATGTGGCCAGTTCAAAATCCAAAACTCAATTCTAGGTGCATTCACTGGGGCTGTGGCTGATGAAATCTCACCCTGCAGCTCATCCACAGCTCAGGAGTGTTGGAGGGAATATTTTCAAAACAGCTCAGCAAAATAAGATAACATGTTGATCTATTTTTGTTTTAAAATGTGATCAGGGCTCCTTTTTTTTTTTTTTTTTTGCTGTTCCCTATTAATTTTTATTGCATTAAAGAGGAATTTTCAGGAGAAAAAGAAAAAAAAGCAGCTGCTTGCTGCAGCTTCCAAAGTTCATTTTCATTTGGTGAGGAGCTGATGGCAATTGAACCAAATCAAGATGTTTATCAACAGCAGAAATTGTTGTGAGATTTTGCTCTGAAGCAAAAAGCAGCTCAAAGAGTGAAGCACAGTCAATAATAAAACTTTAACTACAGACATAATTCCACTGGTCATTAACACCAGGACTTTTATTTTAGGAGCAGCTTTGGCAAAGGCTGATCTGATGTCCTGATACTCAGATATTTGGCCTCAATTTTCTTCACTTTTTATATCTCCATGTATTACAGAAGAATTCTTTTTATATATAAATATAAAAAGAGCAACAGGATTCCCTCAGAGCATAATACTGTCTGCCTCACTTTTATTAAAGGAGATCTGGTTTTTGTCAAGAAGACATTTTTGTCTCAGATAAATGGTTCAGGCTGAGCGTGAGGCTGGTTTGAGTTTATGCTGGATTCTATTAAAAGGAGTGCAGTAGTTAATGCCACAGATCTATCACTTTTAGCCCCTTTCCACTGAAGTTTGACCTTGGCTGTAACTTGGGGGAGGCTCTTTGTGAATCAAACTCCAGCTCCAGCTCTTTCAAGCATTGGGGATCTCAAGTGTACAGCAAATATTTGTTATACAATATTCATATTTAGAATTATTGCCAAACCTATTTGTTTTTATGATGATGGGCTTACTCTTTTCTTAATTGTATTAAGAGTAAGACCTGCTTGATTAGATTTGGGTCCATTTTTATTTGTGTTACTTTCATGTTTTATTTAAAAACATGTCTCCTCTGGGATAAGTGGTGTAATTTGCCTTTAAAGATTAAAATAATTAAAGTCATAATTATGAGTGGCTTCTGTTCAGCAGTACTGAAAATACCACAGAGGAAGGAAAATATGGCACAGGAGAAAAAAGCTCTGGCTGCAGTTATCTCCTGCCCTCCAAGCAAACACTGCTGCTGGCAGTAAATGCAGTGATGCTCTTGCTGCTTTGTGTCTTCTTTCAGGGTGAGATAAAGACAATTTAAAGAATCTTTGATGAATTTCAGAGTTCTGCTGTGACAGAGCTGCTTTGGGAGCTGCTTTGGCTCAGCACATCCAGGCTCTCTGGCTGGGGTTTGGGGGAAATCCTGTTGCAGCTCTTGCTGGAATATTTTTGGGTATGAGGAGCAGCTGAGGGCTCGTTCTCAAGGAGTCTGGGTGGGAAAATCTCAGTGTTGGGCTCTTGTTGGGAGCCCTGCAAGGAGGATCCTGCTGAAACTCAGAGACTGATCACCAGAGCAATGCTGAGATTTCAGGACTTTTCTCAATGAGACACATTGGAAGGTTTTTTAGAGTGGTTAGAGGCCAATACCTTGGAGAAGGAAACCTTCTTGGGAGGAAAAAAATTGCAGCCTTGGGATTCCTGTGGCTCTGCCCACTCTGGGAGGGAGAATGAGCTGCTTCCCTCCAGCTCCCTGACAGCCCTGGCATGTGGGATTAGGGAAATTCTCCCTCTGTTTTGATTTCCAGGAAAAATTCCCAGCTCTGCTGTTTTCAGGGCATAAACCCTCAGCTGGCTGGAGGAGCTGCTGCTGCTGGTTTGATGCTCCTGAAGCACTGGGGGTTGGATCAGCAGCACTTTGATTTCCTCAAGTTCTTAAAAAAGGGGAAATCAAGCTGGGATTTAAAGCTCTGAAATGGGATGGGAACCAGGCTTTGGTTTGGTGGCATCTTTGGGAGGGATATTTAGTTGATGATGGAGTTAAAACCAATTCCTTGATTTTTTTTTTTCCTCCTTCTTTTGTAGTGTTGGAATTGTAAATAGTGTTATTTGTTATCCCCAAGTGCAGTGCAGAAAATCAGGGGGAGAACTTAACAAATCCTGGAGATTTCAATAGAGATTGATGATTTTAAAAAGTATTTTTCTCTGTTCCTAAATGATTTAATTTTTCATGCTGATTTTAAAGAGAGGATGAATATTTTTCAATCTTTCCCTACACAAGCAAGTGTTGTTTCCATGTGTGTTCCCAAAGCCAGTTCTGTCCATTCTGACACAGGGAGTGACACACAGCAGTGCTGGGGAAGGAGCCCTGAGTGTCACATTCCCAACTGCCAAAAATTTCCAAACTTTTGAGTGATGAAGGTGCTTTTGTAATTGGTTTTTTTTTTTTTTGCTTTTATTTTGCTTTGCTTGGTTACTACAGGAGATGAACACACTTGAATTTGAATTTGCAAAGGCTGGTGTGCTGTACTAGAAAATCAGCTTTTATAGTGAGAGGGGGAGATCTTTAAAAATTCCTTTTGGAGTATTTATTTTCAAGAAGATATTTTTAAACAGTAAATGACCAAAGAATTGAAAGCATGGGATCAGTTAACACACATACAAATAGAGATTTGTCATTTTTTAAGTTCTCAGGTTTTCTAAGTCTAAACCTGTTTTCAAGTCTAAGGTGTTTTGCAGTTTTTAATGTTGTGGCTTTTTGCTTTGTATCATATTTCCAGAGGAAAAATATTTAAGGATCAGTTTGCCATCCAGTGTTCCTGCCTGTTGAACAGGGGTTTATGTTTCAGGGGTGATAACAGCATTTATCATTTTTATTTTTTCTCAAATAAAACCATGTTGAGTTAATCCTGGAGAAGAAGCTGCATATGAAATATCCTGTATAACTTTATAGCAATTATTTAAATCCTGTGATACAATTCACATTGAATATTTTTATTTAACAAGCTAAACCTGCAAAAAAAAAAAATTATTGATAAAGCATTTTACTTTAATTAGAGCAAAATGTTGAGGCTGAGCCCAACTCAGTGAGTGGGATCTGTGATAAATAATGTCTGGAAGTGCCTGAGTTTGCAAAGATCTCCAGAGCCTCTGGTTTGGTGGTTCTGGAAGGAGCATGAAATGCTGACAAGGGAGAGCAAAGCCATAATTGTGCAGTGCCAGTGCCAGAGCTCTGGGCTGTGCCAGCCCAGCCCCCCAAGCACCCAGAGCATTCCTCTTTCCTTGCAGCAGCAAAATAACTTCCAATTATTTTGATATCTCTTTGGGATAGGAAGTATTAAGAACCTTGCAGATTATTTTGGAAGAGGCAGAGAAATAATTTAGGGTGTTTTAGTTCTGTCTTAGTCAGAAGATGGTTTTTGCTCACCACAAAAGTCCCTTTTTCAAGTCTTTTCTGACAGATCTCTCTTTTTGTTTTACTTAATTCAGCTTTTAGGATGGTGTAATCAAGGAATAAAATATTCCTACATCTCTCACATGGTTTTGTCCACAGATCTCCTGGTTCTTTTCTATAAATCTGGGAATATCTTTGCTTTTCATTCAATTAAACTTAGATATTTTGTCCCATTGTGTGTTCTCACACTCATGACTGGTCCAGGAGTTTTATCAGCTTCAAATTTGGTTTTGTTTAAAACCCCAAAAGCTCCTCCTTTGTCCCTTTCCCCAGAAGCTGCTGCACAACACAGATCTCAGTCCAGGTATTTCTTTTTCACTGAATTTCCCTGTGCTGTGAAAACTCCCTCCTATATTTTAATTTCCTTTTTTGATCACAGGAAGGTATTTTATGAAGGTTTGATTTTTTGATAACAACCTTTGTTACCTCATATTGAGTTAGGCAGTTTCAATTTGGAGAAAATTCATGTTAACTGTGAATTCCACAGTGCAGCTGCTTCCATCCACACTCCCAGCCCCTGGCATTGCTTTGGAAATCCAGATCCCTCAATTCCAGCACCACTGACAGCAGGGTGGAAGCTGTGCTCTTCCCAAAGCAAACCCACTTTCTCTGGGCTTTGATCTGCTCTTCCAGTTATTTACCTTGTGTACTTGGGATCAAAATACTGATTTGTGTAAGGGTTAAATATTCCCTTTTCTTTCTAGGATGTGATTTTGTTATTGGAAACCTCTGATGGAGCTTCCTGCACAGCACAGTGTAATGAGCTCTGGTGCAGCCAGCAAGAATTCCTGCAGCAAAACAGGAATATTTTTCTATTTTCCCCAGTTTTAAATAAATAGGAAATCCAGACATGAAGTGGATAATCCTCTCTGGTTATTGGAGCAGGTCTCCTGTCTCTGTGTGTGAGAGAATTCCCAAGGATTGTTGGTGTTCAGCTGACATGCAGTTCCATTGGGAATGTGAACACCCTACACACCCATCCCTGGGCAGGAAATTGGGATTTTCCCTCTGAGAGGGTTTCCCTGCTAATGCTGGGCTGTGTTCTGTCCCCAGGTGCTGCTGAGTGAGGACTCAGACAGTGATGGCATCGTGGCCCATTTCCCCGCTCATGAGAAGCCCATCTGCTGCATGGCCTTTAACCCCAGTGGTAAGAGATTTTCCTCTTCTTGGGATAGATGGAAACAAGAATAAATCCCATGGGAATGTGTCCCATGGCTTGGAGGGATTGCTGCTCCCACTAGGACACTGCAGGTGACCTTCTCTGTGGAGTGTTGCATGTGTCATTTGAAATTTCAAACTTTAGCTGCTCTTTTACTGTGGTAAGAGGGAGGAGATTCAGTTCTCTTCCACTGCTGAGGAATTCCTGTCTCTTGGGATGCTGCCAGCCAGGTTGTGATCCTCAGTATCCAGGATTAAATTGTAGTCCTCCATAAATACAGAAATAAAATAATTTCACTGTTTTTAAAGTAACTTGCTATTTGTTTGCTAATGAAGGGTTTGTGGTATTACCCTCTCAATCAGCTAAAATCTGAAAATACTTTAAAGAAACTCCTCCAAAATACATGTTTCTCTCCTTCCTCTTTATAAATGAACAGTCACTGTGGGCAGCTACACAACTACAAACCTTGTGTATTAATTGATTTATTAATCTGACAATTAACATTTCATTATCTGTAGGTAAATAATGTTCTGGCTGATTGCAGCAGCAGTCAGGGAAATGGTCAGGGAACCAACAGCTTCCCTTGCCTAAATTAACAATTTCTGAAATGCAGCAAATGCCATGAAGATCAGGAGGGTGAAGTCACATTTCAGAGAATAAAGCTAAATGTCTGTCATTTATATTTTCACTTTTGCTGACCAGTTGGTGTCATTCTGACACCCCATCTGTTGTGTCAGAACTCTTTAACAGTGCAGTGCAGTTCACTGGGAGTTTGTGACAGAAAAGCTGTATTCTCATCTGCCTGGATTTTCTTGGATGGGAATTTTTTTGTGGAGCTCTGTGCAGTGAACTGAGAATCCTCAGTTCCAGAACAGTCATTTTGCTTTGTGCTCTGGAAGAAGAGCAATGCTAATTAAATGAAATAAATATGTGAAATAAATACAGCTGTTTAAATTAGAATGGTATATAAATATTAATTAAATGCTTCCTTAAGAGAGTTTCTAGGATTGTGTAAATTTAAAGGGCAGCAGAATTTTTATGCAAAGCCGAATTAACTTGTTATTTTTCAGAAGGAAGGATATTTTTGCAATTTGATGGATACTTCTATTAAGATCAAATTCTTTGGTTTGCTCAGGTCCTGACAATAATTTAGAGAGTGACACTCAGATCTAATGGTGTTTAATGGCAGAACACTTCTTTCACTGGTGTAATTTTTGGCTGCTTGCAGATGCTGTGGGAGATTTGCAGGAGTTGGGGACAAACCAGCAGAGAACTCTTCCCTGAGCTCCAGTGAGAGCAGCACTTAGCCCAGGATTCTGTGCTCTTGATTTAACATCAAGGCAGGATTTTGTTTGAAGCCAGGGCTGTAACATCATCCCAGCCCTTCAGGCTGAGCTCATTACAGAGAACAAAACAAGAGGTGACTTTTGAAACTCCACTTTTACTCCTGATTTCAGGCAGTGGCTGCACCAGAACACAGTGACTGCAGAGATGAAAATTTCATTTTCTGGGGCTGATAAACCCCTTAATTCCATCCTGTCTCAGCACAGGAGCTGCACAGGTGCTCAGGTCTGAGTTTTGGGAGGGTCCCTTCATAGATTCTTGTTGTGTTAGAAAGGAGCAGAGTCCTCCCTGCATTTGGACAGATCAGAGGTACAAAGGCCTTTATGAACTGTGGTAATTAAAACCAACTTGTGTGTGAATGATCCACATCTCTCCCTACTACAGGAATTGTTATTTGTGCTTTGGAGAGTCAAGTCTGCTGGGCTGCAGCTTTATTTGTCAATTGTCTTTACTTCAGCACAGTTAAAAGCACATTAAAATTATAGATGTTATATTTGTGCTAAAACTGAGTTGCTAAATACATTGTTGTCTACACTTGGGCAAGTTTTCCACAGCCAGTGCACAGTCTGTTCTTTTAGCCCATAAAGTTTCTTTTTGCTGCCCCTGCAGAGTGGCCAGATCCTCACCCCAAGGAAAGTGAAGCCTTGAGGATGCAATGTGAGAATAAGTGGAGCCTGAAAACCTCTAGAGATGTCATTTTCACAATTTATAGGTGAAACAAAGTGGAGATAAATCAGTCCTAAATTTTAGATATGATCAGTAATTGTGGAATCTTGGTGTTGGAGAGTTGAGTTTGGTGTTGGAGAATGCCAGGACATCTTCATGTGGGCACTGCTGCTCTTCCTCTGGAGTTCCCTTCCCTGGGAGCCTCGAGTGATGCAGACCAGCAATGAATAATTTTGGCAGGTGGGCTGAGCCCAGCAGAGCAGGGGATGGTGCTGGGATCCCAATTCCTGTGGTCAGTGCAGAGCCTGGCCTGGAAGTGGCTCCAGATGGGATTTCCAGGAGCATCCAAACAAACATCTCCATCCCTTTTTTTGGAATGCAGGTTAAGTGTAGAAGTTTTCATGTCTATTCAAAGGTTGTTTAAATCATTCACTCCTGGTTTTGGAAGGTTTTTGCCTGGTTTCCCTGTCAGGCTGCATTCCAAGAACTATATGTACAACAAACCCTGTGGGCAGCCAGGAAAGATGAGAATTATCCACTGTTGGATTTTTTCAGGGCTTCTGCTTCAATTGCCAATTTGTTAAGGCAAGGAAGTATCCTTAGAGCCTCTGAAAAGGACATTTTGTTACCAAAGCTTCCTGGTGGTCTTCTCCTGGGACAGCTTTTCCCAATAAAAGCTTTCCTTTACACTCAGATGCAGCATGGAGGGGATTTCCAGCTGCAGGACTCAATCCTGGCTTCTCACCCTTCTAGAGGGAGCAAAAGCCACAATATTTTTCAATAAAAGCCCTTAAAACAAACTGAAAATACAAAATTTAAAACATTTCTGTAGCAGCAAAATCCATACTCAGTTTGGGAGTAGGAGCAGCTTTTAAATAAGTGGAATGGGGCAGGTACATTCCTATTTTAGTGTCAAAGAGGAAAGTTTTTAAAAAAAGATTCTCAATTAGTAAACAGCTAAAAAATGGTGCTGGTTTATAAATATCTGGGGTTTTATTTCTTTTAAATGTGGTAAATAAATGATCTGCTTTTCAGAAGTGTTGCTGCTGCCAGCCTGGCAGCTGAGAGCTGTGAAGTGCAAGACATTGAAAATTTAAAATAATTACGCTTCCTTGGCTACAAAAGAGATTTTCCACCCATTAATAACGAGAAAATTAATGTTGGGCCAGCAGTAAAACAGATTAAACTGTGTCTCCCTTGGGATGCCTGACTGCACCTTTAACAGACCTGAAATTGCTCTGATTATTTTAATGTTCTGTATTGAAACGTGACAGTGGCCTTGAGTTAATAGTTAAAGAGGGTGGAATTGGAACATCTCTGCACAAGTTTTTTCCCATTGATGGAGAAAGTGGGCAGGAAAACACTCCTGGAGAGTAAAACCAGCTGTAATTATTTAATGACAGAATAATTCTTCTGTTCATTTTCTTCTGATTTTCAACTTGAATTATTGCCTTGGAAGACAAAGACATGAAAACTGAGGCAGTTTGATGAGTTGCAGTTGTAAATGTTGTGTCACCAAAAGGAAGAATCCTTGATGGTTGATGGCTTGATCAAGAATTGCATTTTGGGTTGGTTGTGAAGGAAGAGCTGCAGCCATGGATAATTTTAGGAGTTGTAAGAGTCATAGGGAGTTATTTATTCACAAAATAATATTTTATTTTGCTTCTCTTTCTTCTGACTTCTGGGGATTTTTAAAATATATTAAGTCCTTACGTGCTTGCGTTTATTTTGTGGCGAATTTTGCTTAAATCAGAATTTCATTATTTAGTTAAAGTTTTTTGAGACCCAGTTTTGTAACAGTAGCACATGGGAGCATTCAGGGGCTGAGCAGCTCTGATGTTTGGCTGTATTTTTACTTGCCTGGGAGAGGAGTTAAGTGAGTATAAATAAAGCTACTGCATGGCATCCTAGTTCAGATTTCCAAACTGGAGTGTGAGAAGTTCATCTTTTAATCACTTTTTGGACAAGCAGAGAGTTGGTGCAGTGGCTGGACTGGTCTCTCTGTGGCTGGCCATGGAAATGTGAGGTTGCATTCCTAAATCCAGTCTGTCCATGGATCCACATTTCCTCCATGCACATTTGTGCCTGAGTCCCAGCACTCGTGCCCTTGGTGTTTTGGAAAGAAATCCAACCCAGCTTGAAGGTGTCAGATCCTTCAGTGAGTGCTGGCAGAGTGACCCAGCTTGGGGAGGTGGAAAATCCTCTGAAAACTGAAGGGAAGCTCCTGGAACCCTCTGAAAACTGAAGGGAAGCACTAAGAACCCTCTGAAATCTGAAGGGAAGCTCCTGGAACTTTGTGAAAACTGAAGAGAAGCTCCTGGAACCCTCTGAAAACTGAAGGGAAGCTCCTGGAATCCTGTGAAAACTGAAGAGAAGCTCCTGGAACCCTCTGAAAAGTGAAGTGAAGCTCCTGGAATCCTGTGAAAACTGAAGAGAAGCTCCTGGAACCCTCTGAAAACTGAAGGGAAGCTCCTGAAACTCCCCGAAAACTCAAGGGAGGCTCTTAGAACCCTCTGAAAACTGTAGAGAAGCTCCTGAAACCCTCTGAAAAGTGAAGAGAAGCTCCTGGTGAAGCTCCAAGCCCTTCAGACCTCATTTCTATGCACTCCATCAGCACCTCCACAATTAGGGAGCTGTTATAAATGGGATGTGCTGGGGCTGCCCAGCTCTCTCCAAGTTGCCCCTGGAGCTGCCAGGAGCTGAGAACTCCATGAGCAGCCCCAGGCCAAGGCTCAGCAGCAGAGGGGAGGAAGCTCTCAGATAAACAGGAGCAGCCTCAGCTCTGGGCTTCCTCTTCCAGGCCCTATAATTAGCAGTCCTTCTTTTCCTTGTATTCCCAGTTGACGCAAATGCTTTTTGTGGCTTGGCACCTCATTTAGGGCGTGGGCTTAGTTTATGGCCAGGCCAGAGTCTGGTTTAGTCTTCTGATACTGCATAAATAGCTCTTAACCCACAGTCTACATCTGTACTAGTTTTTCCTTTTATGCATATATTCCTCGTGTTTTTATTTCTGTCCTGAAAGAAGGTGATTGTTTCCTCGAGCAGAATGCAGGAAAAGTAGGAAGCTGTAAATTAGGGCAGGTAAAACAAAGCTTTGCTAATTTCCCCCCCCCCCCCCCCCATCTAGGATATCTGTTCCTTTGAAACTGGATTTTAATCATCTCTGTGGATTTAAAACAACCACACAGTAAAACAGTCATTAATTTAATCTGGCTGCACAATCGTACTGTGGATAAGCAAAATCAGAATTTTTGCAATGAGATCTATACTAAATGAGGTCTGGTTTACACATAAATTTCCACTGGCTCCTGTGTATGCAAGACTTTCAATGGATTTCAGCTGTTATCTGTTAAACAGGGATTAATGCCAGTTTGAAAAATAAGCAGGAAATCCTCAAGAATTATTCACTTTTCATCTCTGATTATTCACCCATAAAGTCCTTCATAAGAGAAAACATTTGGACTGATCCTAGCACGGCTTTAACCTGTATTTCCCTCTAAACAACTTTTTGGGAAAACTGTCACAAGGCTTCTTAAGAAGCTTGAGTTGGAGTTTCCTGCAGTTGAAAGTGAAAGTGAGGTAGGACCAGGATTCCAGTTCGTGTTTCTCTGCTGGGATTGGGAATTCCTGCTGGGATGCTGCAGGGAGATGGAGAGAAATGAAATGGCTGAGCTGTGATAATGGAAAACTGGGATCCTTCAGTGTGAAGTAATGAGAACTGAAAAATCCCACCACAAACCCCAGCCCAGTGTTCTGAAACATGGGTGATTTATTGTTTGAATAACAGGAGCAAGGAAGAGATTTCAAAATGCTGTTTTATAAATACACTTTCTTTCCCAGCTGTGGTGTTGTGCTTGGGACCTCCATGTTGATACAAGTCCTGCCAGAATATATTTGTACTTCAAATGCAAATGTGGGTGTGAAAGGTCCTTCTTTAACTTACTGAAAAAGAGTCTCTAATACAAGTGAAGGGCCTGTTTTCATCTAATAAATGCATTTATTCCAAACAGGACAGGCAGCAGGAGTTTAGATTAGATACAAATTACCAAGTCAGATACCACCCATCTTTCTATTTTTAAGTCAATTCCTTTCCAGCCACAAATGTATTATCTTTCGCCTCTGTACTCCTTCAAGTAAGCAAAAACAGAGAAAAGAAACCCCAAACCAAACCCAGAAAACCCAAAGGCAAAGCACACATGGCACCAAGAGCTGGGAGCATCATCTGGAGCTGCTGAATAGCGAGTGAATGTCACAGCTGTGGCCTTGGCATCCCAGGTGTCACCAAAGGAACAAACAGGGAGCACCATGGGCTCTGGGGGCTTGTGTGCCTGAGGTTTTGGTGTTTGTGCTCAAAGTGAGCCCTACAGACAGCACTGTAGGATGGGAAGGAGCCTGTCAGAGCAGGGGGTGGTGCCCTCCTGGCACACCCGCAGACACCTGCGGCTCTGGCCAGTGCTGGAAACCAGATCCTGCTGGGCTGAGCACCCCTGGAGTGCATGGCCACTGTGGGATGGTGATCCCCTCTTTGCACTGGCTCAGGGTCATTACACAGCCTTTTGTCTCCAGTTCCAGGCAGAGTTTTGGCAGATTTAGGGGTTTTTTTGCCATCTTCCATGTGCTGGGATCCACACGAAGAACGCTCTGCTGGGATCTCTGGGTGCACTCAGCCCTGGGTCTGTGTTTATAAAAGACTTCTCAAACCTTAGGGGAAAGAAAAAATATCTGTTTGCAGAGCTTGTCTGCTCAGTATTCAGAGAAGTCATGGATCCATCTCCTCCAGCTTCTCCTTTCCATCAGGAATAAGAGGGAGCACAAAAGGCCCAAAGCACCCTGCAGGTCTGTATGAAGCTGTCTAATGCATGAGGAGAGACAAACATGGGAATGGAGAAGATAAATTCTTACTGGGTTGAATTAGATCTTTTGGAATATCCTCGCTCCAGGAACAGCAGCAGCCTGATTCCAGCACACAAACCCCTCTTTGCTTCCAGCTTTCCCTGCTGGAAATGCTCTATATTATTGAGGACCGCACACTTCACTAGAAGGGAAGTGCAGTTTGTGATGTTGCAGAACAGAATTAATGCAAATTGTGTGCATAATCCCACACGAAAGGCTTGGCTGCCTTGCACCAGAGCAACTTGAGCTGTATTTCCTATCAACACAGTCACTACAAATCAAGGAAATTGCCAGTTAAGCCAACATTAACATCCAGACCAACCTCAGCTCACATGCCTCCCACCCAAACATAATACCCCAGCGCTCTCCCGGATTTCTCAGCTCCATAACAAACTCCCTTTCATTTCTAACACCCGGGGCTGGAGCAGCAGTAAAAGTGTGTCTGCTGGAGGGAATCTTGCTGAGCTCAGATGTGAGCTGCTGCAGGAAATGCCTGGGTGCAGCGTGGGTGGCCTGGCCAGGCTGGGCTCTGCCAGACTCAGTGGTCAGGGCGAGGGGAAGCTTGGAGCACTTTTGTCTCCAAGAGCAATTTGGATTTTGTGCCTTGCTGCTGGTGGGGTTGAGTGTTTTGCCTTCACTCTTCTTTCAGAGAATTAGAGAAGCTGAGCTGTGCCCTGGGGGTGCCACACGGGCTCTGAGGGTGCTGCCTTGTGAAAACTCAGTTTCACAAATTTCCACAGGGCCAAGCCTTTGGCCTCTGAGCAAGGAGCCAATCTCTTGGATTCCACAATTGCCAAAGAGGGAAAACACTCAGGGTACCAATCTAGTGATGGAATGATCCCATAGAAAAGCCAATCACACTTCACTTTAAACACTTTACAGTTTAATACCAAAATTTCCCAAGTGTTACAAGGTAGGAAATCAGTGGTAGATGTTTCAAATGTGTGCTCTTGGTATCTGGGGCAGCAGAGGGAAAAGCAATTCTTGGTATCACCTGTAAATAAATGAAGGCATGGACACTCATTTATGGCAGAAATGAGATAACCATTTATCCTCTGAACAAATGTCATGTAAAACATGGGGACTAAGTTCTCTTCCTGCAGGATAAAAGACTTCAGTTGTGCTTAGTTTGGAGAAATATTGCAACAGACCTGAGTGGAAATTCTTGTTTTTTCTTTAATAGATGGGTACCTTGAAAATTATTTAGGACATCACTAGCTAAAGTCACTTTGTACTTGATGTTAGCTAAAGGTCAGAAGGTTACTTTGGGTGATAACGTATTAAATTTCATTAATAACATAAAAATAAATCTGTAGTTTGTCACTGTAATCTTAAATTCTGCCATAATGCTGTATCTTTCTTATATATGCAAAATTACTTGTTTTTGTTTTGATAAATTGGTATAAACTTATGGCAAATTGACTTCAAATATCTTTAAATATCTTTAATGTCTTTAAATATCTTTAAAAATCTTTAAATATCTTTAAATGTTTAAAACTGGGTTATGGGCTGAGACATTGTGGGATAAAAAAGCAAATAGCAAATGTAAGTTTCTGTGGTTCTGCTGATCTCATTGAATCATTTCAGTACCTCCACCACTGACCTGTTTTCAATGAACCTGGTACCTCATTTAGTGTTTCATTTGAAAGCTCTCAACTCTGCTTTTCACCAATAAATCAGGCAGCTTCTGTAGTTTATAAGGAAGATGCTTCTTCAGGATTGTTTTGGTATGGGCTGTTTTGGCTGGATTTCCATAATCTCTTCTTCCAAAAATTGCTATTGTGGAGACATCAATCTTTTTTAGACTGGCTCTTGCCCAGGGAAGAGCATTTTGGGGTTTTGCTGTAACATTCATCACTTCAATGCTTCATATTGGTCACACAGTTCTCAAATTTAGTTGGAATATTCAGAGTTTTCAGATGTTTTTATAGATTTGTGTTGTAATACTATCTTAATATATTAATACTTAAGTAGTAGTACTGTGAATATGATTTCAGTTGAAGTCCTGATTCATTTTTATGATGTGAACCCCTTTCAGTTCAGTAATTTTCTGTGTTTTCTTCTGTTTCTAAACCCCAAATGTAAGCCACACTCAGTGTTTTTTTTAGATAGACACTTTAAGCCTCATGTTTTGCAGCAATTAATCTCTTGTGCTTTTGTGTTTCTTTTTCTTTATATTTTTACCCAGGGATGTTGCTGGTCACCACTGACACATTAGGCCATGATTTCCATGTTTTTCAAATCCTGACACATCCTTGGTCATCATCACAAAGTGCTGTCCATCATTTGTACACACTTCACAGGGGAGAGACCGAAGCCAAAGTAAGTTCAACTCTTTGCTGAAGAATAATCCCCAGACACCTTATACATTCTGTGTATGTTGGCACTTTAATGTTTGTTTCAGCACACAAAGAGCCTTTCTTGTGCTCCAGCCACAGAAGGGATAAGAGCAGAGCATTTAACCTGGACAATAATAAATTCTTGCCCTTTGCAATGAGGTGCTGTCAGATTTATTCAGATCTGGCACTGCCTCCAAAGAGCCCTGATTATTGGCTGTGTTTGCACTTAACCTTTTCTCATGTAACATGTTCAACATTTGTCTCGTGCCTGTGAAGGAACTGTCAGCATTTGCCTGACTCTGGTGGTAAAAGCCACAGACAGACAATTAAAGAGTTGAAAGGAAGAGTTAATCAAAAGGCTGTGATTAACTTAGCACACTGGGGGAACCTGCAGAGACTCCTCAGTTTAACTCCCCTGTTGAAAAATCCCCCTCTCAGAGATGGAGGACTAAGTTAGGATATTATCCAAGGGTGGAAAAATCTGGAATTGTGTTTTGAGCAATGCTCAGTGAAGTGATTTGCTGGTGAGGTGGGAAAAGGGCTCTGCTCTCCCTGGCAGGGCTGAGTTCTGCCTGAGTCCTTCACGTGACACTTTTGGGCACCAGCACAGCCTCACCTTTGAGCACTGAGGAGCTGCTGAGGAACCTGCTTTAAATACAGGAATAAAAATGTCACCACAGGGTAAGAAATGAGTATTGCACTTGCTGATGCAATTGCACACACAGACACAAGCACAGACTTGTGGCAGATGCACAGCACTGTGACAGGGCCAGCCTGGGGCTCTGTCATTATCACCCTGGCACTGGGAGCTCAGTGCTTCTGCTACCTGATTACAGTTCCTTCAAACCTTTTGTTTCCACTGCAGTTGAGCAGTTTCCCTCAAGTTTCTCACTGTACCTTTGTAACAAGTAGAGTGTGAAAGCTGGATTGAACTAGCAGTGGTTGAGCAAGTTTTGATCTGGATTCATTTTTTGAATTTACATTTCTGGTAGTTTGAATACTCTAAAACTTTCCTGCTACCATTCTGGAAAAGTGGAATTGCTGTTACAGGCAATGGTTTGCAATAAGAAGGAATAACCAATCTGGAAAGTGAGAGGAAATGAAGGAAAACTGTTCATTTGGGATAATATATATAATACTAACATGTATTTTTATAAGTATTACAAAGAGCAATGTGTGTATACACATACTCTGCCATCTACTTGAGCATGTTCTATAATGTCTTTAATGTTTTAGAGTTATTTTTGTTCTCCCTTCATACAAAGACTCAATATTGAAACCCAAAGCACAGGACTTCAGTCATGAGGAACAAAGATGTTCTTCTGGTTTTTACAGCTGATAAATTTGTTTTCAAGGCACACATTGGAAACCAAACAGAACATGTTTTAGAGAAGAAACCCTTATTGATACATGTTTTTTTGGGATATAGTATTAGCATCTCTGTGAAAGCATTGCATTAAAATTCTCAGAATCAACACAGTAAAATTTTTTCCTAGTTTGCCACACAGTTTTCATTTGGGATGTGAACAGTATAGCTTTTGGAATGGCATAAAATGGAGAAAATTCTAACCAGTCTGAGGTGTGTTGGTGGATTTCACAACTCCCTGGATAGTTAAACAATATTGCATTGGTACCTGTGATTCTCAACACACATAGTTTGAAATATTTATATAATATGAGGGATAGTTTTACTTTTTCTTTTGGAATAACAGCACTTGTAGCTGTTCAGTGAGAGGAGAGTTTGCTGGTGCTGCTCTTTTGTTGTGTGAATTTCACATATGAGGAGCTTTAGACAAGAATTTTGGAGACTGTTCAATATAAAACTCTGAGTGCAGCCCACACTGGGAGCCTCTGTACCTCCTGTCTGGTTAGAACAGTATTTATACATTTGCTACCAGACCTTTTTCCTTTTTTTTTCCCCCCTGGTTTAAAACTAACTGTGAATCAAGGCCAATGGTCTTAAAGGTCACCTTCTGTACTGGAGCTATAAAAAGTTCTAATTTGTGTTGATGGACATGAGTGATTATCAGTGTCAGAATTTGTTTAGCTAGTACCCATTATAAATTGTTTAAACATCATCATTATGGCCACGGGATTTAAAATCCATGTGGGATTTTAATGTCCATGCTGAAATCAGCTCTGCTTTTGTACGTGAGGTTTTGGCTGACAGAACTTCACCCCGCTTTCCCCAAAATCTCCTTTTTGTGACTCAGATGAGGATGGGGTGGGATGGAAGGTGAACCTCTGCCTCAGAAGGGAATTGTGAAGACAGTGACCATGGGAGAATGTGAAGTGCTCAGATAATTCACTGAGTGCCAAGGTCACAGTGTTCAAAGTCACTGTTCTGCAAACACAGAAGTCCCTGTTTCAGTTACATCAGATTAAGATCTTTTAGCCTTTAAGTGCCACTTGTGCTTTAGATTTTATATTTTTTTTCCCTTAAGAGGACAAAGAGCAGCTCTGAGAAACACCAGGAAGGTCCATTGCCAGGGCTGGTTGTATTTAGCTGAGTCAGAGGGAGAACTGAACTTCTCAGAGGATCTGTGCTTGCACAGTTCAGCTGTAAAGAGGAGAAATGTGCTCCTGTGTGTGCTGCACTTTTTGGTTAGGGTACATTTTCTTGTCCTCCAGCTCTTGCATTGTGAGGCAACACTTACTGCACTCATATTTTTACCCAAGAGCATTCTGGAAGGTTTTTAATGAGGGCATAGCATGTTCTGAACTGAGGAAGCTCATTTACTTGCAGATGAAAGTTAGCCCATCACCTGATGATCCTTTCTCTTTGATCTGAAATTGTAAACAGCAAAAACAAAATCCCTGAAAACAGCATTATCTCAGCCTAGGACAAATAAACGTAACGATAGCATCAGCTGGCTGCTGGCCAGCTCCTCTGTAATCCTTTACTCTGTCAGATTTTTGTTATTCCCACTCCCAAAGTGCAGCTAGAGCTGACTTCAGCTGGAGAAGGTAAACAGAGGGAATGATAAAAACATTCCAGCCTGGCTGCCGAGGGACACGCGCGGTGTGACGCTTTTCCAGGGAATGTTCCAGTGTTCCACTGATGTGATTTCAGACTCTTCAATGGGAATGGAATCAGTTGTGATTCCAACTGTTCAAGGTTGTGTCCACCCTCTGCCCAGGTAGTGAAATACTGGAACAACTGCCAAACATTGGAACAAGTTCCAAACATTGAATGTGAATCTCCAGTTCCTTCCTGTCTGTGACGTGCTTGTAGTTGCAGTTATTGGAACAGTTTCTGGAAGGGAGACCTTCCTATTTCTAGGAAAGAAGCTGGGGATGGGCTTGAAATAACCAGGATTGTTTTGGGGAAGTTGGTCAGTCTGGGATGGAGCTGACAGGAAGAAGCTGCTGCAGTCAGAAGTAGCTTGGCTGCCCTGGGGAGAGGGAGCCCTGAGCAGCAGCTCAGTCCTTAACAGAGAGCTCAGCTCTGGTTAAAGAATCTCCTACATTCTGCCCTGGCTTTTACACAGAACTGAAATCACTGCTGAGGACTTGGGGAGACAGAGTTTGGTCTGATAAATCATATTGTGTAGACCATGATTTTATTATTTTTTCATTTATGTTTGTTGCTACATCATTTCCTTAATTTTCTCAGCCAAAAAAATTCACATACAGACCAGTTCTTTAATTTATTTTGACCCTTACCTCCTCAGGACTGCTGCTCTTTCTCATTGTTTAATGATACTGCTTTTTTCTTTCTGCCATCTCCCTGCACAGCATAATTCAATACTTGAGTCCTGTGCTTCAGATCAGGGTGTTATTTCTCTGTGACACAGCACAGTGATCATGAACAGGTCACGTTCCTGTTGCAGCACTGCTGGTCCTACTCTCCAAGTTTAATTAAATGCAATAAAATGCACAAGAATATACAGATTGCACCTGGTGTAACTCCACACGACTTACAGAGGGGTGGTAGCAAGAAAATAAAAGAATGCTAGGAAGATCAAAATGTAGTTTATTTCTTGTTATTATTGTTGAAATCCAAGGTTCAGCATTGTGAGGTTGGTTTTCCAGCTGCTACATGATTTACCTGGACACAGTCCTGTGCCTGTTTGAGCAGGGAGGTTGGATCAGATGAGCCTCTGTGGCTCCTTCCAACCCCCCATGCTGTAATTCTGTAACATCAGAAATTATTTTTTGATCTGTACAGTACTGAAAGCTGATCCTCAGTAGCTGTTGACGTGTGCTGTGTCCTTGGAGCACTCTGTATATTAAATTACCCAACTGTGTCACTCAGGGCAGGCTCTGAGTGGTAGCTACAATTTAATTCAGTTTTCTGGAGGATTTTACATCATAATGTTCTAAACACTGGGCAATAGAAAAGTGGAAGTTAGAAAGAATCACAGAGGAGTAATTGGAGGGGAGCAGGAGAAGACAGGAAGCACATTGACCTTTTGGAGTAAGTCCAGAGGAGGCCACCAAAATATTTAAAGGACTGGAGCCCCTCTCATATGAGGAAAGGCTGAGAGAATTGGGGCTGTTCAACCTGGAAAAGAGGAGACTTTGGAGTGGTGTATTTGTCACCTTCCAGGACCTGAAGGGAACCTGCAGGAAAGATGGAGAGAGTCTAGGACTGAAAAGAATTTGAAAATATCTTAAGGGTTCCCAAATTAAGCAAAATCTCAGCTCTGTACTTCCCTTTACTGGTCCAGAGAGAAGAGGATAGATAAAATTTTAAAATACAGACTTGAGTATTAAATGAGACATTGACCTTGAGCTATAGAATAAACTTTGCATCGTGAGAGATCTGGCATACTTTGTACTTTATTAACATATATCTGTAAACACTATGGGGTCTTGATTGATCTTTGGTATCTAAACATTACATCATAATTAACAACAAATCCAGAAATATATTATAAATACATGAAATAATAGTACATTAACCTAAAGAACAGCAATAAATTGCAACGCTTAGCATAAACTTGAAAACCACTAATGGGCCACTGTGCAGTTTGTTTATACACTGAGCAGTTGAGAACTCAGCATAATGTACAGGAACGTGGTGGGGAGCAGCACAGCCCAGGCTGTAATTTATAGGGGTTTATTCATGGACACAGCTGATTTTTGAAGTTGGTTCTGAGTCTGCCACGATGAGCATTGTCCTTTCAGCCTGTTCTCCTGGAGAGTTCTGGGCTCCTTCACGTTGCACAGATGGATCTGTGCTGGTTTGATGTTTAATTTACACCCTTGGAATTGGAAATATTCTCTGAATCACATCCTTGAACTGCCTGTGGTTCTGCTGCTCCTCTTGTATCTGTGAAAGACAAACGAGGCCGTGTTTGAGCAGCGGGTGAATCACGTGGAGCTCTTTGCTTCATACCCTGTAAATCTCAACTCATTGCACACTCTTCTGTCATCACTTTTTTCCATGTTATACTGAGCATTAAACCCTTCTGCCTTTGTGGTTTCAGCCATGTTTTAGACAACCATGGCCACTCTGACTGCAGCCAGTGTTTGTGAGCACTGTTTTAAAGAGAGCATTTGGGATTATGGCGTTCCATGCTTTCTTCCTGTAGATCAGGAATATTTTTTTTTCTGTGTAATGTTTACACTGAGGAAAAAAAACATCCTGTAGTGATTGTTTCCCAGTTTCTTGGCTGGGGCTGTCATTTGCCAGGGCTGTTGTGTGTAGTTTTTGAAACAACATAACCCTCAGGGTGCCAACTGGAAACTGAGTATTAAAGTAGAAACACACAGTTTTGTTGCATGGTACAGTGAGATGGAATTTTTTTCTCTGTCATCTCATAGTTCTCTTGTAACTGAGAGTGGCAGTTTCTACACAGTTCATATGTTTGGTTTTGACTGGGAGAATTTGCCACTTTAACAGCAAGAACTGAAATACTCTTGGTGCCATCCTTTTCCCTGACTCCACAGCCTTTGGGGTTTTTTGGAGCCCTTATTAATCCCTGTGGGGTCTCTAATCCCTTCTGAGCAATCTGTTAAGGTGAAACACTTTGTAAGCAAACTTGGAGCTCTGAGGGCTGCACTATGGGTTGGTCAGAGCTGGATCCTGAAGTGCCAGAGCTGTCAGGTTTTGGGGTCAGAGCTGGATCCTGAGGTGCCAGAGCTGTCAGGATTTGGGATCAGGGCTGGATCCTGAGGTGCCAGAGCTGTCAGGATTTGGGGTCAGGGCTGGATCCTGAGGTGCCAGAGCTCTCAGGTTTTGGGGAGCTCACTGAGCTGCATGGTTGGCAGCTCCTTTGGGGATGTCACCAGGACTGAAAGGAGCAGGTGTGTAGTGCTGGGTGTAGTTTATCTCAGTAATGTTGATGAAGCATTTTGTGTTGTGACAGTCTGTCAACCAAATATCTTGTCACAAGTCACAAGACTTAAAACCTTTTTTTATCTCTGAAGCTTCAGGGCTGCGTTGGAAACTTGCACTTTGATGAATACTTTGCTGCTTTTGTCTGGAATAGCTGGAGTGCATTTCTGGAATATTTGTCAAGATTTTATCAGTGTTTACTCCAATTTGAGTACCTAGTGTATTGTAAAACTGGCTTCAATGAAATCTTCAAGAATTTTATTTAGTTTATGCTGTTTAATAATATAATGAAAACTAATCCTTCGTCTATATGATTGTTTGCTGTTCTAAATCCCACTTGTGTCCATGGTTCCTTTTAGTCAGCTTTTACCTTTAAAAACATTTTTGCAAGAATTGTTTCAGGACTTTTTTTCTCTATGAATAAATCATTTTAACTTTGACTACTTGTTTTCTTGAGTTGTCTGCCAGGACGGGCTTGGAAACAAACTTTAATCTCTCTTTTAAAGCATTCCTTCGGGAACAAGAATTTGCTTTCCATCAAAGCGTTGTGTAAAGCACACTTAAAAGAGAATTAAATCCTTCTGGACTTCATATCTGAGATCTATGCAAGGAGTAACCATAGTGGAAAATGTTTAACTGTATTTTTATATTTGCTTCAAAACTGACCATTTTAAGCTAAAATAAGACTTGTGCCAGTATTTGTCAAAATCAGGCCCAGCGTTGAGATCTCTCTCTTTTCTTCTCATCCCTCCCTTTTCCCGTTTTTGGGCAATCTCTAAAGATTAAACAAGCAAATACAAAACATGTAATTGAAACAATTTCCCAGCTCTTTTTAGAACGAAATTCTGTTTGAAAGCTACACCAAGATCTTGTGGCTTTCTTCAGCACTTCACAGCATAGCTTGTTTTGATAACCTCAGAACATTTCGAAAAAGACCCAAAATTTGTGAATTACAGCGCATATACCGAATAGTAACACACACCAAAACAACTACACAACAACAAACACTAATACACACCAAACCTCAAATTATTGCCTAAACACGAGGGATTTCTTTCCCCTTTACAGTCCAGCTCGGCGTTGAGACACCACCCCTGTGCTGAGGTGTGCAGCTCAGTGACTCCATCCCCCTGTTTTGCAGGTGCAGGACATCTCCTTCAGCCACGACTGCCGCTGGGTGGTGGTCAGCACTCTGCGGGGCACGTCCCACGTGTTCCCCATCAACCCCTACGGGGGCCAGCCCTGCGTCAGGACTCACATGTCCCCACGCGTGGTCAACCGCATGAGCCGCTTCCAGAAGAGCGCGGGGCTGGAGGAGATCGAGCAGGAGCTGAGCTCCAAGCAGGGGGGACGCTGCAGCCCCGTGCCCGGCCTGTCCAGCAGCCCCTCTGGCTCTCCTCTTCATGGTAAATCTGTTTTTTTTTTTTTTTCTCCCTCTCCATCGTGAGGATGATGAGGATTTCAGAAAATGAGGCGCCGTGGGTGTGGTGTGAAAAGGTGTGATGCGTGCGGATAGTGCAGGAATGAGGCCGAGGTGGAAACACAATTCTGGTTCTGCAGGTTGCTTTAAGTAAATGATGCTATCACAGGTGTGTTAATAATTGCTGCTCAGCTGAAAGGTTGGGGGTCTTTAGGTTTCATACAGTCAGTGAACTGGTCTACATTCAAAGAGTTTTATTGCCTAAAATTCTCCTTGCTCATTGGCCTTGATGATCACAAAGCACATCTGGATATCTGCAATAAATACTGCTCGAGGAGAAATGTGGGGACAAGGCAGTGAGAAGCTGATGGCACTGATTTGTGTGTGCATTTTTGTGTGTGGGAACAATGAGACAAATAATGTGTAAAGGTAAAACAATCTGTAAGAATTGATCTATCTCCATCCTGTTCCTGTGGATGTATGTGCCTTGGAGAAACTTGAAGGATGTCAAGGGGAGCATCAAAAAATGATCAAAAATTATCAGTGTCACAGCTTTTCCAGTTTTGTCTTTTCTTTCAGCCTTCCTCTTTCATGAGGTCTGTGCTAGAAGCTGCTTTGTTTGCATTCAAGACTTGCTGCATCCTTATGCCTCCTTTCTGTTGAGAATAAGTCACAAGTTCCATGGAAGTGAAAGTTTGAAAAGCAGTTTGTTTGGGGTAGCCACCCTTTTCCAGTCTGAGAGTATTAAAAATGGCCAGGAACAGTCCCTCTTCCCCAATTATGAGTAGGATTAGGAGCTGTTGTGAAAGCCCAACTTTGTGCTGGGCTTTCTGCTATAGAGAGAACCTTTGTGGGATTTCTGAATCAAAGGAACTGTTTTATGACTTGGTGATTATTAAGGGAACCAGACTTGTCTCAGACCAACCCTCTCTATTTTTGCTTTTCTTTGGACTTCTCTGAACAAAGGTTTGTGCATGGCTGTTCTGGAACCATCCTCTTCTGCCTGGAGCCACTGGAAGGCACCCAAAATGTGCTCTGAACTTTCTTCCTCTTTGGAGACAGTTGTGTATCTACCATTTCACTTCCTCTCATCTCTGTTCAGCAGCTCAGCCTGAAACAGGCTGGGGAGTGCTCTAAAGGTTTGCTATGGCACATCCAGCTGCTTTTAACTGTGGACATCATGGAGAGGAGAGGAAGGAACTGTCAATTTGTGTGACTATCACCCAGCCAATTCTATTTTCTGTCAAGGGAAATGGCAGTAAGTTGTTGCCTTTACAGTAGTCTGAGGTGCATTTGAAGTTTTGAATAGATTTGACACTTTTTAAAAGGAAGAATCAGTTTCAGGATGCTCAGTGGTGGAGGTAGGAGACAGATGTGCATGGACCACTCACTGAGAGAAAGGCAGCAGCTTTTAGGGGAGTGCCTCAAGAGTTCTGGGGTTTCAGTTTCCAAATGTCTGTCTTGAAAGATAATAAATCAGATTTCTTTCAAGATCTCAGTGCATTTGTGACTGCTTGAAAATTGGCTCTGTTTAAAACAATCAGCTCCACTGGAAGTCTGCACATGGGTGCTGAGAATTAAGGCAGGAAGGTGACTTTGATTCCTGGAGGACTTCACACAGTTTGTGCTCATCACTTCTGCAGTGCAGAAGTTGGGCATGTGCTGTAACTGTGTGTTGGTAACTTGCAAAACTTTATGTGAACGTTTTCCATGAGAAATCTGTGAGGATTGTGTAGAGGAGTTAGCACAGATGTCTTAAAAAAATTAGGGAAAAAAGATAAAATAGTTGTGTTTGAAAGAATCCATTTGTAAAAATACTGTAATATTTTCTGTAATTTTATTGCTGCTTTTTCATTTCAGTAATCTTTCAGTTCCCCTGGATGAAGGCAGGCAGGATATTGAACCCTATTCTAAGCTTTTTTTATAAAAAGCCATTTATCATCAACTTGTAAAAAGCCCCTGAAGTTCAGAGTGACTTTCAGCAGAGGAACTGTGTGTGTGTGGGGCAGCAGGATTAGCCAGAGACCGATGATTATTTTAATTTGTGAGGCAAGATGTGTTTACTCAGATTGTAACAGCTCCTTACCATATTATAATGTTAAATTATTGTTGTTTGGAGGAGTCAGGGCAGTCTGGTGACAGAAGTGTAAACGAGTGCTAGAAACAGAAAAGAGCAGTTCTGGGTTTAATTCTTTGCTTTATTTCTAACTCGCTCTGCAAGCCTTGGTGAGTTTTATTCAGCTGATTTTGTCTGTCAGCTCTCTGCTGTGTGACAACAGTAATAATCTCTGTGTTCCCCGAGTGTGGAATGACTTTAATTTTGTTGCTTTCTTCAAGAAGAATAACTGTTATGTTCCTTAATCACCCCTCTAAGTGCAGCTGATTAAAATGGAAATAAAGCCAGGGACCATGTCCTGGAGAGCACCATTGCTCTGGGACAAGGTGTTGATTAAGTGACTGATTCAGAGGAGATCGTGGCAAACTGGAGGATTTTTCTGTGTGGAATCATATCATCACGATTTTTCTCTGACATATTTTCCAGTTTTCAGTAAACCATACATTAAAAAAACTGCTTTTAATCTTTCTGCTCAATTCCTTTTGCATTGCAGACTGCACTGGCTTATCTTCCCTTTTGCTTAGCAATTGTAACTTATTGATAATAACTTGTGATTAGCTTTCATTCTTGTAAATATTTTCAGAGCTCGGGCTCTGTCGTATTTTTCTCACTCGTTTTTTTTTCCCTCCTGGTTTCAAAATGAAACTGTTTGCTGTGTATATAGTAGCAAGGCAATCTATTTACATTGTGTTGGAGCACCCCAGGACTGTTTATCCACACAATGTCAGCCTTTGCTGGGGGTAGGGATGATTTCATTTCCAAATGAATCATTGTTTGGCTTTGTTCTTTCCAGCAGAATTGAGTAAACTGTTAAATAGAGGATGATAAAGAGATATTTCCTTTGCACCTTGTATAGCCGACAGAGATTTTGTTTGGGCTGTTCTGTCTCTTAATGCAGAGAGCTGTATTTTTGTCATTCCCTTGGATTGCCAGAGTGTGTTGTGAGGAATATCTGAGTTATGTTGGGATCCTTTTATGGGCTTTTACTATTATAAGACTATTACATCAGTTGGTTGTTGGGGTGAACAGTAGGGTAAAATCTGGCTTTATGTGACCATTTTACCTGTATAAAATTGGGTTTGTGGTCCTTACCTGTCTCACAGGTACACTGTGAGGATTAAGGGATGAGTAGTTAAAGCAGAGCTGTGTCCTTGCTGATGCAAACTTCTCCCTGTTCTCTTCAGGACACCCACATGTGAATAGCAAAAAGCATTTAGCTGTAAAAATGCAATGCTTTACTTGGAAGGTTAAAAACTACATACAACCCCAATTATTTTAATCCTGCAAGTTAAAATTTACAGAATGTTATTAATTCTTGCTCTACCATAAGTGAAATAAAGTCTCTCTAGCTCTGCTCACTCAGTTTTCTCTGTTGCTGGTTGCAGGAATTTCCAGTACTAGAACAAATAATAATCCAGCAAGTTAACATTGGATCTACAGCTACACATCCACACCTACTAAAAATATTCCATAATAATATGATACTCTCTGAATTTGCCTTGCATTTCATTGGGGATTGAAGTATTTATTTAATAGCCAGAAAACTGTTCATAGTACGCCGTGGTTCTGTTTCAGATTTAGTACCAGTGCTGAGAGGGAGTATATAAATTTAGAATTATGAAAAAACCATGTTGTTCTTGATACAGCATGTTCAGGCTTGTATTTATTGCTTTATAAATATTTTAGCATGGCACATTTACAAAATCTTTCTTAAGTTTAAAAATCCAAAGCTTTTCTCTTGCTTTTCCTTCATTTGTCACAATTGCAACGTGATTAAAATCGGAGCATAAAACTGGAAGTTTGATAAACATGCAGCCTGAGATGCTTTACATATTTTCACGTTACTTTTCACTATTTCCCAGAGTGAAACTCCTTTTACTAGAAGAATTCTTATGGGAAAGCAGAGTTGAAAGGACTGACATCATCAGCCCTTCCTGAAAAACAGATTGGTTTCCTTTAAGTAACACTCACTTAAGAAACCACCTATTTAGAGAGAGGCAGACAAAAATAGTTTCAAAGAAAATTAACTGTATAATAACTTAAAGCACTGGTGGGCAGTTCCTTCGCGCAACGCTGTGAACACGAGCTGAAAAGGCTTCTTGGAAAACTCTCCATTAAGTTTAATTTTTCTCTTTGCAGCGTCTCAAGTTTGCGGGGAAACAGCAGAGCGAGCCGCAGCACCGGCCCGCGTTGTTTAACGTGCTTTTAACATTCCTATCGCGTCATTTTCGTGTTTCTGCAACGCGTCACACTCGGCTCTTTTTTTAAATTTAAGCGTATATCGAATAATTTCGAAACAATTTCTCGTAATTCCTTTTGCAGCCGCATTTCTCGGCGGAGGTTTCGGCCCGGGCGCGGCGCGTCCTGCAGGGGGCGCCCTCCCCCCGGCCATGGCGCCTCAGGCGGGGCCGGCCCTGAGGGGGACGCGGCGTGGAGCGCCCGAAACGCGCGCAAATGGTGGTGGAGAGGATAAAACCTGCTCTTTTTCACTGATACGGCTACCGAGCCGCCTCGTATAGGGGTTATAAATATTTATTTATTCGCAAATGTAAACCCTCCACGTTCTCTGTGCTGCCCGGAGCATCGAGTGTCTTCGCGCCTTCACCTGAAGTTCATCTTCATGGTTTTAAGGCAGCTGGGGAAAAAACCAGAATTAATTTACCCGATGGGAATTTTCTGCTAATGACTTTTAGGGACCATTCTGTGATTTTGTGATGATTCTTTCTGAAGCAGTACCAGTGCTGGGGATGGAAGGCCCCTCGTGTAAGGCTGGGAGAAAACGTGGGAAGAGGTGGAATCACCAGTTTGGGAACCAGCCAGAAACTTACTATGTTTGCTGGGGTTTAGCTGCCTTTTTTTTTTTTTTTTTTGGTAATGGGTAGAGAATCAGTGGAGTGAAAGAAGTGGGTGGTGTATTTTGGATAGTTTTTGAAGTGGAAGGAAAAGATCCATTCCCTTCAGATAAGTAGGGAAGTAGACTGATAAATTCTGTCACAAGGGAAGTTCGTGTCTGTACATCAAGTGTTTCTAAAGCAGGTTTTTGTAAACAGCATAGATCGAAGACTGGGGCATGTTTGTGTTGGTATTTGAAGGAGAATTTTCAAATATTCTGGATAGATTGAAAATTGAAGGAGACAGACATCAGAAGGGAATTGCAGCTGTGGAGATAGGGAGTGTAAAAATCTATCAGTGAGTGATTTAGCACAGCAAATGCTGTAGCAGTGGTCAGGGCAAACTGTTCCAGAAAGGTTGTGGGTAGACAGACAGAGGGGAAATAATCAGCAGTGCACAGGAGACCGTGATGGCAGAGATGGATCACGAGGGGAAGGGAAAGGGGAAGGCAGAGAGGAGTGGGATTGCCACAGATGTGAACGTCCCACTGAAGTTTTCCTGTCAAGATGGATGATTTCAGTCTTGGTAACATCAAATGGAATGAAATTTTGAAAGGGTCAAGTGCTGATGTGTCAGAGTCAGGTACTGAGGGAGTCCAAGAAGTGGTAACTGGAATTTTAAGTGTTTGTCTGAAAACGACCTAATGAATGACAGCTTGTAATTCTATGGTTATTTCAATTGTTCCTTCGATCACTCCCTCTTAGTTTACAGTAAACCCATGTTTTTCCATCCACAAATCTCCCAGCTAACCAGGTACATAAAAGGCAGGCTAGTGCATTTCCTTTTTGTACACTGCAAGAAGTAATAACATCCTGCAGCTGATGCAGTTGCTTTGATGGGGTTGTGCAGTTGCCAATTGGAAATTGATAAATAATGATATTAAATTGATAAATAATGATCCATGAGAAGGAACGTGCTCAACTTTACATCTTCTCAGCGTGTCAGTGCGGAGGGTTAGGTACACTTGTGTACAGCTGAAATGAGTGTGATCAGCATAAAAGCCATGGACTGAGATTTGGAGTAACAGTCCAGCTGAAAAGAGCTGGTCACTGAAGGAGTGACACAGGAAAGATTCTCTGCATGGTTCATGGCCAAAGCACAAAGGGGAAAGGCTGGAATTAGGTCAGGAGAGTGGACATTGCAATCCAGATATTCGTTGGTGGGTCATGGAATGTGAGTGGTTCAAGGGAGCTGCCATCAGTGAAATGACAAAAAGGAGTTTAGCTCACCTGATACAAGCCTGTAATATGTTGGATCAGAAGGTGAGAAAGTAGAATCTAGAGTTTTTCAAGAGACTGTATCAGCTGAAGGAGGAGGTTTAAGTATGGAGGGTGTTGCATGACAAGGGAGGTTTGGCATGAGGGAAGGTGAAAGCATGTGAAGCTCCATGTAAGTAACCATTGAGGGGAAGGAATGGGGCAAGACATGGTGGGAACAATCATTTTATCTGATGGACATGCTGAGTTCAAGGCCAAACACCTTCTGCTTCCCCTGGCAGTGAGTATTCTGGGAATCCAGGGCTGCTCCCTCGTGTCTGCAGCCTGAATCAGGCTCCCTGTCTATATGATAGGTGATGGATTATACAGTAAATGGGTGTTGCCCTTGCTGCCCTTTTATTTTTTTCTAGTTTATTATTCTTAAGTAAGGCATTTAATCAACTGTGCATCTTTGGTAGCCTGAAAAATGTAAACACTTTATGGAAAGAAACGTAAGCATTAAGATTAGAAATAAAATATACTTCTATCTTTTAAAAGGTTTATCTTTACCCTTAAATATGCTGATTGAGCTTATTCTTTTTTGCTTAGCCCTTGTGGGCTGTTAAAATCAGTTGCTTTTTCCCATCTCAAGGAAATGCATCTTTGACACTTCTCATGACCTGAGTCACGATGCTGTCACGGAGCCAGAAAACATCCTCAGCGGTCATGGGTAAAAGAGCAGAGCTGCCCAGGGTGTGTGGTGGGTGCAAGAGGGACAGATTGCCTCAGTTCCTATCCTATGGGTGTTTCAGACAAGCCATTTATTATAATTACCCATGGATATTATTATCAAGTTCTCAAATGCAGTGGTTCTCAAGGCACTTTTTTTTTTTTTCCCACATAGCTTTGGATAAATCTCGTGTGTTCAACCCGGATTGAATTCAGATGCTAGAATATTTGTTCTTACGGTTGCAACTGCAAGGAAAGTAAGGCAGAGGTGGAAAGGTAGGGATAAAAAAAAAACCACAGATGCATTAATATTTAGTTTATAATCAAAATAAATTGTAGTAAGCTCAGCCCTTTGGTTAAGAGCTTTTAAACTTTCCCTGTGTCCTCACCGAACACATTTGCACACAGAGATGTCCTTCAAAAATTCCCAACCCAGTTCATTTTGCAGTTTCTAAGACTGGTGGATCAGTTTTTCTGACTGTGCTGTCTCAATACAAAAACCATTAAGCTCATAAAGATAATTTTATTCTATATCATTTGGAAGAGAAGTCTGAGACACCGAATTTTTCCAAAGTTTACAATGCTGAAGCGTCTCAGAGTTGTCCCTGAAAGAAAGCTTTGAATTGAAATCTGTGCTGATCTGAATTATGATGGATGGACACGACAAGGGGCAGCAATAGTGCATTCTTGTTTTCTCAAGCGCTTCATCATTCACCAGCAGACAGTGTTTGCAAAATTCCCATGTGCAAGAAATCGGAGCAGCAGAGCCTCTCCCCAGCCCCGGAGGCTGCCTGCACGATAACCTCATTAGTGCAGTGTTAGTCTGAGCTCAGAGTCCTGTCCTCTCAGGAGTTTGCAAACTCCAGTCCAGAGCTCTGCTAGGTGGGGAGGATGGCACTGCTCCTTCATGCTGGTTTGCAACATATTCTGCAGCTACACCCATAGCAGTTATAAAAAACTAATCTTGCACTTTTCCCATCTGTGGAGAGCTGAAGGTGCAAGATGTGTTTCAAAGAGAACAGACTGGGCCCTGGCCTTTGCTGGAGATGGCCCAGCAGAGGGTGGCCAGTTTGGCTGTTTTGGCTGGTAACTCTATCTGGAGCAGCCCAGCTGAAGCGCTGCCTGCGCAAAGCCCGAACCAACAGCTGGCAAACCAGTTGGGTTGGGTTTATTTTGAGTTTTGCCCATACATGGGCTTGAGGCTTGCACAAACAGTATTTTTAGTTAAATAAGTCCTGAGGATGATTATTATGCCAGACGTGTGTGTGTGGCGATGGAGGGGTTGTTTTCTAAGGAAATCCATCTTTGTCAGGTAGAGGCACAGGCAGTGAAGGGTCATGGGAGTTCCTTCTCTGCTGAGATTATTGGGTATCAGTGAGTGGGACACTTCATAACTGAGGGATAAAGTTCCTGAAACTGAAGATAGAAGAAGAGCTCCAGAAGGAGGAAGGGACTGTTATGAGGCCATGTTCAGATTTTGAGTGGATGTTGCTGAAGTTCAAGGAGCTCGGGTGAGAGGGCAGGGGACTCTGTCCCAGCAGTGACCGAGGCACTTGGGCTGGCGCTTGCGTGTCTCTGCAGAGCACTCTGACTTAGGAGCTGTCACCATCACATGCCTTGCCTGGATGCAAACAGAGAGCAAGCTCTGCTTTCTTAGGGTGACGTGAGATTTAGTGCAGCTGTGTTTCCAAAGGTTCCATATCAAACAGATTTAAATGTTACAAAAACAACCGGTTGTGTTATTTTCTCCCATCCATTCCAATGGAAGCAAGATAGTGATAGGTTTAGCTCTGAGTAGCTACATGATGTATGTACAGTAGCTAAGACATAATATTCCTCTTTTAATGGGTCTAATTGTACTGGAAATATTGAGGGTTAGGGTGTGAAATGAGTTTAAATTTGATAGGACACAATTCAAGGAAATGGCAATGTAACTTTAATTGAGAGTCGATCGTTAACTAAAATAATTCATTTCCTGACTTTTTCTAGGAAAACGTCTAACATTTTACAAAGAAAGATAACACATGTTGGACTGAATAAAACAAAACACGAGAGAAAAAGGCCCCTTTGGCAGTAATTAGGGCTCGTGGTGCTGGGTGTGTTTCCCGGGCCAGGACTGAGTTGGTCTGTCAGGCTCTTCCAAGGGCTGGGTGAGCCAGCATTGCTTCCGCTGGGTTCTGTGCTGGGGTCACAGGCAGCGTTTCTCACCAGGGCGCTGCTGTTTCCTCTTCCGACTCTAGTAGATTACAGATTACACTGGAACATGTCTGAGGAAAGGTCAGAAACGAGGGTGAAAGTCTTGGAACTGAAGCTGGGAAGCTTTCCATTCTCATCCGGGAAACTTTTTGTATTGAATAAAAAGCAAAGGAAAATAAACCACCACATCCATGACACTTCTGTTTTTCCTGCCTTTTTTTTTTTTTTTGCCTACCAGTTAGAAAGGATTTTATTTTCCTTGCATTATACAATTAGGGAATGTTTAGCTGAGGAATCCTCAGTGTTACAGTAAACAGAAATAATGGCCAAACATGGTTCATTTTCCTGTAGCTTGGCCTCCACATGATTGCATAGCCCGGAGTTACTGTCTTTTTATTTACCAAATTATAGATGTTTATATGTAGTGTTAATGTCAGTAGACTTCGTGGTACCCTTTGAAATGGAGTCTGTTAAATACTGGAAGATATAAAAGCTAATCAAGTGGGGTTTGAATTTTAATGACACTGCATTACTAAGGTTTTGTATTGGAGTAATGGAAGAAAAATGGAAAAAATCAACATAGAAGCATTTTATTATAAGGCTGAGAGGTGCTTGATACCACTTTAGTTTTTCAAATTAAGTGTAGAGAGAAGCTAAAATCCTTCTGATCATTACTTTCCTACCAGAAAAAATTGTCTGGGCCCAGTCTTCTTTGCTTTGTTCACTGACAGTTTACACCACAGCAAATCCTGCAGTACTTGGAGACTTATCCAACACATGCTGAAATTTAGAAGGGTTTCATTTCAGTTTGTTGACAAGTTGGAGTTTGCATCCCTTAGGTGTGAGGCTGTAGTTTTGGTTTTAAGCTGGGCTGTGATTTAGGAGTTCGATTTCTGTGCACAAATGGGATCTGTGGTACTGATAGATTCAAACTCGGTTGAAATCAGATAAGAAGTGATTTGGTTGCATTAATGTGGGACTGTGCATGGACTAAAGAGCAGAGTAATGGGGACTTCATCCACATCATTCTTTCAGGATCCTATGAAGTCTTTTTGTCACACCATGTTGCTGCTGAACACAGTCCTTGGGGCTGGGGAATGTCCCTGCCAAGCTGCATTTGGGTGTATAATTGTGTCAGTAGTAGTGCCAAAAATCAGAGTGTTTCTCCTCCTCTCTCCTCAGAGATGATTTCTGACAGCAGTGCCCTCAAGTGCTCCCCTCAAACGCTGACCAATTTGAAATCTGGCCTGAATTCATCAAGGCTCTTAGCTGATCAGAAGAGGACACACAGCTGTATTAATTGCCTTCAGCTGATTGATTGCTTTTTGAACAGTGCAGAAACTTGCAGGTCTTGAATGTTTTCTCCTTGATGTAGCTTTCCTTTTTTATCCAAAAATACAGTTTGAAAACTTTAAAAAGTGTGTTTGATCACATGTTTGAATCTCATATTCAGGCCTAAAGAGTAATTTACAGATTCCACACTGGAGGTGTGTGGAGAGCTGAGGGTGTCTCTGCCCAGGGGCTGAGGAGGAGGCGCTGCCCTGGGGCCCGAGCCTGTCCGGCCATACCTGGGAGCTGCTCCTGATGGCTTTTCCACAGATGTCCAGCTTTGTCAAAACCCACTAAATCTTGTGAAGTTTATTTTCCTTATAGCATCTGTATTTTATAATGGTGCTTTTAATTTGTTTTTTCTTTGCCTGCTGGGATTTCTTTTGTCCGGCACTTGCAGGCCTCCCTTTTTTCCTGAGTCTGGCAGTGATGGTCGTTTTGGGAATCCAGCTCCCCCCTTGGACAACAAAGCCCATTGTTGTTTGCTTTCTTCACTTTTATCCTCAGCTTAATCCATTTCTCCTTTGAGTGTCGGTGGAATGAAATGTCTGGAAAAGAGTGGCTCAGGTTTTGGGGGATGAGATGATGGTGGTTTTGCAGCAAACAAGTCCAAAACCAATGGATTGGGTTTTCTGTGTCTCAGTAGGCAAATGTTGGCCCAATGTAAACTGCACTTGCAAATAAACTTGTCAGACTCCAGAGCCAGAGCATCCTCAACATTTTGGAAGTCCCTTAGTAAATTATTAAGAGATTTACCAGCCTAGACTGGCTCTAATGTATCCCATGCACAGCTCTGATAAGAGAATTTCCTCTGTGGCAGCCCATGGAAAGACAAATCCTTGACCCCATGCCTTGCACGGGGTGCTGAGGGCTCTGGGTGATTACAGCAAAGTGCCTCCTTGCTCAGGATGCTCCACTGGAAATGATCCTTGAGAGGACACGTTTGCCATGGGATTGTGATGGTGATGATTGATTGCAATAAAAGCATTCCTGGAGTAGTCTGTAGGATGAGATCTGTGTGTCAGCCTCCAGCCATTACAGTTAAATGCACTGTCCACGTGTCAGGAGGTGACTCGAGTTCAGCATTCTGCTGGATGAAAAATACTGGATATTTCTACCCAACTTCAGCTTTGGCTTGTTTGTTGCTTGTCTTCTGACAGTGAATCAACAACTGCTTGAGCTGCAGAAATAATGTTGATGCTTGACTGCATTCTTTGTGCTCTTTTGGCCTGATCTGACTGCCCTGTGCACACACAACTCCTGTTTGCTGCAGGAGTTTCCTGCTTGGAAGGGCTGGAGGAGCAGAAGGGTAATTTTTGGGATTCCTGGATGGATACAGCAACATACCAGAAAACTGGGGGGTTTTCTTTAGCCTTAATCATCCCCACCATCTTAATACTATTGCAGTCAGATTTACAAGAGCAACTTTCCTGTCAGAAATCATTTCTCTCCTCTTTGTAGCATTCCAACTTTTAATTTTTGACTGGTATCACTTTTAATTACAATTTTTGCAGTTAAACAACTGAGTGTTGCAGCAGAAAATGCAGGTTGGCAGGCAATGGTTATTGTGACATATGTTTGGTATTTACAGCTTTTCCATTTGTCACAGCAGAATTTTTTAATCGTGTTTGTGCTGTGAAGTGCTGTGTGTTATGAGGTCTGCTTTAGTTAATTTTTTATTGAGGTTAGTGTACATCAGATTTAGCTATACTTCCAAATGCATAGTTACAAATTAAGTGCTTGACCTCCTGAATGGTTTTTTTTTGGTTTCTTTCTCAAAGAAGAATCATCTTATATTTTAATCTCTTTCAGAATCTCTTGTACATGTTTTCATTTTTTTAAATTGTTCAGTACTTTTAAAAAATTTAATTATGTTTCCTTATATATGTATGAGCCTAAGAATTTCTAAAGATGTCATTCCTACAATTAATAAAAAACTCTGAAGGGATGAGATAATCCTGCAGTTTTCTAACTGCTCTGGGAGTCCTCAACTTGTATAGAAGCAGAGCAGCTCATCCTTGTGTAGGGAGGACATCTGTAAATCCCTCATTTCTCTGCATTCAAATATTCCATTGAATCAGCTGAAGGCTTTGCATGTGGAAAACCACATGCAGCTGGAGCAGAGGGCACTGAGACATGAAATGTGCCTTGAGAAGGGAGAGGGGCTGTTCCAGCCCAGCCCTTGGATCAGTAGTTCAGAGTTAATCATTAGATTCTGAACAAGTGAAAGAAAAGAAATTTCAGACATTTGGAGCCCCCCCAGTTGATACCATGGGTGTTTGCTGTGCCTGTGGGATCCAGGGAAATATGGGAAACACTTCCAGAGAGGCCTTGGCTGCAGGAGCAATGACTAATTAGACAATAATGCACAAAACTATCCATATGCCTTCCTGCAAGAACCAAAAATGCATTATTAAACTCATCTTTCAAAAAAAAATTAATTGCATCTCAGTCTTGTTTAAAACTGAGCTGGGTTTTTTTTTCCTTTTCCTTTTTCTTTGTATTCCAAGTTGGTGCAGGAAAATTGCTGTTAATGAAATCTGCTCTCTGGGAACTTCAATAGGCTTGTTCTTCATTAAAGCCTTGCTATTTCTCTTAAAACGTATTGATGGATGCTCAGGCCAGATACTTATCACAAAATACACTTTGTAATTTCATCATTTCTGTTATTGTGCTTCTCTGAGACACAGAGGTCTGGGGGCTTTGCAGAAAAACCCCAAATAAAACCCCCAAGCTCCCAGTTATATAGTATTAAAAGAAGGGTGAAGGAAGCATTGAGTGTCTTTAGGATGATGAGACATTCATTAAGATTTTTCCGCCTTCCTTTTCCTATTTTCAATCCATCTGAAGTACCATTAAAGCTTTTCAGGCAGCTTCCTGTGAGAAACCCTTTGCTGTGCTGTTTTTCTTCCTTGAAAAAAGGTGGCTGCTCTTGAGGCAGATTGTATGGATTTGGCCTGGGATTTGTATAATATCTGTGTAGAATGCATCAGTTGTTTAGGAACCTAATTCCCAATATGGTTCCCTTTTGATTAAGAACAAAGCCAGCGTTTCACAGCATTATAGGAACACAGAAAAACAAGTTAATGATCTAAACCTTTTAATTCATGGTTGCTTGTCTATTTAAAGTACTTTTGATTCTGCTATAAACAGACTGGCCCCTTTTTTTGTTTAACTTCTTTCTTTGGTTTCTTCACATTTCTTTCTTTACTGTCCATGAAATTTGGAGCTAGTTTCCTTTTCCAACTGAAGAATGAAAGGTTGTGACTACAGAGTGATACAGCGAGTAAGAAAGCGTATCCAAACTGGGCATCCATCCAGCACAGACCTCTTTGAAATCAGCTAAATTTAGGGTTGTTGAGGGCTTTTTTGTTATGTTTTCCCTTTCCTTTTTTTTTTAGTACCTGCGTTTCATTTTCATCTTTTTGAATGAATATGAAATTTGTTACTTTTTTGATACTTTTTTTGATTTTTACATCTAGTTTGGCGTGGCTTTATTTGACATAGTTACTTGATATTTCCCTCCAGCTTTAGTTCTGCAGATGATTATTCTGCGTGTCTTTATCCGTGGAGACAACAAAAGCGACCTTTTCAGGACTTCCAATTACCAACACTGTATGTGGTACTTTAGGAAAAGAATTCCCTTCCAGATACTCCATTTTTTTTTTTTTTTTTTTTTAAATAGAGAATTGGAATCCAGAGCTTGTCCTTCAAATCGAACTCGAAAACTTTTTGGTGAACAAAACTGCCAGGCAAGCAGCAGCAGCAGCAGCAGCAGCAATAATTTCCCTTGCATGGAAAAGAATCCTTCCTTTTCCTCATCTGTATAATTAGTAATTGCTTTTTCCACTGTAATTTATTCTTTATCTGAAATGAAGATTAATTTTCGAGATTTTTTTTTTGTTTTATTACAACAACAGCTTGTTTGTGGTTTTTTTGATGGTTTTTTGTGTCTTTTTTTATCTTATTTTGGGCAGACATAGCAATGATAAATGAAGAAAAAATTCCAATAATGTGTTTTATTGCACCTCTATCCCATCAAGGTAAATTGAACAGCCAGGACACTTACAACAACTTCACAAACAACAATCCTGGGAATCCTCGGCTCCTGCCTCTCCCAAGTTTGACTGTGGTGTTGCCTCTTGCTCAAATCAAGCAGCCAATGACATTAGGGACCATCACCAAACGCACAGGGTAAGTGGCACCAACCTTCCTGAGCCTTTATATGTGTGCAAATCATTTGTGGTATTAGTGAGAATTAGTTTTATTCTCTATTTGAATTTCAGAGTGTGTCATTTAATAGCAGCAGAAGGAGGGTGGGAGGAGAGGAAACTGAAAACATCAGATAAATAAATACAAGGTGAAAACAAACCTCTGTAAATTCAGGAATATTTATTTGGGTGGGTCAGAAAATGTTTTCACACCAGGAATTGGAATGAAACATAAGCAGAGCTGTATTCAATCAGAATAAAATATGGTTTTACTTTTTTTTTTCCAAGTTTGTTTATTTTGATTTCCAACCTTTTCAAGCAGAAATGATTTTTGACCATCAGAACTGGAAAGACAGTAAGCCAGGTTGAGCAGAAAGGCAAAACTTAATCCCTCTGTTTTCTTGACCTTATTTTTCCTCTGTTGCACTGTTCTGGACTGGGTAATTCATGTGTGGATTTCCTCTCCAGACTCAGCTGCACTTTGGTACTTCTCATGTGCCATGATAAAACACTTCAAAGTATTTCTTGGGAAAAGTTCTTCTAAATATATATGAGATTTTATGAGCTTCATAAATCATAACAATTTAAAATTAATTAATACTATCCAGCAGCTGACATTTTTCTCTTGCTAAACTTTAAATATTCCTTTATTGCAGTTAAAGCTGCAGGGTGATGATTATATTTTTCCTCTCTCCTTTTCTGGTTGTTTGAATTCCTGAATATTTTCCAGTTAAAATCTGATTGATCCATTAATTTTCAGAGAGCTTTTATATTTTTAAGAAAAGTAGATCAAGCATGTGGCATGTGGTTGGACAAAACAACTGAGAGTCCTACAGCTTCCTAACCTTTTCCTGCATTTTGGCAAACACAGGCACTGCCTGCTTTGCTTCAGTGCTTTCCTGCTCAAACCCTGCTCTTGAGGTGAATTTTCCCTTGTGTTTTCATGAACCAGGAATTATTTTTCAGGCGAGAGCTCCCGGGTTTTCCCTCTCTCCCTGTGTAATTCACAGATAAATGGAACTTAAGAAACAGTAAAGAAACAGTTTGAGGGTCATGTTGAGGTTTAGCTTCCTCCACAGACACATTTTAGTTGCTTATTTTTGGCTTTTTTCGTTTTCTGCTCAGTATAAAGTGAGTGAAAAAGATTTTGCTGCTGCTCAGGTGAATTTTGGAAGAATATTCAGGTGTGATGCTGGATGAGGATGGGAAGGGAGGTGGGATCAGGGGGAGGTTGTCACAGGGCAGGAGGTCACAGTTCCTCAGAGAGAGGAAATACCAAAACCTGAATACAGCCAATGAAGGACAGAGATGTAAATGTGGGCTCCCAGAACTGGAACAGACATTTAAAACCAGGTGGGACATGGCAGAGAAAGAAACTAAAAATTCACCTGAAGGCCAGAGGAGATAGACTATAGGAGCAGTGAGGAGAAGGATTTGGAAAAGCTTGGTTTACAGTTATAATTATTGCAAAATTCATTACAAAGGTTTCTTTAATGCTGTGTGATACCAGCAAACCTTTCTAAAATTATTGCAATTGTAATAAGTCTGCAGTATTTTATTTAATGTTTTATTCTTAAACATCTAAAGCATATTCGGAGTGCTCATATTTGTAGTTTTCCAGTAAATTATACTGTTCACAAACTGTCTCTGTTCCATTTTATGTAATTTTTAAAACTAATTAAATTTAAAATGCTCAGTGAGGCTTATGTAAGGGGGGAAAACAACAGTCATGGGAAATACCCTGCTGTGTAAATAGAGTTTTCATGAATGAGGATCATAATTTTCAGCACAGCCCACGTAGCCTTGTAACGCTAAGCCGAGAGCTTCCTTCATTTGTTCTGCATCCAAAATATTTGATGAAAGTACACAAAATTAACATGAAAAGCTGTTATTTATAAAGCAGGGATTTAAGAGGAATGCCTAGGATCCAAGAAGCCTGGCATGCCTAAAATGACCAAATTGAGACAGCAGCCTTAACTTAAACCTCCAGGGGGCAAAGCGTGTGTTTAACATATTTAACATCTGCCCTCATATTTCTGCAAACACATAGCACTGGAAGTCTGTGCAGTGTAAGATTTCGACAGGACAGGGACCATCTGCCTCTCTGGGAGAAGTGTAGGAGGCATGTATTACTGCAAATGGCAAAAGACAGATGTATTTACACCTACATGGTCAGCACCTCTAAGCAGTGCTGCGAGGAAACAAGGCTCTTCCTTGGGAGCAGCTGCTGAACCTTGCAATTGTGCAGCCATCAGAAAAGGAGCTGGGCTCAGCATCACTCAGCTCCTGCACACACTGCCCTCAAAGATTCCTCTCCCTTGCTTGTGACTTGGGAAGAATTAAACATTTCATCTGTTGCAGCACATTTAAGCAAGGCTCAAATACCCTATAATTAGAGGGCTGGGTTTGTCTGTTTTATTTGCTTTTAACATCAGCTGCTTTAATATTAAATCTTCATGAAGCCTTGTAGATTATATTAACCAAAAAATCGAGTTGGGGTTTGTTCTGCTGGTATCCAAGACAGCAAAATATTTTCCAGGTATTGAAAGGACTGATCAGTGCTCTTAATATCATGTGTCTGGAGCAGAGCTGCAAAGCATGTCATGTTGCTTGACAGGTGGAATGGCAGTAAATTTTTTAAAAGTGTTCCCTGTAGCCCTGTGGGAATGAAAGACAGAGTCTGGAATTGTGTCATGACTGTTCTGTTCATCACAGATGCTTTTTTTTTCCCCTGCAAACATGTAGATTTTGGAACATGTTCTGATCAGTCACTGCTCTCAATGCAAGTTCCATTGTCAGCATGAAGGATCTTGGAGCATCCCCTCTGCTTTCCATCACTGGCCTTTCCTTCTTCCCTGCCCTCCTCTTCTTCCTTTGCCTTTTCAACTCTCCCATTGTAATTTCTGCACCTTCATCAAGCACTTAATTTTTGTCCCTACATTTTGTCATCCCATTGACTGGCTTTCCTGTAGTTTGTGCTGTCAGCACATTCAGGCTTTCCCAGAGGGGCTCTAACACTAATGAGTAAGGAAGCTTCTGATGTTTTAAAGATTAGGGGGGGATGCAGGACAGCACAAGAGCTGGATTTAATAAATCTTTCTATATCCTTGCCTCAGTTTCCCTCTCAAATTTTTGATAGTATAATGCTGAATTCCTTGTCAAGGCTGGTGAATGGGTTAATTCATTGCTCATTTACAAAGAGCTTATAGATCAGAAAGGGGAAGAGCTGTATGGTCCATCTCATTGTCTATAACAGCAGTGAATCAGAACATTCTAGAATTCAGCTTTGTGCCCCACAGAACTCCATGAGTGTGCCCTGGGTTTGTGGAATGAGCTGTAGTTAGTTTCCAGTGGGGACATGGATGAGCTGCAATGGGAAGGAGGGAAAGAAAAGATAAAATAATTGCCCCAAAAGAAAAACTATTGTCAAAGTTGGCTCTTCTGACAGCAGCATTTGTTTTAACTTCCTCAAGGGACAGGGTCATTATATTTGTATCATACTTCACTCTCCAATTCATCCTTGCTGGAGTGAGCAGCAGGATGGAACCTGCATTAACTGAGTCTTGTCAAAACACAGAAATCCAGTGTGCCTTGCTGGAAAGGGATAAACCTGGTTTTTTCCAGCCAGGAGATTTAGATAGTGTATTTTTACACATGAAACTCTATCCCTTCTTCATCCCATCCCTCATTCCACCCTCAGTGAGGAAGGGGGAAGTAGGTGAAGTGATGCAATTTTATCATTTTACTTTTCTACGCACAGAAATTCACTGAGATATCTTGGGTTGGTTTCATCTCAGGGAACTTCATTTATCCCAGAGTCAGCTACTGTAGCAAACAAAAATAAGTGGTGCAAAATCACCACATTAAGGTACAATTAATCAGGACAAAATAACTGAAAAAATTGAGGAAAAAAAGTAAAATTAAAGAATTCAGCACAGTTGTCTGAGGCCAGAGATTCTATTTCTGGCACATTTCTCAGACGTATTTTATATCACTTCTAGTTTTTATAATACATTTTAGTAGCAAAGCAACTGCTGTAATGATTTGTAATTGATACAAAATGCAATTATTTGCACTGAAGTTTGCTCAGTTGGCACTGTTTGTGAAAGGATTCTCAATTTGGCATGATGAGGGTTAGAATAAATGGATATTGCACAGCTTATTAAAAACCTAAATAGTTTTATTAAACAAAACAACACCAAATCAAATTATTTCACTTTTCAATTTACTAAAACTCAGAATCAGGCAAAAAAATGCAAAAATTCTGTCAGAACTTCGAGTGGTAAATCATCTTCATTCCATGATTTCCTTTGGAATTTCTCCCTAGCTCTGGGAAGGGGAACCTGGGTGAGTTTTGCCTTGGCACTGCTCTCTTGCTGTCACCCAGCACAGCCATCTGGTGCTGTCTCTTCAAGCTTGGGTTATCCTGTAATTTGTGGATTCTCTATCTCTCTCCCAATTAGCATTCCATCCATATTATATGAAGGAAATAGTGGAAAACAATTGCTTATACAAATATAGGGAAAAGATGATCATCTTTAAAGAATCAGATCTTTTGAGCAGAAAGGAGATACTAAGTTGGTTTTCTCACATGCAAAAATTTTAATAAGACTCTGCTGTGGTCTTTGGAAGTGTAATTACATTTTCCTCATGATACAAAATTTTACATCCAAAACCAACCAAACAAAACCTTCAGTTGAAGCCCACCTGGGCCAATTTGTAATTAAAATAAAGAGAATTTCTTAATTTGCAAGTATAATCAGATCAATATAGCAGTTGTGGAAGAAGAAAAAGCTGGTGTTGTCTTCTGAAATGTTTAATGGGCTCAGTTAAGTATTATTTGCCTTGAAGAAAGAACTGAGGCAAAGAAGAAGAAGGAAAAAAGAGTGTTCAAAACATCCATGATCATCATTTAGAAACTGAATTCTGAACTCCCAGGCAGATCTGACCACTCTCCAATGACTCTTCAAATATACACTCAATACATTCTAGGTTTTAAATTATGTTGGCTTTGGGTTATGCAGGAGATTTAACTTTCAATTAAATATTTAAGCAGTGCAATAGTGCTGGACTCATCCTCTAGACTGGCCTTTGACTCAGGGACTGGATTTGCTGACTTTATAGGAGATCATTCAGTTCAGACAATTTAATTGGGTTTTAACACTGTTCAAAGATGATATATTAGGTCTAGAAGGGTGGTTGATTCTGCCAAATGAGCTCTGTCTCCAAAAATGTTAACTAATTTATTAAATTCAAAAATGTAAAGGCCAGTCCCTTATATGGAAGTAAAAAATATGGGGTTTTTTGGCCTGTAGTACTAATTAAAAACAGGGGATTCTTTCTGTAATATTCTATTCTTTATTGGATTTTTGCATCTTTGTATGTTGAAGAATATATCTCTTAGGTTTGTACCTTCACCTGAATGTTTTTTGAGTGGATCCCTTCATTCATTGATATTGTGCTCATGTCAGATTTAGTTCACTGAATTCTTTTTTATCAGGCTGGTATCCTTTTAATTGTGTTGGTCTATGGCTGAGTGCTTTATACATCCTTCAGTGCTGGACCTTTTCTGGTAATTCATTGCCTGAAAATATTTCAAATATTTCACCTGTTTCAACTACCCAGAACTTATGGCTGAGTCAGAGTATGAGAAGAAGACAGAACCATTGACATTTCCAAAATCAATTATTTAGAGATTTTATGGTTGATGTTACATCCCAAATGAGACCCAAAGAAGCCTTGAGCATGTGAAATTTGCCTCCCTTTGCTACTTTTCAGATTTTATGCAAATATCACTATGGCAATAGCTTTTTAAAGGGAGATATCCACTGAAAATTCCCTCAGATTAATGAGTTAAAAACTTTCCACTGTGCAAAATACTTGAACCAAACATGAAATCAAATCATGGTGTAAATTGTTGGGTGGGCAAAAGCACTCAGCTTTAGATCTGGTGATTTGAGCATCAGATACATCTAAAGTGAGTCAGGCCTCTCTTTCCTGCATCTGTGCAAGCTTTTGATGGGGGGAAGAAGATTCCTGGGTAAAGCAGCTGAATTTCATGGGGTGTTTCTGTCCTAGCAAAAGGCTGAGTGATTGTCCCTAAAGGTTCTGATTGCACCTGCTGGTTTATTTGACCTCCTGTCAGTAATTTGTAAGACTGCCCCACTCAGCCCCTCTGTGTTCTATGAAAAGCCCACCTGTGGCTGATCTGATGCTAATTCCCTTTTCCTGTCAGTTCTGACTCTGGCAGCAGATTGGAGGGAGCCCTGAGCTGTGCCTAACCCCAGCCCTAACTGATCCCAGCTTGCACTGATGTCCCCCCTGTCCCTCCTGGCATCTCCCAGCTCTGGGACTGTGCCCCTGGCAGCTCCTGCAGGCCACCAGCAAAGGGTTAACAGGATTCTCTTCACTTTCTGCAGAAATCTTAATAGCATGATGTACAGTGTACTTGTTGGGAATTGAGTTCTCATCTAATTTCTGTGCATTTTTCCCCTTTCCATGAAGACCTTACCTGTTTGGAGCAGGATGTTTTTCCATAAAAGCTCCTTGGTGAGTTCCCAGTTCAAACCCAGCATGCCTATATTCCATTTGCTGTCCTTGCTGAAAATAACTTTGTGCCTAGACTTTTTAATTTTGGATTAATGTTTTGTTTTTATTTGTGTACCTGCATGGCTGATCCATAGGTTTCCACCCACATAATTTCACTTTTAAGCTATGGATGCGTGTTCACCATCAAGCATTGCAAGGAATTGAATTCACTTTTTATTTTTTCCCTTTTTTTTTTTTACCTTTGAGAGTGCATTTAATTTTTAAGTAGCAGGGAAGTTGAAAAAATAAATTATTTCTAAGTGGGCAGAAATGATTGCAATGTCTTTCCAAACAAGCCTCTCTCTTTTTTTTCTATATTGCTTCCTTTATTATTGTAGCACTAAGTTGCTTACAGACAGAAAACATCGATGATGACCTCTGAAAAATAAGCCAGATTAGCAGTGAGTAGGCAGTAAAGTACTGCAGTGAGAGGTGGAGCAGTAAAATGGACACTGAAAAAAAAAAAAAAAGAAAGAAGAAAAGCTGATTACTCTGAAAAAAAAAAATCACAGAACTATCTGAGGTGAAAGGGACCTTCAAGATCATCTTGTTCCAACACGAGAAAGAGTCCTGTTAAAATTGGGATATTTGAAATAAAAGGAGCTTTCATTTTAATGTGAAAAAATGCAGCATGTTACAAGGATACAGCCAAGAGAAAAAGCAAATTTTGCAAGTGTGTTGATGTTGGAGTTTGGTTCAGTATTTGGGCAGTGCTGCATCACCTCAGTCACCACTTTGTAACAGGATTGGGTTTAGCTGCTGGAATTCTGGATAGTAAGAATGGAAGAAATAGGAACACCTTAGAAAATTAAAAAAACTTCCAGCAAGGAGTTTTCTGGGGATTTTTTGGATTTTTCTGTGGGTTTGGGATTTCCTTTTTGTTTTTAATTTAGCTGAAGATATCTATTAACTATGGCCACCAGCATCTGTTAGAATATTAGTGCATGGCTCTTGGGTTTGCTCTAGAAGTTGGCACCACATCTATCACCCTTAATGTCTCTATTAAAATATTCTCTTCAGGAAAAAAAAAAAAAAAACTTGTTAAGAGCTTTGGAGGACACAGAATTCCCAGAGAAGGAAAGGGAAGTTTTGGGAAGGAAAGGAAAAAAAATTTCCCTTATTTGTGGAGAATTTCTAATTCCTGAAGTACTTTCCTAAGAACCATTTCTAAATTCTGGTGCACCAGTTTTCCTGATGGTGATTTTAGGAGTGCCAGGGCTCTGAAGAGGAGTTTTGGCACTGGATTTCTGAGCAGAGGCTGTGTGGGTCACCCCTGCACCAAGCAGGAGACATCTTCAACCAGAAATGGTTTTAGATTGAAGTAAGATTAAAAGGCTGAGATTAAAGAGGGGAATATATGAAATAGGCTCCAAAATTGTTGCCTGTCTTTCACAAGACTCTTTTTGTGGTTTGTTTAATGCCAGTGCTAGCTCAAAAATATTCCTTGTTCGTCTGCAGAGAAATTAGGATAAAAAACACACTTTGGGTGGGGGAAGAAATCATGTTGTTTCCATTAAGGTCTTAATGAGACCTAAAATTCTATAAACAAAATGGATGTTGATTTGACAGCTAAGTGCCTGGTGAATAAAGGATTCTACCACTGCTTTTCCTGCTTTTTCTTGCTTTATTCATGACCTGACAACTGGAAACATCTTTGGTTTTGTGTTTTAGGCACAATGATAAATGAATTAACATTTCAGGACTTTGAGACAGATTTTTTTTTTTTTTTGTAATTTTACATGTAATTGCTAATTTCATGCAGTATTTTTCTCCTGATACTTTTGTTGCTGCTTATGTAGTCAAGATAAAACTTATTCCATCAGCAGTCATAGATGTTTCCATTTCAGAGGGTTTAGTGTGGAATAAGTGCTTTTGTTTTTATGGATCTCATATATTTGGAGCCCATTTGTTGGGAATATAAAATCAAAGCAATTTTCAATCTTTACAGACTGGTATTATTTGACTGTAAATATTTGAATCTATAATGCAGCTTCTTCATATCACATATATGCAATTTATTTATTGTTTTAAAGTCATGTCACTTGTTTGACAATGGATTTAAAGATACATTTAAGAGCCAGAAGAATTTTGTGAGACATAAAGCTCCATCATGAACCATGCAGCCTCTGGTTTTCAAAATATTTTAAAAGTATTAATTCCTACTAGCAAAATAATAATAATTAAAATGTAAACTAATCAAAATATTGCAACCATTTAGTTTTTTTACAAAGAGCTTTACCACAATGCATTTCCAGAGATTATGGCAGAGTTTGATGTGTTACAAAGTCAACAAGTGGGAGCTCTGAATGGTTTAATCTGCTCTTACTGTGCTGGCAACATGAAAGAACTTGCATGCTGAGCTCAGTCTCTTCACTGCTTTTTAAGCTCTGACAAAATGATGTCTTCATTTTCTTCTTTAGTTTCCTCACATCTCCTTTTGTGCACTGTCAGTATCTACATCTCAGTGCTTCTGCATTGAAAATAGAAATAATCCTCCAAAATTATGTCAGAACATTTAATAGGAATACAAATTTCCTCAAATATATTCTATTCCTGATACAGGTTTCTGTACAGATCTAATTGGGGTAAAACTACTGCTGTGTCTCACTGAATTCCAGGTGTGGTTACACAGTGGAATAGATCCAGAGAGGAAAAAGTAAATTGCCTTTTCATCTTCCTGATGTTTAAATACAATGTTGTTGTTCCCAAGGTTTGGGAGAAATGAAGAGTGAAATTATAATGGGGAGTGTTTTGGTCCCATTTGCTTCACTGTCTTGGTTTTAGCATTCACTCCCAAAAATCTGAATTTCTTCCTGCATCCCTTCTCAGGAGAACTGCAGTACAGTCTTCTGGAAGTTACTATATTATGAAGATTATTTTAAAGTAACTGTTTTGTAAAAGTGAGGCCAAATGTGCCTAAATTTCAGCTCTTGGAATAATTTATGAAGTGCTGACAAGCCAAGAGCAAGAAAAGAGCAGGAGTTCATAGCAGAAACAAGTCATTCACCACCTACCTTCAACATTATTGTTTAGTTATCATTTATAAAGCTGAGAGGGTGTTTGCATCTGCAGAATAATGAGGATTTATAATTTCCAAGTTGTTAAAATATCACAATGACATGTAAAGATATTTTTCTAATGGCATTACTGTTACTGAAAATAACTGGGCTTTGGAGGTTTGCTGAAGGAATGAAATTGGGGTTGGAATGTATTGATGAAAACTCAGGAATCGAGTAAAATGATGGTCAAATGAAAGATTCCTCAGCTACAATAAGCTTCAGAATAGACTTGTTGACATCTCAGCAGGATTCTCAGAAATCTGTCCAAACCAATAAGATGCACAAATCTTTTTTTGTTTGTTTGCTTGTCTTTGTTTGCTAGCAGGGCTGAGTTTAACCACATGAGTAATCGTGTTTTACAAGGTCTGCTCTTTCTGGCTACAAAACATCATCCTCGAAGGGAAAAGCTTCTGGCACTGAAACCAACACTTAAGTGCTTGCCTTGAAAGAAGTACATCCTAAAGACAAGATGTAAATAGAACTGAGCTCAGACCATTTCCTCTAAGGCTGTTTATAATTGTGTTTGCTTGAACACAGGTCTGGGGACTCAGAGTGTGGAGAGCTCTGGAAAAATGTGTTGAGTCCCAGGTTCACTTCTGCTTCAGGGCTTGGAGGCAATTCTGTCTCTGTAGAACTTTAGTTTGTTGCTGAGAATAGCATTTGCTTCCAATTTTTTTTACATTTTAAATTATTTCATTAACCTTGTAAAATCATTTAAATAACCTCAGATTGTGTTCAGTGAAAATTGAGGATTTTAAGAGTATTAGGATGGTATAGAAAGATCCTTTTGTCAAGAGGAAGTGGATATAGCAGAGTCATACCTGTGCTCCTGATTTTCTTTGTAGTGATTGATGGGTAACACTGTCCTGAGCAATATTCTATATTAAACCAAATCATGTATTAACTGAAGTAAGCAACAAGACTCTAATTCACTGATACATTTATCTTTTCAGTTTTGAAGGAATATGAGTATGTGAAAGTGAGAGCTGAAATAGTTCTTAATATACAATTTGGTTAAAAATACTCTTTCTGTAACAGATGTTTATTTCAAAATGAAAGAAATCTATTCTGATTTTTTTTCTCAGAAGCTAATAAAAACTTCTTAGTTAACACAATCTCAGTTTAAATATTCTGATATAGAAACATGATGTGCCACTGGAAATAAGGGAATACATTTATAATCAGGACCTTTTTGGAACACAGATTTCTGACCCAGTCATCTGTAGCTGTAGGTTTAACAGTTGGATATTAAGTGCTTTGTGGTGGTTCAATACCAGAGTTACTCACTATAAATTCCAACTGCTCTTTTGGGACATTCCTGCTTCTCCCACATGTACAAGAGCTCCAGCTCTGATCCAAGTCTGTGGAAGTTTGTCTGAGTCTTTGCATGGTCAATGGGATGGAATTCCTTTGGGGACAGCTTTTTTTTTAATTTCTAACTGATACATGTGACCACAGTCTTGCCATGTATGATCTGTTAGTATAAATTAAATATCATAATAACTATACAGTGTTTTAATTTATTTCTCCTGTTTAAAAATATTCTTCTGGTACTGAATTCCATTGTAACACTTGCATTCCTTTGTTTGCATATACACACTTCTCAGAACTGGAGACTGTTATGTAAAAACCAGATTAATGGGATGGTCTGATCACAGGCTGAAATTGTGTGGAAGAAGAAATTAGTAGAAGAAAAATGGAAAGGAGGGATGGGTAGGAAAAAGAAGGGAGCAGTGAAACAGAATAGAGAGAAAAATATAAAATAATTCAATTGAAAGGACTAGAACAAGGGGAACATGAAGGAAGAAGAATCCTTTGTGGGTTTGTCAAAGAGCTTTTCTCTTAAGGGTGAAATCCTGATATGATGAATTGAGGCATGGGCAGTGCTCTGCCCATAGTTCTGAGTTTCTGAGAGCAGAATGTCAGGTACCTGTGAGGAGAAACACCTTGGCATGTCTCAGTAAACATCCTCAGCCCCTGGATGTGCTGCTGGCACATTGTGGGCTCAGTCTGCTATTCCTGAAATCCTGACATGTTCTAACAGTGGCTCATGAGTGTGTGCATCACTCCCTGTCCCCTCTGCATGTCCCTCCCTCCCACCCTTTGTCACTCATTTCCCCTGGTTATTCCTGACTCCCTTTGGAAAAGACACCTGGAATGGCTGAGCCAGAATCTGTATTTTCATTCCCAAAGGATTTAGGATTTCTTTGTATTTACTTCAGAAGTTGTTTCTATTGAATGGAAATGTTCAATATTGGGTCTTTTAAACAATTCAGTTCTCCATTATGAGCCAGTGGTGTTCTTCAAGTGAATGAGTTCAGTATTCCAGGGGAATCTTGGACTTGTTATTAGGAAAACCTGAGCATCTGTAAATCCTGCTCAGCCTTATGGGAACTGCAGATATTCCCCATTTCTAAAGTAATATCTTTAAAATGCTGTTAAGCAAGGGACATCTTAATTTTTTGAGAATTAACTTGTGTAATTTTATTTTGTTCTTTCTTTAAAGCAAATCCAAACCAGCTCCACAGATTTCACCCAGTAAATCTGTGGGAGGGGAGTTTTGTGTTGCTGCAGTCTTTGGAGCTTCAAGGTCATGGTTTGCAAACAATTCCGGTCTCAAACGAGAAAAAGGTTGGTACCTCACAGAATTAGGACTTAAACTTAAATTCTTCTTTTGTGACAGGTTGTAAGCAATTTGTGGATTTTGTTCCTTAAACTCAGCGACAGTCGAGAATTTTAGGAACATGCTTGGAGTGCTTTTGGTAAAATGCACAAGAAATTTTAATTAGTGAAATGAATAATTGATCTTTTATTATGATACAGTGTCAGAAACCCAACTTTGATAGGTCTGTCCAAAGGTATGTGGGAAGTGGCACTGAAAAAATTGTGAGATAAAGATAATACAGCTTTGCTAAAGCAAATGTACAAGGTATGTTTGGAAATGTGTCATCACCCGAACACACCTTGATGGGAAACTTCTCTTTTTTGAGATATTCACACGACTGTGTGAAAATTGTGTTTTGTACAATTTTCTCTTTGTCTCCCCAGCCTTTTTGCTACTTCTAATTCACATTTTTAGCCGCAAGCAAGAGACTTAAAAGAACACAGACTCTGCTATTGCTGCAAAAGCTTTTTCTCTTCCTGCTGTGCTGTTGCAATAATCTTTTCTCTCTTTTTACCCCAGATCAGTCCAAGCAGTTTGTGGTGGAGTCCCTGTACATCATCAGCTGCTACGGGAGCCTGGTGGAGCACGTGCTGGAGCCGCGGCCGCTCAGCACCGCGCCCAAGATCAGCGACGACACCCCCCTGGAGATGGGCACCTGCCCCAGGGCCAGCTGGACTTTGGTTAGGTACCTCATCCCTCTGCCTTTCCCTTCTTCCAGCCACAAAAGGCTTGTGGTGTTTCTTTTTGAATGAGCTGCATGGTGATTGTAAAGACTCCTTCAAGTTTTCTGTTGAAGGAGAGGAATTCAAGCCTTGCTTTCCATACAGTTCTGTCAGTGTTCATGTGCCTCAGTGGGAACTGAGCTTTTAAATCCTTCTCTACACTTGGAGCTAGACATGGGCATGTCTATGAATCAATAGAGATCCTTATTAATTGGTGATTTTAAATGATCAGGTTGTAATTTTCTTCTTATATAAGGACTAGAAACGATTATTCTGTTAGTGTTGAAGTACAGAATTCTGCTGAGACATGAGCAAGATTCCCAAGACGAAGCATTGTGAGTTTTCCTATGAGCAGCTGAAGGTACCATTTCTAAAGACAGCAGAAGAAATTATTCCTGACATGTGGAAGAAAGTAAAGAAAAATTGATGAGAAAGTGTTGTCAGTGCTTTTGACGTTTTAAAATATTTTTCTATCGATTTTTCTTGGCTCCTACATTCCTTAGTGCTGCTTATGGCTGGACTTGAGTGATCAATACTTGATTTACCAAGCTATTTAGGAGTGGCCCACCCTAATTAAAATTACAACACAGACTTTGGGACCATTATTGTTGAAATGAGTAGGTTGTAATGGAATTGAAAATTCTAATTGGATCAATAATCCATAACTTTACACAGCTTTATTTTCACAGTAAGTGCTCAATGACTTCACAGGATGGAAGCAGTGGTAGTTAACAGAACAAAAAAAGTTCCCCAGTTTCTCCTGTGTGTTTATATAACGTCAGCATGACATACAATGGTCCTAAACATATTTACCAGCTTAATCTAAACCTCCTTCCTGGCTTTTTTTTTATGCAATCCCTGCTGCAGTCAACAACCAAGTATTGTCTTTGCCTCACAATCTGCACGATTTGGCCCTGCTGTTCCACTGCCTGTGGTGGATTGCAGTGTTTGAACAAGCTAATTTAAATAATTACAAACATTTTGTGAGCTTGTATAGATAATTGCATGTGATGACAGAAACACTGATTTACATTCTCTGTATTAGCTTAAATATTAATAGTCTTGTGTTTTACCTCAGAACTCCTCAGTGGAATGAACTCCAACCACCATTTAATGCAAACCATCCACTGCTCCTGGCTGCAGATGCTGTGCAGTACTACCAGTATCTTCTGGCTGGCTGTGAGTAGCTGACAACTTCTTGTCCTGTCTCATGTGCACGTTGTAAGCAGAGGGTGATTTTCTGAGTTGATTTTTCAGCCAATTTCAGTGTATGGTCAACCCCAGAGTAGGGTTCTGTGTAACTGTGTTGGTAAGGATGGAGCAGGGAAAGTAGTGTTGGTATTTTTGCCATCAGTCAGAGTTGTGAGGCTGTGGGAGTGCTTGGCTGGCTTGAGAGACACCCACCAGATCCCATGAAATCTCCAGGGTTTCCTCACCTCATTCCTGCTCATGCTTTTTGCCATTTCCTCCTGTAAATTCCATACCCAGTGACAAGTGAGTGCATCTGCATTTCCCTGTCCCTGGGAACTCCTGGTTGCTGGGCTCCTTCCAGCCACAGTCTCAGGCAGCTGCTTCCCTCAGGAGCCCTGGCACTGCTGCCAGGGATGCTTGCCCACCTGCCCTGTGTCTGGCCCAGCCACACCATTCCCAGAGAGCCAATATTCCATGGCATGGCATACAGAAACATTCATACACATAGAGCTCTATATGTGTGGTCTATCCATAACACATAAACCCACACATTTTTATAATTGTTTTGTAGAAAATTGAGTATTTCTCTTTTATCTGACAATTTAAAAGAGAGAAGAGTACTGACAGTGAGGAGCAAGGCTCTGTTCTGTCTAGAATCAAAGTGATGCAGCAGCTGAAATCTCACAAGGGAGCAGCTCCTGGCATCTGTTGAGGTTCTCCTGGGGAAACCAGAGCTGTGCACAGTTGTCAGTGAAGCAGCATTGTGTGACAGGGGCATTTCAGATGCCCCACTGGCCATGTGGGCCAGGGGCACTTTGGATGGGGCTGGTGAAAGGGACACTGGTGCCAGATTGGATCTGCTGCTTCTACCTGTCCATCTGCTGCATCTGAGTGTTATGGAAACCTGCAAAGTTTGACTCTTCCTTCTTCTGTGCTGCAAAGAAAATTGGGATAAGATTCAAAAGGTACAAAAGAATGTGAAAAAGTACTTAGTTGTGCACAGCAGCATTAGATTTGCATTTTGGCTGGATTTTTTTTTTGGTAGATTCCTGCCTTGTTTCACTTGTATCCTACAGAGTGAAACCAAGGGTGGATGGGGCTCATTTTGTGTATTTTATTAACATTTTATTAGCAGTTTAAATACTGTTACACAGTGCAGTATGCACGTGTACAAATACACATTTCACATGGTTTAGTACTGAAAAATTTTAAGGAAAGAAGAATGAATGGTGGCTAAATTCCAGCAAATTAATGAACTTAAAGGGGTTTTGCATATTTGACTGACTTATCCCTTGTTTTCTTTCTGTGACTTCTATGACTTTCACATGTTTTTTGCATGTTTGAATTCACGTTCATGGCACATGATGGAATTGCCATGGAAATAGGTAACTGTGCATCACCAGAAAGTCTGACATCTTCATTTCATGTTTGTTTCCTTTCTTCCTTATCTTTCCACTTAGAATTTTTCTATTGCACAGTAGATGCAATATCTGAAACATGGCCAATTAAAGAACTTGTGTTATTTGAATAATAAGACTTTTAACTCAGGTTTTAATTCCCATAATAGGAATTCTTTAAGCTGGATGTGAAACAGAAAGAATAATAGAATAATAACCACTAAAGACAGCAGAGTATCTAGAGGACAACGCAAATAATAGAGAAATTTGTCTGATTGTCTTTGAAGTTTTGTCTTCTGGATTTATTCAGGCTGAAGCTCCTGAGTGAAGTCCCTGACAAAGGACTCCAAGCAGCTTTCCCACAAAAGCCACCTGTTAAAGAGCTGCTAAGCCCAGCTCAGCGGCTCTGCTTACCTGCAGCTCTGCCCGGGGCTGGCTTTAGCTGCAGCCCGGCTTTGCTGCGCTCCAGCTTCCTCGGGGGCTTTAATTGCCAGCAAATGGCTCAGTCGGGGCTGAGGGGGGCTGGTCCATCTGTCTGCCACGTCAGTGCTGAGAGGAGCCGTGGCGCCGATTCAGGGTCACTCTTTGGAGCTGTCTCTCCGAGGTAGAATGCAGCAGTTTCTCTCCGTTTCTGTATAGCATTTCTGCCAATTGTTTGGCTCCATTAAGTGTGCAGGGGAAATAAAAGCCTGAATGACCAAGTCACAAGGGGGTATGGATAGACCCTTTCTTTGTCCACACTCAGAACATTGCATTAGGTCTCATTATCCATTTATAATAAGTGACCTTTGCCCCCTGGGTCATTGAAAAACCCTCAGTGTGCTTTTTAGCACAGAGTACCTCTGTCAGCAGCCAGGGAGAACAATGAGACGTCTGGCAGGCTGCTTGGAGGCTGCACGGCCAGGTTTTCATAAATAAGAGGTTTGATGCCAAAACACAGGGCCAAAATCTTCCTTAGTCTTTGAAAAAATACAAACCAGACCGGTGACTTCTTGTGCTAAACAGAGTCTATTCAAAAATCCTGCATTAGGTTATCAACACATGGTTCAGCTTTTAATATTTTTAAAGAATCTGAAAGTTTTATTTGCAGCTAGAAAGGAAAGAACAAGGAACCATTGTCTGAAGAAATGTTTTGTCCAACAAGTGTCCAAGACCTTTATCCCAAGGGTATTTGTAAGTGGATCAGCACAGCTGTTTCCTTGCTTTGAGGTCATCTGTGACATCTGCTGCAGAAACCTGCATCAGTGTGTGCAGCTCGTGTCTACCTGAGCAGTTAGCACAGCTCAGGCTGCTGCACAGGTGAGAGGGTGGGAAGTGAGGGATTTACAGCTTTCTGGAAGTTCATGGCTTGAAAGTGAACTTGCATGTTAAATTCCACAGCCTGGTGGCCTGCAGGAAGTGTCAGGATCCTGCTCCAAATCTGCAGTGGGTCAGAGAATGTAACAGTCCTGAGAGCTCCTTCTGACAGAGGACATTACAGGCTCACTTGTTCCTATGAGTCCAGCCCACAACTCCTGGATTAATGACAATCCCCAGGCTTTCAGTGCTGAGTTTCAGATATCAGATATTTCTCTACACTGCTCACATTTAATACATAATAATCTACCTTATTTGTGTCTCTAATGTTCTCTCTTTATTCACCTGTGTTCTGAGCAACTTCCAAATTTAACCACTACAGAAGGAAATGCAAGTCACATTTTATTCTTCCTAAATGTTTTTCCTGTAATATAAATAGCATCATGTGGTTTATTAAACTGTCCTAGCAGTGGGAGGAGAGTTGTGCCAGGCACTGCACGTGTGCACAGGAGGGTTTTGGTGTCCACAGGAACTTGCAATGTTAAACTTTCTCCACAGAGTTGCCAAGATTTTCATTAATTACTCTTTAAATCCTGCCTTCTTCCTGCTGTTTGGCACTTAGGAATTAAGGTGCTTTGGGCTGTATAAACTCTGAGGATGCTGTTAAGATGTGCTTTCCATGTCCATGACAATCCTCTGGTTGTGTTCAGGTTTCTTTCAAATGAATTCTTTCCTGTCTTTTACCAGGTTCTGAAGTTTTGCATATTTGATTGATTTATCCCTTGATTCCTTTCTGTGACTTCTGTACCTTTCACATGTTTGAATTCACACAGTCACGTTCATGGCACAGAATGGAATTGCCATGGAAATAGGTAACTTTGCATCACCAGAAAGTCTGATATCCTCCGTTATATTAATTTCCTTTCTTCCTTATCTCACCATTCTGAATTCACTTTTCCATTGCACAGTAGATGCAATATCCAAAACATGGCAGATTAACACATTAATTAATAAATCCCCTAAAATTGACCAAAAACTGCCCCAAAAAGATAGTGAGTAGATTGAGATCTGATTTCTCTCCTTTGGCTCTGCAGAGGGCACCTTCACATTCCAGGCAAGAGTTTTGGCTCATCAGGACCAATTTCATGGGCACAGCCTACAGTTGTCAGAAGTGGGCCAGTGACAAGAATTAATATATTAACTGGTGTGCAGTACTCTGACAAATTGCTTACTAAATACATCAAAATTGATTGGGCATTCTGTGTTTAAATTGACAAATGACTGCATTAGGGGAAGGAGGGAAATCCATTAATTACAGCTGCCCTCAACCATAGGAAATGTAATCGTATAAATATAGATTTTGTTAAAACAAAAGTCTGTACTTTACTCCTGTGTTGCTGGTAAGTGTACTTGCACCTCTTTGCTATTAAACCTGCAATAGGAGGTTTTGAAGACAGATCTTTGCAATTGGCTTTTAAATAATCAAAGAGCATTTCTGTTGTGTTAAAAGGAAAGATGCAGTATTTCTGCATCCCACTCTGACCACTCCTGGAAATTGTTTCTCTCTCAGAAAAATGGACCTGTAGCTGAGGCTTCTGTTGTCTCATTAATTGTTTATTCTAAATGCAATGTAATTTGTATTCCAAGATGTGAGCATTCAAACCAGCACTCTGTATTCTCCTTCCTTGTCCCTGTACTGCTCTCCAAGTCATACTTGCAGGGCTGTTACATTTTTCTGAGTAAGAATTTGAGTTAGGCCTGAAGATACAATCAGTTTTATAGGCTTCGTTAAGGGATTCTTGAAAAGATTAGGGCCTGTATTTACAGCTGCCTTTGACTTTTGGCTGTTACAACAGATTTTCATTTCTGGACCAACTGGTGAACATATCTTGTGTTTCACTGAAAATGGCTTTCATTACAAGTCCAATTTAGTAACTGTCCATTGTCTTCAAAAGGAGGGGGTGAGCCTTTCCCTGCTGTTTGTTTGGGTTAAATGATAACACCATTTATACAGATAATCTCTGTAGCTCTGACCTCATGTTTGCACTTCCTGCTCCCTCTAATGAAAGCTGTGCACCCTGGGCAAAACTTCTGTCTCCAAGCAGCATCGTGGTTCTTTATGTCCCCTTTTATATTCCTTTCATACATTCCATTGACAGAAATAAAAATTACATCCACAGAGCTGGTGAGTATTGTGGAAAATCTGAGGGTAAGATGGAGAGTGTTTTAAATAACTGTGAATATGTGGTGTGTACATAGGCACTGTGAAAACCAGGCTGTGATGCCTGGAATGACAGCCAAGGAGTGGAACAGGAGGAATGTGGACATTGTGGTCCTCCAGCCCTCCTCAGTGCACAGCAGAGTCTGGTCATAGCTGAATGAGCTGGGACTGATAATCCCATTTAGTGTTGTAACTCTTCCTTTCTCCTTGCATTCTTTTGAGGGTGCACCTTTAGCAGTGGGTTTGGGCTGGAGGAGTGCAGGTGATGGTACATCCCTTTCTGTGTGTGTAACTCTAGAGTGTTGTGTAGCATTTTTGGGGAGGCCAGAGCTGCTCTTGCTCTGGATATGTTCAATGTCTGTCACAACGAGCTGGGTTTCAAACAGTAAAACTGATCAAAAGCAGAGCCTGTGCAGTAACAACAATTACTGTGTCGTGTGGTTATGAGGTGTTCAAAGCCTTTCTGCTCTGGCTCTGTGGCAGGGCCACGCTCAGGCAGGAACTTGGGGCACTTTCAGCTGCTCCATTCCAGCATCTCTGCTGGGCTGTGCTGGTTCTGCACTTGGCCAGTTGAGAATAGCCCATTTCTGGAGTCCATCCCTATCCAAACCAGCTCTGACCTTGCCCTGAAGTGGGAGAGTTTCACCTGAGTTCACCTGAGCTGCCGTGGAGAGGAGCTGGAAGGAACCATGAGGTATGAGTGAACACTTCCACCTGCCTCGTTCTCCTGTGCTGCTCATGTGAGTGGTGCCCAAACTCCTGCCCTTCAGCTGTAGCCCCTGCCACAAAGTTGGGTCAGTTGAGTGTTCCAGCCTTAAAACTGCAAAATCAGAGTGCCAGAGCGTCCATTGTCTAGATTCCCCCTTTGAACAACGGAGTAACTCACGATACATTCTCATGCAATATTTGTGAAATAACACAGATGCACATGAGCTCTGTAAGGTGCATTGGCAGCTGGCAATGAGCCTGTTGAGGTTCTGGTGCAGGGACACACCTGGGGCTGTGCACAGCTCCCTCAGCTCAGCCACAGCTCGCCCGCCCCAACCCGCGATTTACAAACCGACCGCTGGGAACGGCGCTGGCGCAGCGACTCAAACACTTTCAGATGTGTACAAACAACAATAATGAACAAGGGCACATGCTGAAATGGTTCTTTCCTCCTCCTGCATGGTCATCTGGAAGTCCTTAGAGCAGGGTCCGTGAGCACACAGGGGTCAGTTTTCAAAGCGGCGTGCGGGGATTTCGCCGCGCGCCTCCCATTGCCGCTAATGGGAGTCAAACGGGTAAATCCCCACGCTCCGCTTTGAAAATTTACTACTAAGCCTCTTGACTTCTCACTACATACTTTGATTGTAACAGTAATCCATGGTTAACATAATTTTCCCGACAATAATGTCAAACATACTTTTGAAGTCGGTGAATTATAGAAATAGTTACCTCTTCCATAATTCTTTAAAGATGGCCATCAGATGGATTTCACCGTGGGTTCGTGCAGTTGAAATTATTCTTTAACTCAGAAAAGAATATGTTTGTTCTGTTGTGGTGCCCAACTGTTTGTCTGCTCACAGTCTGAGTGTTGAGCAGCTTTAAGGTGCTCCATCCAGTGAATAATAGCAGGTTCTAGCTCTGCACAGATTTAAAAGTGCACTGTACTTGTCTGGTCTCCTAAGGGAACTATGGAAGTGGAAGCTCAAATTAAGCACAGGGAATCTATACCAGTCTTTTGTGGGGAAAAAAATCCAGGCTGTTCACTATCAGACCAGTGTGAGTAAGGAGCAAGTAAAGCAGTCTTAAAAAAAAAAAAAAGAAGATTTAGTCTCCTAAATATAGACTTACCTATGTCTTTATTAAAATGCTGATACAGAGAGTGGATGGTCCATAAAGCACCTAATAAACTGTGGACAGTACACAAATAATGAAGGAATCCAGCTCTAATCAATTGCTGGTGTGAAATAACTATCAGAATAGCTGAACTCCTGCTGCACAGACAGTTTTAACTTAATTTTATTGTATTTATGCATATGAGAATCTCAGAAAGTCCTAACAGAAAAAAATGAGCAGGGAGTCATTTTGGGTAAAAGAGAATATCTTTAATTTGCGTGCCATGCTCCTGTAGGAGCTTACAAGCTGAAAACTGCATTAAAACCAGAACTTTTTTCATTATTGTGCAGCCACAAGAAAAATTACATTGAGCATATCTCCAGCCTACAAACAGTTATTGCTAACATGGCTGTGAGTGTTCTGCCCAAAATGAAATCCTGCAATTTGCTTTGTTGTTTGAGCATAGGTAGAGCCAGAGGCACAGAGCACCAGGTGTGACACAAACCCACAAAGTGCTGGATGTGAACTACACAACTGTGGGACACCAAAACCAGCCCCTGACAGAGCTGAGATCACAGCAATAACAGGGGAAAGGTGAATGTGGTGAATTTGGAGTGGCTCCATGGAGACCTGAACCAGATCCATCACATTCTGCTGGTGATGCCGTGGAACAAATGCACAAGGGAAATAATTCTAATTGTGGAGCTGAATTCCAGCTGAAGTTTGTTGATAATCACCTCAGGTCTCTAGACAGAGAAAAAGCATCAAAATCAGGTGTTAGGGTGGGGTTTTTATGAAAATAAGGGCTATGTCATTTTTACCCTGTGTACCTGCTCACCATGGACATCACTGCAGACTGGAAGGGTTAGTTAAGAGTACATTGTCCTGTTCTTGCTGCATCTTAGAAACTCATTTGACATTATAAATGTTAATGATATTAAATTATAATTATGGAGATGGAAAAGGCAAGCTCTCTGGGTGTCTGCAGGCATGTGCACAGCAGGCAGCACCAAACAAACTGATTTTGTGGTGCTCAAATACCTTTGTTTGCTCTTAATTTGGACAAACATCCAGCCCTTAGAGAAGAGCACGTTGGGAATTTCATATATAACTCTCAATTAAATTGAATTGTGCAAAGCTTATTTCTATAAATGAGAAAATTAAAACCTTTTGGTTCAAGAAGTACACAAAACTAAGTAAAACTAATGATTTATTGTTCCCAAATTAAAGCCATAAGTGCACACACTACAATTGAACTGTAGTGGTTCTTTGTTCCAACACTTTTATGCTGCTGAAAGATGACAATTTATAATCTTTCAAGGAAGATTTGTCTTAGCTTTAGGTATTTGTTGTATAATTAGCCTATCTAAGAACAAACCCACTTTGTGTTAATTCCAATATTCCTCCACTGTGTGATTATCTAGGTCTTGGCAGGAATGTCTATGCAAATGATTTGAGATTAATACAAATTGTTTGTTTTCTTTACTTGTCAGTAAATATCACGGAGAAGTTTCTAAACAATGAGGAGGATTTTTCATACTTATTCATGGAACTGTGTGGATCAGATCCTGGAATTCCAGAGAAATATCAGCTCTGCTGTATTTCAGCCTTTGCTTTGCCTTGTGTTGACACTTGTATCTCCACAGTCCCTTCTGTGCAGTTTTCCTGGCACTAACAATTATCACACAAATAATTTCATTTGCAATGTGGCTTTTTTTGCTATAGGTATCAGTCCAGTTTTTCAGAATTGTCTTTGAATGCTCATTTTTGGATTGATTTAATAAGCAGACTGTAGAAACTCCTGTCCCATCATGCTGCACAAGACAGAAGTTGTATGTTTTAATTCTTCACCTTAGATTTTTAATAGACACTTATTTGTTTCTTGTTCCTGTTCTCTCTCTGCTCCATTTGGGACTTTTCCCAATGACAGAGAAATTCCAGGAGAATCAGTGAAAAAACACTTGCTCTAAAGCTTTCCAAGAATTGGAATTTTTTTATTTGTTATCCTGCATGGTTGGGAAATTCTTCAGAAAATTAAAATACTCTGTGTTGCAGCATCAGAATAACCTCACTGATGCGTGGGAGTCTGGTGCAATTTCCAGTGTAAATTCAGATTTTCAAAGAATTAAGCTGGAAGATAAAAGATACTCCTGAGCTCAAATTCCTGGAAATGTCCTTCCAGGGTTAAATAATCTCATCTTGGAGCTTGTGAGAGGTGTGTGACCCAGAAATGGAGGAAAAGGGAGCTTTGCATTTTAATATGTTTGTTCCTGCAACTTCAAGGGCATTTTTGGAAAAATCTGCCCACATGAACGTGTAACAAGCAGCAGAGCAATGGCAGATCTCCAGCAAGGATTGTCTTGTAAGGTCAATTCTCCCAGAACTCTGCACATTCCCACTGGGAATGGTGGGAGTGGGATCCCCCATCCCAAGCAGCCCCTCCAGCTTTTGTGATAGGTGTGGCACAGAAATGCTGCTTTATTAAACAGCCAAATAAATGGCTGAGGGCTGACCTCAGCTGAGGCTTTATCACTGCTGCCCTGCTGGTGAACTCTCAGGCAGAGCTTTTCCAAGGAATTCAGCATTTCATCACTCCTGGGTGGAAAGAGTTAATGCTGTGCTCAGAAGCTGCAGGGAAACACAAGACCTGGGACTCCTCAGGGAAAGGCTGCCAGTGTAGCACCAAAACGAATCATTTGCTCAGCTTTTTAGTTGTTTTTTCAAATTTCTTTCTCACTGTAAAGCCATCTTGAATCTGCAGTAAAATGTAAAAGTATTCCCCAAAGGAGAAATCCAGCGACCAGGCAGGGGGGATGCTGCTCCCTGGGCTGTGTTTTTGCAGCTTCCCTAATCTTGACAGCTCTGGTGGTTACCCTTGGGATAGAAAAAACAAAAATTCAGATCAGTCCATAAAGATCCCATTGGTTTGAAAGCAAAACCATCTGGTGGAGCCATGAAGTTTGTTAGGGAGTTCAATAACAGGAAAATCTGTAGTTGATCAGCTGTGCTCTCCAAAACAGGCAGGAGGATTCAGAGGAGGGAGCCAGGAGATGGGAGCATGAGGGCAACAGCAAAATGGGTCAAAATAGTGAATTTGTTTCTTTGGTTTCAAGTATAAACTTGAGAGGAAGGAGGAGAAGTGGGTGCTGATATTCAGGTTGAACTGTGAATCCTCAGGAAGGTGTGAGTGTGTGTATGTTCTTTAACAGGACAGACACATCCCTCAGTCATGGGGCTGAGTCTGTGGTGGATGTAAGGAAGCAGATGGAGATGGTTTCTGTATTATTATTTTCTGGCACTTGGAATAATTCTGAAATAAGTTGGGCCCTGAATTTGGGGCATTGCAGGTTTGAGATTATGGACACTCTGTGATCTAGAGGTGTGAGAAATGGCTCTGTGGCTTCAGACACTGACAGACACAAAACAGGATGGAAGTCTCTTTATTTCATGGAGTTTTTGGATTTATGCAAAGCTGTTTACATTACAGAGGCGCCGTTCTGTATTTATGGCTACCATTGTGTCTGCTTTGCCATTAAAACTCCAATTATTGGGGGTTTACTACATGGCTGTAAAAATTTGTAGTGGTTGGAAGCTTGACACATAAAGGTCAACCCTGCTATAATACAGATTTTAAAAATTTTAAAAACTTGGAGTGGTTATAAAGTGGGGGAATATAAAAATACTTCAGTATTTTAAGAACTTCAGGTTAAAAGAAGAAGAGCCAGTGGGTTATCCTGGTGGTTGTATGGATACATCCAAGTCAAAGAGCAGGAATCTTTTCATCCTTTGAATGTCAAGATTTGAGATCTTTCTGTGCTTCTGGAAAATTTGTTACCACAGATTTAGGAAAACGTACATTGCTGTGCCATTATTTTATAGTTATTTTAAAACTTATTTAAAATTTACTTTAAAAGCTTTTTAAAGAAATCAAGCATTTACCAGTAAGTCCTATTTTGTGTTTTCTGGGCTTTTTTCAGTGGTGCCACCAGGGAGCCCTGGGCCCATCACCCGGCACGAGTCCTACGACAGTTTGGCCTCCGACCACAGCGGGCAGGAGGACGAGGAGTGGCTGTCACAGGTGAGCTCTGGGGGCTTCCAGCTCAGCAGAACAGCACTGGGAGTTCAATTCACAACTTTCCTCCAAGTGGGAAATAAACTTCCAACAGGCTGTGTGTAAAACTGGCTGCAGTCCTGAGTGTGGGTATGGGTGTGATGTCCCAAAGCAGATAAAGCCCAGCATTCCTGGCACTGTCACATCTCTGGGAAGCTCAGCGTGGAGTGGGGAGTTTCAGCTGGCTGCAGCAAGTGACCTGCCTCCCTTTTTGTCCTGGCATGGTCTTTTTTGGACAGGGGTGAAGCAAGTTGGCAGAGTGATGGTGCCTTTTGGGTGGTGACCTGGGGCTCCCTGCATTTGCCCATAAAAATGGGGTAGTAGCTGGTTTACTTCCTTCCTTCCATGGTTATCATTTCCTACTGAGAATTGACCAGATATAAATACTGTATTGCTTTAAAACTATCATGCTTGGTGGAGGATTTTTATGTGAGGTCAAATCTTTGTCCTGTTATCCAACCTTGCTTTGCCTCAGTCAATGAAGCCTCTCTGTAAGAACTCAGTAAATACTTGACCATTTGGCTCAAAACAGAACCTCAGTGCAAGAATGTAGGTCATGAATAATACACTGAGAATTAGTTCCTGTTAGAAATGAAAGGTTAGAGTTAAATAAATAAATAAAATTTACAAATGCTCTGGATTTGCCAAAGCAATTACAAGGTACCTGATCCATGGAATTCACCCTGACAAATTAGGTGGGTTTCCTCTGGTTTAAGAACAATGTTGTTATGAGAGTGATGCATTAAATGTGTTGCTGGGGTGTATGGCATAAATATGAAATATTTATGGATGGGATTTGCTTCTCCCACTGGTGAATAAATCATACACAGCTTTTTCCTGAAATGAGAGGTTAGGTTTCCACATGGACCTGTCCAGAAGGAGCATTCACTGGGGAATCCAGTCATATGAATTCACTTACCTGTCTGAGGTTTCAGATGTGGCTGCACTTGAGGTGTCTCTTTTTTTTTTTTTTTTTGCTGTGTCTGATTTCTCAGAGCACAAAGTTGATGAAACTTCTCAATCAGGAGAGTCAACAGGAATTTTATCTCTGAGCTCATTGGGACCAGATTTCACTTGTAGTTTTTCACCTCTCCAGAGCTGTTTGGAGTTATTTGCTTATTTAACTGTTCTGGTGAAACCTCAGGAAAAAAAAGGATTATGGCAAACCTACATTATGGCTGTTTATTTATTACTAATTCTTGGAAGATATAAGATGTCAACAGAACTTAGACTACTCAAACTTCACCACATCCATCCCTCTAAAAGAGTAAATATATTTATAAACAGAAAAAAAATATCCCAAGTGATGTCACAGCACAGAGATAATTGCAAGAATGCTCCTGGAATGTTTAATTCCTGCTGAGAGCAGGAGTGGTGAGAGCCCTTGGAGCACAGCAATGCTGACTCCCCAAGCAAGCCACTTCAGATTAAGCCTGAAGTGCAAGGATGTTTTTCAAAATTAAAGTGTTGTTCTCAACAGTAACAGCAAGCAGTGAAAAAACACCGCCCTTCACTTCAACTTTTCAATTAGAACAGTGGGTAATGTGTGCTGTCAGTGGGAAGTAGATACAATATGTTTGTCCTGCACACAACAGGAGAGTGAATAGGAACATCTGGCCATAGCCTCAGTAAAATTGCAAAGGCATCTGTTTACCTCTCGGCTCTGTGACACTGATGGTTTCAAGCTTAAAATACACAGATTACTTTATCTGTGGCCTAATTTACGCTGCTACATAAAAGCTACTTGCCTCAGAAATGGCTGCAGCCAAGCTGAGTTAGGCTGAGCTAAATGCAAAGATGAGAACAGAGCTGCATAGGCTGTGGTTGTTGTCTGACATTAGCAGAGAACTGACATCATCCAGGGTTTCAAATTGCTCCTTAAAGATGGAGAATCACTACTGCTATACATGTGTGTACCCATACAAAAATCTGATTTGATGAATCCCTTTGCTAACTTGCATTTTTGCTGTGAAGCTGATTGTTGTTTTAGCAGAAATTGATAGGAACTTCATAGTCTATTTTCTATTTTAAAAGTATGAGTTCACCAGAGCTTAATATTTTCATTGTCTTTCCTTTTTCTGTTCTTAAAAAGCTATTTTTAATTTTTATTCCTGTATGATCTTTCCAGCCTTAACGATTCTATTCTCTTGATTACAGAAGTTGTATGCTTTGTTTACCCTTTTATTTACAGTTTTCCTGATCACAAACACCCTACTTCTGTTGAATTGTCAGGATTTTGGTTAAGTGGGTGTATCTGTGTAGATCCTGTGTGTGGAATATCTGTGGTTGTGTTCCTGTGCTGAGCTCATCCCATTGCTCTGGGTTATGGATTTTGTGCTTCCCTCAAGATGCTCCGTGCCAGCCTCTCCTCACATGTGCCAACAGGAATTAGGAGCTGTGATTTTCAATCCACTCTCACTGTATCCATGGGAAGCAGTTAAAGCTGTGAACTTTCACAAAGCAGCTGTAACAAAGCTGGAAGGAGCTCTCTGGAGCTGTCCCTCGCCCTGATTAGGATGGGGGAATGTCTGGGGGATGTGGGCTCCTGCTTCCTCTCTCTGCTCCGTGCAGTTCAGGCAGAAATGTGTTCTCTGTTGGTCATAACATTTGAGTTTTGGGTGTATTTCATCATGGAAAGGGGAGGAAAGAACAGGATCAGGTGAAGTGGTGGTCAGGATAAAGCGCTGACCTTTAAAACAATTTAAGAACTGGAGGTCAATCCTGAAGCTGTTGGTTCATGAGCTTCAGTCCCTGCAAGAAGCTCTTGGCTTTGACTAAAACATCCATTCTCTAGCAAAGACATCCCCAATTTCCCCTTGTTAAACATTCCTCCAAACAGCCAAAGGCTCAGAACACCCTTTTCCCTTGAGAACAGCAGCATTGCAGGAATCCAGCATGCTGAAGGAGCCATTCCTGAGCTGGAGCTGCAGCTTTGTGTTGCTCAGTGCCACGTCCCTCCCCACAGGTGGAAATTGTGACTCACACTGGGCCTCACCGCCGCCTGTGGATGGGCCCCCAGTTCCAGTTCAAAACCATCCATCCCTCGGGCCAAACCACCGTCATCTCCTCCAGCTCCTCCGTGCTGCAGTCCCACGGGCCCAGCGACACCCCCCAGCCCCTCCTGGACTTTGACACTGATGATCTCGATCTCAACAGCCTCAGGTAAAAACAAAACCAACTTCCCAGCTCCTTGTGTGCAGAATTGCCTCCTGCCACATGTGTAGGGTGTGAGGTTTTTATCAGGCTTGTCCAGAGGAAAGTCTTGGAAGAGTGTGTGATGCACCAATGAGAAAAATCTCTCCAAGCCAAGCAGCTCAGATTCCTTTTGCTGCCCTTACCTGGGCACGTGACAGGGAAAGACAGCACAAACTCTGGTGGCCTTGCTCAGTGTCTTCTTGCTTTTCACAGTTTCTGCACTGCTTAATAAATGCATTTTCTCAGATGTGAGTGGGAGCTTTATGCCATGAATTTAGACAGTGGTCAGTGTGTTGGAACAGTAAGTGAACTTCTGGAATGTTTTCCTCCTCTCCGTTTTTATTTTTTCCCACTCCATTTTTTCCTTCCTTGTAATTCTTTTTCATGTATTTAATTCATCAGGTTTTGGAGATCAGCTGATTTGGAACTGGGGGCAGGGTGTGGGCTTAGGGAAGGGGAATGAAGGTAACTGTGGGTTTACACTTACTGGTGATTTGTAGAAGAGGTTTATGCTCCAAGTGTCTGTGTCCTGCCCAGTAACTCCAGATTTAACAAGTTTCCATGCTCCTGACTCTGCATATGATTTGAAGTCCAAAGTTCTGTGGTAGGGACTTGGATTGTTTGGGACTGTATCTGAAACTCTTAAGAGTAAAACAAGAGAGATGGATAATATGACTTATCCCATTGAAAGTGGGCAGATTGTCCTTGGACTGGAAATACAGGGGTTTGAAACGTGTGTTTTCTCCTCATGTGTAATTATTGCCATGAGTAAGGATATGGCTATCAAATATATATATATACATATATATATATATGTATACACATGCAGGAAGAAAGCAGAAATAAAAAAAATAATACAGATCTATACAAAAGGAATCAACAATTACAAATGGATCTTTAAACTACTGCAGTTGAGGAGGGCAATGGAGGCTTTTTAACCAGATTTGGTAAGGTCAGCTTTTTCCTTTGAGGGTTCCTGAGAGCTCCTTTGTCACTTTGAGTCTCTGGGTGGATTATCCCAATCTCAGTGAGGGAAAACAGAACTTTCACAGTTACACTGCTGCTTGTCCCAGCTGATCCTGCTGAGCATGCCCTGGTGGTGACTGAACACCTGCCCAGGGAGGGTTGGAGTCACCATCCCTGGCCAGGGCTGTCAGTGCCATGCTCTAGATGAGGAGGGCTGGCTGGTTGGTGCTCAGGGCAGTTTCCAGTGGCTGAGTGTGCCCTGTTGCTGCAGGATCCAGCCGGTGCGCTCCGAGCCCGTCAGCATGCCGGGCTCCCCGCGGCCCGCGGCCGAGCGGCGCGGCGGCTCCACCGTCATCGACGCCTCCTCAGGTAGGAACCCCTCATCTTCTGCTCCACATTCATCCAGCTGCTCTTTTCTTTTGCCTGGTAACATGTGTACTAATTGGTGCCATCGAGGTTGTCCTGATTTTCTGCACCACAGGGTAAGTGCTGTCTCATACAAGTACTCAATCCTGCCATAATGATGATTTTTATTTTTTTTTTCCTTACCCTCTTACCACAGCATTGTGGTAAGATCTGGACACACTATTTATGTAAAGTTTAACATGAGCTATCAAATGCTAAAAACTGCCTAAACTAAAAAGCAGAACATTTACAAATACTAACACTGAAATGCTTTTATTAATGAATGCCTAAAGCATAGAATATTACAGTTCCATCTCGTTTATAAAGTAGCTTTCATTGAAATGTAATCATAAATGTAATTGATTTCTGTGAACAGTCAGGACAACAGGAGAGTTTATCTAATGTTTGTGTAATAGGCACATTTTCACTGCTCTGCTCTGAAAAGAGTGTGTAGATTTAATACCACAGTGGTTGTGTTAATATCAACAGAGTAATAGATGTACTATAAAGTTCTCTTTTCCCCTCGGTGCTGGGGAATAGCCTGTCTAAAGAAACAAGGGCAGCAGCAGAGCTTTGTGCTCCAGTGCAGCTGCACAGTGTCTGAGGGTCCACACAGCAGGATTTTGTCAAATAAAATCTCTCACAAGTAGAATTATTAAACACACAGCATTAGTCAAACAGTCAAGTCGGAGAGGATTTTAATCTTTAGCGATTTGAAAATCCCTGGAGACTCCTGATTGGATTGAGGTTAAACTGTAAAAAGAGATTGTAACACATACAGAAAGGGGGTTCTGAAGGTTGGTTTAAAGAGAGTTAAAATAAAAGCTCCTGTTTCAGACTCTGTTTGCTGTTTGATATAAATGCTTGAGTCCAAGATACTTCATTGTTTGCCAAATGAATTTATTTGGGTATTACAGGATATTTCATATGTGTGTTTATAACGGAGTTCAATAGTAACCACATTTACTTTGGATATTGAGAATTGTCCTTATAAATTCCATTTTCAAATATTTAAAAGTTGTTAAATTAATTCCTGTTGGGCTTAGACAAGCATCTGGTGCTGGTTATTGAAAGGGAATTTTGTTTGTTTTATTACATGGCAAAGTAATTTTGAAAATAATTGTTTGATACAGAAGAAAATATTAATGCATCAGTTATTTTTTTTTTTTTTTGGTCTAGTTCATCTATGCTTATTGCTCCTAAAAGGTTCCAAATTGGAATCACAGGAGTGCTCAGGCTGTGTATGTGACACTTGAGATGGAGTGATTAATGGCTGAGCTGTGCCTCACTATCAGTGATGCAGAGAGAGATATCAGCATTATCAGGGTGGGGGTTTGTCCCTCCTGCCTAGGAGCAGTGCCTTCACCTGTAACAGGGATGTGCAATAATTCTGAAATGTGACCATTCTGTAGCTGTAGCACTTCCTAAAGCTGGGCTATCCCATCAACAACAGAAACAATGGACACACTGCTCTGTGCCTCTTCCATGCTGAGCAATTTCTCTTGAGGTGTGGCTGGGGCTTTAATATGAACTGTCCCATGTGAATGTGATGAAGCCTCATTTGTAATGCCTTTAACATGTGTGTCCATATTAAAATTGCCAAAATCCATTGTAGAGATTGTTAGGGCACTGAAAATATATTTACTGTACAGCAATGACTCAGTTTGGTTATAACACCTCATAAGTTTCTCATAAACAATACATGGGTTTTGTTAGGGACATGCTGATGGCAGTATTTTATTTACTTCACCTAGACAGATTGGGTTGGAATTGATTTTTGATTCAGGGATTTTTAGCATCTCTTTGCATGTTTCCTTGCTCTTTCCCATGCAGAACTTAGGGGTTCAAATTCTAAATTGTGTGATGATTTAGGGGTGTGAATTGTTGCAGAGTAAAGGAGACACAAGGAAAATATATACACTATTTTTTGAGATTTCAAACTGCTCTTGTAACAGGGCCTAGCAAAAGAAAGAAGAGTATTTTATGCTTATTCTCTTTTCTTCCCACCTCTGAGATGTGCAGAAAAGTCCATTAATCTCAGCTGTGGATGGGAAGGGTTTGGTTTTCATAGCACTCATGTACAGCACTGGGTTTTTGTGTTCCACTTCAATATTCTCATTTCCTGCTCTTCCCACGGCATGCCCTACTCGGCTGATGCTCTTTATGGAAAAGACATTTTTAGGTTTGAAGGATTTTTAAGTAGACCATAAATTTTTCCTGCCTGAGCTGAACCAGGAAGTGATTGTTGAGCTCTGCCCCTGCACTGGAGCCTGTTGCACTTCATGAAGATGTTTATCTGGAGCTCTGATTGCCTGTTGCTTGGAGATGCAACCCTGTGGCGCCTCTGCTTATCTGACTCATCACTTCTCCTTCCTATCAAAAGACTTCAAGTACATGTTTATCATCTCCCATTATCCTTCTGCCATTCTCAATAGCTTCCTCCCTTCTCCCCTGTTGGTGACAATTGTTGTATTTAATAAGCAGTTTGTGTGCTTTTTTTAAAGCATCTTTTTCCTCATGTGTCTGTAAAACTGTGGTGTGCTAAGGACAAAGCTCCTAAGATCACTTGCAAAAGTCTTCCTTTAAAAAATGTAAAACTCTAACGCTGTTATCAGTAATGAAAATTTGCAGTGGCATTCTCAAGGTGGATGGCTGAATCTGTAAAGATTATTTGGATGTATTTTGAAAATGCATTTTACAACATGGTTCTGTCAACTCAAAATTCTCCTAAGACACTCTTCTCTGGTTGATTTTTTTTCAAGAAAAGTTTGCAAAAATTCAGTCACCTAAAGCTACTGACTGGACTGTTGTCCCTCAATGCACATATTTTAGTCATATGCATCATAGAGAGAATGTACCCTCAAGGATTAAATGCACTGTAATTCCAGATGCTATTCCAGATTGGCAGTTGGAAATGTTAAAGGGAGACTGCAGTGAATTTAAATCTTTGTAAAGCAGGAAGTTTTTGGTGATAATGCAGCAGCAGAACCACTGCCCAGGTGGGAGCTGCTCACTGTGTGCAGCAGGCAGAGGGTGTTTGTCCTTCCTCCTCAAAGCTGGGCTTGGATTTCACACAGGTGGATTCAGTCTTCAGTAAGTCAGGCTCTATTTAGGAGCCCAGAAATGAAAGAGAAACCTCCAAGAGTTCTCCTGTGTGCAGGTGATGCTGCAGCTGAAGGTCACACCCTTTACACACCCAAGCCAGCTCTGAAGGCACCTCTCTGAATTTTCATTCTCTAACCTGTGGAGGAATGGCACACATCATGCATGTTCCATATCTGAAAAATCCAACCTGCTAGAAATCTGAATGATGCAGGAATTAGGGGTGTAGGCAGGTTAGGATATCTGTACTGTCAACTCTGACCTTGCAGGGCTAGAAGAGCTCCAGGGAAAGGATTTTGCAGCAGTTGCTGGTCAGTGTTTGCCCACACAGCTGCCCTGGGTGTACCCAGGAGTGTTTCCCTTCAGCTGCACCCCAGGTGTGGGTTCAGGTCCTCAGGTGTGCTCAGTGACTCAGTGCTGCTCATTTCTCAGAAGTGGCTGCATCTGTGTGCCTGTCTATGGAAAGCCTTGTTTATTCCCTCACACAAAGAGCTTTTGGACACTTATGCATCAGCCAAGTAATGATTTGGTTGTGTTGCTAGAGGAGGATGAGAACATTGACAGAGGAATTGTCTGATCTTTTTTTGCATCAACCTCTTCCTTTCCTGCTGGGAGGAGATCATGGAATAGAATCGTAAATCTGTTTCTTTCTTTCCTAGAATAAATGCAGAAATTGAGTGGGAAGGATTTCAGTGAATGGCATTATTTAATGAATAAAATTAATTTGTAGAAGAAAAAGATCCAGAGGATTCTTTTCCTCATTAATTGTGTGTGGGGTGGGAGGGAACCTTAATGTTCCCAACTGAAACCTGAGTGACTGCTGTGCAGCAGGGGGATGCACACATCATTTTTTAATGAAGATTGTTTATTACTGTTGTATGAAACTCTGACAACACTAAGCTCTCTTCTGGTTACTTCAATCAATGCCCACTTAAAATCAGCTTGTAATTTAGTACTTCCCTCTCTTTTGTGTGTGACTGGCTGCTCATGGACAGAGAGCTCTGTCTGCAGAGGTTTTAATGAACAGAAGAATTGGCTGGGGCTTTGTGGGGGAGGGAATTGTCCTTTTCCTGTTCATCACCACACCTGTGAGGCAGCAACCACGGGACAAATTTTTACTGTCCAGCAATGCTCTCACTTGGAATTTAATAAACACTTCTGCTGTCACACCTTAAACCATCTGAGCTCCTTTCTGTTGTATGCACAATCAAATATTTATTCCCAAATGCTGTACACCACAAAGTGCTGCCTGGGAGCAGCAGATCAGTTATTCAGGTAGTAAAGATGTGTGAATGCAGCTGGCAGATGAAGTCACCGACATTGTGAATTCCCAGGCTGTCCCTGCTGCCACAGGCAATAAATGGCAGGCTGAGCCAGGGCTGGGCTCCCATTCCAGAGCTCCAGTGTCAGGGCTGCTCCAGCTGCCCTGCCTGAGTGGAGCCAGCCAGGGCTGCAGGGAGATGAAATCGATCCGGGCTGCAGTCCTTGACCTGAACCTGTAATTACCTGCACGGGATAAAGGTGGTTTGTTGTGGCAGATAGAGATTGCACTCAGGGCTGCAGAGGATAATGCTGGCCTTTGAAGGCAAGGAAAGGGTTTGGCCCCTGGGCTGTTCTTCACAGCAATTGAGAGGTTTTAATAATGGGCAGAGAACAAGCTGCTCTTAGGGGCATCACCTGTTCAGTAACACAAAAACACTGACCCAGCACTGCTTGGTTTGTAGTTATTCATCCTCAGCCTAAATTTACAGGAGTTTAAGTTATGCTTCTTTCCTGGAATAACTTCTGTGCTGATCCTGTTAATATATCTATTTAAAATCCTTATTATGTTACCTGTTTGCATAACATTTGATGCATTATTCCTCACAGCACGTGGGATATCTCAGGTATCTTTGTTTCCTCACATGTGCTCCTGCTCTCTCCATCCAGCTCATCTGCCTTGCTAAGTGTGTGTGTGTGCATGAGCTGCATAATGCAAAATTCTGGTACTTAGGATGTTTTCAACTTGATTTATTTCATCTAATTTGAGAAAATGTTATCTGATGATTTTTGAAGAGAGCCTTAAGACAGAACTGACTCCAGCAGGCTCCAAGATGCCAATGCAGTGTACATGATTACATCCAGAAACAGCTATGCCCTATAGACTGGGGAGATGTGAGCAGAAATTGAAATGACCTGACACTACTGACTGGGCACTTGCTGCTGGATCATTGCCTGGACTGGGAAAAGACAGCTGCAGGGATCCATGGAGTAGCATTAATGTCTTGAAACACTGGTGGGTGTTTTCTGGAGGCAGGAGAAGTACACTGGAGAGGACAGGCATGGCAGCAGTGAGTGAAAGGCAGCAGAATCATTAGAGACTGATTTAATTTTCCACCCTGTGATGATTGTGGGTGGTTTAGCCAGTTCTGGAGGTGGCAGCTCACTCCCCAGAGCACAATGTGGTGATGTGGGGTAGCTTTACCCTGCAAGGGAAGAGGAGACTCCTCATCTCAGTTTGCCTCTGGTACAGCTGAGCAGTCTAACAGTGACTGAAGCAACTCATCTCTTCCAAGATGGTTGTGCTTCAAACCAGGCCTGTATCAGTTTAAAAAACTGGTGCTGCATGCATTTGATTTCACTGATGCAAGTGCAAATAAAAAATCAGCAATTTCAAACCCTGCTGTGCTGGGTGGAATAAGCAGTTGAGGTTCGTGGAGGTGCTGCTCTCCTTGTCCACCTCCCTCAGGTGATTTTTGGGCCAGCTGTGGATGTCACAGCTCCCTGAGAGCTGCACTGTGACCTCCCCAGCATCATAACCAAATCCAGGGAATGGGGTTTTTCTTGCCACAGGAAGATGAGTTGCAGTGGGGCCCCCAGGGGCCCTGATAATGGTCAGTGGCACAGTGCTGCTGCTCCCAGACAGTTGTTCTTGTGTCACACAACCTGCCTGACTCGTGTACAGGGCTCCATTAGTGCAGCCTCTGCAGTGTCTCACTGCTCAAGTGTGAGCTACTAACTTCCAGCTGGGGAAGCCACCTTCAGTTCATATCAGCTGAGAAATTACAGTAGGCTAGAGCATGGTGTGAGCACAGAAATGCCTTGGGTTTATTTAAGGGGAAAAAAATAATCTTATTATCTTGGGTATTTTGTGCTAGCTAACAAAAACTCATTCTTAATACCAGATTCTTATATGCCCCTTAATTATCTTTATTAACAGTTGTTAATGCTGTGTGTAGGTAGCTTTAAAGCTCTGAATAAGTGGGAAGTGTTGATTCTAATCATATCTGACACCACAATCTTCTGTGGAGCAACACATGAGCTGAGATTCCCGATGGGCTCCTGTAGGATACAATATTTATTATAGCTGGAGATCTAAGAGCTCCCAGCTACTGTTAAACTTACAAGAGATCCAGAAACCTCAGTGTCTGTACTTGTGTTTTGAGAGATTGCACAGAAATAACACACCACTGGTATTTGCAGGCAGCGTGTGCATTGACATTTCTGCTCTTTTCCTACACTGCTTAAAGGAAGTGTTTTGCAAATCTTTATATTTTTATAAGCTTGTAACATATTCTAAGCTCATCTATTAATCTAGACTGCTTGAATTGGCCTTAAAATGGATGTGCAAGTTAAAAGAAGAGTGTTTGAATATTGGAGTCAGTATTGTTCCAGGAAAAGCTCTATTTGTAACTAGTTTATAATAGAGATATTTTTATTTAGTGATTTCACTAAATTAGGCTTTATCTTTCTAAGTATTTGCTCACCATTTCCCAGTTTTGCTTTGAAAACATCAAAATATGCCTCATTATTTCTTGTTGTCCCTTTGGTCTGCAGTCTCTGTTAGATGTTAAAGGTGTCAGCATCAGGATTCTGGTTCTGATCCTCTTGAGATCCTCCAGCTTGTCCTCCCCTCTTTTCAGGAGATATTCTAGAACATCAGCCCTTGTCCTCAGAGCTCTGCAAATCCTTTTGTCTTTCAGCTTCCTTCTGCTGTAACTTTTAATGTAAAATCAGCATAAGCACTTACTTGCACCACTGTTAATCCAAAAGGAGCAGGTTTTAGCAATTGTCCATTGGAGTGTGATGAGTGAGCAGAAGTGTGGATTTGGAGATACTGCACATAAAACTGAGTTATTTGGCATAATAAATTAGCCAGGTATTTAATCTACTCTAAGGTGGGGTTTAATACCTTGAGGGTGTTCCAATCACAGCCTCCTCACCCTGGCTACTCACTGGAGTAAAGATGTTCTCTGCTGGGAATAAATATTTATATCTGAGTTGAAATACAGCCTGTTGGTGCTCACTTGTGTGTATATTTTATTGCCTCAGTGACGTAAGGGGTAAAGAAACAGATGGAAAATATTTTGTTTTCCTTAATTATCCACCACTATGGGATACCCATTGGCTCCTCCCCTGCCTTGGACTCCATCCCTGGCATCACCCCAGCCAGATTTTAATAGTTCTTTATCTGCTGCTTGCATTGCTTTTAACTTTCACTTTTTACTACAACCCAGGCTAAATTGGGTGCTGGTTGCTGCTCCAGCTCTGCTTGGAGAGTTCTGAAAAGGCAAAGCTGGTGCCAGCAAGTGGCTGCTGCAGAGAGCAGGGAATGGGAGCACTGGGTGAAAGGAGCCCCTGATTGTCCCTCTGGTGTGCAAGGAGAGTCCTGGAGTCCCAACCTCCAGCTTTGGGCTTTTATTCCTGCTTGGAACAGCCCAGCTGGGACTCTGCTCCTTCCAAAAGGAACGTGGGGTCTCTGAGGGAGCACAAAAGCCAAAGCACTCCCTGTGTTTTGGGAAGGTGACAACAGGCAGGGCACAGGCAGCAAAAGGCTGAAAACAGGTTTGGGGTTCTTGGCATCATCATCCTGGGATTACTCCAGGTGAGAGGTGGTCCCTGAGCCCTGAGGCTCCACTCAGTGCAGGCCTGGAAAATGGAGCAAGGGAAAAGCAAAAGGTGCTGATATGAACAACATCTGGTTTGTGCTGGAGTTTGGCCTCAGATTTAAGGCTCCGAGAGGATTCCTGGGGCCTTCGCATCCTATCCCAAAACCAACACAAAACCTTTCCAAATACATTTTATAAGCCCTGAGATTGTAATAGTCCTATCAAAAATCCCATGTCCCCAGGTCAGGTGGGGTGCAGACCATGCTCTCCTGAAATCCCAGCCTTGCCAAGCCTTTCTTTGCTGACATTTCCCTCCAGCAGCCATTGGTGCCTGGTGTGGAGCAGCCTGGGGGCTCTGGCACAGCTGCTCTCCCTGGAGCTCACATCTGCTGCAGGAGCAGGGCTCTGTGTCCCAGCTGGCCCTGCCTCCCTCCAACCCACCTGGGCTGAGGCAGAACTCCTGCATTTGTGAGGCTTTGGCACAGCTGGGAGGAGTGGGAGTTTTGGGAACTGGCCCTGCCATCCCCTTTTGTGTTGCATTTCCTCAGCTCTGAGTCACAGTGCTGCTGGTGGTGTGGAAATGACATGTTCAGTTTTGGGACACTACAAAATATCCTGATTATACCACTCCAGGAAAGTGCCACCTACTTAATTCTGCCTTGATGCAAAAGAGCAGGAGAAGCCACTGTTGCAATAAGAATCTTGCTAGCTCCTTGCAATTCCTTTTAATTGGGATTTTCACTTCTATTATTTACAGCAGGAATGCTGAGCAAGCTGCTGTGTGCTCTACTTTTTGCCCATCACTTAAAATATATTTGTAAAAGTAAGGATAATTTTACTTGTGATTGAATGTCAGATGTAGTAAATGGCTGTAGATCATCTGCAAAGTTTTTGTGCTGCTGGTGGATTTTTAACAAGCAGAAAGTTGCCATGAAAGAATTTGGAAAAACAAAAAGTGCTCTGGTAGTCTTTTGGTTTTGGTGTTTGTATTTAAGCTCTAAAAAAACCAACACAAATAAAAGCAAACCAACACCAAGTATACAGTAAAATGCTTACAGGGAGCTGCATTTTAGTACTGAAGTTAGATAAAAAATTCACTGTATCATAAGTGAACCATTTCCCCCTTGATTTGTGTCCAAAATAAGAGGAAAAATTTTGCAGCTGCATTATGCATTTTACAAAAGAACATATGCATGCATTTAAATCATTTACATTTCATCTTTGCTTTCTCTTATTTTTAACCCATATTATGGTGAGTGACAGCATGTTTGGAAAACTGAGGTTGAAAGCAAAGTTTAAACTTTGATGCCCAGTAAGCTGAACTGCCAGCAGTGCTTCACTATTTCATGATTTTATTTCAAAGTTTGGCTCATGCTTTTTTCCTGTCTCTCCAATGAAACGTGATTGAAACTTTGTGAATCTGGCTGACAAAAAAAAATTAAATTATACTGCAGTTAGTTTGTGCTGGTGCTGCAGTTCCTGCAGAGGAAGAGGATCCATCCTTATGGCAGCAAGTTCTTGGGAGGATTCACAGCTTAAAGATATTCTGGGTCAGGGCTCAGTGAGATGATTAATTGGCGATCATTAGGTGGTATCAAATATTCCCCATGCTATAAAATGGTTTTTGATGGGGTGGGGGGGCACCAGCCCTGATGGGGCCATTTCCCAGCACTGCCTGCTCTGCTAAACTCATATCTGATCCACTTCTGCAGCAGGAGTTGAAAAAGAGTTTGGATTGGGGGTGTGATGTTTTGTGTGGTGCCATCAGCAGGCAGCACTCCCCCACTGCTGTGCATGAACAAATCAAACCCAGCTTTATTGGCCTAGTTATGGCCTTTTAATAACCCTTGAGTGAGGGATTGTGCAAGGCGTGAAGTGCTCGGGTCGGGGACAGGGACAGGGACAGGGACAGGGACTGGCACGGGCTGCCAGGTGGGAGCTGCCCCCTTTTCCAGGGGACAGGGAGCTGGGCTGTGCAGAGCAGCAGCAGCACCATGCACAGGTACCAGATGGGGGTTGTCACCTTGCCCCTGTCCCACCGAGCTGCCCTGGTGTGACACTGCCACCCAGGAGGAGCCACAGCCTGGGCTCTGTCACACAGCCAGGCTGCTCCAGGCCACCAGAGCTGGGCTCCAGCACCTCTGAGCCCTGGCCTTGGCAGGGACAGTGTGACACAGGCTGTGATTGCAAATGTGGGTTTGAAACTGGGAGATGTGCACACCTCTCTTAGATTCAGAGCTCAGAATACAGAGGCACTTTCATCCCTAACAGCTCGTAGAAATTTTTCCTCATTGTCTTCACCTTCCAGATGAGCTAAACTTCCAGTTCTTAATTTATTTTGCTGGTAAAGATTGACTTATATTGAGGATATCACATGGAGGACCTGTAACTTATTTGTATATCCGTCCTTGCATGTTTAAAACCAAGTCAAGAAACTAATGAGGTTACAAAAATATTGCTGATCCTGAAGCAAATACAGTTGGAGAACATATGCTTTGGTTTTACATTTCTGCCTCTAAAAGGTGACATGTCCCGTGTTTGTCATTTAATTTAACATTCTATATATTTTTAAACGGCTGTATGATTTGAAATCTCCAGATGCCAGGCTTTGTGCTAAATGAGGTTGACAGTTCAGTGATGTGGAAGGCCATTATCTCACCTTTGTGCTTCTAAACTGTAGCCACTTGCCTTTGCCTGCTCATAATGCATTTACTGCCTTACAGCCCAGGAATTTCTAACACCTATTGAAAGCATTAATTAGCTATGCCACACTGATGAGCACTTTAAGTGAAGAGCAAGAATTGATGCTGCTCTTTGAGTTGGTATTTCTCTCACTTCAGAGGATAAGGAGTACCAAGAGAAATGAAAACCCCATCTTCCTCAGGCAGATTCAAGCCCTGACTGTGCCCTGGCCATCACCACAAGTGACAGTGCCACATCAGAGCTTCTGTCCCATCCCTGTCTGTGCTGGGGACGTGAGGCCATGTCCTGATAAACAGCTCTAAATGGCTCCAGCCCTGCCAGCTGGTGCTATCTATAAACCAATAAACCAAAATTCAGGCTTTTGCATCCCATTACTGCTGTCCTGAGTCAGCAGGTCTCAGGATCATTTTTCTCTACCCTTGGAAAATGGATAATCATTACTTGGCCTGTTGAAGTTCAGTAATTCAAGAATAAATGTCACTTGGATCTTAAAGCTCACCAGCTACAAACTCTCTCTCTCTTGTCTGATTTACCCCCCAGTGCCTTTGATCACAGTTTTCTCCTCTTCCTCAGCAAACTTCTTGGTTTTCCCCATTTTCCTGGCCCCTGTGACAGTGCTGTGCTGCAGATCACAGCTGTGCTCAGGCACCATAAGGTTTGTATGATTAGTCAGCATTTGGTTTCCATATATAGCAGAAGAACGTCTGGAGGAAATATTCTTCTACATATTTCCAGGCAATAGGATCAAAGCCCTCTCTAGGTTCTCAATTTTAATTTATCTCTTCTTGCTTGCTGTAGAAGGAACATCAAATGGAATCATTGTTTGTGGGAGGGAAGGGAGCCCTTTGCTGGGTAGTTTTGGGAGCAGCATTCATCCCAAAGCTTCAAATCCTGCCCTTTCTTCCTCCATGGCATTGCCAAGCTCTGAATTTTGGGATTTGTGCCTGTATTTCAACCCAGGTGTGCCTTATTTTTTTGAATCCTTGGACCTCTCCCATTTTTGTTTCATTTTTCCTCAGATTTTCTGCTTGTCTCCAGTCACAGCTGCTGAGCACATCTGCACCTTTGTCACAGTGTTTTCTGTTGTTCTTAATGCCCATGTTGGCTCATTTTCTGCTGTAAACACAGCTCAGCTCACACCCCTGCATTGAAGGAATTCTTGTTCCTCCAAAAACTTTGGAGTTTTTTGATAAATTCCCCCTGGCTCTCTTCCTATTCCTAATATCTGTCAGTATTTGCCTGGAGAAGTGGCTGCCCCATCCCTGGAAGTGTCCAAGGACCAGGACTTGGAGCAATCTGGGATGGTGGAAGATGTTCCTCCCTGTGGGAATTGATGGTATTTAAGGTTCCTTCCCACCCAGACCATCCCATGGCTCTGTTTATTCCTCCAAAAGAAGCAAAGATCTGCAAAGTAAGAGCTGAACCTTTCCAGATCTGCACTCATCCATCCTTCAGGTGTCAACTCCCAGAGCTGTGACAGAAATGTGAGAACCAACAGCACTTGGAGCTGGGTCTGTGTGAGGAGTTACCTGGGCAGGTGGATGTTGTGGTATTAGAAATTGTATTTATGTCAGCATCATTCAATCCCTTTTTGTTATCTTTCATTAGATTCTCACAGCAATAATTTGTAAACCTGGATGTTTTTGCACAGCTGGAGACAGCCAGAGGTGACTGTCATTAGTGAGAAAGCAGAATACTTTTATTACACAAATCCTGTAACATTTTCATCCTAGGGAGTTTTCTGCATTTTTAGTAAGTGAGGTAAGCCAAGACATTTGAGACCTTTTTACATCACATTTTCAGAAAGGCCTTTTTTTTCTTCCTGATAGAAGATCTGCATTAAAAAAAAAAAAAACAACAACAAAAAAAAAACATAATTAGTTTGATTTCAGTCATCTACTCAACATTTCTAAGGCACTTTCCAAATGATCCCAGGTGTGGGATTGCAGCAGGTAATTTCCTGCTCTGTATTTGTGCAGATGATTTTCTGTGTTAGAAGATGATATCACCTCACCTGGCCCCTCAGTGACAGAGAAATCCTTTGTTTATTCATTTAGTAGGCAGATTAACCCTAATGAATCTGGCTTCCTGGAAATAGATACAGGGGACAATAGCAGAGTGAGGAGTGGGGAGAAATGGGGTAAATTCCCTTTTCTTTCTTCACTTGGAAATAATGGTGGCTTTCAGAGCAGGGTGTTTTAAATCCGAAAGGAACGTGAAATATGTCAGCCAGAAATTCTGCATTTTGAACAAAAACTTTTGTGCCTCAGAGAGCTGCTGGGGCTTTCTTAGTGTGTTTGCTACAATCCTGCCCTTCTGAACCTGTTGAAATGTTTTGCTTTGTCCAAAATTAGGATAAAATGAGCTTCTGAGATACTCACACTTAAATTTTCATTGTTGGGGACCTCTGTGTGTGTTCTCTGGAATATGAGGTATTTGTTAATTATTACTGCTGTGAATTAGAGGTTCATAATATAATCTCTTTAAGTAAATCATATATTATATGAGACAGCCAGAGGAAAGCATTGAAGTCTTGATGACTGAAATAATTTTATTCTTTATGGAAATAAAGCTGTGGAAAGTGTGTCAAGGTGTGCATCATGTTTCTGTTACCTGAGCAGCTGTACTGGACAGAGGGCAGTGCCCATGCAGGGTTAGGCTGCACATTTTGCTTCATTTTCAGCCATTTTCCCATCTTCAGCTGGCCCAGAAAAGCTTTGAGGAGCATTTCAAACAGCTCAATTCCCCCTGTTCCTGCCAGGGGATTCATCCAAGTGTTCTGCAGCAGGCATGAAAGGCTGTGCCACGTTTATTTAAATAAATGAGCAATAATTTCTCAGCTCTTGTTGACATCACACTGGATTATTATTCACAGCACAATGTGAGAATCTGCCTGGGAAAGAAAGCAGTGAATCCCAAAACCCTCAGAAACAGAGGCAAGGATGGTCACTGACTTCAGGGATATAAATCAGGCAGAGTCCCTGCACTATCATTCAGTTTATGTTTGAACAGCATGAATAAATTAACTTATTCCAGCTCAAAGAGGGAATAATGCCATGGTGAATTAAGTTGTGTATATGTTACTAATTATGTATTTTTTAATGCATACACACGTTAAACAGTCAGGGTTTGGAATCTGGGGGAAACCTTGTAGTTTGCTAGCTTAGATCTCTGCTGGAAGCTACTAGTCAAAGTGTAGACATGAGTACAATGAATGATTTGGCTGCCTTTGAGAGAGGAACAATTTCTTGCATTTTTATGTGACTGGTACTCGAGATACATTATTCCCAAGACATGGATGTGTAGACACAGATGTGAAAATCTCTTAACTTCCAACCAAACTTTTCCAGATCTTATCACTATAATTTATTCTTTACTCTCTGTAGACTTGAAAAAATGTCTTCTTTCACATAACTTTATACATTAGAGGGAAAGGAAAGTTCTGTTCTACCACATGGTAAGTGTTGAAGATGGGATACTGTTGGCTTTAACACGCTGACTTTTGTAGTTGCCTGTAAAAACTCTAGAGTTTCAGAGGGGAAGTGAAAAAACAGAATTTACCTTTCCACAAAGAATAAAAGTTTCCATTGTTCCTCAGTTCCATTGCTGGAAGTACAAGCAGGCAGGAACAGATAATTTTTTGGATTTAACATCTATGCTTGGGTATGTGTATATGTGCATCAGGCAGCAATAAATTACCAATGAATATGTTTGCTTTGTATGGAGATTGTTTTATCCTTCTTAAAGCTACTATTTACATAACCTTTAACCAAACAGAGAGTAGCCAGAGGATTTTTGAGAGTGAGAACTGTTTTTCTGGCTGGGGTGGGGAACAACTTGCCCCCCTCCCCTCGTGCTGCAGGGACTCACCACGTTGATGTGCAGACAATTTGCCAGGGATTATTTTTTTTTCCCCCTTTCTGCACGTGAAAGCTCAAAATAGATATGTGTCACATTAGGTGTCATTAAAAGAGAGCTTGTGATAACTAAATAATAAATGGAGTGGTACCTAATCACTTTCAGAAGATGTTGACACAGTTGCCAGAGACGACAGGGAGCCCTTGGAAGGAGCAGAGACTGTCTGTGTTGGAGGATTTTTTTTTTTTTTTCCCTTTTAGTGGAAACCAAAGGACAACAGTCATTATACGATTCTGTACTTTAAGTATTTTCATAATCCAACATAAATTGGCCCACCCAAGGATTATGTCTGTCTTATAAGGATGTGTTTATATAGTCATTGGGTGAAAGATTGCAGAAGTTGAACCACTAGTTTTGAAAGTTGAGCCAGACCAGGAAAAATCAGGATACAATTTGGCACTTATGGAGACTAAATGATTTCCTTTTTAGCTGCTGATTTCTACTGGGAAATGTATCCTTGGACTGAAAATTGCATCCGGAAAAATGTTTATGTAGTGTTTTTCAAATGACTGATTATTCCTCTAACCTTTAACACGCACTGTGTGTGACTTTCTTCCTTATTAACTCTTTCACAACCAAATGAATGATTTCCTTCACTGTAAATAAAATTAAGTACATATTTCAATTCATGCAATATTTTAGTGCTGTAATAATGCAGAAAAAGACGAGCTGGGGATTTTACTGAGTCAGTAAGACAGGGAAATCCAGCTCCTCTTGTGTCAGACCCTCCTGGAAGAGGAACATCCTGCTTTGACAGAGAGGCAGGCAGAGCACATGAACTTTTTATCCTGATTACTGCACAGAAAGAGAACAAATATGTTCTTAACATACTGTCAGATGCTGATTTCTGCCAGCCAGGGGAGATTTCCCCAAGGCTTGTGGCTGAGGTGGAGGGACCGTGCTGCCAACTACTGGCTATTACTGGCTGCTGAATGCAGTGAATGAATTCATTGTGGGCTTGGGGTTTGTCTGCAGGGGAATTGATCTGTGCATCTAGAACAGAACCAGGAGTTTTAGAGACATCCACAGATGCTCAGTCTGGAGTTACAACATTTTCAGTAGTGTTGCTTTCACGTAAGGACAAACCATAATTCACTATAATCACACTGTCGGTATCCTCGTGTAGGAAATCCTCCCAGGCTGCCTTTCCTTGCATCCAGAACCTCATGGATGCAGGGTGGGAGCTGGCTCAGAGGCTGTGCTGCTTTCAGAGCAGCAGCCTGACCTTGCTGAGCTGCAGGCACCAGGCAAACAGCACAGGGTGAGACTGAGCCACGTGTCTTTAAAAGGCAGCCAAAGTGGTGCTGCACAGAGTGGATCCCACACTAACAAAGGAGTGGGTCTGGAACTGCAGCTTCCACTTTGGCAGAGATGTCTGTGCATTGTGGTTGGTGTTTTCCTATGTAGAAATGTGCCAAATTGTTGAATTTCTGTAAAAAGCATCACCCAGCCCATCACAAGTTGTGTACTCCATAAAACTTGCTTGAGTGGAAAAGGGGAGAGAAAAAAAGAGCAGCAAGAGTCTTCTAAAGCCTGGTTCTGCTGGCCTGTCCCAAAAGGACAGATTTGTGTCCTGTGAGAGGAAGCAGAGTTGGAAAGAAATGGAATTCCAGCCCTGTGACTGCTGGTGGAGTGATGCAAAGATGTCCCCTGCTCTTGGTGCTCCAGGGTGATCTGTCTGTGCCTGTGGCATCAGCTGGGGATGAGCTGCTGGAGAACAGGAGCTGATACTCCTTGTGGCAATAGTCAGGCATTCTTGGCATGGTGGGGATGAGGGGAAGTGCCTGGCAGCTGCTCTGTTCTTTCATCTCTTCTTCCAGCTCTTTTTGATCGTTTTTTCCTGCAAAGTTTTGGGCTTGTGCAGGGAGGTTTGTGTTTATAAGCAAACAGAGGATGCAGCCCTGCTTACCTCAGCCAGCTTTTCCCAGGAGCAGTGATTCCCAGGCAGTCTCTTGCACTTGAGGCAATAATGGGTTTAGGAAATTCATAGAATGTTAACAGTCAAATGGCTTTTAACCACCTATGGATGGAGTGAAATTTGGCAGATGACAGAGGAACCTCACGCTTTATTTTTTAAAGCTTAAATAGCTTGTCAGCCGTGCAGAGCCCCTTGAATTGATGAGATCTGAATGTTGGGGTTTGGGGTTTGTTTTTTTCATGTGGAACCCAGCAGAGTCTCTGACGGAAACTGTTGACCCTTCTTTGTGCTGTTTCTTTACTGTCTCGTCAAACATCTGGAAAACAGCATGTTTGCAGTCATTTCACAACATAATTTTGCATTTACATCATGTGTTATCTGGTAAAAGTTTTCTTGTTTTTTCAAGGAAAGGGGGGATAAAAGAAAAAAAAAAAGGAAAAGAAAAAGAAAAATCAGCAAGTCGAAGGCTGCCGTGAGGTCAAGTGGTGCCGGTGGATGCTGCTGCACTGAACACATGTTCAGCTCCCAAAAGCTGAGGCAGTTCCCAAAAATTTGGTAACCATTAGAGCACTTCCTAAGTCAGTTCCGGATGTCAGGCCCGGGCTGGAGGGGGAAGGGGCGTTGCAGGAGGGGGATTGAGGCTGGCAGCTGATGCTGCCGGGGAGCAGAGCACGCCAGGCAGAGCCAGACAGGAAAGGGCGGCTCTGGGAGGGATCAGGAGCTCAGCAGAGGAGCTGGGAACTCCTCCTGCCACCCCGGGCACACAGAGGGCTGAGCCACCTGAGGGCTGGGGATCAGAAAGGAAATTAAAGGATCATTTAAGTGGAGTGGGACCAGACAAGTTCAAATGATGATTTTCATCTCTGAGAAAGGAGAGCTGGGCTATATTGAATTCTTTGAAGTAACAGAGTGGTTGGTGCAGGGAATATTTTTGCTGCATTCCATGCTCTGGTTTAGCAGCTCCTCTAATAGAAGCCGTCCCTAACTTTCCTAAAGCACCTATTTATAGTGCTCCAAAGATTGGACTTTGCAGCACAGAGTGCTCCTTTCAATGCTCTGAAAATAGCTGCTTAGATAACTCCAAATTTCAAATGAATATTAATTAATAAGCACAGTTAGATTATTTACTTGTATTTTAATTAACACAGTAAATATTTTATCTTGCTCGTGGTAATAAACCTGAGTGTGAGCCTGCAACTCTGCAGGAGTTCACAATGAGTTTGCAGCAAAGGTTGTCTGTCTTTCCTTCCTTTGTGGTGTTCAGGATTAAGTCTTCAGTCAGAAGCTGCTCCATCCCAGCTCTGAATAATTTGGCAGAGGTCAGGCACAATCAGTGTTACAGGGTGCTGCCATTCTAAGACATGAGGAGGTTTTTTAATTCCCTCCCAGACACCCTCTTCACCTCCCAGCTCCAAGTGAATCCATCCTACAGTTTATATAATCTGAAAAGAAAGCAGACAACAGTAAATAATTCTGGTTTGTTGATTTATTACTGGAGGTTTTCCTACATTAACCTGAATTTCAGTGCTGGAGTCAGCTCACTAGAGGGATGTGATTCCTGGACCTTCCTGAGCTTTGGAAGTAGTAACAGTGGGAGATTTTTTTCTTTTTTTTTTCTGTGATCTTTCCATGATCACTTTATCTCCATGGGCCAGATTTCCAGGTACTATAGAGATGAGTCCTAACAGGGAAGAAAAAAACAAACCCGTGGATGGCTGCAGTTGTGGTTTTGGAAAAGCTTGCTCTGAGATTTTTGTTTAACAGCCCTTGGATGGGAGGATGCTTAGTTTGCTAATTTGGGTGCCAGTGCTGAGTTTTACAGCCCAGGGTTATTTCTCAGAGGTGCTGGCAGCTGGGGGACACAAGGGCTTGGGTGTGCATTCAGCTTTTTGCTGTGGTGTCCTTGGCAAGCACTGGCAGCACTGGGGATTTGGACAATTTTAAGGAATAATAACAGCTATTGAAATATCAATTGTTTCTGCAGTTGGAACATCACACAGGAGTTTAAAGGGATTGGGTGCAGGGGGTTGGGCAGGAGCATAGATAACCTGTGCAGATATTTTCCTTTTGAGATGACATCTGTCTAGTTGTGTTTATAAATAACCTTTGGAAACAAAACAAATGGACAAAATCCTTTCTTCTTCCATTGCAGTAATACATGAGGTGCCTTGGGAACGTGTTATCTTCTATCCATTTCCTTTTCCTCCTCTTTCAGTTCATTGTACACTGATTTTTTTTTTCCTCTAAATATGTTAGGACAGCAGCACAAGGTATCCATTACCAAGTTTGTTTCCCTGAATGCTTTCTAGCAGGAGGCACAAGTGCAATCCACTGAATTAGAGGAACCAAGCTCAAGGGTGAGAGCTTTATCAATAAAGTCCCTTTATCCAGTGAGAACAATTTGTGCACAGGAGGCTTTTAAATAATATCTCCAAGTGCAAGTCCTGCAAAGCCTAGGAGGTAGGGATGCTTCAGTGGCTGATTATTTTGATGTGGGCTGTTCTTCCTTGAGGCCACTGAGCCTTCAGGTTCCTCCAAGCCTTTAGTGGTCTGCACTTCAGTGTTATTCTTTCCCTGAGAGTGCTGATTAGTGACTTGCGGTGCGGACGCTGATTTATCGCAGCCCAGAGTCGCCCCTTGGGGGCTGAGCAGAAACACTCATGAAGGAGCCCTGATTAAAAAGAGTGGTAATGAAGACAAATGTTGCAGAGGGAGTCAAGAGCAAACCAGGCCTTGGCATTCCCACTGCTCCTCTGAGCTTTTGGAGAGGAGGTAACAGTGGCCAAAGGAAATATTTCCCCCTTGTTGTTTATTTCTCATGGCACTGGAAAAATTTTTCTTTTCCTCCTGGGTGTTCTAACTCTCACTTGTTAACTGCTTTTCATGCAGGGTTGCAATTAACCCTTGGCAGATACTTACCATGTTCCCTTTATATTCACTCTATACATAAAGAAGTTTTTATGTTTTGACCTGTTAACCATTTTAAGATTCTTTAAACTTGACAGTTTCATCTAATTTCTCACGTCATTAAATCGTACTTTATTTTCCAACAGTCCATTCACAGGAGGTTTGGTGTTTGTTTGATATCTTTAATCATCTTTTTTCCACACTGCCCTTTTTAATAAGGAAAAAGAATGACAAAAAATAATGCTTACAAACCAGGCTTTAAATCAGAGAGAGGTCAGAAAGTTCCTATCTAGTGTTGGACGTGTAACTAGAGACGAGTCTCAAAAGCACATTGGTAGATTCTGCATGGTCTGACACTTCTGTTAATCAGGAATTCAGAACAAAAATAAATCCAATTATCTCACCCTATTGTAGTTTTTTCGGTTTTAATTCTGTGGGTTTTTCCACTTTTAAAGCCAACCTGGGCTATAATTAGTGTATGAAGTAAAAGCTGAGTATGTGGAAAAATGTGCCCTGCCTTTATTGGTCTGTGCATTCTGCAGGCAGGGATTAGATAGGTCTGTTAAAATCCATCCTGATCTCTGCAGTCACTTCCTTGTCAGGTCTGTGGACTCAGAGGAACCTGGCAAAACTCCTCAAGGACAAGTGCAAAGTGCTGCCCCTTCCAAGGGCAGCTCCTGTTCAGGGATCTCTGCTGCACCCCCAGGGCTGGGAGCAATGTGGGCACTGTCCCTGTGCCATCCCAGCACTGCCAGCAGTCCTTGTTCCCTTCCTTTGGGAAGCATTTCCTGACCAGTGACAATATGTGGATGGCCCTTTGCATTCAGTGAGAATTTCAGAGTATTTTCCAAATGTTAATTAACTTTCTCATGAAATTTTAGCTCATGCTTTGCTTTGGAATAACATTCTGACCTATCATGCCGAAAGGTTTTTTTTTTTTTCCTTCCTAAAATAGTGTGATAAAGGAACAGTTCATCCAAGAAAAAAACAGGGAGAAGGGTTTTCTCTGATTGACTGGCCTCGTTCATGATGCACCCAAAAGGTCAAAGACTGTTTTGAGAAAGTATTTTAAAGGATGGGTCTGTGTTTTCTCTCTGTCTGAGAAGCTACTTACAGCTTCCATGGTAGTTCCTGCAGTGTTAAATAAACTCACTGTGCATCTCAGGCTGCTCTTTAATCTTACACTGATTCTAATTCTGATACTTCCAAAGTATTAGAATGTAAATATTATCCAGCATTAAATTGGAAAAAGAAAACAAAAATTAGGGTCCCTTAATATATTTTTGTCTAGCTGAATTATTTTTCAGGGTAGAGACAAAAAATGAAGCAGCACTGCAGACCCTTACTTCATGGTGAGTGAAAGGTTGTGTGTGATTTGATGCCAGGTTTCTTAACTTTCCTTTTTAAACTTTTTTTAATTGCTCACTTACTTAACTTTGAAAATCCAGCTTGACATCAGAAGCTTTCAAACCTGGCTGTGAAATTTTAGAAGTGGCTTTTAAAAGTTATTTTTGAAAGCACTGTTTTGTACCCCTCCAAATTCCATTGTTTTAGTTGCAAGTGAACTAATCTACGTTTGCTCCACAATCATGCAGAATTCAGGAAAAGCTGATTACGTGTGGCTAAGTGAAAAGTCATGTGAGCTGTTTGATGTGAGAAACTGAGTGTTCAGGGGAGCTACACCTCGTTAGCAGCAGTGTCTGGACCATGAAGAGATCACAGCAACTGGTGGGGAGCTCGGTGGCACCAGCCTTTGTCCCTGAGCCATTGCACCAGTCAGAATTTTGGAAATTTTGGGGTTTGAATCTGATTAACTTGTGGGTGTTGGAGAGCTAGTTTGAGACTGGCATTGCTGCACTAGTCAGTCTGCATCACCATCAGCTGCCCACTAATTATCAGGAAATTTATAGCTGCATTAGGTAAATGTCACTTCACTGCAGTGGCCTGGAATAAGAGTGTTTTCTGCTCTGAATTAGCACCATGGGCACGTCTCAGTGAGAGTCTATCCAAGCAAGGAAGGGTTTGATTTATGCACAGGCTTATTAAGGCTTTGAGAAAGGGTAGCTGAAAGATGTTGTATTGCTTTTTTGAACCGTGACATCTCCCAGTCGTAAATGTGTGTTTGTTTATTCATTAGACATAATCACATGGAAAGTGTTTAAAAATAATTTGCTAATTCCAGGATGGAGCAGCGTTCAGCAAAGTGGGATTCTGTGTGTGCTCCACCTGCAGGAGCTCTTCAGAAGGATCATCCAGAACAGAGGTGGCTTGGTCTGAGTTCCTTTTGGTGAAATTCAGTGTTAAGGGATGTGATACTTCTGCAAATCTCAGCAACTCTTCTCAGCTGTGCCAGAATTTTCTAATATCTCTTGGATTCTTATTTCTGAGCTGCTCAGTAGCCTCTTTGATAGAGATTTTGGGCAGGTAGTCCTTAAGTATGGACTCAAGAATGCACACATGTCCATTCTGATGTTTAAACCTCTCAGAAAAAGCTGAAGGATCTCAAAATCCTAAAGGCTCACTAGAAAAGAAACCTGAATGTTCAAAAATCCCCCACCCCAGAAACAAAGTCCCCAACTCTTCCCAAAAGATGATTGTAGAATTCAGAATGATGCCAGAGTGTCTGAAGAGTTGTGACTATAAATTCTTCATAAATAGCAGGTGAGTGATGGCTGCTCCTCTGTGAATGGTGACATCTCAGCAGTTCCAACACTACAGAGATAAAAGTAACCACTTAAGAAATGCTGGTTAAATTCTAGACAAACTTATCCTTTACATCAGTTTTAAGGAGCTAAGTAGCTTCAGTGGTCCTTTTGCAGCAGCTCCCAGCACCCACTGCTGTGACAGGGGAGGTTTGCTGCAGTTAATTAGGCACTGGAGGAGATTTAAAGAAAGTCGCTGTCCAGTATTAAGCACTTGGCTTCCCTTCTCTCTGCCCTCTTGCTGCTTTTATGGTTCAAAGTGATGCAGATCAGACAAAGCTTTTGCTGCATTCAGCCACCCTTTCTTCTGTGTCAGGAGCACCAGCACTGGCACCCAAACCACCCACTTCAAAAGGATCTTTGTATCAGATAAGAGCAGATACTTACACATCGTTCAGAGGAATATCATTCTTACAAAAACCAATTCTGCCTGCAGGTCTGCTCAGGGCTGTATTGAAGTTGCTTCCCTTTGTTCTTCCTAAAATGCACCCCCACAGCCCCCTCCTGCCAGAACTCCCCATTCCAGCTTGCAAGGGAAGGGTTGAAATTCTGGAAGTGAATTCAGCCCCAAACAGGGTTCGTGTCCCTGCATTAAAACTGTCTTTGTGAGGGAAAACTTCATCTCTTCCCCCTGCACAGTCCATGGGCTCGAGTTCTTCCCAGTACACTCAGCAAGCAAACAGTGACTGCTTTGGGGTTTTTATATTGTGTATCTCAATATTTAATTATTGGGGTGGTTTCCCTTGGGAAGTTTGAATTTTGGGAGCAAGATCAAGGCCTGACAGCAGACATCAGTGCCTGTACCTTGTAAGCAGATTTGTTCCAAGGTACCAGACATGGTTCTGATGCTCCAAGCTCTGTTCTTCCCTGCAGGGCTGTATTTAACTGTTTGCACCTGAAATCTTAGTTTTCATTGTGAAATTTTATTTGTTTTACCACTGTGCCAGCCACATGTTAAGGGTCAGGAAGAACTAAATACGAATCTTCCGTTTCTCTGGTCATTAATGCCCAACCTGCCAAAGTTTTACTTAAGTGCAAAAGAAGTTCCTTTTTCCTGGCTGGAGAAGTGCTCAGTGCTTCTTGGCAAAGTTGAAATTCCACTGATGTAAATGGCTATCTTCAATCATAGCCTAAAATTGGGCATTTTGCTGAAGATAATACTTCATGATTTCAAGTCAGTATTTGAAAGGGCTTTGAAGCCCTTACAAGATGAAAGAGTTAAAATCAACAAAATTAAAGGATATGAGAAAGAATCTGCTGGAGTTAAGAAGCATTGTTACTGCATCTCTGTGTACACACTTCTGCATCTTTCCACTTTGCTTTGCTTGCCTTGAAAGCAATGAATCAGAGAACCCTGCAATGGTTTGGATTAGAAGAGACCTTAAAACTTACCTGATTCTGTCCCTGACACCTTCCACTGGACCAGGTTGCTCCATGTCCTGTCCAAGCTGACCTATGCAGTAAATAAATTATTTATTATTCAGTAGACAAACTGTACCTGCCTGTTTAGTTAATAGGAATTATGTGGATAATTTGAGCTCAACAAAGTGTAAATGACTTCTTTGAATGCTGATAGATTTCCACCAGAACCTGGCAAAAGGAATTGTGTAAATCCTGAAGCTTTTGCAAGGAGCTGACAAAGCAGGCAGAGGTTTGGAACAGCTGCTGCCTCAGTTCCTTCAGCATCACCTGATGTTTCAGGGCCTTTCCTTGGCCATTAGCAATAGATTGTGAAAAATAAGTTTTTAATCTCTTTTTCATGATTTGTAGTGATTCACAGTGAGATTAAGCTTTTTTTTTTTTTTTTCCCCAGTGGGAAAACAGGCAGCAAGGTCTGGACTCATTGACAAAACTCTCCATTCCCTGGCAGAAGTGATGACCTGCCCAGGGCTGACAGTTCTCCCTCACTGTAGCTCTGAGCCCATCTGAGGGCTACATTCAGATTCTTTTTCAACCAAGATCATTCTCTATTCCAGAAGTTAAAACATTCCTGAGAAGGCAAACGGTTTGGAAGATTTGCTTCAAAAGATGCCTAATTAGTGTGTGTATTTATAGCCCTCATTGGAGATGCTGGTCTCCAGGGAAACAGGTGAGCACAGGGCAAGGAGAGGGAGAGGAGCTCCTGCACAGCCATGGCAAGGGCTGAGCCTTGGGGTGCCCCCAGCCTGGCATTCTGCAGCCTGGTTAATATTTTGTAAGCTTTTCTGGAATGCAGGAGTGTGTTGCATCTGTCCCTGTAACAGTCAGAGGAGGGTTTCTCATCTGCAATAGTAAATTAATAAACAGCCAGACTGCTCTGGCATCAAACTTTTATACCTGTGCTTTTCTATAAGAAATGACCTTATATAATTAGGTACATTACAGTGACATGAATTTATAATATATATATATATAATAGAGCATTGGATATTTGATATTGTAAAATCTTGTTATATTCTAACTTGGAAGTGTTCTGACAAACACTATCTGGGTAAAAAACTACGTTTTCTTCTAAATTTAACCTGATTGATCATTTTGCAAATGTGTTATTACTTTGGTGCAAACAGAATTCCAGAATGGACGAACTAACTCCTCATGCACCACAATGGCAGTTTTGATGCTGCTGATTTATTGTTGCCTTTTACCATGGTTCATATAGAGCTGCTCAGAATTAAACATGCTGCTTTAAAACTACTTGGTGCAGCATTCCCAGAACATACATAATTTTGAGCAACTTTACTGACAATTGCTTTTTTATGGGCCTTGATGGAAGCGAAGGACAATCTTCCCATTCCCTGGAGGAGCATCTGCCTTTGCAGACAGAGACACTGCTGTGATTTTATGCAGGCTCTGAGTAGATCCTCCCAGTTTGGGGAGGCTGAGGTGGGGTGCAGGGATGTGGCAGCTGTCCCTGGGAGGGCTGGTGGCACTGGAGTCTGTCTCATGCCATTTGTGTAGGATGTGGCAGCCTGGCTGGGATGGGATCCTTGGGATGGCTCTTCCCAGTGCACATCCCCTTTCCCAGATGCTGCTGAGTGGAGCCCCAGTGTGATGTTTACCCACCCAGCTCTTAAATCCTTGTTAACCAGCTTGACAACATGAAAGCAAGACACGGGGGGGCTTTTATCTGGTCCAAGTTTTGGGCAAGTGTAGCAGGTCAGAAAGGAGAGAGCCAATGACTCCACAAGTGTCCCAGCCTCTCTTGTTTGTCAGGCTGCTCTGGAGCAGCTCGTTGAATGCAAATAATGAATGCTAATCCAGCCTCATTGTTCCAGGGTCAAACACCAAAAAAAAGGAATCACTCAGGGTGCCAGTGTGGTAAATCGTGTTTGTTTGCTTTGTGCATTAGGTTGGGTTCTGCCTCCTTTTTTTCTGAGGCATTTTCAGCGTGTGCTTTTCACTCCCCGTGTGTGTGAGAGAGCAGGACTCCAGCTGGGCTCACTCCTCCTCCCGAGGTGAGGACTTTTGTCCTCTATTTGTTGTTATGCAACATTGTGCTGCTTTCAGTGCTGAAGGGGGAGAAAAAAAATGGACTGCCAATATGACTGTGATATTTGGATGATTTATCTCGTTCCTCTTCTGAGTAACCTAACTTTGACATTATCCGTGAACTCCGAGCCATGCTTGCGTTGTTCTTGCTGGTAGAAAACATAGCAAGGATGTAGTGGGTAATTGAACCCAGATGCACCCAGGGCTGCTCAGCCAGACTGTTATTTTAGCCTACACTAGTAGGTTTTTAATACGAGTTTGACCTTACTTTGAAACATTCTCAAAATACCATACTTTAATATCAATTTATACACTCTTGCTTTAAGAGTAGGGCAGAGTCACTGGAAAAAGTAATGAAACACTTTCTACCTGTTAATGCAGGAGATACAGAAAGTTTTGGAGTTAATTTATGTGTCTAAGGGACAAGCTTCACGTGCTGCCTGTCTAATTGGGGTTTTATCCTGTGCCTGGGGTTGGGATTGGGATCGTGACCATCAGGGAAAACTTATCTGTCAGCTTTCCCTGGGCCTGCCTCTGCAGAAGGAGGCACATTGGGCAGGGAGGCTTTAGGTACTCAGGGAGAGGAAGATTTACCCCTAGTCCATATCAATATGTTACTCAACAGAGTTTAACAGCCACGGTAAATATTCATTAAATTATTTTTAATGGGAAGTGAATGCTTTGTGTACATGTTCTGTGAGGTTAAGCTGTGTTAAACAGCTTAGAAATGCTTTCCTGATTTAAAAAAGAAAAAAACAAAAAAAATAAAAAAACCCAACCAGCCCATGCTTCTCTGCCAGGATGGTAGTTTGGTTTTGACATACATGTAATGTACTTTCCATACCCATGCTGTGTTTTCCTAAAGGAGGATGGAGCAGAGCCCTTTCTCCCTCCTCAATACGTGCTTTGTCAGTAACAACTGAGCACACCAAAAATTCTGATGTATAATTAAATTTCCTGTGAAGATAGAATACCTATTTCTGCTGAAACAGAACTGGTTTTCATTCATTATTGCTCCACTCAGGTGGAACCGAGCTTGCTGCCTTTCTAATGTGTCTGAATAAGTATTCTTTAGTAAAGAATAATAAAGGAATTAAAGTTTTGTGGTTATACATCAACAGCTTGTAGTAAAGTAATAGCGAAACAAGATTTTGTGGTAGATCTTGAAGTTAAATACTTAAACTGATTATTTTTTTTCAATTTCACTCTAATTTAGGGTTAATTCTTGTAATTGCTCATGGTGAAGCAGAGGAGGGATATTTAAGGGATATTGAGAAGGAGTGGGTTGAAGTTATTTTAAATTATTCCTGAAGCATTGCTGTACCCAGTGATGTCCTTCAGACCCAAGGTGTAAAACTGAGGTTTGATGGGAGCGATGGTGGCAAACGGCTTTAAACCTGCTTGGCTTTGGGCACTGCAGCTTCAAATACAGACAGCAAGAAATTAAAAATGGGTTAGTGTTTTTCTTTCTGTTCTCTTATCAGAAATGTTCACTCAGACTATAACAACTGTTAGAACAAGATAACAACTTCAGGCCAGCTGTCAAATGTTTACCATTATCAAACCTCTCCCTAGGGTAAGATGCGACTTTGGCTCGCCTCACCGGCAGTAATTTAATTTTTCCTTCGTTCTGACTCGGAAATGGCAGCATTTTTCAAAGCTTCCTCCCACTGATGGCTGAAATTTTCCTTGTGAAATGATTTCCACCAGTCTTGAATCTTTCTTGCTTCTGCCGTCTTCACCTTTACTGATGGTTCTGCAACTCATCACCAGCTATGCGAACTGACAGTTCACATCCTGGGGCAGCAGCCGGGGCTGGCCTGCAGAAAGGAGCAGCCTGACCAAATTTACGCTCACAAGATCTCTTAATTCACAAAAGCATTTGCTCCAGTTCCTGCTCTCTGCTGCAGGGGCTTTGGGGGGTGAGCAGGAGCGGTCGGAGGGGAGAGAGGCTCTCTTCACACTCTGCTGAGTACACAGCCTTGCCAGATGAAAAACAGACGGAAAGAGACATTTCCAGCCATCTTGCTGATCTGTGCAGGGGTTCACTGAACTGTGCAGCATAGCACCAGACCCATGTATCATTTAATGTGCTAATTTCTCCTTTGGTTTTTTCTTTTTTTTTTTTTTCCCTGAGTGAAGGAGTTTCTCATTTTGTTGACAAGCACATTAAAATTAAAAGTGGGAACAGTTAAAAGAGAACCTAAACATGTAAACTTGATACCCACCCGTTCCTTCCTCCTTTGACATCAGAGCCATGGAGAGATCTGCTTAGTTTTGAAAAGCCTCTGACAAATGAGAATAGTCAGAATAAGTTTTCTATTTGGTCTGAACTGCACGGAACATCGTGATTTTTTTTTTTTTTTTGCCTCCCTCCCAACCTGAAACACATGCCACATGCTTGCCCAAATGCTTCCCCTTCTTACACTGCGAGAGAGATCTGAAACTTTTGTTCCATTCTTTTCCTGGAGAGGGATTTTATTCCCTCTCCCACCCAAGGCAGTTTGCAGCCAGAGAAAAGTGATGCTTCCCCTGGCCACCGGCACGGGCTGTGCTCACTCCCTACCAAAAGGTCACTCAGACACTTTTTTTGGGATTCTTTGGCTCTCTCTTGAAAGCTTCTCCTAAGAATAAACCATTTTACATTTTTGTGATTACTTTGGAGGAAAAAATGTGCTATAATACCAGAATGTAAATGCAGGGAGAAACAACATTCCAAGTAACCTGATCACACTCCTGTAGTATTTGCTTTGGTACTTTCCTGTCATTTGCTATCCAGTTGCTTAAGGAGCAGCTGCATGGTCTGGTAAATTAATAAATGTTGTAGGCAGAAGTATAGACAGAAGAAAAAGTTAACGTGGTTTGTACTAACACAGATCCTGATCTGTTAACTGGTATTCTAATTGAGGGTGGAGGAATCTCTTTACCCTTTTTCATGTGCAAAGCAGCTCTGTCTCTCAGTAATGGTGGGGTTTTACAAAATAAATAGATAGAATATATATATTTGTAATGGGATTGTATGTCCTCAGCATTAACTCTACTTGTATGTTCTGGTTTTGGAGCTTTTAGGCATTGTGAGAAATATATGAGAGATTTGCAACCAGGGGCAGAGAAGGGTCAGATGTATCAAATCATGGATTCCAGCAAGCAAAGACTCTGCCTTAGAAATGTGAATTAAATAGGAGAGCTTCCTTCTGCTCAGACTTGGAGGAGCACAAACTAGTGGTGACTGGTCGAGGTATTTGTCATCCTAATAAACTGACAAAATGGAAAAATAAACACCAATCTTATCAGTCTGCATTTTTTGTTGGGGATGAAAGTGTTTGAAGAAAAATCATAAAGGAATCCATGGTAGCTCAAGGAGGTTAAACTCAACAGTTGTTCCCTTTGAAGTGTATGACCACGAGGTTAATTGCCAAAACTGCTCGTGGAAAAGGTGGTAACAATTTAACAAGACTGTACAACTGCAGGACTCAGATGAATATCAGGTGTTTGCAGATGGTGTTGTTTGGGGGTTGGAGGGGAGTTTGGGTTGTTTTTTGGGGTTGGGTTTTTTTTTTTTCTTTTTTGCCTAACAGGAAAAGGGGAGAAAAAACCAGAATGAGAACCAGGGGCCGAGGCGGGAGAAGAAAAGGCCGACTAAAGAGCCAATAATTCCTTGTTTGCTTTGCCAATGAGGCTGTAATTGGGCGGGAGGTCAGCGGCAGCCCCGGCTCCGCTCCGCCCGTGCCGCTCCCGTCCCTTCTCCTTTGTGCTTTTGCAGTTTATTCCAGGATTTATTCCTCTCTAGGTTCGTTTGTCCCTTTCTGAAAGCTCCACGCTTCCACATCTTTCTTAATTTAGTGGGAACAAAGTCTTTAAGGCTGGAATTCCCTGAAGCCCTCCAGAAACCCAATTAGGTCAATGCAATATCATAATTGGGAAGCTGAAATCCTTTACCATTAGTTACACTGGGTAAACAGAGATGCAGAAGTGTGATACAAACAGAAGGAGAAGAAATTCTTTTAATGTTGCTTTGCACTTCCAGAAAGGGAGAACCTTTATAATTTTAACAATATCATCAGGGTATTTTAATTTTGACACATCCTTCTCGGAATTCAGCAGTGGGGATTATTTTTTTTTTCCACGGTTGCATTTTATATCTGTAGCAATTTGTGGAACTTGGAAAAATATGTACAAAGAGCAGCTATTTTTTTGTACACAAAGAGTTGGCAATGCCTGAAAACAAGGAGGGAAAAAAAAAATCTTTAAATCGTCAACTAAACTCTTTGAACCTCAAAGAAAGTTTATGATGGAAAGCTTTCTCCCCAGTCACAAATCCCTATTTATGCTGGTTTTTCTCTGTCAGATACCCTTAATGAACTGCCAGTTTTATTAACAGCAACTCAGATAATACTTTGATGCCTCACTGTTCAACTGAGCCATCAGCAAAACTTTGAAACCTTTGTAGTCCAACAGCATTTACTTGCTCAAAGTAGCCAAAGCAGCAGCCTGGACCCTAAATTTAATGCAAACTGTAGTTTTTCCTGTGTTGTTTTGCTGTTTACATATTGGGCATTAAAAGCAGAACCTCTGGTGGGGAGAATCCTCCCTGTGCAGCAAGTGGAGCTCTGTGCTGCAGCTGGAGCATCCCGGGGTGCTGCTGCCAGGAAATGTTGTGTGCTGATGGCTGGGATGTAACTCAGGAGATCCCATCTCCCTGCTCTGTGAGGAATTGGGAATTTGGCTCAGGGGGAGTCAGCCAAATAGGGGCAGTCTCAAGTATACAGCTTTTAACCTGTTGCTTATTTTTATAAACTGAATTAAGTCTCAGAGTCGGGTGTCTGTGAGAAATGATTAAAGGTGAGGGTTTAGAAACCTCCAGTTTCATCCTTTCTTGTGAGATCTGAGAGCTCAACTGGCTGCCAAACACCTTTAAATCTGCTGTGGCATCTCATCTGCCACGAGCCATTGACATTTTTATAATTCAGTTATGGCTCTTACACTGTTCCTGTGCCAGGGATGTGTTACAGGTGGCAGAAACCCCAATTCCAGCCCTCCAAAATGTACCTGCCAGTCCTGGCTTCTTATTAAACATACAATTTATAGCAATGGTGTTACATAAATGTAATTCACACCTCTGAGGGGCAGAAGAGCTCAGTTTACAAGGGTGATACCTCTGCAGCACTGATTGAGACTCTGCCCCTGAAGGCAATGGCATGATGAAACCAAATGTTGCTTAACACAGACCTTATTTTTATTCTATTTCAAACTAAGGTGGTCTCTGATGGGATCCAGCAGGTCAGTGTGACTTAACAGACAGAAAACCTTTGCTTTTTTGGGCTGCCAAGCAAATCTCAACCAGAGCAGAGAAGAGTTAAGCCTCATTCAGTTTTAAACTTTATTAATATTTCCTCCTCATTATAAAAACACAAACTCAACTGCAACACAAGATTCTTCAAGATAATTTTTATTTGTTTAAAAAGGGGCAGGGGGAGGAGAGAGAAAGCTGGGCTTTGCAATCTGCATATGCAAATCCTGCTGTGATTCTCCTAGACAGGAGGAAACCCTAACTCTCAATAGATATTTATTTTCTAAATTGGCGACAGACATGCAAGCGAGAACGTTCAAATGACTTCAGCTCTCTTTCTGCCTTCATTATGTCAGGCTTGCAGATCACATATGGCATTATGGAAATCACTAAATGAAAACCATATTGATCAGCATTGAGAACAAATGTAAAAAAGCTGGGCTGAAGGAGGAGAGGTGGAGAACTATGCTCCTCTCTTCAACCAGATAGGCCCTCGTTAAGGCCTTTAATCATTTATTAATGTAAACTCCCTCCTTCCCTTTCCACTCAAATTACCTCAGCCATAGAGCATCCTGCTCCATTTATCTTTTAATGTTTCCTTTATTTAATTTATTTTTAAGCTATACATTATACTTTTATTACAAAATCAAGGTTTGTTGGGTTTTTTTATTTTTTTTTTCCCTTTCTAAAGGACAGTATTGAGCAACCAGATTTGATAAAAATGCTCCTGGCTGAGCAGTGAGGGAAGGAGCAGAAGCAGGGGTGGTTTGTCAGTGGTGCTGGAGGACTGGCAGTGAAAAGGAGTGTGTGTTACAGAGCCTCCCCCACTTCACACTGTTTGTAATTAAGGTTGTGTCAGCATTTCCATCATAAACCCTTGTTTACAGGGTTTATAATTCAGCTGTGAAAATTTGCTCCAGGCCAGATTTGACATACAAGGGTTCAACCTCACAGTAAAGGAGGTTTCTGCCCTCCCTCCCTCCCTTAAACCTAAATGCTACTCAGCTACTACCTAAATCCTTTCTTCAAAAGAATAAAAAGGAGGGAAAGGTGTAGTAGTGAGATTTGGGGGAAAATTGGAAAATATTCTTAACCAAAAAAACCTTGGGCCAAGCTCCTACATAACTCCTAAAAATCATGTGGAGACCTTTACGTGACTGTGCCAATTTTAGGAGATTCAGGGGTTTTTGGTCAGGCAGTGATCACTGACTTGTAGCCATTCATCAAAACCTTCAGTGATGGACATCTCAATCCTGGTGTCCATTTTCTTGAACACTGTCATTCCCTCACAGTTTAGTTTGCAATTTCCATGACAATAATGAAGGGGTTCTGCTCTGAAATTCGTGCTGGTTTCTGCTCCTGATGAAGCTCACGCTGGCCTGTGGGGTATTTCCCAGTACCCTCTCAGCTGAGTAACACAGGCTGTTCTTAGGGATAATAATATACTTTTTACTTGGAATCTTCATCTTTCCCACAGCAGAAATAGTTTCACTAGCATTTTTTAATCCATTTGGTTAAAAAAAAAAGAAAAGAACTTGGATTTGTGCGTGCATTTGGAGCAGTTGGGTGCCTGTTGCATGTTCATTTAAAAATAACTCATAACAATCATGCAGAAGAGCCAGGATGATCTCCCTGTGCCCAGCACAGATGAGGAAGGTGGGAAGGAGCTGGAAGCTGCTCTGGGTTGGGAGCTTTGCTCCAGGTCTGGCTCTGTGTTCCTCGTGGCTCCCAGGCACGCTGCTCCGGGAAAAGCTCATCAGCCCGGGCTGGGAATTTCTGAGCTGCTGTCACTTTTAGTTAAATCCTTATCATTTTAATGTTTTCATATTGCCTGTGATAACAGACTTCAAGTCTCAGCCATGGAGATGGCTCCTGATTGATATGGAATGATCCTGGCGTCACACGCTGCGGCGCGGACGTCTCATTTATTTTAAGTGCTATTCCAGATTTTTTATTTTTCATTTTTTTGGAGAGGACAATTCCTAAGGGGCAGCAAAGATACATACAGTGATGTATCTCTAAAATATGTGTGTAAAACGTATTCTGCCCTTCCTCTTTCTTGCACACTCACCCACTTCCAACTTCTTTTCCTCTTTGACTCGCATTACAATCCTACTTTCCTTCCCCTGCTCTCAACATCAAACAGTCTATAAATTACAGCAAGAGTGCTGTCTGTGGCAGACATACAGCCCTTGTTTGTGGCAGAAGAGCAGAGCATTAAACAGTGAGTGGACTATGCAGAGAGCTCTCTCTCTCTCCCCGTTCCCAGTGGGAGTGTTGTTTATAGAGCATTATAATTTATAACTGAAGAGAGTGGATTTAATTTCAGCGGAGGGGGCTCGCCAGCGGGGCGCCAGCCTGCAATCATATGAATCAGCAAGCTGCAAACTCTATTGAATGGAAAGTATTATCGCTGGCCACAAACGGACACTGTTTCTCCTTAAACAACTCCCTCGGTGCAGGAAGACCTTGTCTTCATTCATCTATTTTACATATCTACTCCTGCTTTAATTTTTTGCTGTTTCCTAAAAATCTTTTTCTTTTTCGGGCGCATCTTTTTGGTTTTTTTTTGCTGCCTGGCTTCCTGGGCTGACATTGGAAAGTGATTGTTGTCTGGATGTTGCTGATTTTGTAGCTCTTCAAATTGCCTTTGCTTCTTAGCGTGTGTGTTTTGTTTTTAGTTTCTGAAATGCCATTTCCCTCTGATCCTGTGTACAAGCAACTTTTATGGGAACCGAAGTTAAACATGCAAACAAGAGGATGATAATCCATTAGCATTAATATTGTAAAATGGTAGTCAGATTCAATCACAGGAAGTTTTATTTAATCATGGATGTTTTGTGCATTTCTCTTGCACAAATGGAAACTCTTTTTCCCCCCCCTCTCTTTAGTCTTGGAAAAGTTTAGCATTTTGTCCTTTGAAATAAGACCATCAAATCCATAATGAAGGGGGATGAGTTTCTGAAATATTTTCAATCTGCCTTTGCTTTGGTTATATTTGTATCAGTTGTTTTTGTGCTGTTTAGGAGAGGGCTGACTCGTGAGGTGATGTTTCCTATAAGGGCTTTATGCAGCTCTTGGAATTTGTGAGACATTTGCAAGCAGAGCAGTAACACAATGCATTAACAGCCTATGGCTGTAACACGAGTTACTATTTTTCTTTTTATGAAATAATGGCTAAGCTTTAAAAAAATCCCCAATAGTGGGGTACAGGGCAGGTTGGATGGGATGATGGATTTGTGAGCTGGGTTCCTGGCAGGTAATTGAGCAGCAGAGCACCTGAGAGCTGCTGCCTGCCTCCCCTTCACAGCAAAGCTTCTGCTGAAGATTCAACATCTTTAAGGAACAGAACCATTTCTTTTTAATCATAAGCCACAGAAATGCTGCTGTGTCCCATGGGAACCCTCCAGGAGTGCTGTCCCTGTTCCTGCAGGAGGGTTTCCTGGTGAGGGAGGGCAGGGGGTTAGGGGAGGGTGTGTTCATGGTGCAGCTCTGTCCCACACAGCTGGCCAGCAGGATGGGGTTTCTCCTCCCTGCCCTACATATGGATCTGCAGACCTGACTAAGGAGCTTTGTGTGTCTAGTGCTGATTGAGTGGGGGCTGCCCCTTCTCCCCAGAGCAGAATCTGTGCCATGGCATTCATTTGTGGCCATTCAGGAGTAATTGGCCTCATTCTGCACTCCCTCCCCAGGAAAAGCTTTGCCTTGGGATGGCAGATCTGCTGCCATGCCCTTGTGAGAGGCAGCTCTGGAGGTGTTTCCTCCATAGAAACCCCACTCCTGGGTTCCTGCAGATATCAGCAGTGACAAATGGCAGCATGTCTAATGCATCTTAAATAATTGTGGCTTTTTTGGTTCCATGTGCTCTGTAATTTTGCCTGACTTAAGACAAAGTTGTGCAGCTCCTCAGTCTGATGGATCTGATGGAAGCTGTGCTTTTGTTCAGCAGATAGAGCAGGGGCATCAGTCTCTCTTTGCTTTGCATTGCATTTATGAGCATAATAAAGTTATTGCCCTCGTTTTCACAGAGAGATTGTCCTGCATTAGCAAAAAAAGCCACATAAATTATTTGCAAATGAGTGGCTTGTTTTTGCCTATTGATTTCCCAGAAGTGGCAAAATGCTTTAGCTTGTGTTCACGACTATTTATAAAATGTAAAATGTATTTTTCTCTCTGCTTCTTGGCACAGACAGTGAAGTTTGTTAAAGGATTAAAGGCTACATCCTACTGTTCCTCCCTTCACTATTCCACAGGCTTTTAAACAGTCTCCTTGACTGTGTTTCCTATGCTTAACTTCATGCTAAATTCCAAAGGTACATGAAATAATTGTAGCCCTTTAATTCCATAGCACCACATACAGCCCTTTTAATCCCCTCAGGGGGAAAAAATGTTGTAAAATCCAAACCTGTAGGTAGATTGGAAAGATACAGCTCTGTACCTTCCAGTTTCACCTCATTACCTCTTTTGTATGTGTAAGAACTGTTCTGCACTCCAGAATGATCATATTTTATACTGTTTAAATCTGAGTCAGAGCTAGTAAATATTTTGGGCACACAGAGTAAACTAGTTAGTGTTTAACTTTGGCTTGCAGAAACCAAGATGATTCCCAGTGTTAACATTTTAATTTCATGTTCATTCTGAATGCAATGGGAAGGACTTAAATTTGGCATTTTAAATCATTAAGGATTTAAATTATGCTCCACCTTTTTCTGCATAATTTCCTCAGCACTTTTGAGAACATTTAAAATACTGCAGTACTGTAAAAATATTTTACATTCTGGTTGGGAAATAGGACAGTTTGTATCTGGAGTTTTCCTTTTCTCTAAAAGAAAATACCTGCAGCAAATGTAAGCAAAAACTGCTTGGTGTTTAAAATAAGCAGGAGCAATGTCACCTGAAGTACAGTCAGATGCAGTTGTAGCATTTTGAGTGCAGCAGAGCAATCTCTTGAGGAATGCTCAGTTAGGGAGGTCTGGCTGGTTTTATGTAGTTCAAAATTACTTGATCAAAGAATTTCAAGAAATAAAATGCAGAGCTAATCTTTATTGAAAATATACTTTTATTTTACTAGGTGACTTACTACTGTGTAACACCCCTTATTTCAGGTTACATGTGCTCCTGCTGTAGGTCTCACTATAATAAAGACATTTTTGGGTTTGCTTTGATGGAAACTTCACAAGAGCCGTCTGTAGGGGAGAAATACAATTTCCCCTCTGCTTTAATTGTGCTCTGCCCTGTGCTTGGCTCAGTTAACCCAATCAAGGGAGCTGCACTGGGGGATCTGAGTGGATCTTATCAGCACTGGACTCTGGCTCCATTTCCCCCCCGGTGCCCGTTTGGGAATTGAAATGTGCTGGGCAGTTTTATTCTCCCTGTCCAGGCAGGCACAGGGCTGTGCCCCGTTTCTGTGCCTCCCAGAGGGGTCATGTCCTTATCAGTGGCTGTAATTGATAACAAGGTGGTGCTGGGAGGCAGCCTGGTGACCTTGGCACTGCTTTCCTCACCCCCTCCTGCTTTGATGTGCTGCGGCTGCTGGCGGGGATGTGCAGGTCAGGCAGAGGCAGCACCACATTAAAACACTTCTGACCCCCCAAAGTACCCAAAATGCCCATATTTCTTCATTTAGCATAACTAATACCTTGTATTTCCATTCACTTTGATAAACTGAGTATTCCCTCCCCCTTTTTTTTTTATTATTTTATTCCCCGTAGCTTTCAGTAATGATTGCAGGAGATCTGCAGTTAAAATGTTTTACAGACTCTGAAGAATAACATGTTTGGGGAAAGCTCAGATCAAAAGTCTCAATTAGGTTGCAGCCTGGCAGGAAGCTTATGGTCACATTAAAATGGGAAAAGTTATTTCATTTTTAGTATATTTGTGTTTTCAGTAGCCAGTGTAGTAAGCTCAAGGCAAAAGGACACATGTTGGATCTCTCACCAAGGAAATCCTCCTGCTCTTGTGAATTTGTAATTAGGGGAGATATGCACAAAAACTGCAAGTGCTCAGTGTTTAATGTGGATCCTTCTCGAGGAGAACTTTCTGAAACAGCAGCTGGAGGAGCTGATGAAATACTTTATTTATTTTTTTTTTTTTCTCCTTTTCTGTCATAAACGTTGCCTGTGAATTATTACTGTCACCTTTTAAAACCACTCTATAAAAAGTGCAGCTCTGTAGCTGAGCAGGGAGTGCCTGGATCCGCACACTCCCAGCACCAGCCTGGAAGGTCTCTAACAGCAAACCTCAGAGCATCCACTGCAAAGCCACCCCTCAGCTGATGGCTTCATTTCAAAAAACAACAAACCAAGGGCCCAAGGAGCCCTGTGCAGGGCTGAGCTTTGCTGTGGGCTGGCAGGTTTGGAGCTGCTGGTGCCTTTTTGGGGATGGGAGCAACGTGGGGAGGGCAGTGCCATCCCCAGCTCCCTGTGCTGCTGCAGGGGCAGCCCTGGGAGAGATGAGCAGCTCTGATTTGTTGTGATGAATGGAGCTCAGGGAGCTTGCTCCTGGAAGGCAAGAAATATATTTTATGCCATAACTGAATTTGATTCCTTTTTACCAATAAATTTTTGGATTGCGTTTAACAGCCAGATAAACGCAGAGCTTATTTTATTGCAGTTATGATTCTGGGTATCTGTATTACATGTATTTCTATTGAACTTTGCATTAAGCACAGTAGATCTTCTCTGTCAACAAATAAATTAAACTTGGAGCAAGGAGTGTTTTCTTGTATGTGTTGTGGGGCAGTTTTTGCAGCATGTTTTTATTTTCCTGTGACAGCAACATCAAAATACGACACTTGTGTGGTTTAAGTATCCTAAAATGCTCCTTAAAGGAAGATTTCCTGAGCTGTTCCCCATGGCAGAACCCTTGCATTAGTATGGGGAAATGATCTTTGCTGTAAGAATTGCAGAAAAAAAAATCAATTTAATTATGCAGGCAGTTTTACTTGTGCACAGAGATGGGCAGGAGGATGGACAAGGGGACAGAATTATCTCATTCAGTTCCCAAAGTGTTGGAGTTCAACACTCCCTCTTTTAAACATCAGAAGTATTTTATACATTAAATTTAATTCATCCCATAACTGAAGAATGTGCAGGAAGAAGGAAAATTAAAATAGAAAATAAGTTAGTGTTTAAGCAGCTTGTTATTTTTACTTTGCAAACATCATCTCTTCTTCAACTGGCTGATCCTTGCTCAAATTCTGATTGGATTTCCCTAATTTATGAATTCTCACTCTTTTCCACACCTCAAATGCCTTTACCTGCTGAGGTTTCTTATCCATGTGAGATGGGGGGATTCCAGGTACTGCCCCCTGGAAATTCCCAGCAAATTCCCAGCAAGGACAAGCTGGATTCAGCAGCACCAAAGCTGCTCTCCCAGGCTGCACCTGCAGATCTGGCATCTCCTCCACCTTCATGGAATCTAAAATAATCCAAACTCTTTGTGGTACATAAAATGTGGCTTCACATTTCTCTTTTGGCTTATTGATGAGTCTGAATTCCCTGTGAAATGTTTGATAAAGGGAGGGGAGGTGGATGATTCAAATCTGGTAGTAACAAGTGAAGCAAGCTGCTTTGCAAAATCAGAGGAATCCCTGTTGGAATCTAAATTTCATCTGAAACTGCTGCTTCTTTGATGCTCTGAATGTCTGTCATCTGTCTCAGTGACCAAAATATGATTTGTGTGTGTCTGGCAAGTGTTGGGTGTTTGAGGTTTGTCAGTGTCTGTTGCTATTGGTTGCTAATTCTAAGAGGGGCAAAAAATAGGGAATTAAAAAAAAAAACAAAACCAAAACCAAAGCAGAATATTTGCTCTATTTTAGAGGATTCCTTCTCACCTGTGTTTGCAGCAATGCTGTTGGAAGCAGAGGCAGAGTGGAAGATATTTATTTATCCATCAGCCAGGCTGCTGTGAGGCTCAGCACAACGTGCTCCCCTCCTTCCCCCTCCTGTGTGCCTGGTTTTGCACATGCTGGGCACAGGCATTCCCAACATGTGCATCACATCCAGGCAGCATCAGAGCTACTGTGTGGCTGAGCTACTGCACATCCCAGGCTCTGTCAGCACCCTGCCCTGGCCAGCACAAAGCAACTGTTTGCACAATCTGATTTTTAAACCAAAGCAAGGCTGGCTGAGATCTTGAGGGTTGCTGCTGCCACTGCCCCAAATCCCTTGGGAAGGGAGTTCTGGGCACTCTGCTCTTGGATCCACCCTCCTGAGGGGCTGTACAGAACCCTTCAACTGGATATTTTCACCCCTTCAACTGGAAATTCAGCCCCTTCCCTCTTCTGCTTTACTGTGGAGAGAAAAAAAAAAAAAAGCTGCTCTGAAAGAAAAAAAAATGAGGCTCAGATCTCAGGGACATTTTAATAAGCATCTAACTTAAGTTGCAAGTGGTTTTAAGTCTGTGAAGCTGCTCTTATGCTTAATAATAAACATCTGTGTATTTTTTTCTACCCAAAGATTTCAGACAAGCCAATGTCTGAGGAGCTCACGGCTCAGCACAGATGATTTAAAGCTCAGGTCAGTATTAATGCACAGAACACTTGGGGAAGCAAAACCAGAAAACATCCAAGGAAACAGAGTGTTTCAGGGATGACATTAACAGGTCTGAGCAGGATATGTATCTGTGCTTGCATATTCTATTCAAGTGTTTAAAAAAAAATCAGTTCAGACATGGCAAATCCAGTATTTAAGTGTATTTTGTGCTAATTCTTTCAAAAGAAGCCTACATTCCAGCATGTCTTCATTCAGTAATTTAATTGGGATGTAGGTCTTTGAGCCAGTGGCTGATTAGAAAACATGACCTGCTTGAGAGATCAAGAAGGTAAATTGATAAATGTTGTAGCAAAGGTTAGTAATGTGTGAGAGAGTAGAAGCTGCTCTGGGCTTTGAATCACTGATCAAGGTCAGCTGCAGTTCATTAAAACCTTTAGAGATTTAGATTTGCTGCAAATATACCCACATACCATAGTTTATCTTGTAAATCCTGCATATTGTTGGTTAGTAAGATTGCACATTATAGCAAAAGGTTTTATGGTGCTACATTTACACCAGGGTGCAGAGGCAAAGTTCAAACATTTCAATTAGAAAAGCAGGATGGACACGGGTGATGAGACTAGGGCTTCACACCCCCAAACTGTATTTAATTTTTTAAAGCACACCTGGCTTTGTGCCCATGCTGTCCTTTAGGTTAAGCAGTTTTTCCTTGCCTGGAGTGGCTGTGGAGCAGGGCTGTGTGCTCGTGCTGGCTCCCAGCTGCAATGGGAAGGAGCCCTGCTGCTCCCATCCTTATCAGAGCCAGGCTCTCTGTTCCCCTCATCAGCCTGCTCTGGATCTCTTTCAAGTTTCCAGCTGGAACAGGAGTTTTGGTGCATGTGTTTGAGGTGACATCTCACTGCTGAGCTGAGCAGGACAATATTCCTGTGCCAGCCACTGTCCCATCCTTGGGCTCCACTCCAGCCTCTCCAGCCCTGCATTCCTGACCTCTCACTCTCTGCTAATTAATATTTTAATTATTGTAGCCCTCAGGAACTTCATTCTCTTCTGGATGGCCCTTCCTCATTATTGCTGTCCAGGTTTCTTCCTTCTCTTTCCAGCAGCAGGGCATTTGAAGGCTTTGTCCTGTTGGTCTCTTCCACTTTATGCTGACTTTGCTAGAGCTTGTTTAGATGCTGTCACCTCTGCTCTGTGCCTCCATCACCCTGATTTCATTCCAGCCACTCATTTCTCTTTTGAAGAACACTTGTGCTGCTCCCATATTTCTGCTCCTCTGCTCTTGTCCCTCTTGGTGCTGTACAGCTCTGGTGACCTTCCAGCACCGTGTGGGAATTCAGACACAGCTCAGCTGCACCTCCAGCCCCCCTGGGATCACTCCTGGGGCAGAACCCAAGTTTCAGCAGCACTTGGGCATTTCCCTGCCCTTTTCCCAGCCACAGTTGTCTCTCAGTCCCAAGGCAGTCACAGCTGTGTCATTGTCCCATCGTGTGGTGCCACCCAAACACCAGTGTTCCCCTCATCCCTCAGCCTGACTTCATGAAGCCAACATCACTCAGTTTTATGTGCACTTCACCTGGTTGTATTGCTGGGGGAAATGCTTTTGCAGGTATCCTGGGAAGAGCAGAGAAATGTTCTTTAAAACTTGACCAAATACCTCTCCATGAGCTTATTCCTGGCTCAAATCCGTTCCATGAGGTTAAAGTGATGTTAAATCTACTAAAAAAAGTGCCTAACAGAAATACTTTGAAAGTACTTTTCTTGAAGCATAACTGTGAATCACTTTGAGCTTAATGGTTTTTAAAAAAATCTAGAACAAAAGAGTTTTTTCCCTACAACAGCTGTGCACTTTTATTAAAAATTTAAAGAAATCTTATGTGTCTAATCCTTTGAGCGGATGTGTAATTACTTGGCTTGGGCTCTTACACATGGATAACCTAGCTGTACTGTGAGACAAGATTCTTATGTTTAATTTAAAGAATCATGGGTGTGCTTTGGAGATTATCAACACCAAGCCTCATAAAGGAACACAAACCCAGAACAACTATTCTACATTATCATTTGTTATACAGATGTTCCAAACCATCTGACGAGCAGATAGTGCAGTTTGCAATAGATTAGCAAATGATAGCAGAGTGTGGAGAATAAAAAAATTGGGGGGAAGTGGCTTTTTTTGGGGATGTTTTCACTTGTACAACGTTTAGATTTTCCCCCTGTGGTTGGGTATTTGCATTTAATATGTGTTTGCTTTAGGTGAACCTGTTGCTTTTATAATCAGTTATTCAAAGTGAGTTATCACCTCCTTTGAGTGGTTATTTGATAAAAAACCCCATCAGCAACATCCTGGGGCTTGAACAAGCTGAGTTTGACCCTGGTGTAAATGCAGCTGCATTAAAATGAGTTTTAAATCTGTCACATGTAACTGCCATAAGTTAGATGCTTTAAAATTTCATGTCTTTTAAAGGTCCAAGAGAATGATCATCCATAAGCACTTAAAGCTCAACTCATTTTGCTTTAGGTTGTTTTATCAGGATATCTACATTAGGTACTTCTATCAGAATATGATTCATTATTTAAAATGCTGAAGAATTAACCCACATCTGAAATGAATTATAAAATCTCTTGCAATCAAGTTTGAGGTATCAGTCAAAATCACCCCTAATGTGAGCAGGTACAACTCTATTGAAGTCAAATCTGCTTACAATCAAGCTGATTTTAGCCAAGGGACATTTTTCCTTATTTTCTTTCTTTTTCTTCTCTTTCCCCCTCCTACCCTTGGTAATCTCCTTCATATTAGTTGCATTTTTTTTTCTATTACATTTGGTTGTAGTCACTTGGGGAAGACAAACACATATCACACAATTTTCTTCCCTGGAAATCATGTGTGCACATTATTTTCAAAATCTGTATTACGAAGTCTTTTATCCTTTTATTAGTTTAGTACTTAAGCCCTAGACATAAGAAAGAAGCCTATCAGTGAAAATCAATTGAAATGCAGTTAGATACAGATCTGATGTACTGGGCAGGGAGGCTTAGACACGGCACAATAAAATCAATTAAAGCCTTTCCAGCCCCAGCTTTACCCATCCAATCACTTTTCACACATTCCCTCCATTAGTTTTGCAGGAGTTGGTTTTTTCATATTTTTTTTTAATATGAATTATGATGAATGAGACCCTTGTTATGAATATATAGATGGGTCATTACTCTATGAAACCCAGACTGTGCTGGTGCTTAGTGATTAAGGCTTTCTGCTGCTACTGTCAATAAAGTTCAAATCCCTCTGCCTCAATCTATGATAGGGAAGCTGCAGCCATTGTTGTCTAATTCACTTAACAATGTTTTAATTGTGATTTGGGTTTGTTTGGCACAATAATTTACATAAACCCTTTTGTATTTGTGAATAATTTGGATTAGTCATCAAGCTTAAGGAATGTAACAGATCAAATAAACAAAAGGGAAATAATAATATATAATAAAAAAAAGAGGCACCAGGCCTACCCAGACAGATGTGAAGAGCAGATTAACAACTAGTTGTGTACAATGCCAAAAAAATGAAACGTTTTGGATGGAGAAGTTAAATATGTACAAAGTGCAGGTTGGATCTCAGGGAACACCTTACTCCCAGGGCTCTTTTTCCCTTCTGAGAGTGGATGGCTTGGCCAAATTTGAATGGAAACTTTAAATATCAGCCAAGCCAGTGACAAGTGGCCAGACTGCTCTGGTATATGAATGTTTATGCAAATGAAGATGCAATAAAACAAGGCTCCTTCAAAAATCTGCCCCAGTAAATTAGCGGAAAATGCACCGCCATAAACAGCTGTTGCATTTTAATCAAGCATCTGTAGAGTATATTTTGCTTTGTGTTACAAACAAAACAAAACAAAAAACACCCAGATTGCAGCAACCTCATTTTATATTCAGAAATTAACCCGTTCTGCTCTGCTCCAGAAGAAGAATTCCCAGGTCACAGCTTGATGCACCGAGGGGGCAGAAGGAATTCAGTGATTTAAAGTTACCTGCTTTAATTTAAAAAGCAACATTTCTGACTGGAAGAATAATTATAAAATTTCCTTGTCTGTAATTTTTGGGAGGTTTTTGTCATGTGATCTCATAGTTTGAAACACAATTTCTACTGCAACTGCTCCAAATAGGTTTCAAGTCTGTCTCTTCCGCACTCCGGGCTTCGCACAAATCAGAATTAATCTTGCAAAACAATTCAGCTGTCAGGGCTGGTTAGAAAACATCCTTTTTATGAACCTGCTAGGAAATGGTGCATCTTGGTTTCCAAAGGGTTAATAAACACCCCGAGCCGTGCTGATCTTGTAGCTTTAGCAAGCCTTAATCTGTAAGCTTGATTACCTCCTAACCCTGAGTCGCCTGCCTCCCTCCTAACACAGCGGGAGTTTTACGGCAGCATTAGTGGCATTTTGCCCAGCTTTGGCTTTAGGGAAATCATTCAGTGAGAAAGAAAAGCAGAAGGACTGGATCTGTCTGCTGCTGTGGGGTCATTAACACACGGCCTGGCCAGGCTGGCAGTGCCACTGTCACCCGTGGGTGTGGGCATCCCACAGATCCCACCCTAAAACCAGCACCCAGGAGAGCATTGGGGGTCTTAAATCATCTCCATGGGCATCCCTCTGCGTGTGTCTTGGTCCTTCTAAGTGCAATATTCCTCCAGATTTATGTGCTCTGGGCTCTTTGTGCACACCAAGGCAGACAGGAATATTTAGTGGGGTTTGCTCTCACTCCAGGAAAAACTCACAAATGGGAATAACTCTTCCCCGTGGCACAGGCTGGGTGTCCTTTATTTATAATGCTGACCAACATGAGGAGCTGCTTTCTGCTGCTCTGCTCCTGAGTTGTTCTCCCTCCATGGGAAACTGGAGTTGTGACTTTTAGGTTTCAGCATTGCTGTGTTGTGGGTTTGGTGACAGAAATGTCTGTCTGTGGTCTTTGGAGCTTTCCAGAAGTGACTCAGATTCTACCTGGTCACCAAAATGTGAGATCTAAAACCTGTCAGGGGTTTTGTATATCCAGCAAGTAATTTTGTCACCATCCTAAAACTTATTGCATCACTTTAAACCTGGGTGTTTGTTAAAGTGACAAATGACTGAGAGTGATCTGAAATTAAACCCACAAAGACCCCAACTCTAGTCTGAGATCTGTTCTGGGAAGAGCCCTGTGTCTGTGACACCTTGATGGCACCAGTGGCCACCTTGGCACATTTAGAGCCCCTCACCTGCCTGGAATTTGTCCCCATCATTGGTGCAAACCCCATGCTTTGCTGTTCTCAGTGGAAATTCTGCCTTAAACCCCCTCAGCTGCTCCCTGACAGGTTCAGGAGGAGCTTCCCAAGTAGTTGGTCAAGGACACCCCTCATCATCCTCACCTCCCTGGTGACAGAGCACCTTGCCTGTGGGCTTTAGCTGGCTTGTTTGCTGTGTTTATTTAATAAAAGTTCAGCCTTTGCAGCTGCTCTGAAACAGTAGGCATGTGTTTATCCTCATTTCAGCATGCTGTCAGTGAGTATTTGCTTTAAAATATCCTTATTTGACCATTCCCTCCTCTGCCATTATCTGCACACATCTCCTATTATGCAGTGAAGCTGAGAGCAGTGGCCAAAAGGTGCTGAGGGAACAATCATGAAAATATATTAATACCTACTTCTCCTTGTAATGTTGTCTTTGTCTAATAATACTTCACAGAAAGTGTTGATGCTTCCCACCATGGAACCCTCCCATCTATTGTGCTGCTCCTGTGCTCCTCCTCAGCAAATGTGCTGGATTTTCCTTGAAGGAATTTTTCTCCTCTCACCCCCTGGTGCAGGAGCAGCAAAGTGTCCATGTCTGAGGAGAGGATGAGGATGGGGAATTTCTTTACTTGATGTAGTAATAAATGATCTCATAAAGTTCACAGCTGGGGTGGCAGCATTTCCTTTACACTCTTAGAAAGTAGTTGTGTGGGTTTAAATTCAGCTTTGAAGCTGCTGCTTTTTATTATTATTTTTTAACCTCTTTGACAGATTAAAATATATCCTAATATTCCAGGGTATTCCAGGACAGTGTAGAGAATCAAATCAAAATGAAAGGATGATACCACTGTTGGTGGCAGAAATTGTATTGCAGGTAACTCTGGATATCCACAGTGACCTGTCCCTGCTTCAGAGCTGTAAATAAATTTTAGTAGCTGGGCTCGGTGTTTCTGTACATATTTCCTTTAACAACCCACAGAAGTGATCCATTGAGTGTCCTGGGCATAGCAATTCCCAGCAATATAACATAAATCCTATGGGAAATAGAGAAATTATATTTTCCTTAATGTCTTTCCAAGGACCAGACACACAATGCACTGGGCTGGGTTGGTTTAAAAGGGTTTTTCAAGGATTTCTTGTTTTTTAAAGAAGGGTTGCTTTAAAGTTTTGACTTCCAGCTACTGATAGCTAAGAATAAATACAGACTGTTTGCATATAAATTGCATTTGAGTTTAAAATCTTTTGATATCAGCCTGCAGTTTTGCACTGTTGTACAATGCTTGCCAGCATTTAATATCCTCTGTCTTTTCAGTGACCAAGCCATGACCTTTCAAAATAAAAGTTGCAGATCGGAAGTAACTGGCTGAGAATTAGTGCTTGGTATATTCCAGTTTACATAGAAATGTCCTCAGTTAAAATATGGTTCATTCATCGGTCAAACCGTCCTGACTTCCTTTAATTGAATTAAGATGGGCAAATGAGAGATGTGTGCAAGGCAGAAAGAATTCTCCTGCAAAATCCCTGTTATCCTTTCCACAGTGTAAAACGAATCAATTAGAAACGTGGCAAAGCATCTTTTACACAGGCACAACTTGGGAGCAAGGGAATATTTCCTAAAAGTGGAAATTGGAATGGAAAATAGGAGAATGTAAATTAGATTTTGCAATTACACAGTAATCTGATTTTTCTTTTTGGAGAAGGACAGATTGATGTTGTTTGACCTTATTTTATAGGTTGTTATATCTGCTAGAATCACTTTTATAACTTGTTCCTTTAGGAGCTTTTGCCATCAAATTGTAGCAGCAACAATAAGAAAAAAAAAATTTAACTGTTCACCATTAAACTCAGGATTTTGGATGTTAGTTGACAGGACTTGGAGAATATTTTACATTTTGCTATTATATTTTCCTTCGTTTTCTGATCAGCTGGTTCTCAGGAATCCCCAGTTTTCCAGGGTGTGTGGGTTTTGTGCTTTTAGTCTTTGCAGAATTTCAGTCCCTTGACAAATTGGTGGAGATGATCAGAAGATTTCCAACTCAGAAATGTTTAAATCTCTCTGATATTTTTTGATTGGTGGTTTCCCTTTGTTTTCCCTCTGTGTTTCCATCTGAGCCATTGCCAGGGGCTGGCAGAGTGAGGGGTGGATTTGGAGACTCCAAAAAGGAGCCCTTGTACCCTACATCATTTATAATTTGAAATAATCCATATAAATTAAGAAACTCTGTATTTACCATTGCAGTATCCAGCAAAAGATGCAAATTTCAGTGACAGAAATTCGTGTTCTGGTGCAGAATGTGGCTGTATATATTGTAAATTTTAACTGTCACTCTGTAATTCTATTCTGGATTGAAATTTAATTTGCAGGAAACTTAGAAAAAATTATTTAATTTTAAAAAACCCAAAGTATATTTTTTTTTTTCAGTGGGTGCAATTTTATAGTCTGTCCTTTTGTCTTATTTTTATACAAAACATTCCAATAAGTTTTGTCTTTTTTTAAAGTTTGTTTTGGTTAACTTGTGGGCAGCATGGAAAACAAGAGTTTTCACAGTGCCCCACAGCTAGGGATTTTCAAAAACCTTTATTTTCATCACGAGCCACGTGGTTTTTCACTTGGAAGCTTTTAGAAAACAGACTGTTCTGCTTGATCTATGGTGCAGGAGATTTTTGTGGGGTTTTTGTATTTGAAGGAGTACCTTGGAAGGTAAAAAAATCCAGCTGTGATGTGATGCTGATGGCAAACCTCATCCTTAATTTGTGCCTGTTTCCTTATTGGAAACTTCTTGCTCATCCCACCAAAAAAAAAAAAAAAAAAAAAAAAAAAAGAGAAAAAGAAGAAAAGCAGCACAAATGACAGAGCAGCAGGAGAAGCTCTGAGCACATTAACACCAGCTTTGGAGTTATTTATTGATGGCTTTGCCCACTGGCGGTGTAAAATGTGTGTCAGTTGTCATCACCAGTAACAATTTCAGCACATTGTGTTCCTTTTTTATTTACACCAGTGGCAACACGCTTATAAACACCGTCACCAGGGGTGGGTCAGGAGGTCAGAGCTCAGGGTTAAGAATGGGAAGGGTCATCAGCTATTAACCCAAGTTTAGCAGCAAATAGTGCAGCCCTGGACGTGCAGGAGCCCCGGCACCTTCCAGGCTTAGGAAAACTTCTGCATCTCAAAGGATTCGGCTGTAAAAGTTTTTTTTTAAGGTTTGAATTTTTGGGGTTTTTGAGAGGGTAAAGTCTCATGCGTTTTGTAGGTTTTATAGGCTTCCTGATCTTTAAAAAAAAAAAGGAAAATTACTCATTTAGGGTTTAATGCTGTTTGGAGGAAGGGGGAGTGTTGCATTGGCTTCGGCAGGACAGAGTCGGACTAATCCAACACGTCACAGAATAAAAATGATCAGCAGCAGCAGGGATTGAAACTCAGAACTGATGAGGTTATAAAACAACAAAACAACAAAAAAAACTTTTCCTCTTTTTTTTTTTAAGGAATGTGCAAGCCCAGAAGAGCCTGAAAGGAGGGCTCGCAGCGTGATGAGTAGTTTGGGGTGAGCAGCCCAGCACGCTGAAGGGACCTGCCTTTGAGAAAGTGCAGCCCTCCAAAAACACTTCCCTGAAGGTGTTTCCAAACGAGCTCTGAGTGGGAAAACACGGGAGTGCTGCCCAAAATATCCCGGGGATGGCTGTTCCTGCCTTGTTTGTTCAGAGCTCTCCCGCTGCCCCCGAGGCTCCAGGGCAGCGCAGAACTCCCCGAGGATCTCTCACCTCCTTGGCTTTTAGAGATGCTCTGCTTTTAATGCTCCAAAAGCCAAGTCATTTTTTTTAAATTTTATTTTTTATTGTATACTTTGTGTTTTCTGGAACTGTTAAGGGGCTTAAAAATTCATGCCAAGGAGTGCAAAGCTTCCCCTCTTTTCACACACAGCGATGAAATCCATCAGCGCCGGTAAAAGAGACAAAACTGTTGCCATTAATGTTGCCTGGATTTACGAGTTACACTGTGTTTGGAATCGTGTACAGCCCTCGACATCCCATCATCAGGGCCACTCTGAGTGGATGTACCTGTTTGAAATTCCCTCTGTTCCCATCTTTTCAGTGAGTTTGACACAGCGGGGTTTCCCCAGAGCTCTCCTCCTCCTCCTCAGCCTCTGCTGCAGCACAAAAACCTTTAAAGAAAGCTGAAAATTCACAGTTGTGGTTAAACACGAGCTCAGTGTTTCCAAAGGTACCTCGTGGGTTTGAATACACAGATCTAATTAATTTTAATGGGAATAAAGCTTTGAATTATGTAAAATATAGTGAGATGTTCGGCTTGAACCAAACAAAAATAATCTTTTAAAGTAACATTTTAAATACACAATTTATCTAACATAGATAATTTATATACATTTCTTCCAACTCCAAGTCTGTTCCAGAAAGCAGAACTTCTGCCAAAAAGCTTTTCTTTTCCGTACAGAATAAGAGTTTTTCTGAATTGTGCAGATAAAGTTGTCCAAAGCTGCCTTTATATTCTCCCAGCCCTGTTGTTTGGATGGTCAGAATTTGATTTGTAAATAAAACTTGGGGTTTGCCTCCAACAGAGCCTTTGCTCACCCATGAAAACAGGGGGAGTGTGATAGTCCTAAAAGAAGGATTTAATTCCTCGGCCAATACGTGCGAGGTAGCACTTATTGAGAGCAGGGAGCTGCATTATTTATAGACATTATATTTGCATAATACATGAAAGTAAAAAAAAAATACATTTTTTTTGCTTTTTTTGTTGTGTGGGGAGGGCTCCAAGTCCAGCTTTTCCCCAAAAAACGAGCGAGTTCCCTGCCCTGGTGAAGCAGAGCCAGGCTGGGTGTTTGGTGGAATTTCTCCCTCGTTTCTCCCAGGATTTGGTGGAAATCTTTGCAGTGTTCTCAGTGTGTGTAACCTGTGGGGGAGTTACAAAAGGCTGGGTTGTGTAACAGGCCTACGTGTCTGGATTGCTGCAATCTGTGCACACCAATGGTGTTACTATTAATTTTCTGAATCAAATCCTGTGCGAGGGGCCAGATGGCTTGGGAGCATCTTGTCATCCCGACTGCTGCAAACACATCCAGCCAGGAAAAAAAGAAGATTGAACTGTGATTTCACAGATTTTGCATTAGTTAATCTGGGATAGAGAGGCTTCAAAGATCCCATCAGTTAATTCTCTCAGCACTTGTAGAAATTTCTGGCACATTGTGCTAAAGCTGGTTTGAAATCCAAGCGGAGAATCAGCGCCTTAAAGAAGCTGATCTCCTGCATGTGCCCAAATTAAAAAAGAAAAGATAAAATAACCCCTCCCTTGTGTGGATTTGGGCTGAAGCTGATGTTGAGAAAATACTTTGAATACTTTCAGTATTATCCAAAGTAGTTGTTCAAACTGTCGGGATCTGAAATCGGTTTCATTTCAAATGCTTCCACAAAGTGTTTGCTAAATTCAAATTTTTCCAACTCTACAAATTCTCAAGGATTTTTTTCCCCTTTTGGCTGGCTGTAATGCCACTTTCACCTTTGCAAACAGACCTGCTAAATAATAATCACTTGCAATCTGTGAATTTCCCTCCCCTTATTAATTATTAAGTATCATAAACCTTCTGTTTGGATAATCTTGGCACCACTTTAAGCGTTAACAGTAAATTTATTTTTAATTAAATCTGTGCATTGAGAATAAAATGAGGCTTTTCTGCATACTAAACAGAACACATATGCCACCTCTACTTATTATCAAAAAATCTGATAATGCTTATGAAAGTTGTAAGGGCTGGCTGGAGTTCATTGTCTGTGTCCCATTTAACTTCAGCAGTATTGGTTGGTGAGATGCCAGCCAAGGTGAGTGGCTGCTGTTCCTTCAGAAGGGTTTGTTGAGAGAATTCCTTTTTTACAGAGCATTTCTTTAATGGAATTCAAAACTTTTGTTTCAGCATAGCTACAGGTGATAGGGAAACATGGACACATCACTCAAGAGTGATGCTTTGGGACACGGAGAAGGTGATTTCCCTTCTCAGATGCATTTGAGCTGAAAGTTTGAAATTATTAGAATAGAACCTTGTGATTTAGTAGTAGCAGCAGTAGTAGTATTTAGCTGCAGTTCTTTTTCAAGAACTTCACTGAAGACCCATCACCTTTCCACATGAGAAAAACCAAGTCTAGAAAATTGACAGCTCAGCTCAGGAAACTTTCTGCTACCAAATAAGAGGTGGCTGAGTGAAAATGTCTCCACGTGTGTTTCCATGAATCTTTTTGCTAATAGGAGCTGCATCTGAGATAGAAATGCCTCTCCATGTGTGTTTCCATTAACCATTTTGCTTTTTGCCTTGCATCTGAGATGGAAATGCCTCTCCACGTGCGCTTTTGTTCAACTTTGGAGAGTCTGAACCCGCCGAGCGCTTCTGCCCGGGACAGGAAGGCTCGGGCCAGCACTGTGAATCTCATCATTTATTTTTCCTGCTCCCAGCTCGGGGCTGGGGTGGTTTTAGCCCAGAGGGAAACACCGGGGCAGCACTGGGCACCCATTGTGCCGCAGCTCCGGCCGGGGCGCGCGAGCTGTTTGCATAACGCGCCGCCTCCGCCGGGGTCAGCCCAGCCTGAAATGAAAAACATGCCCCAGCCAGGCCCAGAGCGGGGTCAACAGCTGGCAGAGGATATGGCAATCATTTATATAAATATGCTTTCTCAAGCCCGCAAAAACAAAAAACCCAAAGCCAACAGCTGGGAAGGGTTGGAAGTAGCCCCAAGGCTGGTTAGTTCCCTTCCAGATGGGGAGGTTAGACTGGGGGTAGCCAGGCTGCTCCACATAGACTTCCGATTCGCATTAGGAATAAAAAGAGTGCAGGGAAGGAAAAAGGAAGAAAAGCTACAAGCATGACTGCTCTGTTTTTCACCTAACTTAATCAAATAAGTGAAGAGTTTCCGAGACGGAAGGCTTGCATTTATTGCTATTCACGCTGGGTTTTCTGTGTTTATCACGGTGTCTGATACACTCCTTAACTCTTTCAAAGGGGAGCAGATACATTCCAGGGAATAGTTTATGTGTAATGTCATGGTCATTTGTAGACAGATTGAAGAATCATGTGAAGATTTATGCTCTGTTCGTGTTTTCTGAGTGTTCATATCATCAGATTCAACAGAAGGAGAGACAAAGAAGTTGCTGGTCGTGGCTTTGAGTTCTAAATCACAGATACAGTTTGTTCTTCCAACAGTTTGCTTTTACCTGTACCCATCCTCTTAGTGTGTTTTGATCTGCCCAGTCAAAGCCTTTATCTGTCCAGAAACTTGGGCATTAAATGTTCTTTCCTTCAGCATCGTTGCCATCCACATGGCGATGTCAAGGAAGGCCTTCCACAGTTGCTGCTGATGTGTTTTGTGCTCATTAATTTTGCATTCTGACTTTAGTTTCCTGCCCTCCTGGCCAGTGGTGCCGGTGCTTTGATGGTCATGATGTCATTACTCGAGCATCCAAGCTGCAAACTGGGATTTCACCACTCCTTCATTCCTGGGGAAAGGATTTCTGTGCTGCCTGCTGCACGTGCAGATGCAATGAAATCCCTCTAAAGCTCTATTTTCCATCTGCAGTTGTCCCTGAGACTGTCAGGATTTGGAAACCAACTTGGGGTCACACAAATTCATCTTTTGGTTTTGTGAATAGTTATTTGCAGAGAAGTTATAAAAGCTCTCAGTAAGTGGACAGCATTGAGAACTTCTGACTGTGAAATCACAGTTGCAGGGGAGAGAATTTCCAACCTCTGAACATTCAGACTATTTGCAGTGGGAAATAAGAAATAAAGTTTGTGTTGGCTGTGTGTATATATCCATGTGGGTGATAAGAATCTCCTGAATTTGATCTTATCTCTTTTCCTCTTGGAAAAGAGCAGTAAACCAAGGTAATTTAAAACTACCTGAACACATCCTTCCACCTTACTGCAGGGCCCTGAAGTCATAACCTCCTGACCTCGGGGGTTATGGGTCTAGTGCTTTTTATCCACCCTGATTTCCCAGTATCTGCCACTTCCTCCTGACATTGGAGCCTTGTTATATAAGGAAATTGGAAACACCAACCAGCCTGTCCAGCAATCTCCTCTGGAGATAAGGGCACTGGTGCAAGAGGGCTGGTTTTAAATAGAAATGAGCACCCAGGCTATGGGGGAAGCTGAATAGGCTTTGCAGTGCCACTTAGGAATGCATTTACTCAAGAATTCACTATATATTTTTACACAGATAAAGTAATTTGACTTTTTTTAAAGTGAAAAACATACATTAAGACTTCTACAGCTTAAAAGAATGCACATAAAAGTCAGAATATAAAAATCAGTGTAGTTTGGAGAGGTTCTAATTCCATAAAAGATTGGCAGGAGGATTAATAGAAGTATTAATAAGCTGCTTGATTTCTTTTGTGGTTGCTTTCTCTGTTTTTTCTCTTAACTCTTGTCTTTCTGGAGTGGGGTTTGGAAGATGAGGTGTCAGGGGTGGTGTCCCAGGTGGTTGAGCTGAGCTCAGGTACAAGACCATGAGTTCTATGGAAAGATGCAGTCTTGGAGAGGAAAAGAGAACAGAGTTCCATCAAAGGCAAGCAGTGTTGTTTCTTCTGTAGATTTTTGGTAGATTTCTGTCTTGTCAGAATTAATTTTCTCAAGTGCCAGCTCGTTTAGTTCTTTGAAGCAGAGCTCAATAGTTGGAGTGTGGAGTCTGAATGGGACAAGAAGTTTAATGCAGGAGATGGTGATGGTGTATCAAGTTTAAAACAGAGGCATATGTTGTGTTGAAACCCAAAATTAATGAACCCTCATTAAGACATCTGCAGTAAAAGCTCTCTGTTTACAAAATAATTCAGATGGACAACGAAAATTAAGATGTGGGTGGCAATTTGCTGATGGAAACCCTCAGAAGTAACAATGGTTGGACCAACTGTGAGAAAATTATTATAATTTTTTTTTTTTTTACACTCTTTGATAGAAGCAGAAAGCAAAGTGAGAACAGATTTAAAGTATTTCAAGTAGATTCCATGAAGGGACTGGTAAGAAGTGTCCAGGACTGGTGACATCCATGGGATGTGCTTGAATAATTTCAAGTCCAGAATCCAGGTCAAATCAACTTCTCTTCCAGGGCTCACAATCCTTAGAAAAACCTGAGCAAGTCTGATTGTTTCTCCTGTAATAAATGTGGTGCTTGGAGCAGGGAGAGCAGAGAAATAAATGTTCCTTGAGGCTGAGCCAAGGGAAATGCAGAGCTGGGCTGAGAACTTCCCTGGCAAAAATCTGCAGCTTCTCCACGAGGAGCAGCCACCACCTGGAACAACAGGACTCCATGGGAATGGCTGAGCCCCACCATTCCTTTGGAGAAGTATTTCAGGACAGCTTTAGCCTCAGTGGTAACAAATAAACAAATTCCTGACAGATGGGGTGGGTTGGGATAGTCCCTAAATATCCTGGAGACAGGAGAGGCACAAGGATATCCCAAATGAATAACCAAGATTGTCCCAGTTGCAGAAGGGAAAGGAAGGGCTGTTTGATAAACGAAATTATATCAAGCAGCAAGAGCTTTCCTTAGACATTGTAGATGTTAAATAGTGCATTTATTGTCTGTTAATTAATATCTCTGGTTCTTGGAGCACAATTCTGAAGCACATAAGATGGATTAAGGGAGGTAAAATTTAACTTATGTACTGGCAGTTTAAAACATATTGTTGATTTAATCTCATTGAACTGCTCAACTGATCCATAGTACTGAGCAAAACTTGACCAGGAAGGAGCAAAGAAGAAGAAAAGAATGAAAAATAAACTATACAGTAGCAGACATGCCCAAAGCTTCATGGAATGAGTAAATAAGAAGATTTCATAAAATGAAACAGTAATTCCTTTCCAGAAGATTAACCAAATGGAAATGTTCAACATACAGGACTGGTTAATTAATAGTCAGGTCCATCAGTTCCCTGTAGGATTTTCCATTTAAGAAAGTCTCTCTTCTTAGAGCAGGTAAAATGATTGAAGTTGCACTACTGTGGCTTAATTATTTTAAGTCACTCTCAGGTTGATGTACCACTAACCTAAACTCTGGTTCTCCTTTGCTTTACCTTTAGGAGAAATTTCCTCTTCCTAATATTGCACTGCTTGTGGAGTTTGTCTTAAATATGATTATATTCATATAGAAACTCCTGTTTCTCTAAATGTAGTGTCAGCACAATTAGTGCTTTGCCATGTGCATATATATAATGTTGGCCTAATTTTTTTTATTATTTAGTGTTAACTTGATCCATAAAAGTCTCCAAAAAAGGAAACTCCATTCCTTAATTAGTCTTTAGCACTTCCCTGGATGAAATTTGCATTGTGAATATTTTTCCTTAGTAGTCATCTTTGGGTTTGAAGCAGGAAAACCAGTGAAAATAATAACTTGAGTGTAGCTTAAAGTCATTTCCTTCCTTTTCCTTGACACTTCAAGTGCACACCTGCACTGGAGCCCCTGGCAAAGGGGAACTTTCTGTGGTGGCCCAGTGGACCTTGGTGGTGGCCCACTGGTGGCTGCAGGACTAGAATTTCCTTTAAGGGCAGTTTGACTTTTATTGGCAAAATTTAAATCTTCATCTGTTTACCCACCCCTAAAAACACCAAAAAATAGTTCTTAAGGGTTTGGTTGGGTTGGTGATAAGGAAAACCCTTTTAACCACACTATGTTTGTCCAAAAGATATAGAATTTGGATTTAGGAGTAATTTTAACTGAAAATTTAACTTTATTTAAAAAGTAGCAGAGTGAGACCAAAAGAAAGGATTAATAGTACAAAGCAGAAAGTGTAAAAGAAAAAACTGCCTCCCTCATCTTTCTTTTTTCCCCAGTAGGAAGCAGGAAAACCTTTAACTTTGTTATCAAACTTCACTGTCTTAATGGGACAGTTCCTACCTGTGGTTTAACAGGCACTGAGCAAATTATTTCTTATTTAATCTCTCCCCTACCAGCAGTGCTAATTCCAACTGCAGTGTCCCTTTTCTGCCACCTAAAGGAAGGAGTAGTGCCCCATGGGTTCTTCTCAAAAAGCAAAAACTGTTTTCATCACTGCAGACCAACTTTTGCTCCCTAATTCCTGATAGTGTGGTCTCATAACAAGCTGAAGAGAGGAACAGGATACTGACAAAATTCATCATAAAATACCATTTAAACCATTTAAACCCCAGCATTTTAACACAGATGTCACATATAAGAAATTTGGAAGGATTTTTTTTTAATTTTATCATGGTTGTCCAGCATATAGGCCCCAGTCCAGGAGAGCACTTAGGTCCATGCTTAACTTCAAACATGAGAGAGCTGAAGTCAAGTATGTGCTTAAGTGTTTCCTTTGCATTTGCTGCCAGCACCAGAACAGGGCTTTGGGTCCTACAGTAGCAGGTGAGTCATTCCATAAATCTCTCCATATTATGAAGTGATTGCATGACAGCTTTTCAACTCCAAATAACCATTCCTGGCTTTTTTGGCACCAGATGAATTAAACTCTCACTGTTCGTACGTGGGTTTGTAGTGTCTGTGTTTAAAAATGTGTAATTTCACCTTCTGGCTGTGCCAGTTCTCAGATTTTTTTGGGGTTGTTTCTGTGTGGGAATTCAGAGCAAGCACTCAAAGCTCCATCCCTGAGATAAAAGGTCAGGCAGCATCAATTTGCAGAGAATTTCATGATGATTTCACAGCTCACTCTCTTTTTGGTGAAACACAACCAGGTACTGAAATGGTCCAGTTGATCAGTGTGTCACCTGGCAGAACTCCTCATTTTCAAACCCTGTAGGTTTCTCTACTTCCCAAGAGTTTGATTAGGTTTTTAAACGAAGTTTGGGATGTGAGGAATCCTGAAGGAGCCGTGAGCATCCCCACCCTTTCCCAGCTGGGCTTTTGGCAAAGTGTCATTGCCGCTGTTAAACACGGTGACCTTGCTGCCTGTGATTTACTAACTGTTTTACAAACATTTCCTCACTCTGTGAGGTTTGATATGTTCTCCATCCTCAACAGCTCAACAGAGCCACTCAAGCACCCAGCCAAACCTGCCTTTGTTTACAGCTTTTCCGGAAATTTTCGCAGAGAAAAAAACTTTCTCCTTTTCCAATGTTTTATTTTTAAGTCAACACTTTCTATGGTTTATTTGTGCAAAGCAACATTCGGGTACAAGGTATTGCACCGTGTCCAAGTGGGAATTGCTGCCTTGCTAAAAATAAATTGGGGGTCATGTGAACCAGTGCAGAAAAATCTGAAGATACCAAATATTACAGGACCTTTACATTTGGTGGTTCTTTTTTCCATAATATTCTGGGCCTGGATTTTTCTGAACTTTTTTTCCCACATTAGTTTCTATAATAGAGCATAACGTAAAATGATGAAGCACAGGAAGGAATCTTCTTTTAAACAAAATTATCAGTGTTAAAAATAACAGTCCTATTTTCCCTCAGTGTGCATTTTTTTTTTTCTTATAAAGGCTTTATATAGTACCCTCCCTATTAGATATACCCAAAGAGTCCAGTAATATTTAAGTGGCATTTTATTTCATTAAAAGCTTAATTTTCCTAAATGCTAATTTGCCTCATGTGCCTTGAAATCCCACAGATTTAATTTCATATTTTGGGCAGGGAACTTGAAACTTGGGGCGCTTTGGAGAAGGAAATCAGGCAGCTGTGCCTGGTCTTTGCGTTGAAACTTTGCACAAATTAAAATTAGAATGGGATGGGAATGTTTTTATTAAATGTTTTCACAGTGGAGATATGTTTCATGGAAATGGCCTTGTTTTGATGACAGTTTCTCAGGGTCAGGGTGGAATTTCTAGGGAAAAATGGAGACAAGAATAACCTGGGCTGCCTGGGCAGGGGCACGTGGGGCTCCTCGTGCCCAGGTAGTCAGATGCTCCCAGGATTGGGAATTTCTCTGTTCTCTCTTTTCCTTTTCAAACATTTCCATTTATTTGTTTCCATTTATTTCCCATATTTATCATTCCTATTGAAAATTCAGCCAGTTTCAGCAGCAGGACCTACAAAAAGTCCCTTTCAATGTTCTTCATTCTGAACTATCATTTCTCTCTGGTGTTTTGGAGTAAGGAAATAAAAAGAGCTCTTTTATGGATTTTTTTTTTTTTTTTGTAAATTGGCAATTGATACAAAAGATAAAGACATTAAGGAAGGTCGTGTCCTTCATTAGGTGTGCAGGTCACTCAGGGTTGGCTTTTAGATTTAAATCTAGTTCCACATTAAAACTTAGTTTTGTTTTCAGTCCTGATCAGTTTGTTCAAGGTGTATCCCACTGAATGTGTATTTTCAGGCCTATCTGAAAAATAAATGTTTTATTTACATTTTACAGATTGGTAAAATAAAATTTAAATGACCTAGGGAGGTGCTGACATTGAACTGCTGCTCAACAGGAATGGATATTGTTGAAATACCTCCTTGATCTGGTTGTGTTTCTGTCCTGTGGCTATATTACATATATTGCATTTTTAATCCTGTGAAATACAAGTGAATTATAATTCTAAATCTTCCTTTTAAATGCATTAGATTATTAATGCTGTTAAAGGAAATACCCACAAATGGAATTATTTCTGGAGGGTTTGTTTGCTTGTTTTAATCACTCAGAATCACTCAGGCATTCGAAGGGAATTTTCTGTGCCAGGCTGCCAAGTCAAAATGAGAGAAAAGAACCTTCATCAAAGGAGAACAAGCTTTGGATACTGATAAAAATACTTTGAAAACACTTTGTGTCTAGAAATTATAATTATTAATATGATGTCTGTTAGGAGGAAATACGTTTGAATACTGAAGTAAATAATTATTTACTTCATGCAAATGAAATAATTCAAGTAACTGAACATTTACTTCAGTTTCCAGTCATATGTGGGATGGAAAAAAAAAATAAAAGGAGGGAAATAAAAGTCATGTTTGAGTGTGTTGTAGCTCCACAGAGGCAGAGGCTGCAGCAGTGCCAGTCCCTGGCTGCCAGAGCAGGGCAGTCCCACATTCCCACTCTGGAAAAAGCCATTTCCTCTTCCAGCCTGGTGTGAAAAATGGAGCAATAAGTGAGTGTGAGGCAGCCCATGCTCAGAGAAGTGGTTAAAGGCAGTGAGAGTGTCAAGTGCAGGGTTTGTGTGCTGGGGATGAGCAGGGGCAGCCCCGTGCTCGCCCCGTGATCCCAGAGCTGCACTCACATTCCCAGGGCTGCTGATCAACTGCTGCCTTTCTTCTTTGTGCCTGTCCTCCAGCCAGCAAATATCACTGAATTTTAACCTTGGATTTGCTTCTTTTTTTTTTTTTTTTTTTTTTTTTTTTTTTTTTTTTTTTTTTCCCAGTTGTTGTGGTTAGAACAATGAATATTTACTGATGGATTCATTGATGTGAACCCTCTCAGGATTTGTTGAGTTTTTGTCTCTCTCTGAATATTCTTTTAAAATATTCTTGTGCAGTTTGGAGGCTGTGGGACCTGATAGCAGGAGAAGCAGAGTAGACAAACCAGCATTATCCTGCTGGATGGGCTTTATCTGGATTTAAATCCATAGTTCTGGTCATGTCCATCGCCCCAGAAATGAAGAGAACATCCCAAAATTGTGTTAGCAGAAGAAATTACAGGTAAAGGACTTCTTCTAAAATAGATACCCACAAGTGCTGACCACAGGTGTGTTTCAGAAGGAATTTGGGATGAATCCTGCTGGGAGAGGGGTGCAGGAAAGAGAAAAGGAAAATGATCCAGTTGCTTGTCCCTTGCTGCAGCCAGCTCATCACTGCTCTCCTCATGCTTGTGCTTCCAGAAGTAGTGTGGAGTGGTTTTGTTGCTATGGGAAAAGTGCTAAAAAAGGCTGGATCTCTTGTAGAGCTGCCATCCTTTGGGTATTTAATGTACAATTTCTGCTAAGGACACTCAGAATTCTACCTCTGATTCTAAATTGCTTAAATGTTGAAACATATGGTCTTGTGTGCTGTTCACTAGGAAACAACTGGCTGCTTCCAAGCTGCCAAATTCAAATAAACTCAGGCTGTAGGAAGGGGAATCTGCAGCAGCTCAGAGGAACTTTAAAAGAAAAGGATTTTACTGAGAAGCCAACCTGACTTATAGAAAAATGCTAATTAAACTCGGTGCCATATATCGGTAACAGATAATTAAATGTTAATAGCTGAGAAGTTTTTCAATTAAAAATGAGCTGTTTGTGTCCTCTTGATTTCTTCAGGGGGCCAGGGCCGTGTCGCTGTCGTTTGTGGCATTCCCTGCTACAGTAATCATTTTAATAAAATGCAATTATCTGCATAATTAATTTCTTTGACTGCTCTGCTGTGTCCTTCTCTTGCAGAGGCCAGAATGTCAAAGATCAAGTAGACTGGAGAAAATAAAAAATTCACATTGTGAAAGGATATAAAAAATACTTGGAATTTCAATGCATTGGCTTCTATTTATCTCAAATGTCAAGGGCAGTGTAAAATGTATTTTTAAAATGTGTTTTTGTATGGTTTGAGCCCATTCTTGGCGTAGTTGTGAATCTAGAGGGGCCATTGTTCTTTGAGAGAGTTTGAGGGGGTTTCTTTGTACAAAGTGACAAAAAGAAGACTTGGAGTACTGGGCTGCCATTGTTCCTGTGCGGCGCTGTAAAATTTGATTTGAAATTAGGACCTCGGGGCAAGCTCTTCAATAGCCAGTTTTTATTTTCTGCCAGCATTTTAATCACTCTTGGGCTTAAAGTGGATGACCAACATAATGCCTCTATGTTTAATAGAACAGTTCATATCTTGAAGGCCAGTTAACTGAATTCAGAGATCTGTCATCTGCCCAACATTAGTCTTTTCTGTTTCCTGTCTATTTATGAAGATAGCTCTGCACTCCAGCCAGCTCTCAAAGAAGAGCAACTCTTTCTTTCCCTTTGCTTTTTTTTTTTTTTTCTTTTTGGTTTTTTTTTTTTGCCCTCTGAATTTCTTCAGAGCTCTGCCTTCTCTTTTAGTGATCCCTTAAAGTGCTGCAGTGTCAGCCCCTGTTCTTGTCACCAGATGGGGCAGGGAGGGGAGGGACAGATGGGAGAGTCAGATTTCCCAGTGAAACAGGATGATGGGAAGGGAAAAGTGATACCAAAGCCTCGTGCACCTCCTTGGGGTTCCCATTCAGGGATGTGTGAGTAGGGGAAGCAGGAAAATTGGGGAGGAAATACAGATTTTAAAGAGCTGTTGTCCCGGTCACGCCACGCTTAGGAGAACAAGAGAGTGCAGAACATTTGGTCAAATTCCAAGGGTGGTTTGGTGTGTTTGGGTTATTTGAATGCTCTGGATGGGTTCATCCTGGCAATCCATGTCCATGCTGGCTGGGGAGGTGCCAGGCTGGTGGCTGCACCAGGAGGAGCTCGGAGTGTTGGATGTTCTATGGGGACAGTGGTGACCCTGTGGCCACAGCAAGGTCCTCGTGCAAATGAGGTTTAAAGCAAAGGTGTAGTTCAGGTTTAATCCATTTAAGAGATGGGAGGGAGCACTCAGGAGGTTTGGATGGTTTAGGAGCTGCCCTGGGAGTTGCACACTCAGCCTGAGTTCCTTGTAGCCAGCAGTGTCCTGTCCTCACCTGGGCATCACACACGAGCTTGGTGGAGTGTCAGGGTGGCACCAAGCCAAGGTGACAGTTCCAAAAGCAGCACTACAGTGCAAACTGCACTTTGCTAACAAAGATGTAAGGATTGGAGCAGATGTTCCCTCAGAAATTTGGTTTGGGTTGCTCTGGGAGTGCTAATTGGGACAGTGTGATTGGGGAAAGGACTTCAACCACCAGGCTGCTCCACACTGGCCACTGTCTGCTCATCAACTGGTGATGGTTTCTGATTGAGTTAGAACTGGGCAAAGCTGACACCAGCAACCCAAAGTACAAGGGAAAATGTTTCATATCCCATTACTAATTATGAACACATTAAAATTAATTCCTAGCAATCTGAAATTCGGGGCTAGTTTGCCAGAAATGAAACAACTTCAGGCACAGATCAGGGTGTTCCAGTCATAATCATCTGATGCCTTTGTTGTCTTTATTTGTCTGAAATCAACAGAATCCAGCTTGTTTTCCAGGCTGTTCCTTGTGCAGGAGCAGGAGCAGAGTGGCTCAGCAGGGCTGGGGATCTAGGAGAGGTTAACATATTCAGCAGCATCAAGCAGAGCTTTTCATTCACGTTCTAATGGAGCTGTGTGGGTGGCTCCACAATGTGGGAAACGCTTTTCATTGAAGAATCTGAATATTTTGTAAGGAAGTGAATAGTTGCAAATAATCTTTTCTGTGACACTGAAATAAAGAACAAATGAGCTATTCTCAGAACATACTGAAGCGTTACTGTCTACAGTGATTTAACAGAGCTGTACAGAAAAAAATATTCCAAACTTGACAGATTCATATCCTAATCTTTTGCTCCTTCATCAGGAGACTGTGTGGTTTGTGTATCTGATACTGGTTAAAGCAAAAGGAGTTTAAAGGGTACATTTGCTCCAGCACTGCCTTTTGGGAAGTACAACTCAATTTCTTAAATTATAAATGTCAGATAGAACTCCAGTAGTCAACATGGGGCCCAAAGGCTGGGTAACTCTCCAAAATACCCAGCAGCTCCTGTGTGTCAGAATTTTGGCTCCTGCCAGGCCACAGAGGAGATTTTGGAGTTTCATGTAAATATGTCAGAGCACTGGCTCAGCTGCCCAGCAGTGGTGGTGTCCCCATCCCAGCAGGGGTTTAAAGGATGTGTGGATGTGGCACTTGGGGACGTGGGTTCCTGGTGGCTTTGGCAGTGGAACAGTTGGGCTTCAGGATCTTAGAGGGCTTTTCCAACCTCAGGGATTCTCTGCTAGAATCTAACAGTGACATTTTGCTCTCTTTATTTTACTGGGGTGAAGTTTTTTCCCTGAGTGCAGGGTTTGAAGGACAGGACCAGACCTTGGGAGTCCCCAGATGACAATGCACAGCTCTGCTTTCCTGCACTGGTGCTGCAGGGCTGGGGTGGGATTTCCCAGCACACATAAAGCACTGCAGGAACTCAGGGCAGCTGCTTCAGCCCTGTGTGCTCTGTGCTCCCAAATAAAAAAACTTCAGCAAGTCCAGGGGATCTCCAAGGCAGAGTAGGTCAGCATCAGCCTTCACTAAAGGTGATTAACTTTATCCATCTCCTGGTGCATTTCTTTCCAATCCACTCCAGTGCTTGATTTAATTTTCCTTTTATGTAAACTCCAAGATTTAGCTTCATTACAATGATTGCAGGGATTCCCTGCTCGCTGCCTGCTGCTCCCTGATCCCTCCAGGGGTTTCCTACCAACCCCTCCAGTCTGGGGATGAGGGGGCAAAACTGCAGGGCAGGAGAGAGCTGGTGTGGGAGAGCTGCTCAGAGAGGAGATGTGGCTGGAATCCTGCTGGGGAACATGAGCAGCAGCTTAGATCTGATGGGGAGGAGAGGAAAAAGCCCTGGGACTCAGGATCTCTGCTGGGATCCACACTGGGGGAGGTTTGTGCCTGTTTTCCTGAGCATCCTGTGGATTTAGTTATCACTAAATGCTCTTTTTATTTATTTTTTTTTTTATTTATATATAATTTCTAACAGATTTTGTAAAAGCTGCAGTGCTCTTATTCTGAATTACCCATTTTGCCTGTGCCCAGAAATGTATCATGTGCTACACAACCTTTCAGTTCTTTTTACCTTTCCTAACAAGTTCAAAACCCAGCCACAATTGTTTCCAAGCTTTAGGAGGTTAATATTGTATAGACCATCCTAACCACCATTTTAAACCCATTTTATCACCAAAAAAAAAAAAAAAGACTTCTGGCTTTTTCCACAATATTAGATCTATCATATCAAAGTCCTTTATTGAATATTTTATTGACCGTCTGCTTGCCCTTTGCTAACCTGCCTGACATCCAAAGTTTCTCCCTCTCTGGAGAGGCCACGTCAGTTCCCATCAAGCAGCTGAGCATGAATTTTCCCTTCTTTTTTCCTGTGGATAAACTCCATCCCAGCAGGAGGAACCTGGGCCCTGGTGCATCCCAGGGGCTGCCAGAGCAGCAGCTCAGGGTGGGTTTAAGGTGCCCTTGCCAGGGGTGGCTCCACACTCCAGGATCTCCCTTTGGGGCTTGCAGCTGCATTTTGTTTAATTTTGCTCTACACAAATGCAAAGGTATCAAAGAGGAAAATTCCTTCCCCTGGCAAGTTAGTTACTTGACTTCTCATAGAAGCAAAGCTTGAAGCAAAAGGAAGAGGAAAAAGCATCTTTTGTTTCAATTAGGCAGCTTGTCCTGGAGCAGGGGTTTGATGTCCTGAGCTGTTGTAGTTTTAATTGCCTTATTTACATTCTTTTTGCCTTCATTTTACTTTCTGCACACTTTCCTTTTTATATTACATAATATTTAAATTCTGTGTCTTCTGTTTTCCTAGAAAATCAGGAAAAGGTTATGTCACTGTACAGTTTTATGGCCATACAAAAAAAAAAAAAAAACATAGAATTAAAACTTGCTTGCAGAGTCTGCTCAGGTTATGTGTCCTTGAGAGCTCTGTGCTGAGCCTGCTGCCCTCTCAATCACGTGCCCGTGGTTTTTTGCTGTGCTATGTGACATTTACTAAATAGTTTTAATATGAAATAGGTATAAATCTTTCATAATTCCTCAGCTGACATGGTTGAAATAATGGCCAATGTCATTATGTGCCTTCCTTCATATGCAATGATTGTTTGACAGACATTGTGGCGTCTCTGGGCAAAGCATCCAGGGCAAGGCAAAAGAAAATTCTCCTCCAATCCATAAAATATTTTCAGCTACTTTTCATGGCGTATTATTTAATTATTTTCTTTTAAACAGCATCTCAAAATATTGAGAAAATTTGGTTTTTCTTCAAGGAATAAGAATTCATACAACAGGACAACTCTACCTGAGCTTTACTGTTCTTGGAAAGCTCTCAGAAAAAAAAAAAATTAAAAAATGGAAGAACAGGTTTTTAGATTGTGTTTCTAAGTGTTCATTGTGGTGGATCTCGAGGGGTGAACAAAATTGGTTCAAATTATATCTCTGGGACTGCAGTGTGTTGGCAGCAATGTGTGTCTAGCTCCAAATGCAATAAGAAATGGGGGAAATTTATTTTTTTTTATTGTGGTTATGGAGGTCTGGGGAGAAGGGTGCAATTCTTGGGACATGTAAGGCAGCTTTGGCTTTTTAGTGCCTTTCTTTTCCAAACTTGGTGTCAGATGTTGTAACTTAATTTATTTTCCCATTAGCTTTTGCTAATGATACTAAAACTTCCTTTAAAAGCTTTCCTAATTAATGATCTTCTTGCTCCCAAACAAAAACTATATTGTCTTTGAGAAGTGCCTGAGTATTTTAAAAACAACAGGCTGTTGGTAGGTTTTATTGCCTCATGAATTTAGGGTCAACACACCTATTATTTGCCAGAGTTAATTTGTGCTGGGTTATTGACTGTCAGCTTGTTGGGGATATCTGACTCTTGTAAAAGTTACACTCATCTCAAATGGTTGTAATTTTATTCTTCGTGCTCTGGTGCCACAATATTTAGCTAATAAAAGAAGGGGAACAGTTGTACAAAGGCAGGTATTTAACTTCAGGCTGGTGAGAGCCAGGGAGTGAGGCTGTCTTTACTCTTTGTATTCCTTTCTAACACTCAATGGTTTCAATTTTCTTGTAGATAAGGGGAAAAGACAACTCAGTTAAAATCAGAAGACATATAAAAAGGTAAAAGATACTTAATTTTAGGATTTTTCAGTTTTTAATCAGAGTTTTCAGGTGGTTCTGTCTGAGATCAGGGATTGCCCAAAAGGAAGTTTGGCCACTTGCAAGTGGCACTAAAATAATCAACTCCCTGCCAAAGAGATGAGAGAGCTCAGTTTGATGGATAACTTGTGTCAAGGCAAAAATATCCCCCTTGGACTCTCCAAACTGGAAGCACCAGATAGCAAAGCTGGCAGCTGGTTTAAAAATCCCCTAAGAAACCATCCCTTTTGTGTTTACAATTCAGAATTAAACTAGGGAATTGTTCCTTCTGGTTTTCCAAGTGTCTGCTTCCATCCCAAATCTGAGCCACATGTCCTTGTGGGGTAAAAAGCAGAGTTTTCTGTAAACCAGCCTGCAAATACACAGTGCCAAGCCCAAAGTCTCTTGCTGTGCCTTGCTCTCCAAACTCCAGTTGATAAAAAGTTTCTCAGCAAAATCCAAATTAGCACCAGGAAGTCATGACCTGTAATGTGGGAGTTGGAAAATATCCATTTATTCTGCAGGGTGCACAGGGAAATCACATGTTCCTGTGTAGGAAATTCAGGAGAGTGCTGAGCTTGACCCTATTATCCCAGTGTTATCCCAACCCCCTTTTTTTTTTTTTATGCCCAAATATGTTATTATTCCTTTGCTTCATTCTGAGCTGACAGAAACAATTAAAAAATATTCCTCAGCATGTTGGATCTCTGCAGATCCAGAGTGCACCTGACACAAGTTTGTTCTGAGACTCTTCTTATTAAAAACTGGAGGGTTATTCTGACTTGTACCCAGCACTGCTGAGCAGGTGACAGTGAATTCTTGGCTTGATTTCCAGCAAGCCCTGGCTTTTGGCTCTCTGCAGTGGATATTTATTGCACAAAAAGGGGGAAGCATCTGAGACTGGTTTAAGCCAAGTCCAGGAGTTTCCCTGCCTGCCACAGCCACGCTGAGGAAACACCTAAGGAACTAAAGCATCTCTGCTTTTATGGTTGCTTTATAAATAACCACCCCAAGCCTTCCTGAATTATTTTTACTAGTTTACAATGTGTGTAGAGCTTTAAAAACTGGAAAACCAAAAGCTGGCTCTGTTGGTTTTCTCACGAAATTGTAGCCAGAGCAGTGAATTCATAGCTAAGCTCTTACTCAGAGGCTACTGTATTTATAAATAACTCTTCTCAGTGGCCGTGGTTCTCCAGCCATTACTCACTGTGAGTAGCACTTACTCAGGAGCACAGAGTAGCAGAGAAGCAGATGACTCTGCTGTCATTACTCACAGTTTTGGTACCCTGGCACATCACAAGGTCCATTTTCAAACAAGGCATCACTTTGCTCAAGAGGTGGCAACTTTTCCTACATGGCAAGACTACACTTGCAAAAATTATCCCAAGGAATTAGTAGTGGAGATAAATCAAAAATTAAAGCAGGCATAAGTGGGAAGAAGTGGTGTGTTTGGAAGAAGTGGTGTGTTTGGAAGGGTGTATGCCTAAAGTGCTGTTGTGTTTTTCCTTGGGCACTGTCAGGAGTGTGGAGCACTGATGGGAGAGGCATCACCTCACCCCTCCTGCCACCACTCTGCTTTGCTTTCAAAGTGTAAATTAACTTAAAGGTTCAAAGCTTTTGGGAAAGATTCCAAAACAGAGGTCATCTTTTCTGGGTGGTTTGTTGGCTGGCCTGTGTTTGCCCACATCTCTAGTGTTTACCAGCTGAGGGAGTTTATGAAATTTTGATGCAGGAATTAGGTTGTTGCTCATCTTGTACCTTCTTGCTCATATTATTGACAGTACCACTGAACTGCTTGAGGCAGATAGTATCTCAGTGATCACTGTGCTATTTCAGCCCTCCACTGCTGACAACATCAGAAGTGTTTTAACAGGGTTTTAATGGGCAGCCTCTGCAGCTCCTTGGAGGGTTGCAAATAGCTGCTGTGAAAAACCTTTTCTGCCGCTCTGAGCTGACATGCCCTCCTTTCCTTCCCTTCCTTCCCTTCCCCATCCAGCTGCTGCCTGTCTCTGTGGCTGCAGCACTGCTGACAAGTCCTCCTGATGTGGGCCAGGCTCTGTGCAATCCCTGCATCTTTCAGGAGAGCTGTGAAGAGGAACAACACAGCTGTGAAACCGCTGGGAAGGGCAGGGAACCCAAACCGCGTCCACAAACCCCAACAGCATCACACCAGTTCCACCCATGCACAGCTCAGAGCTCTCCCCTCCTGCTCTGTTGCTCACAACATGTTTTTCATGATACCCCAGAGCAAGACTTAACTGATTCTGAAGCAAACAACCTTTATTTTTCAGTAGAAAACAGAAAGGGGTGGAATAAATCCCCCCTTTTCTCAAGACAAAGCGTTGATTTGATGGCAGCAGTTTCTAGCTGAGTGGTTGCCTTGCTCTGCTTGTTACCAGAAATGAGGCTTGGAGAGCAGCTTTCTTTGCACTATGGAAAAGCTTTCTCCTCCCTATTTTGCTTAATATAACTATAATGTGCCCTTTATCACACTTCAACTTGAGTAATCCCAGTTTGGAAATAGTGCAGAAATACCCATGGGAAAAAGCACGAGAAACGTAGATTATAAAAAACACACAGGCCAAGCTCAAAAGATCCACTGACATGTAAATTTAATTAAAAAATTATAGGTTTTCAATGAGGGCTTGTGTCTTCAATTTACCAGTTTCCATGACTTCTCCAGCAAAAGTGTTTCTTTTTTGCATTCTTGGTGGAAAACACGCTGAGAGCTATTACAGTCTCCAAGAAGAGTCTCTATTCTGTGTCACAGGGAAAAAATAAAATTACTCAAAATATGTACACTTGAAATAAGTAAGAAAAATATCCACTTTCCTGTTTTGTTTTATTTCTATCCTCTAACAAAAGTTAAACTTTCCAGTAACCAGCAGTGCATGAAAAAGCATGTCCTAACTGTATGAATAAGCTTCCTTTTGATTGCATGTGCAAATTTTAGGGTATTTTTGTTCTTTCCATGAAAGATGTGAGAGATTGGATCAAATAGTGGTGAGTGGGTGAGCAGAAGAAGAACTGATGGCCAAAGGCAGAGGCTCATGATATAAAATGTCACTATTCAAAGAGGATTCTAGCTTAAAGAAGGGAATCCCAAAGTTTTACTATAGAAAATTATTTATTTCTTCCCCAACTGCATGTTTTAGAGAAGAAATCCCACCAAGGGAACCCCCCCTATCTGGGAGAGATGGCCCAGGACCAAGGGGTGTCCAAAATTCAGAGATTGTCCTCAATGTCCTCATCCTCAAATCCTGAGGGAAAATAAAACTCGAATCTCTTGGCTGCAAAAACTTAAAAGGAAAATCCAAATGTCTTTGGAACTCAGCAGGATTAAATGCTTTTCTTTACTCTATTCTTCCATCCACTCTTCTTTCAGCAAAGCCCCGTGCAGGCTGAACCTCTCAAATATCAGGGTATATAAAAGCTACTTCTGCTTAATACCCTTTATTTCAGTTTTTAATGCAAAAAAGGCAGTGGCTTTTGTGGTGCTGTCTTAAGTCCAAAGCAGCTGCTCAAAGGACCAAATCTTTAGGTTAAGAGAGAGGAAAAAACCCCTTGTCTCTGGAATTTCAGCCCCTCAGTAAATAAATGCAGGAGCTGTTCAGAGCAGAGCTGTGACTTTCACACTTTCTGCCTCCAAGCTTGTGGGTTCTGCTGCAAGTTCCAGCACTGAAAACCACTGTGGTTTTTGTTTCTCTAACTTAATTAATAAAAACAATTCATCAGTAGCTGATGCCTTTCAGAATGGTTTTTCCCTGAGTCAGCTTACTGTGGAAGAGGTTCATTATAAATTACAATGAGCAAAACAAAAAGAAATAGGCAGAATAAAGCTTGTGATGTGGTGGGCTTCTCTTAGCAGAGTTTATTTGAGGAAACTTGCAACCAGAATGCTGCATTCTCATTTATATACATTGTTCCATGTCTAAAATGAAAAAAAAAAAAAAAAGGAGTTGGAATGAGCAAGAGCAGAAGGGTCTCAGGGAAGGAAAAGGAGCCAGTGCTGCTTTAGCCTTATTTTTATGCAGATTGTTTGTCACCTGTGCTGGTTCAGTGGCTGCTTTGAAGTTAGTCTGGCATTAGTGTTGTGCCTTAGGCAAGGTTGTTTGCTGCCTCTCTGTCCATGTTATTTCACTTGCTTTTATGTTCACTTCTATCTCATGGATTTGCCCTGCCAGTTTGGATGTAATTGTAGGAAACCTGGCTTTTGGTTTTATCCTGTGGCTTTTGCTCACACCAGCCATCCTTTACCCTGCACAAAGACACCTGGTGAATGGGAGGCACTGGATTGGCCTGGTCATTCCTGAATTTCCCACAAACAAAAATGTAATATTTTAAATTCTGTTTCTTAACACGTTCTAAACATGACCAAACCAATTAGAATTCAGAGGATCAGAGGCACATGCATTCCAAAGAGGGAATCTGATGTAATTCTGCCTCTGATGGTTGGACTCCATGATCCTGGAGGTGTTTTCCAACCTGAATGATCCCATGGCTCATCTGGATGCACAGAGATGGAATTAAGGGATGAATTCATCACTGCAACTATTCATTGAACATTATGGAATAGAAACCAGCCTGCAATTGCACTACTGGAATCCTCCCTGTCTCCTTTCCTTTATTCCCAAATATGTTTTTATCCCACCTGTGTGGGGACAGGCAAGGTGCTGCTCAGCCAAAGGGCACCTCCTTAATTTAGAATTGGAGAGTTCCCTTAAAAATAAACCCTGTGTGTAACTCTGGGTTCAATCACCCAAAATAATGGCTAAAATTTCTTTATGTTGCCTGTGCTTCTTCAGCATGTGGAGCAAATGTAAACTGCACATAAAAAAAAATTAAAAATTTAAAAAGAGGAAAAATAAAAGGTGTCTTGTGGCTCCCTGAGATTGCCAGGTCCAGGGCACAGCACCCATCACCCCAGGTGCCCAGGCCAAGGCCACAGTGACAGACTGAGACTCTGGGTCATGCTTTTTAACATCCATTTGTATTTATGGCCTGATTCTGAAGGGTATTAAATGTATAAAATATGTATGTTTAAGTGATGCATTTGAATCTCCAAGTCACTCCACTGTTAATGTGCTTTTAAGTGTTTTCATGACGATGTGCTTAGGTAGGAACAAATTGAGCTTGTAGGGAAGTTTAGGGGAGATAAAATTTAGGATGCCTCGAGCTTCTTGAGATGGATTTAGCAGCAGGAGGAGGCAGGACTAGAGTGGGGCTTTCTTACCTCTCCTTTCCTTATTTTGCCTGTAGCATGGGCCAGTCAGGTATAAAACAGAGATGTCAGTGAGCAGCAGATCAATGATGGCTTTGGCAGAGGTGAGGCTGTCCCTGAATGTGTCTGTGGCCATCCCAAAGCTCTGCCATGGCTCTGTGCTCCCCAGGGCTGAGCTGAGCCAGCTCATCCTGCAGATATTTCAGTCACATGCTGCAGAGAGTTTTAGGCACATTTTGTTGAAGCAGCTGTCGGATGAAAACGATCAAAGCTCAGTTTTGTTCCTGGAGCTCTCAGAATATTCCTCGTGGGTTCCTGGGGCTGGAAGCAGTCACGTGTGGCAAAGCCACACTGCCAGGCTCTTGTGCTCTGGAATTTACAGGGAAATGAGGATCCTCTCCCTCTCCCTGACTTCCATTGCTGCCTCTTCCTCCTTTCCATGTGCAGTCGTGGAATTGGGCAGCTCCTTTCTAAAATGCAATATTTACCCTGTGCCACTTCTGAGTCTGTGTCCTCAGTGACAGAATTGATGCAGTTGGTGCTGCTGCACTTTTAATGTTCCCTTTTATGTTCATGTTTGTTCCAACAGAGTGGCCACTAGCACAGACGACTTGAACTTGTATCACCCGCAAACTGACAACGCTGGAGCCACCAGTTTGTCATTATCCCTCCTAGTGTATCTGATTTAATTTTGCAACACTGGATTAATTCTTAAAATTGCAGTGCTTTTTGCTCGTTAATGGTCAGTAAATGATTCGGGGTGAGGGGGGAGGGTTGGTGGGGGAATGGAATTCATCAGTTTTGCAGTCGTTTTAATTCTTCTCGTTTTAAGTTGTTCTATAAATATGTCTTTATGGATGTAGTTTTACTAGCTTAAAAACATCTAATTGAAAACAGTTGCTTAAATCTCTTTGGATCAAGGAGGCAGTAATAAGCAAAGAGAGTATCTTATCCCTGCAATCCAGAAACGCTTAGTGACTGGTATACTCAGTGCATGTGTAATCAGCTTCTTGTTTCATCTAAAAACCTTAGCTCTCTTGGTGTGATTTAGTACTTCCCCAGCAGCATGGTTTCCCTTGTCTGTAAGATTATCAACGAGTGAAACAAAATATATAAATCAAAACTGGCCTGAGAGGCAGAAGGGTTTAGAGACCTCTCTGGTTCCCTTGTGCCCTCTCGTCGTGGGGCCGGTGCCTTGCAGCACATCCTCGTGGGCCTTGATTTGAGTCTTGCAAATTAACATTTTGCTGTGCATTATGTAATGTTATTCTTATGACTTAACGTTTGCATCAGGCAGGGCTGATCTCTGCTATTTTGTAATGCCCCCCAGCAGATGAAGCCTCTCTTAGAGGAGATCAGCCTGGGCATTTACCTACTGACGCTGCTTGGGAGTCCCAAACCACTGAGCTCCAGGGATAAGAGCTCGGATAGACCTCTGCTTCCTAAACTCTGGGGGATTGGCTTTGGCAGAGGGGGTTATTGCTGGGATTTGGGTTTGGGGCCTTGTGTACTGTTGGTTTAATGTCAGAAATGTGGATCCTTTCTGGCTGATGAGATGTAATGACTGCAGATCCCCGTGCACGGTGGGGGGATGCTTGGATGATGTGAATGCTCTAAATTATGTTGTTAATATATTTAAACAAAAATTACTGATGACCATTCTGGCTGCTGGCCTGTTTCTTCAAGGCTCCTACCTGTGTCCCTCTGGTTTGAAATGTGGTGCCATTTTCCAAAGGGATTCTCAGAAAGTGCCCCAGCAAACCTCAGAAGTCTGTAAATGATCCGTGGCTCGTTTCCAAGTGGGGGAAAAAGGGGAAGAAAGACACTCTGTGCTGGGGGACAGGGAAGGAGAAACCACAAGTTTTTCTTCATGCAAGTGGGAAGTAAAACAGGTTAAATTACCTGAGATTTAGTGATTTATTTTTTTTTTTAAACATCTGTGTTATTCATCTGAACTGGACTATCCACATGGTCCATTGTAATGAATCATTAGTATTCGTAATTAATGGAGGTGGTAATTTCATAAATTGCAAGTTCACATTTAATAAGATTTTGTGTATCTTATTCCTTAAACAGGCAAACTGTGCCATGGACTTTTCTCAGACAGTTGTGTCATTTTCCTTTTTTATTTATTTTCTCTTGAAATGTCAAATAATTTCACACAAATTTATCAGTCTGAAGGATTCAAGATCAGCAGTGTGGCAGCACCACAGGACTAAGGAGCACACACTTGTGCAGCATCTGATTCCTTGTCCAGGGTTAAAACTCATAGCTCAACCCCTGAAAATTCTTTTTCCAAGTCTTTGTGATCAGCAAGCAGCACTTCACACAAGGCCTTTGTTGGAAATCACCCGTGATTTGGGGCTTTAAGAAATGCCTGAGTGTGTTCTGCCCATCTAAAAGCCATCCATTACAAAAAATAATCAGACATCCTTTTTTTTTTCTTGTACATTTGTGTCATTCTGCGAATCAGAAGCATTTTGTGTGCTGAGGGCAATGTGCTTTGCTTTTGGAATTCCTGAGTTTCACTAAAACCCTGGGGCATAGTTTGTTCAGGAGACCTGAGGTGACCTGTAAATGGGAGCTGCTGTGTCCCTTTGCTGCTTAGCAAGATCATTTTAAAGAGAAAGTGAAATGTAGTGTCCAGATATAATGTGAGAACCTCATAATTCAAAGAGAAAAGCAGTATTTTTATATTAGCTGACCTATTGAAAGCACATTCCTCTAAGATGGGTATCTTCCTCATTTGCAAATGAAAAATCTTACATGGAAAAAAATGAAATGGTGACTTTCCTGAACCCAAAAATCCTTCTGCAGGCAGGAGTGGGGCTGAAGAGTTCCTGTGGAGGTTTGGGTTCTGTGGTGCTGCTTTGGATGCTGAGCTCTGCAGGCAGGGAAGGTGTGGGAGAAAGGAATATCTGCTTTGGTTACAGAATAATGTCCTGTCCTGTTTGGGGAGCAGCCTTTCCATTCTTCTGGACTTAAAACCTTAGTTTTTCCCTGGCATCCCAGTGAGTAACTGTCTATAAACACACTGACAGTCTAAAAAATAATGTCTATAATCACACTGACAATCTAAAAAATAATGAGGCGGGACCTGCTCATTGTCCTCATTTCCCATGGAAAGCAGGAAATGTGTTTGAGCTTCTGAGCTGCTCTCCTGCAGTTTAATTCACCTTAAAATTAATTAAGAATCTTTATTTCTGTTGTCTTGGATGAGTTTCTCAGCTCTAAATATTTGAGCTTCCCTCAGGGGGAGGGTGAATCTCTGTCCCCCTGTGGATGGGGTGTGGTGAGGACCCTCAGCATCCCCAAATTGTGTCCATCCAGGGCAGCACATCCTGTTCTGAGGTGCAAAACAAAATTCTTGCACCAGTTGGGAATTTGGGGGAATTTGCTTCCATCTGACAGCGTTTCCAGATGGAAAAGAGCAACTGCCTGTTCCTGTATGGGGCCATTTCCATTCCCTTCCACTGGCTTTGGGGTTGGGGAGGGGGATTGGCCTCCCAAAACTTTGTTTTCATAGCATGAGAACAGATGTTATTTCACTGCACTATCTGGAAGCTTTTCCTCCTCCCCCAGTCCTGCTGTAGGTGCTTGTCTTTTGAACCAAGACAAATTCCACTGGAAGTGTTAGAAAGTTCAGTTCCATTTCCAGGGGTTTTTAATGATTCCTCCCTTCTCTTGCAGGGTGGGTCAGGAACGTGTTAAAGCTGGTGGTAAAGTAATTTATGAAGGGCAGCTGGAGTTCAAAAGGTTCAAATATACAAGTTCAGTTCCAGCATCGTTTGGATCTTCACACCTCAGTGTCCCAACAGAGAAACTGGATACTGAGTTTTTACAGGTTTTACTGTAAAAACTGAGCCCTCCAGAACTTTCAGTAACTAATGGATTTTGCAGGAGTGATTTGACTACCCTGGATGTCCATTAGCTGGTTTGCTTTGATGTCTTTGCTGGAAAACTAAATGGCTTTTACTTGCATTTTTCTTTTTTTTTTTTTTACCAGTTCTATGTTTGCAGGAGATGTCTTTTGTATCACAGTAGCCAGTAGGAAAAAAAAAAGTGATGTACTCAAAAATTGGAGGAGCATTTAATCACAGAATATCCCAACTAGAATTTAAACTGTGCTCTCAAGAAAGTTTCCATCTGCAGCTCACCAATCCTGAGCTGACTACATGCAGTTTTCATCTCCTGATTCTTGAATTCATTCTTTTCTGGGTGGTTTTGGTGGTGTTAAATTTTAATCCTCAGGAGCTCCATTGTATTGAATCTATATTTCTCTCTTTTCCTTGCTTGTCTTACTTTATTACTGGCAATGGGGTTTGAAATATTGTGAAAAATCTGTGTTTTCTAATATGATAAAATTGTTTTCTACCTCATGAGTAGTTTAAGAAAGCTTCCTCTTGTATTTATTGAGCTGCCAGATACTTGGCATCATTAATTTCATGTAATATACTCTTCCTATTAGAGGTGCCTGCCTTTGGTGGGCAACTCTTAAAAATATCTTCCTGATTTAAAAGACTTTTTCATCATTATGTTCTTCATGTGCCCCTTCCACTGAATTTGTCTATTTTTCATCCCAGTGAGAATTCACTTTGCACACTAACATTAAGATCAAACTTCCTCTGTGTTGCAAAATTATACAGAAAAAAAGGAAAAAACCTAAAAAAATACTAATTTTTCAGGGATATTTCAGTGACAATTCTGGACATTTTACACATGGAAAAACTGGCTGGCACAAGAGCAGAGGAATGATCAAACCACTTCCATTTGGAGGAGGAGGCATGGGATGGGCTGGGGTGTTCCTCCCTGCCAAACAAGTATTTAGGAGGAAGGAGGTGTTGGAGCTGCTGTGGTTCCCCACACAAGGGTTTTATTTTGTGGTGGAAAATCTAATCTTTCTGAGACCATTTCTCTTGGGTCTAAGTCTGAAGTCTGCTTTATATTGGGAGATTGGCATGAAATCCACAGCACTTAAGAGGATAAAGGCCTTTGTCTCCAAAATGTACATTTTTTTTGGAACTGTAAAGGCAATGGAACAAGAAATGGTTTTAAGTCTATAATGTTAAGATTCAACCTTCTAATCCTTTCTCAAGTAAAAATATGTTATAGATCAATTTTATCAATTCCTATATTTTTTCCATGTGTTTGAGAGCATTCCCTTTAAAAAAACCAACAAAAAAACCTTCCATATTTAACTAAAAATTGAAGAATTTAAAAAGTTAATTACAACCTATAAGGAGCTACTGTCACTAACCAGAGTGGCATCTTCTGGTTCCTCTGTAGGGACCATTTGATTTCTGGGAGAAACATGGCAGATTTTAAAATAAATTCAATAAAATACCATTTCTCTTATTGCCTTTCTTATTTGCATGGTCACTTTAAAGGACCCCAAAACCTGTTTGTACATGAGGACATTGGGCAGCTCCTCAGCTTCAAGGGAAATTAAATCATATTTTGAGAACTGTTGTGCTGTAAATAACCTGCAGTGTTTGGAACCTTTCTCTGCTTCTTAAAAATATTGCAGGAATATAAGAAATACAGGAAATAATGGGAAGAAGACAGGGCAGGCTGAGGAAGGGAAGAGCTGAGAGTGGAAAAGGTGGGAGGAGTTGGTTCTTTTCAGTCTGGAGGCAAAGGGGACAGAAGAGACAAAATCAAGAGAAGGGGTTTGAAAGGAATAAAAGGAGACTTCTTCAGTAAGTACCTTAGAAATGATCTCAGATAAATAGATGGGAACAAGAGCAGACCCCTGACTAATGTCAATTCTTCTGCCATCACTGAATTAAATCAGTTTACAGAAGCTCAGGATTGGGGCAGACTGGCTCACATTAATTTTTTAATCTCAACTTCCCAACTTCCTTGCTTAGTATACTTAAATTTTACTTTTTCAACTTCGTGGGTTAATATGCAACAAAAACAGAATTGCCACAGGTGCTCCCATGGAGAGAAAAGTGATAAAATAGGTCAGATGACTAAAGCTGTCTAAAGCTTTGATGTCAGACTGGCAGAGTGTGGGGCTGGATGGGATATTGGGAAGGAATTCTTGGCCCTGGCACAGCTGTGGCTGCCCCTGCATCCCTGGAATTGTCCAAGGCCAGGCTGGACAGGGCTGGGAGCAGCCTGGGAGGTGTCCCTGCCATGGCAGGGGTGCCACTGGATCAGTTTTAAGGTCCCTTCCAACCCAAATTATTCTGAGATTCTGTTTCTATCTATTTTCCCAAAAAAACACACTTGTGGCTTCCCAAGAAGAACCACAGCCTGTGACATTTTACAAGTGAGTTTTCTCCCCAAAATTCCTCACACACACACTCAAGTGTTTCTTCTGTTTGCACTCAGCTCTGGGGAAGGCAGCACCAGCTTTGTGCAGCTCAGGTCCTTGACCAACACAAGAATTCAGAATTTTCTCCATTTTAACAGTTGGTTTGTTGGCCACTGCTTCACTTCCATTCAGATGTCAAATTTAGAGCAAAGCATGGGCAGTGTGGGATGCATTTTTGGTCAGGGAGCAGCAAAGGGCTTTGGCCATCCCTCCTCCAGCACTTTTAAGGCACCTCCTGGAGTCAGGCTGGAGTTCTTTTAAAGTGAGCCAGCATCACTTGGATGTGGCTGAGGTGCAGCAATTTGGGAATTGCTCCCAGCTGGTGGAGAAATGATTTCCAAGCAAGCTGGGTGGCTCTTTAACCACTCTTCCCAGTAGAAATAAGCTAAAATATATAGAAATTGTTGCTTTGACAAATAATCTAACGAGCCACTCGACTTGCTTTATGTATTGAATGTAGTTGCTTGACAGTTATTATTATTTTCTAATGATATTAAGTTATAAATTATTAACAAGTGTTTAATTTCAGTCCAAACAGACCCAACAAAAGGGATTTGTGCAGTTATGAATTGCAGCAAAATACAAAATTGTTGAGCTTTTAGTAAACCCAAACTTGGAGACCCTGGTTATTTCTCCCTCTTTCAACAGCCAGTCATGAAACTTTCTTGCCCTTTTCACCTTTAAACTTCATTTGAACTTGGAAAGACTTGTGAATTGTGGAGGGGGGGAGGAAAAAAAAAAAAAAAAAAAAAGAAAAGAAAAAGGGTGGGGGCTGGGGGGAGAGAAGCTCTGATTCTGTGTTACCCTAACAGTAATTCTGGCAAAATAATCCTCCTCTTGTGCATGAGTGTCTGCTACTGCTGCAGGGTAATCAGCTCACATGACATGCCTGGAGGCTAATGCTGGCCTGGGCTTTCTTTCTTTTCTTTCTATTTTTTTTTTTTTTTTTTAAAGTCCATATTTAAACAAAGGCTGATTATCCAAACAAGAATTTGGACTGCATCAGCTGGAGCAGTTAAATTATAGTTAGTAAAACTTGGCACCTCCAGAGCTTGGAATGTTACAATTACAGCTGGATCCTCGTTTGGTAGGAGTTGTACAAAAGTAATAAAAGTGGAGATTTTTATCTTTATAGGACATAGCTTAACTCTTTGAACACAGAGGACTGAGTGCCAAATATTACAGTTAGTGCTCAGACACAAAATTCCAGGCCAGGAAATGGGATAAACAGTTGTATCCATGCTCGTGTGTCCATGCCAGCACTCAGTGGATGCTGTGGCACTTGGAGTGGATGTTCCTCATCCTCCAGGATTCCTCTGAGATAAGGAACAAGAATACCAGCAGCAACTTGTTGAACTCCCTTCTCTTCCTGTTGTCTTCTTGACAGCATTGCTGTGGTTTTAGTTGAATTTCTCTTCTTTTTTGTGTTTCCTGTTGCTGTGAAAAAGGCTCTGTGTCCTTGAAGGATCTGGGCAATCCCTGGAATTGCTGTGATTTTCATCCCTCTGGAAAACTGTCTTCAGTGCTGGTTTGAGATCCTGGTGGAGCTGCTCCAGGGTGGGCAGGAGGCAGGGGGTGAGAGGCACAAGTTGAGTTTCATTTTAGCAAACTGCTGTTGACCATTCCAGGCTTGTTTTCACTCCTTTCCTACAGAGAGGGCTTGGCTTTGATTAGTCACTTGCAAAGCTGAACTTTGGCTTTCTGGTTGTGTAATAAATAGCTTTGGTTGCCAATCAGAAAATGAAAGTTCTTCTCCTAAAATTAAACCAAGAGCCCTTATCATTAGCCTAGAACAAATCAATGCCTTTGCATTAATTGCCATGGAGTGGGGCCAGTTGACAGCTTTCCCTGATGGAGCTCTGTGCATCACTTTATCTCAGCTGCTTTTTAAAGAAAGTGTTTGTTGTTTGCATTTTCTGAAAGCCTCAGTGAGGAATAAGGATTGAAATTCAAGCAGTCAAGAACTATCCAGAGTGTTTGCAAGAGCTCACCTGCTAGATAATGTTTACCAGGCTGTACCTGGAGTTTTATCTTTGGTCTTCTTTGCACAGAATAAAAGTTCCCATTCATTAAAGCGTGGAAAAGTTCATTTCCTCTCTCATGGCAGTTTTACCATGTCCCAGGGTACTGTTGTCAGTGACTAATATTATGGATAACATGTGATTGCTGCTGGGAGCTGGGAGAGCAGAGAGCAGGGTTTCTCTGAATGGAAGGACATGGCTTTTCTTGCCTTGAAAACCAAGAAGTTAAAGATTTTTCATCAAGATAAACGTGCAGATCCATAAGGTACAGCTCGCTCTGGGAGGAATGATACCAACTGGAAGTAAGAAAGACCTAAGGAAAAATTGCTGGTTAATGTTTACTCTTTAATTACTCCTTTAATGGAGTGACTTTACAACGTGACCTTCCCCTGGTGGCTGCTTTGGAAGGGGGATTTGGGTGCTGTGTTGGGTTTGGATCCAACACTCAGCATTTTCCATGCTCATGGCTCAAGGGAGAACTTCTCCCCCTGGAACCAGAACATTGGGCAACCTTGGGCCCCTTCCCATAAAACTCCTGGTGGAGCCTGCAGGAGAGGAACCCAAACCTGCAGCCTGAGGACCAATATTTGGACTTTTTTGAGGTTTCCTGCCTCATGAGAGGCCATCAAGAGCTTCTTCTCCCAGTTTTAGGGAGGAATTGGTTCTTGCTCTGTTTTCTCCAGTCCTTTTCTGCCTGCTCAGTTCTCAGCCAGCTCCATGAGTCTTTTCCATGCCAATATTTCATTTCAAGCACCAGCATTTGCTTTCTGGCTAGGAGAAATCCTCTATTTATTCCATCTGCTCTCCTTGCTTTTTGTCTGTGTTGAGCAGACTCATCTTTAGCCACAGTGAGAGGACTGAAGTGCTGCTTTGCTGATTGAAGGTTTCCAACCTGGATCCATCAAGGAAATTGAATTTAAGCAGGAAAGAATCCACAGGGCAGATTGGGATTGATCACAGAGCTGCTGACAGAGGGAATCTCAGATTTGAGACTCTTCAGGCAGTGGGATATATTTCCAGCTGCCAAGGGGGAATCAGCAGGAATGATCTGTGGATAAATCTGAGCAGTGAGCTCTACATGCGGGACACACCTTGAGTCCAACAGCTTTATTCTTCAAATATTTCCTGTACTGCTAATTAAGACACAATCTTGGATTTTAGGTAGCTAGTATTGTATTCAGAAATTATTCCCAGTTGTAATTTTTCTCATCTGTTGCTGTAATCCATCTCCTCTTTCTCCCTCCTCCTCTGTTTGGTAGATTTATTCCTGGATCAGCAAGGGAGGCAAGGAGAAGAAGCAGGGCAGGAGTTGGGGGCCATTCCAGAGCTCTCTTGGAATTACAATTCTCACCCTTTTTATTTCATGGACTTACTGAGAATTAATATCCACTTTAACCTTAAACCAGTTCAGATTAAATCACAGAGGAAAAAAGAAGAAAGTTCATGGTGAGGGAGTCAAAGTGAGAAGGGTCCTCAGTAAAATTTCACCAGGCAGTCAGAGCAGTACTTGGGAAAGAAAATTTATTTCTCATCGTGAATGGGTCCTATTCAAAATGCCCAGTGTGTTAGGAAACAGAAATAAAATATTTTGAACTGTTTTTCTCACTGAAATTCTTGCTAGAGGAGCCACTCCTGATGCTCCAGATACATTAAAAAAAGCAAGATTATTTTGAACTTATTCTTAATTAATATTAGATATAAAATACTTTCCGTGCAAGCACAAAAAACTGTTCAAAATTTGCATTTTAATCTGTGTTTGGATTTTTCAGGACTGGTGGAACACACAAAAATATTCTTCTGAGGGTAGCAGGGATGCAAATGGTTTGGGAGTTGTTTAAATCAGATTTCTCAGTGCAGTTGGATTTTTAGGTGAGTGGAACAGCAGCCAAATCTGTTGGTTCTTGTGGGTTGATTGTTTGTTGTTTAAAGCTTAATTAAAGTAACTTTTGCTTAAAAAGGAGGAGGAAAACTCAAATTAAATGTAGATATCTGTGATAACTGTGTAATGCAGATTTTTTCTCACAAATTGTGCTTGGAATGGAGGTTTAGATAGATGGCCATAGCTTAAAATAATAATAAGGAAATTCTATTTATGCCACAAGTTAAGAATTCCCATCACAAGCAAATCCTAATTTACTACTTCATCTGATTTCTGATGGGAAAAATCTAATTGCTTTTGTACTGGAAATAAAGTTGATTGAACTCTGAGTTTTTCCAGTGCCTCCAAAGGTTATTTCCCAAGCACTGCTCTTTTACAAACTGCAGTGCTTTTTAATTTATCTGCCTTTTTCAGCAGATGGACATTCACTATTATTATATGTAGGGGAAGGGAGACTCTTAATTCTGATCTCTGTAATCTCTTGGTAGGTGGGACATTATTTGATTTCCAGAATTTCACATGAAATCTCCTATTAGAGATGTGATGGCAGAAACTCCCTAGAGATAAAACTGTGTGATACAGGGAGCAGCTAAATAGAATTTTTGTGGGTTTTTTGATTTCACATCAAGCTCTGCAGTTTCTTTCTAGAAGGAAACACTTGAGGACTCCTGCTGCCTATAGGAACTGTTCAATCAGTATTAACAGGCAACTTGTCAGGAGCACAATCCTTGGAAATCCTTACTCTGGATGTCCCTGGGCTTTAAATAGCAAATGTCAGTCATGAAAAACAGAAATTTAATTGTGGTTTTTTATTTAGTAAAAAACTATAGAATTTCTATTTTGTTTAGGAAGGTAAATCATAGAAAATAAAATTGGTTTTGCCTTTAATTTTCATAGAATCAGAAACTATTTACTCACATTTATTCCTGTTAGTACTTTCTGTTGATTTAATAATTTAAGTTGACCTGAATAGTACCTGGTGAGGAGAGAACTGATCACAGGCCAGCAGCTTTATCACTCACCACAGTCTGCCTTGACAAACTATTTAACATGATCAGTAAAACCCAGCTTTTCTTGTGAGATATCCAACACTCTCTGGTTTTGGCAAATCCCAAACTATTTGGAGCTTTGTGCTGCTGCAGGAAAGTTTTGCTTTGTAGCAAGCCCAGGGAAGAAAGGCTCAAAGCAAGGATGGTGGTATCCCTCAAACTGGGACCAAACCTTCCAAACCTCAAAGATTTCTACCAAAAGCTGCACTTGAAAGCTGAGGTGGCTTTTCCTTCTCACACAACTTGTTTTGCCATCACTCTGACAAATTCCATGGAGCAGCAGGAAAGGATGTGCCCTTGGGAAGGATTGCCATGAGGAGTGGTGCTAAAGAAGTTGAAAATGGCTTTGGGTGGGTTTGCTTTCCATGTGGAGGAATTACTTAATTGGCGGAATTACGTAACTGGAGAAACCAGTTGTTTTTGTAATTATGGTGATGTTTGTGTCTGCCAAGAGACTTCCAATGCAGCAGGTTTAAACTGATCCAATTAGTACCCAAATTGGGGTAATTAACCTCTCTGTTAATGAAATGTGTGCACGCACGCTGCCCTCAGTCCCTGCTTTGGGGTGGGGTTTTGTCATTACCCTGCTACAGAAAGCAGATTTAACTCCATATAATCTATATTTAAAGCATTTAGAGCCATAGAATAATTCCAATTGGAAAATACCTCTGAGATCGTGGAGTTCAAGCATTCCCCAGCATTGCCAAGGCCACCACTAACCCAAGTCCCCAAGTGCCACATCCACAAGGCATTTAAATCCCTCCAGGGCTGGGAACCTCACCAGTGCCATGGGCAGCTGTGCCAGGGCTGGGCAACCCTTAGAGTGAAGGAATTTTCCCAAATATCCCATCTAATCCTCCCCTGGTGCAGCTTGAGGCCATTCCTCTCATCCCAGTGCTCATCACCTGGGGGATGAGCCCCACCTTGCCCCAAACACTGAGCTGTAGATGCACAAATCCCCCCTGAGCATCCTTTTCTCTGCCCCTTCCCCAGCTCCATTCCCCTCTGGGATGAGCCTCTCTCTCTCTCTAGGATAGAATATCCCTGGAATATCCTCCTGAGGAGAACTTTGCTGGTTGCTGGGGCTCTGCACCCTCAGCCTGAGGTCGTGGGCAGCTGCACTTTTGGAGGGATGATCCTCCAGGGAGGGATGGTTCCCATCACAGAGCCCAAAAATCAGCTGGCACATGGAACAAATCAGCTATTTTTGATACCAGGGATTGTGATGGACCCTGGACAGGGTTGCCTGTAGTGTGGCCTGTTCAGTGCTCAGGGAATCATTCAGGAAGAGTCACCCAAGGCTGATCTCAGTGCAGAACTCACAGAAGGCTCCTCCAAGACAAGGAGCTCTCTGGATAAACTCCTGTGTGCAGCACTGTGGAAAATTTTACTCAGCAGTTGCCTTCCCTTGAAGTTGATTAATACAAGATTTCAGTGTTCCCAGTCCATTAATCTTCACAAGCACATCTGCATACTGAAAAATGTTTTTAAAAACAACATTAAAAAAGAAAAAATTACAGGCGCTGATAATTTCGAAGATAAAAAGAACTTAAAAGAGCAACAGTAAACTGAGGTTCACTTGCATGATGTGAATCCCAATCCAACGTGAGAGAGGGGCTTTGCCACTTCAAATATTTTAATTGAATATGAAGAAAACATTGAAAAGTGGTTGTTCTCCAGGCACTGGATGCAGTTCCCACTGTGAAATATCCTGGCCTGTGTTGCATCAAGTCATAGTATCTTGCAAGTCAAAAAGGTATTAGGGAAGTGTTAGAGACATCACAGGAAGAATTGGAGGAGAATTTTGGGCTGTTGGGAAAGTTAATCATCCTGAAAAGAAATTAATAGTGGAGGTGTGTAAGAGCCAAATGCCAGCAGAGCAGGATTTGGTATTTAAGGAGAGCACAGCTAAAACTGGAGAGCTGAGCTGTTTTTTTCTAGCACATTTGTTGGTACAAACAGGGTAACAGTGATGTCCAGATGCCTGATATTTCCTGAAAATGAGGATTTTAAGGTTTCTCTTCAGCTTCTGAAACTGCAGTTTAATGAACAGCAAACCCCACAGTTAGTTTTATGACCCTGGATTTCTATTTATTTTACCAAGTACTTTTCTAGTAAGGAGATACCTGGAAAGTCTGCCAGGTAACTTTGTGATCCCTTTCCCATTTATCCCAGAGGCACTGAAAGCCCTTATTGTACAAGGCAGTGTCTGCTTCAAGGGGAGACAGCAAAACAAAACCTCCTGAGCTCTGCTCAGCACTTGCTTTGTGAGGAATTTGGGGCTTACAGCTCAGGCAGGATCTTGCCATGAACCAGCCTTCATCTGATGGGCTGGGACACTGCCAGGCACCTTCTGCCAGCTCTGGGGACAGCTGTGACATCTCCAGGGCTGAATTCCTGTCTCTCCTCCCTAGCCAAGCTCTTCCAGCAAGGCACAGGAGCAAACCAAGCATGAAAGAGCTGAAAGTCTGGAAAATTCAGTTTAGCCCTTATTTAGTTCAGATTTTTACTGAAAGTAACTGGATCCTAAGTTCATTTAAAGAACTAATTTTCTAGATCCCAGTGTTTTTATAGCGAGGGGATGTTGTAAAGAAGTTGTTTATAATGGAGTTTATCTTAGGCATGGAACTTTTTGCCAGCCTAGTATCAGGAACAGTCTGGAAAAGCCTTCCAGTGGTGGTAGCTTAAGGAAGGGGACCAGGGTGGGGGAGAAAACCTAATAAAAATAGCTGAGATCATTCAACAGTTATCAAGAAACAGATACTGCAATTTTATAACAGAGAGCACTAAAAGTATATGCACTCTTAAAAGGCAATTAAAATGTATACTCCAAAACTATAAAACATTTTCTTTTCATCTGGAACATTGAGGGCAGATTACAACACATTAATAACGTTTTGTTTACAGTTCAGTTTCTGATGGCTTCCAAATGCAGTCTGTGTAGATTAACCAGAAGGAGTCCAGTTCTCTTTTAAGAGAGCTTGTAAAGGAAAGCAATGTGGTAAGATTGTTATGAAAAGCTGGTGTATTTAGGAAATAGCACTTAGCAGGGTCTCTCTGAATGGCTGCCAGGTCAGGAAGCTGAAGTGCAAGGCTTGGCCCTGGTTCAGGCCCCCCAGTCCCAGCTCCTTGACCACACAGTACGTCAGGAGCAGGGCAGGAGCCCCACCACGCCCCCACGCTTGGCACCAGCATTTTCACATAACCCAGGGCTCCACAGGGAGGGAGGCAGCTTATTAAAATAGAAATGGATAAATAAAACAGGCCTGGGAATGGAGCAGTGCCTGGGTCCCGCTGCTGCTCCTCATCCTCATCCTCATCCCCTGCCTTCCTCCAGGCTGTGCCAGCCCTGCCTCTGCCTGGGGCACTGCAGGAGCACCAGGACACTGTCCCAAGCTCTGCATTCAGTGGGGGGGGCAGTGACAGGGCAGGGGGGAATGGGCTGGTTTAGATCAGAGGCACAGGAGGAATTGTTCCCTGTGGCTGCCTCATCCCCAGAGGGGTCCAAGGCCAGGCTGGAGCCTTGCTCCCATCCCTGGAAGCAAGCCCTGCTTTCTACTCTCCCATTTGCAAGCTGTCTTGATGTTCAGCTCTAAAAAGACATTCAAACTTGGGTGCTTGATAGTGAACCCATAACTTCACACATCTCTGGTGTGGGATATCTGTCTGAATTATCCCTCTGGAGCAGCCTGGGACAGTGGAGAGGCTGCCAGGGCAAACAGGTGCCTGAGCTCCTCTCCTACCCTCATCCTGGTTTATCCACTGCCAAAACTTCTCCACATAATCCTGCAAATTCTCATTCTCATCCCAGATTGTTTCCTCCACACTCTGTCTTCCCGATTTTTGTAATCACAGGAATGGAGAAAAGCAGCATTGGCCTGGAGTTAAGTTTAATTCATGATATCGTGACTTCTGCCACTCCTGGGGACTTTTTTCATTGCTGTTCTCTATTGGGAAAAGGTCAGAATGGGACACTCTGCTGCCCCAGCACACAGTGTCCTTCTTCAGAATCTCTGTCCCCCTTTTCCCTAGCAGCCAGCTCAGTGTTAAGGAGAATAATACAATAGAGAAACTTTATTTTTTCTGCAATGGTGCAGTGGTATATTTTATATTAAATAAAAAGTGAACACAATTGCTCTCCAGTCACTCCTTCCTGAGAGTTGTCCTTTGGCTGTGCTTCATTTCCCTGTGTAAGTAAATGCTGATCATTTGTTTTCAGGGCTTTCAAACCAATCTCCTGCCCTTAGAAATTGATCCCCTGGTTAGAAAAATCTGCTTTTCACAGCCACTAAGTTCACCTCAAAAATATTTTTATAGAGAAATGGAGGGAATAAAGTGCATGGTTCCATTCAGTGCTTGGGTTCCTAATAACTCCTGCCTTTCCTGGGAAAGGGCCCTGGGTATTTGTAAGATGATGTACATTAGCAACTCACCCGCTTGATGGGAAATTCTAATAAATTGCTGTTACTCAGAACTGAGTAATTATACACAAAATTCATGTGTGTGCATGGGAGAGAGGAACTTCAGCTTGTTCTTGGTTTCAGACAGTGTCTCATTAAGCCACCCTAATGCCTCGGATATGCAGCAGAAGACTCGGAACGTTAACACTTCCATTCTCATCTCCATAAATGAGGATTTGAACACATAATTCCCTGAGATGAGTCTATACCTCTTGATTTTTATTTCTAAATCTATGCTCGACTGGCAGATGTTGGGGAATAGCTTTTAGCATTTTTTCATTTAGATTCTGATTAAAAGATACGCTCGCTGGGGTTTTTTTTTTCCCCTTAAAACCAGCAAAACTAATTATTCATGAGCGCAAAAATCATCATCCCCGACTAAGAGACGTCTCAATTGAGGGTCAGCAGCAGATAATGTGAGGTCTGTAACAACTGTGTCCCAGAATGGTGTTTCTGGATTTCATTATCTGCAGGAATGGAGGAGAGGAGAAAGTTCAGGAGCTGCTCCTGCCTCTGCTCCCACCTGGCCGTGCTCAGATCCCCAGTGCCGTGTCAGGAGCCAGGGAATGTGGGTTTGCTCAGGGCTCTGGGGTTCCTCTGCTTCCCCTCTCTGGCCTTCACTCTCAGGGCATCATTCCCAGTGACTGAAAAGCTGAGGAATGGGAAGGAACAGGGAAAAAACTGGTTTTTAAGCTGCTTCAGGGTGACTGGATTCCTTCAGCCGTCCCTGTACTCCGAGACCTACTCCTGGAATTGCAGTTTTCCCGTATTTATTATTCACATCCTGCCCAGTTCCTGGTTATTTGTCACCACACCTTCATTACCATCAGGATGAAAATATTTTCAGTTTCTTTGCTGTACTCCTGGTTTGCTTCCTGATGTTGTGCAGCACCTGAAGTCGTGATCCTTCGGGCAGCTGGAGCAATGGGGAAGGATCCAGCCTCGTACCACTGTGCATTGTCTAAAACCCCTGACTCGGAGAAAAACAGTATATCTGATTTCATTAGCTGAGAGATCATAATCCAATTATTTTATTTTTAATTTCTCTTTCCTGAGCTCTTTTGCAGATGCTGCTTTTTGGCCCTTTGACAGAAGCCTTTCAGCCTTCCTTATGAAAATCTCAGATTGCAGCCTTTCGTGGGGGTATTTCTTGAGTTATAGAGTTAACCTGAGAAGGCAGAAAAAGGCCCTTATTACTCTGCTACAAGCTGCCAGCTCCTCACTAATATTTTAAAGGTGTGGGTGCATGTGTTGCTCTTGTGTAGTATCACTTCTCTCTGATTTTGTAAACAGAGCCCTGTGAACCCTGAGTACCCGAACTGCGGTGTAAAGGCAAAACTAAAATTACTCATTTAAGGTCATCTGTTTTTACTGACACACCAAAGGTCTAGGAGAAGGAGTGAGCAAGCATCATATTTCTCAAATACAAAATTTTTACAGTGGGAACGTGTTATAAAACATTCTGCCAGTGTTGTTTCCCTTGGGATTTAGAGTGAGAGACATGAAGGCTGACAACTCTCTTCCTGTTGTAGGTCAGAGCTTCAAGGAACTCTGTAATCTTCCCACCAGCTTTACTCTCTCCTGGAACTCACGGTTAAAATTAGATGCTGGCTGAACTTTAGCAGTTCAATTTGAAAGCTTTTCAGAGGCAAAAGTAAAACAACTGCAGAGGGGAGTTTTCTCACAGTGCCATTTTGAGAACTGCTCTGTGCAGGGAACGTCCTCCGTGAACCGACGGCTCTCTTGCCTTGGATGTTTTCATAAATCATGATTAGCCAGAGAGGCAGCTGGGCAGCATGGAAATCATCCCTCTGCCTGCTTTCTCTTGCAGTGGGGTAGCTTTCTTCAGGATGTTGCATTTTTTGGGGTTGATTTCTGTTTTTCTCACAGTTTCCCCTCCTGCCCCACTGCTTATCAAGCAGTTTGTGCCCCAAAGTCAAAGTTCAAACCAACAAGGAGGGAAGAGTGGGTGACAGAGCCTTACAGTAAGTGCTGTGAGTTATGGACTGCAAAAGCAGGAATTAGGCAGGAATTGGAGCTCCAGCAGCCTGGGCACACAGTCAGGAGGGTGAGGTGTTCTGCTTAGTCTCTGCTGCAGGATGCTGTGCCCGTGCTCAGAGCCCAGCCTGCCTTGATTACCCCTTTTATTCAGGACTCAAAACAGCTTGTAAATTTTTTTATCATTCCTTCCCAGATTGTGTGGAGTGCATTGTAGCCTCCCCTTGCCTTTTCCCACATCTGTTTTCCAAACTCATTACTTTCATGTTATTAGGTTCATTGAAAGCACTGTGTTTATTTCCATGACGAGAGTTTATTTTTTTATCTTTTGAATTAATGCAACAACTCCATCAAACGATGATTTATTTCAGAAAAAAAAATCACAATTTATCAGTTTTTCCTGCGTATTAGCTGTTGCTAGCACTGACTTTTTCCTCAGACTGATGCCACCAACAGCCCTCAGAAGCTGTTCTGAGATGCTGTGCTGGGAATACTGTTTGTAATTCCAATTTCTTGTGATAATAATATAAATACTGTAATTTAGGAGGATGCTCTCCTGAGAAGAGCTTTTGTCCTCTGCTTGCTTACACAGAACCTCACACAACATTAATCCCAGTTGAGCCCAAGAGCTTTTCCTTAATACAAATATTAACCTGAGCCCGTGGCCAGTCCAGCAACTGTCTGAGGATGCTGAAATGTCTGTGATTATCCCTTACCAGGCTGATCATTGTTCCTATCTCACTCTTATCTTGTGTTTTTGGGAGGTCTTTGTGTTATTTTTGCCACCTGTAGTTCCTGCTCCCAGTTTCATAGCAGGGTGTTTGGGGTCTGGCTGATTTTTGCTCTGTATTAATAAAATGTCTAAAATATTTCCTGGGGCTGGGACCATCAGGTGCCTGTGCCATGGGAATAGTCAGTATGATCCCAAATTCCACACAGTGACACGAGGTGGGGTTAGCAGAGCTCTCCTGTATTTAATCCAGCTTGGAATTTAGGATAAGAAATCCACAAACACTGTGCTGTTCATCATTAATTTCCCCTTTTTCTTGTTGCAAATAGGGACATTTCTTAAAGATGAGAAAATTATATGTATGTGACTAATCACTCTTAAAAATTCAAGTGGTATCTCTTGCAAAATCTCTGGAAGAGAGTTTTTTCCTGGAAAAATCCTGGGAGGAAATGTGCTGTCCCCTGTGACAGTGGCTGTGCTGCCAGCCTTGGTGCTGATGTGGCTTCAGGAGAAGCAACCAAAGCTCTGTGGGCTGAATTCCTTTGGACTTTGGGGACAGATCCTGACCCCACAGGTGATTCTGGGTGCTGTGGATCACAACTGCATCAATCACTGGAGATTTACAGTGTTTGTGCATAAACTCTCCATCCCAAATCCTAAAGGGATTCCCAGAAACTTCTGCTTCTCCTCCCTCATCATGTCCTAAATCAATGAGTTCAAAGGGATATAGAATTGCATTTTATTGTATTGTAGTTCATCAAAATTTGCAGTTTTCTCCTTGTTGTCCTCAGGTGCTTTATTTGTTTTATTCAAGATGAGGGCACTTCACATTCTGGCTTGGAAACATTTGCTCTCTGTTAGTATCCAGTAACCTCTGCTGGAAATGCAGGAGAAACCTTTGGCAACTGTAAGCAATTGCTGGTTATTAATGCCAAAGCTGTAAAAATGAAAATAGGAAGTCAATGCATGGGCTCTGAGTGTTAGTGTTGTTTCCATTCCTAATTTGATTCACATATTAACCACAATTAATATTCTCTCTAGATTTCAAGCATATGTTTCTTCTATCAGAGAATGGGGTTTTTTTCTCTGGTGCTTTACTTCAGAATTTTCCTAGCTGGAAAAGGTTGGAAAAACTTCAGGCAGTGGGGAAGAATTGTGATTTACATTATTTTAGGGAATCTATTTGTTGGAATGGTGTGGGGATGTTCTGCTGTGCAGTGACACATTTGGCTGTGGTTGGGGGAGAAATTTTTTTAAATTCACCTTTTTTCTTTCTCAGACTGGGAGGTGGTATTCTTGATTACAGGTGTAATAATAATAATAATAATAGTAATAAATTGCCTGAAGTCACACCACTGCTTGAATCCTGGTCCTTCCCTGCTCCTGATAATCTCTCCTTTCTCACCCCACCCCCTGTCTGATCTCCCTCATCCCCCCATTTTCTTTCATAGCCCTGTGGGCTATGGAGGGATTAATTGTACCAATAAACACAACTTTATTTTATAGTTTTATAGCACGATTAGCTATCAAATACTCTGTGCTAAAATAACATTTGCTAGGCTGTTTCAAGACAAAGTTTTGTTAGGCACAGTGGGCCTTTAATCCCTGGAGGAGTTCAGCTAACTAAATATAATATTAGTTAACATACTTTACTGATGTTAAGAAAATACTTCTGTGCTACTAAGAGATCCTTAGCCATGGTATTCCACTGGCAGCAATGGCTCTTTTCCTTTGCATGGAGTTTGGAAACTGGAGAACAATTTAGTTGATTAATTCTGTTCCTTCTTTTAATGGTGATAGATTTCTTCTATTGGAAATTCCCATCAGCCTTACAGACAGTGCTTGATTCTGTCATTGTGCTATTAATTAAGATATTAGAGGAAATTGCTGTTTACTTAAGCTTTTGAGAACTCACAGTTAGGACCAGCACTTCATCCCTCTTGTGCCATTTTTCCACTGATCTAATTCCCCTGCCTCAGTTGGGCTCTTGGAGATTTATTTCTGATACAATTCCCTGTACTCCATGCCAAATCACAGGATCCCAGAATGGTTTGGGTTGGAAGGGACCTTAAAGATGATCCAGTGGCACCTCTGCCATGGGCAGGGACACTTCCACTGTCCCAGGTTAGTCCAAGCCTCATCCAGCCTGGCCTTGGACACTTCCAGGGATGGGGCAGCCACAGCTGCTCTGGGCACCTCCCACCCTCACAGGGAGGAAATTCTTCCATGAGTTGGCAATCACTATTATTTATCCAATATCCAGAATATATTTTCCCAAGAACATGAGGGTTAATCTACAGAATAATCTTCCAAGAGGTGACAACCTGACCGTGTAAAACATGTAAAGTGAGAAAATGTCTTTGTTGCTGTGAGTGAGGGAGGGAGAGATGAGATGGCTTTGCAATTTCTGAATGCACTTGGAGTTCACATGAGGAAGACTGAGCCCAAACCCAGGTAAAGCATCAAGCAATATTCCAGTGGAATATTCAGGGAGCTCTCTCACCTCCAAGGAAGCTTCTGTCATGTGTTAAGAGCAGGTGGGTGTCCCTAGGATGGATTGTCTGTGATCTCAAGGGCTGCTCACTGCTGAGAGTGGCTCTGAGTTTTTCTTGCATGTGAAGGGCTCTGAGAATAAAACTCTCCAAAGTCTTTCAAGTGACCAGATTGTTATAAAATCCATGACTCAGTGGCGCCTTTCCTCCTGTCCTCGAAGTGTCGACCGCCCTTTATGCTATGTTAGCAACTCCTATGTTTTGATCCAGTATAATCCAAATGTATTTAGTCTGTATTTTATTCCACTTTGTAAACACGTTTTTTCCATAGCTGCAAATGTCTCCACAATTATTTGTTTCAATTTGTAAATTGAACAAAAGGCTTTAATAAACAATGTCCTCAGGCCGCCTCTCGTCTTCTTCTCGTGAAAAAAAAAACATGATTTCTAAACCCAGCAGCCTGTAAACTCCTTAGAAATTTCAAAGGGAAAACTCCCACCATTTTGTCCAGCTTGGCCATTTAGAAGTTCAGAGCACTTCTTGCCATGAATAAACTCTGTGGCTGAGTTTGTAAATAAAGTTTGGGACGACAAGTTGGTATTTTGGAGCTGGTGGCATTGCTCTCATGCAGTGGCACCGCTTGGGACAGTGAGAAGTTGTTGGAGGAGACTACAAGGCACTTTATTGCTTGATTCAGAATGTTGGATTTTTACTTTGGGTTTCTGCTTATGACTGCTAAGCTGTAATTAGACAAATCTAAGCTCCATCAAACAGCTCCTGGTTATGGATCCTGCAAACACAGGAGCTCAGACTGGGATCACCAGGAGAGCCAAGGATGCAAACTTTGCTGAAAATTCAAACTTCTTGTAGCATCCCAGGTGCACAGCTGTTTCCCTGCATTTTAGCTTCCCTAGATCCTGACGAATTTGAGCTGGAGAATTCCTGATTCATGTTGTTTAAATCACTTATATAAAAGTGTGTGATACACTTACTCATGTGTGTTGATAACATACACACACCCATTTAGAGGCAGGAATTCTGTCTCCAAACATTGGAGTGGTTACAAAAAAAAGTAAATCTTGTGCTGGTTCAGCTCATCTCAGGATGAGGATGAAGGATTTTGGGAGGGAGAAAATAAAAACAACCAAAGCCCAACCAGAAATTAATGTGGCTGCTGCTGTAAAAGACATCACCAACAAAAGGAGAATCTCCATCCTTATTTCAGTTCAACACTGATTTTCAGGAGAAAGGTGCTGGGATTTTGCTGTCAGATCACCATCTGGTTTTCCAATCTTTATTAAATCTTTCTCCTTGGTACCTGTTGCAGATACACCACATTTTTCTGCCCATGTTGTTTTTTACTGGCAACAGAGAAGGGATGGGATTGTTCTCTTGCTTTTTTCTTCTTTTTAAATCCTTTTTTACCATCCTTTCCTTGGGGATGGAACTGGTAATATATAATATTACATCTGTGGTTCCCTGCTAGGTGATACTGTCTTTCTCACAAGTCTTTTGCTCATTTTGTACAAAATAATGGCCTGTTAGTTTTTTGTTTTGGCTTTGGCCAGATTCTTCTCCCGTTGACTTCATTGTTAGTGCTAATAAAACCATGGGAAATGTTTTGATGGGTAGAAGATTGCAGGGACTTGAGGTTTAAGCTTTGATACTGTATTGGCTGCTGCACATAATCTTTGGTAAACCAAAGATAAAAAGCAAAGCTTGTTTTAGAAAGCCATGGTCTTTTCAGAATGACTCTTGGCAAATTTTGGTCCTCACTTTGTCAAGTATTTGTCCACATATCAGTCGTTTTGTGCCTGTGTTTACACTCATTTTGCCTCAGGGCTTGTTTTAGTAAGTTGGATAAAGTGTTTATTATGTGGGTTGCAAAATATGTTCCTAATGGTGAGCTAACCCGTGGTGCCACAGAGACTGGGGGCTGTTGGGATCTCCTGTTGTGCAACAGAGAGAGGGGCAGGTAACCACAAGCAGCCCTGGGGAGTGCCTGTGGCAGGGCAGCCTTTGCTTTCTGCTGCCTCTGCTTGGCTTGCCTTGGCTGGAGGCTCCTGGCAGCCTCTGCTCCCATTCCCAGAGTCTCCCCCCTTCCAAAATGAGTGCACACTCCAGGGGCTGGGGCTGCAATCAGTGGCCAGGCAGCTCCAGGTGCTCCTTCTCTTGGCAGGTGTGTTGGGGGAGCTGCTGGGGAAAGGTCTGAGAAGTTCTCACCTCTCACCTCTCCTTGCCTTGGAGCTGCTCTGCTCTGTGGCCTGTTCAGAGAAGTTGTGTGAATCAAAATTTCCAAATTGCCAAAATTTCAGCTGATTTTGAGATGGATTTTGGGAGTCTGTTACCATCCCTTGTGTGGTTTCAGGGTATTTCCCACATGTCATCTCCCAGATTGCTTGGGGTGTTCAGGAACTTTCTCACTTACAAAAACCTCATTTAACAACTCTTAACCTAATGGAGGCTAAAATATACTCTAAAATACAAGTTAGGCCATGATCCTTCCAGAGCCAGAGTGCCTCCTGCAGATTCTCCTGGAAATAAATAACACTGAAAAAGTTTGCTCTCTTTAATGCAATAATATGTAGGAAGGTAGGACTTGTATTAAATTACTTTATATGTGATAAGATGTGATTATAATAAAGAAGGAGATTTATGATTGCTATAAAAAGAAATGTGATTGTATTATAGTTTAAATAAGTTATTTGCATTTCAGATTTATTCTGGAGTGGTGTCTTTAGGCACCAGCTGTACACTGGGTTCACATGTGCCAGGAGCTGTGCAGAGAAAACAAGATTATTGCTGCTTCAGGAAAGTTGTGGCTTCCCGAGTTGTATCTGGGAATAAAAGTATATTTCATGTAAGACCTTGTCCCTTCCCTGCTGGCCAGTAAAAATTACTTTGAGAATGGAATTGAAAGGTGTGTCATGATCAAAAACTATTGAGTCCCCTAAAAGACATCTTAGGAAATTCTTTTTTCCCCCTACTTAATTTTTTTAACTTTTTTTTACAGTATATTAAGTACAGACATTCATCCCCCAGCAGGTAGAAGTGAGACCCAAGGCTGTGTAAATAATGTAGGGCGAGCTGACTTGGATGAGGTGCAAATTGGGATCACACGTCTGCTGGAGTGGAGTGATTTACATTCTCTGGTTACAGCAGTTAATTGTGGCTGCCCTGATAAGACTTGTTTACTGCCACATCAGCTTGTCCCAGGCCTGCTGAGCATCAGCACGGGCTGATTGAAGGCTTGATTACCTATTCTGCTTACTGCTGCAAGGGTTTCATGCAGGAAAAATCAAAATGCCATCATCTCCAGCCTGCTCAGGACCTGAAATTCCCATTTCAGGCTCTTCTCCGCAGACAGTGTTAAAGGATTAAGTCATTTTGGGAGAATTCTTAACTATAAACACTTTTTTTGAGCCTAGTGAAGGCTGAACCTGGTGCCTGCATGGAGTGACCCTGCCCATAGGGGGAATTTGGACATTTTGGGGGATGGCTGTGGCCATGTCAGTCCCCAGAGCTGGGCTCTGCAGCACATTGCCCAGGTTGCCCCTCCAGGTGAAGATGCCAGGGCTGAGCTGGGGGCTCCAAGAGGAGCCAGCACAGCCCCAGGCTCTGGTGCCTTTTTGGTGAGATTCCCACGAGCAGGGAGCAGAACAGGAGCAGCTCAGCTCCTCACTCCCAGCCTGCCAAGTTTCCACTCCTTTTGTAGGCACATGCTGGTGCCTGGGAGGGGAAGGGCAGCTCCAGCACCCTTCCCTCCCTGGGAGTTTCACACAGGAGGGGAAGGATGAGCTTCTACAAATATGTATTTGCCAGGGATCCATCCCCTTCCCCTTGTACCCGCGGGGTTTTTCTTTTCTTTGTATTTTTTTCTTGCATATTCCTCAGCTTGTGCTGCCCTGGTGCTGTCTGCAGCAACTTAAAATAAATTCTCATGAAACACCATTCCAGAGGGTGAGGGATGCTCCTGAACCATTCCTTGGGTGAAAACAAATCTTAACCAAATCTTAATCTCTCATACATGTATGAGAAGAGTTGGTTGTACCCAGCAGGTTCAGATTGCTGTTTTTTCCCTAAATTGGAAGCAAAGCAGCATCATGGCAGGTGCTTTTGAACATTCTGGGTGTTCTTTCAACCCTTGAACAGCCCCACTGGAGCATCCATGGATACATCAAAGATACAACATTCAGAGTTGTGAAACAGCCCACAGAAAACCTTGGTGATAAAGGAACATCCTGTGGTGATCTGAAATCTAACCTGGAAACACAGGAAAAGTGCCCTGTGAGCACAGCATCCATATAGGAGTAATTTTATTCCCCAAGGTTGTCCCCAGGACAAGTCCACAGAGAATTTTCAGCCTCACTGAGAAGAGGAGGGGTAAGGAATGAGCTCAGTTGCTCAAAGGAAAATTCAGCAAACTTTCAAATAATGCATCTTGAATGCCAATATGTTGTATAGGTTGCAAGATGCTGGTTAATGAATGTTGAATTAGGATGTCAATACTTCCATTCTCCAACCTTTTAAGGTAATTTCACATGAATATTAAAAAAAAAAAAAAAAGCCCTAAAACATCCAGTACATGTTTGTACAGGGTTCAGTTTTCAAGGACAGCTTGATCTGAAAGTTTCAGTCCAAGCAGTGGCAGCTAAAAGATGCTGCTGTCACCTCTGTGGGTCTGGGAAAGTGCAGGCTGGTTCTGCACGTGTTTCGTGGCTTCTCTGTGTGTTCCTGCAAATAAGAACATGAAATCCTATCAACATTGTGGTGAATTTGAGTTTGGTTTTTGTGTTCTTGTATGGAATCCTGCTGTGTTGGGGTTGCTGGGATTCTGGGGGAGAGGAGTTTAAAGAGATATGGACACAGAGACAGGGAAGGGCATTGCTGGGTTTGTGGGCACCTGGCTGTGAGCTCCCCTGGCCTCAGGTGGGTCACCTGTGCAGGGAAAGGTGTCTGAGTTCCCAAACATGACTTCACCAGTGCCTAAAGTTGTATTATTTGCACATCTGATCCTCTTGACCCAATGGAATTCCTGCTGGTGATGCAAATCTCCCAGCGCTGAGTTCATGTTAGACCTGGGCTTAATTTTTGGATGAGCAGCAGAGGCTTCTGTGGTTTTACAGTGCAGAAGGAACTGGTCATTTCCCTAAAAAATGATGGATTTGAAATCCATTCAAATGAGATATTTCTGTCTTGTGACAAGAGCTTAATAGCTTCTTGCATTTGTGTTTGGAAACATATTCTTTGAACTTTTGTGTAACGCTCAGCCAGCATAAGGCAAACATTCTTCTTCAGCTGGTAATAGGCTGTCTGGTGTCTGTAATTCAGTTATTTAGCTTTAAAATTAACTGTATATATTTGCAAGTTTTTAATTAAGATGTGTTTCTTCTCTGAGCTTTTCAGGGCTTACTCAAAGGAGCATCAAACACTCCACAGTTTTGGTCTTTCCTCTCTGCCTATTAGCTTCTCCCCCTCTGCTTATAAATTTCTGATGACAGACATAAACATTTACCTCCGTGGGCATTACTTAACTCTGAGATCACTTTGTTCTATAAATACAAATAAATAAAAGGCCCTTTAATGGGTGAGGGGAGGCCAGCAGTGAAGTGGTTAAAGGTTTGTGCAGGCAGCCTGGCCAGCAGGAGCTGGCGGTGTGGAGCAGGGGGGACGCCAGCCTGTCTCTAAACTTTTTGGCCCTCCCTGAGTGCAGAGATGAAGGAAGAGCCCTCTATAAATCACTGGAGATTAGAGACCCTGTTCTTGCCGACTCTGCAGGGTTGCACTGCTTAATGTCAAAGCCTCACGTATTACTTTAACAGCACTCCTTTTCTTTATTAAATCCACTTTGAAATAAAAAAATGATGATCTTTCCAGTGAGGGGGAGAAGGTCTAAAAGGATTTAGAAAGTATCTGTTATGTTACATTACGGAGACTAATAACTGCACAGGGAGTAGGTAACATTTTTGCACCATTTCAGAAAGTAAAATGAATAGACTTTACAGAGTTTTCCTCCTTCAAAATATTTATTGCTGTTGATTTTGAGGAACTTTTGTGGGCTCCTCAGTAAAGGTGGACCGAGCGTGAACGCTGGCGGGGATTTCCCTCCAGGTCTGCAAAATTAAATTTGCATCTTCATTTTTTGCACGTCCTGCAGCATCTGGTTTTAGATTACTTTTTTTTAACCTTTGGATTTATTCTGGAGGAATTTTATTCTGTCTCTATCTCCATCTGAGTATGATGAAGACATATTTTAAACAGCTGTATCTGTGTCAAATGTCAGTGTTTGCTCATAGCCTCTCTGTCTTGAGGACATTGAGAGGCTTCAAGGCACTGCATATTTATCTCCTATTATGACCTGATTTCTTCTGATTTGTGAAAGTCACATTAGGCAGGATATGATTTTTTTTTTTTAACATGCGAGGTTAATGGGATTATTTTTATGTAAAACACTGTTGTTTTTCCACATGTATTTAGTTACCTCCTTTAGTGCATTGCATCCCACCTAACAAATCTCCCGAGCCAGAGGAATTGCACATATGTATTTTTTCTGCACATAAGTGTTTCAGATCCTCCAGGTCATTTAGTATCCATTAGGACACTAAAGCTTCTTACTGTTTTCTCATTAATAGTCGAGTCTGTTACCACGACAAAAACAATTTATGAGAGACAGGATTCTTTGAGAAACATCCCTGATGAAAGTCCTGGAAATCCTAACAACAAATGTTGTCAAGTTAGATTTCAGCGAAGCATTTCTGTTTCACTGTGCAGCATTATGCCCCAGGAATGTAGTTTTTCTTTTAGTCTCATGACTTTAAACACAACATTGGCATGAAACCCATTAAGAATAACAGATTTATAAGCTCTTGTTGATGGATTCTGTTCAAATGCAGTAGGATGGAAGGTGAAAATATTTTTAGTCTTTAAACGTATTAAAAATAAACTGTGATTATTTTAATTCTCCACATTTGAAGTCATTTGCTTCCTTGCCACTGTACCCAGAGTGTTTTCCTACCCGTTCACAGTTCATTTACGATACAGTTTTGAAGTTTGGAAATAGTTCACACCTATAAAATGCGGTTTTGCGTTTGCCAGGGAAAATGAATATTGTTTTGCAATGCATCTTATCCAAAAGCTGACATGTAACAGCTTTTTTTCTGCTTTACTCTGACAAACAGCTTGAAGGTATCACCTTTGTAGGCAGCTGCTGCAATGAACTGCAGATATTCATTTATAGCTGTTTGTACTCCGTGTGTTCTTTCATGTGCTCAGGAATATTGCCCAGTTCCAAAGTATGAGCTCTTAAAATAACTGGAAATGGGGGTGGGGTCAGGATTTTGTATAAACAGGGCTGGTTTCTGGGGCTGGATGGATGCAGTGGAGGATCCCCAGAGCACGGTGCAGCCGAGCAGGGAGCAGAGCAGGAGGTTATCACATCCCAGCGCCGCCATCCCGACGTTCCGACCGGCAGTCGGTGTTTTATTAGGAGAGAACAACTCTATAAAAGGAACAGGAGATTCAATCATAATATAGCGGGGTGACATGAAGGCAGCTGACAGCATGGCTTCAAAACCCATTTAAGATCCAAGAAAAGTTGCCACAAGTAATGTGCTGCAGCTGGGGAGAGAGTTTTGGAAAAAAGCAGAACCTGCCACAGCCCTGCGGATTCGCGTTCGCCTCGCACGGAAAGGCTGGGCTGGGCTGGGCCCTCCTTACCACCCACAGGCAGGGCTGGGAAAGATCTCTCACCCCGTGTTTGTGTGTGTTTTTTCTGCTGAAAGTGGTTTGGGGAGAAGTGGGAAGCAATGACCAGTCTGGTGGTTTGGGTTGGAAAGAGAGGGAACAGAGCGTTGGCTGCGAGGTGGCGGCGCGGGTTCTTCTGGAGGGGGTTTGCTGATGCTTCCAAGAAAGGCCATTTTGAAAAGGGAAAGTGCTCCAATCAGGGGGTTTTTAACAGTATGTGAAGAAGTGAAATGAGATTTTAAGTAAATAAAAAATATATTTTCTTCCCGTTAATTCTTTCTGCCGTCAGCAGTTCAGTAATTCGCTGTTTTCTGGGTCATCCCTGCTGGATGGAACATTCCCCAGGGAGCTGGTGGAGTCACTGTCCTTGGAAGTATCCAAAAAAATCAGTAGGTGTGGCACTTCCCAGTGTGGTTTAGTGGGCATGAGGGTGTTAGGCCAAAGGTTGGACTTGATGATCTTGGAGCTGTTTTCCAACCTCAATAATTCTGTGATTCCATGATCAGCATTGACTGTCTTTCATCTCTCTTCCTCCAAAACCCGTGAGCCAAGTCCTGAGAGGTGCAAAGCCCTTCTAAATCTAAGCAAAGACTGGAACATTTGAAAGTATAAACTTTGCTGTGCCAGAACTGGTTTGGTTTGGGACTGCTTAAACCCAAGTAATTGGTGAGCTGGAATAATTTGGAAATAGGATACTTCAGTGTGTCCAGCCTAAGAATGTACTTCTAAAGATTGTTAAATTTGCATTTTTAAAAGAAATCTGGGAAGAATTTCATGCCTGCTCTCACGTGGCAGTGGCTTTGCTGGGAAGGGATTGACAGCTGGATGGACTTCCCAAGGATGGATTTTCCAAGGGCAGCAATATCAGCAAGGGTGGTGTCTGTATCTAGAGAGAAGTTGGCCAAATTGCTGCTCAATTATGATCCAAATCAAAATTAACTGGTATTTTGGCTGGAAGTAGTGTGTCATTTATGTAAGAAAAGGTCATCTTCTCCCTGGTAGAAGGTAATGCTAATTTAGGTATAAACAGCTTTTTTTTTTTTTTAATTGTTCTTATAGAGGTTCTGTCACACAAAAATACATTGCATGGAAAGGAGCTCAAAGAGAAGCATGATTAAAACAAATACCACTGGGTTTTCTGAGTAATTACAAGGAATTTCTGCATGTTCTCTTCCACAAGGGCAGTACAAATACTGTGTAAATAACATTTCAGAATTAACACATAGGTCCGTGCTGCTTCCATACACAGGGAAGAAATAGCCAGCACTGAAAAAAAAAAAAAAAAATCCCTCAAACAAGTGAATCTTTCATTTTTAATTTACCTGTATTAGAAGCAGAATCAAAATAGTTGCAGTAAGTGTTTGGGATTCCTTTTTTTATTAAAAAATTCCATGCCGATTGTATTTGTTGAAAAAACCAGAGGCATAGGTAGAATTAGGAAATCCAGGCTACCCCATCAGCCTCAGCATTGCATGGAATTGACTTTAAATTGGGCACCTGGTGACACTGACACAGAGAGGGGGAAAAATGAGCTCTGGAGTGGGGAAAGGTTTCCTGCCCTCCAATGGCATCTCCTGGGAGTCTGACATAGTTTGATCACAGAGTGCAACAGCTTGGTAAAAAACCATTTTCTGTGCTCCTTCTGCCACTTGATTCCTTAGTTTCCCCTCCTTTTGGAATTCCCTAATTTCTCTAAGGTGCTGCATCCACGCCAAAGATGGATCAAATAGGAAAGATTGATCGAAAAGAATATTTTTTTATGGGGTGTGAAAAGTTGGGGGTTATTTGCTGTTGTTGTCTCCCTCCATATTTATGCCTGGCAAGGTAAGATAAAATTCCATGTGCTGCTTTGGCTCCCAGGGAATGCAGCTCTGCAGGGAGGTTGGGGTTGTTAGCAAAGCAAGTATCTGTCATCTAGAAAACAAGGGGCTTAAAGATTATGGACTAATTTCACACTTCCCATGGCATAGCATTACTGGTGCAGAAAATGATGGAGAATAAGCTGAGCACTCATTTGCCCGTAAACCTACAGGGGGGTAATGTCCTAAAAAGCCACTGAAATTGGATATGTGGAAAATGAACTCATTTTTTAAGTGGGTCACAACATCTGTGATTATCTGGTTGGGATTACGAGCGTGATCCTGCTGTGGTGGCACCGACTGCTTCCCCTGGGCTTCCCCTCCCTGCCTGGGGCTCCTGCTGTGCCCTGCACACCCCAGCCTGCCCTCGTGGGTGCAGGAAGGATGGCAGCATGGTCTAGAAATGCTCAAAAACTTCATCCCTGCCTTAAAAACCTCCATTTGGAATTAGGGGTTTGTTCATTGGAATGATGCCGTGCTCTTCTGTGCTTTTGTCTTCTGTGCTTTTGTCTTCTGTGCTTTTGTCTTCTGCTTTTGCTTGGAGATCATTGAAATATTCCTGAGGCTTGAAAGTTATTTAGAAAATAGTAAATTGGTTTTAGAACCACGTGGAGTTTTGAGTCATGGTGTAGTGGACATGGATCTACCTGTTCCTCCCTTCTGCTGAAGAGGGTCTGGTGTGTTTGTGTAGGGGCAGAATATTTTCTCTAGGAGCAGTGTAGATAGCAGGCCTGGTGTCAAAATTTCAAACAAGTTCATATAAATCCTCTTCTTCTATTGTGCCACCCTGGTTCTGAGGGAAAGCACATGCTTTTTTTAGGTGCTTCTTTCACCCCACCTCAGAGCTGGCTGTCATCTCTCCTCTTGTAATCCCTTTGTGAATGTCTTTGGGGCAAACTACTAATTTTAACTACAAATTTAATTTAAGGATTTTAACCTCTTAGCAGTTCTTCCTGCACAGCCTTCCTCTCTCTAGACCTCGAGGCACTTCAGGGTGTACATGTGGTAACTTAATCCTTGAGAGATGTGGGAATCCTCAAAACTGCATGCTGAAATTTGGAATCTCAATTTCCTTCCTCTCAGGTTAGAGTATCCTGAGAAAGGGCTGTGGTGGTGGCATCTGCTCCAGAGGAGCCCCCACTGCTCTCCCTGCTCAGCAGAGGCTGCATTTTGCTCCCTGCTCCCTCTCCTCTGTCAGGAGATGAGGTGGGATAGGGAACAGATCAGTCTTGGCTCCAGAAGCCATGAAATTGGGGCTTTTTTCACACCCTAATGGTAACAGCAGTTTTATGACAAAGAATCCTCTTTGCAGAGACAACCTGTGCTGCCAGAATGGTGATCTTGAGAGGATTTAGAAACACAATTGACTGAAACTTGAAAAATGTGAAACACTCAGAGGAAAAGCTGACTTCTGTTGGACTAGTTCTGTAGAAAAGAGAAAAAACCCCACAGGATAAAAGCCAAAACTGGTGATCACACTTCTTCTGAAGGCTCTGAGCAGAGACTGCCTGCCCTCACCAGAACCCTGAGCTCCCTGTTGGGACAAATCACTGCAAGAAGCTGGTTTTACCAGGTTGTTTTTCTCTGTGGCAGCAGTGGGGTCACAGGCTCCCAAAGGTTATTTCCTGCCCCACAACCACCAGCCAAACAACATTGTTCTTGAGCAGTGCCAACCCCAAACAACGTTGGACCCCCGTGCCTTGTTTACCTAACACCCATTTGTGCTTTATTTTTCTTCTCGTGGTGCTTGGGGTCTGTTCAGGCTCTCACAAATAAAATAGGAAATGGTGAAATACAAAGAAGCAGAGGGCAAAGCAGCAGAGGGAAAAGATTGATGCTGGTTTGGGGACAGAGGTGACACCTGGAAACTTCAGTTTTTATATCTTTCAGCCTTGCATATAATTAGCTTAGAAGCCCTTCATTTTTTTTTCTTTTTTTTCTCATGCCTAAAACAGAGCAGGAAGCTGCAGAGAGCTGAGATCTGTGGGGAGATTTATGAGGGAAGGGCCCACACAGCTTTCAGATGCTGTTTATAAATGTCAGCCCTGTCCAAAGCCACAGTGGGCTCGCCCAGGAACCCAGGAGCAGAGAGATCTTGTCCTGAAGCATGACAAAGCAATTATTGATCTCCCTGACAGGGACAGCAGCACTGAAAACGCACAAGGGACAGCAGAGAGAGGGGTGGAACAAGCCATGGAGACAGAAGGAGAGGCCAAGGACAGGTTACCAGAGGAGTGGGCTTGAATCCAAACAGCCCAGATGCAAAATCCCTCAGTTTTGGTAAACTTGGATTAGCATGTAAGAACAAACAGAAGAACACAGCTGGCCTTGCAGCTCTATCATTGATTAAACAATATCTGCAGGGCTTTGAAGTCTGGAGAAGTTTGGGGAGCTCAGCCTTGCAGTTTATCTGCCAGGATTGAAGTATTCCATCCTGGTTTTCTGTTTTAGCACCTCTGCAAAGGGGCTTTCTAATGAGCTAAATATATAGAAAGGTGCAAGCAGAAACTTGGGATTCATGCATGGATCTATTTAGAGAAGCCCTGCAGGAGCTGCACTGGAAGCAGTTTTGAGATGTCCAGTCCCTGTCCTGCTCCCAGCCCCCTGGGCAGCATCTTCCCACTCAGGATGTTGAGAGAGAATTTTTTCTGACTAGAAAACTTACCTTCCCAAGTCTGTGTACAAACACAGGGATTTTACACTGCTGGGAGGAAGGAGATGGACAAAAAACTGGATTTTGAGGCTGTTAATTGGGGTGTGAAGATTTAAAGTTAAAATTCAGAGATATGGGGGGGAAAGTGAGAACTAGAGGGCAGAAGGGAGATGCAGAGGGAAGGAGTTTTATTTGTGATTCTTCCGCTGTTTGTCATGGTACATGGTTGAATTCACTCTCCCCTTAAAAACTGAGAGCAAGACTATTTGCATTCAGTGTTTTTAAATGACCATATGGGAGGCAATAAGTGTGAACTGTTATTGTATCTGGAAAAAATTGTGGGTGTTTATGAATGCCCCAAGGCTGGGATCCATCCCAGATGGGATTCAGCACCTGAGAAAAAGAGCTTGGATTGATTTATCTCCTGCACTGACTTTTTAAGAGACAAGAACTGTGTCCATAATTTGGTCACCAGTTCTGTGCCTCAAACAAACCAGGTGAAAAAAAACTTTTTTTTTTTTTTTTTTTTTTTTTTTTTTTTTGTCTGTTAGCAGTGGGTATCTCTTGTTTAGATAAGTTGGTTTTTCCAGTGTCCAAAGTACCAGCTTCCTCCAGCAGCCAAACCCTTTCCTGCTTTTGGAGCACCTGGATGCAGCTCAGTAGAGGAGATCAAAAACTTCTGGCTGAAATTGGGGGCAGTTATGTCTCAGAGCAATTCTTACAGCTTCATCAGCAGGAATATCTTCAATATCTTGAAGGAGATGCTGTTTTGCAGTGGCCACTGAAATCTTTATGGCTCATCTGAACAGGATGTTTTAATGCAGCTGGATACCCCCAGTGACTCTGTGCAGATGCTGTATAGAGACATCTTCTTTATCAGTTAAAAAAAAAAAAATAAAGTTATAAAGGAGTTCTCTTAAGCCAGCACTTTTAGAAGGAGTCTGAAACAGTTCCAACATACAGAGAGTTCTGTTTGGTTTTTTTTTTATGGAAGTAATAACCCACCTGCACATAAGTATTTGGGGTAGATTTGCTTCAGGTAGACTCAGAGTGAGCTTTGTACCCCAAGTTCATGGAAAATGGTTTATTTTGACTGAGGAGTTCAGCAAAGCCCTTCATTACTGTAACCACTGGTCTCAGCATTTCAGCCCTCCCCTTTCTCCAGGGCAGGCTGCAGGAAATTTTGGGATAGCATGCCAGTCCCTTATTAGAGAGGGGCTGAGTCCCACAGAATTGGAGCTCATTTGTCATGTCCTGGTGTCTGTTCCCATTTTTGTGCCTGATTTTATTTCCAAATCTTCCTTCATTTGTGTTCTCCTTGGCATTTCCTATTCACCCTCAGGTATCATTTCCTGAGGTTTGCAGGTCTCCCACCACTTTTCCAGCAGCTCTCTGTCTGTTCATTCAATTCCCTCCTTAAAACCAGCATCTTCCAGGAAATTCATCCTCCTCCACTGTCACTTATAATCTCTGCTGCTTCCTCCTTTATCATTCCTCCTCTGGCCTGTTCTCTGTTTTCCTGTCAGACTTTCTGTGAGTGTGTCTGTTCAGATTGTTCCTTATCATATATATATTTTTAAATACATGCTGTGAAGTATTATTCATATAATACATTAAAAAGATAATATTTTGCCTTTATAAATATTCACCAATACACCTCTGGTGCTTTATAACATCCTAATTCAAAGGGTAGAAGTAAAACACCAGTTTCTGCCTAGCAGTGGGAATTAGTATTACAGCTACATAATAGTCAATATTACGGAAAAAAAGCAGCCCCTACTGTTTAGAAAATTAAGTGAAGTAGAATCAAATCACATTTGATTCTATAATTTTAAGCTATAGACATGTTTAATTGACAAGCTGAGTCTATATTTGGGGTTGGAAACATGTTATATCTGACTGTAGCTGTGTTTTTTATTTGTTCATACATGCACAGTGTGTCCATGTACATGTGCTGTGCATTAAAATACAAAAGATTTTTATTTTGCCTGAGTGTGCCATGAAGTAAGAACTCTCTCGTGTTAGACTGCAGTAAAAGTGGTAATAAAAGCCTGGATTTTAGGCCTGTAGCTAAATGCTTGGTTACACATAAACATGCATGAGAGCAAAGCAGAGATATGTGGGAGATAAAAGAGAACAAATGGGCAACTTATAATTACACGTATTTTAGTTCATCTGGTATCCAGATGATCATCCTCGCTTCTGATGGGTTTGACAAATCAGTTTATTAGGACTGTAAGTGTAACCCTGGGCTGTGCAGTAGGCAAGGGAACAGTGGTTTGGGGCTTGTTGTTGTTTTGGTTTTTTTTTTCATATTATATTCAGTCATTTCATTATTGGAGGTAAATACTGCTTGTACTTAGAAACACAACAGCTGGTCTCATGTGAGAAGGCAATCCACAGATTAACTTGCCAAATGTATTACCAGTTCATTTCACTAGACTGAGAACCTAAGGGTATTTTAATAGTTTTGACCTTGATCAGACAAGAAAACAAATGCCCTCGTTCTCAAGTTGAACCTGTGACTTACACACTGCTCTGCTCTGCTGCATGAAGAGTGCCTGGCAGGCTGAGCAGAGAGATTTGTGCAATAAATGGGCAAATTCAGAGCTGCAGGTTGTGCTGGTGATGCTCAGGTCTCCCAGCACAGGAGGGGCTTTGCTTGCTCTTTGCTGGGCTCAGAGCTCTCTGCAGCTTTGGCTCTCAACTGAAGAGGGGTTTTGAGTCTGATGTTTGCATGTCTGATTTGGCTTTAATGTAGATTTTTACTTTAAAGAAAATCAATTTTATTCGAACTGAAAGGCCAGATGTGTGCAGCCTCTTCACTGGACACCAGAGTCTCCCTCCTGCTGGCTGGATTTCACACACCTCTGGATGTGTCACACAGAGCAGCCCAGGGACAGGTGTGTGTCCAGCACTGGGGAAGGGCTTTTATGGGGAATTAAAAACTTAATTTCACTGGAAAAAAAAAAAAAAAAAAAAGAGAATGGTTTCTAAATGACTTTTCTCTATAACTTTTTTTGTTCCATGAGTGGAGCTCAGGAGGAGGCTGGACCCTTACTCAGCTCTCTCAGCCATTGCTCTCCCTGAGCAGCCTCTCCTGATGGGTTTCTCTGTTCCCAGACTCTTCTCACACTCTAAATTTGCTCAATATTAAAAATCCCTTGTGGATAAAATCACTTGTGGGGCTCACCCAGGTTCAGCCCCTTTAACCAAGGGCTCTGGTGTCTGTGTGGATACACAGACCTGACTCTCTGCTTTCCTTCAGGAAGAGTTATGAGCATGAAGATTTAAGAATGAGTCTTTGGAAAGCTCTTGATATTGGCCTAATTCAGCTGCCTTTGAAGTCAGGGGGGCTTTGGTGTTTTTCTGTTGGAAGCCAGGCACAGCAGGCACCATCCCCAGCTCCTGGAGCCTCTGTCAGGAGCTGGGTGCTCTCCTTGGAGGGGCCACCTGCTAAAACCTTCCTGCCTTGCCATTTTTGAATCTCTCCTCTCCTCTGTTTCCTTCTCCCTTGCTTCCTTCTGTGGCATGAGCAGGAACAGGTGAGTGACAAAGCCAGGGGTCACCAGCCAGTCCTGACAGTGGCTGGAGCCTCAACACCAATTTTTGTGCCAAACTTTCCTGTCCCATTTCCTGACCAGATCCTGGTCAAAGTCTTGTGGTCACTTCTCATTAATTTTATGTAAGAATTCTTGGAAATAATCAAGTTTGGAGATGCAGGGTGGCCAAAAACTCTGTAAACCTACATCTTATTTTACAGTGCTATGACTGCTTTTAAAAATAGCTTCTCCTTACATCTCCAAAATCCCTTCTTCTGATCCATGATCTTTGAAGTGAGATAAACCAGACAAATATCAGGATTTTTTCCTTTTTTTTAAACTTTTTTATAACATTTACCCGATTAGCAAATGGGGATTGACTTTATGCTTCCCTTCTACTGTGCTGTTGCTGGAAGAGATAAGTAAAACTCTGTGTTGTACACAGCTCCCAGAGCCTTGAACTTGAATCTCAGCAAAAAAACTCCTTCCATTTGATCTCTAAACCCATTTTTAATTGCCAGATCCATGTGCCTTTTCCATGCAGACTAGGTCCTGCCATCACTGATCCTACAAATAGTTCTTCTTTTACCTAAAGCTCAATATATCAGTTTGGATTCAGAAATAGCATTTATTATTTGGGTTTCTATATGGGGTTTTTTGAGAGGATTTTTTTAGTAAATAATTAGAATATGCTGAAAATCCTAGATTTTAATTTACTATTATTTCAAATTAAAATAGAGGCTTTCCAGTCATAGATCATGTAATGTTTCAGCCTGAAAGGGACCTTAAAGATCATCTCATTCCAACAGGAATGGGCAGGGACAGCTCCCACTAGACCAAGTTATTCAGAGCCATTATTTCCATTCCATTATTTCCTTGGGTTCACCATAATTCAATATCTAATTTTACTGAATATTTCATTCAGTAGTAGGAAGGCAAGAGTAGTTTCCTTGCTGCTTTATTCTCCAAGTGTGTTTACAATTTCATGGTAATACAGATTTGTATTTCTTTCAGAATTCCAGGGTGATTTAAGCATCAATTAATATCCACTTCAACATGGTTTTACTGGTTTTGACCTGTAGTTTCCTGAACACACTGGAACTTCCCACCCTCATATTCTGAAGGCAAACCTTGCTCCACCAGCACCAATTTTTTTTTTCCTTGTTCACTGAATTTTCCCCTTCAGTGCTGGTCACTGGGGATAATAAAACAGTTGAGTTGCCATTATCAGCTCTGATCCATAAATCTGAAAGAGAAAAAAGAGGAAACCCCAACTCAGGGGAGTCCCAGTCAGCAAACATTTCCTGATAAAGAAAACACTCAGAACCTGACACATCATCAGCTCCCAGGGTTTGGCACTGCCAGAGCTGGGTTTCCATGGATCCCCCAAGAGCTTTCTTGGGCAGAGCTTTGGTTATCAAGGTCAGTGGGAGCTGCTGTTTTCAAGGAATCTTCCCCTAAATTTGTGTGGTTTTAAGGGATGCTTTCAGAAACTCACCTGAAGTTGATGGTGGGAATGGAAGAGCCCCTGTGCTGGGGTGAACTTTGCTGTCATGGTTTTCTGGCCCTGATGCTGCAGCTGGATTGATATTTATTGTCACCTTTGGAATGAATTTAAAACTACAATCTGAGGATGGAATGATCCTGGTGAGAGCAGGGAGTAATGTAGGAGAAGGATTAAGCTCACAGCCAGGGAGTTGTGCAGAAATGCTTTGGTGAGTTCTGTCCTGGCTGGGTTTCTGACAGGCTCTTAGTCTCATCAGCTGGAAAATCTTGAAACAAATACAGCAGGTTCAGTGGTGGTGTCTCTACTGGGGAACATTATCCACACAAGGAATCCTGAGGGGATGCATGAAGTTTCTCAAGTGCCTTGGTTTAGGATTTAAACTATCTTGCACTGCAAATGTCTGAAAATAAATGAAAATGTCAGTTATTTTGCACTGTTACTTCCTTTAATTATTCACACCTCTGGGCACCCACCTGATTTATCTTCCCTTTGCCTTGCTGCTGTAGCAGCTGTGATCATCAGTTGTTGGAGTGACACCAGTGCAGATTAGTTCCTTTTTCCCTGGAAATATCCATTCTTTATGGTTTTGGTGTCACACAAGTATGGCTCTTGTTTCCTGTTAATGCCTTAAATCCAGTTAATCTATAGGTTGGTGTCTGTGTGAAGGAGTTCTTTGCAACAGAGTTTAAACCCATCTCAGTGTCTCTTGGGACTGAAGGAAGTTTAGTGCTGTTATTTTAGAGGGATCCTGAGCATGTCATAGGCACCTGACCAATAATGTTCTACCCTAAGCAAGGATTCAAGCTATAAATCTATTTTATACAGCATGAAGAAACACTTAGGCCAGGCAGAGGGATGAAGTGCCATGCTAGTAGTGCAAGGTTTGCAAACAACTCTCTGAAATGAAGACAAGCACAGCTATGAATCTTAGCACAGTTGCTCTGAAAGGTTTGCCTACCTCAATTTCCCTAATTTTAATTAGATTTTGCAACTTCCAGTAGATTAGAGTGTCACTGTACAAATTGGGTGAAAGTTGAGATCTTCCCTCAGAAGATTGAGGACCTCCAATGCACTGATAGCCCTAATGTTTGCTCATTATTTTTGCAGGCAAATGGAGATTTAGCTTTGTTTATCTATGGGATTAGTTGTTGGGATTGGCTTTGAAGCCCTGAGGATTATATTATGATGTTTGTGCACAACACTTGAGGAAATCTCTGCATTCCTGGGAGTATTACACACAGTGCTCATTGACTCAGGGAGAGCAGTTCAGTGGAGCTGTGAAAGTGGCACCAGGGGCACCCTGAGGTCTGTCACAGGGCACTGCAGGAGGCTGAAAGGAGTTATCCTCCCTTTTCTGTAGTTTTGGGATCAGCCTCTGACCAACACTACCATTGCAGGAGGCTGAAAGGAGTTATCCTCCCTTTTCTGGAATTTTGGGATCAGCCCCTGACCCAGCACTTCCATCCATCCATCCCAGCCCTGTGTGAGGATGCTGGGCAGGGACAAGGGGACATTTGTGGCACAGTGGTCACAGGGGGTGGCTGCTCCCAGTCCCAGCAAACTGGGCTGATTTAAAGCAAGATTTAGAGCTGAATTCTCTATGTCCTGGCCCCTGAGCATTTGAGTTTGTGCTCAGGCACACCTCATTGTTTGATGGGCAGAGTTGGGTTTGGTTCCCAGTGTTTGGCCATTTCTGCCCTTTTTATCCACTGTGCTCCTCCAGGGGCTCCTTGTCTTCAATCCCCACCTCATCAGAGGTCAGGTTCATTGAGAAAGGCTCATTCCAGTTTTTAAGCCTGTTTCACAGTGGGATGGTGTGAGGATGCAGCTGGGGAGGTGCTGGGAGCTCCCTGGATGTGATGCTCAGGGAATCCTGACCTGGCAGGGATTTCAGGGAGTGGCTGCACAGGCAGGGCTCTCCTGCCCTCAGTTCTGCTGAGTTTTTACCACTGGGAGCAAATCTACTCCCCATAAATTAACGTAATCATCACGTCCTGTCTGAATTTCTATTTCTGGTGATGCAATTTCTGTTTCTGATGATGTGATTTCTCTTTTAATTTCATTTTCTCTGTAATTTCTCTGGTGTACTCTGAGAATGGACTCTGCTGGAGATCTCAATGCACCATTGGTGAATCGCTGAATGAGGTTCCCAAAGTTGAGGAGCCTTGGGAACTGGGCTGTATACCCTCAGATCAGGGCTGGGGTCAGAATCTGAAATGATTATGAGGATATTGAGAGCTGCACACTTGTACCACCTGTTCAAGAAGTTGATGCAGCAATAAAAAAATGCAAAGCAGAAATAAGGGTATCTGTGGGATAATAATGCACAAAAGCCTGTCTTGCATTTTAACATTTTAATGTGATTTTTTTTTTAAGTTCAGCAATTTATTGACCAACAACATCCTAAAGGATTTTGGTGGGGTTTTTTTGGTTTTTTGGGTTGTTTTTTTTTTTGCTATTATTATCATCTTAATTTTTGCATTTGAATATTTATTTCTTTTTCAAGTTACAGCATCTCGGATTTTTCCTGTCCTTTCCTCTAGGAGTAATGAAAACCAAAAATACCCCACAGTAATGAGAACCAATAGTGTACAAAGATTAACGTCACAAACCCATCACTGACCTCAATAACATTTCACAACATTTAGTTTTCATTACAGTGCAATGTTACTGCAGGCTTTTTTACATGAACTTCTGAAGAAAAATATATGATAGGGCTTTCCAAAAATACACACATGTTGGGAAATAAGACTTTTAAATCAAGAGTTTTACACATCCACTGATCACAGTTGACGAATCAGATGTATGGTATTAATTACTCTGAATCACAGAGCAGACTTAAACACTTAGAAAACAGAGATTTTCTGCTTTGCTGGTACAGACACGTGTCATGCCTTCTTCAAAAGGTGCATTTTGACTTTTAGTGCTATTTGCTCCCTTTGGATGATGAAAGAACATTCAATTTTTAAATTGTATTTGTAAAAAGTATTGCTTGGCATGGAGCGTAGGAAAGAACATTTAGAACAGGTTGATCTGTAACACCACGAGCAGTCTGTTTTCTATCAATGATTCCTAGCCAGCTTATTAAACAGATTTATACAATGAAAGAATCTAATAACAAAAACATTCACCTCCTTTATTACTTGGCATTATTTATGGCTCTTGCTTTTTTTTTTAGCTACCTTTTTATATATCGGAATCTGCCAACATTGTATTTATAAAGTTTATGTACTAGCAGCATTTGTTGGGCAGGGATTTGGGTTATTTTATGTTTCTTTCCTCCTACACTTCTTATTACTAAATCTATATACAAGTGCTTGTAAAGATTTAAAAAAGACACCAAAGAAAATACTCCAGAGAAGATGGAGTGCTTGAAAAATTAATTAATTCTGGAGAAATTAAATGTACATTTTAGATATTCTCTCAATAATAATACAAAATAATGGTGCTTAAGACTGAGGCTATTCCAAGGCTTAACTGTGTTCCCCAGAATCCTCAGTGTTGAATCATAGATGGGGATGTGTTTACACACTGCAAAATCAAAAGTTCATCCTATGACTGTCCATTCAAAGCTCTAAATATCCATAATTGCTGTCCAAAGATCAACTTTGTCTTCCAGAGCTCCTTCCTTCCTTCCTTCCCTCCTTCCTCCCTGCAGTCTGTCCCTGTGTCTCGAGGCCATGGAGCCACAATGGCACATTTGTCACCCTGGCTGGGAGTTGGTGGCAGCCCCTGAGCATTTCCCTGCCTGGCACAGACATAAATAAAATGGAATAAAGTGGAATAAAGTAATCTTGCTTTCCCTATGGATTGTTGTCTCCTGGCAGAGCAGTTCAGCACTTAGAGCCTTTCCATGGGTCTACTCAGAACAACCCAGCATGGACACATCTGGTTTTCCAGAAAGCTCCTCCATGTGCACAGGAAAATCCTTTTGCTGGTGTTAGAAACACCTTGAGATGCCCTTTCTGTACTTAGGGAGAGAAATAAGGGATTTGTATGGGGAAATAAGGGACAGTGGAGTTCTTGTGGCAGCAAAGTCAGGATGAAGTGTGGGGTTTGTCCAGGCTGCAGCAGAGGGGAGCAGGGAATCCCTGAATCCCTTGGAGATCTGTGCAGCACAGGGAGCTGCTGCTTTCCCCAGGCAGACAACAGCAGTGAACTGTTCAAATAAACAAAAAGTGAGAAGGAGAAACAGGAGAGGTTTTGGATTGAGCTCACTTGGTTGAAAATGCAGCTATTGGATTTTCAACCAGTGAAAATCCAGTTTTTTCTCCAATGGCTGGTGTGTCCCCACGAGGGGTCAGCGAGTCCTTGGTGCCCCCTCCCACCTGAAGCTCTGCTGGTTTATAAATGATCTGTCTGATGCTGGCTCTTGGTTTGCCTTTTGTCTCACCCTCCCAGGAACGTTCCCCCTGAATGCCCAGGCTCCAGCTATTTCAGAAGAAAACTTTTATTTTTTTTCCACTGAGGTTAACCAAGCCTCCTTCTGTTTTGCTGTGCTCAGCAGTTAAGGCCAAAGTTTACAAGAAAGGTAATTACAGTCTTACTTTTAATTGTAATTAACTAGGAGTAAAGAATCAAAATAATCCAGCTACTCTTTTGCTGAACCAGAGCATTATATATAATGTGACAAGGAGAATGCCTTGCCCTTCAGTCATTAATTTTAGCAGCTCTGTTATTCCTAAATTACATAAACCTCTGGTGTCAGAGGGGAGAGAAAATGAATCAGCTCTGAGATTTCATGGGAATACCTTGCCCATGGTTGTGTCAGAATGTGCAAGGCTTTTGAAGCACTTCAGGTTATGATAAATTAGAAACACATAATGAAGAAAATCAGGAACTCCAAATTAAGAGGTCACGAGTGAAAAATGTTGGCAGTGAATTACAGGAATTTCTGGTCTCAGGAAGACCAAAACTTGGGCTTTTGAAGGGAGTCTTTCCCTTTTATTTCCAAAGGTGTTGGAGCAGTGTGAGTGTGGCAGGGGTTCAGGGGTTCAGGGGCTGCAGTGCCCCAAGGAGATGTCACTGCCAGTGGTGGGATAAATGGATCCATAGTCAACTGAAGATGAAGATGGGAAACATTTGAGCTCTCTGATTCCTGATTGTATTCACTGATATAACCCAGAACACAATTCTGAACATCTGACAAATGCTGCTCTTTCCAAACTCTTTATTTAGCAGGGATTGATTTCCTAGTTTCTTACCTGGCATCTCCTTTACTGTGGTCACTTTTCCTGGGCAGTGGCAGCCAGCCAGGCCCAGGGGCTCTGAGGCAGCACAAGGCTCAATGCCACCATTGGTGACAAAGAGAGGAGTTGAACCAAGCCTTGAAAAGGCAGTGAAATGTCAAATATCCACATTTAAAGCCCAGGCCAGGGCGGATTTCCCTCGTTCTGCAGCACTTCCACAGCCAAAAAACCCAAGTGCCACAGACCTTGGCAGCATCACTGGAGGGATCTTCCTCTAGAGATGAGCTATTCCTGAACAATCTCCCCACTGTATGTGACACAGACAGGCTTTTCTTTGACACCAGACGTGCATGTCTTCTTGCTCCAGCTATTTCTTTCTTGGACAAACATATGTATTGTAGCCAACACAAGGAAAATCCTGCTCATATTTATGTTTGAGTTCCCTGTGTGCCATTAACAATATCCCAGTGTGTTCCTGGCACCAGAGCATCTTGATCCAGATCCAGCACTGTTTTCCTGGATTCCCCTTTGGTCACTTAAGTGCCACAAACTAATCAGTCTTATTTAGAGGCCTTCCATCCCAGAGGCTCTGTTTTTTGGGCACTGGAATAGTTTCCTGTCCTTTTTTTTTTTTTTTTCAATTTTTTGCTCAGTAAGGAGCTCCTCTTACTGTGAATCTGAGCTAAGAATAATTATCAGGACTAGGACCAGATTTTATCTGCTGTCCTGTGATTCTTCCACACTTCCAGGAGCTCTGATTTTGATCCTGCTCTGACTACCAGGCAGAGATTTATTATAGTGCAGTATTTGAATATACTGGGAACTTTATGTGGCTCTCAAATGACAAAAGCTTTCATAGGGGAAAAAGAATCCTGGTATTGGTGCCTTTCCTTCAAGGCTACTCTCCTTTGTAGCAATATATAAATTATTAGATTTTCTTTTTCACTTATTTTCACTTTATTTATTTTTCTTTTCCCTTTCCTTTTTTTCTTCTTTTCCTTTTTCCCTTATTTCCCTTTTTTCCCTTCCTTTCTTCTCCTTTTTCATTTTCTTTTCCTTTTTTCCTTATTTTCCTTTTTTCTTTTCCTTTTCTTCTTATTTTCCCCTTAATTTCCTTTCTCTTTTCCTTTTTTTTTCCCCTTTGATTTGTTGGCATAAGAGGTGACCATGAACACTCTCCTTCCATAAAAATAAATGCAGCATTTGCATAAATTAAAAAAAAAAAGAAAAAAGCGATGCTATGGGTTTCCATTGCATATATTTATGGTAGAATACATGAATGCAGATATATTTTGGGCTGGAATCTGACTGTTTTTCTCAGCTGAGCTTTGGAGAGCTGCATTTCAAAGCCACCCTGAGCTCCAGAAGTTTTCTGTCCCGTTGATGTCAGGCATTGATTTATCCGAGGAGTCGCGTTGTTTACAGCGGAGACATTAAATCATAAAACAACTTCCATTGTATCCTGTGCTCAGATAGGCAAAAGCACTTCCTAACTGTGAAACCAGCTGCTCTAATCTTTAATGACTTCGGTTCAGTGGCCAAATCTACTTCTTTGTGCTCTCCTAATGCACCATTAGATTAGTTACTGTCACTGGAATTGCTGTCGCTCGGCCCCGGTTAGGGAGGATCATGGTATTTTTCATAAATCATTTTTTTTTTTCCCCTTCTTCTTTTACTGTTTAAAGGATAATGGTGCTGTAGCTTTGCAATTGTTTTATGAGGCAGTAATCTTGTTGTTGTGAGGATAAAGCGTGAGGCCAAAGGCAGTGCTTATCTCTGGAGAAGCCAGTTATTGCCCAGGAAATCTCTACAAAACATCAATTATCACAGGTTCCACCCCTCTGAAACAACAGCAATTATATTTTTGTGTCCAAAATAGTCCAAAATGAAATCCAAATGCAGTACTTGGGGGCTGCTTTTGCAATTAGTTCTCAGGCTTCTGAAATAAGTTGGTTTGATCAGCAAAGGCCAAAATCCTGGCATGTTCCTCAGGGCTGCATGTGCAGCTCTGCTGTCAGAGCATCCTCAGGCTCCAGCAGCACCAAAGCCAGGACAGCCCATCCTCCTGGAACCAAGCACAGAATTCCTGGTTTCTTATCTCCCTCCTGGTGTCTTTAACTCAGGCTGCAGGAGGATTTCCTGGCTGACACAGCGCTCTACCCGGAGCAGCAGGAATTTAGAGCTCATTGCCTTTACCTAAATAAATAAATTAAAAATTATTTTAGGCCTTTCTGTATTTAAAAGCAGTGCAGGGAGGAAGCTCAGAGTGATAATTATGGTGCTGAGCCTGATTTTTGGGAAGGGAGAGTGATCCAGGTGCTCCCCATCCTCAGGAATGCACATCACCTCCCGGGTGAGCGTTAAACACCGCACACTGATGCACTCTGTCTTTAAGAGGTTTATTCAATTAACAGTTTAAACTTTCATTCTATTTTGCCATTTGGTGAAGAGGATTCTTATGCATTTAATAGTTTTATGCATTTACCCATTAGCCCTTTTAAGTGGGCTGGCTGGGCCGGGCTGTGCCATTTGGGGCAGACAGTGATCCATGGCACGTGTCACGGCGTTTGCATCCCCCTGACCTCCCCAATCCATCTCCCTGAAGGTTGCTGTCCATTAATCCCACAGCAGCTGCTGCTGCTGCAGCCACTCTCAGGTACCAGGGCAGGTAGCCAAGGCTACAGGTAGCTCCCTGCTCAAGGAGCTCAGATTGGCAGGATATTTTCATCCAAACAGAAACTTAAAAGAAAATGACATATGTTTGTTAACCTAAGGACTGCTGATCACTTTAAATACTTTAAATTAATCCAGCTTCATTTGTTAAAACTAGCATCATCTGCTTAGGGGCTAAGGGAACACTGGGAACACTTCAAAACAGCAAATCTTGCCCTGTTGCCTCATGCAGGATTGTCTAAAACTCACTTTGCAACAATATTCCTATTCTGTGTTAGTCCTTATTCCTGTTCCTTATTCATGTTCCATTTTAAATTCCTGCCACACAGCACTGTGGCACTTCCCTTACCTTGCAGATATTTCTGGCCCTACTCTGTCCATGCAGCAGGTCAAGGATTTATTTATCTGCATCCCAGCTGCTTTGAAGGGAGCCAAGGGCAGGACTAGATCACAATCCACAGGTAAATTCGGGTACTGAATGTGCAGGTTCTTGCCACTATCAGGAGCTTCTGTAAGCCAATATTCCAGGCTGTTTGGCTTGTGATAGAGGCTGAGAATGAAATGTTCCCTCAGGGACTGGTGCCACCCTGTATTTGCCTTTTGTCCCTTGTATTTTTAAATTTTTAAAATTTGATGAGTTTTTGTACTATAAATGAGCAGCAAGTAGTTAGTTTTACCCCAGTTTTATAGGTCTTATTTGTTTATAAATTCTCTGGTAAGGTCAATATGAAGAGAAATATCAGAGCATTCAGCTGCCTTTAAAATAATGAAAAATCCAGCAAAACTTGAGAGGATGATTTCTGCATAATCTCACTGCTTCTGGCACCTTCTTCTAGTAATAATCATATAATTCTAATACCTGAGTTGAATTGAGCAGAGTTAATTGATGTCATTTGTGGAAATGTGGGTATTTGTCTAAAATAGGGAAAGGAGGTGGCACATCCATGGTTTTGTATCAAGAGGCTTGAAAGGATCTCTGGGTTAGTTCAGCTTCAGAAATAAACCCAGAGGAACCATCCCTGCCTGCTCAAGTTTTTTCTAGCCAAGTTAAAAAGACTCAAGCCTTCCTTCCAAATCTGATGCTCTGCAGAGAGTTGGATTTGGGATTTAGTCCACGAGGAAGGGTGTGGTTCTGCGGGAGTCAGTGGGGGGTTTAATGGAAATATCAATTATCCACAGGTCTTGGAGCAACCTGCTCTAGTGGAAAGTGTTCCCAGCCAACCTCTGAGGTCTTTCCAACCCAAACCATTGCATGTGGTGGGGTTCATGCCTGGTGTGGCAGCCCAGAGCAGCTCCCCATGCCTCTCCCCTGTGCAGCAGCAGTGCAGCTCCTCGGTGCCGGATGTGTTCTCTCCAGCCAAACACGACCACCTGCAACTTTGTGCTGCTGTTAGCATTTTCATCTGCCATTATTCACATCCAGCTGCCTCTCCCTTTGAAGTCTGTTCCCTCATGTTAAATGTTAACTCTAATTTCTCTTGGCCAAGGGAACAGATAGTGCATTCTTTCCTGTCTGTGTGATAATGGCCACACTTGTGCTGGCTGCCCTCGGCCGCTCCGGATCCTCGCTCTCCTCCAGCAGGAATTTCGAGGCCCAGCTCTGCTGCAGGGAGTGGGTTTGTCCTGCAAAAAGCTCTCAGCTCACCCTGAGAACTGTCCTTACACATCTCCTATCTCATATGGTCAAACTCTTCCAAGACTGGGCTGAGGATAGAGAAAAATTACCAAAAAAATCACATTTAGGGGTAAATTATGAGCAAGCCCAGGGTGTTTGGGGTTTTTCTCAATTCATGCAGGCTAATGTTTGGCTTTTTCCAGCTGCACTAGAATTTTTTTCAACATATTTCAGTGCTTATCCTTGCATTAGGCACAATAGGAATGGAGGGGGGGAGACTTGTGACCATTTGAACTTGAAATCCCCAGAGAGCTTTTTATTCTAATAAAACAGCAAAATATTGGATACATGACACCCCTTACATCAAACTCTATCATATTAGGGAAACCTTAGAACTCTGGTCTGCAGTCTGGCCTGATACATTACAATTCATCAGGGATCAGTATGAGAAATAATTACATCTATTTATTTATTCCACTGTCAGAATGTTGACACTAGTTTTTCATATTGTCTCTGTCACGAAGAATCCTAATTAAATAACATGTCAAACACATTGATCATACATTTATAAATTTGTTTGATATATCATGGAGGCCTTTTGTTATTAGGAGATATCACAAGATTAAAATTAAAGTTTGCCAAGCCATCTAGCTCATTCTACACAAGGCTTTTTCCTCCTAATTAACCACAAAATTTTGATGGCTTGTCATTCTGATATTGCACAAAGTGATCTCTTCCTTTTTATTTCAACTTCAGGATACCATTTCCCTTTGACCAAAATCTGGCTAGATATGTACAATTATATTAAGCTATGAAATGACAGGCTCCTATTGTTTTTTGTTTTTCCATTTTTCTGTCCTAATTCCTCTACTTATGTCAAAGACAAGCTCACCTTCAGTTCTTGTGCTTTCTGCTCAAAACAGAGCAGGAGCTTTGACCACCCTCCTTCTTTCCCCTCTTTTTGTAGCTGGGTTTGGACCTGACCCCAGTCAGGGTCCAATTAGGTGGCCATAAATCCATGAGCATCTTTCCAGCTCCTCCACACTCACCCCTTTAGGTAAAACAGATTTTCAAGAAGGTGACAGGGACCAGAAAAATCAGTACTTAAATAGTACAGTTTCTTGCCAAACAAATACCATTTGCAAAGAATCACATTCTCTGTACATCCTACTTGAAAGGATAAAAAGATGTCAATAAATAGGCATTTGTTGTCCCTTTTTGATGTGGTTTCTCCTGTTTTCCATAAGAACATAAGCTAGGAGGGTTTTACACAGATTTGGTGGCAGAACACATGCATTAAGATTAAGTTTCTTTTTAAAATTTGCATTCTTTGCTTTGTGTGTTTCCTAAATGGGGCAAGAGGGTTTCTTAGTGTGTCTTAGTATTAAAATCTAAAGTAACAGACCTTCATTCTAATGAGCTTTGTAAATCTGACCTAAAAAGTGTCGCCTGGAGTCTTTGAAATGAGTTTCCTACAACTTCCTCTGATCTGATTGTGTGTTTTAGGGGAGGTTAAATGGGTTAAGATTCTTAGCTGTCCTAAAGCCACTGGAGTGATTCCTTATTAATCTTTTTCACCCCCTAAGACATCATCTACAGATCTAGGCGGATTTAGTACATAAGATAACATTGTCAGCCCTGCCATAACTATCCACACAGCTTCTGAAAGGACAAAAGGGTGACAAAAAAATGCAGGAACCCTCCCAAAGGTTGATGTTAACAATACCTTCCCAGTCTTTGCCTTGCCTTTATTCAGCCCTGCCTTGTCACAGAAGGGAAGTTTTATCGTCACAGGATAATATCTCTGCAACTTGTGATCTCAATTACAAAGAAGTTTGTTGTGCTCCGTGTCCTATGGCAAAACTTGTGAGCTTAAGATGGGTTCTGCAATTAGCCCTGTCCCTGCTGATAACCAAGAGCTCCTTGTTCCTGCAGGAAGGGGGCTCAGTGCCCCTGCCAGCAGCTCCTCCTCCCTGCCACCTCCCAAAGGGATTTTCCTCTCAGTCTCCTCTTCCCTGCTCCCTCTCCAGGCTGATGGAGAACTTTAATTGAGGAAGAAAAACAGCCTCTTCACCAAGGAATTGGTGAAAAATTTCCTGGAAGTGTTCAAGGCCAGGTTGGACAGAGCTTGGAGCAGCCTGGTCTAGTACAAGGTGTCCTGCCCTGATCTGGATTAAATCATCTTTAGATGTTCCTTCCAGTCCAAGCTATGCTGTGATTCTAAATAACAGGAAAAAAAGTAAAACCACAGAGATAGTTTCATTTATCTGAGTGATTGATGCTTCTGTCTTAGGCATCCTTTGACATCACAGGGCAGTTCAGGGCCTTTGCCTCTGGTGGGAAGGTCATACAGTAGCATTGTAATACTTTTACCATAAATATGCTTTCTTTAGGAAGAAAAAAATCCAGTTATCATTTGACATGCATCATATATTTTATATGATTCTCTTTTATCCATTCACATGTTATATCTGCATGGCAGCAACAGCATTTTCAGTTCCTCGCTCTTCTGCTTGAACTTATTTGTTTCTAATAATTTGCTGTGCTAGAAAATGTAAGTGAGGTCCATGGCAAGAAGATTTTTATAGGTCTGTCCAGGGCTTAACAGCATTTGGGAACCTTAGGTGTTGTACAAACAATGGTAATATAATTTGAGGGATCAGCTGCCATTTAATCAATGTCTGGAGGTTGTCTATTCTTTCCATGATTTATGGTTGGGAAAATACAGAATGATTTGTAAAATAACAAGGAGCCTCTCCCTCCCCCCAAAATGAGGTATTTTGAAAACAAAGCAAAGTGAAACACAAAACTATTCTGGAAGAATTTTCTCAGGATTTTGAAGTGCTTGCCTTAGCCTTGAACTCCCTGTTGACATAAGTGTTCCTTAGTCCTTTGCAGGTGCTACTGTAGTGTCACAGAGCTCTCAGGAGCCCATTACAGTCTTTTGGCCTGGAAAAAAAAAAAAAAAAAGAAAATAAAAACCACTTTAAAATGGTGAGTGGCTTCTTCAAAGCTGGAGCTCCCTGATAAGGAGCCCAAGTGTGTGGTTTCCACGTGTTCTAACGCTTTCTGCAGTGTAACACACACCCCACGGGGCCACTGGTCCCCCCAGACCCCATCCCACGGGGTCATTGCTCTGCCCCCACATCCAGAACATCCTGAAGTGCCTGCTTGGCTTTTTCCAGGCTGAGGAAAGAATTTTAGCACAGCTCTTAAAGCAAGTATTGTGTCCCTGTAGCTGGGAATGCCACAAGACCCTTCCCAGCTCACCCACAAACTCACCTGATTTGGCATTCAGGCTTGCCACGCTGGTTTTTCTGTCTCTAAAAGGAGACTGATAGTTTTATTTTCTTCCTGTGATGCAGATATTGTAGATCTTTATATTTATAAAACAGATTCAGGTCACCAGGCCATCCACAACTTGTAAGTGCATGTGCCCATGTTCAGCTGTCCCTAGCAGGAGAAGGAGATCCTCTCCAGGGAGATAAGAGATGCCACTCTTCCTCTTTAACACTATTCAAACCAGAGGTTATTAAATTATTAAATTACACTTGTATTTAGAAAGCTGTTTGACCCATTGGTGGCAGAGAATGAACAGATCCTCCTTTTCCAGCAGATGTGCAGCAAAACCAGGGCTGGTGGCAATAAAGACACCTGCACCCAGAATTCCCTCCTGCTCCTTCTGACACCATCATGCCAGGGATTTTTGTCTTCATGGATACCAGCTTTGGAGTCTCTAGAGATGTTCCAAGCAGAATCTGGGAGAGCTCAGGAATGTGTTCTTTATTAAAAAAAAAAAAAAAAGCCAACAACACTGGAAGCAGTTTAGGTATTTAGCTCCTGAAGCATTTTTTGTACCTCTTAATTACTTATAATCTGACTTTTCTTTCTAATTGAGGCTCCCAGCATCTGTCTAGCTACCAATACTCTTAACTACTTAATTTACATTGCAGTTGGCACCTGACCTTGGATGACACATGTAAGACTCTTAGACAGATAATCCTGGCTTCTTCTTGAGACTTATGTCGCCATGGAGGGGTCAGTGGTGTGAGACAGCACAGCCTGAGGTGCTAAGTGCCACAGCAGCTCTCACACTTTACCTTGCTGAGTCTGGGAATCCCTTAACAGGCTGATCTGGGCTTTTGCACAGCCAGCCCTCCTGCTTTTGTCCCAGGCAGGCATTTTTCTGCCTGTCACTTAAAGCAGCACGTCTGTGTTGCTTCATTTGCAGCCATCAGTAGGCACATTTCACACTGAATTCCACCCTGTGGGGCCGTGTCTAATTGGACAAATTTGAGCAGCAGGCAGGAAAGCCACCACAGCATGGAGCAGTGATATATGGGCACAGGGAAAAGGCTTGGGATCTTAAAGTCACAGCTCCTCTGCTGAGCCTGCCTGGCTCCCAAATTTGGAGCAGGATGGCTCAGGAAAGTGAGTTTTGACATCCTGCACTGTGCTCTTGGTGCTCCAGGGTTTTGCAGAGTGGCTCTCACTGCATTCATTCAGCTCTGAATCCCAGAATTGTTGAAGCTGGAAAAGCTCTCCAAGATTTTTTAATCCAACCTGTGACTGATCATCACCTTGCCACAGTCCAGTCATTCCTTGGACACTTCCAGGGATGGGAATTCCACCACTTTCCCATGCCTGACCATCCTTTCCATGTACAAAACTCTGTGAGGAGCAGGAAAAGTGTCTGCACCTTTGGAGTGGGCCACAGGAACAGTCCAGCTTAACCCCCTGAAATTAAAGCCTTGCTCAGCTTTAAACTGCACAGCTGCCATCCACATTAGAGGTTTTTGGGGGAGAATTTCCTGCAATTTTGCAGCACCAAGGTGGAGTAGGGAGGCTGTTATTAGCACAGAGAAAAAGGAAAAAAAATAATAATTTCAGAACCTTGGCAATAAAAGGGAGTTTCTGGTCGTAGATGTTTCTTTTCTATTTTATGTTGCTTAAGCATAATAAATGTCAGATGGCTGGAGTAGCATGTTTTATTAAAATAAGTGAATTTGGAGGTCAGGAGAGCATTGTGTTGGTAGCCTTGTGCACAGGATGGCTTTGTTTGGGTGAGGGGCAAGAGGAGGGCTCCATCCCTGTCTACAGGCACCAGTTTCAGAGGGAGAAATAGCCTGAAATCCTATTTTTCTCTAATTGCTCTGGTTTTGATGTCTCTGCTCAGCCAACAAACAAAAGTGCCATCTAATGACAACTGTGATAAACCTTTTGGAATGAAAACTGAAGAATATTCTATATAATTGTTCCTTAGAATATATTTATATTAGTGACATTTTGATCTGTTAGAGGTTCCCCACTTGGATTTTGCTTTTTCAAAGATCTCTGAGAAATATTGCTCCGAATGCTGCTTTTTCACAGATAATGGTAGGGCTGAAAAGGATCTTAAGAGGCACAAAAGCCAAGTGTTGAAAGCCTTCCAGGAGGATGGCTTTGGTGTCAAGTCCTTGTATTTTGCATCAGTCAGACTGAAAATCTCTGCCTGACTTTTGAGAGTGCAGAGAATTCACTGGGTGCAGCTGCTCTAGAGAGAAAAGGGAAAAAAAAGTGGCTTGGTGGCTTTCAAAGCATCTGGCCAGAGTTTTATGCTTTTACTACACTCTGCTGATGCTCAGGGGTTTAAAGAGAGATGCCTTTTGGCTCTTCCTGTGAGTGGAGTGAGTTGCCACAGCAGCAGAGTCAAGCAGTGTCTCTCACTGCCCTAAAATGCCAAATTATGGGGATGTCATGAAAAGGTCTCTGCCAAATGGCATGGAAGTGATGGCTTCAACAGATAGTAATTATTGTTTTTTTTCTCTGTGATGGATGTCTGTTTATATTTAATGTAGTCACTAGATGATAATGGAGGTCTTTGGTTAATCAGATATGGGTTTAGAAACCAAAATTAAGTCATTCATGTGGATATGGTTGAATTTCCTCACTTCCTTGTAACCTGTTCCTTCAATCCTGTAGCTTAGATCTGAGGGTTTACTTTACTTAACTTTCTCCAAATTGAAATAAAAAGCAGCTTACTTTACCATACATCATGGGAACGCTGTGGATTCTTCCCCCTCTGGGCTACTCAAAATAAGCCCCAGGCCCAGCAGTCCTGAGCACTTGTGTGAAGCTGGAAGTGCAAGATTTAATGCCTTGTAACTTTACTCTGTCTCCACAGTAAATTATTTATGCAGAAGGTGTCAAAAAGGCAGATGTGGCAGAGCAGGAGCTGCTGCAGTGGTGCTGCCCAGGAGGGTGGCAGAGACCAGCTGGGGTCCAGCCTCTCCTCTCTGGTCACATTCCTGCTTTTCCTAGGGAGCTCTGCTGCTTCCCAAGGCAGCTGATGGGAGTCTCCCAGTGGAAGCTCCATCCCTCAGAAGAACCAGAACACCTATAAATACTGGAATGGTTTTAAAAACGTGTGGGGTGTTAGACCAGCAGCTACCAGGGTATGAACAAGAAGGTCAGGAAAAAACAAGGGTCATAAATATTTAAGGAGCAGTTTTCACATTGATAGGGAAGGGAGGGTCCTGCTGAGCATCCTGGATCCTGACTCCATCACCCACTCATCCAACAGGGGTCACAGGACTTCTGCTGCCCTTTCCATCCCCTTTTCCTCCTCCTCTGCAGCAGGAAATTCATCTCCCACCCCAGCAGGGTCCCAGCCCCGTGCAAACCCCATTGAAGCCATGTGCCTCCCTCAACAGCAGCACAAGTGCCTTGCATAGAGCCTTGTAAATATGAATCGTTGCTCAAGTGCCAAAATCATAATTAAAAAGGTTTTGTCTTTTGGCTTTTGTCGACATACTTTCCTAATATTGTCACTTGGCAGGGCCGGGGTGTCTCTCGCCGTGTAATTGCTGCAGAACATTTCCTTGAAAGAGCAGCAGCACCCCTCCTCCTCCTCCTCACACATCCATGTGGGAAGCACCAACTGTTTTATAGGCTTTAGTGAGCTCTGCTCTGCAGTGCAGGGAGGTGTTCACTGTCTGAGCAGCTGAGACAGCTGCAGAACAGCTTGGGAGATGGAGTGACCTGCCCAGGGCTGCGCTTGGGATGCTGTGGCAGAGGCAGGAGTGAGGCTGTGCCTCTTCCAGGCAGCAAACACAGAGGATTTGACAGGACAATCAGCCTGGCTGTGTTTTCTTCTCTTCCCCCTCTGCAGGGTCTGAGTGTAGGAAAGGACCTGTCTGGTCCCAGAGCAGCAGTGGCTGTGTGGTCACACTGCAGCACCACAGCTCCAGCTCCCGTCCTTCTGCCTCTGCCTGTCCAGTGGGAATTGCAGGGATTCCAGGACTTCTGCTCAAGCATTTCTCAGGCATTTAGGTACTTAAAAAGCCAAAGGGCTCTCGTCCACCCCATTAAAGAGTGCCAGGTAATCCCTTTATGTAGTTAGGGGCATTTCCCTGCCAGTGCATCAGCACCTGCACGAGGATGAGGAGTACAGGTGCCTCCCTGTCAGGAGACCCTTGGGATTCTTTCTTTTTTTTAGAGCAGTTGTGGTAATACTAGAATAAGTAAATAAACAGAACAGATCTTTAAAATCAGTTGCAGAATATGCCTTCTATTTTTGGTCAAAACTTTGAAGATCTGGAAATCGTCCAACTGTTTCGAAATGAAACCTTAAATTAAATCGATGGCTTGGAGGGGTTGTTTAATTTATTTTTTTTTTAATCTTTAGTACCAAGAAAATTAATCTTCCAGACAGGGGTTACATTTGAGGGAAGAGCAGTGCATGGGCAATTAGGACTTTTCCCCCCTTCAGAGTGGTGAAGCAAAGTTTGGGGTAGTGCAGGTTCAGGTCTTCAGCTGGGCTAAATTAGCCCAGCTTGGCTGATGCTGCAGCTGTGGGCACACACTGCTGCTCCATTGCAGCAGATCTCATTTATGACATGTTTTTAAAGCAGATCTGTGAAATGATCCAGCTTTAAAAAAATAACACTAATAAGGGTGTAGTTACATGAGCATCTTATCCCATAGCAAAGCCAGTTTAAGAGGCTCCCAGCCCTTCCCTGACCCTGCCTTCCCCTTCCAACCCCACACTTCATTTCCCCCCAGATTTGCTGCTGCAAATTTTTGGTGTTTGTGGGTTTAGGTTGGGGTTTTTTTCATCTTTCTTGCATTGTTTCAGTGATCAAGTAGGAGATGGAGCACATGGTGTGATGCAGCAGAGGGAAGGCCATGAGGGGCAAGGGGAAAGGATGCAGCAGAGGCAATTTTTCAGATGAGCTCTGGTGCCAGAACAAGTTCCTGCAGCTGCCACTAAACCCAAGTGACCTCTGGAGCTCTTTTTGAAGAGCCAGGCAGGTGAGCAGCAGAATGGGCACTGCTGGCACTACCTGGGCAGGGATGGGAGCTCACACTCCCCCAGAATCACAGAAAGGTTTGGGTGGAAGAGACTTTCCAAGCTCCTGCAGTGGCCAGGCTGCTCAGAGCCTCATCCAGGCTGACATTTCCAGGGATGGGGCTCCTTCCACCTCCTTGGGCAACCTGAGATGTTGGCAGAGCTTTGGCTCCTGGAGTCAGCTGGAGCAGAGTTTCAGTCAATTCCTGGATCTCTGCTGAGCTGGGGCCACAGCTCTGAGTTGTGAAGTGAATCACACTGATGTTTTGTTCTCCACAGCAGTTTCCTTTCCCCAGAGCAGCACTGGTGTTAGTGCTGGAATAGAGGAGAGCAAGTTGAGATTTCAAGGAATCTGGGAATGCTTCACTCTACCAGGAAATCCAGCCTGCCCAGACTGCACTAGGCAGCAATGAGATCAAATGCTTTCCTAACCTATTTACTTTAAATGTATCTTGAATATTAGCAATGATGGAGTAAACAGACAGCTCTTTGAAAAGTGTGGTGCCTGGTGAGTGTCTGACACAGTATTTAATGAGTGCAGGAAGGGTTTTTATCCAACTGCCTTCAGTATGTGGAATGTGTTTTCCCCTTGTTTTCACTGGATGGGTCTTGTGGCTGATCTGTTTAAAAATCCTGAAGTGAACAGTTGCAGCAGGACTGGTGGTATCTGAGACCTGCACGTGGTGCAGATGAGGTGGGAACATGGAGCTTCCTTCATCTGTGGTGTGGTTATCAGTGCTCCCCAAATCCTGCTGCTGACAGCACTCCACAGCCCTTCTGAAAGCTGAAAAACATGAGGACATGTAATGACACCTCCCTGGGATGGAAATTTGGCATTTGGTGGGGAGCTCCTGTCCCTTGGAGTCCCTCAGAGTCCCCAGCATGGTGTTGGCAGTAATGCCCAGCGTGGCTTTGCTTGTCTGCTGCTCCCTGGGAGAAAGATCTATTGCTCACTCCTCTTATTCCTTTATACATTACACAGAGTGGAAACAAAAATCAGATAGAAACTCAGAGTCCATCAATCATTACTAACTCAGAAGATAGACTGTGATAGTAAATCTTCCTTTTGTCTTCTTCTTTCTGGGCTTTACACACTGCAGTGCAGCAAGTAGGAGCACAAGAGGAATTAAGTTGTTTGGGTGCACACCAGGGTGAGTACTGGAATGGTCTGGATAAAACCTAAGGGGCTGTGAGGTGAAGTGCAGCAGTTCTGGTTTAGCTGAATCAGGAATAAAGTGCTTAACCACAGCCCCAGGTGGAGGCAATGCCCTGAATATCCCCTAAGTACAGATTGGGACCAGTGGCTTTGCCATTTGGATTTCTTTAGTAATCATTTTTTTTTGCAGCAGCACCAGTGAGATCAGGGTGGTAAGAGGGGTTTGTCTGCATTTGGTGTTTGTGTGATTTCTTTTTTGATTAACCATTTGTGTACTACAGCTGTTCACTGCAATCCAGAGGAGGTTTATGAGTTGAAAATTTATGGTAAAGTGCTCTAACATGAGGAATTTGAGCTGGATTAAGCTGGGTGTGCATAGGTTATTGCAGCAGCATTCACTGGCTTTTCTTCTTCATGTAGTTCTGTGAATCCCAGTTATGTGATCATAAAATTCATATTAGAACATTAGCAAATGCAAATGTATAGCTATGTTCTCATCATTTACCCCAATTTTAATTCTTTGGATAAAATACTTCATTTTTATCAATTCACAGGCATGGAAGTGACAAGCCTGTTTATAACTATCAGTGATACAGAGCAGCAGCTCCAAAAATGCCATGGGATTTTGGAATCAGCACTGAGAAACTTTTCCATAAATGCCAGGAATAACATTATATTTGAATATTTAACCCTTACCCAGGCAATTTGAGGACTGGAAACCATATGTGCTTTTCATAATGGGAGCCAAGATGACCCTACATAAAGATAAATATAACTACATAAAAGCACTCAGGAAGGATGGTGTTGTGGTTAAGAGCTGGGCAAGGGCTGGGGAGCTCCAGGGTCTAATCCCAGCTCAGCCACAGGCTTCTTGGGTGATCCTGGGCATGTAACTGAATCCCTGCATATTTCAGTTTTTCCATTTGGGAATGAGAGATAATAACACTGCCCCAAGCCGTGCTGGGAGGGGAAATGTTGCTGTGTGGGAGGTGTGGGCTGGGAGATGGAGCTGGTGGCCACAGGAAAATCTGGCCAGGTGCTCTGCTGAGGGCACATGCTGCTCCACTGCCAGTGGGATTCAGTTTCTCCTTCTCCAAAAGCTGAATGGATAAAACCCTGCCTTAATCAGCACGTCAAACCAGGGAAGCACACCTGAACCCCGGGAAGTCACATCCTTGGCAAACGTTCCTTGTTTGAACATAACTCAGATTCAAAAGCAGTGAGGGAGGAAAATGAGGAAAGGGAAACCTGCAGTTTGTGAGCCCATCTGGTTTTGTTTGAGTGCTACCTAAGTGAGTTGTGTTTATTGGTTATTATAGGCTCGTGTTTGCTCTGTAGCTCACGGGCCAGGTCGCTCTCGCTCTGCTCGTGACTTGGCACCCACCTCTGCCCTCAGAGGTACAAACCCTGTGCTGCTCTCTGGAAAGGTGGGATCTTCCAAAGTTACCATCAAGAAGGGGGTTGAATTGGCCACTGAGCATTCCCACTTGCAGCCTGTGTCTCCTATGGGATGTCATTCCACCAGCACGGGAGCCAAGGTGCTGCAGCACATGAGAGGTGCAGCTGCTGGCATGTTGGTGAGAAAAGGTCTGGAAGGAGCAGTCCCTGCTCTGGGAAACAGGTAAAACCCTGTAAAACCCTGTAAAACCCTGCTGGACACCGAGCAGCCAGTGCTGGACCCCGTAAGGTGCGGGGGAGCTGCTCACCCATTGTTTGGAAGGAAGAGTTTTGATGTAATTATACCCTTCAGCCATTGCCACACTTTCCTCCCTTTCATCTCCAGGCAGGTCCACACGTTCAGATGTGAAGCTGGAAATGAAACACATCTGGCTATCCCAAAATGACAACAGACTTTTATTTGCTATTTTTGGTATACAACAAAAGCTTTGTATCTCGCTAATTGAACATATGGGCTCTCCCTTGCTTTTTTCCCCCTGCTAAACTCCACTTTTCCATGTGTCATCATATGATTCCAACATTTGATCTGTCGAGTCCATCTCAGCCATGTGTTTGTTGTAATCTTCTACACATGTAGCCTTGTTTTCCTGTGAGTCCTGACCTCCAGTGAGAGCTGCAGTTGTTTCCATCATGGATAGTGTTGAGGAGTTACACATCCTTTTTATCAGTGTTTTTGGCCACTGGCAGCTCCTCACGGGGCTCCTGCCAAGCCTCTGAAAGCTCAGGGTTTGGGGCAGCCATATCTGTTTGTCTTGTGATACCAGATGCTGGCTTTCTTCAGTGTAACAGAAGTAAGAAGGAGAAAACTCCCAAAATAGAAAATAGGCCTGTCAGTAAAACCCAGGGAAGCTGAGGGTCAGCTTAAGCTTGGTAGAGCTGGAGCTTAAGGCAAGGATGGAGATGGATGGGTGGGAGAACACCACTGGGCAGAAGGCAGGGAGCATTTTGGGGTCAGAACAATCTGTGGGATAAGGAGAGGAAAATGCCTGTGTTACAGAGGAGCCCTTCAAAGCAGGGGTGTCATAAAAACCCGCTGGGAGCTGAGCCCCACTGCAGGACATTCATGAGACTCATTTTGGGTCCAGCACCTCGTGATTACTGTGAAAGATTCGTCATCAGAATTTTTTTTTTTTTGTGCCTGTGGGGGATCCACTTAGTTATTTCCAACTAAATTGTTCCCATGCTTCATCGTGCTTTGATTAGCTAAAATCTTGCAGTAACTGTTTGAGGCTCTCACCGTGACAAAAAAAAACCAGGTGACAATGATCAAACCAAAGGGTGTGGAGTGGGAACTCCTGGGGATTTTAGGGTGGGGAGAAGGAGCTGCTGGGTCTTTGGGGTGTGATGGGGTTGGAGGTAACCCCTTTACAGGTTCCTGAGCACTGAAGGACAAACCACCTGCAGCTTTCACCATGCTGTGTTTTGTTCCCCAGGAGAAATGGCAAATAAATGCCAAAAAAAAAAAAAAAAAAAAAAAAAAAAAAAAGGTAACAGTGCATTTAATTGCCCACACAAACACAGCCCCAGCCTTAAGTCCCCATCGTGTTCCAGCTGTGCTAATGGTCACCTTTCCTGCAGTAAATATTGGGCCAATTTCATCACATTTGGCTTATGTTTATCAACACAGCACTTAAGCAATGGGGTTTTGGTTGCAGTGAGGGAATGAGTCCATCTGTCTCACCCTGAGGTGAGGGATGAGGAGCCATGAGTGGGGTGTCCTGCCCTGGAGGCTCCTCAGGCTGTGTTGCAACCCTCTGACTGCAGAAAAAAATCAAATATTTGTGCTTGAAGACAGAACTCAGGCAAATTCCACCAGGAATATGCCATCTCTCACCACTTGAACAATATTGTACATTCATTGTGCCTTTATTCAGTCCAATTCTTGACACAAACTGCTGAGCAATGTTGTCTTGAGCTCCCTTTTTAGCCAAGAGTATAAGCTTAAAAAATTTGAGGTTGCACTCGAGGACTTCCCAATTAACTGAGGAATGAACTCTGAAGCAGAAGTTGTATTTAGCAAAATGGACTTACAATTATTATTCATAAATGCACATGTTATGGCTGCAGTTGTTTCACTTCTTTCTTTTACAGCCCTATAAATTGTATACAGAACATAAAGACTTTACTTCTTAAATAAATGTTTTGCAGCCGCCATAAATTATCTTTCTTGCATTCATAATGAAAAAAGAAAATCACTGTTTGATGTTTTATATCCTCTTCACTAAAATGTAAAATATGGTAGTTGGAGCCAGATTTTATCTCATTTGAAAATAAAAGAAGGTTCATTTCCTACTAATTTTTTTCAGTCTTAGGTTTGGAGTTCCCATGAAGTGTTACCCAATCTTCAGAGCAGCATTAAAATAAACTCTGCTTTAGCTGAGACTTTGGGTTTGAGTTGTACCAGCACTAATAACCACCATTGTACACTGAGTTACGAGCATAACCTGAGTCTCTTTTACCATTTTTTCAAATCCCTGGTGTTGTTATATTTCATCTTCCACACCCCCTGATCACTGGCTGCATCTCAGATTGTTGAACTCCCCACGCCAGCCCTCGAGGACCCTGCCCCAGCCTGGCTGTGCTGGAAGCAGGCCTTGCTAAACTCCCAGCTCACTGGTTTGCAAAGCAAACTTCAGCCTTGTACTATTTACCTTGGCAAGTGCCCGACCAGATTGATGATCTGTAAAGTGGATTTGTTATTTGGCTGTTTGCTTTGGCAGCTCTTGAAAGCAGTTTGCTGATTACAGCCCCAGATGTCATTGCATACATTACTGCTCACTATAAGTTTCTTCTAAAGTTTTAATTTCAGCCACAAATACTATTAAGTTTTTTGCACCTTTGTGTATTTAGCTCATGGATATTAAATATCAAGAGCAGGCAGCCTCGATTTCCTTAATTTTTTCCTCTTATTATCTTTGTTGGCCTCCTCCAGGCATCTCCATAGTGCCAGGACAGGGGATGCTGCTTTGCCCTGGGTCAGGGCTGTGCCCAGCTGTGCCACAGGCAGTTGCAAGTTGGTCACATGCACAGTTTCCTAACTGGAGATAAGGTGGAAAATTGCCAGAGCATTTGTAAAAATTATCAGCTCTAACATGACCAAACACTTGGGTCAGTAGAGCAGAGATCAGGAGCAATGGTCACTAAAATCTCCCTGTGCCCTGTTTGTGTCAGGGTGGCCACAAAAGGAACATGGTTCCCCTGGATAATCTCCATCCCCTCTAACTATTATTGTGACTTTTAGAGGCTCTCAAACCTGATAAGCAATCTGGCAGATCAATAGGCTCAGAATCAATTTGTTTCTGACATGGGGTAATCCTGAGTTTGGCTCTGCTGCCAGCCCTGTGCATGCAACCATCAGGATTAGGGTTGAGAAATATTGGGATATTTTATTTTCCTGCTGCCTTTCTGAAGTCCAACAAGAGGCACATGAAAAACTCAGCTGGATTTTTGCTGCTCCCCTACCTCCAATTCTGCAGGATTGTCCAGGGGCACAACCCAGCTTGAGCAGACACTGCTGGTCCTGGCTTGGAGCAAACCATCCTTTGTGGCCAAGAACTTTAATTTTTTTTTCAGTGGGGGCACTTTCAGCTTTGAGATACTTAAGTTGAAGAAGTTAATTCACTTTAAGTAAGTTTACTTTGCAAGGGGAGGATATCATTGTAGTATTTTGGCCACTGCTTGAAAATTCCTCTAACCCTTTACTATAATAAGCAAATTGAGCAGATTAAAGACACATTATGCTGCCAAATGGTTTTTCTACACAGGGTGACATATATTTTTTCTGTGGAAAAGGTTGTGGGGGTTTTTGTGAGCTGCTATGCTTTTTTTAGCACTTCCTGTTTTATTGTGTTTGAAGTGTCTTTGTGGTGACCTGTTGGGGTAAGATTCTTCCATATGGAAGTGTTTCTTCAACTTTTAATCATTTTGTTTAAAAAAAAAAAAAAGGTTTTAAATCCGATTTGCAGATGTCTCTGGTTTTGTTCGCAGAGAGCTTGTCCAACTCACTACAGTGTTGTAGAAATGATGAATTGTTCATCCACAAAGTGATGGTGACATCCACAGAGTTCCACTCTCAGAATTCCTTCTTTAAAATCTATTTTAAATATCTGTAGAAAAGCTTTTGTTTGTGTTTTAATGTATTTTTCTCTTTGAAACCCTGCCTTCCCCGAATGCCTTGGCAAAACTCCTGTTGGTTTTGGTGGAACTGGGATTTCACCAGTAGACCCCTGACTTGCTTGCAGGCATCTCTGAAATGAAGTAATATCAGCATAACAAGCAAATCTGTGTCTATTCCTGGAGAAAATCAAGCTGGGGTTTTACAAAGGGTCAAAAATAAGTTACAAGTTTATTTTTAAGTCTACAAGACAAAACCATTAAAGCACAACAAAATGCAGATTCCCTGAGCTCTCACTGGACTCGCCAGGTCATAACTGAGACCAGAATTTGGACCAGTGGAGTTGTGCTGTAGCTGAGCCCTGTTTCCTATTAGCTCTGACACTGACATCTGAATTTCAGATTCTGTCTTGTTTAGGTTCAATCAGTGCATGCAGCAGCTCAGCCCCTCTCTGGAGCTGAGCAGGGGGTGAGGGCAGAGCTGGAGCTGCTGGGCACAGTGTGTTCCCCAGGCAGGCAGGGATGTCCATCAGGCATCTCCAGACTTCCCCTCAGTGTTTCACCCTGAACAAAACTGGCTTTGACAGTGTTTTTGAGCCCACATGTGAATACCACATGTTGAGGTCTCATGTCTGCAGTTTCACTCCTAATTAAGTGTAGATGTAAGTGCTGGGTATCATTTAAGGTCTTTGGCTCTCTGCAATTCACCACAAGCATCTAATTCCCACTTCCTTTGTCTTGGACCTATTATTTATAGGAGAAGGGTAGGTGGACTTGGTGCTTACAAGGCTGTTGGATTATGATGTTTCTGTAGCTGTCACCTTGTCAAGGGTCCTGCAGAAATTTGCACTGTGGGCTCTTGGTAGTTTATTGGGAGTAAAACCCCTCCTGAGGTCTGTGTACCACTTAAGTCCTCCTAAGCCCTGAAAATGGGTCTTAAATGTTATATTGGCCTTCTCAGCACAGAGGTGAACTGCACTCTGTGTGAGCAGAGAGATTTCCAGTTCAGCTTAAGGCTATTTGTCTCTGCTGCTGTGAGAATTAGGATGGGGTCTCTGAACCTGCTGAAAACTTTTGATGCTCATCCTTCAGAAGCCAGGGCCTTGCAGCTCTCTGACCTAACAACAGCACAGTCTGGAAAAAGGCAGCTTTTTGATGTAGATGGGCACAGTACTCATCTGGTTTGGATTTTCAAGGTGTTCCAGAGTCATATTGTTAACTACAGGGGGTCTTCTGTGAGCAGCAATATGCACTGACTTACTGCTCAGACCTCAGAGCATTCCCAGATATTTATTTTTGGAAAACTGAAGTCAGGTAGCTCCTGTGTATTAGACAGATGGAGAAATTGAGGCATAGGATGGACAGGTGACATCCCTGGGCTGGGCAGAGCAGTATCAACAAGACTCTGACATAAAGCTGGGAAGTTATTTTACTCTGGTTTCCACAGTATTCAGAGTGTGTTGGAAACATTTCCAATAAATAAATCCTTACAACTGTATTTGCATCTCCCCAGAAAAGATCATACTGGTAAAACCTTCTCAGGTGGTGCTCTGCCTTGTCCCACCTGATGAGCTGATGTGTTTAGCTTTGGGCATGGATTTGGCTCTGACTTTTGGAAAAGATGGAATTATGTCCATGAAGGTCATTGTCATCTCCAGACCTGGCAGGGCTCTGGGGACAAGGTGCCTTCAGCTCAGTGGCAACTCTCCAGTTTAAATATTTCACCAAGACACCTCCAACGTCTCCCAGGTCCTCAGTAGTTTTCTAACAGTGGCCAACTAGATGAAAATTAGCCAGTGTGGTGGTTTGTAGAGCTGCAGAGGTCAAATGTCCTGCAGAAACAAGGTGCTAAGATGTTAATTCTCTCCTGGAATGGGAAGGCAGTTCTCTGCTCGATTGAGCAGAAAATGCAGGTGGGCTTAAACATCTCCATTTTTGCCTTCTGTTCTGAATGCAATTAAATAAAATCTGCTGTGATTACAGGGAGGATAACCAGCTTCCAGTGCAATCCCAAATCTCATCCTAGCACCAGTTATGAGGCAGACAGCTTGGGGAGGCTGCAAATGTCCTGGGCTGGTCCCTGCCCCATCTGTCCCCAGTGTGGGACACACAGGAAGCTTGCCCTGAACTTCTGTTCTCACACTTCTCCTCTTGGAATCTTGTTTTCCACTTTTTGGAGATTTGTGAAACATATGCCTTGGAGGCTTCCCAATTTTTTTTTCACAGCAAGCAGAGAATTGCTCTCTGCGCTGTAAAAACTCTCACGAAAAGGCACACTCCTTTCTAAAGGACCTGCCTGGTGCAGCTCAGCAATTCCCATTTCTCATCACTTCACAGTGTATTTTATAGGGTATAAAAATGGTGTTATGATCCATGTTCCCAAACCTTGCCTCAGCTAGCAAGAACATCAATAAACATGGCTTGATAGACACCAGAGCTGCCCCGCTGTTCCCCCAGTGCTTTGAACGTGCCCTCACAGACTTTTGGAATCTATTCTCTATATAGGAAACTCCTCGTGCCTCTGTTGAGCTTTTAATGTATCAAAGGTAATAATTGTGACTTCTCCCAGGGTACAGTCCCAATCTGGTCACTTCATGTGCTTAGAAATATTTCCTTTCCTTCATCTCACGTCCCGAAGGTTTTTTTTTTCTTGTTCCTTGATTTAAATTAATCTGCAGATTGGGATGCTGGTGTTACCTAGATCTGGCAAAAGATTTTTACTTCATTTCTCCCCCTTGCCTTTTCCTTCTCTTTCTATAAAGTTATTATTGTTATTTCTTCAGTTCACAGCTGAGATGATGGGTTTGAACAGCTTCACACTCCGTTCCAGGAAACTCTGTCTTTGTTCTGAGGCTTCCAGCTCCTTTCACCTTGATCTTTCAGCACAGCACTAAAACATTTGGCAGGTTTTTCATCGTGTTTTTTGCTGCTGTCCAGGGCTTTTGAGAGATTCCCCTTGGACAAGTTCCACCTTTGAGCTTGCCCACTGGAGGAAATACATCCCCTTGAATTTGCACAGCCACATCATCACGAGTGCTGCATCCCTCTCACATCTTCATTTGCTTCCTCACCTCCTTGGATTTGCTTCCCTCTGGTTTAAAGTCAGTTTTTCCTGCTGAAGCCTTGAGCTGATGGAGCAGCTCTGGATGCAATGGGCTCACAGATCTTCCCCAAAGGAGGCATTCTGCAGGCTGCAGAGAGCAATTCCCTCTGCAAACCATCAGTGGTTTCACTCATCATTTTAGTCTGGAAAAGGTATGGGATCAGCTTCTACCTGAATTGCATCAGTCTTCCTAATAATCAGCTTTCTTTTCCACATTAAATTCCCCAGAAACTTGTGATTAGCCCCACTTGTGAGAGTTCACCACAGCTTAATTCTACTGTAAAACTGTCAGCAGTGATTTTCTTGTTTAAAGACAGATTTTGGTTCTAGTACAGAACTACTTCTTGCTAAATTCCTTTTCAACCAAACACTCTTGTCATTTCTCAGCCATTAAAGACAATAAACTCCATCTTTGGATTTTTACATGCTGAACTTAGTTTATAATGATGGATACTTGTTTATAACACACTGAAGATTTTTGTTAGCTTTCTGGCATAAAAATTGGAATCTTCTCTTTTGATTCGTGGTTATTAGTAGCAGGTTTATCCTTTCAAATATGTACAAGCCATGATTTAAGTGGAATATTTATTGTCCACAAGAATGGTAGACTGCAGCTCTCAGAATCCATCTTGCCTTTGCAAACAGCATCTTTATAATCATCAAACTATTCTCGTGGGCTGAAGCTGATTTTGCAGCAGGATTTAGGTGTTTCAGCCCAGAAAGTCACAGTCACAGTGCTGGTTTTTGATGTCCCCTGTGTTTTGGAGCAGCTCCAGGATGATCCCACATTGCCTGGCATCTTTAAGTGAGGTTAATGTGTGTTTTGAAGGTGCTGTAAAGCTCAGGACCTCCTGGGGAAGTGGGAAGTGAGAAACACCCACTTGGACCCTCCTAGGACAGAGCCACAGTGATGTGAAAACTCCAATGGTTCTTCCCAGATCCAGGGAAATCTGTTGGGTCAGGCAGGGATTTGGGGTGCCATGGTTTGGATTTTTGGATTTTTCAAAATCTCCCCTTCTTCTCTTTGTCTGTACCAGGTGACTCCTGGTGGAATGGCCCAACCCAAATGACATTAGAGGTTTTATTCCATCATAAATCAGAGCAAAGCACATCCTTGCCATCAGTGCTCCAAAATGGGGTTTACTGAAGGAAGACCAAAAAACATTCCTATAAAAATCCAGTTCTTATCTTTCCAGCTTAGGGCACACTGTAATTCAACAACATGAATTATCAGACTTCCCTCTGAAGTGTGATTTATTTTGCATTATTTTGGGTTGATGCACCAAATTTCATCTTTTCTCTGGTTTTGTGGGAAGAAAAGAAAGAGTAAGGAAAATCTGCCTTTTAATTCATCCCCACTAGGGTGGTGCCCTCCAGGCACACCCTTCCAGTCACCTCTAGTGATTTCTGTAGCAGGAGGTCACCACTGTTGTCAAGTGCTAAAGTGCTGTTGTCACTCAAGGCAGTCAAAGACCTTGTGTGACTTTTTTTGAAGTTTTTACTTATTCCTGGAAGCTTTGCTGTCAGCCAGAGCAGAGAGTCAGGGCTGCCTGGCTCCTCTCTGCACTTGGAGTTGCTGCAGCCACTGTGAAGCTTGGGGAAGGGTGAATCCCCTGCCCTTTGAGTTGAGCCTGTGCTGAGGATGAGAGGGAGATGAGTTAAGTGACTGAAAGCCTCAGGCTGGGACGTGCCAGCTGTGATCATTTTTTCACTCCATCATCTCACCTTGCGACGTCGCTCTGCCTTATCCAGCCACCAGATGCCTGATGGATAACACAAGTGACAAGGGCAAAACCTCCTCCATGGATGCACAGCAAAAACTTCAGGGGCTGCTGGCTCCTGCCCAGCTGTGTCCTGCCTGGCTGCAGTGAAATCCCTGCCTTGGATGGGCTTTGGGAGGAGATCAGACCTTGGTGCTGTGAGTTCCCAAGTGCTCTGGCCGTGCTCCAGCAGCACACTTAAGCACACACTTAACTTGCAGCATATATACTCCCATTGAAGTCACTGGGGCTGTTTGCATGCTTAAAAGTGAGTATATGCTTAAGCTGGCTCAGAACCAGAGGTTTCAGTGCTTTGTAGGTCCAGTCCTTGCTGGAGCTCAGATAATTTGCTCGTGCAACTTGGCACACGCTTTTAATGAATTCACAATCGGGCCAAAAAAATTTATCTCCCCTGACTTGGAAAGAATTACAGGGAAACAATTTTAAGGTTTTGTTGAGATTTTATTACTTTCTAAACATAAAATTTCACGTTTCTCTGTAGTCCTTAAAGAAACACATTTTTCTAGAGACTTGGAGGGAGCAATTTCCAAAATGCTCAGAGCTGATGGAAGAGTACCTGGGATGTGCTGCCTGGCCAGGGCAGGAGTGGCTCTGGAGGTCCTATCCATGTTTTCAAACCTTGTAGGAGGATTTGGCATTGTCCTCAGGCAGAAGATTTCATTGTGGTCACCTTGGTGAATTACTTAAACCTCAGTGTTCCAGCTCTGCCCTGGTGTAAATAATAAAATTCTCTCTATCAGCCCTGAAAACTCATTTAGCCTCAGTGCTTTAGGTGTATTTTATAACCTCTTCTCCATTCCCTGGGCACAAACCAGCAGGAAAAGTCACCCTGTGACCAATTCTCAAACACCCAGCGAGTGCCTGGTGTTTGCAAGTGAGATTTCTTTATCCCAGGTCCAAGCAGTGATTAGACAGTAGCTTGGAACCAGCGTGCACATTATCTCTCAGTGAGGTAAGACAAATAAATTACAACTTGGAAGCCTCGAGTAGGATCACTGATCCACCTTAGGAAAATATTTTGGTTTCTGTTTATAAGTCAGCTGGGTTGTGAAATGTTTCATCTGGGAAAGGTGATATGAGACCAGAGAAATATTTGCTCTTATAATGCAAGAAGTATTCCAGTTTCTCCCTTAACTGGTTGTTAGTGATATAAACCAAATTTCTTGTTTCCGGAGCCTCGGTGCTCAGCTGCTTCCCCAGATGCTCTGAGCTCTCTCCTGGCTGACAAGAAGCTGCCCATTATCTCTTCTTGTTTGTGAACATCTCTCAGGCTGCAAATTACTTACAAAGAAAGAAATGACCCAAAGCCCAGCAGGATTCTGTGTCTCTGGCAGAGTGGGAGTGCTGTGTGGAGGATGCTGAGGATGGGTTTGGGCACAGAGCCACATCCATCCCTGCTGGGCAGCTCCATCCACTGGGATTGGCATGGGGAAACCTTCACCCCTCCTTTGCAGCAGGTTTCCAAAATCCAGCATCCCCAACATTCAGCTGCAGATGAATGTACCCACGATGAACTTGGCCTTTCCACAGTCTCAGTTGCTATTACACAAGAAGGAGTCTCCTGTTACAATTTGAGTGATATATTAGTACAAAGCACAGTTCCAATGTTTTTTCAACACTTGGATTTTTATTTTTTTTTTTAATTCAAATGAAACAATCAGAATTAAATTCCTTGGCTCACACAGTCACCACTAAAGCTCAAGCAAGATGACAAATCCACACTTGTGTCTCGAAGTGTAACATAAGATCTCAGTTATCCCAAAAACCCTGATGAGTTGTCAGATCTTTCCTTACTTGTGGGTAAATATGAGCCTTTTCTAATCCATTATGTGTCCTCTGTACATGTGTATGTAGCTATGCATTTTGCACATGCCACGAGATTGATAATACGCAAGATAAATCTGTTTTCTTAAGGGAATTAATATATTATTCCAGCCCCTGCAGTGGAATTGGCATATTTCTACCTTGTTAAGACAGGGTATAACTGCAACCACTTCCCAAGAGTTCAGGAATGACTTGGCATATAAAGAAATAAGGATCATTATGTGGTGTCACAGAAATACCAGATGTATCCTTCCTGCATCTCACACAGAATTTTCTCCACCAAAGCCAACACAAAAGGCTTCAGCATCCTGAAATCACCACTTTTATTTCAAGGAGAAGTCAAACAAAATAAAGGCTCGTCTAAAAAAGCCTCCACTGAGATTTAATGGAATTCACTGTGTGTTTAAATTTCCTAGGCATTGTTGAAAATCTCAATAATCATCTTATTGGAAGCTTAGCTAAGACATAGATTTTCAGAGAGTGGGAAATTTTACTAGGAGAAAAAAAAAAAAACCAAAACATTACTGGATTTTCTAATTTTAACCAGGACTGAGAATTATAAGCATGTGAATACCACAAGAAAACATTTCCAACCTTGCAAAAAGTAAAAAGTGCTGAAGATCTTTAGTGAATCCTTTTTTAATGAAATTTCCAGACCTAGAGGTTGAAAGAACATCAGGTGAAGTTTTTTTGCTGTGCAGATTCATACCTGGTAACTCAGGCTTGTGCAGAGCCCTGGGTTCTTCAGGACACTCTGCTTTATGCCAGGATTAAATATAAAAAAATGTTAATCTCTAAGGGGGCTTGGGACTGGTTGTAGCATTCTTGATTTTTTCCAGGCACTCTGATTCTGTAAAGCGTTAAAATATGCACAAATCTTGCTGTTAAAAGGGGAGGGGAAAAGTTTTTCCTTGGAAATTAATTTTATTACAAAGGGCTATTTTGTTTTCAAAATCATAATAGCATCTAGTTATACTGTAGATTCCACCTCCTTTTGCTTTTAGGGAGCTAAATGTTGGAAAAATACTCTCAGCTGATTTTTCAGTGTGCTGTTCTCCTCTGGCTGGGAATGAGCTGCACCTTCTCTGTGCTGGCAGCACCCACCTGTGCCCACCTGTTCCCCAGCCCCTTGTGTTGTTCTTAAAGGGAAGATGACAAAGTCCTGTGCTTCTGGTACTGCAAAATACTGAAAAAATTCTGGCACCCCAACATAAATTTCCCTGTTGACACCAAGCACGCGTTTCGTTGCATTTTCTCTTTTGCAGCCCTGCTTTGGGTGTTTGTCACATCCTGCCTCCAGTTTTTAAAGCATCCCATGTCCTTGCACTAACTCCACACCCTGGGGGAGCCAGGAGTCAGCAAGGGCTGCAGGAGCTCCTGGCAGTGCTGGGGGGGCTTTGGGGGGCTCCCTGCAGCTTTTGGGGTCACGGGGCTGCGTTTGGGGCCCCTGGTTTGGTGGCCAGGTGTGCTGGCAGCAGGGATCTGCAGTTGGATGGCATCTGACAGGCACTGGGAGCATTCAAGGCAAAGGCAGAGTTTAATAAATACACTTAATCATTTATGTTTTGACCTTAGCCCAGACTCGTAGTCAGACACAGAAAGCAGAGAGTTGGAAACGCACTTTGTCAAGGCTCCTCTGGCAAAGCAGGGCAGCCCCGCTCTGAGGAAAGGCAGATCCTTCAGAAAGGAGAGTAAAAGGTCAGGACTAATCCAAAAGGACAAGCAGTGTATGTCTGTGTGTATATTGGGTTTCACATATGAAATCCAGTCATGATAAATCTGATGGCTTTAGAAACATCTACTTTGATTAATGAAAACATAGTTCCCATAGACCACGGGTTTCATACTTCAAAGTTCCCCTGGATTTAGGACCTTAGGTTTTGCTTATTCATATAACATGCAGGAAACTATTTTTAAATGAATAAGAGAGTATGAAAAAAAATTTTTAGAAGGCAAATGTTTCAACATCAGTGGTACAGATAGGCTGGATAATAAGGAGCAAAATTAACAAACAACAGACATTTTATTATGCATTTTACAATAATGTTTACATTCTTTTCTCTATATTTGTTTTTCCTTGAAAAGATTTATGTATTTATAAAAATATCTCGCTGCTCCAGCTCTGAAAATTGCAGCCTTGCTCACATTTGAAAGCCTTCAAGGACGGCTGGGATGGCTGGCTCTGCTCCTGACCATCCCAAATCTCCCAAGCCCCTGGTTAACCCCTTGTGCAAGAGTGAAATTGGAGTTTATTGGGATGTGAGGAGGAGGAGGAGGGTGGGATGGTCCCTAAGGATCTGCACCACCATGCTGGCATCACCAACACTGCTTGGACCACTGTCCTGAGTTTGTGGCCACGTGGGCAGTGCTTTGGGATGCTTCCCAAGCATCCTTCCAAAAGCTGCTCAGGGCTCCTGCCAGCAGCTGCAGGTCTGCCCCAAACTCATCCCAAATCCTGACAGAGGAATAAACAGTGCTTTTGTTTACAAGTCTGTGCTGCTGAGGAGGGACCAGCAACTTCTCAGCCCCACTTAGCCAAGAGTTCAAAGGCATTTGGAAGTGTTGGTTGCCTGTGGGACTGGGTACCCCGGCTGAAGGCTCCATTAATTAAATGCACTCACAGGATGCAGAGCTGGTGAGTAATGTCCTGTTTATAGCAGAACTGTGAGCAGTTCTGGAAAAAAAGAAACTCAGTGGGAGAGAAGATGACAGGGAGCAGAGTCACTCCAAAGGCTGTGGTTTCCAAAGGCAATAATTAACACTCACACCTTGGTGTAGCTGTGTTCTGTCCCTTGTTCACTGAGAGGGGGTGCACAGGAGGGGATCAGCAGCACGTGCCCTGAGCACACACCCACCAGCTCCAGGCAGCTCAGGGAGATGCTGTTCTCCACACTCAAATAAAGAATGTGCCCAGATTGCCCTTGCAGTGCTCAGAGCATCCTGCTGGAATCCCAGTTATGGCACAGAAGGGAATTGGCAGAGCCTGTAGGAAAGTTCAGCCTTTCATGTTCAAACGAGGGATGGCAGAGTTTGACTCAGTGCTGTGGTTGAGGAGTTTCCATGTGCTGGTTCCTCACACACCGTGGGGTTCCCACTCCTGTTCCTGGGAGCTCCCTGTGCTCACCAGTGCCAGAGTCCCTTCAGAGCCCACTCCTGCTTCTGAAAAGTCCAGGAGAAGCAGGAGAGGTGATGGGCAACCCTTCTGTCCCTCTTGGTTCACCTCAGGGTCCAACATCATCCCATTGATCAGGATGCATCTTTTAGCAATTAAGATTAACAGATCCCTCCTCTTCACTCTGTTAGTTTTGCTCACATGTATGTTGCAATATGCAAGGTGAGGCTCAAAACTGTCAAACACTTTAATAGAACCATTACTGTATTTTTGGAGAACATTCTCTTTTTGATTTACTGTTCCTTAGAAGACAGGAAATGGAGCTACTTGATTTCGTATTTTAAACAAAGCCGTCCAGAGGTTTAATGAAAAAAATTTCCCCTGGCTTTTGAATTAAAGGACTATGGTGAAAGATTTAGCTTAGCTATTTTGACTTAGAAAAATAACACATTAGAAGCATTAAAACATTTTGTAAAAATACTTTTTTACTACTAGATTTTTTTTTTCAGAGAAGAAAAGAAGTCTCTCTGGTTTTCTCGCTCTTGGTGGGGCTGTGAAATGAAAAGACATTTCCAAGGTTTTGGGTGGGTTTTCTTTTCCTTTCTTCTGTAGAATTTATTTTGCTTTTATATTAAAAGCCTTGAAGCAATTGCAATGCTAAAGACAAATCCTGTGTGTCTAAGCAGGGTAATTTGCTGTGAGTAATGACAGAAGCCTTTGCCATTAATAAAATGCAAGATATGTTAAGCAGAAAGATGGGAACCTGATTCTGCTCCATCAGCAGGGGCAATAGAAAAGGGTGGTGCTGCTTGAGGGGCAAATTCTGTGGAAAGAGAGAAGTAGGAGATTGATTTCAGGCAAAAATTAAAGTTTTATTAGGAAAATTCTGTGTATGAAACAGCATCGTGCAATAGGATGAAATACCAACACAATTTTAAGTCAATAAGAGTTTTCTTTGGTGATTTAATGAGATTTCACCAGGATTTCACTAGTTATTGCTAGAACTCACATAATGCCTGCTCTGCTCACCCTTGAGTTGTTCCTGAATGAATTGCTCCTTTTAGGTGGAACCTGCTCCCAGCCAAAGCTGTATCCAGGCTGGGGGGACAGGAAAATCTGGGCTTCACACATCAGGGGCTGATGTTGGTGCCTGTCAGGAGGGTTTCAGCAGGCTCTCAGCCTGCCTCCCCTAACCCTCAGTGGTCCTGGAATCAGCAGGGGCTTTCTCAGCCCCTGGTGCTGTGGTTGCATTCTGGTTTTGGCAATTCTGAGAGAAGGATGCTCCACCGAGGTTTATTTGTAAACTCCTCTCTGGCCTGAGATGGGGAATTTGATACTTTATCAAGTGAGATACTGGGATTGAAAAGGGGAGAGTGAGGCAGCCAGGAGGAGAGATTACAATATAATAAATAGCAGAGATAGGGTGAGCTGCTATCAGTGGAAGTTTAATGCCATTAGCCCGTGTGCTGGTGGGAATGATGTGTAGGGAATGATGTAGGCAGGGCAAAGCACCCAAAGGCTCCTGGCAGCAGCCAGCCCATTGCCAGGTCACACACTCCAGAGTCACTTTCCAAGGTGTAAAAATACCCAGAACTCAATTCTGCCTTGAAAAAAATATTTAATTATTTTACTCTGATACATGTGCTGTCTGCTGATGCACCAGCAAGAGGAACAGGAAGGTCTGTGGCAATAAATCTTGTTTTTCCTGAAACAGTTTTGGTTTATATCAGAGTGGGACAGAGACAGGAGGAAAAGACCTGTGTGCTCAAGCAAGGTCTCATTTTCTACTGAATAACCTCAGTCACACTCTGAGTGTTCAGCTTTACCTGGAACCCATTTTATCAATGTCTGTAGTGAAATCAGGGGGAATTTGTGGCTTCCACTGCAGCACAGAGCAGATGATGGTGCAAGAACCTCCTCTGCCTGTTACAGGCAGGGTGATCACCCACGAGCTGCAGTGGTGGCTGCTGGATCCCAGCTGGATGTCTGGATATCAATGGCCTTGCCAGATGTGCACTGCTACCACGGAGAAGGAGTGAAAAGGGAGGAAAGATAAAACTACAGCTTCCCCAGCCCTACTTTTTTTTTTTTACAAGCAAACTTCCAGTGCAGTTAATCCCTCTAACCTGCATTTGCATTAACACTTGCAGCCTCACACATTGCTGCTAAGAAGTTTTGGCAGCTCCTGGCCCTGATTGCAGAGGTAACACTGCACTTGTCTCCTTTGCTCTCACTCAAGGATCTCAGGAGCCAGAGCCCAGCTCTCCATGAAGTTTCTCCCTGTACACACAAGCAGGCATCTTGGCAGAGCTTCAAAAGCCATTTGCCTTATTATTCATATGTCTGCTTATAGGAGCAGAAATGCTCCCATTTCTCACTTTTGGAATAAGGGCTGACACCAGGAAAGAGGAGATTTCTCATCTCTGGCACAACCCTGCAAACCTGTGGGAGTTCATTGTGTCCCTGCTGCTTCCCTGAGGTTTGGGAAGCAGGTTTAAAAATCCCCCTGGTCACTCTCAGCTCTGTCAAAAACAACTGAAATCTGTGGGGTCTTGGAGAGGGGGGTCTCAGGGCTGCATGAAACTGTAGAAAGATGACTTGGGGGGGAAAAAAACTTTTTAAAACCCCAAATTTTGCTTTTCCTCCTGCCTTTAGGAGAGCTGACATCATGAAAATGCTGTAGAGATTTAAACATCATCGAAATTACTTTGCCTCCTCCCTGCATTTTCTCAAACAAGCTTCAAGAAGCCTCACTTTAAAACAAATTAGCAGACTGGAGCAACCTTATAAATCCAGAGAGCCATTAAAAGTTGAAATATTTGGTCATTCCTCCTCTCGGTTTAAACTGGGATTCATCCAGAGTTCAAGTGCGTGCATCACACGAGAGCCACGGTCCCGTTTTTGTAGAGGTCCATTTCAGCGTTGATGGTTTTCTAGTGCCAGGAATCCACTCTGCAGCCAGGCCCAGCAGATAAATCAGCACCGATGAAATTCGGGAGCCAGGAGTCACCACGGCAGCCCATATAAATCCCTGAATGCCAGCGCTGGCGCTTTAGTCCGTGCCATTAGGGTTGGGAGTTATCTGTCCCTCTTTGCTGATGGAGGGCTGAGCTGGCTGCCCGAGTGTTTACCGTGCTTATCAGCGGGTGCTTTGGGCGTTATCAGAGGAAGGGCCGCCTGCCGCGGGGCTTGGTCTCTCACCCTTTCTATTACCACCTGTCAGTGGCAGGGAGTGTGCTGTGAAGCTGTACAGCCACAGACTACAAGTGTAGATAGTTTCTGACGGCTGATCAAAGGGGAAAACCAAAGGCCTGATAACAAGGACGTGTTTCATGTACTTTTAACTCTGAGAAACATTGGCATTTGCATTTTTTCCCCTCGGTAGGCTGGCAGAAACCAGGCACAATAAACGCTGCATATTCAGTTACCTAATAGTGGAGTAAATGGTATGTGCTTGAAGCAACAAAGCATAACTGTAATCTTGTTCCAAGTGGGAATGATTTAAGTAAGCCTTTGCAGAAGACTTGCCGTATAATAAAGGAGAATAATTTTAATTTGTACTTTGAAGTGATCCTGAATTCAGAATCTAATCTTTGCATTCGGCAGAACATCATACCCTGCTGTGAATGAGGTAATAACTGCAAGTCAAGGAATTATTTGAAGGATCTTTTGTAGGTACGTGCACTCCCTCACAGGAACCAGAGTCTTCAGTAGGGGCTGCTGGTGAAAGAGCCTCTGTTAGAGCACGTTGGACCTAAAATTTGCCAGTGCAGGAGCAGAGAAAACCCACAGATATCCCAGACTGAGGGAAGGGATCCATTTGTTCCTTCGTCAGACACAAGGCAGCTCTGCCTCTCGTGTTTCAGAGCAAGAAAGGGATTTTAGCTAAAATTTCTGCCCATTAGCAAAGACAGAATTAATATTTCCATTGTCCAAGATGAGGAGGAGGAAGAAGCATCTCAGCAGCACCCAGTGGAAGACTAATCAACTTCAAAACCAATTCCTAGTTGTCTAACATAAAAATACACGCATCCCGCTCACATTTGTGTTATTGTGCTGCTTCCCTGACTCTCACCAGTGTGAGAGCAGAACTGAGTGTGTATTTTAATTTTACCTTTTTAATTACAGCCGCTTGGTCGAAGTTGGCTCATGCTCAGGTGTGGGGGTCTCTGTCGCGGTGGATGTTTTTTTTTTTCCAGGACAAACTCAGTCTCTCCGCAAAGGCTTTTCTGTTACAGTTGCAGTTTATTGTGAAGGCGTGGGCATAGAGAATCTTGCTAAGAGCCCCGCCAGCAGCTCAGAGCAAGAAAGAGAGAGAATGGGAGCGAGAGAGGAGAGTAAGGGAGGAGGAGTGCGAGAGAGGGCTGGTAACACCAACATTTGAACTCATGTGCCAAACGCAGCGTTGCAGGCACACGGAAGGAGGCCGGTGTCCCACACGGTCCCGTTTGGCTGTTGCAGGTGCCTTCGACCGGAGCGTGACGCTGCTGGAGGTGTGCGGGAGCTGGCCCGAGAGCTTCGGCCTGCGGCAGGCGGCCGCGGGCGAGCACGGCGAGGAGGGGCTGCGCGAGCGCCTGGCCGACGCCATGTGCGAGTCCCCCAGCAGGGACATGGTGGGATCAGGAACAGGTACAAAGAAGAGGTGTGATCAGAGATCACGTACATCTCACCCAATGGTGATTTTTTATTTCTTTTTTTTTTTTTTTTTTAAGTTTGGCTTTTGCTTTTCTCTCTACGCTCCTCTCTCTCTCTCTCTCTCTGTTTCTCTGATTAATTGATCTCAGTGGGAAGTTAGTGGTAGATCACATAAACACACACTGAGATATTGGCACGTGAAGCTTTCTTATCAAGAGCTGTCCTGCATCCCCTCCTGTGCAGATTGCTGCCCTTGCCCACCCTGCTCCAAACGATGCCATCATCACACATCTCCTCATTTTCTGTCCTGATGAGCCACTGTGAAGCGCTGGTTCTGTAATCCAAATTAATCCATCTTCATCAGTGTCCATTATATTGATAAATTGTATCATCTGTTTAAGTAAATGGAATGGCACATCAGAGATTATGCTGTCAGAAGGGGCCCCGTGGTAGGAGATGCTCAGAAATTAAAGTGCAGTTACTGTGGGTTTATTGTCTCCATTAATTTCAACTTGTTCCAAAAAACACCTCCAGTAAAAACACCTCAGAGTGATGGTGGCCCCTAACATCAGCTGCCAACTCACTTGTCACTCTCCTGGCAGTTTGCCTGGGAAGACAGAAGAGGAGAAACCAGCAGGAAGGTGTGGGAATGCCAACCTATGGATTTTCCAGGAAGAGCAGGAACTGTCTTTTCCTTTTGCTCTTGCCCTCATCTGTCATTGATGAGGTAGATGTGGAATGAACAGAAAGGCCTGGCTGAACACTAAGGGTGGGTTTGCTGCAGCTCTGGTGCAAATCCTTACCAGCTTTTTGCCTTGGCCAAGACATTTCATGAGTCCATGACTCCAGAGCTCCACCAGTACAGTGAGCATAGAGATGCCTCACATTGCTGGGGTGGACTTTAATCAGTTCATGTTCTGTAAAGGGCTGGGAAGGTGGAAAAAGCAGGCTGTGAAAATAGAGAAAGGCACATATTTCATCACTTACTGACCCAGGCTGTGATCAGTGTGAACTTTGGGAGTGTATCCACTGCTGATAATGGGTCAGCACCTCTCAGGCTGTGTAGGAAGGGGAAAGGTGAGGGGAATACCTCCTCTGAAAGCTGAAGCCTTCCAGATGTGCCAGGTTAGGGTGACTGAGTGCCCTGGAGACATGCCAGTGTATTATACTGTAAACCAAGGGGTTCCATTTTCACCAAACCCAGCTGATGGCAGTCAGTGCCAATTTCTGGCAGTACTGCAGGTGTAAGGACAGAAAGGAGCTGTTTATAGAGATGCCATCACTGAGTTAATATTCATCCAGAGAGATTTCTCCCAGCCCTTGCTCCAGACCCATAAATCTCCCTAATGAGTGTAAGATAGATGCCATCTCAGAGCAGCGATTTTACGCAGCAATAATGAGTAACATGAGCACTGACCCAACTCACCCCATCCCACCACCCTCCTCTCCCTGTCATTAACACTCTGTGTTGCCCTGCCTGTCGTGGGATTCTCTCCACCACTAACACACTTTATTCTCAGGATTTGGGCATGTGGTGACTCAGAGCAGCAGAGAAAACCTGGTGATAAGAGGGTGAACTCCCGTGCCCTTTCCACTTCCATCCCCTAACAGCTCTTGAGCTGTTCCTCTTTAGCAGACAGACAGAAAAAGTTCTCTCCTGCTCAGATGTACCTGGAGAGCTGCACTCACTGAGGGAGTGGACTGGAGCTGGCTGCCAGCACCATTCCTCAGCCTGGGGAGCACAGGGAAGGGCTCACATCTGTCTGCTGCTTAATAAATGGACAGAGATAAGTGTGGAGCTGCATTACCCTCACTTCAAAAAAGAGGTGTCTTTGTTGGCTCTTAACAAGTAGGAGAGTTTTCATTTCCCCCAAAGCACTTACATCGTAACCAAGCTTGGCTGAACTGAATTATCTTTGAAAAAACTCAGTTTTTCTCCTTGGGTTGTCTGCTGCCCACTCACCACAGTGAACTGACAGCAAAGAGTTCAGCAGAAAAGGACACTGGAGGTTTGTTTGTTGGTAATTGATTTCTGTCTTGCTGCTTCTTTTAAAACCAGTGTTTATATTTCTGCATTGGACTCCAAATTGTGGAATTTATAATCATTTTAATAATCCTAAAATAACTTAATTTATTCATACCTTTATGTTCTTCATGCTTTAACCCTTGTTTGTGCTCTGAGGATTCTCTTCTGTCCTTAAATAGATTTTGCAGAAATTTAACAAAACTCCAAAGTCTTACTCAAACTTCAGCACAAATTAATGAACATTTCTTGCTGGGAATGTGAAGATTTGTGCATGTGCAGTGCTGGGGTCCAATGTGTGGACAAAAACTGGGCAGTAGGGTGGACAGTGAGACTTTGTCAAGTGTTCAACTGGTCCTGACATGCACTTAATGGCAAGAGATAAATAGATTCTTTTAATGCCTTAACTGTTAGGGCATAGCTGACACGTAGGTTTATATAGAAATCAGGCTGATAGGCTGGTGGTGTGCAGGAAGTGTGTGCTCCTGGTGCACAGACCACTTTGGGGAGCTGATATTCCCAGAATCTCTGTTCTGTACCTGCCCTGTTGCATTGCAGAGGGATGGCAGCCCTGACCCTGGCAGGCAGAGGCAGAAATACCCAAAGGTTGGTCAAAGCACAAACATCAAACTGGAGGATGCTGCAAACATCAGGAATAATCTGGCATTTGCAGGGAAGGGGGATTAGATGGGGCTTTTCCACCCCCAGCTCTGTGCCAGGACAGTGGGTGGGAGAAGAACCAGGTCTGGAAAATGACCCCCCCAAAAATCTCCTTTCCTTGTGACCTAAATGATAACTCCAGTTGTCCACTTGGTTGGGAAACCAGCTTTTTTTGCCTTGTTATCCAATTATTCAGACAACCCATGTCTATCTGAAGTGGAGTCTGCTGTACATAAGCTGTCAGCCCAGATACACATTTAATTCCAAAGAAGGCGTAAATTGGCAAAGATGCAAAAAGATGTTTTTGCTGTTTCAGTTTCTGTCAAGCTCTCACTGAAAAGAAAAAAATTATGCAAGTCTAGACACAAATGTTAGTGGTCAGTGCCCTCTTTTGCTTGCAAATCTTTGTTTTCAAGCAGCTACAATATTTACATTTGCAGTGCAGTTCTTAAGTGTTTGCTGGAGTTTCTTATTGCATTGCCCCCCCAAAAAAAATTCACCCTAGGACTATGATTTATGAAACTCTGCTTCCAGGAGACAAATATCTCTGACAGGATTCCACTCAAACTGGACAGGAAGAAATTACCAGCTCAGGCTAGAAATCTTTCCCTCCAAAAATACTGTAATTAGTAAATCCTCTGATTCACCTATTCCTTCAGCAAATACATTTTTTAAGCTCTCCAGAGTATTTTGATCACTTCTAGGCTTATTATTTGAAATCAGCCTATAGGGGAGCAGCAGGATGTTTTTTGAAATGCATCTTTTTTCCTGCAAAGCCCCAAGTCTGTCAGCTCTTACCAGGGGCACAGTGAGTGCACCTCTGGCCCTCATCTGGATTCCTTCCAAATTTCATGAACAAACTCATAATGTGCTGAAGGAAGCTCATATGTTGAAGCAAACTCTTTAACCTGATTAATGGGATGTAAGTAAGTGGAGCTAATTAGATGTGCTGTTAGGGAATGGCCTGGAGGAACCCCAGGACTGACTCCAGGCACTTTGGGTCCTGGTCCCCAGCCAAAGCTGAGCCTAACCTGGGTCTGGACACCTTTGAGCTTTGCAGAGGGATGGTTTTGGAACCTTCCTGTGCAATTTGAGGGTCAGAGAAGGGAAGTCACACATTTCCTGGCTGAGGTGGAAGCAAAGAGAGCAAGCTGGTGGCTCCCATGCAAGGATCATCCTTCCTGGGGTTTTTTCCAGAGGAGAAAATATCCATACCCACAAGATTTGTTCAAAGATCAGCAGCCACCTGGACACAGATGTACCTGTACATTTAGTTTCAGGGATAGGATTAGCCCTTTAGAGTTGGAGTTTTCAGTGATACCTTCCCCTCCCTCTCTCCTTCCCTCCCTCCCTTCTTTCCTTTCTTCCTTCCTTCCTCTTTAATTTTTCTAAGACAATTTTCCCCTTCTCTCTCCTCAGCTGTTTTTTTATCCTAACTCAGACATGGGCTTTGGATACACAGAGCAAATTATTTTTCCCCTGAAGAGCATTTCTGCCAGGAGATTTCTGCATAGGTTCAGTGCAAAACCAGCTTGGGCAGCAAACCCACTGGTGGATCAAATAACATTGATGCTAAAAGCAGCCTTTGAACTTCCAGAATACTCATCCCAGGGTCAGAGATTAAATTTCCCCCTCCTCTAAGTCTGGGAGCTCAGTGCAGTTCTTCCTACAAAAGGTTTATTAGGATGGGCCTGGTTGAAAAGAAAGGAGAATTCAGGATCTTTAGGAGCCACCATTTCAGAGGGGCAGGGTAAGAGAAGCATTGCCTTGCACACATTTTGGGGTATCAAGCACTCCAGTGTGAGTTTCTTGCTCTCTCCTGTCCAGGGTGTCCCTGAGCAGCCCCATCCCACAGCCCTGGGCAGGCCCAGCAAGGGCATTTTTAATTCCCCAGTGATTTCCCATGTCTCCAAATCCAGTCTTGCCACCAGCCCTGAGAGGTTTTACTGGAGTTTTTTCCAGGTCATACATTATTTAAGGGGGAGGGGGTGTGAATGCTGATGAATATTTTTGATGTGAATTCAGGTTCACTGCTGTTTGTAGAAAAATTCTAAAGGGAGCACTGATGCCACAAGACAGCTCTGACTTTCTGCCACTTGATAACAAACTTGATCAACTTGCATTTGCTTATTATCAACTGTGGTGTGGGGAGATTCCTTTTCTTTTTCTTCCTATTAAATCAAGGCATTTTTTTAAGAAATATTTTATTTTTGATACAGACACAGCCGGTGAAGTAGCAGTAAAAAACATCACCACAAAGAGGCACATGGCTTTGAAATGTTTTGGTATGTAACATAACTGTATTGTTATCAGGTCTTAACTTTTGCACAGAGAGTATTTTCCCTTGTTCTAAAAGCAAACCCTCTCTCAGCTTTCCAAGGGCCACATACCTAACATGACCATAGGGGGGACAAACCCAAAAAAATATCAAAGTGTCTCAAGTCATTTCACAAATAACATTGTTCTGTTGCTCTCCTTAAACGAACAAGAGTTTCTTTGATTTTTTTTTTTTTTAAGTCAAATTTAGGATTCTGCTGTTCAGAGCAGAGAGGTCACAAGGCCCTAATGTATTTAGCATTGACTGCCCTCTCTTGTAGTGCGTCTATTAGTCAGTAATTTGATTTGTACCTATTCATTTGCAGTCCCTGCAGGAGCTCTGAGCTGGCCCCAAGTATAATTGGTGCTGTCTCTATTTTTACATCATTAGATTAGCCCCGACTCCTGGCCACTTGTTGTCTGCGCTTGTCTGTCCATTTATACAACCTAATGTAACACAAAATTCATTACTGATCACATTACTTTCAACTCTGAAGCCAGCTTTGTGATAAACATTTTGTTAACCCTTCCCTGCCAGTGTGCACAGAGCTGGGGGATAAATGCACTTTCCCCTCTGCAGGAAAAATCAATATCATAATAAAACAAAGTGCAGTCACATTCCTGGATTTGTCATTCCTCCCAGAGAAAGAAATGGGGAGGAACATATAGGAGATGACTAAATGGTGTCTGCATCCAGGCATCTCACTCTGCTGGAGATGGAATGAGCTCAGCAGTGTCCTTTCTACTGGAATACAAAGAAGTGACACGAGATAGGGCCAGCACTCAATTTAAAACTTAATTTCTTACTCATTGTTCTGCAAGTGTTTTAGCTCTTCTGGTCAGGCTGTAATCAGGTTATGACATTATTGGAACTGGACATTTTTCTTCCAGTGCTTTGTCTCAAAAGCGGTGAACACAGTTCCCTTTTTCCTTGGAGATTTGCTGCTGTATTGGTCTTTTTTTTTTTTTTTTTTTTTTTTTTTTTTTTTTTTTTTTTTTTTTTTTTGTGGTTTTTCCTCCTAATGATCAAGCAAATTAACTGCAGCACTCCAGATTTTCACAGGAAAATTCAAAGCTCTGTCCTGTCTAGCTTGGCTTTGCTCACATTTGATTGTCTGCTGAGTCCCTCCTAAAGCATGAAGCTGTTTGCATCCCTCAGGCTCCTGCTGTTGATTCCAGGGGGAACAAGAGGAGATCCATGGTAGGTATTGCAGCCAGGGCTGAGCATCATCCCAGCTCTGCCTGCAGCATCCTGCCCAGGAGGTGGTTCCTGCCACCCAAATATATTTTGGTGCATGCAAAAGCTGTTGGGTTTTTAACAAGTTTTCTAAATTCATTCTCTGTTTGCACAGCTTGGCTTGGAAATCTGTTATTTTGGGTTTTCTAAATATTTAGAAGTATTTCTCAGTGTTTATTAAATCTTCCGTTTAAAAATCTGAGGCCTGAAGCCTGCCCCACACTGAGCAGTCCCACACTGGGAAAGGAGCAGGAGACAACAGGATTTTTCCATCTGTAATTCCTATAATTACCTTGTCATTCCTTTTAGGAGTCTTTCTATGGTGTTTTTGTGTAGGATATGACTTATGGCAAGCATATCTCTCTCAGTGAGTATAAGAGCCCTCATGTCCCAGCATTTGAACCAGGACTGGTATTTTTACAGCTGTTTTGTGAGCCAAAACCTCTTGCAGCTGCTGAGGTGGTGGCAGAATAAAGACAAGACAGTTCCTGTCCTTCCTCCCAAGCCCAGCAGCCCCAGAGAGCCATTGAGTATTTGCTGATTTTTGGGATGTGCAGCACAGGCCATCACAAAGCTCTCATAAACTATGCATTGCCCTCTCCAGGGGAGCTGGGAGAGGAGCCTGTGGAATGGAAACCCATTTGTGCAATAAATTGTTAAGCAGTCAAACTGTTAAATGAACACTTATTAGAGGGTTAGGATGAAGTATGACTCACCAAACAGCAAAATACACATTAACACAGCAAACCCTGTGCAGTAAATGGAAAGTCAAGAGCCAAGGCAATGCAAATGTTCCAGTGTGAGCCAACCCTGCAGCTCCCAGCCCACCCCAGGATCTGCTCCTGGTGCAGGCACAGCTCCCTGGGGAGCTCCAAAGTGCCACCTCTGCAGCTCCAGGTGCTTCTCCCTCTGGATTCTGGACCATTCCCTGTCACTGAGCTGTGCCCTCACCTCCCACCAGCCCTGCACCTTTCTCTGACAGAATATCACTCAGACAGTCATCTGATTTTCCCAATAATCCTGCCTTGCTATCCATGGTGGAGTCTGAGAGCATCAGGACTTGCTGGACAGTTGGTGTTGGGTGTTTGATGTTCACAGTGTGCCTCAGGGGACTTGGGCAGGCAGAAAGAGAGGCTCAGGGAAAATGAGAAACAAACCCAAAGGGATTTTTGGCTGGGGGAGGATCTGAGTGATCAGTGGAGACTCCCTGGAGCATCCCCATGGGATCAGCTCTGGTGGCTGCCCCTGGAGGAAGGAGGGTTGTGGCCAGGTCCCTGGCAATGCTGGGAACACTTAGTCCTCCTTGAAGTATATATCCTAATTTGTGGTATGAAAAGATTAGCTTTCCTTCCATTCCTAGCCTGCTGTCTCCTCACCATGGATAATATATAAAACAGTAGACTTTTATTCATTAACATTTATGGGAAAATGTTAATATTAAACTGTAAGTGAAAAGCCCCATCTTATTGAATTCTTCTGCTGTGTTATTGGGAGCCTAATTTCATTTTGCATTTAAATAAAAACCAGATGACGTTCAGGACGGTCAGGCAAGCATTCTGTAAGTGAGAATTTATCTTGCAATCTGGGTAAACAATGTCTCATCATTTAACAGTTATTATAAATAATGGGGTTTTAAGCACTTTGCTGGGAGTTCATATTGGCTCCACACGGGTTGCACTAAGGGAGGGAGAATTTCAGTGACATCTTCCAGGCATCCGGTGAGGAGGAATCATATCCTGAGCTTCTCAAGCTGCAGTTTTCATCCTCCTCTGCTTATTCTTGCTCAATATTGTGTGCACCATCCACTGACCAAAAAAAAAAAAAAAAAACCAAAGAGGAAGGAAAGTGACAAATTGGTTAGAAGCATTTGGAAAATGGAGAAATCCTGTTTGAAGCTTCCCCATAAATGGGGAATGTGTTCAGCCCCCTGCAGATGTTCATGCAGGTAGCTGAGCCTCCAAAAGGAAGATTCCTTCAGAAAAAATAGGGCTGTGTAAAAGTTGTGCATTCATAGGGAGTGGAAAAGATGTTGAGGCAAAACACAAAGACAAAAAGATCACAATGCAGCTGCTTTTTTGTGTGTTGGTGCTGGTGCCTTCTGAAATGACATCACTGGTGGTTTTGTGCTTGGGAACACGTGAGGTAGCTCATGAAAAGAGCAAAAACTGCTAAAACAGTAAATAGCTTTTCCCCCACTCCTGTTGCTTCTATTCTGCTTTTCAGTGTTGTCCTTTCATTGAGGGGGCAGCACTTTGGTGCTCTCTGCCTTTGCTTTGTGTTCCTCAGAGCCCTCCAAGGCATTTCCCACCACAGGCAGGAGCAGCTTCCCTTCATCTCCTGCATCCTGGGGAGGGGGTTTTCCATGCAGATAGGGGGTGAATTTTAGGAGCAAATCTCTGCTGTTTTGGAAAGATCCTGAATTTGGGAGCTCCTGATGCTGGCTGGTGGCATGTCACCTCCCTGAGTCCACCTCAGGCCACGAGCTGCCTGCTGCCTTTTTCTTTATGACCTATTTGATACCATTTTCCAAAAAGCCCCAAACAGCTAAAACACCACTTCTTTATTTGTTTATTTATTTTGGATATTTATTTGTTGTTCCCTTGCTCAGTGACTCTCTCAGTAACTGCCCAACACATGAACTCTGTGTTTACACCAAAACTTGATGGTGTTGTGAAAGACAAAGGGTCAGTATCACTTGTCTGACTCTTTCCAAAGATGTTTTTCTGGGAATGCTGCAGGCAGGACCTGCCCTGCTGCCTCTGCTCCAGCTCAGTGGCATAACAGGGGATCCAGGAGCCAGAGGTGCTGGGGATGGAGAGCCCTGGTTGGGGTGAGTGGCATGGAAATGGTGGCATTTTCCTAAAAAGATTCCAATCCCTGTGTTGTGGAGGTGCTTGGACACATTGCTGTGCTGGAATTCTCCTCAGGCACAGCACAGCATTCCCATGGATGGCATCTCCCCTCCACTCCCACGTGCCACAGCTCCCACCTTGTTGGGTGGGAATGACATTTGGAAGCATAAATCAAGAGACAAATGAACCTTGCAGCCTTTTTCCCTCATCTGCAGCCATGGAGGCAGCAGGGGGAGGTGAACTGTGCAGGGATGGATCCCTAATGTAAAATTTGGGGGGATTTTTGTCCTCTACTCAGGGCTGTTTTTATCCACACCCACTGGAAAAAAATACTTTGATTATATCATGCCAGGACTGTGTTGTCTCTTTGGTTTATCTTCTGGAAACGTGGCTGGTCACCCACCAAAATGTGAGCAAAAAGTCTGCAGAAGAGCACAACAAGAGGAGCAGGTGGTTATGTGAACTTCACTGCCAGGTGCCTAAATACAGGGCAGAATCTTGATGGAAATTGCCTTTTCTGGGGGATGTGACCAGAGGAATGCCTTGGTTTGCCATTAGGTCTTTGACATTTCACACAGAGTTACCTTCCAGCTCCTCCACCAGCTGCAGCTCATCCACATGTTTGTAAGAGTGCAGCTACAAAGACAGAGTGTAATAGAATCAATGCTTGGAAGAATTTTTAAAATATGACTTTCAAAAAAGCAAAAACATTGAATTTACTATTTCCAGCTGCTTTCTGGTTTCAGGAGCACAAATGTGAATTGCTGTGTTCAACAGCTCCATTAACAAAGGGACAAATTAAGCTTTGAATGTCATTTTTATCAAGGCTCTTTCATATTTATGTCTAACATCAGAATTTGGAGCCATATCAATAAGAGAGTGTATTAAGAGCCTCAAGCAGCCCTGCAAGAGAGTGAACCCATGAGACTGGGCTGTTGTTTTGCCAGGTTGGGTTAATACTCAGTCAAGGTAGAGTTGTGATTTTAAGGGAATGACTTCAAGCTCTGAGTGCTTTGTAAAATTTGTGTTTACAAAGCTGGTCTGCTTGAAGCAGCCATGTCAACATAATATTTCAAAAAAATTGAGTGAATAGACTAAATAAATTGCATTTGAAACTAGGATGATTTGGATGGGTTTGGAGCTCCTGACACTGAACTACTGCCAGGGAAGTGGGAGGAGGAGGCAGGTCCTGATCCCCACCTGAGCTCTCCCAGCTCGAGAGCCTTGAACTGTTTAGATGAGCAGACAGGGCTGGGGCTGTGGTGACATCATTTCGTGAGCTTCATCAAAACTCTCCTGATTTGGACCAGCTGAGCATCTGCTCCCCCCCCCCCCAAACTTTTTAACTTTTCCTTTGAATCAAACCCAAATTCCAGTCTGGTCTAGCTTCCTCCTCAGCATCAATCTGCACCAGGGGAACAGCCCAGAGCCTCTCACTGGCCCAAAAGGCCACTTTGTGTCAGAAGTACTAGAAGTTGTGCCAGAATGGCTTTGCTTTGTAATTTTATACTTTTAAAATGTGCGTGTGTGTCAGGAGCACAGGGAGCACATGTGTGAGATGCACATGGAGCACTGCAGTCCAGCCCAGGGCTCTCTTCATACCTGACAGGCTTGAAGGAGGCCAAATGCTGAGGTGGCATCACAGAGAGGATAGAATTGGGTCTTAGATGGGAAAGGAGCTGAAATGTGGAGGGTCAGGTGTGAAATCCTCATGCAGAGGGTCAGCAGTCACTGCCCAGGCCCTGAGGTCATCACCAGGTTTGAGGGTTTGACCTTTGGGCAGCTTTTCCTTACCCAGCTGTTTTGCTGGAACTGTTTGGCTGAGCCCAAGGAGGAGGAGGAGGAGGAGGGACCCCCAGCACTCCCTGAAGGCTCCTGGCCATCCCTGTCCTTGCTGCAGCCACCTCTGGGACACAACCTGTGGCTCCATCTCTGGAGTCAAAGGGGATGCTCAGATGCACACCTGCCCTGGATAGAAGATGTTCCAGGAATAGGAGCATTGCCTCCAGCATTTCTGAGCAATATCCCCAGAGTTCAGTGAGTGCAGGACGTGGTAGGTGTCATAAACATGCATTTTACTTTGAATTTGTAATTTCCTTCGTGGAGTAGAGGCTGACAGAGGGGTCAGTGTTGAGCAATCCAAGGCACTCCCATAACCCTGGGAATGAGAGACCAAACCCAGGAATTTTAATACAGTGTTTTCTCTGCAAATGCTTTTGGTCTGATATACACAGATGTGCTGCTTGCGTAACCAAAGATGCAAGATAGTTCTGCCTAAATGCATTAAAAAACTTGTCTACACACACTGGCTGGAACAGGAAATCATGTATTCCACATAGGATATCTTACAGGAATTTGGAGTAGCAGCGTAGTGAAACTTTCAGGATGGGGTAAGAGAGAATTCCATTAAACCCAAGCAACCATTGCTGCATATTCATTCAAAAACCTCATCTCTAAATCTTGCACAAGGCTTGCAGGATGTGATGGGCTACAGAAATGATTTTCTATTTGACTGTCATAGCTTTTGAGATTTCACATGCTGGCTAGAATCAGCAACTCATCCTTCTGAAGAGTCATTTATGTAGGAAAACATCCTAAACCTCTTTACAAAAATGTACAGCTCTAGGAAACTTGAGATTATTTTTTAAAAGCACTGGAAGTCATTGTGAAAGTGCCTATCTTGAAGAATATTCTCCCTCTAAATGCCAGTCCTTTATCTGGTGCACTTTTAACCTTCCATAAAATGCTCAGAGTCAAGTCTGGCCAGATGCCAGAGTCTTGGGTCTCCTGCTCCATGGGCTGCAGTCTGGGTGCTCTTTTTAAAGGAGTAAACAACCTGTTCAGAAGTTCATGCAGGAAAATGTTTTGCCTTTGTCTCACTGATCTCTTTGTGCCTGAAGCAGACCCAGACATTTCTGTAAGCTCAGGTGTCCTCCCTGTTCTGCAAGTGTTAAGTTGTTTGGCATCCCTGCAGTGAAATCAGGCACCAGAAATGAGATTTGGGCTCTCAGAGGGACTCTGATGTTCAGAAGGTTCTGTCTTCATTCCCCTGGTTCTCCCCTTCCCCCTGTACCTCCCCATCTCCTTGCTGGATCCTGTTCCAGGATGCCAGGTTTCATCTCCAAGTGCATGGCATGAGCCAGCTCTGTGTGGAGTTATTGTAAGGTAGTTTGACAGTAACTAATATTTTACATAGGCCACTGAATCCTGATTTCACAGAAGTTGCTCAGGCAGTGTTTCCCAGTCTTCTTTACTTGCAAATTTAATGGAGGTGCTTTTCTGACATCTCAGCATCTTTCAGGTTGTGACAGGATGAGGCAGTTTTAACACAGGAATTGATTTTTGATGTTCATGTGCCGTTGTTTTAATTTTTTTTTATTACTTCCTCATTTGAAAAGAGTTTTAAATCTCTTTTGTGAAACTGCTGGGTTTATAAAAAAGGGAAAAAGAAACATTTCTGAGGAGCAGGTCTGTCACAGCCACCCAAAGCCTGGCCCAAAGTTGGTCCCACTGTGCTGTGTCAATGCAGGTGGACAGGCACAAAGCTTGGGGCATAGAGAAGCTTTAATTGACTTCTAAATATTATCATAATAAGCTGAAATTGTAATCATAGCAATATATGAAACTGGGAAATGACTTTTGCCTGTGTTCTCTCCGGAAAGGAGCAACACACGTTCGCCCAGAAATTTCAAAATTAAAACCAACTTGGAAAATTAAGATTTTTAATGAGGACTCCGTGCTTTCATTTCACTGCAGTTTAATGTTAAGGATTTTTGTTCATCCAAATCCCCAAAAGCACAGGTTCCCCGGGGGTGCAGTGCCCCCCTGTGCCCTCCCTGCCAGCAGATCCCAGAGCTGGAGCCCCTCGCTCCGAGCAGCTGCCAAGGGTGCTGGGGATGGATTATAATTAGAGCTCCCTCATTAGCATAATTGCATTTCATAAAATTAAAACAAAAAGAGGGGGGAAATACACAAGAAAAACCTCCAAGTGCAGTAGTAGCAATGTAATTTCCAAGCACCCTGATACTTCCTCATCCCTTTGCAGCTTCCAAACTCAGGTTGGCTTTTGAGCTCTGCTCCACCTTGTGTGTCCCAGGCAGCAGCACTCGCTGCCCTGGGCACCAGTGGTGATGCTCAGAGTGAATGTTTCCTGCAGGAAAAGTGCCAGAAGCCCCCAGCAGAGTTTGGGATGTTGTCTGAATCCTGGAAGATGTTTCCATGTACAAGTGCTGGCGTGAGCTCCTCAGGGGGAGCACATCCCTCTCCCTTCAGCAGCAATCAGTGAAATTAAAATGTTTAACTCACCCATTCACTGGGGAGCCTTGTGTAAATTACAAACAGTTTAAGAGATCCTCAAGACTTCCATTGTGTTAATACAAATTGCCTTTTAGCGTTCCCTTTAAATAGGGCCCTTTTGAGTGAGAATCCAGATGGCAGAAGCTCCATAATTATTATTCATTACAGTTAATAAATAACACTCGGGAAGCCCCAGTCGGTTCTGCAAGTCCCCCGTGATGGGCATTGTGTAAATGTAAGGGTGAAAAAATAGTCCTTGCCACAGAATCTGTGAGGATTTCAGTCAAAGACAAGGAGCTGTCAAGGGCCCTTATGAGTGCCTGTCCCAGATCATGGACCAGGCTGGCATTCCCAGAGCTCCCTGCAGGGAATCTCCTCCAAAAGGAAAGGGAATTGTCTTTGGTTTTAAAAAGAGGCTTGGATTTTTGCCTTTTGGCTGTTTATTCAGAAGCCCCCCCTGGATGGGGAGAGGTGGGTTTAGGGAGCAGCACCCCTGGAAAATTCCTGTCCCACACCCTCATTTCGGGAAGGGGCCGAGCACATTCCCACATTTGTGGCGCCCTTGGAGCACGGCAGAGCCTGAAAATTCCCCAAAATAATTGCTGTGAATGACAGAAATGAAATCGAGGAGATTCGAGCTCTGCTGGCCATTACCCCACTTCCTGCATTCCTACTTGTTAATTGTCTAATTCCTAACGAGTCTTCGGGCTCTGATGGACTTTCTGATGCGTGCTCACTCCGACGCTTCCTTCCCTCCCCTCCCTGGCCTCATCCCTCACCAGAGACCTTGTTCCTTTAAAAATGCCATCCTTAAAAATCAGAAATACTCAGCCCAGCAAAAGGAAAAGGGAACTTGACATTAGTTGAGCTTGAAAGGCTTGGTGCTGTGAAAAGTGACTGACGTGTGAAAAGAGGCTACAATTAGTTCTTTCCCCGAGCACTCTCCCATTCAGTCCAGGGTCACTCCTTCAGCGAGCTGCAGCTTTGAGGGTAATGTGTTGTGACAGTTTGAGATGATGAAGAATAATTCTTGTATTCAGAGTTGCTGCAGCTTCCCCGCTGCCCTGACACATCAGGCTGCTGTCATTGTATCAGTTATCCCGGGCAGCCCCTCCGTAGGTAAGAGGAAAGGGTCAGCTCTTCCAGCAAATGATTTGGGATATTTTGAAACTGTGCTTAAAGAGGGGAAGGCAAACGGAGAGAAAGGAAAAACCATTAGAAGGAATAATAATGCACTGGAGAGGAGATTTTTGAGTGGACATAAAGGAGATACCAGGGCTTCGAGTGGACCACTACAGGAGAGCTCAGCTAAGAAAGGCAGCATAATTTATGAGTGTTCCGGGCAAAAGAGGGCTATATAGATTTTCTTCAGGCATTGAATTAATGTGCCCTATAAAATGGTTTCACATTTAGGCTTGGCAGGGCTTTGTACCTTGCTGGATTTGATGGGGTCCTTTTGACAGTTCCTGGAGCTTTCTGGAATGGAGGGTGCAGCTGGACTTTGAGCTCTCCCAGACCTGCAGACCCCAGGCTGTCCCCAGAGCAGCTCCTGCTCCTCTTCCTCCTCCTCCCTCCCCTTGGCAGCTCAGGGAGAGCAGCAAGGGGCAGGACAGGCTGTTTGCAGCATGGCAGTGGGAATATGGGCACAAAGAGATGCTTCCTGCAAAGTTTCCTTTCCAATTCCTCCTGGAGCATCATCCACACTGCAGGAGAGCTGCAGGCAGCTGTGCCAAGCAGGGAGCAGCCAACATCTGCTCCCAGCTCTTCTGGTGCCCCATTGCTGCCCCAGTGTTCCAAGCCATGCCCTGGCAGGGGGTGGCTGCCCTGGGGTGGCCCAGGGACTCAGGATGGCCACTTGCCATCCCACACCACCAGCCACGAGGGTTTTCACTGCTGCTGCTGCCTCCACCACGGTGGAAATGTGTGTGTGCCCTGAAAATCCTGTTACTCTGGGACCCTGGGTGATGCCAGAGGTGCCCATTACTGTTACTGTCAAAAGCACAGGCAGGGCTGTTCCCAGCTCCCCTGAAGTGACTTTCTCCTCATGGCTTCAGCAGATGTTCCAGCTCCTTCATCTTTTTTTTTTTTCCTTTTTTTTTTTTTTTTTTTTTTTTTTTTTTTAGGGCAGGCAGGACTTTGTGAGTCGTTTCCTCCGGGGACATGGGCAGGTTTTAGTATTTACGTTTCCAGTATTAGCATTTATTTGTATTTGTGTTTGTTTTTCACGGGCTTCTGAAAGCCTCAGGGAGCCATTTATGGGGCCAAAATAATGCAAGTGCTGGTCTTCTCACAGTATTTCATTTCCTTGATGGTGGAAACGCTGCGAGAAGAGCAGGTCTCATGTTATTTTGACCCCATAAATAGCTCCCAGAGGCCCCTTTCTTCCTTCTCCCACCCACTCCCCCCCAAATCAAATATTTAGGTTTCTGCAAAGCCTGACTTCTCAACCCTGGTTATCTTGCTTCAGCAGTAGCAAATTGCAGTTATTACAAAATAGCCAGAGAGTCTATAAGGCCGAATGGGTTTTATATGATGCACAATTTGTTGGCTACTGTACAAGTTCATTAAAGTGTATCATAAGAGGTTGTTTTACTGGTACATTTAAGGAAGTTAATACATCTCGACAGTGTGTGCATGGGGGAATGCAGATACAATAACCCTCAGACTTGCTGGGGCCAAGTCCATTCCTGGCGTAACTCCACCGGAGAGAAGGGAATCATGGAGAGCAGCCCTGGGTGCTGCTGCTCCTGATCCTGCTGCTCTGGGCTCCCCTGCCACCCACTCCCATCTTTCCAGAAGGATTTGCTCCTGTTTGGTGTTTCTCAGCCTGTTCCCAGCACAGAGGGTGTCTGCCAGGTTATGTGATGTGTGGTTTTGTGTTGGGAGGTGTTTCAGGTCCTTCAGCTGTGCCACAGGGGCTCTGCTGTCCCATCCCAGGGTGGCTTTAGGGACCTGTCTCTGCTGATACCTGACAGCCCCACCATGCAGCTCCTGCTGCACTTGTTTGGTCTATCCAGATCTATGAGAAATTGTCCTCCAGTTTTCCCTCTGTAACAGGAAGGGTGTCCCCATGTCATGGAGCCATTCCCAGTCTTGTCTGTGCTTCCCATGGGAATCTCATTGATGTTCCTCTGCTGTGTCCCAGTCTGCTCTGAGGGCTGGGAGGAAGAATAATAACATACACTGGATTTTTTTAAAAATTTTATTTTTTATTAATGAAACAGAGCAATCTGGGGGAAGGCAGGTAGTGCTGCTGTGGTGCTGGGGGTCAGCTGTGTGGGCAGGTATTCCCTGGTGACATGTCAAGGCTAATTGCCCCCCTCCTGTGACCCAGCCATGCTCGAGAGCTGGCTGGGGACGAGGGCAAGAGCCCAATTTCCTGAGCACAGCAGAGCTCTCTGTGGCAGCCCAGCACTTTTCCAGGGCTTCCTCGGGTATCAGAATACACTGCTCGTCTGCCTGGCTGGGTAATTAGTTCCAGAGAGAGCTGGGCTGTGTGAGAGCACTCGTATTCCTTGGGGAATGTGTGTCTGGGGATGGCAGCTTGGATGTGGGAGCTTTTAGTCTGACACCCCCTAACCTAAACTGGGCTGGAAAATCCCCTCCAGTCCCTCCAGAGCCTCTGCCCCTCCTGCAGAGGGTGTTTTGTCCCTCCCTGTCAGGGAGTGTCAGGTTTTCCTGCTGGCAGCAGCGAGGGGAGCTCAGCCAGGCCCTGTGCCCACCACTCCACATCACATCCCTGGCTCCTGCTCCTGCTTCCTCCCTGGCTGGCATCAGTCTCTGCAGTGCCACCCCCTGGCAGGCCCCTGCAGAGGTGACAGGAGCTGCAGAAACCCTGCAGACCCCAGAAAAACCTGAATCCCCCCAGATCCCACCCTGGTCCCACGAGGGACTGGCAGGAGCTCAGTCCCCAGGGCAGGAGCCATGCAGGAGCCACAGGAAAACAGCTCCTCTCTCTGTCCCTCTCCCTTGTCTTGCTGGAAATATTTTGCCTGGAAATCAATTCTGGAGCAGAGAGTAGAATCACCCCAGGAGGGGGTTTGGGGGAGCCCAGCAGTGCTGCCCAGCACCCCCAGCTCTGACGTGGGACCTTTAAGCAAAGCCAGCTGTGTGCTGAGGGAGATAAAAGCCCCAAATCAGACAGGATAAGCACAGTATTAGTGTGGGATACGCCACTCATTTCTGATTTAAATTACTGTTTTTACTTCCTGGACTCATGGGAGAGTAAGGATGTGAGGAAAATGAAGAGGTTTAGACATGGACATTCCTCCACCAAATACTGGCAAGAAACGGTGATGAACACGGCTGAGGTCATTGCCAGCACTGCTTTCAGGGTGATCAGCTTCCTGCTGATTTGTTTTCCTTGTATCCTGGGCAGATTATCTCATGGCAGGTTACCTCCAGGATGAGGGATTAAATCCCACAGCCCTCACTGCTAGGTGTGTGCAGGGCTGCAGTGCCCAGGGGCTGAGGGGAGCAGGGCATGCCAGAGGGTGCTGGGGTGGGATGCTTTCTGTTTTAGGGGAAATCTGACTTTTTGCTGTTCCCTATACTTTGTGTACAGATCTGTCCTTATCACAGAGTCAGCCAAAGGACTGCTGTGGTGTTTGCAGGAGGTTAAATGTCCCAGCTGAGGCAGTGGAAGTGCAGGAATATTTAGCAGAGAGCAGAGCAGGCACTGCTCCTCCAGCTCCTGCAGCTCCTTTCCACCCCAGAAAAGTCTTCCATAGGACCAGAGAAAGGTTTGGGTTGGAAGGGACCTTAAAACTCATCTCATCCCACCCCCTGCCATGGGCAGGGACACCTCCCACTATCCCAGGCTGCTTCAAGCCCCATCCAGCCTGGCCTTGAGGATTTCCAGGGATGGGGCAGCCACAGTTTCTCTGTTCCAGTGTCTCACCACCCTCACAGGGAACCATTTTTTCCAATATCCCATCTAAACCTCTCCTCCAATTTAAAGCCATTCCTCCTTGTCCTGTCACTCCATACCCTTATGAAAAGTCCTTCTCCAGTCTTCTGTAGCCCCTCCATGTCCTGCTTCCCCCTTAGCAGCAGAGGAATTTACCCAAAATTCTTGTCCTCATACCCATCTGGCTGCCCAGACAAAGTCATGCTCAGGGTCATGAATCACAACTCCCCAGAATATTTCTTGTCTCCTGTCACCACTGTCACTCTGGGGGAGGATTGCTGTGCCATCCCTGGGGCTCTGCCTCTTGTCCCTGCTGCATGCCACTGCTGAGTGCTGCCAGGGGGATCCTGCACGTGGCCACCCCGTCAACTGCAGGGTTCAAGTGGCTCACAGAGAGGCCACGGCTGGAAATGATGTCCTGCACACACAAAAATCCTCCTGTCTGGAGATTAGGGAGCACTGAAGGCTTCAGGAGGTCAGAGAGGGGAGATGTCTGGGTGGGTGTGACCAGGAGAGAGAGAGCCACGGCCAGGCTGCTTTCTCTTTTGCTTTGAGGCATGGCTGAGGAAATGGGGTATTTTCTCTTAGGCTTGAAAAAGCTGAGTTATTTATGTCCATTTGGGCAGGTTAAAGAGCTGTGGAAAGTCCCTGGTGTTCCCAAGGTGGGGAATGCCAGTGGTTATGCACTGCTGGTGCACACTCTTCCAGCATGGTTGGAAGATTTTCCATCCCCTGCAGCCATCCCCTTCGAGCCCTGCCATGAGACCCCCACTATGAAATCCTGTCATGTCCTGAGTCAGCAGCCTCAGGCCCAGGGAAGGGCAGCAGGTAACTCTCCATCTTTGGCCCAGCTGAGCTGGAGAGGGGTAGAACCAGGAGCTGCAATTCCTTGGGAGCGATTCCCAAATCAGCCCAGGAAAGGACGAACCTTAGAGCAATGCAGCAGCAGAGGGATTTACTGGTAAAGCATCTGTCTGAGCACACTGGGGGTTTATCCCAAACTCTAACCAGGAGCTGCTCTCTCTCCCTTGCAGAGCTTCAGCGAGAGGGAAGCATAGAGACACTGAGTAACAGCTCGGGCTCCACCAGCGGCAGCATCCCCCGCAACTTCGACGGCTACAGATCCCCCCTCCCCACCAACGAGAACCAGCCCCTGAGCCTGTTCCCCACGGGATTCCCCTGAACCAGCCACCCTCAGGGACACTTCCACTCAGGGGAGGGAGCCTGTCCCCAAACAATCCTGCTGTGTGTCACCTGCCAGCTCCCGGGATGGCTCTCGTTACCCTGATGAATATTGACTCTGTGTTCCTGTGCAGTACGAAGAGGCTCCATCTTCAGTCCTGAGAGCTCTGCAGCTTCTTTTCTCGCTGTCTTCAGGAAGAGGTTGGGTGAGGAGAAATATTCCTAAGCCATCTTGGGTCAAGCACATGGTTTCACAACTGTTCTCTGCTTTTTTCGTGCTGAGAGATGAATCTCCTTAACTCAGAGGAGCTCTCGCCGTGAAAGTGCCGAGCATTAATGGATGAACTGGAGAGACTGGAAACTGGAGGACTTTCTGTGGACAGGGTTGATGATGTTTTTCCTTCCTCATTGCATCTCCTTGCTGCCCTTCTTCCCCTCTGATACTCATCCATGCCAGGAGTATTACAAATGGAAATGTTTTTTTTTGTTCTTTGGAAGAATTCTCTCTCTCGCTCCGGTTTTCTTCTAGTCATGTATTTTAGAAATGTACTTAATTGACTAATTGCAGTCACAGATTTCTCATATTTCGTTATAAAAATTGTTCATTGGAACTCGGATATCTGTCCAGAATTGCATGTGTCATTGAATAAATCTAAGTTAAACAAGAAACTGCTTAAATGGCAATGTCCACGGAGTGTTACTGGGCTGACTGTGGGCTTTGTGTATCTCCCTGGACCAGCCTCTGTGTGTATTTACTGACTTGAGGGCTTTAATTAAAGCCATCAGTGGCTGTTATGTCTAGCATGGCTTTGCCTCCCCATTTCCTTGTCCTCGTGTGCACAGACAGGATTTTTAAAAACAAGGTATTGAAGTGGTGTGCCTTGCACCCACTTGGCCCCTCTAAAAACCAACACTCAGCTCCCTGCTTTGCTTGGGGCCCTGCTTCTTCATCCCTCTGAGTTCAGTGGGACAAGGACCAGGTGCTGGAGGCAGAAGCTCCCATTTCCATCCATTCTGTTGTAGGATTGTGGGTCAGAGGCTTTGCAGAACAGCCTGAACCTCTGCACCCTTCTGAACGTGCACAGTCAGAGCTAGCACTGCATAACCCTGCTGATAAAACAGTCCTGGGCTCACACATCATAACCACACAAATTCCTACATCTCAGCCAACTTGTGTCTAGAAGCAGAGTGAGATGGGACTGTCAGCTTATGAAATTTCCTTCCCACTACTTGTTTTTAATAGAAGCCGTTTGAGTCATGGCAGGGAGAGGAAACTATCTAAACCCACAAATCTTACAGCTCCAGCCAGCCACACCAAGGGATGCAGAACCAACCACCCTCTTCCTACTCCATCCCCAAACACCCAGTTCAGTCTTGGGCTTGGTTTGGATTGGATTTTTTTTTTTTTTTTTGCTTTTAACTTTAACACAGCCACTCAGAAGGTTTTGTTTTCTTCAGGCTTGGAAACCGCTAATAAAAAGCGAGAGTTTACAGCAATAATTTCAGTTCCTTGCTTGGTTTTCAGTCAGTCTCTTCTGAAGCAAAAAAATAACTTCCTTGGGATGAAATCAGAGGAGAGTTTTGCCTCTAAGTAAGTACTTGCAGCTCTGGCCCGCTGGCTATATCTGCTGTAATGTTATGTTCCTTTTTGTCTGTAAAATAAAGGCTTGAAGTAGAGGGTTGAGGGCAGGACTGGCACCGTGGACAAATGGGACCGCAGGGTCAAGTCAGTCCACACCAGTCAGGGTTTTTAACACAGTTCAAGCCAAGGTCAGCTCCAAAAGTTCAAACAAAATCCAGATTAACACATACAGAAGGGATTGTGTTGTCACCGTGATGCTTGTTTCCCTTCAGGCTTCCCAAGGAGGGTAAGGGACAAAGTTCTCCTGGAGGAAGGAAGGAGCTCTTCTCCCTCCTGCCTGGGACGGCCTGCCTGATTCTGGCTGAGCACACAGAGTAGGATAGCACATAACACAGAGTGGTGTCATTGCAAATGTATTTGTTGTTGGCAGGCATTAAATCACTTTTTATAAGTGCTGCAATATGGCCATGTGGAAATTCCCAGTCTGCAAGAAGCTCCTTTGAATCAAGATGTTTTGTTTAAAGTGGAGGGGGGGAAGAGATTAAAAAAAAAAACCCTACAAACTGGGGCTGTACCAAAATATTTTCAGTCTGGTTCATTGAAAAGAATGTCCTAAATTCCCTGCTGTTGATAGCCCTGTAGCCAAACTGTTAAGAAAGCCTGGAGCCTTAAAAAAAAAAAAAAAAAAATAAGCATTGCCATGAGGTGGCTAATTTAACTTTAATTTGATACTTTCACAGATGACCCAGCAGAATAACCACTGAGTTCCAGCTCTTCTGTGAGCCAGAGAAAACTGAGTGTGTTGCAGTGATGACTGTATAGGATCTGATTCATTGATAACTCCATGGGGTCTGAATTGTCACTAACTGTAAGGTCTGTAGGGTCTGATTTAATGATAAATTTTATAGGATTTGGCTCAATAATAACTCTATAGGGTGTGATTCATCAGTAGCACTGTTTGATGCAACACATCCCTGCACTGTGTTCTTCACCCACACCACACTCCTGCTCCCCCCACGGCCCTAAAACCCCCCCATTACCACTGGGGCCAGGTGGTCTCGTGCCACACCACCCTTCCTCCTCCTCAACCTCAGCAGCCAAATCAGAACTCATTTTCAGGCACCAGGAGAGAATATTTCTGTTCCCTAATAAGTTTAGAAGCTGCTCTTAAGGCAGGTTCGTCCCTGACTTTAACACAAGCAGGTTTTCCCTCTAGGAACTTGATCCAAGCCCCACTTAAAAATAACCAGAGGCTCGTGGTCTTTGCAGGATTTTGGGCAAGCAGCTCCTGCCGCTGTGGAAATTCTCCAGGTGAGTTTCTGACACGCCAGGTTCTCAAACACAGCAGCTGGCAGCCCAGCAAGAATGTTGTGCCATGATATAAACCAAAGAGCCCAAGAGACACGGGGACTTGCAGGTTTTTAAACTGTTTCCAGTAGTCGTAAGCAGAGGGCTCCTGCTGAGTTCAAAAGGCAAAACGTCTCATTTAAAGCAGGGCGGACTGTATATCACTCTGGGCATAAAGTGGGGCTCTTCTATTAAAAGTTGAGTTCAGATTTCATGAATTAACGTGAAATATTGCTTTCTTATCCTACCCTGGTTTCTGTAATAAACACACGCGTGTAGCGGGCTTAAATCATGGGAGGGGGATGTTTGAAAAGGAGTGGGAAGTCAGAGGTTCTCCAAACGTGACAGCTTGGAGTTCAAATGAAATCAAATCTCAGGACCAGTCCAGGGCCTGGGAGTAACCATCAGGGTTTCCTGGTGCTTTGCAGAGCACGTGGAGCTCAGGATTTGGTGGCTTTGCTGGGGATGCTCAGCCCCAGCCCGGGCAAACCCATTCTGTCCCTCTGAGGATCTCCATCCTCCTTCCTCAACAGAGAACCCAGAGCAGAATTTGGCTGTGAAATCCCTGAACTGCTCCCTGTCCTCTCTCACTGCCCAAACGAGGGGATAAATCCACGCTGCTCTCACCAGGGCTTCCTCAGTAATTTTTTTGAGCATCCAAACCACGTCTGCGCCACGTCTCTGCATTTATTTTCTCACTCCTTTGCTCTGGCTTGTTGCTGTGCAGGGTAGGAAAGTTTGCGCCATTTCCTGTTGTCTTTCCCTTATGCTCCTGAGATATTGTAAAAATGTTCGGTATCCTCCAGTAGGTTGTAATCACTTCACCCTAATGTTTCACAGCTGCTAAGTGTAACTTTAAACCCAACCATTTGAGTGCTTACAATTAGCGAGTCAATGGGGCTGAGATCGGTTCTTTGTGATTGCAAAAAAGGAGAAAACGAAACTTCTTTTTTTTTTTTTTTTGCCTTGAGTTTTAATTGGATAAAACGGGAACAAAAGTTGTGGAGACGAGGGGGGGGGGGGATTTAATACAATAAATGATTAGTGGCTTGTGTGCTAGGAAAAAAAATAATTGAATCCACTGCTTGGCCTGTTTCACAGATGGAAAAGGCACCGGGACAAGCATTTGTCTGCGGCAGGACTGCAGGAGCCCCTCTCCGAGCGCAGGGGCAGAGCTGCAGGGAACAGAATTGGGAAGGGACAAGCTCAGCTGTGCCCCTGCCCTGTCCCTGCCCCCAGAGCCGGGCACAGCATCCTTCTGTGACACGGAACCGCGCCGCGGCGGCTGCTCCGTCTCACGCTGACATTAATTGAATACCAGGATAAATTTGGGCTCAAGAGTCCTCCCAGCCCAACAGGGTGAGATCTCCTCTGGCTGATGTCACCGGGTTTGTCCCGGCTCGGCCCCCGCCTCCGGCACGTGCTGGGGACAGGTTTCAATTATCCCACAAAATGCCTTTACCCCGGTGAGAGCAAAGGGCAGGACACAGCGGGGTCCGAGTCACCAGCGGCGGGGCTGGGCCGGGGACACGGCAGGGACAGTGTCCCCCTGTCCCCACGGCGGCGCCCCCTCTGTCCAGGACATGCCACACGCCCCCCGGCCTTGGGGACACGCTGTGTCACTGGCTGTGCCACTGTCCCATCAGTTGCCACCCATCCCTCCCTGGGCTCAGATGTAATTTGAAGCTGTGCATCTGTCAGTGAGTTCCCAGGCTGAATTTTTGCCTTTCTTGGGAATTTCTGCTGCAGGAAATTACGCTAAAATACCGACAGGAGGGTCAGGGGCTTGCAGCGTTCCCTGTCACCTCCATCACATCCCTGGGGATGGGCACAGGGCAGGGATGCTGCTCCCCCTCCATGGAAAACATTTCTGCCACCTGATCATAAATACTAATTAATAGCAAAGTCCTGGTCTAGATCAAGGAGGAGGCTCTGAATTTTCTTGGGAACTTTGCTGCCTGAAAGGTATCTGAAATATTCTTTAGCACTCAACCTATCAGTGGGTCAATTTTACAGTGAGCAGCCATACAAAGTTAATTTCTAATTTAATACAATGTTAAAATGTGGTCAGGTTAAAATCTAATCTATAAACGAGACATGAAATGTCTCTTTAAAACAAGTGTGACGAACCAGTCCTGGCTGAAACCACGGGCTGCTGCTCCTTTTATAGGATATAATTATTTCCCAGTGAATATTTACAATATTATTACAGGACATTAATAAAAGGTGATACCACTGCCTGTGTGGCAGCTGGGGATTAATCCCCCTCCCATCCAGCCCCTCTCCCTCTGGACAGTTCTCTGGAGAGATGGAGAACCCTGATGTGTTCTGGAGGGAGCAGAGCATCTCTGCATCCCCAGGGAGGAGGAGACTCCTGGGATGAGCTGGGAACCATGGGCGAGCACATTCCCTCCTGAGCAACCTGGGCAGACAGGAGAGGGTCTGCTGTGGCTGGAGGTTGTGAGCCACGTTCAGAGCAGCAGCTTCGTTAGACAGAGAACCAGAGAGAGCACCTGCAGCCTGGGGTGAGGAGCTGGCCCTGGACCCTGCTCCCTATCTCGCCTTGCACCCGTTCTGTGACTCCCAGAGGAAAGACCAGTCCCACTGTCCCACTTGTGCTCTCAAGGTACACTGAATTTTGCTCTTTTTGCTGTCGAAAGGGGAAAGTCCAGCTGTCATGTGGGAGTGATGCCATTGTCCTGCCCGGGTGACTGACCGGACTATGAGACTCCTGCTCCTGGTAGTCCACAGTGTCCGTGGGAGCTGGGCAGGATCAGGGCTGCCCTTGCCAGGCTCAGCCAAGAACTGCCATGTGTCACCCTGCTGAGGGTCACATGGCCAACTTCGGTATCATCGATTTTCCAGGAGGAATTTCACCTGCTCCAAAGCCTGAGCTCCCCTCCATGCCCATGAAGTTCAGCAAGGAGGGGTTTTCCTAAAGAAGAAAAATATTTTGATGGCAGCAGGTGATCCCCACCACAGCAAGGGCTGGAGGGGAATGTGAGATAATTCAGTGTAATACTGGAGCTAAAATGGAGCACGTGGTGATGTGCTGGCCTGAAGCTTCAAGGGATGTGTGGGCTCTTTGCTCCGGCCCTCCACTGGCCAGGACTCTTTCCCTTCCTTTCCCTGCGTTTTCTGGTAAGTTCTGCAGCTCTCTGTAATTGAGAAAAGCTGCTGCTGAACATCTGCACAGGCACTGTCCTCTCGGAGCGGCTGCCGGGGCTGGGAGCGCTTTGATGTGCGGGTGATTCACGGCTTGGCCGGGGCCGCCCCGCAGATGCTGCTCCGGGGTGTGCGGGATGGGATGGGATGGGATGGGATGGGATGGGATGGGATGGGATGGGATGGGATGGGATGGGATGGGATGGGATGGGATGGGATGGGATGGGATGGGATGGGATGGGATGGGATGGGATGGGATGGGATGGGATGGGACAGCACCTGCACATCTATGCCAACCCCGTGTGTGAAACCTCCCCACCAAGGCACAGAGTGTGACCTCTCCTGCTTCCACCTGCAGAGGAAAACACCCGGAACTGGCTCAGGTGCTTCCTGCATCCTGAAGGGCAGAGGGATGGGGATACCCACGCACGGACCACCTTGCTGATGCAAAGGGGAGGGAGCAGAGCCCCAGGCAGGCAGAGCTGCAGCCGGGGGAGCACAATCTGTGCCCTTAATCCCGGCGTGTCCTGCGCGCTCTCAAATCCCCTTCACTTCAATGAGCGCTTGTAGTGTCAGGGCTGCCCGGGGGAGACGGCACGCGGGGCTGGCGGGGAGGATTTGCTCAAGAGGCACTGTTTTTAAGGTGAGATTTGAAGGATGGAAGACAGATGGCAACTGGAGAGGACAAACGGATCAAGTGAAGGGTTTGTTTTCAGCGTAGAGGGGAAAACACAGAGGGGGAATTACTGCTGGCTACAAAATGCAGCAACTCCAGCTTTGCACTTAGCCCGGTGAGTCGGGACCCTCCCGGGCACCGCGGTGGAGGCAGGAGCGTGGTTTTTTTCTGTGGAGATGAATTGATCCCAGCGTCACTTTGAGTGTCCCCAGACAAAGCTGGGAGAAGGGTTATTAGCCAGCCGGCGGCCCCGCCATTGTCCCCACTATCTTTTCTTCCCTTTCAGCCTCCCTCGCCGTGGCCCAGGTCTCAAAGACCATGTGTCAAGAGATTAGTGACCTGCGGGAAGGGCAATTGCTTGCTTTGTGCCGGCAGCCCGGCGTCGGGGCTGTTATTTGCTTATTATTTGGTGCTGCCTCCGTCGAGGTATCCATGGAAAACACGCCCTGGAGAGCAATCTGCCAGCGCCGCAGAGCTCGTGTGGGCCAGGAGCTGGGAGGCTGGAAAAGAGGGGCTTGAGGGTCTCAGCATGTCTGCCCATGCCCAAATCCTCAAATTCCTCAGAATGGTCAGTGCAAGAACCCAGCACCTACAGAGAAGTGAGGAAAAATCTGAGCAATGAGAAAAACAAGTGCAATGCAGAGGTGCCCGGGAACGGGGCTGGATCCAGGGCTGGGATGAGGCCTTGCCCCAGAGCAGTTTGAGTTTTCAGACTGATTTCAAGAATTGAAAGATGGGAAGAGCCTGTCCTGCCTGCAGGGCCGTGTTCCACCTCTCTGCCTCTGGCAAAGAGCGGCTTGGAGGAGCACTGGGTTTGGAGAAAATGAAAATCAAGGTTATGAGGGTTGGCCCTTCCGTGCAGTGCTGGAAACATCGAATGTGTCCATGGTGAAACACCCAGGAAAGGAACAGATGCAATGAAAAGTGTTACTCCTGCCCGGGACCAGCTCATGATTTATTCTGGCCAGTCTTATTCTCTCTATAAACACGAGACGGTGATTTTCTGCAATTCTAAAAGTCAAACCTAGACCAAAACCACAACTCACGTGATGTGGGACCAGCGGCGTCAGATCCTGCTTTAGATGTGATTCCAGACAAGTTCCCAGATCCTGTCTGAAGCAAACGGGCCAAGATGTGAGACCCTGGCGGCTCTGCCCACACAGGGCCGGCTCACTCATCCTTCCTTTGATCCTGTAACTTCTGCCAAACTCCTGGCCCCAAACAGGGAGAAAAGGGATTCTGGGGATGCAAGGGGGACTGGGGACCAGGGGGGCTGAGTGACCCTCGTGGGGCTGGGACTGTCCTGAACCTTCTTCCTTCCAGAGACAACGGGAGGGGACTGCACCCACCAGGCACAGTTTGAAAATAAAACTAAGAAAGGAGAGAAACCGGGACATCCCTTGTCCTTGAGGATTTAGATACCCAGGTACAGTCAGGGTTCCCTCCCAGGAGGGGATTTTGTGGGGGTGGTGACTGGGGACGTCGCCAAGGATGTGGAGCCCCCAGTGATTTTTTTTTCTCTTTGCTCCCAGAACCGCCGATTCCGTCGCTTTTCCCCTGTTCCGCCGGGACGTCTCAAGCTGCGGGAATCGGGCAGCCCCGTCCCGGCCGTTCCGAGCACTGTGCAGCAGAACGACCCCAAATCCTCGCTGCTAATCCAGGGAGGAAGCAGAGGGGAGACCCCAACAGCATCATTTTATCAAATAACGCCGTTTGCTGGAGCTGCTTGATTTAACAGAGGAGCCCCGGCTTCGCTCGGGAAATGCGGGCAAGATTATCGATAGGCGCCGATAGAACCTGCGAGGGGGAGCCAGGGGAGCCGGGAGGGGCAGCGATACCGAACCCGACAAGGAGCGGGCGGATCTGCGGCTGCGTTTCCCCGCAGAACCGAGCCTCGGTCACGCGTGGCTGCGGGCGGAGGGGGGGATGCTCGCCCCCGACCCCATCCCATGACGGCGATGAGGCGGCGATAATGCCATTAGCCCGGGATTACGCGCCCGCGCCGGGATGTGACACACTTTCTCAAATGGAAGTTTTTTAAACAGAGGGATTTGCATGATCCCCCACCGCGCCCCTCCATCCCCGCACCCGTTCCCATCCCCATCCTCGGTGCCAGTCCCGGTTCCAGGCGGGTCCCCTCGCCCTGGCACGGCTCGGACCGGGGCTCCCGTCTCCTTTTAAGGCAGCGGGCTCGGTGCGAGCTCGGCGCCGCGCCCCGACGTGGAGAGCCCCGGGGGCGCGGGGATGGGGGGGCTCACTAACTCAAAGAGCGCTTCGTAATTAAAAAAAAAAAAAAAAAAAAAAAAAAAAAGAAAGAAAAGAAAAAATTAAAATTCAATGAAGGGCAGGTTCACAGCTGAAAGCGGCGCGGAGTAACGGGAGGATGGAGGATGTGTGTGTCTCCTCCCGGCCGGGCCGGGGTCACTCGCCGCCCGCCCTGCCAAACAGGCTGGGAAATGTGTTTATAAATTGTTCAAACTCTGGATAAACTTCAGCGGCGTTTGTGTCTGCGTCTCCCCGCATGTTGTTATTTTCCAGAAATCTGGATTACTGGAAATATTTTCTTTAAAGCTGGAGAGAAATCTAAACAGTCTGAGGGCAGGGGGATCTCGGGAGGGTGGGGGGGAGCGGCCCGGGGGTTCCCTGCGCACGGAAGGGGCGCGCAGCTCCGCAGCCGCGCAGCAGGAGGAAAAGGAGGGAGGCTGGTGTCAGATGGAGCATCTCCACGGCTGCTGTCGATAAAAGGGCATCAGCCGGGCTCCGGTGCCCCGCGGCCCCTCCCCGTCCCCTCCAGCGGGCACCGGAGAGCGGCGGAGGAGCGGAATCGTTTTCCCGGGATCTCCCGGGGATGAAGGGATTCCCACCCCGCAGAAGGGTGCGAGGGGAGATGCGGAGCCCCAGAGAAGGGAAGCGGAGGAGGGGTGTCCTGGGTGGGTGAGATCAAACGAGGACAGTTCCGTCACACGTGGGGTTCTTTTCCTCTCTAGGTGGAGCGGAGAAGAGGGGCCGATGAAGCCGCAGGGGCTGCGGGGCCGCCCCTCGCCTCCTCCCCGCCTGCCCCAAGCCCGGCTGAGGCTGCAGGGCCAGGTCGGACCAGGGGATGCACCCCGGGGCTGGAGGGGCCACCGAGTCCCGCTTCCCTTCGGAACCACTCACCCCGCACCTGCGGGTTCGCTCGTCCCCAGCTCTGTCTGTCTGTCTGTCCGGCTGCTCCCGGGGAAGGACAGTGGCGCCCAGCCCTGAGGCACCGTGTCCTTCTCCCCACGCCACGGCCTGTTTCCACCCCAATTTGGGAAGGTGCGAGCAGCCGAGCCGCCCTTCCCAAGGGGCCGGGGGTCTCCTCTTGCCGTGGCATCGCTGCCGGGAATGGGGGGCACAAGAAAACCCCTTTGGCCTGGTGCACCCCGTCGGGGGGGAGCGCTCACCGGGGCGCGGGGCCGCCGCAGCCCGGTGGAGCCGGGAGGAGGGGAAGGCAGAGGCCCGGCTGCTTGTGAGAATTGTTATTTTTCATCAATCACCCGCAATTTGTGTAAGTGCCCCGGACAGGACACCAGCCGTCCTGCTGGCTGGGGTCACGGAGACAACACAGCGATGGAGAAGAGCAAATTGCATTTGCTCACCAGCTCACAGATCCAAATTACGGCCCTCGCATGGCGCGGGGAAGAGAGCGAAAGGTCCATGTGACGTGAGGGAAATATGAAGGACTTTGACAGGTCTTAAACGGCCTGGCGCCAAGGCCTAAGTCTACCGGCTAAAAATAGAAAAGGGATGATGAGTGGAGATGGGCAGAGATGAAAGGGGAAAAGCGAGCGGGGCCGCGATGCGGGGCGGGTGGGGGGCGGGGGCGGCCCGACGGGACGGTGTCCCCGGGCTGAACGGGGACGGATCCCCGGGGCGGATCCCCGGGACCAATCCACGAGACAATCCGGGCTCCATACGCCCATCCCGGGACCGGGCCCGCGGGCGAACAGGACGGCTCGCAGGAGCCAGGCACGGCGGCCCCGAGCGCTGCAGCGCCCTGGGGCAGGTTGGAAAACCTTCCCTCGAAGGGGATCACTCCTCGTCCCCGTCTGCAGCTGCCATCGGAACGCGAACCGGGGCCGTCGCCTCGTCTCTCCCTGCCCGGTGCTCGGTCACCGACGGGCGATGCGCGGGCACGGCCCGTCCATGGGTGCAGGCTCCTGGGTCGTGTCCGCGCCCGCCGTGACCGGGGCCGCGAGGGGTGACAGCGGAATGGGTACCCCGGTCTCCGCTGGTACACAGTCCCCGTTAGCCCCCGGTCCCCGCCGTACCCCGGTCCCCGTTAGCCCCCCATCCCCGCAGCCCCCCGACAGCCGGCGCTACGGAAGGTCGGGGAGACGAGGCTGCTCTGGATAGGTTTTATTCTGCAGGGATGCCGGCCGGTGGCCCGGAGGACAGGTGACCTTTCCTGGTGGGGACACGGCGGGGACACAGGCCCCAAAGGGCCGGGCCCCGCGTCCTCCCGCGGAGCAGCGGGAGGGGTGTCCGCGGGAGATTCACCCCGAGGCAAAGAAAGGCTCCACTTTTTCTTTGTGAGGGGGGAAAATTGGGAAAAAAAAAAAATACAAGCAAGCCCCACTTTTGCCAAAGCTGCCGTCAGCAGTTTTCAACGGCGGCGAGGAAGCAAAGTCCAAATTGGGTTTAAATTTCAGTCCCCGTTGCCCGTTCAATGGTCAGCGGGACCCCCCCGGCCCCGTAGCCCCGGCGGGTGACGCGCGGTGCCCGCCCCGTCGGGCGCGGTGCGGGCAGAGGTGAACCTGCCGCGGGACGCGGGGCAGGTGGAGATCGGTCTGAGAAGAGCCCGGGGATGGGGATGGGGTCCGCCGGGGGCTACCAGCAGGATGAACCGGGGCGGAGGAATAGAGAGCAGAGGTCGGGATAGGAAAGGGGCACCCGGGGGTCCCCGCATCCCACCCTGCACAGGGAGCAGCGACACAGGACCACGAGGGCTCCGAGCTGCTGCGGCCGCGCCTCGCTGCGCATCCGCGGAGCGGGAGGGCCGGGGGCGGGGGGGACAGGCCGGGGGGCAGAGGAGTGGGTCGGCCGCCACCCCCCCATCCCGGCTGGTCGCAGCGCAGGCGGCGGGGGCAGGAGCCTTGGAAGGATGGCAGGGCGCTTTTTGAAGATTTGGGGGTAAATATGAAGTGACAAGAGACGGGTCTTTATTGTGAGGGCTCAGCCGCCTGGCGCCAGGGCCCTCTTCAGCCACCGCGGCCCTCAGTTAATCAGCGCAGATCTCCAAACCGGCCTCTCCGAGGGGACACCCACCGCGCCCGCCGCCCCCCCCCGGGCCCCGGGGCGGCGGGACCGGCCCTAATCCCTCAGCAAACAGCCCCGAAGTGTCCCCCCCTCCTCCTTATCTACCTCCCCCCGCCCGGGTAAACAGCCCCTCCGGCCGGGCACCGCCGCGCTGGCCCCCGGCCGCGTACCCGACGCGCCTGGACGGCGGGATCTGGGGGTCTGCGCCTCCGCCGCGGGCGCGGAGCTGCGGGCGGGACCCCCCCGCTCCCGGTCGGGGCGGCTGCGGGCAGGGTGGGGGGCGACGGCTGGGAGCGACTCACCCGCGCTGGAGGTCGCGGCTCGGGGCCTCGCCGCCGCCCGCAGCTCTCCGCCGGGCCGCGCTTCCGGCGGCCGCCCCGTCGGCGCTGCGCGGTTGTGCGCGGCTGTGCGCGGAGCGGCGGGCGGGGCGCGCCCCACCGCGATCCGCTCTCCAGGATCTGGCGTAAGGCGCTCGCCGCCGGGCTCCCCCCGGCCTCTTCCCCCCCTTCCCCGGCCCGCCGCCCCCGCGGAGACCGGCGGGGGCCTCATCGCCGCCCCCCGCCCCCGAGGCTCCGCTCCCCGCTCCGCCGAGGTGGCTCCGCGCTGGCCCCGCACCGGCGGCGCAGCCGGGGCTGACCCGGTATGCGGAAAGGAGCCGGGGGTGGGATTTCGAGCACTTTTCTCTGTCATTGGTTAATATTTTATTCTGTTGACATGTTTTCTTACTGCCGATGCTTCCGACACCTTCTTCTTTTTTTTTGTTTTTTTTCTCCCTTTTTTTTTTTCCCTTCTTCCCTTCCTCCCTCCCACCGCGCCCCCCGCCCCCCCGCGCCCGGAGCTTGGCCGGAGCTGTCAAAACCCCGCCTATGCAGATCCACAATTGGTCTGAAACGCGTAAAATCAGCAATCAAGGGGGCTTGGCTCATTAGCGGGCGGATCAGAGCAGGAAGGACATGTGAGATAGTCACAGTTTTACAGAGATCAGGACAAGATCTCACCGTTCCCACTCGGCTCCTTTGGCCATGAGCAGCCCGAGCCGCAGCGCCGAGCGCGGAGCGCGGAGCCGGCGCGGCCCCGCCGGGGCGCAGCCCGGGCCCGCGGGGGTGTGAGGGCAGCGCGGCCGCCCCTGCCCCGCCGCGCCCCGCGCAGCCCCGCGCAGCCCCGACCCGGCTTTTGTTTCTATTTTAGTGTCGGGAAGGACTTTCCTGGGAGGGCTCGTTCCCTCGCTCGCTCTCCCTCGCTGCAACAACAACAACAAAAAATAAGGACCTACTGTCTCCCCTCCGCAGACCGGGAGTCCCAGGAGCCAGGAACTGCCTCGCTTTTCCTAATTTTTTTTTCTTTCTTATTTTTTTTTTTCCCGAATCTAGTTCGGCTGATTTTCGCCTCTTTTTTTATGCTTTTTTTTTTTTTTTTTTTCTTGGAGAGTGTGTGTGTGTTGTTGATTTTCCTTCCTCTTCCAGAGACTCGAGCGAGTTCGCTGGGCAGCAGAGGGGAAAAAAATAAAACCCAACCAATACACACACACGCATTTTTATAAAGGGAATCCCTCATTTTCTCCTGGATTTGTGGATGCACCGATGAGAGATCCAGCCTTCCCAGGGACTGCCATGGCTTACCACCCCTTCCACGCACCCCGGCCGGCTGACTTCCCCATGTCCGCTTTCCTCGCAGCCGCCCAGCCGTCCTTTTTCCCGGCTCTGGCTCTGCCTCCGGCGGCGTTGGCGAAGCCCATGCCGGACCCGGGGCTGGCCGGGGCGGCCGAGGCCGGGCTGCACGTCTCGGCCCTGGGACACCATCACCAAGCCGCCCATCTGCGCTCGCTGAAAAGCCTGGAGCCCGAGGAGGAGGTCGAGGACGACCCCAAAGTAACGCTGGAAGCCAAAGAGCTTTGGGACCAGTTTCACAAGCTGGGCACCGAGATGGTGATCACCAAGTCCGGGAGGTAAGAGCCGACCCCGCGCAGCCCCCCCAGCCCAGCCCGCACCTGCGCGGCCGCGCAGCGCCCTCGCCCCCCGCTCCATCCCGCTTCCATCCGTCCCCATGAATTAACGCGGGAAGTTTCGATCCCTGTACTTTTTTGGAGGTGTTTCCCCCCGCTTCTCCGAGCTTTCCTGTCACCGCTCCCCCCTCCCATTACTACTTTTCCGAGCGCGATCCCAAATTAAATTCGTGCACGTTAACTGAGCGCTCGGAATCCCCCACTCCCGTCGTTTACGCCGCTTCCTTCCCTCCTGCCAAACTTTCCCCACGTCCGGGGTCGTCCCCGGCCCTGCCCGTGGCCCCGGGCCCGGGGGAGGCAGCCGGAGGTGCTGAGCGAGCGAATCGGCGAAGCGCAGAAAAATATGAGAAAACAAAGATATGTTTTCTCCCCTTATTTCCCGAAATGGGATTTTTGAGCTTTCTGCCTGCTTTTTGCCATGGTGTAGGCATCAGAGAGGGATGTGAAGAGGTGGGACGTGAGGAAGGCTGGGAATCCTCAGCGAATTAAACTAAACGATGGTGCTTTGGGAGCAGCAGCCGGGGCCGGGCGGTGCTGGGGGGCTCGGTGGGGCCGCAGCCGTCGGGGGTCGGCGGCGGGCGGGGGCAGCCCTGAACTGCTCTGGGTCTCTCCGCAGGAGGATGTTCCCCCCGTTCAAGGTGCGGGTGAGCGGCCTGGACAAGAAGGCCAAGTACATTTTGCTGATGGATATAGTGGCGGCCGACGATTGCCGGTACAAATTCCACAACTCCCGCTGGATGGTGGCCGGCAAGGCCGACCCGGAGATGCCCAAGCGCATGTACATCCACCCCGACAGCCCGGCCACGGGGGAGCAGTGGATGGCCAAACCTGTTGCCTTTCACAAGCTCAAGCTCACCAACAACATCTCGGATAAGCACGGCTTTGTAAGTTCGGCTGCGGGGCAGAGCGGAGCTCCCCGGGCAGGGATCCTGGGCAGGAGAGGGGTCAGCCCTGTGCGGGGTCTGCCCGGTGCGGGGTCTGCCCGGTGCGGGGTCTGCTCGATGCGGGGTCAGCCCGTGATCTTCCCGGAGGAACCGGGGCGCTTTAGAGCCTCCTCCAGCCGGGTCTGGCTGGGCGGTGGGGCCCGGCCGGGCCTTGCGGTGGCCTGGCTGTCCCGCAGCCCCCAGCCCCTGGTCCTGCCAGGCACCGGGGGGCAATTCCCGTTCTTCGGGAGAAAAAGGAAGGTTGGGCTGCATGAAGCCTCAAGCTCCCCTTTACTCCCGCATCCCGGGCCTTCACGGCCTGTGCTGCTGCTTCTTCCCAGTTTTGGAGGTTTTGTGGGGAGAGAATTTAGGGAGGTGGATGTGCGGGGCCGAGGCCGTGCGGGGGCTGCAGAGAGGGCAGTTCCGACGGGGCGGTGGCTGGACAGGGGCCGTGGCACCTGCGCTGGGCTTCGCAGCCGAGAGAAGGGCTGGAGTCGCTGGCACCATCTGCCTCTGAAAAAAAAAACCAAAAGCAAAACCAAAAAAACCCTTTTATATCCCTGCTGATGAAATCTGCATCACCTTAAAGAGGTAAAACAAAACAAAGAAATTAAACCAAAAAAACCTACCAAGCAAAATAAACAAAGAAAGGGAAAAGAGAGAGGGAAAGAAAGACAGCGGAGAGTGTTGGCCATTTGCAGAGAGCCGCAGAAAGCAGGGTCAGAAGGCGAGGGGAGCGCGATGCTGGGGGAATGCACGGAGGGGGAAATCCCAGAGCCCCAGCCAGCTCTCCTTCCTCTGAGCGAGCATTTAGGGCGATAAAGGGAAAGTTGACGGCGCAGCGCTGCTGATACGATAATTAGCGGGGAGCCGGGGCCGGCGGAGCCGCGGGGCGGCCGCGCTGCGGGGGCTGCGGGACCCCGCTCCGAGCAGCTACGCATCTCCCCGAGAACTTTACCTCTCTTTTTTTTATTTTTTTCCCCTCTCTATTTTTTCCACTCTCTTTTTATTTTTTTCCTTCTTTTTTTCTATCTCACTTTTATTTTTTTTTTTTCTCTTAAAGGCAGGAAACAGCGTCTTTGTTAAATAATACATTGCGAAGTTATTTATAGCCAGCAAGGTAAATCGATAGAAGAGGAGTCTAAAAAATACCTTTTTTTTTTTTTTTTTTTTTTTTTTTACTGGTGAAAAACTAGTTTGATTCAGCGCTTTTAACGGTTCGCCTCCTTCAATTAAAGATTTCTGGTATCTGTCGTTGTCCAAAATCCGGACTGTGTTAAATCTGGGAGATGAGGGTTTAGCCAGTGCCCATCTGGTCGGAGAGGGATGATTATTTTTTTTTTAAAGGAATGCAGATTTGCACGCCTGAATGAGACTTTTTGCACCATTTTCATGATAAATCCTGTCTAGATTATATCAATATAACAGCAATCTGACAGTTCATCAGCAGGTGATTATTGCTTGGGTTTAAAAAAAAGGGGGGGATTTTTTTTATTACCTTCTAAACCGAAATGAAGTGATAATTATTTAGCCATTTGGCCGACGTTATTTGACAATAATTACTCAAGCTTTCGCAGTCCCTCTACGAATTCTGGGCAGTGAATTCTGCATTTCAGTCGGACCACAGCAGGTTGGGGAATTATTTAAAAGCTATCGGGCAGGAAAGCAGGCAGCGAGGGGCAAGGGGTCGAAACAGCCCCAGGGGTTCGGCTTGGGGTGTTCAGCAGCTTTCAAAGATCCTCAGCCAAATCGCGGGAAATTCGGGTTTTATATTTAAAAAAAAACCCAGCAAATCAAACTCAAAAAAATAAAACGAAAGGATAGAGAACAGCTTTGAGTGTTGGCGAGGCTTTCAGACACCTGGCTGGAAAAAAAAAAAAAAAAAAAAAAAAAAAGTCTGTTCCTTCTGCAACGTTGCTCCGAGACATAAATTTGCTATGGCTCGTGGTGAAACGCTCCTTTCAGGTCGCAGGCGCTGGCTGGGGCTGGCACCGGCTCCTGCCGCCCCCGACACTCACCCAGAGGCTTTTAACATTATTTTTTTTTTGTGGTGGTGAGGGATAGTAATTTATTTTTAAGGACGGAAATATGAAAAGCGGTGAGAAACGTGTCGAAAAGTCGCCTCGCGTTTGCAGGGTTGTAATAAAAGTGGGAGATCCCTTTCGCTGCTTTATTGCCGTGCTTAACACCCGCAAAGATGCTGTTCTGCCTGCGTTCCCTGACCTCCTTCTTTGGGGACAGATCCTGAAAGAAAAAAGTAATCTCCTTCTCTGGCATCCCCGGCATTCCTTCCTCATTTGAGGGGTGTACTTTTTTTTTTGTTGTTGTTGTTTTTCGGGAGAAAAGGGGGTTTTTAGGGAGGCGTGGGGCTGACGGCAGCCGCGGGCTGTGCTCTCTCGCCCATCCCAGACCATCCTGAACTCCATGCACAAGTACCAGCCCAGGTTCCACATCGTCCGGGCCAACGACATCCTCAAGCTGCCCTACAGCACCTTCCGCACCTACGTGTTCCCCGAGACCGACTTCATCGCCGTCACTGCCTACCAGAACGACAAGGTACGGCCGGGCACCTCCTGTCCCTGTCCCTCTCCTTGTCCCCATCCATGTCCCCATCCCTGTCTCTCTCCCTGTTCTCACCCATCCCTTACCCTGTATCAGCTATTTTTGTGTTAGTGAGGATATTTCGGGGCAAAAAGCAGCAGTACTAGAAAGGTTAAACCTCGAGCATTCAGAGTAGGATGCACCCTCATACTGCTTGCATTATTATCGCTATTTTTAGTATTAATATTAATGCCGTTGGCAGTATTTCTGTTATTACTATTAATAATTCTCTCGTGGAGTTTTTAGCTCCTTTCTGGGCCGTGGGGTCTTTACTGCAGGCCCAGGCTGTGGAGAGCAGCACCAGGCCTGGGCAGCCTCACCGAGGAGGTGCTCAGGGCTCTGGAGGAGCCAAAAAATAGAGGCAGATAAGCTAATTTTAGTTGCTTTCGTGATTTAGCAAGTGTCGCCCCGTGAGCAGGCAGAGCCGGGAGAGCACGATGGGGAGCAGAGAGGCTCTGCCGTCCCCTTCCAAGAGTTGTGTGTGTGTTTTAACCCAAAAGCTGACCCCCACCTCCACCCCTGGCTGCTGATGCTAATTGACAGCTCTGTCTGAGGGTCCTGGTGGGCTTGTTTCCCTCGTAAAGTTTATGGCGAAGAGTCACAATCGATTAAAGAGCACTTTGTCTGCTCGCCCGCCGCAAGCGGCGCGGGGCGGCCGCCGGCCGTGGGCCCCGTCGGGCGGGGGATGCTCGGGCCGGGGGATGCTCGGGCCGGGGGTCGCGGCGGGGCCGGGCAGCCGGGCCTTTTCCAGAGCCCCTCTCGGGGCCGTGTTTCAGGGCCATGCATTATTGAGCGCCCTGATGTCGCCGGCCCCAGCAGCCCGTGGCAGGGAGGGATAAGAATAGCTTTTAACCAGCGCCGAGCAGCTCAGTCGCCATCTTCCCTCCGGGGGGCCGTGAAAAATAACTTCCTATCATTAAGACGCTATTAATAATTCAAGCCCAAACCTCAGCATCATTTTTAATAAAGCATGCGGTGTGTTAACGCGGGTTCCGCAGCCTGCGCCGCGCACCCCGCGCTCCCCGACGGCGGCGGGGAGGGGGGAGCGGCCGGCGCTTCATGCCCCTTCTCTCCTTCTCCCCCCCCTCGCAGATCACGCAGCTGAAAATCGATAACAACCCCTTCGCCAAGGGCTTTCGGGACACGGGCAATGGCCGCAGGGAGAAGAGGTAAGGGGTGCGCCCGTCCCCCCGGATCCGCGCCCGCGGGGGGACGAGCGGGGCCCGACGCTGCGTGTCCCCGCAGGAAGCAGCTCTCGCTGCCGTCCCTGCGGATGTACGAGGAGCCCTGCAAGCCCGACCGCGACGGTGGCGAGTCGGACGCCTCCTCCTGCGAGCCCTCGGCCGTGCGTGATGCCCTGCACTCGCCCGTGGGTGCCATCCCCAGCCCCCTGCGCCTCAAGGGCAGCGGCAGAGGTAACGCAGGAATCGCGGTCCTAAAATGTCCCCAAATGTTCTTTTCCCTCGGGGCTGCTGCGTGCTGATTTCCTGTGGGCAGGGAGGCGAAACACCAGGGAAAATAAAGATGGGGATGCGCACAGGGGAGCCCGGGGGTTGAAAAGACAAAAACAGAGCAAACGCGAATGGTATTCACGAGTTGCAACGTTTTTTTTTTCTTTACGTATTTTGTTTTGAATGTATATTTGATCCTCTATACACCTGATGTCTTATATTGATATTATACAAGAAGAAATGGCAAAGCAGCCTGTGTGCTTGCCACGTTAGCCCGGTGTGCCCTGCCTTCCATGGGAATCTCACACTTCCCTAAAAAAAGAGAGAAAAAAGGGAAAAGAAAAAGAATTAATACATTTGAAAGAGGGAAAAAATGTTGTAACTCCAAGGTTGCAAGCTGGTAAATGAAAATAAGCCAGCAGCTCCCACGCTGCAGTGGTTCGATGCTGGGTTTTGTCTTGCAGCACTATCAATCTGCTCTTTAAACTTTCCACCAACTCGATTCCCTGCAAACCTTCATCAAAACTGCAACCCCCCAGCCCGAGCTGGAGGGAGGGTTTATTACACCCCTCTCCACTTTCAAAGGCTTCCCCGAATATTTGCCCCAGCCTGCAGAGCTTCACCTCACCCGCACCAAAAGGCTTTTCTCGTTTAGTGGAGCCGTGCAGGCAGGGGCTCAGCTCCCCTCGCCCTCGCCAGCCCCTCGCCTCGCATCCCCCTGCCTCCTCTGGAGAGTTCAATGGGGCTTTTTAAATTAAAGCCCTTTTTAGGGAAGCCTGTACCATACTGCCAGCCTTAAAACTGCCTCTTTAACCTGTCTCAACCTGCACATTTGGAATAAATCCATGGCTGACTGGCGATCAGCTCCATGTAATTAAATATACGCAGGGCCATTTCCTCCCGCGCTGTCCACTGCCCGCTCTCCTCATCCCCGCTTGGACTCTGCAGCTAAGGATCTATTACAGAATAGATTCTGGTTCTCCATCAAACATGTTTTTCCTGTTTGGCACAGCCACAGGACTTGCTGTTGTTAATCCCCTTTCCCCAGAGCGACCATAGCACGAGGGCGCATTTCTGCCCCCAAAATGACTCTCTCCCATTAATAACGATGGCAGCCTCTCCCTGACACCAGGGCTCTTGTGAGTGATCCCTTCCCCGCCTCCCCTGGGTGCTTCTGCTCTGACCCTCTGCCCCTCCATCCCCTCGCAGAGGAGAAGCCGGGGGCCGACAGCGACGCGGAGGTGGAGAAGGTGCCCGAGGAGCGGCCGGTGGCAGCAGCCAGCCCCAGCGCCGAGGACGCGACGCCCCGCGGCAGCCCCCGGTGCCCGGAGGAACGGAGCAAGGAGAGGCACAGCCCGGAGAAAGCCAAGGATGGGGCATCCCCCCGGGAGGGTCCTGGCGAGGGCCTGTTCGGCACTCGGGGCCTGGAGAAGGACAAGGTGGAAGGACGGAGGAAAGAGACGGAGGCGGGCAAGAAGGACACGGAGGGCGGCGGGCTGGGCAAGGAGGCCTTCGCCCCGCTGATGGTGCACACGGACAGCCCCCCGCACCTGAGCGCCGGCCACCTGCAGAGCCTGGCGCTCTCCGGCCTCCACGGGCAGCAGTTCTTCAGCCCGCTGGGCGCCGGGCAGCCCCTCTTCATCCACCCAGGACAGTTCGCCATGGCCCCCGGCGCCTTCTCTGCCATGGGCATGGGACACTTGCTGGCCTCGGTGACCGGCGGGGGCAGCCTGGAGAATGGAGCCCTCTCGTCCGCCCCGGGCGCGGCAGGGACGGCCACCCCCTTCCCTTTCCACCTCTCCCAGCACATGTTGGCCTCTCAGGTAAGCCCTGTGTGCCCACCGCTATCACTGAAATCTCCTCTACATGTCCTCTCAAAAAGCTCCGTGAGTGAGCGCAGCACTTTGGGGGTGCAGGTCAGGCCTGGTCAGTGTCACCCCGTGTGGGGACATGCAGGGTGGCCCCACTGCAGAGAAGGAGCTGTTGGTGCCCCCAGCCTCCCCCAGGCCCCCTGCAGCCCATAGGAGCAAGGGGGTGACACACCTCTGACATGTTACCAGCTGTGGCACACGCAGAACACAGTGTGCATTTTGAAGGTGGCTTCAGGGTTGATGTAAGGAGCAATCTTGATTTTTTTTGCAGCTGCTATGGCTCCTCCATAGTCAAGGGCAGAGTCAGGAGCTGTGGCCCTGCCTGACCTGGCTGTCCCCATCCAGCAGCTCCCTGTCTTCCTGTCAGCTCTGAAGCTCTCCCACAGCGCCTGCCCTGGTGTTGCCTTTCCCATCTCCTCTGATGAATACATAGAGATGTCTTGGAACTCCCCTAATTTATCCGTCCTGCTTAACAATGTGTTTTAATGTGGTTAAGGGGCTGTGGTGCTGCACAGGCACGGACATGCAGTGTACAGTGAGGGGACAGATCTCAGACAGGGGTTTGTGCTCAGCGTCACCAGCCTGGCTTGGGATGGGGCAGATGGAGCTGTACCCCCTCCCTCAGCCTGTTCCACACGGATAATCCCACACTCTGCTTTTAGGGTGACACTGGGCTGTTTCATCTTTGCCTTTTGCAACACAGATAGGAAGGGGACAGGCAGGAGCGGGGACACAGAGGAACAGCAGCACAGCTCTGACCTCCCTTTCTGTCTCTCCACAGGGAATCCCGATGCCCACCTTCGGCGGACTCTTCCCCTACCCCTACACCTACATGGCCGCGGCCGCGGCGGCCGCCTCGGCCATGCCGGCCACCAGCGCGGCCGCCGCGGGGCCGCTGTCCCGCAACCCCTTCCTGGGCAGCAGCCGGCCCCGCCTGCGCTTCAGCCCCTACCAGCTCCCGGTCACCATCCCGCCCAGCACCAACCTGCTGACCACCGGCCTCCCCGCCAGCCTCAACCCCGCCTCCGAGGGCTCCAAGGCCGGCAGCAGCCGCGAGTCCAGCCCCCTGCCCGAGGTGCCCCTGCACAAGGGGGGCAGCCAGCGCCCCGCTGCCTCCCCCAAGGGCTCCCTGAAGGAGTCCCTCAATGAACTGCAGAACATCCAGAGACTGGTGAGCGGGCTGGAGAGCCAGCGGGAGCTGTCACCCGGCAGGGAGTCCCCGAAGTGAGCGGCGGGGCGGGCAGCGAGCCCTCCCGGCGGGGCGGAGAAGCACTGGTATTTTGTACAGCACAGTATAAATATTTATTGTGGAGCGAGGGCTGGGAGCGGACAGGGAGCGGGGTGCTGCAGCAGAGGGACGGAGCCCACCGGCCAAGCGGACCCACCTCCCCAGAGCCAGGAGGGAGCGGCTGGAGCGCTGGGCTTGCCCACCCCTTTGGCTGCGGGGCTGGGAGCGGCTCCCCCCGCTCCAGCGAGGCCACGGAACCCCCAGAACCCCCCAGTACCCCCCAGTACCCCCCAATTCCCAGCTCCGGGCACTGGGCAGCTCGGGGGAGGGGGATGAGCTGGTGCCGAGACACCTGATGGACGGGGCGGCCCCAGCGCCTGCCTCGGTGGGGAGTGAGAGGGGCCAAACCCTCATCTGTGCAAGGGGAGGGAGAAGGAAAAAATAAATTTAAAAATTAAAAAAAAAAAAAAAAAAAAAAAGAAGGAAAGAAAATAGAGATAAGAAATGGAAGATGGAAACCAAACCGCCTCGGCAGCCGCCGCCGCGCAGAGCGGGCACGGCGGGGGGAGCCTCGTGGGTACCTGGGCAGATATTTATGAAATAAATGGTAATTTGTGTAAATAAGCTATAAGGATCCCAGAATATGCAAATTGGTATTAATTTATTCAGAGTTGTACATTGGTGTGTACATAATATTTAGAGTTTAACTCCTCGCATTTAAGTTTTTTTTTTCGTTTTGTTTTTTTTTTTTGTTTCATTTTACATGAACATATATATTGTAAATGAAAACTATTTAGCTCTTTGTGATTGAAGGAGATATCGGTTTCTCTGTGTTTTAAAATATTGTTTATCCCGCCTGTTCTCTAGGACAATCATGTGCCACTGATAAAACAATTTTTGGAGTCATTTAAACTAAGATTTCAATCCTTTAACGAACTTTTGCAAGAGAAAAAAAAAAAAAAACTAACGAATCCAAAACGTAACTAAAATATTGCTACAGTGCGGGGTATAGAGAAAGCAGGAATAAACCTCAGGTTTTTATTTTTCACTCCAGAACAAAAAAAAAAAAAGTATAATAAATTTAAATATCACAGGACTGTGCTCTATATTTGTTTTAAAATAAAAAGATACATGATTTGCAACGTGCTGGTTACTCGGGTATCTTGTCTGTTCAGTTTTGATGAATTCTCACATCTTTCAATAAAAAAAAAAATCTACTCGGAGAGGTCCCGCCGGCTCCCGCCTGTTTCATTCCCGCGGCCGCTCCGCCCCGTCGGGGCCGCCGCTGCTCCGCAGGTGCGCAGCGTTGAGGAGGGGGGGAGCCGCCCCTTCCTCCGTGGCTGATGGGCAAAGAGGGAAAGGGCCCCGTGCAGGGCACAGGGCACGACCCGCCGGGATTCGGAGCCCCCCGGGCCTTCACTCGACCCGCCGGGTTCGGCAGGTGCGCGGGGAGGGGGCGCGGGGGCAGCGCGGGTGAGGGGGCGATGCGGCACCGGGACCCTCCGCGGGTACCGGGGCTGCAGAACCGGGCACACCGGGGACAGGAGAGCGCTGCTCACACCGGGGATGGAGGGAGCGGGGCAGAGAGGTGACGGGGAAGGGACACCCGGGAACGCCGGTACCGCCCGGGAGGGTGACAGAGCGACCCGAGCACGCCGCTACCGTTCAGGTGACAGAGCGACCTGGACACGTCGGTACTGTTCATGAAGGCGACGGGGAAGGGATGACCCGGGCCCGCCGGTACCGTTCAGGAGAGTGACAAGGCGACCCGGGCACGCCGGTACCGTTCAGGAGAGTGACAGGGCGACCCGGGCCCGCCGGTACCGTTCAGGAGGGTGACAAGGCGACCCGGGCACGCTGGTACCGTTCAGGAGGGTGACAAGGCGACCCGGGCACGCCGGTACCGTTCAGGAGAGTGACAGGGCGACCCGGGCCCGCCGGTACCGTCGGGGATGAGGCCGCTGCTGGGCTTTAAGTCCCCCCGTCTCCCCCGGTGCCCGGAGCCGCCCGGGGTGTCGCGGGGCGCGGCCCGGAGGAAGGAGCAGCGCGGTTCCTGCCCGGTTCCCGTTCTCCGTGCGGGATCGCGGCCCCTCGGGCCGGGCTGCAGCTCCGGGCTCCGCGCGCCCTCTGCTGGCTCTGCTCGCTCCCCCCGACGGGACGGGCCCGCCTCCGCCTCCCCCGCGCTCCCGTTCCCGCGGGCAGGGAAGGGGCTCTGGACCCCCCCGGACCGGTGTCCAGAGAGAGGGGCTGTGGTTGGGTTCCTCGACGGCGGGAGAGATGCTGCCTCTGTGAATATTTCTGCTGGGTGGGAATGGCTTCCCACCAGGAGGAGGTTGTGTGGTGACTAAAGTTAGGCTTGCAGGATTATTTCTGAGTCAATATCACTCAGGGTGAGCAGGAATTTAAGGGTCTCTATTTTTCGGGAGAGGGAACAACCTGTGACAGTGTGGGGGCTCCTCTGTCCCTTTTTCCTCTAATCCATCCGAGTTGGATTTAGGCTGAAGTGGTTGGAAAAACCTCAGTGACGGTGGCAATGCTGCAGAGCACGTTGGCACAGCCTCATGATGGGTTCCTGCCACCCTGGTGGGTCGGGGACACCCCTGTCACCCCTGTCATCCTGGATTGGGGGCCAGCGGGATATCCCAACCTGCCCGCTGAGCATAAAGCTACTCTTCACTGGAGAGGGGAAAAATGTTTTGTGGGTTCATGACGGTGACCCTGAGGAGCAGTGCCCGAGGGCAGGGAGCAGGGCCTGGCCCCCTAGCCAGGCAGTTCCAGCAGGAGTCGAGCTGCTCCACGCCTGCCCTGGCCGCTCTGAGAAACCCTATTCAGGCAGCTCGATGAGCAGCTACCGATTAGTCACGCACTGGGCTGGGATTTCTTTTCCTCAGCTGTGAAAAGGCGCTGGGAGGCCCCGCGGGGGCACACCCGGCACAGCACCCCCATGGCTCTGCCGCTCTGCACCTGGCAAAACCTGGCGTGGCCATGCCACTGTGATCACTGCCAAATCACCAAAATGAATTTCACTGTCTCCTGGTGATGTCTGGAGCTGGTGTTTTACCACCTAAGCGCTGGTGCCGTGTCACCAGAGCTATGAGGTCCTCAACACCAAAGTCTTCGCTAGGGTTAGTGGTGAGTTCTGAATTTCTTCAGCTAAATGAGCGAGGTGCTTGGCCAGACACTAAAAATAGCAGAGCTGCCCTGAGGGCTCCGTGGGCCTGGTGGACAAACCCGGCTGCCTTGGCCGCTGCGCTGCCGTGCAGCACAATAGCGCTGCTGGAAGGGCTCCATGGGCGGGTGTTTGTAAACAGGAACATGAGCTCATGCCAGAGCATCTCGCAGCCCTGCAGAGGGGGAACGCTGCCACGGCTTTTGTGCAGCCCAGGGGGGCCCTGCAGGACCCCTCATCTGAGTTGTGTTCGTGTGTTATCCCAGGGCCACTGCGCATTTTGGGTCATGGATGTGGGACAGAATAAGAGAACCAAACAATAGTTGGGAGAAATTTTAAAACCTGTCTTGTTCAAAGCCCCTGCTGTGGGTAAGGACACTTTCCACTATTCCAGGTTGCTCCAAGCTCTGTCCGACCTGGCCTTGAATATTCCCAGGGATGGAACAGCCACAGCTTCTCTGGGCAACTTGTGCCAGGGCCTCACCACCCTCACAGGGCAGAATTTCCTACCAACATTTAATCTAAATCTCACCTCCTTTAGTTTAAAACTATCTCCCTTGCTCTGTCATCTGTCTGTCTAAAAAAGTCGCTCTCTATTTTTTATAAGCCCCCTTTAAATACTGAAAGTTGCAGAGGGGGTGAGGGTCTGAGAATGATGCCATGGAGCTGGGCATGCTGTGCCCAGGATCCTGCCCCACATCAGCAACTCTTCCCAGCCCAGGGCCTGATCAAGGGTCAAATTTTGATCACAGGGATCAAATCCCCCACTGGAACTTTTCACCGAGCATCTGCCAGTCCGGACCGTGCGAGCGCGGGGTGCGGCCGTGGGGACGGGAGTCCCGGTGTGACGGGGCGGCAGCGGAGGGCGGCGGCTCCTTCTGTCGGGCTGGCGCCGTCCTGGCCCCGCACCCGCGACAAAGCGGAGCGGCCCGAGCCCCGGCCCGGCTCCCAATTAGGGCCGCGCTCCCCGCGGAGCGCAGGGGCGAGGGGCGGTCACGGCCCCGGAGCCCCAATTACCCGCGGGGCCGCCGCTCTGTCTGCGGCTCCCGATCGCGGATCAATGGACAAAGGGCAGCGCGGGGCCCCGGGGGGCTCTGCACGCACCCGCCCCCGCTCCCTGCGCAGCCTCGCCCCCCATCCCGGCCGGACACACCCGCGCACCTGCGGGATGCGCCGCTCCGGCTCCGCACCTGCGGCCGGACGGGGTTTTTGGGGCTGTGGGACCGACCCCCCGTGTGCGGTCCGGCCGGTCTCTGCCGGTGATAGTTCTCCCTGCCTGCTCCAGGGCTGAGCCCTCGGAGCCTCTGCCTGGGCTCTTCCCCCGGGCACCGGCGTCTCAAAGGCTTCTCAGCCCCACTGATCCGGTTCTGGCCCGGTATCCCCGCGGGGCACGCTCCTTGTCCCGGGCCGGGGCTGTGGGAAGGACGCCGCCATCCAGGCTGTTCCCTGCCACAAGGTTCCCAGAGCCACTTTGATCCGTGTGGGTGTCTGGGGGATGGAGGGGAGGGGGGGGGGTAAAAACTTTATCAGTGAAAAAGCAGCTGTTTATTTTGATACGGAGCCGGTTCTTAGCCGCAGGCACCGTTTGCTCCGTCCTTGCTCTTCAGGCAGGGTGGGAAAGGGGAAAGGGGAGGCTCTCGGTTTATTCCGGTTGTTTACAGCGGCGGGTGATGGCGAGGGAGAGCCAGGTCCATCGCCCCTCGGCGCCCGGACCATTTCCCAAGCCTTCCTCGGAGCCGCTCCGGGAAGGGAGGAGGCTCTGCTCGGGACATCCGACGGGATGGAGCGGAGACTCCCGGCGGGGGGAGCCCAGCTGCCCCTTCACTGCTCTCCTAGGAGGGCATGGCAGTTCCCGCATCCCAGTGCTGGGAACGGCATCGCTTGGTTGTGGGGCCGCAGGAAAACCCAAACCGAAACCCAAACCCAAACCGAAACCCAATCCCAAACCCAAACCCGGGGTTTTCCCTGCCCGCGATGCGCCCCAAACCCGGAGAATCGCGGCGCTGTGCCCGGCTCGGCCGCCAGGTGGCGCAGCGGCGCCGCGCCGAGGGGCGGCCCCGGGGGCGCGGCCGTGCCGGGGGTCCGGGGGGGGGACGGGGTCCGGGAGGGTCCCGGGAGCGTCCCGGGGGTCCGGGAGGGTCCCGGGAGCGTCCCGGGGGTCCGGGAGGGGGACGGGGTCCGGGAGGGTCCTGGGAGGGTCCCAGGAGGGTTCCCCGGGGGCAGCAGCCCCTGTGGGTGGCACTATCAGGGATCCCAGGGGTTTGGCTCCCTAAAGACTGCAGGAGTGGCAGGTACCCCACGTTGTGCTTGCCCTCCAGTCCGTCTGTCCCCTGTGTCCTGCCACCTGCATGGCCATGTTGTGCCTTTCTGAGGGTGTTTGTGTGGGTGTCTGTTCACTCTTTCTGTTCATGTGTCCATGTGAGCAGCCATCCAGTGGACTGTGGAGAGCCTGGTATCATTCCCCAGTTTTTGGGTTCTATTGCACCTCCAGAGCCTCCCAGAACTCAGGGAATACTCACTCAGAGGCGCCTGAGCCCCAACCAGCAGCCTGAAGCAGTGATGCTCTGTGTTCTGCACAGAAGGTCTTACATTGCCTGAGGAATTAATGGATGAAATCATGCAGGAAAGGCTCCTCTCCCTTTGGCACTGCTCTGGCTGGTGACGTGAGCACAGGTACATCTGTCCTTTGCTTCCCATTGATTCCTGTAAATGGCCCTTGCCTCCAGCCCTGGGCCTGGCACGCTCGGTAATTCTTTGGAAATAAGATCTAATTAAAATGAGACAGCGCTGTCGAGGGACTACCTAATTGTCTTTGCAAAATGACCTTGTGGAGATCCTGGCTCGGTTCCCAGCAGAAAGGTGTTGTCAGTGCAAAAGTCCTGTGTGGCTGGGGGGAATCAGTTAAAGACTTTTGGGAAATAATTCCCCAGGCTGGGAAATAATGAGCTGGTGGAGACACTGCAGTGCTGGGCCAGCTGGAGCTGTCCTCTCCTTCCAGACCATGTCAAGCATCAGGGACACCCTCAAAATGGCTTTAAAAGAGGCCAGTTCCATGTGGGGTTCAGCCAAATCCAATGCCAACAGGTAATCCTGAGGTTTCCCTCCACTCCCCCTGCACTCCTGTCTGCCCACATCAGCAAGAAGGGGAAATAATTTGGCTGTTAAAGCCTCAAAGGCATCGAGGACTCTGGATGATGGACCCAGATCTGAGCTCACCCCATCTCATCCCAGATGTGTGCCACTCACTCCAGAGACCTCACTGGGCACCAAAGGCTGGCACCACAAGGATGCTGCAAGGGGAGGGTGTCACCAGCCCCTCTTTGTCCCTACAGAGCCCCTCATCCTTGGGAAAGTCTTGGGACAAGACCTCTCCTGGTCTCCCAGGCAGCAGGAGAGCAGCCAGCCTCCACGAGAGGGAGCGTTTGCAGGGATTTTCATTCCAGCTGGGTTGTTTTGGTTTCCCCCTGTTGTTCTAAAGCACAGATCATCCCTCTGGCTGTCTGAGCCCTTTGCCTGCATGAAATGCCTGTTTTCCTGGGATGGGGAAGAAGTGAGCAGAAATCTCAGCTTTCCTGGAAGAGTTCTCGTGCTGTCATAGTGCCATGTGCTGTACCTTGGTGACATGAGGGGAATTCTGCTCCCCCTGGCTGGCTGGCAGGTTCTGTCCCATGTGAACAGGAGGATGTTTCCCTCCTTTTGGCTCTATCAAAAAGGAGAAATCCCTCTTACTGGGGTGACTGGGGAGTGTTGTGACTGGTCTTGGTCAAGTGTGGAGCACAGCATGAGCAGCCAAGCCAGCTCCCCACCATGGGGAGCCCTGGATTGTGCTTGACCACATCCCCAGGCAGGGATGGCTGGATATTCCTGACCCTGGGATACCCCAGTGTGGCTCCCTGTGGCAAAAAATGGCTTTGGCAGCTCACACACCCAGCCTGTGGCCTGGGGTGGTTTGCTGGGACCCCATTTCAGGACTGGGAGGGGGATCCCACCCCTCCCCACTCACTGCTCCCCTCTGTGAGTCACTGTAAGACTCACCAATGCTCGTGATCCTTCTAGAACAGGAACAGGCTGTTTATAATTTCCCAAATCCAAGGCCAAATCTCCCACTTCTGGGGGCACAGGATCATGTCCGGGTGCCTTGGTGGCCACACGAGCTGTGGGTGGTTTGGAAGGACGATGACAAAGCAGCTCAAGGCCTGGAAGGGGACATGGTCCTGCCTCCCCCTGCCCTCCCTGCCTGTCCCTGGAGCCTGGGAGAGCCCAGACTATGCTATCTGCAAATTGCAGAGCAGATTATCAGCGAGCATGTCTGAGATTAAAGACCCCTCTTTATGTCTGGTTCCCCCAGAGCTGGAGCTGAGCTCGGTGCAGACTCTTTGGCACCACGGGGCTGATTGCTGGGGTAACCTTTAGCTTGGCTGGGAGAAGAGAGGAAGGCTCAGACAATTTTCAGTCAAGGAAAGAAAAAAAAAGAAAGAGAGAAGGGAACAAACAACAACAACAGTTTATTCCAGCAGGGTGGTGGGAGGAAATTCAGGCACAGCTTTGAGATGCTCCCAGTTTGTGTGATCTGGGACAGGGAGCGAGTTACTGGGAGGGTTTGTCCCTGTGTGCTTCTCCAACAACCATTTGGTACTGGAAATTCTTGATGGAGAACCCAGTGAGAAGGCCAGAGGTGGTGGATTGGCAGCTGCAGGATGCAGAAAAGCCCTGGGGCTGCTCCTGCTTTGCTCTCCTGGCTGCACATGCAGAGCTCACACGGCTGCAGCACATGAATCACAGAGCCTGGTGCTGTGCAGGGAGAGCATCCTCATCAAAACAGAGGGAGATTTTTTCTGAGAGTGCTCTGAGGGCTCTGCTTAGAAGAAATGCCAAAGAAATCTCTGTATTCTCCCAGGCAAAACGTGTGCCCAGCTGCTCTGAGCAAACCTCAGGCTTTGGAGGGTTGTACAGCCAGACCAGCCCAGAGCTGGGATAGTCCTGGGCAGCCAGAGTGGCTTAACAGGCTTAGAGCAGCATAGTTCTTATAAACAATCACATGAATTAGCACAAATCTCATTAGATCCGTGCTTCTCCTGGCCTCCTGTGTTCCTAATGCCCCTCATAGGGGTTCTGTGTGGGCGACAAGAGAAGAAATTCTTTCCAAGAAGGAAGAGCCATGGCATTTTGGGTTTGCTTTTCTCAGAACCATTTCCATTACAACTTAATGCACAGGAGAGCAGAAATCTAATAGGTAAAAAGCCATTCAAGGTCCTTGAGTATTTTAAACCTGATTTAAAGTTTTGGCTGGTCTGTAAGAGCAATAATAATTCAGCTGATGATGCCCAGGGGTGTCTCTCCTGTTGAGCAACAGGCCCAGGGTGATTTCTGTGCTCTGATGTGCCCCAGACAGCTCTGCTTTCCCTTGGCTCTTGTTTTTGGCTGGCTGGAGGCCTGGCACCGTGGGGAATGGGGCTGTCTGGGCACGGGTTTATGGCTTGTTCCATTAGGGGTGTGGTGGAAGAGGTGGTCAGTGAAAACACGGGAATAGTAGATTAAGCCTGGAATGCTTTGGGGAAGGGAATTATTTTTCTCCTGTTGGTGCTGTGCATGCCTGGTGAATGCTGCCCACTCCTGGGCAGTGCCACCCTCCAGTCTCCCATTTCTCCTCCCAAATCACTCCAAGAAGCAACACAAGAGTTTCCCTTATTCCAGACGCACAGCTGCTCCTGGGGTGAAGCACTTTGGCTGCTGCTTCAGGACCAGGCTTGGGCTCCTGGGAGTCGTGACAGGAAACAACAGGACCTTTAATGATGAAAAAAAAAATGTTTTTTACATCTCTGGTGAAAGTCTGCTGCTGCTTCACCTCTCGGTAGAGATGTGAGCAGCAAAGGACCGGGGCAGGCAGCAGAGCTTGAGAAAGCAGCTCCCGAGGGACTCGGTCTCTGGCGGAGCAGCCCGGGATAAGCGAGCATGAGAAAAGCAGGCTTAGCCCTCCAGTCACCCTTTAGATGCGTTTCCGGCTGCTTTTCATCTCACTCCGAGTTTAAAAGCCATCTTATTGCAGCCGCCAGCCTCGGCAGGGCTTCAAAGCGGGGCCGTCTGTGCCGGGTCCCCACGGGCTGGGACACGGGCACGGGCGGGGTCTGCCCTCCGGGCTGGGACTGGGACTGGGACTGGGACTGGGACTGGGGCTGGGACTGGGACTGGGACACGGGCACGGGCGGGATCTGCCCTCCGGACTGGGACTGGGATTGGGACTGGGACTGGGACTGGGACACGGGCACGGGCGGGATCTGCCCTCCGGGCTGGGACTGGGACTGGGACTGGGACTGGGACTGGGACACGGGCACGGGCGGGATCTGCCCTCCGGACTGGGACTGGGACTGGGACTGGGACTGGGACTGGGACTGGGACTGGGACTGGGACACGGGCACGGGCGGGATCTGTCCCCACGGCACTGCCAGCCCCGGGACACGGGCACGGGTGGCTCTGCCCTCCACCAGCCCCCTGCAGCGCGGGTCTGTCCCCTCCGTGTGTCCGTGCCGCTCTGGGAAGCCTGGAGGGACAGGGATGCTTGTGGGGGACATGGCACAGGGACTCTTTCTCCAGACCCTTTTAGTCCCGCTGCAGAGCTCAGCCTTGCAGTGGGATCACTGCTGAGCCAGGGATCAGTGACCTCTTGGAGTTCTGCATCCCCTTTTTACATTCCCACTTCCCTAAATTTCCTCTTCGTCCCTGCAGCAATCTGTGGAGTGACTGGTGACAACACTGTCACATACCCAGTGTTGGGGGGACACAAGGAGGTCCCATAGAGCCTGTTTGTGGGGTTTGGCATTTGGACCACCTGGAACACAGCAGTGTCCAGCAGAGCTGTGGCCGTGCTGCCATCAGGGTGGTGGCTGTGGCTGTCACAGCTCGGAGGATCCCATCACAGAGGGATCATTGCTTGGAGCACTGGGGTTTTCCTGCATCCAGGTGACAGCTGGGAATGGGATCTGCTCCTTCCTGGACCATGCACAAGTGATTTTACCCCATTGCTGCTCTGGGCAGAGCTGGAGGCAGCACCTGAATTTGGGTCCAGGACAGGCAGCAGAGAGCAGAGGTGTCAGCAACCCAGGATGAGCTGAAACCTCCCTGATGGAAATGTGTGTCCTTTTCTCTCCTTAGCTTTTATTTGTTTGTCAAGCCCCTGGATGTGATTCTCCATTTTTCTCCCCCTTTTTGCTTCAGCAGATCTGTCGTGAGAAGTGCACTCAGTGCTTGGTGACAAAACGCGATCCCGAGATGGAAAAAGCTCTTTTCAAGGAAAACATGACATTTCAATGGAAAAGTAACTTTGCATGCTGTTTCTAATTTTAAAGCCCTGCCTTGGAATGCTCCCATGGACTTTGAAATCAGAGCTGGCTCTTATGCTTTCCAGGTTTTATCCACCTTTCCCATATAATTTGAAATTGCTCCCTCTGTTAACGAGACAATATTAACTCTGCCTTGGTGGATTTTTGCATATACTGCTTCCAAAGCACAGTTTCCTTTATCCCATCCCTTTTTTCTGTGTTTTCTTTCCCCCAGCTCTAGACTATAAATACCTTTAGGCCAGACTGTGGGAACTGCACAAAGCCCTGTACCTGGCTGATGCCTCCTGAATGGAGGAATGAATGAATGTGATTCCCGGTATTGCTCTGGACTGAGATTAACTCTTAAAGCCACATGCTCCAAATTAATGCATCTGCTCATTCCTAAAGCATTTCATCTCCATTAAACCTGCTAGCATTAATTTCCCCTGTTAATCTGACCCGTGCCATGAGGGAGGAATGCTGGTGGGCTTTTCCCCCTCTATTCCCTGCAGTCCTGGTTTGTCCTTTGGAAGCAGAGGAGCAAACCCAGCCCTGAGCCAAGTGCTGCTGGAGCCAGCAGAGGGGAGGCGAGAGCAGAGATTCTGCCTTTCTCCACTTTGCAATTAATTTCAGGGGAAAGGAAAAATGGCTACTGGGTTATTTCTGGTAATTTCCCAAAATAAGAGCAGCGAGGTCGAGCTGATAACAGCAGTGGTGCTGATAGCAATCCATGCCATGGCAAAGCAGCAGGGGCAGATCAAGCTGAGGGGCAGGAAGAGGCTGGAGGGTTTTCCTCATTCTTTATCCCTGCTGAGAGCAGCATTTCCCCTGCATTTCTCCTGCAGCATCCCAGTGCAGCCCTAGAATCCTGCTGCCACTGCCTGCCACCCCCGAGCAGGCTGGATGCACTATCAAACCACTGCAGTGGTGGCCAAATTTCCCTGTGGGGTCTGAGAACACATCCTCCCATCCCCTGTGGCACCTGGCACCCCTCTCCTCTGTGTGTCACACACTTTCTGTGCCTCCCTGTCCCACACTCTGGGAGAGCAGGGAATATTTACACTGGAAGATGCTATCGTGGTGCAGCTCGAGCTGTCCCTGGAGGTGAAGCACAAACAGGTTCACTGCTAAGAGGTCACTCCTGTAACAGGTTTAAGTGGGTTTCACTGTAAAATGAATTTATTTCAACAAAACCTTTTTTGATAAATTAAACCAGCACCGCTCTGTGTATAATTTCTATAAACAATCTTCTCTAATGTTTACCTAACCTAGGCATGCAGAAACTCTTGCACGTTAAATATTAGATGAAAAGAGGCTATGAAACCTTTACATTACTTTTTTTTTTCCTAAACCAGAATACCATGGGAAAATACTTGAGCTGAGGTTTTTCTGGCTTCTCCAAGGGTGAACAGAGACAAACCCCTCTTGCTGCCATGGTTTTGTGTTGGTTTTTGTGTTTCCAGGGCTGTAGCTTGTGGTTCACTGGACTTACAAGGTGCCAGCACCCATCCCTCTGTGCATCTGGTGATATTTGCAGGGTCCTGGGTAGTTTGGCACTCCTTATTTGTGAATTTACCACACAGCATTCAATAATTCATTAATTAAATGCCTACAGCCCCACTGCAGGTGCTGGCTGGGAGGAGCTGAGGGCTGGTGGTGCCATGGAGCTCTGCTGGTTCAGGCTGTGCTGGGTCATTTGATGAGTGGTTTGGATGTTTTCCCTCCACCTCCCTGATTGCAGAGCACCCTGGAAAGATGGACTTGACCTCAGTGAGAACAAACTATCCAGCCCATAAAAGAGAGCTGAGGTGAGTGAGAGATCTGCCTGCAACAAGGCTAAAATTGGCCTGATGTGTGGGTTTGGGTGAGTTTGTGCTGCTCTGCTCCAGAAAGAAGGAAGGTGTCAGTGTGTTGGATCTGTTCCTGCACAAAGCCCCAGCCTGGACAAAGCATCATTTTTCCAGCTTTGAGGTCAGGTCACTCCATTGGCTCTACCCCTTTTTGAGCTGTACTGTTACAGGAAAAAATCTGAATTATAACAAAAGTCGTTTTTGCATCTGACTTTTCCCTAAGAATCACCAGCCCTGCTCCCAGATCCCACTGTTATATGACAATGGGGGGGATGTTCTTTGCAATTAAACACAGCTTAATTTCTGCTGGATAATTCAGTATTTAGAGATATCCTCACATGCACACCCTGCTCAGCTCTTCAGATCCTTGGATGGGACTTGGAGAAGCCTGGGATGGTGGAAAGAGATGATCTTTAAGGTCCCTTCCAACCCAAACCATTCTGGGATTTAATGAAAGGGATGACACAAAAGAGAGGAATGATGTCAAGTAGATTCCAGCTTATGGACTCATGTGCTGGGAGAGCCCCAGGATGAGATCTGGGCAGGCTCAAAGTGTCCTTTGTCACTGTCTTGAGTGCAAGTGCATAGAAACCCTTTCTGCTTGGGGCAGGGAGAACCTGCAATGAGCTCATGTGTTACTTGAGGGTTTTGGGGATACTGGGATTGCAGGATCTGTCTAAAATATGTGTTAAAAATCAGCTTATCTTCCAAATAAACCCTCAAAAATTCCAGTATCTCCAAGATGTGCTTGGAAGTGATTTATTCTTTTTGCTCTTGGTGTTTCCCTGATGCTTTTCTGCATTATTTTTAATGATACTGTGTTACCAGAGATCACTTTTGGTGGATAACACAGTATTTATGGAGAAACCAACAGCTAAATCTGGTTATCATTGACACTGCTTATAAAATACACATAGCAACCAAGATACTGACCATGGCAGTAAATTGAAAATATATTGAAAACATAAAGCATTCTTCCAATTTATTACCAATATAAAAAAAAATATTTGGGCAGATTTCCCCCACCTTTGATAAAAAGAAAGATATAGAAGCTGTTGTGAGGAAATTTGTGGTGGTGCTGGTGCAGAGGGTGGTGTGATGAGGAGGGTGAGAGGTGTGCTGGGTTTTGTGGGATTTCAGAAAGCAAACAGCCCACTCTGGACACACTATGGGGCACAGTTTCATTGCCAAAGGGTTTGTGGAGATGCTGCCTCGGGGTTTTTAAAACAGGTGATTTTCCCCTGCTGGCTGCAGCCCCTGGCTCTGGTTGGGGTCACCCCTCTGTTCCCACAGCACTGCACAATTTGGGCATGTTGTGGAAGGGTTAACCCTGGCAACTGCTGGGTAAGTGTAAAAATATTAATAAGGCTGCTGCAGGTCGCCCTAAAATGGGAATTTATGGTGGCAGTCAAAGCTAATGTTTGGGATCAATGCAACATCCCTTCTCTGAATGAAAAAATAAATTAAACAGACCGTCATACAGAGGGTATGTAACCAAATCAATCATGTTTATGGCATTTAATCAAAACTTGATTCAGTTAAATTTATTCCATATGATAGCCCTGTGCTTCACAGGATGCACACCTTGCTGGTGAGGCTCTGCCAGCCCTGTGCTGCACACAGAGTGGGACAAACCCTGTCCCAAACCCCAGGAGGAGCTGAGGGATGCAGCCCAGGCACCCTGGTTTATGTCATGCTGAAATCCCTCCCATGGAATCACCAGATCCACCTATCCCTTCAGGAAGGCTCCTGCCACCACCCCACAGGAGCAGGTCCTTGGTCCACAGCTCCCACCCTGGAAGGAAGATTTGATCCCACAGACCTTCCTCCTCCTCCTGGAAGTTGAATATTAGAATTCTTCCTAGCTGCACATGTAATTCACTACATTAATCTTCCCTCAAAATCTGCTCCTTCCACAAAGCCCCTCTGTATTGATCCAACAAAGACAATTATATATTATGGGAGGGAGGAAGAAAGAGCTGAAATATTTGAGATTGGCCCTTCTGGGGGATTTATTACGTGTCTGAACTATAGTGTCTGCCTATTTTTTATTCTAAGCCTCTATGACAGGGGTCATGTCTTCCTCCATACACTGTACAGTGCTGTGCACAGTGATGGGGCTCTATTAAATGCTCAGGATGATTAATCACAGCCTATAAACACACTTCTGGTGTGTTTGGGGGCATGCACACGTGTGTGCATCAGCAAACTGCAGCAACAGGTACTGCCTGTACCTGCCCAAAGCCCTGTAGGGTCCTGAGCAGCCTGGCCTGGCTGTGGGGTGTTCTTTGGGATGTGCAGGATGTTCATCTGGAGATCTTGCTGAGCTGGATTTGTTCTGGGTCTCTGCTTTTCCCAGCCCAGTTGGTTTCACTGATCTCCTGAGCAGGACATGTCCCAGAGGTGATGCACAGCAGGAGTCTGGGGGATTTTCTGGAGATTCCCTGCATGGGAGCCCATCACCCTGTGCCTCTGGGCGTGGAGATCCAGGCTGTAGGATGCAGGAGGGATGCAGGAGGAGATGCCCTTTAGGAGAGGGATTATATTCCCTCTCCATCCACACCCCAAAACCAGCAGGCAAAGCAGGCAAACTGAGAACCTGAGAATGAGAAAATAATGAATGAGCAGGGTGGATGTTTGTAAATGTGTGTGAGATTAATGAGCAAAGGCTTCTCCATAACACAGAAGGCATGAAATCAATCCCAAGCTCTGAGAATAATGAGGGAATCAATAGGATTACGGGGTTAAGGCTGGAGTAAACCTGAATGACAGCTGCAAAATAAATTTTATTTGGAGGACGTGGCTGGGGTTAAATGAAATGTAATAAATAATGTAAAGCATTTAAGGGGTGGGGAAATGGTCCAGAGATGTAAGGAAGAACAGAAGGCCCTACAGTCACTAAATCTGACAGTTTATACCCACAGCATGTTTTTACAGGGAGTGATGAGTGTGACACACACCCTGCAAGGGTCCAGGACAGGGACAGGAGCAGAGGGGTGGCAGTGGTGCCACCAGGACCTGGGGCTGCACCAAAGCAGGACAGGGCTGTGAAGGTGTGAGCTGCAGTCTGGGATGCATTCAGTGTTTACCTTGCATGAGCTGCAGGTTTGTGCATCCCTTTCCCCTGCATTACCCTCGATGTCTAACTGTAAAAAGCCAACACTGCCTCCATCCCATTTCCCACAGAGCTCCTGGAGCTGCTGCATAGCACAGTCTGCCCAAAGCAAGGCTCACACCCATGCTCAGATCCTCCTGTGGTCACTGCAGGAACAGGGACCTTTCTGGGTGCAAGAGCCTGAAGTTTTTCCACTTTTGTCCCCATAGTGGGGATGTCTCCTGCTGCTCTGTACTCCACAAGGCACATGATGTCCTGCTGACCTTGGTTTTGAGGATAAATCCCTGCAGGTGGATGCAGTGATTTCAGGTGATCTCCACTTTCTCCTGGTGATGCTTTGGAGCATGAAGTTTTGTGGAGCTGCTGCTCCCTGAGAGTTCGGACACTTCCAGTGCCTCAGTGAAAATTGAGCTGCTCTGAAAAACCGGGTGGGTGCCAAACCAGTGAGAAATTAAACTTTTCCAACATGATTAATTCCTGGTCCTGCCCCTCCCTGGTCTTTCTCAGGAAAGATTTGTGGTCAGTTCTCTAGAAGCAGAGCCCAGCCCAGAGAGGAGCCAGCTGCTTCTGTCCCCCAGGAAACACACATCCCACTGCAGGAGGAGCAGCCCCGAGTGGGGACGGGACAGCGGGGATTTTGCTCTTGAATCACCACATAAACAAACTTCTGCTTCTTTCTGGGGTTGATTCCCTCGGATGCTTTTCCAGCAGGTCACCCCGAGCCCCGGGCTGGTTCTCCCGGTGGGATCGTGCGTGTGCGGCTGAGCCCGGCTGATCCCGGCTGCTCCCTGCGTTTCTCCAGTCCTTAAGGGCATGACTAATAGAGCTGTCCTGCCTGCATAATGCACGCTGACAACTGCGAGCCTTAGGGGAGGCGAGCACAAAGGCAGGGAGGGCAGGGAAATCGCTTCCATTTGTCCCCTGGCCAGCGGATGGGTTTTCCCTGTGGAACATCCTTGTTCGGTGGGAGGCTGGGGAGCTGGACTTGCCTCCTGCCGCCCTTCCTGGAGCTCTGAGTGTCCATCTGCCCATCCCAGGGCAGCACAGGCTCAGTGTGCCTTGTGTAGGGGATGTCCCTGAGCATCCTGGCCCTGCTGTGTGTTCATGGCACCGCTGGTGCCACCAGCCCCAGCTGTTGGTACTCACCCCACTGCTGCTCAGGTGGGTCCCCACACATCCCTGTGTGTCCCCACCTGCCTTCCACATGAGACCTTTCCTCAGCAGGATGAAGAAAAATGCCTTTAAGTTGTCTTTAATAGCTCCTGTAAATCTTATTTTATGCTACAGCTAAAGACACGTTTATTATCGTCAGAAAGGAGGAAGAGCTGGTGAATCCCTGACTCGCCCCAAACCAGGTGACCTGGGAAGAACAGAGGGAGAAGATTGAGGGCCAGGTTATCATTCATCATTTGGGGACACAGCAATGACACCAGGTAACAACCTTGGGCTGCTGATGGGGTGCAGATCCCCATGCCTGGGATGGGCTCAGGGAATCCTGACTGCAGGAAATGTGGATCAGGCTCAGGAAACAGACTGGGGACACTCATATCCAAGAATCCAGGTGCTTGTTTTCCTCCAGCACCTTCCATGCCATAACAAACCATGCAGGCTATTTATTTATTTATTTATTGAATGTTTTATTTAATATTTTAAACCATTGCACAGGCAACCTCAATCCCAAATCCCAGCCCAGAGGTCAGTGAGAATTGGCCCTGCACCTGCAACCTGAAACCAGCTCTGCCTGGCTGGAGAGTCTCATGCTGAGCCACTAATGAAGGGTTCAGGGGGTTGTTTTTCTTTTCTATTTTATTTTGAGACGCTGTTTTGAAGTGCACGGCCAAGAGTGGGAATTTCACAGGGTAAACAGAAAAGCTGCTCTGAAGTTATTTATTGGTTCTGTTTTCCAGCACGTGGACTAGTATTGATTTATTTTGCAGTGTCTCCAGAGGCTTCTTCAAGGTTAAAATGTAGACATTGCATGTTAGGCTGGACTAAATACTGGCAGGAAAACACATTTGGCTCTTTTAATTGGAAAAACATACTCCTTTGGTCACCCTGAGGCCAAGGCTCTGCCATAGCAGCATGAGGAGGGCAGGGGAATGCAGACAAGTGCAAGATGCTCTGGTTCACACTTGCTTGGGGAATTCAGTGGGGGCACAAAGGTCCCCACAACCAGCTCTGGGGTCCCACCAGGCCCAGAAAGCAATTCCTCGAGGGAATGTGGGGGCCAGCAGCCATTCCAGGTGGAGAAACTGGGTATGAGCCTCCTGCTGACCAAAGTTACACTTTTTATAGGAGCCACCATGGCCAAGCTCAGTCCCAGCTTCAGTTTTGCCTCTGTGAGCAGCTCCCAAACAGCACCAGGGGCTCCCACAGCCCAGTGGGGACAATGCTGGTCCCCAGCAGGGACTCATCCCAAATGCAGATGCTCCACACCAAAAGTAGGAGAGACTGACACACCCAACTTCAGACCACTACACTGTTTTCTTTTTCTGTCCATACATTTACAACAATTATTCAGCTGGAATAGGGGATGGAAAAATAATTCTTCATCCCCAAGAAGTGCTTACATCCTCAGAGTGATTTCCAGTCTCTGTGTTGCTCGTGGCCCTTTCTTTGGCAGGTGATGGGGCTTGCCCCAGGCGGTGTCAGGGTGGCTGCTGCTGCCACAGGATCCCCTTCCCCGTCATTCCCGAGCCGGCAGCGACTGCGTGCAGCCAGGCTGGAGGTGGGGAGCTCTGCTGGGAAGGTACAAGCTGAGGTTTAGAAATCATGATGTGTGAATTGAAATGGGAAGCAACGGATCTCGGGAATCACCGCAACTGCTACAAGGTGTTCCTGAAGCTGTCAGCAAGCCATGGGTAAACACGGCGCTCCAGCCAGCCCCGCTCGGAAAAGAGGGAAGCTCGGGGGTCCCGCGGGGTGAACCCCAGAGGGGCACAGCGTGGGCAGGGCGGGAGAGGAGGAAAGGGGCTCGGGGTGTGCGGGAGGAAAGGGGCTCGGGGTGTGCGGGAGGAGGGAGCCGCTCTGGAGCGGAGCCCTGGCTGCGCCGCTCGCTCCTCGTAACTCATCGCGGAGACACCGCCGTGGGGAGCCCGGGCTGGGCCCGGCCAGCAATTTATGGCTCCGGGGGAAACGCGGCAGCCGGTCCGGGAGCAGAGCAGCGCGGCGAGGAGGGTGCCCAGCTCCTTTCGCTCACACCTTGACTGCGCTCCCTGTGCCTGCCATGGTCACCCCAGGGTACGGCAAAGATGAGGAGCCCACGTGAAAAACCTGCCCTGCTCATGGCACAGCTCCTGGCACAGCGGGGATGTCACCCCTGCCCATGGGGACACGGTCCGGGTGCCATCTAGGCGCGCAGTGTGAGCTGGCACAGAGGCCACGTGGAAGTGGCCACGGCCCCAGCACAGACATGTGGCCCTGATTGGAAAAAGCTGCGTGACCTGGGATGACACGGGCGAGGCAGCGCAGCCCCAGCAACGCCCCCGATGGGTCGGGAGAGCAGCATCGCCGCCCCCGGAGCGGGAGGAAGGGCCCCTGGCTGACAGAGACCGTGGGACAGGGTCTGAGGGGCTTCTCATGGCTCCTCACGGGCTTGGAGTGCAGCTCTGCTCAGTGCTCCCAGCCGTGTGCTTGCTCTGTGCTCCAAAACTGTAAATCGTGCCGTGCCTCAGTTTCCCCTCTGTGCCCTTGCCTCCCGCTGCGCAGAGAAATGTCCTCAGCTTTGGTAAATTCTGGGGTTAAGTTAAGTGAGAAAAGCAAAATTGGGAAATTATTTTTGCAAAACCTATGCCAAGGTCCATCAGCGCTTGGTGCAGCCATGCAGGGAGGAGTGCGGAGGGTCCCAATTTTGGGGCTGAGCCCCCTTGTCAAGGATGCTTGGTCCATGTTAGCCTGAGTCTTCCCACAGTGCCAGCCAGCACTCTCAGCCTTCCCCCTCACTCACAACTCAAAATAAATACAGAGAGTGAACATGACCTTGAGTGTATAGTCTAAAGCTTTTAAAACTCTCCTCTAATTCTTTTAACTTCCCGCACATCTATCCTCTGCACCAGCCTCCTCATTTCTCTTTCTCTACAGTAAACTTATACCCTTTCTAAAGTGCCCAGAGAAGACGCTGCAGATGAAATGTTGCTTTAGCTTAATTTCCTATTCCTAACATATGCTTTAATTAATGTCATTTGCTTTGATTTGCTGCCAGCATGCCAGTGCAGCACTTCCTTCGTTTTGCAACCTTAACCATAACCTTGTGGGAATGAGGATCAGGTGTTCCAGGCTGATTTCATCTGGTTCAGGGCATTTATCTCCAGCTCTGAGGCTTTTCTGCACTTTGTCGGTGGCACCACCACAGAGGCAAAACCACAGAGTTCTCCTTGGCTGGAGGTGCTGAGAATGTGTTGTACGTGAAGGATGCTGGTATGGAAGGCACTGACCAGCATTTCTTACCCATATTTTTTTACATTCTCTAGGTTCAACTCAAAACAGGAACATGGGAAAATAGGAGAGAGGGGATGGACCCAGCCCCAGCTCCTGATTTTTGTGCCAAGATCAGAGAGAACCATCCTGCTGCTGGCTCTGTGCCTGCTGTCCCCATAGTCCCTGAGGCTCCCTGGCCAGTGCTGGACCCCACTGGCCAAGGTGCTTCCTCAGGTCCATGTTTCCAATCCAGGCAAGCATTTTCCAGCCATTTACCAGCATGGAAATGGATGAATATCATGTAGCAGAGGTGGGGAATGACCTTGAGGATGTCCCAGAGCAGCCAGGCCAGCCCTGTGACCAGCTGGCAGACCTGCAGCAGCCTCATCACCTGGGGCATCCCTCTGTAGCTGTGGCTGTGCTGAAGTTCAGAGGTGCAAACCTCTGTGAGAGCATGTCCTGCTGTCCCCACTGCTCCTGCTTCTTCCCAGATTTCACCCTGTTGGTTTATGACAGGTGCAGACTGATGCTGAGGATCACAAAATCCCTTTTTCATCCCTCTCTGCTCCCAGTGCATGCTGAGACACTTGTGTCCTTCCTCCAGCAGGAGCTGCCTTGTCCTCTCTGCACCACCAGGTCAGTGCTCTGAGCTGTTGTGTGAGAAAAAAGTCCTAATTTGAGAGATTCTTCTCCTGATGGAGCCAGCTTGGTCCCTCACACAAGCAGAAAAGCAGCAGGAAGCTCCCCAGGACTTTCTGTAACTGCTTTGCTTGAGAGCAGCGCCTTGCACAGCGGAGCCTGGAGGAAATTTTAACAATTGTCTGTTCTGGCCCCAAATCACTGGCACTTGTATATAGCAGGCCTGAAATGGCCCCTTTCCCAGACAGCTCCTTAAGCAAGGTTTTCCTGTCTCTTTATTTAATGAATCTCAGCCATCCTTTCTCTCCTTGCTGGAGCCAGAGGCAGATGCTGCTCCAACATTTCATCCCTCCCCTCTCTCCAGTTTCCCTCCTTCTACCTGCAGCAAATTTGAGATCCCACAGCAATTGGTGTCCCAGGAGAAGAAAATTCCCAGCTTTGGGCTCTATCCCATTTGGCTATCATTTCCCTTCCTGTTTGCTTCTGTTGAGAACCTTCCCCAGGAATAGGAATGTGGGGTCTTTTTGCAGTTCTTGTCCCTTTACTGGGGGAGAGGGCAATGGTACCCCTGAGATTGAGCCCTGCTTTCAGGAGGGAGGAAAATCCCCAAAATGGAGAAGAGCATTTGTCCCAGGCCTGGCCCTGCCCCACTGCAGCCCAAGGAATGTGTTTCACGTCAGTGTCCAGGGAGTGGGATGAAGGAATGGGAGGGATGTGACTGAGCAGGGATCGAGCTGCCACATCCCAGAGGCTGGCTGGTGGTGTGTGCTGTCCTTGGAAGCAAAACCCTTCCCCAGGGTGGCCCCTTTCCCCCAAACTCCTGCTCCCCAGATCCCCACAGCTCCCTTGCTCTCTGCTCTCTTCTGCCTCTCACCTCGCCTTCCTCCAGCCCGTTGTGCCGCCTCCTCTCCAGCAGCTCCACATCCGGATGAGTGTTTGTGCTCTGCTCCAGCCTCTGCGCTGCTCCCTGCTCTCCTCTGCCCTTCAAAATCCTGGCTCTGAAAGCCTCACACCCCTAAACCTGCCCTGGGTGATTTAGCCAGGGTGGATCCCTGGGGGGGTGATGCACTGCTCTCGTAGGCATCTGGCAAGGGTTTAATCCTCAGGGCTCCTGTTTACTCCTGGCTTAGTGTTTTCTGTTCCCTCCCCATAGCTCCAGTGCTGAGCCCTGTTTTGACCCCTTGCCACACTGTGGGTCTGGCCCAGGATGAGGCAGAAAGAGGAAAGGTTCCCTCTGGGCAGCACCGTGGGGGACAGGGACTGGCCAAAGAGAGCAGCAGGCTCTGGTGGGTGTGAGGGCTTGCTGTGCTGCCTTGCTCAGGCTGTGGTCAGCTCTGATGTTTGAACAGGATTGTTTGGCCCCACTGGCCCTGGTTGCTCTGTCAGGGCATCACTCTGTGCCACACTGGGGACTTGGACCGTGTCTATGCCCAGCTCCAGGGCAGAGACAGAGCTGGCAGCTGGCTGCCTTCATTTCTCCCGCTGGGAATTTCTCACCCAGACCAGCATTTTCCTCTGTTTGCCCTGGAGGACAGTCATTTCCCATAGCAATAACCTCCTCATCATCCCCAGCACAAATTGAATAATCACTTTGGGCAGGACTCTCCCAGTCCCTCATCCCTGCAGGGTGACAGATGGATGATGCCAAGGACCCCGTGCAGAGCCACAGCACGTTCCCCTGCCAGGAGCTGGGCTTTGCAATACCTTAAGGCAGTTTCTGGTTTTGATTCAAGGCTTAAGACAAGCCTCTCCTCTTTTCTTCCTGCCTGGTGACAAGTGACTTGCCGTGCTTGGTGGGTTGATGTGCCTCTCATTTCTGCCCACAGCCCAGGTGTTTCTCTGGAACACCAGGAGGTTCTGCGTGTCCTCCACCAAGGTCCCTGCAGGACACTGAGCTGCCCTGGGGCTGCTGTCCCCTCTCCACGCCACATCTGGCTGCCACCCTGACCCACAGCACAGCCTGAGTCCCTTCTCTGCCAGGCTGTGCTCCAGACCTCGGTGGTGCCAGTGACCAGATGGTGTGACCAGAGCCCTGCTCTGGCAGACCCTGCTCCTGCTCAGATCCCACCCCACAGCAGAGTTTGGTGGGTGCAGGAAGCAGAGCTGGGGCTGCTGTGGCACTGGAAGCCGGGCTGCAGAGGGATCACCATGCTCTGAGCGCTGGGCTTTGTTCTCCTTTTATTTTTTAAACCATCATTCCCATTCCAGCTCCATCTGCCTGCTCCCATCCTCCAGCATGTTGTAGCTTTAGGGGCTCTTTTCATTAAAATAAAAAAAGTTATTGCAAAATAGATTGAGCTGTCTTTCTTTTTTTTTTTTTTTTTTTTTTTTTTTTTTTTAATGGTATGTATGTAAATCTTGAAGTTAAATCAGAGCTTTGGCTGGGAAATACCACTGGGGACTATCTCAGACTGATGCTCAACAGGGCAGTGATCTCTGGACTATTCATTCTTACAAAGACTTTGCCAAGCTCATAATAAAATCTCTTCCTTCAAAAAAAATGCAGTTAATTTGAAATGTTAGTTTTTTTAGATGCCACTTTAAAAAATAGTAAGTGAACATATTCAAAAATAAAAATCCAGAGCACTTGGACAAAATTAGGGTTAGTTTTAAAAATTAAACCAATTCCACAATTGTTAGCTTTTATTTCTAAAATACTTAATCTTAAAAAAAAAATGTCTACACACATGAATATTCGTTCATAGTTTAATTATTTCTGGATACAGGTTTAACATTGCCGGGCTGCATTTTGCATAGCTTTGTTTGAAATTACGAGGGGTGAATACACTTGGTACCCTGAGACAAAATTAACAAATATCCCCCCGCAAATATTTTAAAACAAATCGGAATATGGTTCTCCGTTTGATTTACCCGGTTCCAGCAGAGTTTGGTGCGAGATTAAGCAGCACATTCGTTTACAACGTTTTAAAACATTCGTTAAAATATTTACTTAGCAGTTTAAAACAAAGCCTTAGAGCCTACAAACGTGCCCAGGTCAGGGAAACACAAGTGGATAATTGGGCTGAACGATTTAGAAGCAGAGAATCACTTACATTTCAAATCGTGCATATTTCCAATACCCCCTTAGTGTATCTATTTTAGGCAGATCCTTGAGATTAAAGGGCTGCACGTCAGCCCGTATCTTACCCACGCTTCCTTGTCATCGTTTCTTTGCGATTAAATTTTGTGTTTTCCTTTCAGCCTAGAAGTGTTTGGTACCAGTCTCTTGGCAAAAGAGCCTGAGGAATGGAAGGGTAAAGAAATATGACCCAGCTGCTATGCACAATGAGGTTTGTAAGTCCTTGTATGGTATAAATAAGCATATTACACAGTTATTAGAAATTTGGCACTGTCGCTGTTTAGAAGCAAGACTCTGATGCTGTGTAATTCCTCCCGAGTCCAGGCATAACTCAGTATTAGCCTTCCATTCTTCCAGCCTTGTTGCTGGCCAAATTCGGCAACTTTTTCTCAGTCCTCATCCATTCAATCCCTTCTCAGCAGTGTAGACCGGTGAGTTTCCTCTCAAGTCAGTAAATCTGTGTCAGCCCACGCGGTGGAGGCTCGGTCCTGATTTTTCCCCCCTCGCTCGGGGCTCTGAGCCGCCGCTGTCGGGGCCGCGCGGTCCCGTCGGGTGCGGCCCCGGGCTTCGCTTCTCCCCTCGTCTCCGTCGTGGTTGGCAGCTTTTCTCGGGGGGGAAGAGAAGCAGGTTTTCTTTGGGGGAAGAAGAGCCACGGAAAGGCTGGAGCATCCCGCGGAACGGAACCCACCCGGGTTTCCCCGGCCCGCGGACTGAGAGTAACTTTGGAGAAAAGCGACAGCAAACTTTTATTAATGGCCGGTGTTTAGGGCCAAGGCATGAGAGAGCTCGGTGACAGTGATGAGTGGTGTGGAGCGCTGGTCCCTGAAAGCGGGGCTTATCCTCCCACTGCTCCCTTGGCTCGGCGTTGATGAGCCGTGAATAGGAGCCACCCTGCCGTCGGGGATCCGGCCGTTTATCTGCCGGGTGATGACAGTCGGGCCGGTTTCGCCTCGCCGTGAATTGTCGGAGCACTCGGGGAGCGCACGGTGCTGCCGCAGCCGGGGGCTCCGTCCGACGAGGGCGTTTCACCCCTCGGCTCGGGGGATGAGGAAATCTGGGCTCTCCCGGAGGAACCGAGCCCGGAGCCCGCTACGGGCAGGTGCTGCCCGGGCTCAGGGCACCTGGACTCAACCGGGGCCGCACGGCGGAAAATGGGCCCGACCCCACCGCTCCAGCATCCCCGTACGCACCGACGGGGAAGTCTGAGGCCGGAAGGAGGCCTGAGAGTCATTTGGTTTGCTTTGATTAAATCCTCCCCACCTGGGATTGCCCTCTCCGTCCTTTTTATTTTGTTCAAGTGGGAAAACCTGCATTTAACGTCGGGAAGCTCAGGCAGCGGCGGGCATTTCCCCTGTCCTTTCCGCGATTGCGGGAGGAAGGACAGAAGGGAGGCTCGCCCAGACAAAGCCGAGCCGCCGGTACCGGCTGCACTGTCACACCAAAACTCACCTTGCCGTGGAGCCCGGCCCCGGCAGCCGCCCCGGTCCCGCGGGCGGCACAGAGCGGGGCGAGCGGGGGGCGGGCGCGGTGCCCGCGGGGCGCGGGGCTGGGGCACGGGACGGGCGGGGAACGGAGAGGGACAGGTCAGCGGCTGAGCCGGGCCTCTCGCTGCCCTCGCCGGGACGGTTCCTCATCCCCAGCCCCTCCGCAGCCCCGCTCGGTCTGTGCGGGGACAGGACGGCCGCAGCTCCCTCTCGCCGCGGCCCGGTCTCACCTGCCCCATCCCGCTGACTCCAGCGGGATCCACTCGCCGCTCCCAAGCTCGCATCCCCCGGCCCGTTCAGGTCCATTTTTTCCCCTTTACTTTTTTCTCTTTCCTTTTTTTTTTTTTTTTTTTTTTTCGGTGGGAGTGGGGAAAAGGTTCATTACGAGGTTGACCCCACTTTACTTTTTATTCTGCTCCTGTTCCCAATTTCGGCACCACGTGACGGTGGGAGTGAGTTTGGGTTTAAATTCACTTTCAAGAAAACCCCGATAAGACCCCTGGCCCGCCGGCCCATGGCGGGGTCCCTGTGAGCCCGGCGCTGCGGGAGCGAGCGGCGCCTCGGCGCCCGCCCGGGACCCCGCCTCGGGTAAGGGCGCGGGAGGGATGAGCAGGGGCTTGGGGGGCTCAGTGCTGTCGCGATATAGCGCGGGGCACGGCAGCTCTGCTGTCGCGACAGGCGGACAGGGGGTAGCGCGCGGCCTGGGCGCGGTTGGGATGTGAGGGTCGGCCCAGCGCTGTGGGGCTCGGTGATCGCGACAACCGAGCTGAAGTGGCCCTTTGAGTCGCGACAGCACTCGGGAGCTATCCCGGGTGTGTTCTCCTCCCGATCTGGGGGTTTAGCGCGGCGGGGGCAGCCCCGAGCAGGCGGTGCGGGTGCCGCAGCGTGAGGGAGCTCCAGCCGAATGGTGTGAGGGGCTCTTCCCTTGCCCCGACGGCCTCGCCGTGGCTTTGTTGTGGCCGCCCAGCTCCTGCCTGCCTTGTGGAAAGGCTCGGGGCTCTGTGTCGCGACATGGAGAGGAAGGGAAGCCCTGTCCTCGTCCCCGGGCTCTCAGGGAGAGCCGCAACCGAAGGCAGGCCTCAGGCCGGCGGGCACGGACGCTTTGGTTGCGGGGCAGGGTCAGGGAACCCACGGGGGCTGTGGGCCCCTCCTGAGGCGGGACCCCTGCCCAGGCGCGATCCCGGCTCTTCCCCATCACCTCTCCCGGGCTGCCCCGGCTCCGGCCGCGGGGTCCCGCCGAACCGGCTGCCCTTCCAAGCGCGGCCTATGCCCCCCGCTGCAGCCTGGGCCTTGCCCGGCTCCCCGGCGGGCAGCGGGGAGCCCCAGGACCGTCGGGGCTGTGAGGGGGCGGTGGTGCCGAGGGTGTCCCCTCTCCCCGGGCTCCTCCCGGAGCACCGAGCGGCTCCGCTCGCCGCCAGGCCCGGCGCAGCGCCGAGGCAGGCCGGGGAAGGCCGCGGCCGGGTCCGGTGCGCGGGGGCCGGGCGGCCGCTGCCCCCGCCGGTGCCCCCCGGTGCGGACCGACGGGCGGGAGCGGGGCCGGGCCGGGCCGGGCCGGGCGGAGCGGGCCAGAGTCGGTGTAAGGGGATGTGATTGACAGCGGCAACGTCAGCAACAGGAGGGGAAGGAAAAGGGAGGGGGGGGGAGACAAAGAGGGAGGGAGTCGAAAGGCCCCAAACTGGATCTTTATGGAACATTTTCCGCCGAGATCAAGGGAAAGTGAATCCGCGCAGCGGGGGATGCTCTGCACGTCGCTGCCATCGGGGGCCGCGGAGCCGCTCCCGGCCTGAGCGCCCCGCGGATGCCCTTCATGCCGCAGCCGCCCCCAGGCCAAGCCCGGAGCCCCCCGCTGCGCCTGCTGCCCCTCGGCCGGCCGTGTGAGTTCCCGGGGTGCGGGGGGAAGGACGGGAGGGAGCGGGGGGTGCAAGGGTGCGGGGCTCCCTGTAGCCCAGCGAGCCCCGGCCTGGGGTGGAACACCGCCGCCAGCCTGCCCCGCTGCTCCCCGCCAGCCAACCTGCTCCGTGCCGGGAGCACCGGTGCCGGTCCTGGCCTGGAGCCTTGCCCTCGGGCTTCGCCCGGACACCTCCCACCTGTGCCCTCCCGGTCACCCGGCTCCGCTCTGCGGTTGGACGCCGGGAAACATCCGCGCCTCGGCCGGGCAGGGGTCGTCCCGTCCCGACACCCCGAGCCGGGCGGAGGGACCGGTGGAGCTCTCGGGGCATTGAGCCCCGTACCGTGCTCCCCGCTCGGTGCTCCCTGCCCCGGGCACTGCGGCTGGTCACTGGGGTATGTGTGTCTGCTCGCTCACAGCCGGGCTGGCTGTCCGGCTCCTCGGCGGGAGCTCTCCCTGCAATTCTGGTGCGGATGGAGCCGGGAGTCCCAGCCCCGCTCTCACCGGAGCTCTGCTGAGGCTGGAGTTTGGGGTGCCAGTCCCGCTCTCCCTGGAGCTCTGCTGGAGCTGCAGTTCGGGGTCCCAGCTCCTCTCTCCCCCTGCACAGCCGCTGTCCCGAGGAGCGGCTCGGCCTTGGAGGCTCAGACCGGAGAGCGGGGCGGCAGGTCCGCGACCAGCGCCGCTTTCGGTCCCCGGGACCCGCACCCCGCAAACTCCTCGGAGCTGCTCCCCCTCCGCGCCGCCTCTGCCCGTCCTTCTGTCTGTCCGTCTGTCCGTCTGTCCGTCTGTCCGTCCATCAAGCGGGGCGGGCGGCCGCGTCCCTCCGCGCTGTAAAAGTCGGCGTTGATGCGCGGCAGCCCCGGCGGAGCTGTCAGGCCTTATCTTTATTGGCTTTTCCCAGTCTCCGTCCAAGTTTAAGAGGGGCCCTTTTATCTCGGAGCCCAGCACTCCCCCTGTTTACACCGGCCGGCTCCGCCGCAGCGCTTCGTCGAGAAGCCCCCGACGGGACGGGGCAGAGAGACCGAGCGGGCCGGGCTCGGACGGGTACCGGAGGGGAGCTGGGGCTGGGGGACTGCGACCACATCAGACATGAGCTGTCCCGGCCTCAAGCGGGAGCGCAGCCACGCGTGGGCGGCTCCACCGCGGGGTCTGGCGGGTCTGGCCCGGTTCTGCCGGACACACCGGGGCCAGCGGTGTCACATCCCGGTGTCGCCGAGTGTCGCTTCCCGAGAAGCGACCACGGGCCGGGCCGGCAGGGCCTGATCTGGCAGGTGGCCGTGCCCGGGGCTGGGCGAGGAGCAGGGGTTGGATGCAGCCCCCAGTGCCGCGAGCTAACATTGCCCTTCTCTCCCCCAAGGAAATGCTCCAGGAGAAAAGCCTGTCTGAAACCGAGGAAGGGTTTCCAACAGCCCCCGCGCCCGGCCATGCGGACACCTCCGCCGGCTCCCCCGTGCTCGGCGTAGCCGGGGGGAGCAGCACGCCGCTCAGCAGCCCGCAGCTCCCCGACCCCGAGCAGGTACGCTCCGTCCGAGCCGCCACCAGCCCGGCCCGCCACCGCATCTCCCCGGCCGCCACACGGGGAGGAAATGCGTGGAAATCTCTTTTTTCTTCACTTCGCTTTAATTTTTTTATTGTTATAATTTTATTTTCCCGCTGTTGGTGCCTACGTTGGTAAAGGGCAAATCCGAGCATCGAAAGCCGCCGCTCCTCTCGGGGCTGCGGCCCGGCGGGGAATTCACTGGGGGTTTTCCATCCCTAAATAAATTGCGGCTTTTGTGCCTTTGCCCCGCGCCTCTGCGATGTCCCCAGCATCCTGCGGGACGCACAAAGAGCGGCCCTGGACGAGGATCCGTTATCCCCGCGGCTGCTCCTGGCCCCGGTTTTGGGAGGCTTAGGGCGCGTGTATCCCTACAGATTTTTTTTCCCCTAGGAAAAAGAAAATATTAAAGAAAAAAAATTCCATTTAGCCGCAGTGTCCTGCCTGGTTGTGAAAGTCTGCAATTAAAACCGGCCTCCGTTTGTTTCTCTTATTTTTGGCAAAGGGCAGCGGAATTTTTGAGACTCCATCCTCCTGCCGCACAGGCTGGTGGCTTCTCCCGGAGCCTCGGCTGCAGCGCGGGCCCTGAGTGTCCCCAACCCCAGCCCTACCACGGCCCTTCCCAGCCCTTCTCGCAGGTTTTCTCCATCGTTTCTTGCTATTCTCATTATTTTAATTTTTATTTTTTTTCAGACAATAGAAAATATTAAAGTCTATCTCCATGAGAAGGAGCTATGGAAGAAATTTCATGAAGCTGGTACGGAAATGATAATAACCAAAGCAGGCAGGTTAGTGAAAATTCCCTGTAAATATGTATTGCTTCTGATCGCTATGAAATGTCTTGTTTGCCAAGACTGGGTTTTGCAGAGTTGCCACAGTCAGTGGCATTTAAAAATTGTTATTGTGATTGCAGATTTTAGTAAGATAATTTTTTCAGTGTAAACTATTTGTGTGTTTGAGTGTGGCAGTCGGAATGTCGATGCAAGAAAATGTTGTGTAGTCATTTGGAACATTCAGTCCCGATTCTCTCTGGTAATGATTTTTTAAAAATTATTTTTTAATTAGGAAATTATGATAATAGTGGAGTTGTTTTTTGGTTTTTTTTTTTTTTTCCCCACAAAGCAAACCCCCTTCCTTTTTCTGTACCCTGCACTAAGACCTGTGCTGGGATACTCTGCACCAAAGTTTTAGAGGTACGAACTTTCTTTTAATCTCAAAACTGAAAGAGAAACGGGTGCTACTTCTGGATTTAAAAAAAAAAAAAAAAAAAAAAAAAAAAAAGTTTTCCCTTGGAAACAAATAGATGTTTTTATCAAATCAGAGTCCCCTCAGTGTGCACATCCAGGGAGGGAGACCAGAGCCTCACAGAGGCTTCAGTTGCCCAGAGAACTCAGCCCTGCATCTGCTCAGGGCTCCTGTTCTGCCCGGGCTGCTCTGGTGGGAGATGGCAAAATTAATGCCAGAAAATTAAGAATCAGAATTAAACCTCAGACCATCACTGGCTGGCGAATCAGATAATTCCCAAGAAATTTAGCAGGGTGTCACTGTGGGCACCAAAGTATCTGCCCTTGGCTTCTGCGGCAGCGGGCTCACCTCGCTGCTGCTGGGAAAGAAAACTTGAGGAATTAACATTTAACTCCAGCCCAGCTGAGTGGTTCTGCCGTGCCCTGTGACCGCTTGTTTTACACCGTGCTAGCGAGCTGTGCAGCCAGACACTCAAATAACGGGCAGAAAACAGAGGGAAAAACCCACAAATAATATCCATTTTTATTTCTCTGTGGTCTCCGAGCCTTTACGAAGAGCAGCCGGGGATGCTTATGGAGTGTGTGTGTGACTTTTCTCCCGTTTGCTGCTCACACTGTGAGACTCAGAACTCAACCCTCGGCACTGGGTTTTTGGAATTGGTGAGCGCTTTCCTTCTGCTTTCCTCTGTCCCGGCAGTGCTGCTCGGTGTAGGAAATTGGACTCCAATAAGCAAGATATTCCCATTATTCCCCCTGGAGAGGGGTTGTATGTCCCGGGAATCTTCCATTTATTTGCTATGTGGCTGTTTATGGAGTGATGGTGCAGCTAACTGTCCTTTTCACACCTTATTTTGGTGTATAAAAATCTCAGGGCTCGTTCTGCAGCGTCTGCTGATGGGAAGAGCCGGGTTCATTTGGATGGGTCTGCTCCCTAAGCTAGCTCAGATCGGGGGATCAAAACCTCAGATATTTTACCCTTAATTTATAGTATCTGAGTGTGTCTGTGAGGAGATGTGTAATATCTGTACCGAATTCTGGACCCTAAGCATCCCAACCGTGCATGTTATCTCTCTGTAACTCCTAACTGGCTTGTTTAAACAGCTCCATATGGACGGGGCTCAGTTCCACATTCCTTGCCCGGTGGAGCTGGCAGTGCACCTTTCAGGAGGTGGGATGGGGGGTAGACCACAAGATGTACAAGAATTTGTGTATTTTAAGCTACCCGAACCAAATTCTCCATTCGCAAAATTCAGTGCAGCTCCACCGAGCTAAAATAATTTAAATTTTTTTTAAGAAACAGTTTTGAATTAAAAAATATAATTAAAGAAGTGGCTGAAATGCTGACGAATAACACGGAACAAAAGAACCTTTTTTAATTTTTTTTTTTTCCCACTGGGTTCAGCTGCAAAAATACAGGACGAGGGCTTTTTTAATTGGTGTTTTAGCAGCGAGGCACGGCCTCGGAGCCCCCGCCGGTGCCAGGACCCGGCTCGGTCCCCCCGGCTCGGGCTGGGCTCTGCCGCGGCACCGACAACTAAAATACACCAAATAATTAACATGAAAACGGGCGAAAAATCAAACAACTTAAATGCCGTGGTGCCTCGAGTGTGGGTTCGGAGCGGTGCCACGCGTGGCCGTGCTGAGGGCAGGGCAGCCCCACGAGCTGCAATCTGCTGCTAATCCCCATGCAAAGGACAAAATGAAAATTATTACTTCATGCAGATTTTATTTTACCCAAGCTATTTAAATAGAGAGTCGCAATAATAAACCTCCTCTTGAGCCAATTAAAAAAACGATGGTTAATGGAGATTTGTGTGCACTTGCATTTAGCATTGGGGGGGTGTGGAAAGAGGGAAAGCGACTAATTGCAGGCACTAATCAGGACTCTAATCCCCCTCCCAGCAGGCACAGAGATGCCCCTGAATGCCGTTAGTTGAAATCACTTAAATGTAGGTCTGTCTGACCTCAAGGGGCACAAACGAAAAGAAATGGGAGCCTGATTTTTAAATTTCAAACAACAACAACAGAAAAAAAGGAGTAACTTTAATGACAAGTTCACTCAATGGAGAGGAAATGTAAAGCTCAGCGGAAGCGTTAATTCCATGGCAATGGTGTAAAATAGCTTTTTTTGTATAAACAAGGCAAATATTGATAACTTAGTTGGGGGAGAAAGGGGGAGTCATTTGTTTCGTTCTTTGTAGAGCTCCACAGAACGAGCCAACTATAAATTATCGAGAATTTAGGGCTGAGAATTACTTTAGGGGATTATTACTCCCTCTTAGGACTGATCTGTAGGAGATATTAGGAGAACACAGCAAGCTCAGCATTGAAATAGAAATCATGTTGTTGCCAAGAAAATTTGATTTATAAAGTGGAAACATCTTTAAAATGCACTCGCTATCTTTTTAATGTCCGACTGCTTCATTGTGGGAGGGGGAAAAAAGAGATTATTTTATATTAAAAGGATCATCAAAAGATAAGTTTATATTAGCAAAGTTCCCTGAACTTTGGAGAAAAGCGCTCGGATCCCGCAGGATGGGCGCCGGCTCCATCACTCAGAGCCTTCCTCTCCTTCCTCCTCTTTGAGGTTTGCTCTCATTACGGATTTCTCCTCGGGAGGATTATCTGGTGATGGTTTTAAAAGGCTGAATGGCTGCGCTGCAGAGATTTCCCCGTCCCCGGCGCTGCCCGGAGCGCTGGGTACCCTCGCAAGCGGAGGGGAACGGGAGGAAAAGCGGCCCCGGGTGATCCTTCGGGCAGTGCCCACCCCGAGGGGCGTTTGGCAGGGCGGGTTTTTCGGGGGGCAGAGGGGATCCCGTTGTTTGAGCAGCCCCTCTCTGCGGAGCCCGGGCGGGGCGGCTGCTCCTCATCCCCGTTCCCCTCCCAACATCCCGGTCCCCATCCCTGCTCACAGCGCGGCTGGCGCGATTTCCAGGGATGGGGGGAAAGAACCAGCGCCCACAGGCAGCTTTGAGTGCCTGTTTTTGGAAAGAATTGTCCACAAGCCCTCCCGTGTGTGTGTGTGTGTGTGTGTGTGTGTGTGTGTGTGTTGAAACAAAAATCCCTCCAAAACCAAACCAACCAACAAAAAAAATCCCTCACCCCCCCCAAAAAAAAATTTAACCAAAAAAATGCCCTAAAAACCTCCACCATCGAACAGTTCCAGTTGGTGAGATCCAATTAAATCCAATTAATCAAATCAATCTAGGCGCTAATAAAGGCACAGGGTGTATTAGGGGATGCAGATGCAGCTGCACATCTGGATTCCTCCCCTCTGGCCGCCCTGCTGTGGGGGCATCGCCCTGTGGTAGCAGGGTGCACACCTTTCCTGAGGGATTTTAGGAATCCCACACTTGCGAAATTGTACGAGGAGTGGGGAAAGCAGAAAGCAAATGAGGGACTTCGTTATAAATCTGGCTTTCCCAATTTCATCCTCTCGCTTTTATGTGCTATTATTTAACTGAACAATTGTAAATTTATTTGGGTTTTTTTTCTTTTTGTAGCTCGTGGCAAACCATTCTTTGTGAAATCTCATCTTTCAGACTTTATTTCTGCTTGAAGTTAATCTTTTCTTCTGCAGCCTTCCTGGCTCAGGATTTCTTCTTTCTGTTAGATTATTTATTTAGTTGTTCTCTAGGTTTTTCCCAAAGTGCCAGTCTTTGCAGCATATAAATTTCTATCCAGGTATTGCCAAGGACAAACAATTTGATAAAGCTTTTGTTTCATCAGTAAAAAATGCCAGTTCACATTTTTGTGAACAGTTCCTGAAGAGAAAATAATGTGTCATTTCTCTGTGGTAGCAGAACTGTCCCTGAGACACAACAGGAGACTCAAGATACTGAATTTGAATTTTGGCTGGAGTGCAGGATGTGCACAGGTACAAAGCCGGCTTTGGTTTCTATGGTAGCAGGTTTTAAGAAGCATATATAGCAAAATGCTGCAGAGGAAAAAAATATAATCAATAAAGCATCTTGTACGTGCTGAAAAGACCCAAATCCCCTTTAGATGTGTTCAAGTTTTATTTTAAAAGTGGCTTATTTCAGTTTAAAAAAAAAAATCTGTTCTGAATCAACTTTAGTAAACCAAAATAAAACTAGTTTTTAGGACATCAAGGTCTGAAGAAGTATAAATGCTTTGGCTAAGCTGGTGCAGCTTTCCTGTGTGAATAATCCTTTAAAAGTTAAATTTTCCATGGCTCTGTAGGGCATATGGATGCCCAGTTCTCATTACAATTAAAGGGAAATATTTGTCCAGAATCTTTTGAGGCAGTTACAAGAATTTCTGCTGATGGTTTTTGATCCAAAAGCAAACCTTAATATCCGAGATCAACGAAGGAATGTGAGCCGTCAATTTAAAACATAGAAATAAAATAGATATTTGAGGAATGTTTGATCTGCTTGCTCCTAAATTTGGGGTCCTGGAATTATCCTGTTCAGGCAAACTCCTGCTTTTGGAGAAAAAGCAGGAGTGAGCTCCAATGGCTCTTGGCTGTGCTGCTCAAGTTGTCGACAGCTTTGGCAAGGGAGGCAGAGCTTGTGCACACCGAGGAGGGCAGGGATGGCAGTTTGGTTTTTAATACACTTCTCTCTTCAAGCAGCCACCCCTGCTTTTTGAAGACATGTGATGCTCACAGTTAAAGGTGTTCCCTTTCTTGTCCTTGTGCTGGAGCACTGTCAGGGTGAGGGGAGGTTTTGGTCAAGCCCAGATCAGCTGGGGAAGGTCCCAACAATTGCTGGGACTCTGCTGCTGCCTCAAAGGCACCTGGACATTGGGGCTGTGGCTCCAGCAGTGCCGAGGTTGCACTGCTGCTGGAGCTGGGCTGGAGAGGGAGCAAACCTACCCTGAGATGCTGTAGGTGACCACACTCTAGCCCAGGCACCTTTGTGCTGTGTCACTGGTCACTGCTGGCACCACCTCTCCCATCCTCCTGCACGTTGGGACCTTCTCTGCTCAACTTCAGCTGCAGCAAAATGAAAGCCCAGGGAAGCAGCCCATGGCCAGGAGCCTGCCCGTGCCTCAAGTCACCATGGGGCAAAGAAAGGAAATGTTTCTGGACCATGAAAGCAGCCATCCAGCAAACCAAGTTCTCAAGTATGTGAGAAACAATGTTTTATTTAAAAATTAGATGTGCTAGCCAGAAGGAAAAAATACAACCTCGCCATTCCAAAATATGAAAATCCCTTAACTGTCTGACCTTCTCATCACTAGGTCATGGTCCTGCCACCAGATAAATCTCTCCTATCTGCCCATAGACTGAGAGTTCAATGTTGCTTGTGTTAGTGACAGTGAATTTGGGGCTGAAAAATGAACTACTGATGAGAACTCCTGTTGAACCTGTATTGTTTGTTATTCTGAGGCAAGGATCTGGCATGGGCTAATCCAGCACTTCAAAGTTAACTGCTCTTACTTTGTATACAGAGCGTCATAACGGAGTGGCGTGGGTGATAAGAGAAATAAGGGACTGAGGGTTAGGATACACTGGGAAAATGGGACCCTGTTGAAAAACTCTTTGATCTCTTTAAAGTATTTTCTGAAAGCAAGAATCTATCAAAAAGGAAATGCCATTTAAAAGGCTAAAAGAAACAGCTGACATCCCCAAATTTGTTTTAATCTGCCCTGGTGAATATTATTTTTAAAGATGCGTTAAGTCAGTGGAAGAAATACTTGTCAAAAGAAGGGAAATCAGAAAAAAATGAGGAAAGGTCATCAGAATGGAGACACAGTTCTTGAAGCATTTGCACACCATCCTTTTTCCTTCTAACAATGGAAACAAGAAGCATCCTCAAGCAGCCATGGCCAATTCTCTGGAAGAATTTGGGGCCACATCAGTCGTTATCAGGGGTGCAGGTGTGTCACCTGCCCTGGTGTTCTGAAACCATCCCTGGAGGGATCTCAGCACGCCCAGCAGGTTCTGAGGAGGTGGTTGCTCAGCCAAGACATGGCTTGTTGGCCAAGATATTGAGTGAACAGCTGTTTTCTGATCCTTTCACAACCTGATCTGCCACAGGCAGCACCTTCCCAGGCAGCACAGCACAGGAGCTTCCAAAAATCCAGTCACTGCTTTACTTGACCATCCTAAAAGCAAGAATTGTAAGATTCTCTGTCTGTCTTTGGAAATCCTTGTCTTGCTGTCTTAAAAAATAGAATTTCAGCTGCTGAGCTGCTGAAGTGCTTTCTGCCCCCTTGAAAGGACAGAAGGAAGCACTCAGCAGGTCTGAAGGACCAGCCACACCTCAGGGACGTGCAGTGATCACCAATCCACATAAATCCATGGGCTTCAGAGAGCACTGACAGCCTTTGGTGAGGGCATGGCTGGAGTTGCTCAGTCCTGGTTCCATGCAGTTTTCTCTATGGAAATGCTGTTTGAATTCCCTGCTTACCCTGTGCTGGTCAGAGAACATCCCTTCCCAGCTAATGCATGTCAGGAATGGTGATGGCATCTAATTGAAGGTCAGATTAAATCCTGGTGAGCAGGAGGGTAGTGAGGGTTTGTTGCTGGTGTGCAGTGTGGCACAGCACTGCTCAAATGAGTATTTGAGCTACTCAATTAGCTTTGATTCTCTCCACTTTTCTTGCTTTTTTTTCTACCCAAAAAATAAGATTTTGCTGGACACAGGAGTTTGCAGCCACCCATCTCTGCAGGATCAACCAGACCTGCTCATCTGGGGATTAAAACACACATGAGATGCCCACAGAGACCAAGCCTGGAGAGCCTGAAAGGCTGGGAACTGCTGCCCCAAAGGAAAGCAAAGCTTTCCTCTTATCTCTCACTTCCAAATCCAACCAGCCAATTACACATCAATTAAACTTTGTTTGAACATAATAGAAGCTTTGGCTCCATGTCAGCAACTGCTCCACGGTTAAGGGGATTGGATAGTAATAGTATAAATAAATAAACAAGAGATGCTTATTCTAACAGTTCATTTTAAAACAATTTGTGAATATCATGTAGAGATAAAAATGTGCCTAGCATAAACTTAGCTAAGCAGTGACTGCTTCATTATCAGAACAAATAATTCACTAGCACATCATCTTTGAAGCTTGGGAGGCCTGTGGAATTGTGCTGCTTGTTTATTTTCCTGGCTTTTACTGGTTTTGCTACATTTCATCTGCAGGGAAGGGTTTAGCTGGCCCTGTGGCAATGTGGTGCCAAGCTCTGGTGATGCCAATCCTGCTCCCACTGCCCATGGTCCCCAGAGCCAGGCACAGCCCCTCTGCCCTTCCCAGGGCATCACCCAGGATTTTAATGGGATTTTAATGCCATATAGGGTGTCCTGCTCACCGTAGCCTTTTCCCCATGATTGCTTTCTTTGAGCATGCCTTTCTTTTGGGAACATAAAAACAGATTTAAGTTTTGCCCTGTGAGGGGCAGTGAGAGCTGCTGCCATGGCACAGCAGCATTTTATTCCTGCCAGTGCAGGGGTGGGACAGGAATGTGCCTGTCAGAGCCACTAAACCCAGCAGAGAGCTCTGAGGAACACACAAGACCCTCAGGATAGGGCTGAGGAGCCTGGATGGTTCCTTCTGCTCTGCCTGGAGCTGGAGACAGGAAGAAATGGGTTTGAATGTGCCTGAAACTGGAGTGCTGTCAATTCTGCAGAAGAGGCTGTTGGGGCTGGTGCTTGGCTGCTTGTGCCAAGCCCCTTGTGCATCACACGGGTGCTCCCAGGGCTCCTGGCCGGTCACTGGGTGGGCAGGGGAGCTGTGGGGCTGCTGGTGGCTGGTGACCCCTGCTCCTGAGTGGCCCTGCTGCCTCCACCTAAGGTGTGCTGCTGGGCTGGACACACACCTGCTGTGGCTTTCAAAAAAAAGAGTGTCAATTGGAAGGAAATTGGTCCAGTGCTGGATATCCCCACCCCAGGGATGGCGTTGTCATTGGCACATTCAGGACATTTGCTGCAGCTCATGGACACTGTGTCCAAACAGGTTTTGGGTCTGAACGAAAGATGATGAGGCCAGGAATTGCTGCAATGAATCTCCTGAGTATTGGTAGCTCAAACTTCACAGCAGAGCTGGGTGTTGCTGTGCTGCGCTTGTGCCCATCACTGAACATCCCTGACTGCCCCGTTTGCCCAGGCAGAGCTGCAGCTGCCCTTGGCACAGCAGGTGCCCTGAGGATCAGATGTCCCCCGCTTGCACACGCTCCCCAGGAAGCCCCGAATTCCCAGTTTTTGTCCCCAGCTCAGCAATGCTCTCCCCAGCTTTGGAGCCGTGCGGGAAGGAGGGTGGATGAAACAAGGATCTACCCTGCTCTTGCTTCAGACCTCCCACCAAAGCCAAGCTGAGCTTTCCCAGAGCTTGGCAAGACTCTGGCAAGTTTTATTGCAGCACTGGGTGATTTTTGTGCCTCTGCCGGTCCCCGAGCAATGGATGATGAAGCAACCTATTGTCCAGGAGCTGGCGGGAGCGGAGCATCCCCGGCGGAGCCGCCCATCCTCCCGGAGCTCTGCCGTGCCTGAGCCCGCAGCTCCTGTGCCTGGCAGCAGCTCCGCTGACCTGTAGTAAATTTGGGCAAGCAGGCAGGTTTTTGGCCCCTTCCCAGGGCTGACAGGAGTTCTAAAGAGCCACTGTAGGCATAGCTTCGCTCCCAAGCAGGGCTGGTGCAGCTCCACCGTGGTTTTCTGCTGCCTTCTTTCAAACGGGATATTTAATAAGGAGCAGGACATGATGTTAGGTACTGTCTCTTGCTGGTTTGTTTTTTTTTTTTCCTTTTTAATTCAATCTCTATGACTGCATTTCCTTGGCCCCAGCTCTTGGGTTTGTCATGCCTTCCCACCAGAAATGCACAACCCATGTTTGTATCATATTGCAAAGAGATATTTACTAAACGAGCCTCTGCCAAGGGGTTGAGAAATATGTTTTCATTAAGAAAATTAAACTGACAAGTCCCTGGACAGCACATTAGTCGCATATTTTTTCTTTAAGGCCAAAATGCAGCAGCTAATAATAATGATGAAATGTCCATGCACAGCCAAATTACTAAAATTTACCCAGTGTTTTCCTGGAAAAGAATGCAGAGAGTTGGCAAACTTGGTTGTAGCTGGGTCTGTGGACTGCTGAGCACAATGCTACCACTGCAAGATAGTGAGTGGTTTGCAAGTTAAGCAACACCTTCAATCAGATGTGAGTCCCCATTTGTTATCCTTAAAGAATTTCAGCTGTATATATTATAGTAGTACTTTGGCTCTTTGTATTTATTTTAGAGGGCTATACTAAAGAACATTATAAACTCAGGCATGTCCATGCTATATGAACTCCATATGCTGAAGCTTAATTTTAAATGCTATTAAAAAAGCACTTAACATTTACAATATATCAGTTCAGCTACTTTAGCAGCTTGGATGTTCTACAGTAAATGAAATGATTTAGGGAAAAATAAATTCAGAAGCTCAATGTTATAAAAATTCCCAATGCAGGTATGATAAACTGTTGAATTGTGTCCATCTCATTTCTGGTTTTTAATAATTTTCACATCTTTTTATTCCCTTTTTTTTGTTTCATTTTTAAATGCCATTTAAAGGCCTAATTTAAAGGAAAAAAAAAATCTTGGCATTCAGATTGGATTCCTTATACAATTTTTTTCAATGTGTGAATTGGGCTGTGTATTCACAAATTGAAATGTCCTACTGTATTTACCCAGGTGCTTACCTGTAGGAGGACAAGGTTAAGAGGAGTGCAGAGTTTATGAATGAAAATCAAAGAGGGACATTGGTAAACCACCCCTTTTTAGTCCAGGCTAATTACATGGTAAACATCTGGAATTTATGCAGGGTGGTTAAAAGAGTCAATTGAAACGATTTTGAACAGGGCCCATTTTGTTGCCTTCTCCCCAAGCAGCAACAAAATGGTGCTGCAGACCTGGACCAGCTCAGGAAAAGAGGGATAAAGTGGGGGACAAAGTGGCCTTGATGTCTGATGGAGAAATGACATCAGGATTTGGGCCCATCTTAATTCATGTCATCAAAGGAGTGCAGGATGTGGCAATTCTCATCTCCATCCCTTGTGCTGGCAGGAGGGAGAACTTTGTGTCCTGGCTGCAGGGCTGTGCTGAGCCAGTTTGCTCTATTGACTTGGGTGTTTTTACTGGATGAGGAGGAGGTGGGGAAGATGGAGCCAAGAAAACAGTTACTCTGAGGATGTGAAGTGCCTAATCCTGCAAATCCTGGTTGCTGACACGGCCTCCAGGGATTGGGAAGCCCATGGCAGTGTCAGAATCCATTAGGGCCCTCTCCTTTGGATTGCAAGGCCAGGCTGGGATGGAATCTACTGTTTTCACAGCCACAGAGCTTTAGGAAAAGGTGTTATTTAATGTCACAAGGACCCTTTAGGTCTGTGAGATGTGTAAATGTTCTCTAGTCATGCACTGTATTATGGGATGCTCTGGTCTGGTTGCTGAAGGGTGTGGGACAGGCACATTTTGGTGGGGAGCTCTGCCATGCTCCAGGCTCCAGTAAGGTTTAATGGCTATGCTGTGAAATTGGGAAATCTGGGAAGGCCAGAGGAGCACCACCACAGGGTTTAACCCTTTGTTTCCCCAGGCTTTGCTGGCCCTCAGTTCTCAGTTTTGTTGGAGGGAGCACAGGGGTAGTGGTAGGATCTGGTGGATATTGGGATTGTGTGAATGACAAAATTTGTGCTTGGTTTTCTCTGAAATGTAGGCAGGTCTCCTGACCTTTCAAACACTTCCACAGCAGCAAAAATCTGCAATTTTGATGCTGCCATAAGCCAGATAGAGCCTCCTGTAGAAGTGAGAGGTCCTTGTCTAAGTCTCCCACAAACAGGGATGTGTTGATCTCCTCTGCACCCTCCTTTTCCTGGCACTGGCCCATAGCCCCCATCCCTATACCCTTACCCAAATTTGTGCCCACTTTTGCATTGGCACACACTCTGGTTAAAGAGAGAGTTCAATTCAGGTATGAACAAAACCCAACAATATCCTTACAGGAATCCCTCTGATGGTGGATCTGCTTTTGGGGCTGCTGCTCCAAGTTCCCATCAGTTCCTTTGCTTCCACCCCTCACTAACTGGAAACTCTCTGCTTTCCCCAAGGAGGATGTTCCCCAGTTACAAGGTCAAAGTGACTGGCATGAACCCCAAGACCAAGTACATTCTACTGATCGACATCGTCCCGGCCGACGACCACCGCTACAAATTCTGTGACAACAAATGGTGAGACAACACTTCTGTTTGCCTGGTTTTCCAGGAGAAAATTGCAACTGGATCAACCATTTGTTGTGCAAACTTAGAAACCAACAGAAACACCTTCCCATGGGAGGGATGCCAACATCCCAGAGCTCTCTTTGGTAGAGCAATGATGGACAAAGAGCCAGGGTTGGAAGTTTAAACCAGACCAATAGAAATGAAATATTATTAACAGGCTGGGTGGTTAACTGCTGGAAAAAAGTGCTGCTGGGGGTGGTTATTTGTCCATCCCCGAAGTGTTCTAGGCTGGGGAGTTTTTTTGGAGAAAATGCTTTAGGCCAAGCAAAGGTTATCTGGCCATGTGCAACGTAGGAAGGTAAAGCCACAGCCTGCCTTGTACCAGAGACTGGACAGGATGATCTAATGGTCCAATTTGGCCCTCAAAATTAGGTCTCTACGTGACTCAAGAAAAGTTTTAAATTCCTTCCTTCTATAGTAATATTTTGCTTTTAGGAAAGCAGCTATAAAGTGAAATGTGGGGTGGTTTGCTCAGAGCCCTGATTCTCTTCTGTTCTTCCCTTCCCAGCAAAGTTACTCACCCAAGAGGCAGCTGGGATTTTTGCTCTGTGACAAAGGAAACGTGTTGTTTTCTCTTTTGATTTCCCCCCCTAAAATGCCTGGCAGCCTCCCTCACTGCCACTATTTGCTGTGGTTTCCCCAAACCCTTCCTCTGGCTGCTGCCTGGTGAAAAGCAATGGAAAATTTCACAGGGAACGAGCCCGGTGACATCCCAGAAAGCAATAATTATTTACTTGTACATTAAGGCTGCTCCAGATTTTTTTTTTTAAATCCCTTTTCCATGTGCTTTTGTCCTGGAATGCCGCTGGGTATGAGGAGTGGACTGAGGGTCTCTGCACTATGGTGGCCACTTTGTGTGTTTCAGACATTAAACACGAGATGATGGATAGTTGTTAACTCTGTTTAATTTAGTTTTTGCCAGCCCTAGAGCTGTTTCCCCTTTTCCTTTTATTGCTGCTGGAAAGTTTCTGTTGTTTTTGGTAATATTGCTTTTATTGGGGTTTTATAAGAGGAGAACAATGTGGAGTAATGAGGGCGTTGCCATGAACTGATGTCTCATGGCTGGGCCTTGTGTCCCTGAGAGCTGCTGCTGGTGTGGGGCAAGGGGAGCTGCAGAAGGGTCCTGGGAGCAGCTCCAGAGTGGGAAACAGCCCCTTCCCACTGGGCCAGGCTGTGGCAGCCCTGCCTGGCAGTGCAGGGTGCAGCCATACCAGCTCTGCTCCTGCCCACAGGTACTTTCTCCTGTGCAGAAGAGTCTTTGAAGACTTCCAAAAACCCAGACCAAGTTTATCTCCTTGAAAAATGTTCCCACAATTTCCATGTGCCCCAAAGAAATCCCATGTGGGAGCAGGCATAGGGTGACTCTGCCAGCCTGGGATGCTGGAACAAGGATCCCAAAAACCATGACCAGCAGGAGCCTCCCTGAGTTCCCACATCCTGTGCATCCCCCCAGGGCTGGCAGGAGATGATTCCAAGGACAAAAAGCTTTTCTCCATCCAGGCTGTGGCAGAGTGATGCCATCTGTCCCTCTGTTCTCAGGATGGTGGCTGGGAAGGCTGAGCCAGCCATGCCGGGCCGGCTGTACGTGCACCCCGACTCCCCAGCCACAGGAGCCCACTGGATGAGGCAGCTGGTGTCCTTCCAGAAGCTCAAACTCACCAACAACCACCTGGATCCCTTTGGACACGTAAGAGAGACATTCTGCAAGGGGTTTGGGTGGAGGTGGGCTCATAATGCTGAGCTTGTCTGGGATGTCGCAGTTAATAATAGTTGATTTAATAATAAGGAACAACATTATTTTGTGCTGGGTGGGAGAGTGTTTAATGCAAAGGGAGGGGTCTGTGTGCTTCCCCTGCTCTTGGAAATGCAGCCATGACTGGCTCAGTTGTGTCCTGTTGGATGCCACTGAGTTTTTCTTTCATGCCCAGGAACTTTCCAGGCTGCACTGTGGGATTTTCAGCCCAGCACGTGGCACATGCAGCTCACTGAAGCAGGTTGCATAAACTTCTGATTTTCGAAGCTGGCTTTGGCAGCCCTAAAAAAGATGAAGCATTTTATTTGGAAAATCTTGATTCATGTGTATTGGGAATCCAGAGGTGGGGAGCCCACAGTTATTTTCCCCAGTGTATTTAATAACTCAGACCAAGGGCCCTTACAGCCTGCCAGGAGAGTCAGTGCTCAGGTACTGTATAGAAAAACACAGACCTGTCTGGTTTGCACCATTTGAGCTGAAAGTCATGTAAAAATAAACCATCCTTGGTGGGAGGAAGAGAAGAGAGAGTTTAAAATCCTCATAGGTTTAGTGCCATCAGCTCCTCCTTGTACCACAGGTAAGAGAATCTAATTAGTGTCATCCCATGTGGGTTTTAACCTGATGGTGTTTTAAGCAGCAGCAGTTTGGAGGGCAAGGGAGGCTGTGAGGAGGGTGCAGAGTGGGAAGGGGTGTATCTGTCTGACTTAAAATGATTGTGCATGGAGCCTCTAAAGAGCAGCTTTCCCCTTGGAGTCAATGTCCCAATGCTCCCACAGCTGTCCAAAAAGTGCAATTCTGGCACAGCTAAATCAGCTGGAGCTTTAGGGGGTTGACTTCAGAGGCAGAAGGACCCCACCAGCTTAAAATGCTCCTAAAAATCCACAATTTTTGCCAGTATTTGTAATTTTTTTAGTGGATTTTGAGCCTCCAAAAGCTGGGCCCTGGCAGGGACTCGGTGATAACCCAGCCCCGTGCTGGGCCCTGACCCCCTCCCCACCCTACTGACCCCACTGAGACATGTGTGAGCTTCAAAGGCTCCCAGGCACTGGTTAATGCTGCTGGTATTAATCACAGCCCATCTCTGCTCCCCCTCAGGGGGGAAACACCACAGAAATGAAATTAAACAACTGCACCAGGGCTCACTCAGCAGGAGGGTCACAAAGCCACCCCTGCCACTGTTCCACAGCCATCCCAACCTCTGGCTCTGCACGTGGCAGTTTTTCACTCTGTGTTTTTCTCTTGGTTAACTCTGCAGTTTAATATATGACTGTTTATGCTGTAAAATGTAAACCATAAAACATGCAGGATGTGCAATGTGGCTGTAAAACAAACAGGATGTGCCGTGTTGCTTTTGCAACTTTAAACGTTTGCTTTTCCTGACTTTGTCATTTTTTAACTGGGATTTTAGCACTGCATTTTAACAGGGAAGATTTGAGCCCCCTCCTCCTCTCCAATGAACAGCCTGCTTGTGTTCCCACAAGGTTTCCCCAGTGAGGCAGTGGGGACTCTGGTTTGGGTTTTGGGGTAATCTCCACCATGCCATGGCTCCAGGTGAGCCCTGCTCACTGTCCTTGGGCCCAGCCCAGCACCTTCCCTCTCACACTAATGGGAAAATACCTGAAACAATTTATGTTAAATGCCTGGTTTGCTGCTCACTTCAGGCACTGACAACCTGCCTGGCTAAATGGGATTGAACCTGTCCTCAGGCAACTGCTCATTAGGCTTCTTAATGAATCATGTTCTTCAGAGGTGTGGTGCTCCACCTTTTGTGGTGCACAGGGAGGAGAGCTGGGCTCTGCACAGGGCAGGGGAAGGCTCAGAGCAGTTCTGCTGCTGCAGGGCCTGTCCCACGAAGGCATTACATTAGGAATAATAACAGATTCTCATTTCTAGGAATTTGTTCCCAGTGACTGCAAACACTTTCTTAAAGCTCCCTAAGAAAACAAGTCAGAAAAGCCACAGGGTTTGTTTGCCTTCCTGTGTGCCAGCAGAGCCTGCCTGAGCTTCCTTTTGTCTTTGATTTCCTCCAAACCTCAAAACCACGTGGAGTGAGGATTTCTGCAGCCTTGGCTGGGGCATTTTTGGCTGTGTGAGCAGCTGCCCAGCCAGGGCTGTGCTGGGTCACCCACCCTGGCACCCTTGGCCACTGCAGTGTCCCCATCCCTACACGGGGTGCAGCTCCTCTGAGCCAGCCCTTGGGATCTCACTTGAAAGACAGGCAGCAGGAATTTCACATTATTCCATCAATATTATTACTATTGTTATTTATTATTCCATCAATACATGAATCCATTTATCCATCCATGCCCTGACTCTATGCAATGTAATTGCTTAATATCAGGGATGAGCAGCCCCATGAGGATTATAAGAAATGGAGGCACATTGGAGACTTAAAATAAGTAAGATAAACATCTTAATTAATGAACTGTGGAGTCAAAGTCTTTGCTGCAATCCATGGAATTAGACTGGAGATGATTTTCCATGCTGGGGATGTGGGAAAGCCTCACTGTCTGACACCCCCAGCCTCACAAACCTCACTCCTGCTTGCCCTGGCCCTTTATCTGTTGTGGTAAATTATTAGTTACACTCAGAGGCACGGGAGGCATTTGTCAATGCAGGCAAGTAAAACTGAGCAGGTTTTATATCAGAACTAATTCAGAGCTCTGTAATCTCCAAGCCCTGTGGCTGAGCAGGTTTTGTGGCAGGTAAGGCTGTGCCCAGCTCACACAGCACAGCCTGAAAACGTGGGCTGTATATTTTGCTCCAGGGGGATTTTTCATCCATGAAAGGTTTCTTTCACACCAGGCTTAACAACTGAGGAACGTTCATGTTGGAAATGGATTAAGAAATCAGCAGCCACTGTAATGTTTAGCTACAGTGAGGTCTATCTGATCCCAAAGAAAGCACTGTAAGCCACCTATGCTTAGAGGGAAATCTGAATTTATGTATTTTCAAAGCATTACATGCAGAGATAATCAACCTGATAGAGCCTCTGATTTACATGGGACTGGTGAGTGATTATGAGCACGAGGGATTCTGGCAGGGCTGGTGCTTTGTGCCAGGGGAGTAACGGGGCATTTGCAGAGGTGAAAATCATCTTGTAAGTGCCAGCAAGGCTGGCACATCCCTTACCCATTCCTGGGAAATACCTAGCAGTGTTTTCCAGGGGAAAAATTGGAATGACTCCATCACTCTAGGTTATTTTGTGCTGATCTCAGCTGCAGAGGATGCACAAAAAATCCCCTCTCTGCTGGAAAGAGGAACATAACACCTGTATTTCTTCAGAAAGCTGATTCAGGGCAATATGGGAAAATAGCAAGTGTGTGTCTGCAGAGTGATAAATCCTTTTGGGAACTGGGGCTGTGGGGAGGACATGGGGACCCCAACTGGCCACGAGTGGTGGCTCCAGATGTGCTGGCAGCCCAGGATCCTTCTGAGGACTGAAAAATGGGATTTGCAGCACCCAGAGGAGTTAGTTAGTGATGAGCTGGGTGCCAGCTGCAGAAAACATTCCAGCCTTAGCCCAGGCCTCTCTTCCCTGGTTTCAGGGAAGGTTTTAGGCAGGCTGGGAGCACTCAGAGTCACTCCAGTCACTGGCTGGAAAATGGGAGAGGGGCAAGAGCATCCCAGGAGGGGTTTGTGCTGTTGTGCTGCTCTTGTCAGTGACTCCACTGAAATTAAAGCTCTCTGCCAGAGGATTCAGCTCCTGCAGCCAGGAAAGGGCAAGAGCATCCCATCAGCATTCTTGAGAGGTTCTGACTGGGACCAGATGGATTGGAAATTAAATAAATGGGAAAATAAAGAATATATAAATAGATTCTGGAATATATAAAGGTATTCCTCCAGGGAAACAAAAAATAAACAAAGGAGGCAAGTAATAAATGGAGATTAGAAGTGGAGGTTGTGACAAATAAAAGCAGATATTTCATTTAATCTCCCCCAACACAGCATTGCTGAGCTTGGTTGTGTTACAAACTCTGTAGCTGGGCTGCTGGTGGAGCCTTTTAATTGCCATAATGATTTTATCTGCTTTTAAAATAAATCTTTTATTTTAGTTTCTGGGATGGAACCAAGTGAGGTTTAAAGCTGCAGGATATTATAGATGGCCTGTCACTCATGACAGCATTTGAAGTGATATTCCTGTTTTCCTTGACCCAAATCCTCTGTTTACTGGCTTTGCTCATTAATGCTGATGAGTTTGTTATTTCTCTTCAGATTTAATATTTGCACACTTGGTTTTATTTGATTATCACTGAAAGCCTTAATTTTTCCCCTAGTCCTGGGGTTTCCTTTTCATTTTTCTATTAATTAAATCAGCCTTTTTCTGCCTGTGCCCGTCAGACGCACTCAGGCACTTTTAATTAGCTCCACGTCCTACTAATCTTGCAAAACCCTAATTTTGATTCATAATTTTTTTTTTATTTGTTTGCTTTATGACTTGTGGCCAAGCAGTTTCCTCTCGGGTGCTGGTGGGAGGTTTATGTGCTGCCTTGGAAGCAGCTTCGCCACCCCGGAGGGAGGGAGGAGCCACAGCAGCTCCCGGGGGAAATCCTGCCTGGGGGAAAAAGAATCAGCCCCAGCCCTCTTGGCCCTGCTCAGAGCGATTTTCTGCTAAAAAATTCCTGTATTTATAGATTTTTATATAGCATTTGTATAGCATTTGCTTATATATATATATATATTTATATGAATTTTTAAAATAATATATATGATTTCTTATATGTATAAGGAATACATGAAATATTTGTATTTTTATATATTTATATTTATAATTATATTTATTTCTTTTCTTTTATTTTTATATATATTTTATATATATTTTAGATTTATACTATAGAATCATTTATTTATTTATTTATTTATAGACTCTCTACCAGTACTAAACCACCTTTTTTTCCCCAGTCCATTTAAACCTTGGAAAAACCCTTTTGTCCACCCCTAAATTTGCAAGGAATTTTTTCAGAGCATCACTAAGCCTTCTGCTGAAAGAATATCCATGAAAAGATTATTTTTTTTTTATTTTCCTTTTTTTTTTTATACCCATTCATTTTAAGAAATCAGAGCAATAATGGTGCTCAAATAAATTACAAACTGAAGTTTTACATTGTTTGCTGAAAAAAAAAAAAGGAGCAGAGCTGTGTGCCACTGGGAATGGTGTGTGTTCCACAGGGAGGGATGGACCCAGAGTTTCCATTTAAATATTGGAGAAGGGGCCAGTGGGGCTGGTGGTTGAAAAGAAGATTTACTTCTGCCTGTTAAACCTTTTTTTTTTTTTTTGTTACACCACTGGTTTATGGGAGTGAAATGCAGCAGATTTTGGTGCAGTTTCACTGGAATCACATCCTGAGCTGGTTGTTTGGAGGAGCCAGGCTGGAGAAGAGGTCACTGCTCAGGGCCAGGAGGGGACAGCGAGGGGGTGACACACAGGGTGTCCAGGATGTCACAATGTCCCACCTGGGAATCCCCAAACCCCCCTTCCAGGGTGGGGGATCAGCCCCAGGCTGTGCCTGATAAATTCCAGCTGATGGGAGACGAAAAAGAACCGAGGGAGAAAAACCCCAGAAATCCCAGATTTGGCCACCTCAGACTATTTGAGTTCATGTTGAACCTTTTCCCAGGATTTTCCAGCTTTGCTTTCACTTCCCTCTGTGCTGATGCCAGCACAAACCTGTGGATCCAGGAGCCTCCTCTGCACCCTGCAGGAACCTGGAACAGCCCAGGCTGTCCCTGCCTGGGGACACAGAGGAGAATCCTTCCCTGGGGAGGGAAAACCCACAGGATGAGATTCTGGGCATTTCAGAGCTCATGTTTTAGCTGCTGGACAGGCTGTGGGATGGAATGTTTGATTTGGTTGAACTGGGAGATCTTAGGGGTCTTTGCCACTGTCAGTGGTGTCCCTGGAAATCCCAGGGTGTGTGCAGAGAGAAGAGGGAACTGTGATCCCAAATCCCCTGGATGTATCCTGGGTCAGCTCCAAACCCTTCAGTCTGGGATGGTTTGCACCACCAAATGCTCTAAATATTCATTGAGGTGGTTCTGCAGACCCCTCTTGATGGAAACACCATTTTTTTCATGAAAAAACTGGATTGTCAGGTTTTTGTTCTGGGCTGTCGTGCTCCAGCTCTGAGTCCCAATGTGGGACCAGGGCCAGCCTCAGCTCAAAGGCTTTTTCACTTTGAAAGAATAGAGGGAAGGAAGAAAGAAGCAGAAAATATATTAAAATGCAAGATTTTATATAAGTTATGTGATCCCCTGGGAGCAACCATAAAATTATGTGGCTTTTTCGTAGCCATTTACTATTCAATATAAAAAGGGGAGTTGCCATAGCAACCACTGCATCATCTGACATCTGATACCTTGGTGAAACAGGGAGCTCTTAAATCAACTCCCCAAATTTCATATGAAAGTAAATACATTTTACTGGTGATTTCAAGGCGAGTTTGCCTTGTGACAAGGAATGTGGCACCATTTCCTCAGCTCAGCTCGTGGCCTTTGGGCCCCATCCTGCAAACTCAGGCCCTGGAGCCCACATTACTCAGCAGAGGGAGAGATTGGAAGTTAGAGGAGTTTGTTTTCTTAAGTCAAATTAAACCAAAGGAGCAAATGACACCATTTTTTTAAACATTTCTTACTGACTGGGGAATGCCAAAAAAATGAAGAAGTGGAGTTCTGTAACAGCTGAAGTTCCAGCTGCAAGTGTGTGAGCAGCACAAAGGGGGGTGAAAATCAAAATACAAATTAAAAGGGTGTTTGTGTAAGCTCACACTGAGCTCTGGGGTTGTGATTTCAGTCTGCTCTGCATGTGTGACACTGAGGGCAGCAGGGACATCACCCTGGGGATGCTCTGGCTCCTCTGCCAGCACCAAGGCAGTTCCAGGGGCAGGGGGAGCAGCCAAGAGGTGCAAAAAATGTCCCAAAATATCCAGGAGCTCTTAGGGTCTCATCTGTTGCAGCCCAGGAGGGTCCCCCCACCACTGGGTCCCTGCCAACCTATCCCAAACTACTACATTTTGTACAAAAACAATTAAAAATGTGTGTGACAGTGTCTGACACTGAATTAATCTCCCCATGAAAAAGGTAAGTGCAGGAAAACACAAAGTTATTGTTTTAGCATCACCTTTGAGGGCTCCTACATCACAGCTCAGGGCTCTGTCCCACCAATTAAAATACTTCTCATTTTTGACACAATTCTTGAAGTTAATCTTTCCACTGATGTTCGTCACTGGAGTGGAATTTACATTTGTTTTGTGTATTTTTAGCTTTCCAAAGCTGCCTTGAAAACTATTTAGCCTGAATTGTTGGCATTTCCCTTTGCACAGACTCAGTGTTTGTGGCTAAAGGTTGGTTTTGAGGTGGTTTGTAAGGATTTTGCATGCACAGGGATTACACCAGGCACAAGTAAGGAGGGTTTGTGTGCAGACACAGCCTCTGTGCAGTTCTTGCTCTTAAATTCTGGTTTTATGCAGAGAGTGGTTGCTGACCCCCAAAAAGATGTGGGAAATCCCCTGTGCAGCTGCTGGGGAGACACAAATTCAAATTCCAACAGGAATTACACTGAGACAGGTGGGCAAATATTCACTTTTTGTGCAAGGGACAGAAATGCCCAAACTTGTAAATGCAGTGGCAAAATTAGGCCATTTAGAGTTTTTTTCATGATGAACCTCCAGGCAGATCTGCAGCCACAACTGAAACATTGAGCATCTGTCAGAAATTCTTTCCCAAGTTCTTCTATCAGACTCCAAAAAGTTCATTTGCTCATTTTGGAAATTGTTTGGACTCCTTGACTTTGAAGATGTTATTAAAAATACATTTATCTTTTTAAAGGGGTCATTATAGCCCAGTGGACCCTGCTTTGGAGGGGGAACACAGGGTGTACCAAAACTTGAGCTCTCATTTTCCTTTGGAAATCTCAGTTTAAAGTTTTCTTCATCCTGAAGCTGAATTGCTCTGAGGAAGTCACTCATCCTGGGCAGTGTGGGACAGAGTGAGGAGAGATTTTGCTCCAGACAGTCATTATTTATCTGCATGGCTCAACTCTTAATTACTGAAAATTGAAATGTCCCTTTTTTAATGCAAGTCCCATCCCTCGAGTGTTACTTTGTTTTATGAGTGGCTGATACATGAAAGCAGAGAAAAGGCTCCAGCCCAAAACCTGAGCTGACCCTCTCAGATCTACACCCTGCACATCAACAGCCACAAAGTGCTTCAGAGCCTTGATGCAAAGCTGATAAAATGCCAAAAATTCCTCATTCTCTCTCTTGGGGAGCAGGGAGGGTTGTCTGGAAAACGTCAACAGTAAAAATTGCATTTAAGTGGTGCATAATGCAGCAGCTACTGTGGGCAGGGGGTTTGGAGCTCCATGCACTGCCTCCCATCCCAGCTGGAGCACCTGGAGCTGCTGCTCTGAGCTCTCCTGGACATGGCAGGCATGGAGAAAAAAGGGTTTCTGAACCACAGAGCAACCACAGAGCAAAACCCACACAGCTCCTCAGTAATTCTTATCCAAAACTGGCTAAAACCATCATTAGTGTGAATAATTAGTGTTGCTGCTGTGCTGCAGAGTGCACATCCATCCATCCTCCATGTCTCCATCCCTTTTTCATCCACCACTCCTTTATTCACCACAGTGGAGGTCCCCACCCATCTCAGTGTCCCCTCCTTGTCCCTTTGCCTGTCTCTGCCCCTGCCCTGGGCTTTGGGCACCCCAGCCTGGCTGCCCCTCTGCCCCAGGAGCCCATTTGGGAGCAGAAGGAGGAGACTGGAAAGGATAATGCTGAGAAAACAAGGCAGCAATATTTCTTCTTTGCCCAGTGAAAGGCATAAAGGCTTTTCTTAAAACCATCCCACTTCTTAAAAGAAATTCCATTTCTCGAATCCATTTTCTTCTGCAGTGTCTGGGCACATCCCTGCTTTGTGGAATCTCAGTGCTGGGATGGGATGAGCCTGGGCAGCCTCTCTCAGCCCAAAAAGCTCCACCAAAAAAACCCTTTATTGGAGCCAGGCTGTGATCCCTGCTGGACTCAGCCCTTCCCACCCAGCACCCTCCATAAAAACCCCTTGGCTGGTGCTGGTCCTGCCTTTCACTGGCCAGAACTCGAGGAGGGGAGAGGTGCCCAGACCAGCCACCCACACTCAGCCACTCCACAAACAGCAGGAAAAACCAATCTACTGCTTTGTAGTTAAATTTTTTTTTTTTTTTTTTTTTTTTTTTTTACCAGAAAATAAAAGAAAAATAGCTTTTTAGCTTTTTTTCCCCTGTGGTTTCTGTGTTGTTTTTTTCTTTTTTTCCTCTGCTAAACTTTTCAGCTCAGTAAAGTATTTATTAGGAATCTTTACAGAGCAGGCTGCTGGTGAATTATATATTGTACAGCTTCAGCGTGAGCTGGAGGGAAAAAAAAGTTATGACATTTTTTCCACCCAGACTGCTCCTGTCCAATAGCAATAGGAAAATAAGGGTTTACCAGGAAAGCTTTAAGTTCAGCTCTGCTTGCCAGAGCTGCAGAACCTTTTGTGCCTTGGTTGATGTGCATTTCTACAATGTAAATTTTCCTTCTAACAGCAAGCGAAGCTAAAGCTGAGCTGTGCCGGGCTTTGTGTCCTGCTGCAGTGCCCAACAGCCACGGCTTGTGTCTTTTCTTTCCAGAATGGATTCCTCACTCCAGCATGCACTGTTTTTCAGATCATCCTTAACTCAATGCACAAGTACCAGCCCCGCCTGCACATCGTGAAGGCGGATGAGAACAACGCCTTCGGCTCCAAGAACACGGCTTTCTGCACCCACGTCTTCCCCGAGACCTCCTTCATCTCTGTCACCTCCTACCAGAACCACAAGGTAGGCAGCTTTGGGGGCTGCAAATGCTTTGTTTCTAGCCAGGAACTTTGTGAGAGGATCTTCCTGTTCTGCTGGTTTCAAGGACAAGTTTCCATCCTGGCTTTAAGCACGAGGGATTGGGCAGGATGCAGCTCTGGAGGAGCAGGGATGTTGCTGGTAACAATATTTTGGCAAAGCCTGGGCTCCCCTGACTCTGTGTGCTCATAGAGCTGAGATGTCATTCAAACAGCAAAACACATCTAATAATGAGCAGTAAAGCTTGCTCATAAATCTGCAGTGGACAGTAATTATAGAATGTGTGTTTAGTGAGACAGATGAGGAATGTAACCATAAAAAGGGAGCTCAGAGCTGCCTCTGTGGTTTGCACGTGGAGGCAGGAGGGGGCTGGGGGGAGGTTTTGGGGGTGTGAAGCACAAAGGGCTCAGTTCTGTGCCCTGGGTGGGTGTCAGGGGCACCTGTGTGCCCTGGGGCTGGTTTGTGGTTTGAGGGTGCTGTTCCCTGTGCTGTGGGCAGAGTTCTGTCTGAGGGCTGGATCCCAGCAGGACTGACAGTGAATTGTCACCTCCCTGTGTCACCTCAGCAGGGCAGGGACAGGGCAGGATGACAGCAGGGGATGGAAAGGCTTCAGATTCCATCCTGTTACTGCTCTGCCTTTGCACAAGCTCCTGCTCCCAGGCATTTTCCTAATGGCAAAGTCCAATTGCTGTATGAGCAATAATTAATAATTTAATTGGAATTAAGATTGATAACTAAAGGTGCAGAGTGAGGTAGCACTGCCAGACCCTCCTGTCACCCTGAGTGTGAAATCTGCCATGTGTAACTGCACCAGTTCCTTTCCTACACATTCACAGGAAAATCCTGCAGGAACAGGAACAAGTGTGAAATTCTTCCTCCCCAATAACCTGACCAGAGCTTTTCCTCCCAAGCAGGATGCCTGTGTGCCCTTTGATGCTTGAAGCACAGAGTCCTTGCAGAAATGTTGCAATTAGTGAGCCAGTTAAGAGACTCAGAGCAGAAACAGGGATGTGGTATGGTCAGGCAGGGAGGGGGAAAAGTGCCCATTAGGACACTGGAGGTAGAAAAGTTGTAGCTGTTGATGTAAAATGACCAATTGCCCAAACATGGTTAACCAGAAAGACTCAAAAGAGCTTATATTTCATACATATTTAAAATGTCTGCTGTCAATGGTGCCTTTCATCCCTAAAGTTCCCAAAGTGCTCCATAAACTCCACACTTGCACTGTCACTGCTGTCCAGCCCTGCTGGGGGTGCTTTGTGGCTGGGGGCAGCACAGGGAGGACCTGACAGATTTGGGGAAAATGTCCCAGATGAGCCCAAATTCTTATTGAAGATCCTGTGAGGAGCCTCTGTGGTGCTGCCCAGTCCTGCCCTGAGCAGGGGACACAGGGACCTGCAGCAGGTGACAGCAGGCAGAAGGTCTCACCATAACCTCAGTGTGCTCTCAGGAAAATCTCAACCTCAGAGGAATACCTGAATGGTTTTATTTATTCTCTTAAGCATCAACAATTAAAAACCAAGTCTGGGTTTCTTTTAGAAGAAACAAACTGCTGAACTATTTTTAGCTCAGAAATCTCCTGCTAGCAAGAAGTGTGGTTGTAAATAATTGTATTCCTTAAGAAAAAAAAGAGGAAGTTGAGGGTAGAGGTTAGCCCTGAGCACAGGTCAGTGAGGAAGGTGTGTGCTCACCCCAAATCCCCCCCTGGGCTGGAGGAATCCAGGGGAAGGTGACAAGGAGGGACTGAACCCTGATCCTGCCCACGTCAGAGGAAAACCACGATCACTAAATAACAGAATGAAATTAAGATGTACAAACCTGCTGTCAGGCTGTGGGTTTGGAAGGGTCCAATGCTTCTTGTGGTTCATCAGCTGCTTGAGCTTCCCTGGAAGAGCTGGAGCCCTGGAGGCTGCTTAAATTCACATGTCACCACCTTCTCCTGCAGCACTGATAGTGGCCAGCTGTGTTCTCAGGAGTTTTTTTGCTAAGGGATATTTTTCAACATTGCTAAAAGTGAAGTTGTCAGTAACAGCAACCATCCCAAAGCAGAACTGGCTGCTCTCCTCAGCAGTAAATTGGGATGCAGGGAGAGGGGCTGTGCAGGGATAAAGCACTGATTGAGCTGAGATGCTTCTCACAGAGCTAAAATGACTGAATGGTGGCCATAAAGGTGTATTAAATGTTATGGGAATTAAGGAGAGCCACACCATGACATGCAGGGCTCTAGCATGGAACCACAGGGAGCCTTTTAAATCAGACAAATAAATTCTCCCCATCAGGATTCCAGAAAAAGAACACAGGGCCTAGAATAAGACCCAGACTCTGCATTTCAGGACTGGGCCCCTCCAGACCCACCAGCTCAGCCCTGCTGCTGCTGCACTTTTGGTCTGGTTTGCTTTCAAACACTTTATTCTTGGTTTTATTCTTTTAAAGATAACCCAGCTGAAAATTGAAAACAATCCATTTGCCAAGGGATTCCGGGGCAGCGACGACAGCGACCTGCGCGTGGCTCGGCTCCAGAGGTACCTCCCTCCTCCCTCTCTCCTCCCTCCCTCCCTCCTCCCTCTCTCCTCCCTCCCTCCCTCCCTCCCTCCCTCCCTCCCTCCCTCCCTCCCTCCCTCCCTCCCTCCCTCCCTCCCTCCCTCCCTCCCTCCCTCCTCCCCTGCTCCTCACGGGCTGCAGCTCCTTGGAGAGGAGCCAGAGCCATGGAAATGGGGTTTGCTTGTGCCTGAATGCCACTGAAATCCCTCCAAAGCTCTTCCTGACTGACACACTCTGTGCTGGCAGTTCTTGCCCACGCCCAGAGGAGTGTGATGAGTTCATCGTCTGAAGCAAAGGGTGCTGAAGTCATTGGCTGGAGATGCTCTGGGGGAGCCAAACCAATATTCCTCATTCTGTTGATGAAATTCTGAGGATGCTGATCACTGCCTAACCAGTCTTAATTTTTCTCACCTCTTTTAGCAAAGAATATCCAGTAATTTCCAAAAGCATCATGAGGCAGAGGTTGGTGTCCAGTCATGGCCAGCTGTCAGCAAAGCCAGATGTTAACCCACTCCATGGGAATCACCAGACCCTTCAGCATTATCAGTATGAGAATGGTGCTCACATGCAGTTTGCAGCTTCAGACACTCAAGATCTGCCACTCAACACCTTCACAGCACAGAGAGATTCAGGGCTCTTCTACCATTGTCTAAAAAGAAGAGGTAACTCGAGCTCACAGCTAGAAAAATATACAGAAAACTGAAAGCATGAGTTCAGTTTGGATTGGTGTCTTGGGCCTTGACCTTCTAAAATACTGCTGTGATTGGAGTGTTTTGGAGGGTCAGGAGGCAAGAGCTGATGTATGGAGCAGTTTTTGGTGGGTTTGTCCCATAGAAGGTAAATTCAGACTGAGGGAGAGCTGAACCAATTAGTTAGAATGTGTAATTCAAATGGCACAGAGCTTCAGTGGAAAATGATCCATTGTTAGGATCAGCTGAATTCAAAATGGTTTGCAGGAGGCCATCAGCATTACCAAAATTCCACACTTTCCAAGGCAAAGCCATGAGCAATTCCCTCAATGTCTGCAGACCAGTGGGACTGTGAGAGCTTGGTATGAGCAGCCCTTTCCTCTCATCCACTAATTCTCAAATTTAAGTGAGCTGTGACTGCATTCTCTTCCTTTTAGTCCAGCATCAGATGAGATCATGGCATGTTTTAAGTTAAACGGAAAAATTTTGCACAGAAGAAAAAAATCCTTCTATTTGCATGTCTCACTGCTTGCTAATTTATTTAAGCTGGGAGAATCCTCTGATCATGGCTAAATGAAGAATCTAACAGCACCAGTAATGAGGGCTGCAAGGCAAATGTGTAATTTTAGCAGATGTTTAATGTGCAGATGAATTCACTAATTCATCCAGAGAATATTTCTAATAAGGAACAGGGGAACAGGGGAACAGGGGAACAGGGCCATGGTCCTCACAGGAGAAGAGGGGCTGTGCAAAGATGAGGAAGGGCTGCTCACTGGGAAAGGGATCCTTTATCTGGAAATATTTCTGCAGCTTTTGACGTGAATATCTGGGAAATGTAGAGTCATTTTTGCAATGACAGGAAGGCAGGCTGTGATAAGAGCTTTTAAGAGACTTCTTGAATTTGTCAGGAGGAACCGTGCAGGAGTGCCAGGGCTCTCCTTATCTGGATGAAGGTGGAGTAATCCCCGATGTGAGAAGAGTCCCTCACTTAAAGTGACAAATGTCACCCGAGTGCTCTGAGGCCGGGGGGGATTAGCCTGACATTTGCAGCACAATGTCTTTTTGATGTTGTACATTGTTTTCCCAAACTAAGATGGTTTAACCGGATTAAGCTGAGAAAGGGCAGCAGTTTAGCGAAATAATCGCGGGCTCCAAGGGCACTCCCAGCAGGGCTGCTCCTGAACGTGAGTTTTTCTTGCAGAAAGCGCTCGGCACCTGGACCTGCCCTGCAAACGCTCCTACCTGGACGCCTCGTCCTCGGTGGGGGACGATCATTATTTCCGCTCGCCGCCGCCCTACGAGCAGCCGATGCTGAGCCCGTCCTACTGCGGCGAGGTGGCCCCGCGGGAGGCCTGCATGTACTCTGGCTCCGGCGCCGACATCGCCGCCGTCCCGGCCGTGGACGAGCTGCCGCCGCCGCCGCCGCCGCTCAGCTGCAACATGTGGACTTCAGTCGCACCTTACACCGGCTACAGCGTGCAGCCCATGGACACCGTGCCCTACCAGCCCTTCCCCGCTCACTTCCCCGCCGCGCCCATGATGCCGCGGCTCCCGGCCATGGCGGGGCAGGGCTCGCAGGCCGCGGGCGGCCCCTTCAGCGTCTACAACCAGCTGGGCGCGGCCGCGGGCCGGGAGCGCGGCGCCGCCGCCTTCCCCCGCGAGCGGGGCCACCCGGCCGTGTGCGAGAGGAAAGCGCCATCCCCGCACCTGAACGCGGCCAACGAGTTCCTGTACTCGCAGGGCTTCTCGCTGTCCCGGGAGTCGTCGCTGCAGTATCATTCAGGGATGGAGAACTGGACTGACGGGTGACCCCGCGCCGCAGCCACGCTCCTGCTCCAGGACAGCGCGCTCGGTGTTGATACCTGTGGGGAACTTGCACTTCGGTGAGACACGTGTGCATTTCCAGAGGGATTCGTGTGGGTGAAGAGCTCCCATCTTCAGGCACACGGAGAATTCCACCTCCTGGCTCAGTGCGCTGGGTTCATCGGGCTCTTAGTGACTCCCAAATCAATTCATCCCCGTCTCTCCGTCCACTAGAAACCATCTTCATGACTAACGAGTGACGTAGCGAGTCGTGTTCTTTTGCTTGTAACGTTAAACATCCGCGAGCGAATTTTGGCTATTTGGGAAAAAATACGAGCTTCACTTTGACGGTGCTGGGCTGGTGAAGCCACAGGCTCCCAAAGCTCCCAAAGGAAAAGGCCATTCGAGGACTGCCGGCTGCCGAGGCAGCGCTTGTCCAGCCCCGGCTCCGGGGGCTCGGGGGCCGCGCCGGGGAGGCAGCGACGCACTAAAGTCTCTCCTGGCCCCGCACCAACACCGGCCCTGGCTGTGGGAAGAGAAGGAGTGAAGGGTTAAGTCCGAGGCCAAACAGCGAATTAATTGCAGCGTTAGGAGCAGACCCAGTGTCTTCAGACTCCCGTCCCTCGATTGAATCACATTTGCTTATTGCAATATATTTATGAAGTTTAAGCTTAAAAGTCGCTGATACTTTCCAGAACCAATTTCTGTATTTGCTGGTCCTTGATTTCTTTCGTATTCAGCTGAAACGTGCCTTTTGTGCTATGTTCTTTTCTTTTGCTAACTCAGACAGAATTGTTTTCAGCCTAAAGGAGGCCTAGAGGAATATTTTAGGAATATTTTCCAAGTGGTGGGGAGGGAAGAGCTCCCATGACCTGTCAGGCTTTACAGTGTACAAATGTTTGTAGAACAGGTAAAATCTGTAACCAGTGTATTCATTGCTCCTTTGTTTGCTGTGGAGGTGCCCAGGGCTGATTCCCCTGCCCTCTGCAGTGTCCCTGTCAGTTGCCGTGGGGGGATCGGGTCAGGGTGGATTTGCTGATCCTGGAGGTTTGTTCAGTGGTTCTGGGAGGATGCTGACACTCCTGGGGAGGCACAGGAATTCCTTCTGGCCCCAAACTCCCACTGCCCTCACCCAGAGAGCTGCTGTCCCCTGCAGTGTCCATCCTGCTGAGCTGCCACCAAGGGAGGTGACACCGGGGGACGCTGGACTTTGGTTCCACTGAAGAGCACAAAATTCAAGTTTTAGTCATTGCACAGTGGGGGCTTTTATTTCCTCCCTTTGCTTCCCAAACAGGCAAAGGCAAAAAGCTGAAATGCAGGTTTGGAAGTTGGGAGGAGCTTCTGTGTTTTGGTGAGTCCATCCCGAGAAAAACTGGCTGTGACACAGCCCCGAGGTCACATTCCAGCAGGACAATCCCCTGCACCCACTCAGCAGAATTCGTGTGTGACTGGTGAGGATTTTGTAACCAGATTTTGGAAATCACTACAATTTTTGCATGCTGAATAGCTATTTATATACATATATATTTTATATATATATATATATAAAATTATATATATCACAAATGCAGGCCACGTGTCCAATTCAGCTTTGCTTTTGATGAATGAAATACTTAATAAAAATGAATGTTGCAAAGGTTTTTTTTTTTTTTAAAGACATCTATTTAAATTTTTTTTTATTACACACCTTTGATGTAAAAACTAAGAATTGGTTAGACAAAAAAAACCATATATACTACAGATAAATCTTTATTAGAAACCACATTAGATACAGGTGGTATGGAATTTTTAAATGTTTGTTACATAGCATGGACATTTTATTTTATATATCAGAACATAAAGTCATTTTACTACTACAAGCTGTCTCTGGGTGCATTTCAATAATTAGTATAAAAATCTTCCATGGAGAATTAAGGTGCCTTGTCTCTCTTCTGTCTCCTGCTGCCCAACTACACCAAGCTCACACTTCCCAAGTGCACACCTGACCCTTTTTCACCATCTCAAAGCTCCACCACCAGGTTTTAGGTGCCCATGGGTGTATTTGGGATTTTTCTGGTGTTTCTTTGGGGTCACATGAATTGATCTGAGCACTGGGTTAAAATCAGCCCCTGATCCCCAGAGCACCAAAGTTCCTGTGCCTGGGGGAGCTCAAGAGTTAAAGGAGGGAGGGGGAGAGGTCTGGGGGTGTCACTGCCCAGAATTTGCAATGCTCAGTTCATTTCTCACTGTGACACTGGATCAACACTGAACCAGATAAATGGAACCCCAAAATGAGATGGGTCAGCAGCCCAGGCTGCAGAGGAGAATCTGCCTGGATCTTCTGCCTGTTCTACAAAGGTGACCAACACAATAACAGTGTCATTTGCAATGAATAATCACTGCTGCTTTTTAAACCATTTTTCATGTACCTTCTGCTCATCCATGCAGTATTTATTGATTTAAGGCAGTTAAAAAAGTAATTCCTGTAAGAATCATCCCAGAGCCTTTCAGCCAGTGCAGGGAGTGTAGAGAAATGTTGATCATGCAATGGATGTAAGTTTTTTACCTGGCAGCCTTTGCAAAGGGCAGGGCCCAGACTCTGTCCCACTCACTGGAGCTGAGGGAGTGTCCTGGGAATCCCTGGGCCAAATAATGAGCTTTTCCTTGTAAAAATAGCACAGGAGATTTATGAGCACAGGATCTGATTGGGAAAGGCTGAGTTAGCATAAAAATGTGCAAAATTTGGATATATGCTAATCTGGTCATCTGGGTTCCTTTTATAGTCACTGGAGAGAGATCAGACATTGAGATTAAATGGGATGAATCATTCTCCAGTGACAATCTTTTTCCACTCAGAGGAATCCAGTGCAGCCACTTAGAGCAGATTTCCCATTTCCAAATGGCTAAAAAGTTGCATTAGTGGGATCCCCCTCCTGTGTGACTTTGACAAAAACATTCAGGCATCATTGAATTATTCACATTACAAATCCCACTCAAGATGATCACAGAAAAAAAAAAAAAAAAAAACCAACCAAAACCTGGTTGTATTAATTTATGGGATGGAATCAGGTTGTTCTTTTTTAGTTTTCATTTCAAAATTTCTAACCTGGGTGTGTATCCAGTCCCAGTCCAGGCTCCCAGGTGAGGCACCCAGGTTCCATTGGATTTCTCCTGCTTTTCCCACCTGGAAAGGCTTGGCAGGTGCTGGTCCTGCTCGAGATGCTGGTGGGAAATCACCCCCAGGGATGGAGCTCAGCAATCCTGAGTGTCCTGGAGGATGTGCCCTGTTTGTTTTTCAAATCAGAAACACACAACTGGGGACATCACTAAAAAAATCCCAACAACCTGCACAGCTTTAAAAGAGATCAAGTGTGCTCACTGTGTGCCAGTTTGATTTACTACAGTTTAAACAGCTTTTAATTCTCAAGAATGTGGAGGTTGGTGTGTGTGGAGGCTTTTCCAGCCCTGGAGCTGCAGCCCAGAATGGCAATCCAAGCTCAGGGAAACCAGCCCCACTTCAAATCAGATTAAAGCAAAAATTAGCAAGTGAGAAAAACCTGAATACACAGGAGGACTGTTTTCCATTGATGTGCTCTAATCTGTACTAAAAGGCCCAGGGAATTTTTTAAACTCTGTTTTTCTTGAAGGTAGATGTCCAAATTTAATCTTGGTGCAGGCTCAGTTCCACCCAGCCCAGCACTTGGTGCCAGACTGAGCTTGGACTTCCCTCTAAATAGAACAAATATTTGTATCAGCTTGCTGAGAATGTGAGTAATAGGAATATTTGCCAAAATTTAAACAAGCTAAACTTCAGTCCTGCCAAAAGCCCCACCATTCAATTTGGCATCATTGGCAGCTCAAGGCTCAAGAGGGGCCTATGTCTGGAAGAGCTGGGGTGTTTTTGGCAAACATGAATTTATTTTTCTCTCTCTCCACATTTTGGAAAATTTGTGCCTCTCTGTATTAATTTATGATGTCATTAAATAATTCTTTTTGCAGCTTGTATAGAAAGAATGTTTCTTTTGAAGATGAGAACTCCCCTGAGGATGGTTATAGTGAAAAATTCCAGCCAGAGGGAAAAAAAAAACCCCACCTCTCTCCTTGGCCACTCATGTTTCTGCAGTAGTGCTTAAACAGCAAAAAAATCTACAATATTTTAATTGAAGGACCTGCTCCAAGGAGGTGCCATGCACTTGACTGTGACAAGAGGCAGCCTAAATTCAGTGTGACTGGAGGGGTTTTATTCCTGAGATAGCAGGCTGGAAGAGAAATCATGAGCCTGTCACTTGCTGGTAGAAAACATCACATTTTGCCCCCTGCAAAGAACAGGATCAAGATTAAAAATTAAAGAAAATTAAATCTTGGGAGTGGTACAAGCAAAGCCTTGTCCAACATGACCCTTATTTGATGTGCAAACACTGCTGTGAGAGAAATGCCTGTAAAACACATTTAGGGGTTTGGGTGGTGGTTTCATCTCAGGGTTCACAGCCCCTCCTTGCCCCCCAGAATTCAATTTACACCTGGCATGGGCTGCTCAACCTCCCTGGGGAAGGGGATGCTCCTGCTGGGTGTTTGTGCCCTCCAAGCCCCCATTCCTGCCAGGAAGAACCTTTTCTTTTTTCCTGGTCATGGCCAGCAAATCTTCCTGCCTGAGCAATTTTGGGATTGCCAGTTCTGATGTGCCAGTGGATTTACAGCACCAAGGTGTCTCCAGGATGGGAATTGCCCTCCTGAGCCCTTACCCACCTTTGGAACCAGGTCCTGAGAGAAGGAAATAAAAAAAGAGATTAGTTAGTGCAAAGAGCTAATAACACTAATTCATTTAAAATCAGGGTAATTGCAGGGTTTGTTAATTAGAAACTCATTTAATAAAAGGAAAGCAAACCCCACTGGAATGAAAAAAGGAGGAATATCTACAACAGGTCACAAGGTTCTTGTTCCACTGAAAACCACTGATGGGGAAGAGGTTTGAAGGAGTATTTGGCAAATGCCAACATTTTTTATCTGGGGTTTTTTTTGTTGTCATTCTCCTTAGTTCTCAACAAACACAAATTTTTGGCTTTGAACCAAACATTGCTGCAGTTTTGAGGAACATTTTCAGCAGGGCTGTATTTACAAACTGGTGGAAAATTGACTTTTTAATAAGAAAAATTAGGTGGAATGTCAGCACCGTCTACTTGGGCAGCAACAGTTTCAACAGTCCTGAAAGACAAAATTTGACAAATGTATCTTCTAGCTGGGAGGTTCCCACTGATAACAGGACACTGGGCCAGATCTGTACTAATGCTCAGCCCCTGCCAGCAGGGATGGAGAAATCCTTGAGCAGTTCCTGGAGAACAACATGTACAGAGAACAATTCCTTACGTCAGGCAGCAATGCCTGCTGCACTTCAGCAGAGATGAAAAGCAAGAGTTTTGTGTTTTTGTGCCAAAATCCTAAGGCTCAGTCCTATTTCTGTTGAAGTCAATAGGAAAACTTTTATAGACTGCAGTGTAGCAGGACCAGCCCTTTAATCTTCCCCTGAGCAAGCCCAGCCTGCAGCCTTGGCTGTGCAGTGCAGCTCAGGAATGAGCCACAGAGGGTTTGACTTGATGGATGACACAGACACATGGAAACTGCACTTTACTCATGCCCAGGGTATCTGAGCAGCTACTGAGAGAATAACAAAAGTCTGAACCTAATATTGTATTTAATATCAGCTGTGAATCAAATACATGAAAGGACGGCTGAAAATGGAACAGAACAATTCCCAAACCATTGATCATCCCCTCGAAATCCAAGATGTGGTTTTAGCCTGAAGCTTTGGGGCAGGTTGCCCTGGCCATGAGGAATCAATCCCAGGACATCCTGCAGAGGTGATGAACTCCTGGTGCATCAGGGGATGGAAGCAGAGGGTGCAGGGCTGGAGCAGAGGGGACAGTGCTGGCCCTGGGGACAGGGAGTCCTGTCCATCTTCAGAGATCAGCACAGCCACAGTGCCTCACCTGATCAGACATCTCTGGGGGAACTTGGTCTGAGCTTACCCATGAGAACACTGAAGGTAATGAAGAGTAAAAGGATTTTATCAGAATAAAAATCCTGCTGAAATGAGTCTGTTCTTGCTTCTCCTCTGACGACGCAGCCGGTTCAAAGCTTGGAGAGATCCCCCACTCCCCCTCACCCTTCCCTTCCCACCATTTATCATTCTGAAGGCAAGGAGACAGCTGAGGGGCAGGAAAAGCTTCCAGTGGGATTTCTGTCCAGGATCACAGTGCAGGACTGGATTTACACCCAGCACTGAGCCCGTGCCTGCAGCCCCTGTGCCCTTCCCCAGCAGCACCAGCTGAGCAGGGAGGGGTTTGAACTCTGCCTAAACTCTGCCCAGCTCTGCAGCTGGAGGGGGCAGTGCAGGGGGCTGGGGGGGTTTGTCCTTTTAGCCATACAGGACATTCAGATCATCACTGATGTTAATAAAATATCCCACTAATTTCCAAAGGACAGGAGATTCTCCTTCCACAGGTACTGCATGACCCTTCCTGACACTAACACAGTGATAATTCCTTACTTGGCTCCACCACCACAACCAAATGTTAGTTTGGAAATTCTTTGTTCCTTTCTGTTGTTTCTGACTGTGGGTTGAGATCCTTGGTGGGGCAATGGTTCCTTGAACTGGTTTTCCACAGCTGAACTCTTGTGTCCTTCCCAGTTTTCCTTTCCATAGATACTGCAGTGCACCATTGCAATGAATCATGCTTTCTTCTAATAAAATATTATTTCAGTCTGATGCCAAAGGCCAGATTTCCATAAAAGACATTCAGAATGAGTAATAAGCACAGCAAAAAAAATGGCTTTTTATTCTTCTGTGTTTCCCTCCCCATTCTCATTTTTGGGGGTCAGAGATGCCTTAGAAGACCTGAGTCTTTAGAACTGATATTTTATATCTTTGGTGTTGTTTAGGAGCTGCCTTTTCTGCTGATCCTTCAGCTGGTACTGAGGTGTTTCCACCTTCCTCACACTCAGGAGCCAGTTTAGTTCTTGATTCAGTGAAATCTCTCTTACTCCTCTGACCTACATCCAGGAGCCAGGGGCAGCAGCCAAGGCTCAAGACTGAGAAGCCCCAGGGGAAAAGACTTTTCCCCAAGGGAAATCTCCTGCTTTTCCCTCTCAACCTCCCACCTCCCCTCTTGGCAAGGTGAAGACCCAACAGGAAAGTGCCTGAGCCAAAATCTGGGACATTTACAAGGCAGAACAAAGCTGAGCCAGCCTCCCTGGCAGGGATGGAGGCTGCAATGAGGGATTTGGTTCCTGGCTATGCAGAACCAAACTGAGCAGAGAGCAAACCCCAGCTTGTAAATTCACCAAACCTAACAACAGGGATACACAGAGGAGTTGCTGGGTTGGAGCCACAGAACCACAGCTCCTCTGCACACTGAGGCTCCTCTGCTTTGGGTTGTGTTGCTAAACTGGAAACATCTTCAGCTCTTCAAGGTACCAAGGATGCCTTTCATGTGCTGGTAGCATGCCCTGAGCAGGGAACAACTGGGAATTGCAGTGTAAAGTGATAGTAAAGGCTGTCCTCACTTTTCATTTAATAGGGTACATTCCTTTTTGTAATATTGCTGAAAGTCCCTCAAATCTAAGTGAAATAAAAACTGTTCTTTTACTTACTGCTAATAACAGCCAGTCATGCTGTCCTTGAGAGCCACATATAAAACCAGTCAAGAAATATTTTCAAATGGTAAAATACTGCACTATAAACGAGACTTCTGGAGATGTTACCTAAATTAGCCTCCTTCAAATGCCTTTGTGATATTTAATCATAATCATAAAAGTCAGAGTGCTTTTGCCTTTCCATCAGAAACCAGCCTTATATGTTTTGCTAGTCCCAGCTCCACACTGGCTGGGTGTATAATTTCATAGACACAAAGACACTTCACTACCATAGCTCTCATTATTAAACAATATATTTTAATTGTCACCACCTTTCTCATATAGACAGGGGCCAAATCTGCCCTTATTGGCTTCAACTGAGCTCCACAAGGGATGAATTTGGCTCAATATATATATAAAAATACAGCAAGTTGAGTAATAAAAAGAAATGTTTGGGTTTCTTTTTTTTATAGCAGCTGGGTTTTTTTTTGCCATACGAATGCTCTTGCCTGGCCAGTAAAATCCCCTGATAAAGGAGTGAAGTGTTTAAGACTTCATATGCAGAATAGTCCATGGTGTTTAATTACAATAGCAAAGATGCCATGCTATAAAAGGTTTTCTTACCTGGAGAAGGGATCCATGCTCTCCAGTGAAGCTTAATTACCCAGGACACGCTGAGCTCTCCCCTCTGGCAATAACCTCTAACACCAATAACTCTGCTGTTCTTTGACATCTGAACACTTGAATATTGTTAATTTTTGCTCTAATTTCCTTATTTGGGTTACAGCCTTCCACTGGTTTGCTTCTGATGAAATTATTGAGCATTAGAAGAGCTGAATTCCTGAGACATTCCTCTTCCTTTCTTCCACTTTTCCCGTGGAATTTCTCTCTCAGCCTGCTCTGGCACTCCTGCTCCCCCATCTCCTTCCCAGCACTCTTGGCTCCAGATGGAGATTTATGCATTTCCCCTCCTGTGATCCTTTCCTGCTCCACCAGCAAAGGTTTCAGCTTCATCCCAGGCCCAGAAGATGCAAATTTCTGCAGAATGAATTTACTTGAGACTTTAAAGGAAAAGCTTTACTAAGCACTCCCCAAGTCATTGGTTTCACAGCTCTCACACACAAACACAGGGCACAGCACAGGGAAAATCCCCATCCAGCTGATATTATTGTGGAGAAACTGGATCTTTGTTATTTATTGAGCTATATCAGATTTATAGCTCCCATTTCTGCCGAGCTTTTCTTGATTCATAAAGAGAAGATTCCATTTTTACCTGGCAAATGCTGCTCTGTGTGGGGAGCTCTCCTTTGGAAAGGGATCTGGAGCCAGGATTTAGAACCATCACCTGCATGATCCTCCTCATCCTCACTCCTGCATCCTCACTTTTGATGGAGCCAATTTCCTGAGTGCATGTGGCTGCAGCCTGGAACAATCCCACCTCAGTGCTTCCCTTCTGTTGTTGATCCTTTAATTTCCTCCAGCAGACTCCTGCAGGGGACTCACAGTTTTATGCTGCTCTTTTGGACTAATCATTTACAACTGACTTGAAAAAAAAAAAAAACAACCAAATCCCTTCTCTGTTGCTACTGCTCCATGGAAGGGTCACTAATTGGGATGTACTTCCAGCCAAAAAGCAACACAGGTTTAACAGCAATTCACAGCAACCTGAAAATTCTGCCCAAAGCTTTCTAACCTGACCAGGTCTTTAGAATTTTACTCCAAAAATTAGGGTTGAAATCGATAAAATTCCTCTCGAGTGCAGATTTTCACACTTGGAAAAGGCAGGTGAGCAGAAAGTCAGAGAAAACTGATTAAGAGATGAAATCACAGAGGCAAGATCTGTTCTGAGTGTTACACACAGGGCTCTTCTCATGGGCATGGAAAATACAAAATTGAAACTTTTCTGCAATTACAGATCTGGAAGAAAGGCACAAGTTGGATTGGAAGTTTAAAAACATGTGCCTTAGGGGGAACTGTTACCTAATGACAAAACAGGAAATGAGATTAAATACAGAAGGGACATACATTTATTTCTCTGAATTATTGATGTTTGTGGTCTGTAAAATGGAGATCAAAACAGTAATTTTATTATGTAAGAAAACCAATATTCATTTAAGGCTATTTTAGTAAAAAAAAAAGTATTAAATTCCAACTTAAAGCTGAGAATCTGATGCCCAACTCTTAAGCAAGAGCCATATTAATTTATCCTGTTAATGTTTATTTCATTAATTTATTTTATCCTGTTAATTATGTATTCACAGATGCACATCCTTCAAAATACATTTTTTAATAGTGCAGCTTTTCTGAGCAACAACAGTTGTGATTTAAACACACAGACATGAATGATCATTTATTAGAATTCTTTTTGTATAAAAATTTGGATAAAATTGTTCCTGAAGAATTATTTTATTGCATTAAAGAATAAATTTATACAACATTTTGATGCATTTTACACACCAGCAACCACTACAAACTATTGCTAAACCTTTAAATGAATACAAGCACATTACTTGAAGTGAAAACAAGCCCACAGCAGATTTTTAAGACCAGAAATGGGGTTTGCAGCTATTTCTGGCTCACCTTAAAAATCAGCAAATTCAACCTTTCACATGCTCATGATAAAAACCTGAGATTCAATTAAAAAAATATTCTGGCATCCTAAGCCAAGTGTATTCCAAGCTGCTTTAGGGACAGAAAGGAGAAATTAGGGACAGAAAGGAGAAATTAGTGACAGAAAGGAGAAATTAGGGACAGAAAGAAGAATTTAGAGGCAGAAAGGAGAATTCAGAGGCAGAAAGAAAAATTTAGGGAACAGAAAGGAGAATTTAGGGGCAGAAATGAGAATTTGGGAACAGAAAGGAGAGTTTAGGGGCAGAAAGGAGAATTTAGGGACAGAAATGAGAATATAGGGGCAGAAATGAGAATTTAGGGACAGAAATGAGAATTTAGGGACAGAAATGAAATTGTATGGGACAGAAAAGAGACTTTAGGGGCAGAAATGAGGTTTTAGAGGCAGAAAGGTGAATTTAGGGACAGAAAGGAGAATTTAGGAACAGAAACGAGAATTTGGGGACAGAAAGAAGAATTTAGGAGACAAAAATAACACTTTAGGGGACAGAAATGAGACTTTAGGGGACGGAAAGGAGACTTTAGGGGCAGAAATTAATCTTTAGGGGCAGAAAGGAGAATTTAGGGACAGAAAGGAGAATTTAGGGGCAGAAAGGAGCCTTTAGGGGCAGAGAGGAGAATTTAGGGGCAGAAAGGAGAATTTAGGGGCAGAAAGGAGGAGCTGGGAGGGCTCAGGATGGCTCAGGGCTGCTGTGCAGGGCAGGGGCAGCACAGGCACAGCCGATTTATGCACTGCTAATTCCTGCCCCAGACCTGGGCTGATTTCAGCAGGAAAATCTCTGCATGGAGATCAACACTGCTCTCAGGCATAAGATCCTAATTATTTGAAAGGCATTTGTTTTCATAGCTTTTTTTTTTTTTTTTTTTCAGTGTGCAGGTCGATGGCATTTTAATGCCTTATTAAAGGTTGTTTTACAGCAGCTCTCTGTTGGCTGGCGGTGCCCATGGCTGTGCTTTGTGCTGCAGCATTTCACCTTCCCCTGAAATATTTTCCAAATTTCCCCCTGTAAAAGTGGTGGATATTTCCTAAGATAAATAGTGGGAGGATTTTTACCTGCTGTAATTTGTCATTGATAGGGGAGATAGGAGGTGGATGTGTGTGTATGTCCCTGTGTTTGTGGTCTGCTTGCAGAAAGGGTTTGTGTTCATGAAAGGATATTCTTGCTGGCTCAGGCTCATTTTTATAGGGCTTTTTTAGTTACATAAACAAATGGAAATGTTTTCATTTCTGGGTTTCTTTTAATTCAGTTGAAATCACAGCAAGACAAAATATGCCAATGCTCCCCTACCATGTTTTCAGCCCATTGACATTGCCATGTGGGGTCTTTAAATGAACAAGAAATTTAAAAAAATGAGGCAATTCAAACTTGGAATAAAATGGAATTGATGAGAAGTTCTTACATTAAAATACTTTGAAGGGCCATGTAAGGTAAACAAACATTCAAAAGTGGAAAGGAAGATAAAAACACATTTACCAGCATTCAGAAAATCCCAGGGAAATATTTCTTTTGAACATGTGGTGAAGCCTTTGCTTTGTTGCAGTGAAATGGCAGAACCCCCACTGAGCTCAATGGGGCCAGAATTTGTACCCAGTTCCTCCTTCCCATCCCTCACACACAAATATTGAACACCAGCTTGGTTGGGGTTGGCATTAAATAATTAAAGTCCTTTACTTATCTGTCTTATTAGTCCTGATGAACACATGGCATGGATCAGCAAAACTCTTCTAAGATAAAATAGAATCTAAATTGCCTGGTTTGAGTTCTGGAGGATTCTGTAGCAGCAAGCAATAATGAACAGATGAGGGAAGCAGCCAGACCTACAAAAGAAATAGTATTTTAAAAGGATTGTACTTAGGGGGAAAAAAAGGGTTTGCCTTTGTACATAAAGAGCTCTATTCATTAAAAGAAGTTTTTACAAATGTGGTTATTTCAAATAGTGGAAAAGTGTGAAATACACTTAAAATGAGTAAAATTTGTGGGTTTTCCTATGGGTTAAATATGTGCCATACTAATAAAGCTCTCCTCACACCTCTTCCTAGCTCAGAGCTTTTGGCCTCATCCTGCAAGAATGGAATGGAGGGAGCTCAGCACTTGCCTGGAAGGGACCAAGAGCCTGCAAGGCAGCTCTGCAAGGGCTTGGAGGGATCCTGGAGAATCCCTGACCCTGCTGAGGCACAGAGCAGTGGCCATGGCACACAGGGGAGCTCCAGCTGCCAGCACAGCTCCCAGGGGTGAAGCAAGAACCAGAACAGACACCAGCCACACAAACCAGAAACACCCAGGGAGCTCAAACCTTCCTCCAGGCAGCCCCCAGCAGGCAAATCTTAAACCAAAAATTGCCTGAATTCTGTGTGGGTGCTCAGACCTCAGCACTGCAGAGTGCAAGCACCTCTCAGGTACAAATACAAACACAAATACAAATACAGATATAAATATAAATACAAATACAAATATAAATATAAATACAAATATAAATATAAATATAAATATAAATATAAATATAAATATAAATATAAATATAAATATAAATATACACATATCTGTGGGGTCAGTGACTCAGAGACCCAAATATCAGGCACATCTCTCTCCTGAGCCTGTTTAATGACAATTAATGACATTAATGGCAATGTGCTGCTTTCTGCACAGGGCTCTCCCACACCCACTGCTCTCCTTCCCATCCTGTTTTTAAAGCATACCAGGCACTTACACTGTATAAAACCCACATCAACAGTTCATACATGGAAAAACAGCCCTGCTCAGGTTTCAGGAAAGGTGCCCTGGGGGCAGGTCAGCATTCCTGGATAACCCAGAGGAACCAGCAGGACCATGGATTTACATGGAAGCTTGTTCAACAAGGGTTTATAAACTGAAGAAAATCTTTACAGGACTCATTTTCCACTGTTTCACCCTTCCCAAAGCTTCCAGCAACTTTAAAATGAAACAAAGGTGTCAAAATCTGATTATTTGTAAGTATCTAATTTCCAGGCTTTTGTCCTTGCAGTTTTCAGTGGTGTGCAGAAGCTGAGATATCAGGATTTAATACAAATGTGGTTAAACCCAGCTCCCCTCAGCTCTGTAACTCTGATATTTGTTGCTTCACATGTCAGTGACACACCTGAAATGTAACAGGACCCCTCCAGGGTGGGTTAGGTACAGAAAAATAGAATATTTTGGAAAGCATGGTTAGACACAAAAAATTAAAAGCTTAATCTCTGCTGTAACCAAATCCCCTCAAATTTTCATTACATTTGGTTTAACATAGCAAGAAAATGATCAGTTCACATGCACTGACCCAAGGGATCATAATGATATTTTATAAATGGAGATTAAAACACATTCCAGCCACATAGTATTGGAACACCTTCACTAAGGTACAGATTTCCTTCATCTAACAGCAGACATGGAGAATTTAATAGCAGAATAATCTTCCTGAGCCCTAACAAATTAATACATTTTAATTTATTGCTGTATATTTATGTCAGGAGTGACTAATGGAGGACAGAGCCACGTGTTTCCTCAACACAGTTGTGTTTAAAAAGATCCCAGCAGGAATCTCAGAGCAGGAGCTGGTGTCTGCTCCCACAGGGAACATTTCCAATTTGGTCTCAGGCTCTGTCAGGGGTTCCCAGGTGAGCTTTTCCTGCAGTTCTGGGATGGGACAATGTTGGGGTGAACTCCAGAGTTGCTCTGTGGATGGAGCTGTGCCTGTTACTCCACAGAATCCCCATTCCTGCCTTCCAGAGAGTCCCTGCAGCCTGCCAGGGCTGCAACCCTCTCAAAGGTGAAACTTTCTCTGCATTTAACCACTGTCAGATGTCCTTTGAGCAGAATATGAATTTTTCTCCTGAGAACAGAACATTTTGTTGTAATAATCCCCCATCCCCTCCAGTGCTTTGATTCCCTCAGTCAGTGCTGCCCCCAGGCCAGGAGTGTCAGCATCTCTGTCCAGCCTGGAAGGTGTTTGGAACATGGGGAGGTGAAAATGGGAGCAGTTACAAGAGGTTTTGTTAAAAAACATTTTTGAAAATGTTAAATCACACTGTGCCAGCCACTGAAATGGTTTCCTTCTCGCCAAAGTCACGCAGTGGTTTTACAATATTAACAAAGCCACAAAAAATCTGCCTGAAATAGTAACAGCAATCCTTAAAAAATCCTTAAAATAACCTTCACCTGAGTGGCACTGGCTGGGGAGCTGCCCAGGATGGTCCTTTTGTCTGTGACACCATTCCCTGGCTGGCTGTGGACTCCCAATTAATCACTTCTGCTTCCAACCATTGCCTTGCTTTAGGAACTGGTGTCAGCTGAGGACTTTCAGTGTGTTACAGAGCATTTGTAAATACATCAGTTCACACCTCAGTGTTGTACTTGGTACCAAGATACCATCCAGAGCTAATCTGATGCAGGCAGGCTGGAGCACAGCTCCTTCCCATCCTGCAAAGGCAGCAGGTGCTGGGCCAAAAGTCATCTCTGTAAAAGCCAAAAGTCATCTCTGTAACACTGCAGCAGGCTTGTCCTGCTCTGCAAGCTGCTCCCTCCCCTGCTCCTGGAACTTGGCTCTGCAGGATCCACTCCAGCCACCATTTGACTTTAATCAGAACTGTGAGTGAGGTCCAAAAATCATTGCAAGCTCATTTATCCATCCCAGTTCACTCCCTTGATGCCCAGTAGCACTTTCTGACAGTGAGGTGCTGGGAATGGGTTGGTTTCCCTCAGAATCCAGCTGTGGTACACCACTGTGTGCAGCCTGTGTGTTTATTGGATTCAGAGAGCTGATTTTTAACTGGAAAAAACTTCTGGGAATTTAAACAGCACCCTGGAACTGGGATTGTGGCACTGCTGTGGTGACTTTAGCCCTGTTCACACAAGTACCAGCAGTGATGACACCTCTAAATTCAGTAGAGGCTTGGAGGCTCTGGGATCCTGGAGGTATTTCCTGGACTTTTAGGACTTGTATTGACCTCCAAGCTGTTGTATTTTCAAAGTTTCAATGAATTGTGAAAGCTGGAGCAAAGCCAGAGTAAGTACACCCATTAGAGAATCACATGCTGCAGGAAAATCACTTCAAACCTTGCTGCAGCTCTGCATTTAAAGGAATTTAAAATTTTAATTGTTTAGTGCAAGAGAAAAACCATCCTTTCCTTCAGATCCAGCAGCAAAAGTTTCTGCAAATTCTTGGCCCTTAAAATATGATTTCCAGCACTTGACTTTGATACTGCCACAAGCAGCTGCTGCAGTAGTTGCCTGCTGCACTGGGAAAATCTCCTCACTCCAAATCAGTTATCTGCAAAGTCTCTGCTTCATCTGAGCCACATAATTAAAGAAAATTTCCAGGGATTTCATTGGTAAGACAATACTTCCAGCTTGTATTACTCTATTACCAGCCATAATGATCTCCAAATCCTTCCATAGCCTATCCATCATTTTAGTTACATTTCTTGCTCAGAGGATGACTTTTCTAAATCAATTTCCCCACCTTTGGAAAGCCCTATGTCTGCCAGCAGTCACTCTCTCTGCTTGAGCCCAATTTATTCTTTTCCAGCCCACCTTGTCCAATAACTCCAGTCTGAGAAAGGGACTTTATTCCATTTGTTTCCCAGATCTCAATATACATTCAGAAAGTAAACTGACCAAATCTAGAGAAAAGCTTGAAGCTTTGTGCTCATTCCTTTGGAGCTCAGCACTTTCAGCTTCATGTCCTCACATTCCCTGCACTGATTGAAGAACATTCCCCAGACATTTCTGAGGCTCTGTCCTGGCCAGCCTCAGAACAGCTTTTATGGCCAATTTTTTTCATAACTCTAATATTAAACTGAACTACTTCCTTTATTTTTTTCACAGCTGCCAATTTTCCTTGTTTTACAAATGAAGATTATCACTTCTCCTAATTGCACAGTAAGGCCAGGGATCAGATTAGGATTGCCCCTTTTCATCATTCATTTTCCAAACAGGACTTGATTTCCAGGATTTGGCTGCCAGGAGCTCCAATTTCTGCCCACCTTTCCAGTCATTCATCAGGGCTGGGATCTGAAAGGACCTGCCTTGCTTCTCCTCAAGCCCTGAGCTCAGATGGAAAGGGTTTGTTAGTTTGTAAATTGATCTGAAATGTCCCATCAGAATTATTGTTAAATTTCAAATTATATATTTGGTTTTTGTCCTAATTCCTCATGTCACAGAGATCACTGGCTGACAATCATTTGTTGCACTGTGGGCTTCAAATGTGACCTAAGATCCTTTGATTTGGTTCCAAAATGAATATTTTATTTTATATCTTCATCTTTCCTTCTTTCTGCTGTGTTCTGGGGAGTTCTCTGGGTGATGGCAGTCAGACCTTGTCAGTTCAGCCTTGGGGGTCTGGATCCAGCATTCCCACCTGGCCTGGGAATTCTCTAAATGTCCCCAGACCTTTCTTTCTTATCACAGGTCTCAGTCCTTCCAAAAAGGACTTCCAGATGTTGCAGATTCTTGTGGCAATTACATCTGGCCATCTTTGATTCCTGCAGAAAACAAGGGATTTGAGGGGAAAAAAACAAAAGAGAGAAAAAAGAAGCAACAACTTCTCAGATACTGGTGTTTAAAAACACTGTCTGGATGTTCTGAATTAATATTGTGTTAGAAGAAGCCAAATGGCTGCATGCCAGGGCTCAACCCAAGGTGTATTTTTATGGCAAAGCTATAAACCCACAAAATAAGTGGTTCATAATGGAAATTCTGACACACTTTTAATATTAAGAGCAGAAATGTACTGCTTGTGGCAAGTAAGTATTTGACAGCTGCAGTACTCACCTGTCAGCTGCAGAGGCTGAACAATCCATCCTGAAGGGAGGATTCCTCCTTTATCTCATCCTGCTCCAGCCACAAGCTCTGGGGGCAGATGGCTCCAGCCCAGCCATTCATCCTGGAGCTTTTCAAACCCCTTTTCTGGCTGATTACAGGGAAAAGCAACAAGTGGGGTTCCCAGGGTTGTGCAGTGTGCTGGAGCTTTCAGCAGCTGGAGGATGGGAGGTTTTCTGTCCCACTGCTCCTCCTGAGTGGCACTTGCCACAGGGAGAGAGAGACAGGAGGAACTGGGGGACTGAGCTGGCATCAAAACCAAAAATCATCCCTGGAAACCTGTTGATACCAGAGCTATGGAACAGTCCTGGAGCAATATTTAGGATCTAAACTATCAGTTTATACAGGCTGATACAGAGCACTGATAGGCTGTGAAAGTGATAATAATAGAAAATATTGGCCACAATGAGAAAGGAGTAAAATGAATGTCATAAGGCTGAAATATCACACAGAAGAATACTATACCTAAGGCAGTTTAATTTGTGAAAAGAGAAAAGACAGTTTTATTCCCACAGGAATGTTCTAAGTGGTCACCTACATTAGCAGTCTCCCGTCAAGAAATCATTTACAACATAAAAATTTAGAAAGGGAAAGCAGGAGGGAGAATTAGATCTATTCAATGGAGAATATTCCATACACTGGTATGTGCTGGCTCTGGATCTGACCTGTCTGTATGAGATTTCCAAAGATAATTTGGGAGGTTCTGGATATTTTGCCATCCCAAACATCTTGATTTGCAGTCATGTTCTTCAGGAAAACCCAGAAAGGAAGGAGTCAATGTTTGCTTGCCAGAATGGAAGCAGAGACCTGTGTACACACATTTATATACACAGCTTGAACTTATTTCACACTGCACAGCAGTTGTAAGGCAAAGTGAAGGAAATCTAAACAGCTGACAAATAAACACAGGGAGATGGATTTGACTCCCCAAGCTGCATGAATGTCTTCTAAGCTATAAATTCTGCTCCTCCTAATGCACAGATTCACTACAGCAGAAAAAAGCAATGCAGAAGCCCTTTTAAAAATAAATGAAGAGAAAATGAAAATTAAATCATACATTACTTAAAAATAATCTGTCTGGAGATGAATTAAAACATCAGTGACTGTGAAGCAGAATTCATACCTTTATTTCCAGCATCTTCAATTAACACCCCTAGGAAATTTAACACAGTTAATGTTCTGGAGAGTGTACTGGATCCAAGGAAGCACAGCCTGGGGCACACCAGCTGCCTACAGGCTCTAGGAGACTCCAAGAACTTAAAGACATCAGCAATTTTTACTTGCATCTTGAGGATATTACTCACAAATGCACACTGGCTTAGCTTGGTAGATTCTAAGGGCATTTTTAGCATGCCTAGAAATTAAATCAAAGCTAAAAAAAGCCATTGCTGTGTGTCAAATCACCAGCAGCCTGCTGGGCTCAGATGGGAAACACTTTCCAGAACTCCCTGGAAAAACCAAACCCTGGCTGAAGGCAGGACTGAGACACCACTGAAACTCTGACTGAAAACCACTCCAGCACCAAAACCTGGGACACAGGGCAAGAATGGGATGGAGATGGAAGCACACAAAGGGATCCTAAAGGTACCAGGAGTCACCTCAGTAATTTGGCAAATAGAGGCTTTCAAAGGGCTGCAAATTCTGAAGAGTCAATGCTTGGACAAGTTTTTTCTTTGCAGGCTGGACATGAGGAGGGGTGAGGTAAACCTGCTAAACCCTGACAGAGCAGGAACATCTCCTGGCTCTGGAGTTTGCCTTTGGAAATGCAGCTGGAATGTGGCCCTGGAGTCCTCACTCCTCCTTGGATCAGGAGATCCCTGCAAGGATCCCAAACCTCTCCTGTTATCATTTCCAGCCCATGCTGGTTTAAATTCTGGCACAAAGCACACTCACCTGATGGGTGTGTATGTCTGTGTATCTACACACCTTTAAGTTAATTATTTTAGTGGCTGTTTATGATAAAAGGTGAATGAGGGTGTTTTTTAATATTTTCTCCTTCTGATGACTTCTGTCATCAACAGAAACAGAGAATCCTCATCCTGTGCCTTCTGAGCAAGTGGTGCCTTTTGTACTTTGCATATTTCCTTTTGGGTGCTCCAAGTTAGAAATTAACATTTATTCTTAACCTATAAAATCAGCTCTGGTGAGCTGAGAACAGCACCAATGTGTCTGGGACAAGAGCTGGAGAGTTTACTTTGATTTTTTCTGAGATCAGGCTTTGCTTTATGATTATTTACACACATTGCTTGGTGATTCCTTAAGTTAATTTTTAAATATAAATTCATATTAATTAGTTTAATCTCTGTTTGGATGCTGGAGAGGAGCCCCAGTGTGGGTGCAAGCCCAGCTGTGCCTTGCAGAGGAGGAAAAGGAAGGGGATTGACAGCAGCTCTTGTTGCTCCCCAGCCCAGCTCTGCAGATCTCCAAGAGCCACAGTGCTTTCCTTGGACCAGCTCCCCTCCTTTTATTAGCTCCTAGCTGCTTTTCTGGGGAAGGAAATCAATGGAAACTGGATTTCTCAAAATATTTGTTTTGGTGTAAAACAAAGATAGCCCAAGAAAAGTACTTCAGGCAGAAATCTCATGACTGAAAAATTAAACTGGTAAGATTTTAAGACTAAGTTAAAAGTTATGGGTTTTCTTGGGTTTACTTTCTTTGGAAGCAACAGAAACCTACAAACTCTTTTTTTTGTACAACAATGCTCAGGACCCTTGAGGGTCTCAGCATCACCTTCTGGCATGATTTAAATCAGGAGAATTTTCATAAATAATTTTAATCATTAGATTTAAATACTTTAGATTTCAAGACAGATACAAAACACCCACCCCTGAGCTGTAAAAGGTTTAACAACTCAGACCCCTACAGTCCAAGCAGCAGAAGAGCTCCAAAACTCCCTCTATGGCATGGGAGCAGGATATGGAAAGTTGGAAGGTCAATGGAAAAAGCTCTGTGCCATAGGAACTCCATTTTGTTCCATTGTGAAATCACCAGGGGAAAATAAAGGATGGAAGCCAAACCCAGCCCTGAGCAGGGGGTGCAGCAGGCAGGGAGCTGCTGGGAATTTGGGAATTCTGCTCTGTCTGCTCTGTGCAAACCCCATTTACCTGAGCATGGCACAGGGGCAGATCCAGAATGTGTCCCCAGAGTCTGGAGGGAGCTGAGAAACCCTAAAACCCCTAAAGCAAATCTGGGTGTGCTGCTGAGCCCTGTCTGACTCGGGGGAGGTTGGCCCAGCCCTGGCCCCAAACCCAGCCCAGCCTGGGGGGTGAGGTCACCCTGCCAAAATCAGAAAAGGAGGCTTTGTGCAGCCCCCCATTCCCTGTCTGCAGCTCAGAAAAGGAGCCCCAACATTCCCAGGACAAGCACTTGGCTCTCCCAAAACACGGGAGGTCCTTTGCCCAGAGCACAGGACAAGCCCAGGAATAATTGTGAAAATAAATACTTCAAAACTTGGCTCCCTTTCTTCACCTTCCACAAAAAGGAACAGTTAAATCCATAACCTGAGTTTCAGATTAACTTTTATAAATTACTTCTCCTCTGCAAGAGTTAAAGCAGCATTTCTTTGATCTTTGTGTATGAAATACTTCAACTTGCAGGGGAATCACAGTCAATGTCCACTCTCATTTTAAAGTACAATTTGTGGCTTCAGCATTTACAATTTTGATGAAACAGAAAAAAATATAATTCATTCAATATTATTTATGTCTGGTTTGATGTCCCAGATGTTACAAATTGAAGCTCAGATATTCAGATTTTTGCATCTTTTGGAATTTTAAACTGTGCCTACATGGGACAAAGTTTTTGCCTTCCCAAGGCTCATTCCCTGACCATCTCCTGTTGATTTCAGGGTGATTTGGTTTCTACCTGACAGTAGAAGCCAGAAATTGGCTAAAAGCAAATTCTGTATCCTATTAAGGTTTCTTTTGCTTTCCCAGTAACATTATCCTCTAAGTCTACACAGTATAAACCACATAGCAAAGGAATATTTCTATATGAATTATTTCCATATAAAAAGGAACCGATTTTTCCTATCAGTGTAATGTTATTGCACCACATACATGGAGCTGTCTGAAAAGGTGAAACCTGGGGTACAAGGTGGGAGAAACCACTTGGAGCATGGATTAATGGAAAATAAAGAGCTGGAGGATGTTCATGGACTCTAACATGAAGCACAGCAACAATTTAAACAAGGATCAATCCAAATGAAAGTTTATATTGACAGAAACATTCCCTAATATAACACATGCCACTTTATATGTAGTAATAATTAAGGGAAAAAAAAGGGATTGGTTCAACTCTGTAAATAATGGGAACACCCCCAACATTTTCATGATTTCCTGTCTTATTTGTGATTGTTTTTATAAGAATGGATAAATTGGGAAGAACAATTAGGAAGAACAGCTCAGTTTGAAAGGACAAGCTCTGCAAATGAAAGAACAATGTCTGTTTTGGGAATGACTTCACTGCATCCCCTCCAAAATAAAACTGCTGTGAAAAAATAGAGAATTCCTTCAGGTACAAGGCAGTGTTTTATTTGCAGCAGCATTCATCTCATCCATTCTGAAATGCAGAAGGACATCTCCAGAGCCCAGAAAGGAGAAGAGCTCTGAGGCCACACCAGAACGAATTTTCCCAAGAGGCACCAACAAAATTAGAAATAGGTGGCAAAAATAAAGCCAATTAAATGCTTATAAAAAATAGCCCCATGCACTATCCCTGCTCCTTCCCATCTGGAATTTGTTGTGGGGATGCTCCTGCTCTCTCACAGGTCCAGCACTCCCCATTTCACACCAAGGAAGGGCTCTGGGGCCGGGGCTGCCTGGATTTCCCAGGGATGCACTAATGTGTCAGACTTGTAAAATAGCTCTTAGTGCTGCAGCCCCATTTAGAGAAGGAGGAAACTCACTTTAAATACTTAAGGCTTTAATATCTAGTCCATTACTGTGCAGAAAGGTCTTGTAAAGAGTCAATTATGGGATACTTCTGATTCGATCCACATGCAAGGGAAATCCGCTCCTTTGCCTTTAAACCTCGGGACTGAGTGTCCTGTTTAAATAATTAGTGACACTTTTTCTTTGATCAAATTGATTCACATTGTTATTCTTTTATGTTAATTTAAAGCTTAATCCATGTAAAATCCAAGACAGATCTTAATCCATCACTCAGAGGGCTTTTACCAAAAGGCACCGTGGTGAGATTGTCCAGAAAACACGACAGGTTAAAGACAGTAGTGAACCAAATTGAAATAAAATGGTCAAATGCCCTCTTTTCTTCTTTTTTTTTTTTTGGCCTTCTAAAAACCTGTGAATGACCAAGCCAGTTAATAGCAGTAGCAGGGTAACAGTTTGGAAATAATTGTGAGTGGAGACACAAAGCTGGCAGCTGCTCCAGCTCAAACCCCATTCTCCAGCATGTTTAAGAATGAAGCCAAAATCTGGGCGTCTCCTGCTATTAAAAATGTGTTAATAATGGAAAATATTTTAAAATAAACTGCAGTTACTTTTACTTATATTCTTGTTTTCTCCTCAAAGCTTAGTTGCCCAGGTTACAGGGAAGTTACCAGCAACAAAGTTGGAATGGTTTTCAGACAGAGCTTGTTAAGGTGCTCAGCCAGCAGAGTATGTAGGAGAAAAAAACACTTTCAATATTTATAATTTCCATGTTTTGGTAAGATTTCTATAAATCTACAAATGAGAGGCTGATAATACAGTTACCTCTGTAAGTTTTGCCCAAGCCCATAAATTCAAGAGGCCTTGCCAACTCTTTACTTGATCTACACATTCAAATAATCAAAATTAGTATTTCAAAGCTGAGGTAAAAATTCATTACAATCTTATTGGAAAGTGACTTGATAATTTCTGGATATCAGTTATATTCTAATAATAACATTTCAGATTTTTTTTGTTTTCTGATAATAATTAAAGAGTTGTGCTTCTAGACAGCAGCACTGCTGCTGAATGACAGAGGAGGCACAAGAAACACTTGGCTAAAATATTGCTGGATGTGTCTTCAAAAGACTCCACAGAGGATTTAAACCCTCCAAGTGTCTTTCTAAAATATTACTGCAGAGGAAATAACAACAGAAAATATTCTACAATAATAATAATAATTTTAAAAATCAAGGCAAACAAGCTGTCTGTTTTGTTTATCTCCATGACAAAATCATTGAGCAAAATTCTTTTCTAGAGTGACAAATCGAAGGTAATTGCTGCAAAATTCCCACTTGGGGATGAAGAGCTGGGTCTGGAGGACCTCTGCTGTCCAGGGGCTGTACAGGCACACTCCCAACACCAGCCCTGCTCAGCAGCCTTGCCTGAAGAATTCAGCAATGTGAAAATTGCCAAAATAAGCTCATTTAGATTAATAAACTCAGTATTTCTGTAAAAGAGTGGCTCAGCCCTCTATGATTTATGAAGTCAGAGACACTGTGGGAATTTCTATAGGAATATTTTGATTCACCTGCTTAAATTTGTAGGGTGGTGATGAAATTTGGGGATTTGTGGATATTTTCCTTACCCAATTTCAAACAGAGTGGAATAAAAAGAAATTTTCAGGGGACACAAAGCACTGAAGATCCAGCAGACCCAGTGTGGTCACACCAGACACAGCAGTTCCTGCCTGGAGAATCCAGCTGGAGAGAAAACCTTCCCAGGGTTCCTGCAAAGGAACAATCTCCATCCTCTGGGAGAAATCAAAATACACAAGAGCTGGAGACAGTGGGATGAGCCCCAGAGCAAATCAAATGGCACAAAACCATTGGGATCCATCCCCCCCTGATTGAAGGTCAAAGACACAAGTGCCTGTTATGAACAGGAGAAATACAAAAGTTATGGCTGGAAATGTGAATAAGAAAAAAGAATGCCTTGCTATTAAAGCATTGAGGCATTTTAGGGAGCATGAGAGAGGGTTTTATTGTGCTCTTCAAGTTTTGGAGAGATTCCCCTGTGTGTACCATGTGGAACCCTGGCCATGCAGAGCTCACACACAATCCACAGACTCACAAAAGCAGCTGGGTATAGTCTAATCTTGCTTAAGCTACTAATTTTTCTTTATTAAGGAATAGATTTTATTTTTCAGGAAAAATGCCATGTGAAGGGAGGCTGCCCAAGGCACTGCCTTGTCCCCTCCCTTGGTGTCCTGCCCTTGACAAGTATTCTCCTTTTAGACCTATTAAATCTTGGCAACATCCACCACAGTTCCCACTTAAGCTGCAGTAAGTACATGTACAGAAGGGCTCTGCCAACATATCTGGAAAGATGTTTGGATTAACTAACAAAACCTATTTCAAATCTCAGATAATAAAATGTCCTCCTAAATCCTAATTGCAACTTTCATCTTGTGTCTTAGGGCCTGGCAGCAGCTGATGTGCCGACACAGATCAAGTGTTTAGTTTGATAAATGCGGCTTAGGGGGGTCCTGGTATTGCTGACTGGCAGAGTAGCTGAATAGGATCCAGCCTCCTAAAGGTGATTATCTGCCTAAAGAAGGAAGAAGATGAGCACAGGACAACCTTGTTTGTCATTTTGTGCACTTAATCAGACAAAGCTCATAATGCTAAGAGCTTCTCTGTGCTAGCAAAAATAAAACACAAGCAGCTTTTAAATAAATGGCACACTACCATTTTATAGAGGGGGAAATGCAGAACATTGCCTTGCAGAATTATCTTTTAGTTGCTGTTTTTCAGCAGAAGAACTTGGAACTGGAGCATTAAATTATAGTCCCAGAGACTTTTGCTTACATGGTTGAGGTTAGAGTGGGTTGCAGGCAAATCTCACTACACAGGACACAAAAAGCAGATTTTTTTGTTTTAAATAAGATATCCAGGCAGAGTGACTGGTTAGAACATGATCTGTCCTTTAGGTTAAATTGCTGTCTAAAAGAAATTGAGATATAATGTTCTTCCCAGGAAAATACCCACCCACTAATGCCCCTTTTCTGTACTGAGATAACACCAGGGGTCTGTGGGCATTGCTTTGGCTTTGAGTCTGCACAAAAAATCATAATAAGTGAAAGAATATAGGAATTCTAGTGTAACCTGGCAGAATGGGGTATTTCTCACTCATGGATTTAATTTACACAGCATTGTGTTTAAAGGAGGTCAGTGAGCAGTGTCCTGTTACCCCTGCCTTTCAGTTTGTTTTATATGACAAAGAAAAGAACAATTCATTTTCACAAAGCTCTCTTGACTTTCAAAAGGGAAAATCTGAGAAGGGAAAAAAAGAAAATTTACTCCTAGTTCTGCTTTAAGGTTAATACAAAATCCACAGCTCTGTCACCAATTTCTATATGGTAAAATATCTGTGATATTTACTTCACATTTCTTTAACAAAGAAATTAAATTAAATTTAGTTAAATACTACTATAAATACAAATGTGGTATTAAGAGCAGACTTATTCAAACTCATACAAACAAACAGCATTTTCAGTGGAGAGTTCTCCATTTAAATGACAAAACAAAATCTTCAAACTGAAGAAGAAATCAAAGTACCTAAGGAGCACAACTTTAATACTAGTGTTTGAAAAAATTACAGGAATCAAAATCTCAATTGAACTGCATTCAATCCATCAAAAATGATACATTTAGAATTGCCAATAACTTGTTACTGGCAGCTGATGGAAACCAATGTTATTCTGAATTTTATCACAATGTAACAGCAGTTCAGTTCTTATTTTTATATTGAAATACGAAGTCTGCCCTTGTTTACAACAAATGTCTATAATTATAAATATCCTTCACCCAGCAAATATTTAATCAGCCTCAATCCTGCAGTGCAGGGTGTTTCTATAAAGGATGTGAGCAGGCTCAGTGACAGGAGCACTCAGTGCCGGGGCCAGTGCTGACCGAGAATTTCACTTTTTGATCATTAACTGATATCACAATAAACATATTTCATCTCCCAATCACAACATTTTCCAGCTAATTATTCCCAGTATCACTTATTTCTAATCATCTCATAGCTGAAAGGTTTTGATTCTTCACTCTGTCCCTCCAAACAATTTCCAAGTGTCCTGTGATCTCACCCATGGAAATCATTAGAAGGATGAAGTTGTGAACTTGTAATGGTATTTGTCCTACTTTGAACATTGCCAAACTGTTTTCTCTAATCCTTTAGGAAACACCATAATGAGGCTCATCTAATGCCTTCCACTAGTTAGGAAGGCAAACTCCAAGATTTAGCTCCTCAGTCTGTCTCTAAATCTCCTAAGTGAAAGATGATTTACAGTTAAGCTATGAAAAATGTGACCACTCTCAAGTCTGGAAAGTCTCAATCTGATTGCAGGAACTTCAATCCCGAGGAGAGGCTGCCTGACTTGGGCAATCAGCAGCTGGTGTGAAACATTCATTAACTTGTAAAAGCTTTATAGACTTGTCTGAGCTTCTATTAGAGAAAAAATGGTCAGGTTTTGCACTGAAAACACTGATCTGAAAGGGGAAATTTGGAGCTTCTGTGGTGGAGATGTAAACAAAATGTTTCTCTGTCCCACTCTTGAAAATGTTATAAAATCAAATAAAACAGAAATGGTTACTGTGAGAAAAAACAGAGTCATCCCAATACATTAGAACAAACATTTAGAGAAATTCAAAGAGTGGGGTGGTTCTTGTTATGATGAAGCCAAATCTCCATCCTTTGGGAACTGAATCCCAAGGGGTGGAGAACAAAAGGACAGGATTGACCTTAGAGAAGCCTCAAAACATTCATAAAGACAAGAACACATTTTCTTTAGGATTTAAAGCAAAGATTTAATAACTAATTTCACAGTGAGCAAACCATGAGGTGAGAAGGGGAATGGGACCTATGGAAATCAATTAAAATATACATTTATTTGTAGTAAGCTTTTGCAGGTTGATGCTTTTCTTTTGCCTTGTCAGAGACTCTCCATCACACCCAAGCTCCATCCGCTTTTAACTCAGGCTCTACTCAGCATTCCCAAATAGTCTGGGATTTACAATACAGCTCTGCCCAGTTAAAACAGCACCAGCTGATCCAAATTAATAAAACTCAAGTCCCCAATAAACCAGTAGAAGCTGTTTTGTTAAAGTGAAATTTTCATTTCATAATTAACCCCTGTGCAGGACAAAAAAAAACCCCAAAACTGAACATGCAGCCAACTCAAAGGAACAGAATTGAAGAGCTGAATTTTATATATCAAGGCAAGTATTGAGCAAAATATGTATTTTAAGAAATGGATTTCAAAAATCTGATAAATACATAAAAGCTTTGAAGTAAAACAGCCTAGGGAATATGCAATTAATATCTCTGAAAGCAAATTTGGGGCTGATTCTAAAAACCACTCCTAATTAAAGTCAAAGAGGACTATTTCCTTGCAAAAATATTCTTCTTTCTTAAAGCTTTGTACACTGAGCAGGTATTTTATTAGCAGTTTGATGGCCCAACAATAATCACCTCAGTGTACAGCAACTTTGCTCTCACTTTGCAGAACTGAAACCTCTGCTCCCCTCCTCCAGAATAATGAAATGGCTGAAAAGAAAATCAGAGTCACAGAAAGGAAAATTTTAAATGGTTTAGAATAGAGGTGAATGCACATCCAATGTATTTATTTGCAAAACTCATCGGAACAGCCACAAGATCCTCACATGGAAATGAAAATAAAAGCAAAGATGAAAGAGTGCAAGTTTAGTGCCCATTTTTCCTTCCTCCTGAGGACAAATTCCAGCAGGAATCTGGGGAAGGAGCTGTTGAGATGGGCCAAGCACTGTGCAGGGCTGGGTGGGTGCAGCCTGAGCAGCAGTACAAGCACACCTGTGAAACATTCCCCAGTTCATCTTTACTTGGAGAATAAAACTTTGGGGTTGCACTTTCTTGCTATGGCAACCCTGCAGAGGTGATTTGAAAAGGTGATTTCAGTATTTGACTGTGGAGCTGCTCTGAGCTTTTGTCTGCTCTGCTGTGCTGATCCAAAGGAATTCTTTGCAACTTGTTATTGGGAGAAGCTGTGAGAAGATTAATTGAACTAAAGATGAAATGAAAGCATCTCCTGTGGCACTGGGAGTGCCCCAGACCTGGCAGCCCTTCACTGTAATTCTGTATCACTGTTTTAGCACATGGATGGATCTATTCTGGAGGAAAGCAGCCCCAGAAAAGCCCCTGCAGGGCTCAGGCTGCTCTGAACTCCTGGTTTTATTTCTGTCAATGCAGCTCTGACAGCCCAGCCCAGGCTGATGTGTGACTCAGGAAGGGCAAAATGAACACCTCAAACAGCCCAGGGAACTGTGAATTGCTTATTTGTTCTGAAGAATAAATTCAAAGTGTGCTTTGAACTTCCCTGGGCTGTGAATGGTGACCAGGAAGAACAGGAGAAAGGGGAGAGAGAGCAAACAAATCCCATTTTCTGACTTTCAGCCCCATTGTCCTCAGTGGTGCTTTCCCCACCTTTGCACTGAGAATAACTCCAGGTGTAAGGAGTTCCTTTATGCCTTGAAAAGGTTTGATCTCATCACAGCATTGTCAGTCTACCCACAGCACACACCAATAAGTAATGTGCATTTTTTATAACTATTTCTGTAATATTTCAGATTTCTAAGGGGAAAAGGAATTCTGATAAAAGGTTGACACAGTATTATTGTTCTCAGTAACAACTCCAACTGTCAGAGAAGCTGCCTATGCTTGTCAGAGACTCATTTTTTTATATCCTATCTCTAATAACACAAATTATTCCCACAATCTTCAGAGAAAGGATGGCAAGCAATATAAAATATTCACTTACAAGCAGCTTATGTTTTGTATTTTGGTGCCACTTACAAATATTTGACTGTTGTACAAAATTTTACAGGATTCTGTCCAAACACATCTGGCAAATCACCTGCTTATATTTAAAGCTACAGTGCTAATCTTATTAATGCTTCATATTCCTTGTTCTGGCTTTATACACAGAATATCAGTGATTTAGAGTTAAGTAAATAATTGTATTTCTGCACGTATCAGAGTGAAAACCTCAGAACCCTGGCAGACCAGAATGCTCTGTAATACCAAAGAGAAAAATAATTTCTATTTGAAAAATAAATTTAAAAATACAGGTTGCAAATTAAAAAAAAAAAAAATCTATTTTTCAACAGCATGATCAGATTTTGTGTTATTAATTGGCTAGAAGTTCATTTAGATACTAGGGCTGGGTGGAAATAACTCCAGTGTTCTGCTGCCACCTGCAGCTGAACCAAGAGGCCTCATTTCTTCAGCAGCAAGCCAAGTGGGGCTGAAGTTATATTTTATTTTCAACAATTAATATTATCTATTCAGGTTTATTATCCCCAAATCTGGCAATTTTTATTATCTTGCATGAATGAAGAGAAAACTGGTGAGAAATTCAAAAGGCTGATGCACCCAATTGAGTAATTCAGGATTAAATGTATCAAAGCAAAATATGTCATTTAAGCATGGAATATTCAATATTTGCAGAAAGAATTTCCAAGTGGTCTTTATTTAATATTTAAAGTATTTTCACATGCTGTAGTGCCTCCTTTTGGTCTTCCCATATGGCAAGCAGGACCAAATAAAAGAAAATATAAAAACATATTGCTCTTCTATGTGGGTCAGACAAAAAAGGTAACACAAAAATCAAATTTTGTTTCTTCAGAGCAAGCTGTTAACAAAAAAAAAAAGGGTAAAGAAGAAAACCCCAAGTAAACATGCTGTGTTTTAAAGCTGTAAATGTTCAAAAATCAATGTATTCACTACTTGTTATTCTTATCATTCCTATAAGCTTTGGATCTGTTTAACCTTTCATTAATAAAACACTCCAAATACTTCTGGAGCCATCACAAACATACTTGTCACAACTCCTTGTGCTTTCCTTGTCACCACAATCTGTATAAATAGTTTCCTGAGATTACAGGTCATTCCTCCAGCAATGAGGCAGCAGCAAAGATCTATTACAGCCTCCAACCACATCCTGATCCCTTTTTTTGGTGTGGGATTTCTAAATATTTATTAACATCCAGAATTCACCCAGCCCTGGATCTGAAGTGACAAGTAAGACTTTACACAGCCACAGAAATTAAATGAACAACCTCCCACCCATCTTTCAGCATTGTGTAAAATGCTCCTAATTTCTCAGTGATTTTTAAAATAAACAAAGCCATTGCCAAGAAAGACTCTTAAAGCTGGAGATTAAACCAGAAACTTTCTAGCTTTGAATGGTCAGTTCTGAATGGCTCCAATTCTTATGGAATTTATATGGGATGGAAGTCACTTATATACACATATCCATGTCTTAATGCATGTGTGGGTATCTGCAAGTGTTTGTGTGCACCTGTATTCATCTATTTTAAAATGAAAGCCATAAAGACTTTCCCTAAAGCAATTATTGTGTGTATATTTGTGAGGGTGCACCCATATTCATCTATTTTTTAAATAAAAGATATAAAGGTATTGCCTAAAGCAATGCAGATCCAAGGAATGAACAGCTAAAAAGATGAAACAGATCCCTCAGATCTCTGCTGCCATTCCTGGATCTCTGCTGTCATTCCATCCCAAATCTCTGCTGTCATTTCATCCCAACTCTCTGCTCTCATTCCTGGATCTCTGCTGTCATTCCATCCCAAATCTCTGCTCTCATCCCAAATCTCTGCTGTCATTTCATCCCAACTCTCTGCTCTCATTCCTGGATCTCTGCTGTCATTTCATCCCAACTCTCTGCTGTCATTTCATCCCAACTCTCTGCTCTCATTCCTGGATCTCTGCTGTCATTCCATCCCAACTCTCTGCTCTCATTCCTGGATCTCTGCTGTCATTCCATCCCAAATCTCTGCTCTCATTCCCATTTCACTCATGGGAAGCCCCCTGGCCCATGTTCTGCTGGTATCAGTATCTCAGCACAGCTCTGGCACCAGTGAAACCAGATCCATGTTCTATATTCCCAAATGCAGGAATTCCAGTGGATCATGGGGAGCTGTGATGGGTTTGACAAGACAATGCTCTAACAACAAAACCATCAGGCAACATTTGCTTATTAAATTCCAGGAGGATGCCATGGCTGCTCCTGGCACTCTCCCCCATAGCTGTTCCTATTGATTTTGCAGCTTTCCATTTTATGAAATAATACATCTCCTCTCAATGTGTGAAACTCATCACTCCTGGTAATGTCATCAGCCATGAATTATTGCTGTGCTACATCAAGACTTCTTTCAGAGTTTCTTTTGGCACTCCATGTGCTCACTTCCACTTTCTGTCTGAAGCATTGCAAGATCATTAGCTAAATGTGGAATGCAATTGGAGAACATGCAGGCTGACAGAAGGATCTGAACCTTAGATTCCAGAGAGAAAAATAACTTATCAGGCAGATATCCTTATTGCCTGAAACCTCTGGCACAGTGTTCCCTGGGAAACCACTCTGGCTGAAGGCCACAGCACTCACATGAACTCATGCTGGGTTTACTGCAAATTCTTGATAGCAAAAAAATGCACACGTCTGGTAACAATCATAGCTGGGCATGATACCATCCTGAATGCAATTCTGTGCACCCACAGAGGATAAAACTGTCCTGACCCCTCTCAGGCATGGCTGAGGAGGAATTTACCCAGGTACCCTGTAAGGGCAATAAAGCTTTTCCCTCCATGTGGGAGTGCCCATGCCCTGGCAGAGTGGGTCTGAGTGTTCTTATCCTGAAAATAAAATACCCCAGGGATGCAGTGACTGTGCAACTCCTCCTTTCTGGGGTCATTTCTTTCCCCACATGGAAACTCTCTAATGAGACCTGCTGGACAGGTCCCAAAAGAGCTGCCAGTGCCAGTTTTTCCAGATCAGGTGAATACCTGGAGAGTTTGATGTGAGGCTCAAGCCCAGCTGAGAAGTGCAAAGCACACTCACATCAGAGCTCACATCACTACCTGGGCCCTTCATCAGGAGCTGCAGAGCTGTCACATTGCCCAGGCCTCTCTGGGGATGGATTTGAATGAATTATTCAGCAGAACATTGCCAAGCTGAATGGTTTTTTTGATGGAAAAACAGGAAAAATATGTTGGAACTCTAGGAAACATCAAAAAGAAATAAGAAAAAGAGCAAGAAAGAAAAGAGCCTGAGCTTTCTCTGCTCTAACTGTTGTGCTTGGAGCAGCTACTGGCATTTCCTGGATGGTCACTTCTTGAACTAATTGGTTCATCATTTTCAAGCTGAAATGCTCTGTGCCTGAACAAGTTTTGCTTTTGTACTTTTCTAATTCCTTCATCCTTTCAGTTGCTTTAATGCAATTCAGTGCTGAGTCAGTTCATGCAGGAGAGATGCACAGTTTTAGTTTGGATAGGAATTAAGAGGCTCTCCAGTAGCAGCAAGTTTTTCCTTCCTGCACAAAATGCTTTTTCCCTTTAGCACGCCATCCTTCCATTGTGCCCCTAATCAAATAAACTGATGAAAGTAAACATCTGTAATTCAGGAGGCATTTGATCACTGCATTTGAAGCCAGGGGTTCTTTTACAAGTGAGCTGCCCTCTCCCAGGGTGGGACACGTGATTACCCAAGTCCTGTTGTTCTAACAGACATGCTTAAACCACCTATTGTGTGTTCTCTCCATAATTCTATTTGTGGTTTTGTTCTGTCCTGGCTCCTGCTCTGTGAGCTCCTGCCTCCCCTAATCCTCTTTAAATGAATGAGACACAGTTCTGAGACCCAGAGATCTTGTTATCAACAATTACCAATTTCTGCCTTTTTGCAACACTTAAGGAATCAAAGGTACAAAGAGGATATTAAAGGTCTTTCAAATACATGAATCAATAAGCCATATTGGATTAAAAGAATTTATCAGCAACCCTTTCATAAATCTGGAAGCATTAAAACCAAGAAATATTACAGTGACCCCAGGTTAAGTACAATAAGGAGCAGAGCTGATGAAACATGGCTAATGATGGTGTTTGAAATACACACACACAGAGGGGGCTGGAAAGGCACTGGAGGGTGGCTCACACCATTATTTGCATTGTGCTGGCACATCCTGAATGTTCCCAGTCCACAGAACAAAAGAAAGCAAAAAGCTCTTTTTTTTTTTTGTAACAGAAAGACTCAAGAAGTTGGAGGGACCTGCAGCCCTGCAAAGGCTGGTTCTGAAGCATTTTGGTCACTTAAAAAAGAATATTTCCTTGTTACCAGCCCACAGCAGATCCATCAGTGTTATTTATGAGTTCTGAATCATCAGAGAACTCCACTATTGTTTAAACAAATACCTGGAAAGGAAAAGCAAAATCCCCTCCCCATCATGGTTAGGCCTGCAAGGAGAAGGAGGAAAGGAATTTTATTAAAACTAAAGTAACCCTGTGGGACTTTCATAATGTTGATAACCCAGTAAGTTTTCTTTTGGTAATTCTGTAGCAAAACACAGGTTAAATAACAGGAGTGTTTTATAATGCACAGCATGAACAAAATCAAAGTTGGGGAAGAAAAGGTCAAATGTTTTTAATGGCTGATGGAAATTCAAAAAAGATCAGAATAATAAAAATTACACTGAATTTGGGATGCTACACAAAGTATAAAAAATTCCCTTCCATTATAAAGAGAGTCTTGGTTTTGTGTCACTTATTTGATGTCTAGAAAGTCTCATACCTTACTAAAGCTACCACCTACACCTCTATTGATTTAATTTGTTTAAACAAACCAGGATTACTGAAATATATATTTGTTCCATTTCAATGAACATCTAAGCACCATGTCCCTACAATAATCATATTCATTCCAGAGATAAATATTTTATAGCAAGACCTTACTATAAAGTTAGTATATTAACTATGTTCTTTACTCAAACTCAAGAGACAAATTAATAACCACTCTATGCTGATATCACACATAAAAGGTATTTAATTTAATTGGAATAGCTGGTAGAGTAAAAGGAAAAATAATATTAAAGGCTGCACTGGAATACTAACACCCTTTTACAGCCCAGAGTATATTTATTTCTTTACTGCCTAACTCTGATGGGTTTATTTTCTTTTCTCTATGTAGAACCTTTACCTCCAAGTTGGATTTGAGAGATTAGAAAGCAGATAGAAATTTTTCATTGAAAGGGGCCAAATTCTGAAAACCTTTTTCACTGAATATTAATAAAATAACTTAAAAACATGGGCAGACCTGCAGAGTATTGGACAGGCTCTGTGCAGTGCCTTAGGGTGACAGTGATTTAAATATTCAGGTACCCAAAAAATCAGCTAAAATCAGTTTAATCCCACAGCTCCAACAGGGTCCAGCATGATTTCATTCAGAGTCACACCTGAGGTGACAGCAGTGACCAAATGGAGGTGCCCAGTAATAAACTGGATAAACTGGGGCCAGTTCAGCACAGCTGGAGGGGCAGAGTGCAAGAGGAGGGGCTGGGGATGGACTCACTGAGGCTGGAAAGGGGAAATTCAGTAAATCCCAGCAGTTCAAAGGGGGGCACAGCAGCAGATCCTGGTACCCCAGAGCTCCTGAGCAGGTGGAAGCAGCTCCCCATGGATGGGCTGAGCTCAGGAATTCAACAGGAGGAATTCTCACTGCTCTGAAGGAAACCAAGCAACCAAAAACTCCTGTCTGAGGGAATTACTGAGCAGTGCCAAGAGAGGCAGGGAAATCTCCACCCTTCCTCCAAGGTTTCTGACATGGGACAAATTCCCAAGCAAATTCCCTGGTCTGAGTTCAACCCTGCTTTGAGCAGCAGGCTGGACTAGGGGTCTCCCAAGGTTCTACCAACTCTAATAAAGCTGTTTTAGGCCAGACTTAACATCCACCTGAATCCACAAGACCATTCTTCTGAGTGGCCAGAAGTGACAAGGAAGAGGAAAAATTCAGGACAATTATAATGATTCATAGCCCAGATTCCAGTTTATGGATTTCCAAAGCTGGTGGGGGTGTTTATTCTATATTGATATCCCTGTTTCAATTCTTGGAATAATTAAATCAATCCTTGTTGCAGAGCTTTTTTCCATGAGTATTTCTAATTGCTTTTGGAATCCATTTACACACAAGGCACAGGTTACAACCTGCTCCAAGGAGTCTCACAATTCAATTCAACAATGCAGGAAAAGCACCAGAGTCTTTCATGTACATCAAACACTTCTCATTCACTGCTGAGCTCTTTTATTTTTCTTTTCTCATTAGAAACTCTTTTTTTTTTTTTGTTATTTTTTCAAACAAAGCAATCAAATGCAATCAAGCTTCTAATGATTCTTTTGGAATGGAGGCAGCAGTGCTAAAAATGTCCTTTTCAGGTTTGTTTTTTTCTCTCCCAGGCCTCCATGAGAAGGAACCTCCAGCCACATGAAGCATTTATTGCTGTGGCTCTGGACACAGAAGCTCATGACTGCTCAGGATTTGATATCTATGCAATCCTTATTTTGAATATACTATTTCTCACTATGACAGCTCCAGAGAGGAGAGGTCAAGAACAATGAAGAGCTGCCCTCCCTTGTCTTTCAGCAGCTGCTTCTCCTCTTCTGAAGGTTTGCAGAGAATGTAACTCTGCATTGTTAGCAGAGCTGTCTCCTCCCTAACCTTTCCTCACGAGGTGATGCTCCCTGGCTGCAGAACTGCTCTGCTCTGCTGCTGGGCTCAGCTGGAAAATGGGCTGAACTGCACAGACCCTGAGACTGCCATGGAAAACTGAGCAGGGCTGCCCAGGAGCTCTGCAAACTCTCCCAGTGAAGGTTTTCCAACTTTTGACAAAGATGTTCTGGTTGTATCTGAGCTCATCCCAAACCAGAACATCTCTCTGCTCTCATCCTTCAGTGATTTCTGTGCTTAATGGATTCTTTTCCAAATTTTGGCTTCTGTGCATTGTGCAATCCATTCTCCTGATCATGCAGCAGACTGTAAAGTCTGTTCATACCAGAAGTACAGAAAATTCTAAACATGTCTGGAGTTTTATAGATCACAGGGTTTTTCATTTTTAAAGGTAGACCAGATTTTTGTTTTATTCTCCTTTTTAAAGTGTCTAAATACACTCCCTACATTTACCATTCAGGTAGAGACCGACACACTAGAAAAACATAAGCTTTTAAAACCTAATTCCAGAAAAAAAGGCGTTTCCAAGGTTCCCTTATTCTACCTGCTGAAGGTTGTTTTAAATTATTAAAACTTTTACATATTAAAACTTTTTTTTATATCTATACATTCAATTTTCAAATGAGGCAAATTGGGAGAGTCACTTCTCCTACTTTATCTTTTTTAAGAGAGCAATGAAAACATAATATTTACAAAGTTTATCCCAAAACAGAAGAGTTGAATTTGGAAAATGGGAAGATTATTTAGATTACATCTGTAGAAACTGCTTAAGAAACCCTCTTGAAGGTTTAATCATAATGAACAGTTTTAGATGTACTTTTAGACAACTAACAGTTATATCAAGGGGGCAAAATTGAGCATGTTAAGAACAAAATGAGGACCTGAACTATGAAGCTCATTGATACTTTCAACAATGGATTCAATGTTACTATAACATATTTTTAATAGAATTTAAACTAAGCAGAACCCCCTGAACACCACATATAAACCTCCACTGGGAGAAATACTCAATTACTTTCTGCATGCATAATACCCCTCCATAATAATCCTCAACTTCTATAGGAAAGGAGTTGAAGTTTTTAACCAGGGATTTGGTCACACTTCATCAGTGTCATATTTACATGAGCTCAGCCAAACACCAGTGAAAGTTTTACTGTCAACTTACTTTGCATGTTCTGTTATTAATCCCCCCAAAGCCCATTGAGGTGCTCCCCAAGGTGCAATCAGTTCTCAAATGTTGGGAAGGGTGTTTAAAATTGAGGCTAAATGGATTTGCCAAGGTATGGAGTTTGTCCTATGGCAAGTTTTGAATGTGTAATGCAATTAAAAACATTTCTGTAGGACCAGCTTGAAAGATGACAGAGAAATAATGCAGAATATGAAATATTGGATTGCTGTGCACCTGTATGATTTGCACACATTTATAAATACATCATAAAAATATATAAATCTTATTTACAGACGAATCAGACAAGTCCTAATGGGTTTAGATACCCCATAGATAAAAGATCCAACAGACAATACAAGCACTTTAATCTATGTGCCTTTACAAGTGTTTAATGCATATTTCTATATAGCAACAGCAATTTTTAGTTCTTTAACAATTACAAGTAATTGCTGTGTATATGGGAATTTAAGGTCCAAAAAAGTAAGTGAATATGAACTATTCTTGAAGTTAGTCACACAAAGCTGCACATTTTAAAGCCATAAACTTCCCAGTCTATTAGAAATTGAGCACATTTGTATTTTAAGAGGTTTTCCAAGTGCAAGTGTGATTTACATTGCTCAGACACTTCCAGTTATTATTCATTTCCATGAAGGAATGCCCAGGAGAATGGCTTGGAATCATTCATCTTAGACTTGCACCAGTTCTGTACTTTCTGTTTACACCTGTGTCTATGGCAGAGGTTTTGGTCAGGTTTTTGTGGCTTTTTCTTCCCCCAGAGTTATATTTTCCCTCTGAACCACCTCAACAACCACCATACCCCTAATATCACAATATTTTGCCATCCTTACAGAATATTGGAACTATTCTATATGTTAGCTCTAAAAAAAAAAAAAAAAATCCATATAGTAGTCAAGAAATATCAAGGTCATTTCCTTTAGATGAGTTATGTTTTGTCTGGATTTTTCAATTTTTTTCCTCTGGCAACATATGGCCAATCAGAATAAGAAAATCCCATCTGTTTGCAATTGGTTTCAGCTACCATGCTTTAGTCTGCTGGTAATATTTTGAATTCTAAGCTAAGTAGGTCTTAAGCTGAGATTTTATTTTTTTTTTAACAGATCTCTACAAAGAAGAAGATTCCAAACCAGGTTTAAATCAGCAGCAATACTTCAAGAAATAATTTTCATTCTCTATTATTATCAGAATAAAAGCATTTCTAGAGTTGTAGCTCTTAAAGATAAAAGCACAGGGGAAGTGACAGCCCCACTTGGAGTGTTTTTAATATTTATATAGAGCTCAGTGGAGCATTCTTTGTGCTGGGATCAATGATGGTGTGCAGTTCTGATTTAAAGCACCAGTGGAGAACAAAGCCTGGCTGCTGCTGGCACTGGAACCACACTGGACTTGTCCAACCAACTTGGAGTGAAGTTCCTCTCTCATCATCTCTTCCTGCTAAACAAACACCTGGGTGGGGAAAGGAGCTGATGAACCAGGGCTGCATTTATTTTTGCTGGATTATTTACAATCCACGCCATTCCTCCTTTCTAAAACACTGCCACTGAGATATCCTTGGAAGTGTTCACATTTCCACTTTTAAAGCAGCAAAACTCCTTTTGAGGAACCCAGCCCAAACAGCCATGAGTTGATCAAATGGAATATTGAATTTACAAAAAAAAAGAGGGCAATATTGACTGTATTTAAGTTTTTATTCACTACAGGGTGCTGCACCAGATGCTGTGAGTGGTGACTTAGGAGATTTTCCTACTTCTAAGCATCAACTAAACCAAGTTGCAAATTCATAAGACAAGAAAATCTTTCAGATTAGTGTCTGATAAGGGAGTAAATAAACCCTACACCAAACAGGAATAATAATCTCAGCATTTCAGTTATTAAACCTACTGTGCATCAAATCATCTCAGCAGTGCCTACCAGGGAAACTTTGGAGAATAAACACCTGATAAATCACCCCTGCTGAGACACAGTTAAATACAAACTCATACAATGTCCACAATGAAATGAAAATTTCAGGGCAGATTTATTAGCTTGTGGATGTTCCTAATTACATGAAAAACTATAGGCTTACTACCAATGGTAACAGCAATCTGTAATAAGACCCTAAATCTTTGAAAAGAAAGAAGTTGCTCATTGAAGAAATGGTTTCATTTTCTCTCTCTCTTTTTATTCTTCAATCTTGCAACACAAAGCAATTATCTGGTGGGCCAGGGCAGTGGGCCCTGTTCTGCTGTCACTCCCAAAGGCTTCCTAGAAGTGTGGCCTCAGAGATGCAAAGCACAAGGCAGAGCAGGGGCTGATTTATTGCATTCAATTATTTTTGTTTAAAAGTTTCCTCTGGGGCACAAGCACGTAATATATTGTACTTTCCATTACCTGGTGCAAATGTAAAACATACCTGAAAAACACATTTCATGCTTATAACATATTAAAACAACAAGTAAGATGTCATGGCATGAGTTTGATAGATTAACTGCCACTTACTGATGTTGTACTATATTAGTTAACAGCAAATTAATATCATCAGGCATATTTCCTCTTTTATACCTAAAAAATATTATGGTGGAACCAGAGATTCCCATAAATTCTTATCACTCAGTTCTAGAAGAGGCCTTTTAATCTAATTTGGGACAAGATAAGCAGCAATTTCTCCATTTGTTTGCAAATCTGTTACTGATCCAATCTCTTTTCTACCTCAGCAACTTTTTGCTAATTAGCAAGTTTTTATCCTAAAAGCCCAAAAACCTGCACAGGCACCCCCAAGGGTTTTTCACCATGATTGTACCTGATGCCCACACACACTCCTGGACTTTAGGAATCATTTCAACAATTTGCCCAGAGGTTCCCATAACTGTCCCTGCCATGGGATGAGATCAGGACCTTTTGTCACACACTGATCTACACCAGGAGACAAAAGTTGATTTAAGGGAATTTTAAAAACCTCAACCACACAGTTTTTAGAATTCTCTTAGTATGGCATAGAGAATACTAAATAATTTTAAAATAAATGAGTAGATACAAAAGCCATAGAACAGAGGTAGAATTGGGTTATACTTTGAATTTTTAGGTCTAGTATGGCAATTATGATTTAATATGGAGTGCACAGAGGAAGAAACTGGTTTTAAATGCTACATTTCAAGTTTTTTTTTCTGTAGCATGGCATGAAGCACCAAAACAATTGATATTTGTGCACTCAGAACATCCCTGCCTCAGCTCCTTTCTAAACCACCTTCACAGGGCTCTGCTGCAGATTAAGTTGTGACAATTTAAACCCAGCACAGCTGAGATCCCTGTCACTAAACACAGAGTCATGAAGGGAGAATCAGCCTCCAGTTCAGTGATGACAAATGAGCTCTACAGGCTGACATTCCCAGCTTCTGCCAAAAAGAAAAGCAAGAGCATCTTTAATGAATAGCAATCAAACTGCCTGAGAAGCCTCCCGTGAGAGGAGCAGGGCTGTGTTAATGCAGAGAAATATCAGCTATAAAGTAGAGGAAGAGCTCTAAAGAAGAGCTTGGCTGATGCCCAGAGCCAGCTGGCACAACTGGAACTGCAGAAAACAAAGCTTTGAAGGATCAGGATTCAGCTCATTCTAAAAATATTAATAATGAGATGATAAATGGAGGAGAAGAGAAAAATTAGTTACATTATTTTGGGCTATAAACCCAAATGCTGAAGTAAGTAAACATGGATCTCTATTAAATCCTTATCTTCATATTTTCCAGATCCAGCCCATAAGGAAGTTAAGAGTGGAGGAAGTGGGTTCAACTAATTAAAAAAGAGGCAATGCAGGAGTGCAGCTGTTCCTGCTTAAGCACAGCTTCAGAAAACTTTGTGCAGTTTTGCAACCTTGATCTCCAGGCACTTCACCCCAGTTTCCTTCAGAAGAGGGTGAAGACCTTGAATAATACACAGCTGACCTTTCATCCAGAGTATCTTCTGTGGATTTTATTTTGTTTAAATTAGGAAAATGCTTTTTAAAATATTTTTTTTTGTGGGGGGAAAAACTTTGGTATATAAAAAAAAATAGAATTCAAAAGCACAAGTGTTCTGGTTAAATTTTATTTTAATATTTTGGAGTGCTAAGCTAAAACTGGAATACAGATCATATTGCACTTAGATTCTTTCAAACAATAAAAAAGAATGACTGGGCCTGGTTTATTTAGAATCTAAGGAGTGTTCTCAGTGCAAAGGGGGAAGGAAAAAGTTCTGTGCTGGAATCCTAAAAGAGCAAGTATCAAAAAACTAGTGAAATGTGCAGCCCAGTGAAAGGTTCAGCATGTAATGATAAAAGCACAGCAGTGGTTCAAAAGCAAACAAATCCTGCTAGAATGAAAAATCAATGAGCTTTGAGAAATTCTGACAATGAAAAGTCCCTCTCCCTGTGAGATCAAATGGAGAAGCCCCATTAGCAGAGCAGCCATCTGCCTTTTCCTGCTCCCCACATCCTGCACCAGCACCCAGGCTACTTTCTCCTTCATCAATACAAGCACATTCACAGTGCAGCAAACAGGCCCAAAATTTAGGGGAAAAAGGAAAAAATAAATGATCTGGGGTGACACAGAAAGGTGCCAGAAATCAGCCCTTAAAACCAAGCCCAGGCCAAGGCAGGCCAGAATTTGGAAGGCAGGGCAAGAACTCCTTGGGGCACAAAACACCTCCAGTGCCAGGGGAAGGGATGGACCCATGAGCCTGAGGCACATCCCACAGAGAAAACTGATTATTCACACACACACAGATTAAATATTGCCATAAATTCTTCTGGTTATCACACACAGCAGTGGGCTAAAGGTTTATGGCAGCCAATGTCAAACAAATGTGATTTCCCTGAATGCAGCTGAAACCTGGGGGTGAAGGACAAATTTGGATTATTGATAAGTGTCTCTGACTTGTCCCCTTTGATAACTCTCCAGTGTCTTTCCAGCCAGGCTAAATATTTCTAAAATAATGGCTGCAACACATACTGTGAGGGAAGAAATTTTACAAGAGGCACCACGTAACAAAGTGCAGTAGATAACACAAGTTTAGAAGGCAACAGGAGTAAAAATTCCACTCTCTTGAAGAGAAAATTGGCTCAGACTCATTCCCTGAAGGTGACATTCATAACAAAACCCAAAGCAACAAGTGGTTTATATTTGGGGTCTGTTTTATCAGCTGATAGTTGAAATCTGACTGTGAGAAAGGCAACATTCTGCTTCTATTCATGGCAGCTCTCTCGTTGCTTTGCATGACTTTCAAAGCAACAAAATAGTTGGGAAATAAATTTTAAAAAGTTCAAGAACTACTCATTAACAGTCAGACATCTGCACTTCCCAAACCACCCAAAACAAAGCCTGGTTCTTAATCCCAGTGGATCATGTGGACAGCAGACTGTGGGGGAATGCAAAGAGTGTTTTGGCTACAGCACTAATTCTTTGCAGTGAATAAATATATTTGCCTAAAAAGTAATGCAAAACACACATATTCCCTTCCAAATTCCCCAAGTGCCTCGTCTTCCTTCCCCCATCCTTTCTGAGGGCTCTGTTCAATGGACAAACATTGCTGCAATTCCAGCTAATGAAGAGGATGTGCCAGTTCTTTACCCCTGGAGTCCAGATCTGTTTCTCTTCAACAAACTCTGCTCTTCAATAAAAGTTCTACTCCAAGCATAGCATGAGCAGACCAGCTTTATACAATGGCTCTGCCATTTATGACATGAGAAAACCATTTTCTCTATTACCATAAACTCTAATGATTCATTTGAAATCAGTAAAACAGGGGGTTTAGCTGCCTTGATGAACTTACACATCCACTGTGGATTCATCTTTTAAAAAGCATAAATAGCACAATGCATCAGAAAAACAGCACAATGCACCAAATCATTCCCTAGCTTGTGGCTTTATGAGCTACAATAAAAACAACCTTTATTTATTTATTTTCCCTCCCATAAATATCAGAGAATGTTCAAATTTGGCACGGAATCTATCTGCATCTCAGTACTGTGCACTGATAAAAGAGATGGCAAGAATTTAAGAGATAACAACACCTGCTTGTGCCCCAGGGGAATGAGGTGTAAGCTCTTGGTGGGGTGGTTCAAACAAAATAACACTGACCCAAAAAACCCCACCCCAAACTACTCTGCAAACTGCACATTTCTCCCTTTCAGAAAGAATGCACAGGACCAGCGTGGCTTACTGTGATTTCTCAGATGATTTCCAAATGTTTCATTACTACAGAGTATGGGATACCATTTCTGATCCAGATGCTTAAAAGAACAAATCTAACAGAGAAACTTAATCTGAGCTAGACTTGGCAAATTTTCCAGAAAAAGAAAACAAAAAAAAAAACAAAAAAAAAAACAAAAAACAAAAAAAAATTATGTTTTGGAAGCTGCTCAAACAAAAGCCAAAATGGAAATATGCCTCTTTCAATCATACCCTGGGCTGCTGTTAAAAATAAGAGGGACACTTAGAGTTTCCACAAGTGTGAACTGCAGCTGAGGTTTATAAAATAGAAAACTTCAATGTCAAAACTGCCCAAGAACAGTTCTTTACTTTTATCTTAAGCTAAAGCCACCATTCTCTATGCTGTATTTGCAAAAAAATATAAGAGATTTTGCATATACATGGAAGATTCCAGATCAATTAGAAGGAAAACATCAATTTTTAAAAATTATTATGCTTTAAAAATAACCCACAGAAGCATGCAGATGGCAGAAGTGACACAGTCACTATAATGCAGACTATTTAAACTTTAACCTGACCACTTCAGAGCACCTAATGAACACAGGCTAAACTTACAGAGTTTTTTTTTCATCTCCAAACTGAGAAACTCTGGGACAGAGAGCTCCAATCTGCTTGGAGTCACGTAGGATTTATGGGAATTCAAATGTGCTGAGGTATTGCTTTATCTGATAGCCTTGTTCCTCTCCTGAAGAAAGACAAGGCTAAATCTTTGTATAGCCACACATCTCTCTATAAACACCAGGAAAATTTCAAATCTTAGCCAATTCTTTTTTATTATTATTATTTCAAGCCATTCAGAGAAGAGAAAGAACCAAATTTATGTTTGGCTTCACTTACTTCTGGGAAAGAATTTGGCCAAATGTTTGTATTCCATCAAGAGGAAGAAACTATGAACTCCAACAATAAAAATAACCAATACCATATACAAATTATACATGGAAGAATGGTGGTAATTGTCTGTCTTTTCACCCCCCTACCTTATATTATTGCTGTATGGTTGCAATTTAAGAAGTAGAAAAGCTCCCAAAGTGGAATTCCTACAGTGAGCAAGCCAGACAGAACTGCTACAGGGAGTATCCCTGCAAACCACAGGCTGTGAGCAGTTTAATTATGTAAATCTAGAATACCATATTCACATTATATAAATCAATTTTATTCTGATTTCCTAGCAAGGAGGAAAGGCTCACAGAACAACCCAGAGGTATCAGAGTTAGAAAACATCTGTAACAAATTGAATTCTTTTATTCTGCTGCAGCCACTTGGCTCCCCAAGTGTGAAAAATGGCTATCACTTAGTAAAGCTAGTGTCCAACTACTTGAAAGCACACTCACTTTGAGAATAAAAGTTAAATTACAAATGTTCTTACCCTGATTGGAGATTTACATTTTATAATTTAGAAATTTATAGGAAGGGAGAGTTCAGTATATTAAATTTATGATGAGTTTAGATACCTTAACTTCACCTCGATTTTAATTACGTAACAAGATACCAAAGTACAATTTTAAAAAAGACCTGAACACAATCATTAATATAGACATTGAGACTCCTGTCAGTGAATTGTGGAGCTTTTAATTTCCCTGTGCATGACTGCAATGCTGGTTTAAATTCAGCCCCACAATGGCCAAGACATTTCCCAGAGTGATAACAAAGAGGGGTTTTGTTACGGCTGCTGGAGGGGTCAGTGGCAGCTGCACCCTGGGCCTGCCATAATCACTATAAAATACTGGCCTGCAACAATGGCTGCTCATTGGAATATAAAACAATTGGAATGTTGAATCTGGAATTTCAGCAGCTGCTACTGGACATTTTCCATAGCTTTGAAGCATCAGCTATCAGCACGCTCATTTTCTGCAGCTTCGCTTCCCAGATCTCATCTTAGAGATAAAAAACATTTGTGGGATTGCACCACGAGTCAGATGCCTGATATAAACCAGTATAAAAATAATCCCACAGAAATGGCAATATTCTTAATCCAAACCACTCCAGAATTGCATTTTGCAAGGCAGTTTCTCCAGGAGCTGCCCTGGTGGAGCAGAGGCACAGCCTGAAGCTCGGAGCGAGATGGGAGAGGGGAAAGGGCAGAACCTTTCCAGCCCAGGCTTTCCTCCCAAGCCAGCTTCATCTCAGCTTCATACCTGAGTTTATTTAAGCCAAGCTTTATTTCTGCACCAGGAAACAAGTGAAATGATTGCATTTTGCCACTCACAGCTTCTGTGTGCACTGGCCTTGCCTGATGAAAGATCACTTGATTATCAGCACCAGGCAGACAATAAATCACAGTGCTGTGACTGTCTCAGCACTTTTATTTTGTATTAATATACATTGGACCAGCTAATACCAGGTTTGTCCCTCTATTTTAAAATCTCTCTCTTTTTAAAGAATACTTAAAGAAATTATTATGTATTTTAAAGCAAATTTCAATACAAAGGAATTCAAATAATTCTGCTAAATTAGATGTCAGGCTTTTTCTGGCAGGCATGAGCAGGGAGGAGCCCTGGCAGGACAGGATTCAGAGGTTGACATTTATTTCTCACTCAATAGGATTCAGTTTCACTTAAATATAGCCCTCAAGGAATGAAAGAATAAAATATTCAGTCCCTGACACCTAAGAGCTCTCAGCCTTCCCAGAGAACATGGATGTGATGATAAATACATGGCAGATTTTGCAAACACACATAGAGACATTTACTGAAACACTGTTCAGTTTCTTCCCAGAATTATATTTTTTCTTCTTTAATAAGACTTCAGCAAACAATATTCCCAGAGAGTTGAAAACAGCACTGACCCCAGTGAGGATCTACTGACAGAGACAGGAGGAACAAACACATTTTGGCTGAGTGAAAAGAAGCATATTCAGTGTCAAGCACAAGGAAAGCAATTCAGACAGATAATTCCTGGGAGACAAATGATTCTGGCACCAGCAGAAAGAAGCAACATGAAAAACCTTTTCCAAGGTCATCTCTGGATGCACACCATCAGAAGGGGAAAGCCAGACTCATGGAAAATATTTAATCCATTGACACAAACTCAGGTGAGTTCCAATATTCCCTGGCCATCAGAACATTATTTCTTGGAAATTCTCAACAGGCAGCTGCTCAAGAGTTGATGTGTGGGTCATGGCCTTTCATATGAAATACAATCACACACTGAAAAAAAAGGTCTATTTAAATTAATTAATTCAAGTGGGTAACTAAAAGATCAGTTAAAGTAGCAGGGAAAGACAAAATGCTGAGCAGAAAAAGAAGAGGAAAATACAAATTGTGAAGGAAAAGGAAAATTGTCCAAAGGAGATGTGACAATTTCAGTGTCCAGCCACTGTGGACATGAGTCCTTTGCAGCCTGATGTGACAATTGCTGCAATGTTTGTGAGTGCTGCTTGGGAGGAGATTCTATGCACTGGTGTTATTGCAGACAAACATCAGTGTGCAAAACCACCACTGAAAATTCAGAGAGATAATTATGATCATGGCTGCTGAACCTCTATATTAATAGTACAGCTGAGCCTGTTTATAGCAATAGATTAATTTCAAATAATGCAAGTAAATATTTATTTCTGCAACTATTTTCAATTTTTGTCTGTCAAGGGATTTATCAAGTCAATATCCACGTGCCCAACAGTGAACAGTGCAGTAAGGAGAATTTGGTTTCCACAGAACAATTTCATTTTGATTTTTTGCAAGTGTAATATAGGTTTAGAAATTCTCAGTAATGATCTGTGTGAAATGTTTAAAGAACATTTTACAGCTCACATGCTCCATTTATTTTAACTTAAATTGTATGAAGCCACCACCACATTGAACTGGTGGTATCAGCTGACATAAGCAACTATGTAACATCAACCAAATGCAGCCAGACATTAAAATTATTTAATGTAAGTAATATCAGATGAATGTTATTCTCCTCCTAACCTTCCAAGATATCTCAGTGCTCATATACAATAAATAATTGCCAGTCACAAGCACTTTGCTTCAGAAATAGCCACTCTTTCATTTAGCTGAGATTGTCAACAAAAAGCAAGGCTAGGAAAACCCAAGGCTGATGTCATGCTTTTCATGGCATCTTTTCCACAACAAAGCCTGGATCCAAGATCTGACCACTCACAATTTCTAAACCAGATTATAAAGCTAAATCCATGCAAACCCTTAATGGATCAGGATTTCATTTCCAGCCCTGCAAAAACTTCGTTTGTGGCCAAGTCTTATCAGCCACGGTGGCAGCCAGATTACAGGAGCTGTGCCATGGATCAGGAGAGGCACTCCCAGCTTAAACCAATTACACACTTAACACAAAGTTGTCAAACTGCAGACCCATGCCAAATCCTGACATGTAATTTCTGTAATGTTTACACATTTTAAGGAGAATTACAGTAAATGGAGTGCCTGGGAAAATGTATGGTGGAAAGAGCAGCGCTTGGAAATCCAGATTTTAGTGGTGTGAGGGATCCACACTAACTCAAGCTTTACCAGAAGTCCACAGTTCCAGCTCCCCTGCATCTATTCACAGGCAGACAGATCTATTAAATGATTTGCCAGCTGGGAGTCATTTCTTTTACAATAAGCAGCGGAGTGAGAGGTAACTACAAAGCAATCCAGAGCTGTCCTAATTACTCCTTCCAGGCAGGAAAATGTGTGATAAAATGCATGTTTTGTGATTCCCTTCCCCTTTACTCACTTCAGCACTGTTAACCTGTGGCTTCTGATGGCCTTCCCCAGTGCCCTTAAACCTGGTGAAAACCCCCAGACAGACAATCACTGTACAATTTAAGGCACGTAATTAGCAATTATTTCATGCACACTTCACAATAATAATCTGTTACGTACTAAGGGGAAAGAAACATTAATGAGCTACTTCTGGTGCCGCTCTGTGTACTGTGTTTGCATAATAATGAGGCCCAATCTGCTGGAAAACACAGAAAGGACAAATTAATAAGGTGGTCATTTTTGTCTAATGATGCTTAATACAGTTTGAGCAATCTGCTCGAGACAAAAGACGGGCACTCAGACATAGCCGATTATGCATTCGCGTGGCAGCTGAAATCTTTATTAAACAGAATGATGAATCTGATTAACATGTGATAACAAATATACAGTCTGGGAGCAGGGCCCTGGCACCTCCCGCCAGCTCCAGGCCCCTCCGAGGCTTTACTCAGATTGAGGTCAGGCTGCAATTCCCCATAGGCGCATTAAGATAAAAGTTTGCCAAATGTGGTAACGTGCTGAACAAAACAATATCCTGTTATATAAAAGCTACTGTCTCAACAGCTGACTGTCTAATCAGTGAGAGCAACAACTCCTTAATAAGTTTAAAATTTTAATTGTGGGTTTCGTTCGCCTTTTAACATATGAAGGATGATTTAGTACATTAGCTGAGCTACATCTTAAAGCACCCCTATGTTTGTGCTAGCAAAATATTCTCTCTAATTCCAAAGTACTGCCTTCTATTCCATTTCATAAACACAATTCTATTCCCCAAAAAGGAATATACAATGATTTAGGGTGTTTTAAGCAATATTAAAAAATAATAATAATTTACATGCCACTGATTTCATGTTAATGGAGGTTTCTAGGTCAATGGGGAACACAGGATGCAGTTGAATTTGTAGAAATGGAGCAGTAAATTTAAAAACCTAATTTTCAATAGAAATAATTGATAAAAAGGGAGATTAACAAGATGCAACTTGTTAATCCCACCTTAAATTTAAGTCATGAAAATGCAGCGTTGCCTCTTTAAAGAGTGACCAAATCTAGGAGTAAATAACAGCTCTTAAATCCAGGGATTCTATTTTAAGCTTGCTTTGCTGGAGCAATGTGATTTCTATTAAATGAACAATTCCTTGCCTTCCAGAACCAACTGTACTTGATTTATAGTCAGCACATGACACGAAGCAATTTAAGATGTCACACGATACCCCACGACAATGAACATGATTTAGCACAGGGTGGGCAGCAGTAGAAACTATAATGTTGATTTTATCTCCACAAATATATTGCTCAGCAACAGCAGGAGCTTGGATTCAAGAGTATAGAACTGGGAGCTAAGACTGACTGAATCACAGCTTCTTCACTTTAATGCATCTGTGTTTGCTCTGGTAAATGACAGCACATCATAAATCATCATTTTCAACTCCTTGGAGTCATTCTGTGCCTTCATTTACATGAATATATTCCCAATTACAAGATAACAACAGTCAGTGGATTTAAAGCAAGGAAGTGATAAAATTAAAGCTGTATTTACCTCTAGCATCATTCATTCCCAGTCCATCCTACCTTTGTAAATAAATACCATTATTTTCACACACAAAATAAATATTAAAAAACCCCAAAAGATAGTGGTTTCTTTCCTCACCCCCTCAAATCCCACATTCAAGTCACCTGGCACATTAATTATTTCCCATAAAACAAAAAAAAATCATCTCATTCTGCTTCTGAGGATCCCTTTATTTCATATTCTGCCAGGATAAATTCCCTCAGTGAAACATTTCATTATGTTTGATACAAAATGAATGCTGGAAATGCCATGAAATCATCGTGGTGGTGTTTGAAATCCCAAAATTCATGGCAAATAATGCTTCACAAACCTTGTCCCATCACCACACTGTCATATTCTGCATTTCAAACAGCTTGGACAGCTGCTAATGACACACACAGACCAAAACATGAGGATCATATTCAGCTTTTGGCAAAGATTCAGTCTCAAAAATCTCTCATTAAACTCAACTGTATTTTTATCCATGGAATAAATGAAGGAAAATGCAGGGAAGGCAGAGGTGTCCTGGGCTTACCTGCACAGACCACTCAGGATGGAGCCTCACCCTCCACTTTTAAGAGAAAAATACAGAGTTTTGTCATCCAAATTTCAAAGGGTCTATTGAGAATTCCATTGGCTCACATTGAAATACAATACCTGTAAGTAAATTTCTTCCTCTTGACTCCATTAAACCGTGTCCATGTTCATCCTTCAGGGGCTGATTGAATTCTTTTTTTTCAGTGCCAAAACAAACATAAAACTACATGTCTGAAAATTCAAATCTACAGCACTTGTGTAAATATGTTCTGTTCTGGTTTTTCTTGCATGAAAGACATGGATGGTTGCTGTTTTCCCATCCCTTCTCAGATGTAATATTACAGACATTGCAACAAATTAGATGTAGACAAATATATTCGGTGACCTGAACTCAGTTCTTAACTATCAAATCTCTGGTAAAAATCAGATAAAATTATCTAGATATATATTCATTCTGCCTTTTACAAAAATAGCATTTTAGTATTTCTTATGCAAATCACTCCATGATCATTTTATTATGCAAAATAAATTAATCTGACTTACCCATGACTGCACTTCATTACTGAAATGAGTAACCTCAGCTCCTATCAAAGGACTTGGAGAAATGGACTGAAGGACACAGTTCCTGCACTGCAAGTAACTTGTCAGAGAAGATTCCTTCTCATTCCAAATAGCATTTAAAGATAAACTGCCATTCAGGTCTTTCAAAGAGAAAGAAAAAGTGGTTTCTATAGGAATCAAGAGAGATTTTTAGAAGAGATAAAAGCCATTTTATCAGTTGCATTTCACATTTCAAAATGTCAGAAAGATGGTAAAGAATGCTGAGTAATCCCTCCTAAAAATGAGTCCTTGTGGCAAAAATCACATTTCATTAACTGTGCCATGCTAACACCACTGGATGGGCAACAGAACTGCCCACATGTGAAATAAAATATTTCATTTTTGGTCTCTGTCACCTGAAGAACAAAGGTTTGCACATTCCATGGGCTGGCAGCTGGAATGATTTCCTAGCAAACACAGCACTTGTAATTTAATCACAGAACACGTGGCCAGTTCATGGATTTTAACTGGGAAGGAATGGAAAGGATTCTGCTCTCATTATCCTTTTCTTTTATTCTTCAGCAGGATATTCTGAAAGGACCCAACAAATCTGGGAGTGCAGGGGACACTGGAGCTCATTTTCAGTGTTTGTCAAACATTCAGAACCCACAGAGCTTTGAGGAAGGAAAATCTCACCATGAGCTTCCCAAAAGGTCCATGGGAGGAGTGTCAATGTTGTAAATGATATTTTATTTAATTGAAAAATGTAAACTGGTATTTATCAGTAAGAATTTACCTTTCATTGGCATCTGATAAATCTTCAAAGTTTCTTTAAGGTGACCAAGACTTGCAGCATCTGAGATGACCATCATCACATTATCATCCTCTGAAATGGCCTCTGCTTTACACTTACAATTATTAATGGATTCTTTACTTCTTATATTGGCATTTCTGAAGAGTTTCCAGATTATTTGCAGCTCACTATTACTGTAGCAAGCTTTTCTCAAAATTCCTATAATTTAAAAAGTGGGGTGTAAGACTTATATACACACATGGTTTTCAATACAGTACTGTTCAACCATGCTGCAAACTTTCCACATTTACAAGATGGGAATTTAGGCCCTGATCCAATACCCACTGCAGGCACTGAAAAGACTTCTATTGCTGTAAATGGCCCTTGGAAGAAGGCCTTATTTAAAATTTTTAATGTGTCCAAAATTTACTTTTCAACAGATAATTTTCCCCTTGTTATTACTCCCAAATCAACCAGTGAGCTTGAATCCACTTTGAATAAAGCCATTTATTTTTCATTTTCAGATTTTTTAACTTTCCTCAATCAACTGGCATCTGAGATTCAGTTTAAACAACATAAAACTTCTTGCTGACAACAGCCACCCTGCTAAGTGCAGACATTCCTGTACCTCAGAATGCTCCTCCTGTGGTTCCATTCCACAGGTTCTGCACCAGGGACAGGATGATCCTGATAAATTCAGGGAGTGAATGGAAGGTTCCTGATGAGATTACCCAAATCTTAAAGGTTCTTTTGGGAAAATAGGGAGGCAAGAAGTGCCTCCATAACCTGGGCCTGCCCAATGTGGACTTTTCTAACTGGGCTGGTGTTAATAGGTGCAGAATATGGAATATTTCCCATTCTCTTTGAGGCACAGGTTTGGTTTGCTGAAGAGATTTTTGTCCTTTCTTGGTTTCATCAGATCCAGACTGTTTAAGCATGAAGCATCTTTTAATTGTTTCTGCATGTAACTGATGAGAATATCTTGTAATTAGGTCATTATCACACATGGCCAGTGGCCTGAGGATGAAGCTTATTTTTAAAAAATAGAGTTGCTGTTACTTTTCTCAGCTTTTAGACATTCCCAAATGAAAGTGTCTCACAAAAACACAAAGAATTTCCAAAAAGCAGCTCATCCCCACTTGGTACAATGTGCCACAAGAGATTAAAACCAAATTAATACAAGGTAGGTTACACATTGAAGAATAGCAGTGGAATTATCTAGATTTTCAGTCAGACTTTTGATAGCTCCATGCACAGGATTCATTGAGTTACTGTGCCAAGGAATTACCAAACTTCTCACAGCAACTGGTAGCAAATTAACACCTAATCCTGGGAAGGAACAAACCCCAATGAATGGGCCACTATGCTGCAAATAATTCCTTCCAGCCTCCCATAATGGCAGGAGGAGTTGCCTTCAGTTAACCCTCAAATATCAGATTTAAACTCAAGACAGGTAAGTGTGGCAGGACCACTGAAAACTGCCAGAAAAAATAACTTTTTAAAAATAATTGTTGTTGTCACAACTCTCTTCTCTCCCCTCAAAGAATCTCTGCAGGTCTCATAACTCATTTATCCTGATAATAAATCCAGTGGAGAAATGAACCAATTATTCTAAAATATCCCTCCAGCATCCAAATGTGGGAGAGTCAAAGGGTGGATCAGAAATCCCATTTTTCCCAAGGAAATAACTGCTCTTACCCTGAGCTTTGGGCAGGATTTCAGCTCCACAGACAACACAATAAAGTCCTTTCCTGCAAGGCTGGTTCTGTGCTTCCTTCTAACAAGGCAATGCACAAATGCATGGAAATATTGGTTTTCATATAGTAATGATGCAGATTGAAGCATTTAAACATAAATAAAATTAAGTCTATCAAAAGTGCTTCAGAGAAATACAGTACTTGAAACATTCATAGGAGTCTGAGTTGATCATTTATATTAGTTAATAATTCAATATATACACCATGCTAAAATATTTAACCTTACTTAAATATGAAATAAATATAAAATCTGAGGGATTTTATTGCCTGTAACACTGCAGGCTGTCAGTTTTGTTGGGAATTTTGCAAAGCAGCCTGGGATGGTTGGTGCCTTTGTGTTTCCCACAAGAAACAAAGGTATCTATTGAGTGTGTAAATCAGAGCTCTGCAGATCTGGAGGAAACTATTCCATTGTATTATTCCACTTGAAAAATGGTAGAAGAAATTATTTTAATTCCCTTGCACCTCAGCACTCAGAACAGGTATTGAATCCATGCATGTGGTACCTTTCTCTCTTGGGAGGAGCCACTTTGCCTAAGGGCAGCTTTCCTTCTGCTGCATCTCCTCTGAACCTTCAGTCCTTGAAGAAATTCAAGATGTTGTTGTTATTTAGACAACAGAGAATATACTGAGCTATTCTATCAAAGAAGGAAAAGCATTTTTAATATTTTGGGCTTGAAAGATGTGATAAATCCAAATAAATAATTCTAAGAAATTTGGTATATTGACTTCCCTTTCATCTGCAGAATGGGCAGCATTTAATTATGAGAACTACCATAAAATATATATAAAGAATATTCTTACCTCTAACATACCAAATAACACAGTTATTAAAGACAAATTAAAAATTAATTTACACCTAAAGAAACAGTCCACCCCTTACCTTCCAAACCCAGCAGATCACAAAGGGGTTTTATCCACCTGTTGATCTGAATTTTTAGAGGGCAGAAATTTTTTAATAATCACAGTATCAAGTACTGGTGTTTCGATAGATGTTCTAGAAATAATGATTGATTTGATATAAAGTTTAAATGAGTGTGATTTGACACAGAGCAGGCCTTGCCTTAAGGGATTTCTGATCAAAGGGAGAGACACCACAAGCTCAAGAAAGGAACAATCTGCTCCAGATAAGGAAAAGGAGATGATTTTTTTTTTTTTTTTTTTTAATGTTATGGATTTAAAGACAGACAAATCTCCTGAAAGACAAATAAGAGGCTGTGGGCCACTGGATGAGCAGTGTGTCACAAAGATTAAGTGATTTCTGTTATCATCTGTTTAGACACACAAAAAGGCACAGAGTGGTTTGGTGCACAGGATTTGCTTTGGGAAAACTGAGGGTTGAGAGTCCTGAGGATGAAGCCAAATTGATCCTCAGTTCTGGGGAATGTGGCTGAAAAGCACCTGCCAGGACAGGGACCAACAGGAACTTTAACATTATTTAATAGAAATTAAAAATATTTCTCTTTAGATGTGTCAAGAGTTTTTCAATACTGGAATTTCTGCCATATCAACTAAATTAAATGTTGATAATCCAGACTGAAATCCAGGAAAGCTAAATCAAGGAAACTTGATCATCAATGTTGCAAAAATTGAACCAAATGCCTTATGCCAAATGCTGCAAGTTAAAAAAATTCTTCTTCCCATTCTTGCAAAGTGTCCCAATTTCATAAAGATGAATTTGTTGTGTAAAGAAAGGGCACAATTTAAATCCTACTGACATGAGCATGTTCACAGCACTGTAGAGATGGATTCAAAATGTTATTTAGATGAACTTCTATGGAAAATGACCAGTTCATAATTTAATTTTTACTCTCAAACAAAAATTATCAATACCTATGAACCAATCTTTAGATTGTAAAAATCCTGCATCTTCATATGAGTGTAGGATGGCAATGAACAATCTTTTCTTGAAAAGTCAATATGTTTTATTACAGAAAAATCCTGGCTGTTTTTATTGCAGTCAATGAAAGAAACAATAAAATACTTAAAAAAAAAATAGACTGGGAAAGATTCAAAGAGCTTTGTGTACAATTTACATTCTATATGTTCCATGTAAAAAGTGCTTGTAGGATACACAAATCAGAACATGAATAAACACAGAATCCAAGCAACAGAAATTAGATCTTCTCACAAAAGGAAAATTTAAATAAACCTCTATTTTTTCTCTGGAGAAGCTTCTCCATCAAATATCAAAATGTGCACAGCTCCTGCTGGACATTTTGTTGTAAGAAATTGGAAGGAGTCAAAGTACTGAAGAATAGACCTGGTTTGGTATTTAGGCTCAATCTATCTATGACTTGATCTGCAAAGATACTGCTCTAGATGTTTTCCTAAAAAACCCCAATCTAACAAATGCAGAAAACCATAATTTGGTTATATGGGTGTTTTGATTTTTGAGGGAAAACTCCATTATTTGACTGTATTTAGTGGTGGATTAATTAAATCTGCAATGGACAAACCAATAATTCCTAGTCAGATCCTACCTGGGTTTCTATTCAGAGTTTCCAGACATGATGTGCTTTAGCCATGAAGTCAGGATGAAGAATCTTCATTCTACCCCTAGAAAACTGCCCACTGCAAAACTCTCCCAGTGAAAACCCCAAACCCAGAAGGAGAAATGGAGCCTGAGGAAGCTTTTGTTGCATGAGGAGTGCTTTTGTTGCACTGCTCACCACAATTCCCACACAAAGTGTCACCAGGTGCCCAGCAGGAAGGATGACACACCTTTATTTCGGGATCTGGAAAGGCTGATTTTCCTTTTTGGGGTCTCCACCTCCTCAGATCCTTCCTGCTCTGCTCCTGCTGCAGCTGCCACCTCTGCAGCACCAACTGCACTGTCCCTGCTCCTTGCATTTGCCATAATTCCATGGGGATTTCTGCCTGCCTCAGCTTTTTCAGCCACATCCTGTGTTTCTGAGGTGCTGGTAGCAAAAAGATCAGCAGGGACTGTGGGGTCCCCACATTGCACCCAATTCCCAGTGGTACAGGAGGCTGGCACTGGGGGCTCAGTTCTCTGTTCCTCTGCATCATCATAGAGTTCTGGGGTGAAGTAAATGCTTTCATCCTCATCCTCATTTACTGGTGAGGGCTCAGCTCTCCCTGCTGCTGGAACTCCCTTATCAGGATGTCCTTCAGCAACTGGAGCCTCAGAATGAGTTGTTTCCAAACATGATTCTGATCCACCTGGTTTGTGTTCTGCAATTAATGATGATTGGCATTGATTTAAATGATCAATGAGGTCACTAGGCTCATTCACATGCTCCTGGCTGCTGCTTGCTGTGGCCCTGCAGTTCTGGGCTGCAGGGGTTGAAGTCAGTGGCTCAGAGCAGCAATTCTCTTCCACAGCATCAGCATTGGTCCAACCATTCATTATTTCTGTCTCTGTTTTAATTGCTGACATTTTGGGGGTGCAGTCCAAATGTCTCCTTCTCTGTTTTATATGATGAGGGTGGCTCTCTGCATCAACTTGCTGGTCACCTGTGAGAAATCACAAAACATAAATTAATTGTATCTGATTTCCAGCATGTTTAGCACATCAGAATCATCACTGTTTTAGAAGGTTTACAGTGATTTTACAACATTCATTAAAAATAATACAAACAAAAGTTCAGATGATAAACTACCTGCACATGAATTGTCTTAATTAAATAAATAGATTAACAGACACAGAGAGTATGACTGGATTTGAAATTTGTAATCTTTTATTATTGTGCTCTTTCTTGACTAAAAGGAAATCAGCACCTTCCCTAAAATTTAGGGATGGATTTTACTTGTGAAGCTGGAACTAGAGCAGATCACATGGAAGGTGTCTCTAAACAACACATGCAGCTTGAACCAGGGCTCAACTGCAATAATGCTAATCCTGGTGTGTTTCAAATATATTTTAAATTATCTTCATAGTGTTCAATGGAAAAAGAAATTAAAATGAAAACATTTTGATTGTACTATAAACTTATCAAAGATTATTCTTTTAAGACAACCAGATGGAACGAGAATTAATTTCAGTCTGTTGAGCACAGCTCCTCCACATTTGTGAATAATTATCATTTTCCAGTATAGCACTTCTGTAATTTTCAAACACATTTGTTTCTTCCAGAAAAGATGCAACTCCCCATTTGAAAGTGCCAGTGGAAATGAACATACTCAGTGTCCCTGCTGCCATGCTGTCACTCGGCCGAGCCCAGGCTGAGCTGATGGCTGCACTCACTTCTGAGCCCAAATTCTGCTCCTGACTTTTAGCAGGAACATCTGGGGACAGAGGAAGGGTGGCCTCGTGCTGAGAGCCTTGGGAGAGGTGCCTGGGATGGGCAGGGAGCTGGGAGCTGGGCTCAGGGGAGGCTTGGCCACCCTGCAGGTTGCTGCAGGCGAAGGCGCGCAGGGAGCGCAGGGCGCTGCCGAAATCCCGGTGGTGCCGCAGCTGCTGCCGGATCCACTTGGACAGTCCTGGGGGAAACACAACACAACAGCTCCATCAGGGATCCACAGCACCAAACAGCAAAACTGCAAAGACTTCTCTGCAGTTATACACAGGAAAATTGCAGAAATTTGCTGATAAAGCTACAATTCCTCCTTTCCAGGGCTGGGAATTTGATTTATTCAATAGTAGTATTTTGATAAGTAAACCAAAAATATCCTTCTTTTTCTATCAAGAGCCTTTTTCTTTTTCACTAGTCTTTTTTTTAGGTTCAAACTGCTGCCTTGCATAAACACCATTTTATTTCTTTGATGCCCAGGTGTTCATTCTGCTTGTTATCATGAATTATTTAAAAGCAACTTACACAGAGTACAGCTATTTATTATCATATTAACAGAGCCTGATAAAAAATTGAATATAATAAAGTTTTTACAACTTTTTGTCATATTAAGTAACAGTAACGCAGAAAGAATCACAACTGTTCTACAACTACAAGTTTTATTATAACCTGCTCCTATCAAAATAATGTTTAAAATTCTTAAATATCAGATGTTTTGAGCATAACAGATTTTTAGATTATATTGGAGCACACAGGGGTCAAGTAAAAAGTGACTGCCTCAATTTTAGAAAGTGTTTTTTAACTCATCTAAATATTCTTTGAATACAATTTAAAAAAAAAAAAAAATTAAAAAAAAAACAAACCCACAACAACAAAGAGAACTTCACTCTTCTCTGAAGTTTTACTTTTTAGAGAAAGAAATCTTACCAAGTTTTGAACATATGGATTATTTGTGCTCCTATATGAATTTCTTGTGTTTACTCCAATAATTCTGATGGGTTTTTAGTACAAGCACATCAGAGGAGCTGGACTGAACTGCAGCAGCTGAGCTCCACCTGCTGACTAAGCCCAGCATGGGCTGCTGAGCTCAGCTCTGCCCAGCAAAAAGGGCAAGAACAAAGCTAAAAACACATTCTTAACCAGTTTATTTCCTCATTTTTATTTTTTTCAAGGTTGTGTGCAGGATCTGTTTTATTTCACCTGCATTTATTTCTACCCAGTATAAAACTACAAACAGAAAACTCTTGTTGTATATTGAATTTTCAGCAGTTCAATTCCTGTTCTATGGTTGTGGCACATCCTGATCCTTCCTACTCACCTGTAATTGTACAACCACATTTCTGTAATTCAGATTTTTCAGTGTTTTTCAACATTAGGAAGTTGCCCCAGAAGATGTTTTCCCCTTACCAGTTATGTATTTATTTGGATTATTCCTGAAGCGGTCGTCAACTAAAATAAGAGCCCCCCAGTCATTCCTGTGCCTTATACACCTAAAAGTGAGAGGAAAAAAGAATGTTTATGTAATTAGAGGGCACAAATCAGCAAAAATCTGTGGGAATTTGGAAGCAGGGATTGCTCTGAGTCAGGTGGAATATGCAAAATTATACAGGAAGTGCTCTTCTACTGTATGCACCAAAAATTGTTATGGATGTCACAGAAGCTCCATTTTCCTTCAGTTGTTGAATTTACATGAGAACAGCTAAATTAAAAATAAAACACACAAATATTCAACAGCCAGTCAAACCACATCATTTGTTTTCCACTCTTAATTGGGCAAACTGTGAATATTCTAGAGCTTCCTGCCAGTTTGGTGGATTTATCAAAATCCTTCCCCACATCTCAGGTTAGCAAGAGCTTTGGCTCCTGGTTTTATAAGGAATTTGTACCTTTATGTCAGAATGGAAGCCTATTTTCTCCATTTAACTTTAGACATCCAACTGATAAATCAAACAACAAGTAATTGTAACTAAAACTTGGTTTAAGTTCAAGCTGATTTCACAGTTAATATTTCACTATTGGTATTCCACAACTGAGAGTTCTCTTAACCTATTTTAATTAATGCCCTTTAATTCCAAAGAGGAATTTAGGAAATCAGGCCTGGAACAACAAAAATCCACAATGAGATTTCCTAATGTTACAATTTTTCTCAATTTTCTCCCTAAGCCTTCATTTTGTCATCACATTTGCATTAGAACTAATTCAAGGAGAGTTTTCCAGCTGATGTTTCTGTGGCTCTGTATCCATGACAGATGCACAGCACCTATGATAGATAGGGATGACAGTCCTAATCTTTATTTATTTGATAAATTTTGTTGAAGGAGGATGAATTAATTCTACCCTGTTAATAACATTTGGGGGAATTTTTCCATCTAGGAAAGGGAAGCTATACCACTTCTTCTAAATCTGGGAAGAGATCAGTGAGCACAATAATTGAATTGACCTTTTGCAAAGGTCTGAAAAACCCCACTGCTATTTCTCCCTTTCAAAGATACTTGTAGGTTAAATATCAAACAACTGTTCTGATCCCACTGAGAGTGTCAACAATTAGTGCATGGAAAAGTCCTCAGGATCTTCATTTGCTTTAAAGCCCAAGAACTTTTTGTCTCTGCTTGTGCTTTTTTTTTTTTTTTTCTTGTATATCTGGACTATGAGTAATAAAACTTCAACTAAATTGAAGTGGATTCTGAATGTAAAACAAAATCTCTGAATTATAACAATGCTCAAGAGCACAACAGGCTGAAAAGCAGAGTTGTCAGCACAGAGCAGCTCAAGAGACAAAATTTACAATATGAAAGGTTTGGCCTCACTTACCCCCTTGTGCTAAAAGTGGGGAATAAATCCTTAAAGATCTCCCTAAAAAAAAATTCTACCAATTGATATAGTTTTAGTTATGTTTATCTCACCTTCCCAGGGCTTGGTTGAGAGCTCTGTAAGCTTGAATTTCATACCACTGACTCCCTGATAAAAGGCCTCTTGTACTTTTGTGCTGGTCATTGTACTTCCTCTTTAATTCAACCTAAGAAAGAAACCATTAAATATTTGGTTTATTACTGCTGTTGAAAAGAAGATGCTCTAAAAAAGAAAAACAAGCAAACATTGATTAAATAATAAAATATATAAACTGTGCTTCAGTGTTTCAAGTCTATATTTTGTACACTAACCAATTCTGGCTTCTAAAATTGCCCTTAGCTGTGATCTGTTCCAATCATTTAAATGTATTGACATGAGCACCACACACTCCTCAAATCCCTGTGCCAGTGAGAGAAGGACAAACTGTTCAGACAGGTGAAAAAACCCCAACCCAGGTACAGGCAGATGGACTCCAAACCCCACATTTACTGGCTCTGCCAAAAGGAAATGTCCCACTGGAGCTCCCCATCCTTCCCTTCACCACTAAACCCACTCCTCATGCAGAGCTGGCACCAGACCCTGCTCTTCCCAAGGCAGGGTTTAGCAAATCCAACTTTTCTTCCTCTGCAGAAGCTGCAAAAGAGTTTTAGAGATAGAGGGGCCTCTCCAAGGAGCAGGAGTCAGTGACACCAAGCAAAATTCCCAGCCTGGCATCACCTCCTGAGGTTTGGAAATGTTTCACTGGAGAGCAGGGGGAGATCAGGAAGGGAAAAACATCTTCCCCTTTTCAAAAATACATCCCTGATGCTTCAAAACCTGGAATGAACTGCCCAAGAAATCCCCTGCCTCCCCTTCCCACTCCCATGGATCTCCACACATAATACCTGCTCTGAATTGGAACAATTTGCATTAGAACATTATTTATATCAAAAGGATTTATTATTGTTATTCAGCAAGGAAAACTGAATTTTTTTTTTTTTTAACAAGCATAAAACTACACCAAAAAGGGTTTTTCTGTTGCTCTTTTGTATAGTATTAACCTTTCTAAACTGACAAGTGAAAGGACACGCTTCAGGAGAGAAAACAGCAGACTTCTAACCTCTTCTGACAGGTAACTTTCAAGTTGCATTTGGATAAGAAATTTTATTTTATGTACTTATGCCCTTTAAATTGCCTGTCAAATTTACAAATTCAATCTTTACAGCCAGAAAGTAAATTCAGTTTGATTTCACAGATTTAATATTTGTTCCAGTCACTCAGAATTTACTGACTGGCATGTGAGGTTTCCTTTGTAATTTTCCAAACAGAAGATGATTTCTTCTGAATGGTTTATGAACATTAAACCATTCCTTAAAAAGGAATTTGGCTTTATCTGTGCATTTCTACAAACTGAAATACTACCTGGAGAAAGAAAGGGGTACTGCTCACCTTTGGAAATGAGGAATGATGTTGGAAAAGTCCACTAAAGACTCTAAAACATAACTATTGACAAAATACTCCTCTGTGTGTTTTGCCCTTGTCTTCTAGTCCTGGTCAGTTTTATAACAATTTATTTTTTGAAGGATTTTGTTATCAGTAAGATTCTGGCCATTTACCAGCCCCTTATTTGCCAGCAGACTGTGCAACAGTGTTGGAATAACTGGTCCTGTGCCTTATGCTGAAAAATGACATTATTTTAAAATATGTGCATAAACCCACTGAAGCAGCATTAAAATGCAAGCCAGTCAGGTCACCTAAACAAAATCCATTACTTCCACATTCTTCTAATACATGTCAGGGTTATCAAGTTTATTCTTATATGCACATCACCAATGACATTTCAAACTATATACACCCCATTTTTTAATATAAAATCCCATGAGTTCAGGGGGCTTTTAACCCAAATCCTTTGCTCTAAGTGTGTAACATGCCTCTAAAACTTCCTTCTATTAATTTTAGGAGTGTTACCAGCAAACAACCATTCTATTTTCTCCCAGCAGAGATGATGCCAACCTGCAGTGCTGTGAGTTGAGTTTGCTGCAGGTAAAAGGCCAGGGCCTGTCATTTTAATGCAATCAGAATCTATTTCATTGTGGAACTGCTGCATTCCCCCCCATCAATCCCAGGCCAGATTCAAGCTGACATGTTACATATGTGAAAAAGCCAGTGCCTCCTGCTAGCAAATATCCACAATGTGCAGGAAAGCACAGGCTAGAAGGGATTAGTTAAAATGTCAAAAGACAGCCTTTTACTTTTACCTGTTCATCCTTAAAAACATCCTCCCAGCTCTGGGGCAGGATTTGCAGACAAAGAGCTGCACAAGGCCCCTGGCAAGCTCTGCCATCCTGTAGCTGTCACCCAGATTAGGCTTTGATCAGTCTGGGAGGTCACAGCCACGCTCAGCCCACGTTCCACCTGCAGAGCTCTCCTGCTTTTAATGCTTAATTAGCTCCACATCTTTCACTCTGCAATATTAACTGGGAAACAGCAGCCAAAAATGATAAATGCCATGAACAATTTCCTTTTTCTTTTTTTTTTTAAGGTTTAGAAAGATACTTGGAGGCACTTTGTGCTGCAGCTCAAGTGTATTTTTCAAACAGAATTAGCAGTTGAGGTTTTTCTCCAATGACAACATTAAATGACATTTATTACGTTAGATTTTAAAATAAGTTACCTGTGGTGATATTCCTTCATGTGAAGAAACTCAGGCTTACACAGGATATAAATTAATTTATACTGTGTTGACCATGGGTTGTATGAGTTAGTTCATGGCACAAAGCTGAGAAGAGGAACTCAAAAATTACAGTTTGGTTTTGGCCCCCAAAACAACCTGCAAATTCACACACAGAACCTGCAGCCTTTTAGCAACACACCAGGCTGACCCAGGTTTATTCAGAATGAACAAACAGTATTTAACAGCAAGGTAAACAAATATCAATCTATTATGGACTGATTATTTCTAAAGAAAAATCAATCAGAATACTATAAACTGATTTATCACTGCCAGTACCACGACATGAGGGTTGAGTGGGCTAAACCCATTTGTTTATTTTGTGCCATTTAAATCAGCAAAATGAACTCTGTTTGCTTTTACTTCATCTGGCAAAGTGAACAGTTTACTTCACTGAACCAAACTTTGCTTTTTAAGAACAAATCTAAGTAACAGTTTAGAATTATTTTTGTTTAACAAGTCAGGCCTTTTCTTTGATTGGACATCACATCTCCAGCTGCCTCCTATTTGTTCTGGCAGGTTAGAGGAAGAGAGAACAGCTGGAAAAGGCCAATAAAGCTGGGCCTGTGCCACTGCCTGGACAGGTGGGGGTGGCACATCCACAGCTGCAGCAGCTCGTGCCCTTCCCTCCCCAGGACTCTCCTCTGTGGAAAGAAAAACCAGAAAATGGATAGAAATGTTTTCTGCCATTCCACCAACTTGTTTCTCTGGTTTTATGAGAGGAAAAATAGTAATGAAAACAAAGACCATTGGTCACATCATCCAAAAAATTTTTAAAGACACATTCATGTTTAACGTCCACTAAGTCCCCATGTCTTAAGAACAAACAAGCAGAAAAAATACCAGGTGGTCACTCCCTGCTTTCATCTCAAAAAAAGACCTAAAAGTGTTTTTTAAGCCAATCACCCCTCCTAAAAATCTCATGTGTCCACTTAGAGTCTCTCTTCCACCTGAAATAGCAATAATTAGAATTTTTCAGGAACACATTTGCCATCTACTTTCCTCCTGACGAATGCCAAGGAACCATAAAAGTTTGTGAGTGCAGGAAAGTTAAGACATAAAAACCCATTTCTTTTCTTTTACATCTGAAAATTCTTAAATAGAAGCAGCATTGAACAGGGCAGCATTTCAGTCACTTCAAAAGCAGCAACAAGGGCTGGGGGCTTTAAGACAATTAATGCACATGTAAGGACCTGGGTGAGTCACAGAAAAAGCTTCAAACATCCTCACCCCTCCCAGACCCACAACATTTCCATTTATTAACCCTTAGGAAAAGATATTATGGCAAGATTTTTATCATCTTTAAATGTTCCAAGCATTCCAAGTGCAGTGTCAATACATAAATAATATGGAATAAGGAAATGCTTATTTGCTGAATTTTACCAAATTAGATTTTGATGATTACAATAATTCATTAAGGGCATTCTAATGAGTTCATGTAACTAAATAAGGTCACTAGACATAAAAATAACACTTTTATTTTCATATATAAATACTGCATTTCCTTATAAAACAGCAACAAGCCCCCAAACTGTGAATGGGACATGATCAATACTTGTACTGCTCAATTATCATCAGGATGCTGTTACACAGAAATTGCTCAGGTGACCTTTTCTGCCTGAAAATTTCTATGTGCACTTATCAAAACTGCCTTCCTTTGATAACACTGAATAAAAAAAGGAAGCAATCCAGATTTCAGAATTACTCTGTCTCACAGGGGATATGGGAAGATATTGGGATTGAACATTGCAATGGGAATGGAGATATAACCAAAACTAGAGAGTCACCGAGATAGAAAAATGGCACAAAAATAAACTCAATAGGGAAGAACACTGCTGGCTTGTTTCCCCACAACCCAGAAGTTTAAATTTGAGATATGGCTTCAAGCCAAAGTGGCAAATGGCCACTCCAGTGCCCCCTCCAGGGCAGCCTGGCAGCACCTCCTGCCTTGTGCAGACCCAATTCCCCTCACCCTGAGCTCCCCAGGTATCTGATGGCCAAACCCTTCCCCAAATTCTCACTCTGAATCCCATGGGGAGCTCCTGGAACTAAGCACTGAACACTTTGAGCACTGGCAGCTCCAGCCTGTGGCACCCCAGAGCTGGAGTTTCCCTCTCCCAGAGCTCCTGGCACACTCACCCCAGCCCCATCTACTCATCCCAGCCTCACAGGGACTGCAAACAAGGGACTTGATTAAAACCTAATGCAAGCAAAGCTCTGCTCTGGAGAGGAAATTCCATCCATTTCCAGTGAAGCAGAAGTGAAAGAAATCCAGGAGGTTCCCTTGAGGTCCAACACTGGTGCTGGGGCTCAGAGTGTCACTGAGCTTCACTCTCAGAGCCCCAACACACTCTGACAGCAAAGCACAAACTTAAAGGTCACCAGCACCTGCTAAGGACAAGACCAACACCAGAAAATCACTTGGAAATTGTTTGGTCTGGATGGGAAAAGTGAACTGTTAAATGCAAAGGGGAAGTTTGGATTTGCTGGATTGTTTCACTTGGGGAGATATTCAGGGATGGTTCTGTGATCTGGGCCAATATTTTTGTGATCTGTCAACAAACTGACCTTGGCCTGGCAGCAGCAGGACAGAAATGTCACCTGCCTGTGTCCCCTGTCACTCTGAACTCACAAGTTCCCATTCCCAGCCACAGGAATGCTGAGCTCCACATGATCTTACAGCTGCTCCCACAAACTCAGCTCTCAAATCATTTTGTTTTCTTAATTAACACAATTTCTGTATCTTGGATTGTCTATAATCATTGTTAGTTGTGGAAAAGTGGGAAGAAAAAGGCTTTGGAAGTATCTCAGTGATACCACAGCATCTATGAAAGTTCTAGAAATGGTTTTCTGTTCCCCACTTTCTATTTGGAATTTTTTCTCACAGTACTGGAATAAAGAGGAAATTAAAAGTCTTCTATCCCTAAAAAATCCTTAACTTCACAAGGAATTTTCCACTAAATATAATACAACGACCTCCCAATAAAATGTCATTTTCTGTACTGGTTTTGCCCATATTTCTTGATTAATAAGTGAAAATATATATTTTAAGTGATGAAAAGGTAAAATGAAATTAATACAGTGCAAGGGATAATTCCCAACTCTGATTAAGCATAATAATAATTTAAATTAAATGTTAAAATAAAAATAATTTTTTTAGAAATCTTGCTTTTCCTAGAATATGGTAAAAAATAAATTAATTTTTCCAGCAATCACTTATGGAGCACAAGATTCTCTCTCCCTTCAAAGGACACAAAACATACAGGCTTAAAATCTTCCACAAGGACCAGAAATTCAATATTGAAACATATCATTATTCTGAAATGACAGAAATATCTCAATTTGTTGAGACAGGCCAAGAAGAAACTTCAGCCAAACAGCTGCAAAATTATTGTATCATTAAGTTCCATAAAGCCCAGAAAATTGTAATTTTAGTGATGATTTCCTTCATGTCACAAGTCATGATACTGGAAACAAGAAAGGAAATATTCCCCCATAGCAGCCATGGGAATTAATTCCCATTAAAGGCAAACTCCAGCAGTGCCACTGCTCAGAGCTGCCAGCCCTGCACATCTGCTGCTCTCAAAGATTTGACTTTGTGCATTTTCTGCTGGATTTTGGTGGTTCTGCTGGCTGCTCCATGATTAATTCACTCTTCTGTAGCAGGATCAAAAGCATCTGGAGAGGTGGAAGTGCAGAAATGCTCTCTGGGCAAGGGAGCTGCCCATTATCAACATTTGGGAGCAAGCTCTTTATTTTCAGTTCCCCAAGGTAAGAACAGTAAATTATGACTTGAACTAAACAAGTCACACTTGGCTCCAAAATCAGATTTTCCTACCTCTACTTTCAGGTCCCAGAGGTAGGCAGAGGAAATCCTGGTCACAGCCAAAGAAGTAATTTTTGGCTCTGAAATAAATTTTCCTGCTTCACTCAAGCCAAACTCTACCATTGAGAGCACCAGAGCTTTGAGCAATCCTTGAACATTTTCTTTTATATTATTTTGTTTTAGCAACCTGATTCTTCAGCAAAATGAAACCCTTTGCAATAACACAGAATTAGGGGGTTGGCCTCTTTCTTCAATCAGTTTTGTTTATAATTAGGTCCTACTTCTGAGCCTGAATAATTTCTTTCTCCCTAACCCTGAAAAAAATATTTTGGATTCTCCTCTTTCAGTAAACCTAAGATGCAATATGCCTAAAAATGTTGAAGTGAAACTAAATTTTTCTCTTTAAAGCCTCCACAGAAAATCCTGTAACTTATAAATGCCCACAGTTACTTAAGGAATTCAAATATTTGCTATTTAATACCAGGATATGTGGCATATATTTAGCACAAACATGTGGAAAAACTAAAACTGGATATTATTCATCACACTTGACAATGGGTTTCTTGCCCAAGATTGATGTCTGGATCCAAAATGCTACACTTCAAAATATCTAGGAGAAGTTAATTAACAGTATGTTAGCATCAGATAACACGTATGTGGGATTATCCATCTCTGCTTGTCACATTATTTATGTTCTCTAATATTCCAGCTCACTGCTATTCAATCAAGTTACAAATCATAAAACATATTTAGAAAGCAGGTTGATCACAGACAAGTCATATTAGTGGAGATGAGCCAACATCAAACTGCCAACATGAAATATTGCTCTCCAAAGGTCCAATTGCACAAAGGCTGCTGGCTGTGCTCAGTCCTGGGAGAATTAAAGGGATTACTCACACCAGTAAGAGCTCTGGGCAGGAGTAAGGGGTTATGGAATTGAGGCTTAAGAGGACTTTTATTAACCCAAAAAGCAGACATCCAAGTGTTTTTTCATGTAGAAGCTGAGCAGTTTTTAGTGATTTAAACCAATCGCAGAAGCATATAACTCATGGCTACTCCAAGGGAATTGTTAATCATTTGCATTTCCTATTTTTAAAGGAATGTCATGATTAATCATCTTATCAGCTTCCTCCTCTGGTGCCTCTGCTGAGCACCTATTGCTGTCTGAGAGCCACTGATGCACAATTTTCTGTCTAAGCCCAGCCTGAGCTGTGTCACTGTGGTTTGAATTTTATGTCTGTGCTGGAAACTCAAGGTCCTCCCCAGAAGTTCCAGGCTTTACCCAGTTTTCTGCTTCACCTACAAAATCCAAAGGAACACCAACCAACTGCATCACCACAGCAAATGTTGTGACTATTCTCTAAACTTCAGCTGTTCCACTTGGGAATTCCAGTTTCTTTCCTGAGCTGAAAAAGATGCTTAATCTTCCAAATTTCTTTTAGATTTCTACAATATAAACTTTCCCCAGAGTGACCCTCCTTCAATTTATCCTTCTTGCAACTCAGCTGATAAAAAGAGCATGAATCCAGAATTTTTGGGGATCTGACAACCCTAAAGCCTTGAGCAAAACCAAACCCTTTTCAATACAAAGACATTTAAAATAAAATCCATTTTTTCCAGCATCCTGCAAGGAGCTCTGGCATGCAGCAGCTCTGCAGATCTCATGCTGAGACTGGTGCCTGCCCTTCTCTCATCCAGAATTGATCACTGCAGAGCTTTGGGCATTCCCATCTCTAAATAGACACACTCAGGCCTTGAGTTGCTTGCAATTTGGCAGCTACTGTTTCTAGCCCTACTGAAAAATTTAGGGGTTTTCTTCAGTCTAATTAAAAAATAAGAGTTCAACAGAACACTGATTTTTAAAGCAGAGTTATCACAAATGTGCTGTAGTGCCTGTGATTCTGTTATTTGAAATATTTAGTTGAACTCAAGGTAAAATTAAACTAGTATCCATTGTGAAGATAATTCATCCATAACACATTCTTTTCAATCTAATTTTCTATCATTTAGAACCCAAACCCATTGATTTTCAGGAAATCATTTGGCATTAATTGTAAAGTTCCAGCCATACAACAGACAAAGGATTTCCAAAATACCTTGTCAGCACATGCCCCTACAAACCAGCATTTCTAATCCAGAAAAGAGCCTGAATACTCTTTAAATGTGAATTTTTACACTACAGTAGAGTGCATTATATTTCAGTAGGACAAAAAATGTTGTGGCTGAATGAGTGCTCCAAGGAATTCTGCAAACATTGGAAGAGCTGCCCTAACACAGCCCCCCTGGTCCTTGTAGGATGTGGGTTTTTCCCAGCAAGGCTGGAATTAGGCACATGCTGCAGACAACAAAGAAGCCTTTGCTTGTTCACTTAAGCTCAGAACACATCTCTCAAACCAAAGCTGAGTCTGTTTGGCCTTTCAAGTCAAACCTATGATTTTCTTGTTTGATTTGGCATTAGTGAGAACCAGAATCCAGCTGCTCCTGGTATTTATTTATTCTGTGATCCTTCACTTTGTTTCTTGGCTCACAGAGCAGTCCCAAAAGCTCTCAGAGGAACAGACAGGACAGAGCAGTGACAGTGACTGGGAGCAGTGGCACAGACCACTAGAAAGAAAAGCTGTCACAAACTGACCAATAATAAACCTTTTTTTTTTTTTTTCCAGTAAGCAGAAAGCCTAGAAAAATACTTTTCTATATTTCTTGGCTTTCTTTTCCTTCCAGCTCTGAAGTGCCTGCTCTAATGGAACATTATCTGTCAGACAAGCTCTGCTCAAGTCAAAAGGAAGGAAGTGTTGAGGTGGGCAATTACACAGCAGTGCAACAGGATGCTGCTTTCACCACCTCCTGAAAAACACAAATAATTTCAGATTTATTTCACTGGAGCCATTTCAAAATGCTATTTTTACAAGGTGCTTACAAGTGTTTGCCTAAAGTTACATGGAGGTTGAATATTCCAAATAGTGCTGTCCTCAGTCTCCAGGAAGAGTTTATGTTGTGTCATAAATTCATGCCTCAAAATTGCAAGTTAATAAAGCAGCACAAGCTTGGAGAAGGTTTCCAGTTCCACTCTGTGCTGAAGTGGGACACACAACTACACTAAAGAAGGCAATGGGATTAGAAAGGTGAGATAGTGCAAGCAGTGGGACACACACAGTTCTACTGTGAAATAATAACATAATTCAACACTCTTTATCTTTTCACCTGCAATAAACTGTCTTAAAGTATTATTTAAAGCTGCAGCACCTCTTACCTGTGCAAGGTAACTCAAAGAATTCAAATAGGATGGAGAGTTCAAAGCTGAACATAGAGAAAAGGTATTTTGTGCATATTTAGTGTTTTAAAGATGACATCAAAATCAAGAATAGCTCTGAAGTGATGTCCTACCTGCAGGTCCTTCACATTTGGGAAGGGGATTCCAATGGTCACAACTGCCCTGGCATTCTCATCACAGAAATCCAGCCCCTCACTGACCTTCCCTCTGCACACAGCTATCAGGAGAGCTCCATCTGCAACAGGACAGCAACACACTGATTATTCCAGGGAGAAGCTGAGGATCAGGAGGAACTTTCATCAAAATGTTTCAAAGAGCTATAATTATAATATAGTATAATACTCTGGCTGGAAAAGGTAAGTGGCCATAAAAATAAAAGACTTGTTAGAGGGATGAGAATAACTCCACTTTGATCAATAATATTCTGATTTCAGCCACCATATAGCAAAATAATTTTATGCTATATAATACAGGGATAATTAATTATGCAAGAACAATGTGTATCTACAAGGAAATGTTAAACCTTGAATTTTACTTGAAGAGTCTGCATCACCTATTTTGAATGGCTGAAAAATGTACCTTTTTCTCCTTTACATTTAATTGCATCATAGTAGATTTTCAGCAGCTCATCAAAGTCACTCTTGGCCCCTCCCTGGGGCTCTGCAATGACTGTTTTAACATCCTCCAGGTTCCTCCACAAGCCAGTGTGCATCCAACGATCCTTTAACTTATCCAGCATCTGAAAACCAACAGAGAAATCCATGTCAACCACAGGAACTGCTCAAATGAAGCACACAAAGCCATTTCTTTTAGTGAAGTTATATTATCCAGTTTTTTATTTGTAAATGTAAGTTTTCCTACCATAACTTCAGCTGTGCAGCATTTGGGGCATTATTTTGCTAATGAGAAATAAGACAGATTTTTGAGTTGTCAAACAAAACTCTCTAAATTTATGACAGTGGCCACTAAAAAGCAACTTGTGGTATTCCTCAAAGTAAGGGAATGTCATCCAAAGAAAAATGGAAGTTTCCTGGTTTTTTGATTACTAAGTAAGATCAGAAACAAATCCCAAAATAATTTGAAACAAGCTTTCATAGCTTAGATTTCCAGAATATTTAAATACTTGAAAGTTTACATAGAGAAGTTGGGAGGGAAAATATTGATGCAGGATATATCAGTCTCCTCTGCTCCTTGAAGAGCCCACCTAAAATTCTAAAATTACCAAATCTGAACTGTGCACATTTCACTCCAAGTCAAAACATGTTCAAATCTCTGAAGCAAATCAACTTTTAATGCAAATAGTGAAAATGTTGCATTGCAGAAATCAAAGTTTAAAATTAGCACAGTCAGCTGGGTGAGGATCATTTAGCAAATGCATCCACTTCAACATTGAATTTTCTCAAGTCAGGGAGTAAAAAAGTCCCTTCTTGAGCTGCAGGGCCCTGCCCTTGAGACAAGGGGAAGGCCAGAAACCCATTCCAGAGAGAGCCAAGGAGCCCTGGGTCAATGGACAGAACTAAATCCTGTATTTCACCTTCTGCTGCTCACTTACTCCATGCACTTACTGAGGTTCACATGTGAGATTTAAATCACAGATTCTGCAATAGGGGCTGTGCTCTTATTGTGTCTGCACTTCCCTCCACTCCCCTCCTGAAGACTTTTCCATATTTTGCTCCAGGCTACACAAACTGCTCCATCTGGAAGCTGCACTTGCCCTGCTTCATTCCTCCAAAAGCCACAGCATCCCCTCACTGCAGCCCACTTGTTTCCAGTGCACTCCAGCCAAGATCCCAGGATCCTGAATGGGGGATTGTTACCAAAATCATCTGTCCCATGGCCAGATTCACAGTTTAAGTGCTACTGTGAAGCACAACTAATGACAACTAATTGTTGTCACATTTGAAAATTTATAGGAAAGGTTACAAGGCCCTTTGAATTTTTCATGTCCTCAGCATTAAAGATGTGAGCTCATGAAGAATTTGGATGGGTTCCTCACTAAAGGGGACAAATGCTGTTATTTGCAACTTTCCCTGCTCTGTGCCAGCCTCTGCTCAGGGAATTACTCTTGCTTTACTACTGATGTGATCATTAGCAAGCACAGAGAGAGTAAATGATGAGTATAGGAACAGTTTCCCCCACACACAGCTGGAGCTGCAGAATAAATCCTCTCTGCTAAATGTGTCTGTCCTCCTGTCTGTCCCCTTCCCTCCCAGCTCTGCCATTTCCTGGCAGCATCCTGTCTGTAATCTCTTTTTCTATAAAGGTTGTAATCCTGTGACTGAGCAATGAGTGTCCATCTTGCCATGCCAGCCTGCCACTGTGGCCTCAGTTCTTGGATGTGATGTGGAGATAATTCTGGGAAAGCAAAGAATCAAACACATTACAGCTCTAAGTACATCCATTTGGAATCTGCCAGGGACTGTAACATCATTAACTGCCCAGATTTCATTCCTCCTGCTGTGGAGCTGGGCCCCACTCAGCAATCCCTGCTGAGCCCAGGGAGAGAACACAGCACATCTTGGGTAGAGCTGAATTTCACATTTACATCCACAAAATCATCCAGGCTTTGACTTCTAAGGGTCACTCAGCCCTGATTTTCTCCTCTCATCCCACCACAGGGTATTTCTCATCAACACACCCCTAGGAGATGTTCTTGCCAGAAGGACAAGATTCCTTACAAAAATTCCTTAATCCCTCAATCCCCCTTTCATTCCCAGTCTCTTTCCCTACCAGTCTCTCCCTTTCATTCCCAGTCTCTCCCTTTCCCTCCTAGTTTCTCCCTTTCATTCCCATATTTCTCTTGTATTTGAAAAAAGTCAAATTTATATCCAGAACTACAAAGATGGCTGGAGAAAATCTTTATCCAAATTCTTAAGAAAACATCTTTTCTCTTTGTGGGTTCCCCAGCCCCTCCAAGCAAGTCTCTCTTAGACCAAGCTTCAGGTTTCTTGTTTCATTGACAGCAACCATCACAAGAGAAAAATCTGTGATTTTGATGGGAGTATGGGAATTATTTATGAAATCTTTGTCAAGAATGGAGCAATTCATTTAATTCACACAACAGCTATTATCTCTTCCATTAATGGAGTTTGCTAGATATGGAAACTTTCCTTGTATCCACAAAAACACAGGACCATGGCATGGACAGACACTAAAACAACAAGAATTATGGAGCTGACTGAATACAAATAAATAAAATATAGAACACACACATGCCTCAGAAGAGCCAGGAACCAAGTGCGGGTTTCTCATAAAAAATTATTTCACTTTGGGTTGGAAAAGTGCAAATGGGAGCAAGATCCAATGCCAGGAATCACAGGAAGGAACCATTAATGCCCCCAGCCAGTCACTCCTCCTACCCAGGGGAATAATAGTTCCTGCACTGGAAGGCAGCCTGTGTATATTTTATTAAATCCCTTAAAAATGGATTCTCAAATGGTTTATTAACAAATGGTCTTCCTCCAAGAGAGCAGAAAATCTTGTTAGAAAGAATCTGTCATCTTCCTATGCACTGAGGGATGTTTACTGGGATAGCTTTTCCCTTTTATTCCTTCCTGCCATTTAAAGCCACTGTAAGCTGTGATCCATGAGTGTTCAGCTCTCCCTTCTGAAGCAGTTTTTGAATTGTTTGGAAGTTTGGGGATGGGGGGAGCTATTTTCTCACCACCTCCTTCCATTGTTGCACTCCCAGGCCAAACCCTCCTGTGTGTGCCCACAAAGGAGAAGCTTTGCCCTTTTCCATTTGCTGCTCTGCTTTATACAGTGCCAAAAATCACATTAGCCCCCCCCCCCCCCCCCAGGTCATGAAGCAAAGTTAAATGTATTTTACCCTAAGGCAAGTTGATTGTAATTTCCACCATTGGATCAAACTTGGAGATGTGCTTTTCCTGTAGGATCCATCACCTCCTGACAGGGAGTTGTGGAATAGAAAATACCAGAGAAAAGGTCTAACAGAAAAATTCTGACTTCTTTTGGCTCTTGTCCTGCTAATTTCTTTATATAAAATATTCCTTAAATATTTTAGCAGTGATTCACATCATGAATGGATCACACCTTTTCATTAGGGAAAGAAAGGTACCACAAAAATAATCCAAAGAGTTTGGGGAGGCAACAAAACACCTAAAAATATCCAAGGATTCTCTAGAGCAGTACAGAACAAAAAGGATAATGACCTAAGAAGCACCTGACAGCAGAGTAAAATAGCTCTGACTTCACTGGGTTTAACAACCCTTAGAAAATAAAAATAATTATTGCAATTGCATTGTGTCCTTGTGCACCTGTAAAACAACAAGCTGTCCTTTTCCCCACACATTTATACAATAACTGCACAAAAAGTATTTCAAGGTGAACAGAACTTACACAAACATTTTGCAACCCTTCTTAAAAATCTGCCATTATATTCTAAAACAACCCACTTCTTCAAACTTTACTTTTTTAAATCTTGGTTCTCTGCAATGATATGAAGCTGCACTTTTCATTGTTATTCAAATATTCAGGTAGTTGGAGGGAAGAAAGGGGAGAGCCATTAGGTTTCTCTTAATAAAAATCACAGTATTGGCACCAGTGTTAGTGCAAAAAGTCTGAGCTCCCCAAGGGAGCAGCATTGATCTAAAAGCCTTTTCCCTGTGTTTGCTCCCAGGATTTTCTTTGTGAATAAGCACTGCTTCAAATCCAAGTGTGTCTCCAGTGGGCTGGAAATGTGTTTGAAGGGTCAAACAGAAGTTCCACAGGCAGGAACAAAACTCCAGAGATGGCAGCAGGAGCTGCTCCAGGCTGGGTTCCCTCCAGAACTTGTTCTGGTAGAACAGGGGACACAGCAGGACAAGATCCAGCTGGGAATGAAAGGAGAGACTGGGAATGGAAAGGGAGAGACTGGGAATGGAAAGGGAGAGACTGGGAATGGAAAGGGAGAGACTGGGAATGGAAAGGGAGAGACTGGGAATGGAAAGGGAGAGACTGGGAATGGAAAGGGAGAGACTGGGAATGGAAAGGGAGAGACTGGGAATGGAAAGGGAGAGACTGGGAATGGAAAGGGAGAGACTGGGAATGGAAAGGGAGAGACTGGGAATGGAAAGGGAGAGACTGGGAATGGAAAGGGAGAGACTGGGAATGGAAAGGGAGAGACTGGGAATGGAAAGGGAGAGGCTGGGAATGGAAAGGGAGAGGCTGGGAATGGAAAGGGAGAGGCTGGGAATGGAAAGGGAGAGGCTGGGAATGGAAAGGGAGAGGCTGGGAATGGAAAGGGAGAGGCTGGGAATGGAAAGGGAGAGGCTGGGAATGGAAAGGGAGAGGCTGGGAATGGAAGGGAGAGGCTGGGAATGGAAAGGGAGAGACTGGGAATGGAAAGGGAGAGGCTGGGAATGGAAAGGGAGAGGCTGGGAATGGAAAGGGAGAGGCTGGGAATGGAAAGGGAGAGGCTGGGAATGGAAAGGGAGAGGCTGGGAATGGAAAGGGAGAGACTGGGAATGGAAAGGGAGAGACTGGGAATGGAAAGGGAGAGGCTGGGAATGGAAAGGGAGAGGCTGGGAATGGAAAGGGAGAGACTGGGAATGGAAAGGGAGAGACTGGGAATGGAAAGGGAGAGACTGGGAATGGAAAGGGAGAGACTGGGAATGGAAAGGGAGAGACTGGGAGGGAAAAGGAGCCCCTGGCACCAAACTGGGCTCTCATCCCCCCACCCATGGAGAGTGTCACAGATTGCCAGTGCTGCTCTACCCATTGCTCTGCAGTGTTTGTATCTGAAAACCCTTCAATTCAGAGACTGTTGAGAAGAAATGCACCTCCCTTGTTTTGCCACAAAATGTTTCCAACCATTTGGGCTGCCTGCAAAAAAACCAAGTATATTATTCTGTATGACAGAAAATTCTGCATCAGCTGCCTCCTCTCTTCCTTTCAGTGAAAATGATATAAAAATAAAAACTCCCCATACACTCTGACAGGTCCTGCTGCAACTGGAAGCTCCAGGCTGGAGGACATCACATTTTCCACTCAGCAATGCCCTGCTCATCCCAAGGCACAGATGTTTTTATCATGGCTCATTCCAGAGGAATTTTGCATTCCCTCTGAAACCTGCCAGGAGGAGATTTGCTGAGTCAGCTGCTCACCTACAGCTGGAAGTTTTTGTTCCAATCCCTCTGGTCCCAGGAGAATCACCTGGATGAATTTTCTACTTCTATTATGAAAGGATGGAACTGTTTTTCTATTAGTGATAATCCTAAAACATATTCAGTCATTAAATCAAGGTATTGCTTTAAAAGAGTGGCCTTAAATTCCTGTTATTCCAAAGGAATCCTGAAGAGTGGATCTGGCTTCACCCACTTTTTTTGGCATTCCAAGTTCCTATTAAATTAATTTCTTCAAGGATTAAGATGATTTGGAAAAGTAGAGAATTAGCAGAAGTTATTTAATAGTTCTTGAACTAAAAACTTAAACAAAAGGTTAAAAGTGAATGGAAAGGGAACAACAAAAGGAAGAAAGGAGAGAGGAATGAAATGGGAATTAAAGATTGAAGGGACAAGAACAAACTGCCTGGAAGGATTGGTGTGAAAGGAAATTGAGTTTCCTTCCAAAAATAGGAGGGAAAATATTTGGGCTAACTAACCAAGAAACTCCAATGTCCATTATCCAAATAATTGAAATCAGTTTGGAACAGCACCTTAGAACTATTTTAAAAATCACCATAATAAGAACAAAGTCCTTTAACAAGAGTAAAAGGGAAGAAAAGTGAGCAAAGAATCCCAACCACATTTATCACAATCACCAAAAAATATTCCCCACTTTGAGAAGGACTAAAAGAATATTCACCTCTGGGCCACAAGTCATTTACCCAACAACAAAAATAATTTACATTTCACCTTTTCTTCTTCATAATCACCCCATACACTTTTTCCAAAGGTCATTTAAATCATATTTTTCACTCCCAAAAAAAGAGAAAAGCCTCAATTTTGCTCCACACTCAGAGATTTGCACTGCTCTGGGCTGGGACTCCACCAGCCAAGAATAACTGAGGCCATTGAATTATTTAAAGCAGTTGTTTGCACTCAATTAGATTTTCATGAAAGGTTAAGCAAGAGACTGATTCACAGCCCCTCCTCATGTTTATGGGAGGATATTTCAAATTCATTCATCTGAATGACCTGAGCCAATACAAAATATAAACACAATTTTTCATTTAAAAACAAAAAAAGTATTCAAATTTCATTTTCTCAGTTTCCAATTCTAACAGATTTAATTTCAAGAAAACATGAAAATATTTGTGCTAAAATATTTTATTTTTGAAATAAAATTTACTTTCAAAATAGAGCTTTAAATTTAAATAGGAAACTGGAGAGAAATACTAAACATCCATATAAATACACATGCACAGGGGTAATCTTGTCTTTAAGGACCAAAAATAAATTGATTTAATGCAGTATTTTAATGGAAAGCCACACTTGAAGGTTATTTTTATCAAGTAGAATCTCTACCTGCTTTCTTCTGCACCTTTCCCAATTATTTATTAAATCAGGGAGCATCACCCAGCAATGCAGAGAAAGGTTCTGAACCTGCCAATTCCAGGTGAATTCCTGCCTGATTTCCTTTCCAAAACACTCACAAAGTCTCTGGAATGAAATGCTCCAGAAGAGCAAAATAGAAAATTATTTAAAAAATAAAATTAATTCAAGGGGCTGTGCAGGGAGCTGAAGCCATGTCATACATTTATTGTGATATTTTACATTTCTCCCAGAATTCTGAAGAAAAATCAGAATTGTCCTAACAGGTGCTCATGGAGTTTGTCCTCCCCATTTCCCTGGGAAAAAACTGTCCTGGACTGGAAATCTATTCCAGATTTTTCACTTAATCTGTTTCTTCACAGCAGAAAATGAGTTTGAAAGATAAAACTTTAAAACCATGAAGGTTTAATTTTCATGAATTTCCATGGAAAAAGTGTCTTTTTAAATTGAGAAGTACTGCACTTATTTTCTCAAGGAGAATTTTAAACAAACATGAAATAAACTCAAGTATTTAGGACCAAGGATGGTGTTGAGATCCCCACATATGGTGGGAAATGTGGGGTAAAATCTGTGCTCATCCACACAGACACTGCAGAAGAAATAAAAATTAAAAAAAAAAAAGGAAAAAAGAAAATAAATAAAGCTACTGTACAACACAACTCCACAATTCAGCTAAATCCTGACCATGGTGAAAAACTCTGTATTATGAACAAGATTCTGATCACCATGTGCACACTCCAGCACAATAAAAAGTGAATAATTCATCATCATTTTCAAAGGCAAAGTATGCATCACTCAGCTTGGGGCAGCACAGGGGATTTCACTGCAGCCTTGTTCTTTGGGGACAATGACAAAGTGGTGCTCAGCAGCAGCAAACTGAAGCACTGAAGTGTGTTCCATGTGCCATAAATCAACACTGCAGCCACAGGATGTCTCTCTGCTCCCAACATTCCATCAATTTTTCAATAACCCCCTTAAATAATGGAAAACGTGAATGGTGACAACAGTAATGAAAAATGAAATGTTTTGCACGCCAAAGGCTTCACAATAACACTGTTAATATGTTGCTTCTGCAGCTAAAGTTGATTTTTAATAGAAATTTTCTCCCAAAAAATGCAACATTTTGCCCCCCAAACAAGCTGGAGAGTTTGTTCAGTCCCATGGCAGCTGTTTAGGAACAACCTGGTTCAAACCAGGGTTTCTTTTGTGGTTTTAAACTTAACCAAGACAACAAGTTCTGTGTTCCAGGCACTGCTTGTACATCCACCCTAGGCTATCATTACACCTTCCCATCCCAGGGAGGGAAAACCCTTCATGCAAAGAGAGCTCTCAGAAAAAAGAAAAAGATTTTTAAAAGGATGGTTTAAATCCTGGTTTGGATAAAAAGGAAAATGATGAACTGGTCATGGATGAAGTCAACATCTCCACTGCTGCTCCTCCCCAGCCAGAAGCCAAGCTCAGTCATCTCTGACCTCTTTGTTTTTTCAAAATAAAGGGAAAAAAAATAGTGCAGGGTTGTCATAGTGGCACATGAGCCCTGGAGAACTGAGCCTCCCCCAGGGCACAGGGCTGGGATCTGCCAGCCTGGCAGGGACAGCTCTGAATCCCTCTGACCCCCCCTAGGCCATGGCCCAACAGCAAATCCTTCAGTCCCCCCACCATGCACATGACACAACTCTAAAGAAAGAAATAAATAAGTATTTCTTCCAAGTACCCAATTCAGTCTCTTCTCCCTCCTTTTCTTCTGTCCTCCTAAAAAAAATTAGAAGGAAATAACAGGCTTTTCTGATTCTTAGGAAAGTAATTTCTCACCTCATGATCAAAAATAGGAAGTAAAAAATGAAAACAAAGTTTTTACTGTAGCACATTGCAAGTTGTTTTGATATATTTTTGCTAAAAATCAGTTCATTACTGAGCTGTAAAATTAAACAAAATGCAAGGAATATTCTAAAATACATCACTCACTAATTAAATGCTCTCACACAGGAGCTTGCTTAGCCTATCTGGAGGTAAAACTGAGGAATGATTTTTCTAATTTTCTAAGACACAAGTTGATGGATCCCAGACCTTCCAACGATTTAGAATTTCTCTGAATTTAAAAAAGCCCAACTATTCTTTTTAATACATTTAATATATAGATTCTTGTATGAGCTGTTACACTGCTGATGCACAACATGCTCCCCAAATAAATCCTTCCCAGTCATTTTCTCTCCTATCTGGTGTTTTTCACACATGAAGAAATCACATCTCTCCCAAATCAGGCACTGAATCTTTCACAGCCAAGGCAAAGGGACCAAGAATTGCAGGTTGTAAATGTTCAGAACAACATTAATGTTCAAATAACCTGGCCAGGATACACCTTCTTAAGAATAATGTTGCTTGTGGAAATTATTTCCCTGTTCACAACTGCTTTCTTCCCCTTTTATTAAAAACTCCTGAGGAAAAAGACATGCCCAGTGTTATTTACTATTTATCCCATCATTCAAAGAGTGCAAATTTCTTGAATGTGAAAACTCATTTTCAATGCAGTTCCTACTTAAATAGGAGGAAAAATATGCAAGCAGCAAGTGTTAATTACAAGGGAAATTGGAGCATGTGTTAACGAGCTACAACAATTCAGCTTGCAGCACTTTGACAAGTCAGAGCTCACAAGTGAGAAACAATAATAGATTTTTCATTTATTTTCCTGATGCTGTCTGCTCAGGGTATTTAAATTAGCAGTGTAATAAAATATTAAACTGCCCAACTCTCAGGGTGTGAAATCCACAGGCCAAACACTCATCTGCCAGCATGGCAGATAATTTTTTTAGACATAATATCCAATAATCTGCCACGACTGTCGCTCTGGATTGGATTTCAGTGACGAGCAGCAGCAGCAGAGAGGAGCTGCTCTGAGTAAAATGCAAGTGCCACAGGGCACCTGAATTATTGCACAGCCTTGCTGGCCACCACAGCAGTTCAGCAAGTCAGGAGCAGAGTGTTTGCTCACTCTCTGCAGGCTGCAATTCAGAATGAGAATGTGGGACCCAAGCACAGGTGGGAATTTGCTCTGGGCTGAGGAGAATGTTCCAGCAGGAGGAGGAGAAGAGGGACAGCAAAGAGTTCTGTGCTGCTGAGGCTCTGCACAGCACCAGATCACAACAGGGCACTCCTTTCATATCACCTCACCCACATTTCCAGTCACCCAGAATATTCACCTGAGTGCCTCTCCAGCTCTTTGGGTAATTCACAGTCAGGCAGAGCCAGTTAAGGATGCTGCAAACTCACACCAGCAGCTTCAGAACATCAGCACAGTGAAAAAAATCAGCATTTTTAAAGGAGGATCTTTATGGATTCTCCAATTACAGCCAAGCACTGGAAAATATATAAAAAAAAACCCCAGAAACATGAAAATGTTTCATCCCTGAGACTGAAAAGAAAAAAGGATGATCTTGGAATGTGCAATATCATCTCTTCCCTTGAGCTGTCTCTGACACTTCTCTGACCTCCTGATGAGCCACCTCAGTTCACAAAGCCACCTGGAAACTAACTGGGGGAAAAAATGAATAAAAAAGGATAAAAACTTTTCCTCTGCTCAGGAGATCAGACAGTAGCACAAGAACTGTCACAGGGAAAGGGGGAAGAACCTGCTCATCCAGCCACAGGCTCCTGGATCATCATCTCCTCCAAGGTCTCAAAGCATCTCTAATGTTTGGATTGTCCCTAATTTCCCAAAATCACTCCATAATTTGTACATCTATGATCCTGTTATGCTATTTAAGAAGGAAAACACATTATGCAATTATCCAGATTGTCAGTTATCATCCCCCAAAGATAAATTTTTATCTTGGCCTGCTGTTGGTAACCAAGCAGTGGGGAAAAAAACTAAAACCAACACCAAAAATAACAAACTTTGACAACTCAAGGTCAAAAATTCTAAATCAAAACCTTCTAATCAATCATTAAAGATTAGGAGAACTTCAACCAGCCAACACTTCAGTTATTTCTTTGCAGAATCCAGCACTGCTCTGGCTGAGGGTTTGCTGCAGCCTCTGTAATTGCACAAGAAATGATCCTGCCAGGCTGTGAATTGCCAGCTCCATCTGCAAATTTAGTTTGGCAGGCCTGGATTGAACTGATGACATTAAAGATAAATATTATATACCTGCTTCTACAAAACCTCTCATTCCAATTATTTTTGTATGGAGTTTATCATTCCTTCTGTCACTGGTTTTTTTTCTATTTGAAGCAGTTTCACCACAGTGCCCAAAGCAAATGTTCTGAGGGAATGGTTAAAATCTTCCCTCTCACACAGGGATTCTTACAGACATTTGTACACCCAAGTCAATGGGAAAAGCAAACTGCAGACTTCAGGAATCACATGAAGATTTACAGGAGCTCTTGAAGCTCTCAGAAGGTACCTCAGATAATTGTATTTTTGGATGACTGTGAGAGCCTCAATAGCAAGTGAGTTTATATGGCTGATACTGAAATGATGGAAAATAGAGAATTGAACTGAAAGTAGATACTCTATATGATTAATGAGAAAAAAAAAGCCCATAAAACATTAAGAAGCTGAGATAAAGTTCAAAAAGAAAACTACCAGTGCAGAGGAAGAGCAAAAAACAACAATGAAGAAATAAAAATAGACAAGTAAAATGAAATTCTATCTGTGTTTATCAGGTGCAAATGTTGAAATGAATAATTTGGGAGCTTTTTTTAAAACACATTTTCCCCAAATCATGGTCCATCAGACAGAAATCACTTCCCTAAGATTTCCATCTGTCCCTCAAGCCTCTGCAGCTTTGGGGGCTCCTGTCACTGTCACAGCACCACTGCAAACACACGAGGCCTCTGCAGAGAGAAAACCTCTCCCTTGGGGCAGAAAGCAAATGCTGGGCAGAAAGTGAGCATCATTATTAATTTACAATTATTTTGTAACTCACTCCTGAAATGCCAGACCTGTTTAAAGGCATCTTCCTTTCCATCCCAGGGATGCTGAGCATTAGCTGCAGTCACAACATCTAAAATTGGATAACACATTTGCAAATTCTCATCTCCTGTAGCATTTTAACTGTGTTACATTTTTGTACCTGTGTCAATTATATTCTCTAACACTAAAATTATGCAGAAAGTTCATGTTGATGTAACTTTAAAGAAGAAATTTCTGTCATAAATGACATGAACAGATCCCTACACCCTGAAAATATTTACACACAGGAGTAAATTTCTTCTTCAAAGCCTCCCTACAGCTGTCAACAGGAACATCAAGGAGAATATTACTCTTGATGAAGCATATAATACAGAAATACCCAACAGAAAAAGTTCAGCATTTTTATGAAACTTAATAGATAATTCCTCAGAGTTCCATCTGTGGTGCAAAGAATGATTTTCCTATTTCATTTCAAATTCACCTTTTAATTGCAGGAACCTAATGGTTTGCAATTTTTCCTCCTTGTACATAATACAAGCAAAAAGACACTGTGGAATGTTTCTCTCTTATCTGGATATTGTCATTTTACTGTCTCAAACTTCTAAAAACAAGCTTTTGGCTGGGGAGGAAATCAGTCAGCATCAGACCTAGTGGGGAAACCCTGCACTTGCTCAATGTCTGTGGCTCTTACACAGTTCCAGATGTTCAGAACATTAATAATGCACTAACCCAAAACCTCTTTTTGAAACTTTAGAATGTGCAAATTGCATTAAAACCTCTTTGCCCTCATTAATGGTATTGTTACAATCCCAGTACTCTGGAAAATGTTTTTTGGCATTTGTTTAACTTGGTGATATTGCCATTTACTCATTTTAACAGCCAGTGCTCAAATCTTAATGCTTTTAATAGGCTGGGCTAAACAGACTACCATCCTTTGGAAATTTATTGAAGTAATTTATTAAATAAGTAAAAGTTGTCTGAAAGCAGCATTGCTTTGTTTTATTGATGGCAGAAAAAAATGGGTTTCTCATAATTTATTTACAAACCCATGTTTCAGGAAAGTTTCAGAAATGAATATTGCCTTTTCAGAGTTCTATTCACTGTTTGTTACTGAAACACTTCTTGAAAACAAGAATTTCTCCCAATCTCATGTATCTCAATAAGAAAAGGCTGTGTCTGAAATGCAGAAGAGCCAGACATGGAGAATTAATCCTGAAATGATATCCCTCCCTCAGCCATATTTACACCAGGCCAGGTTTAAACCCATGGACACAGCCTGAGGTTAAACTCAGCTCCCTCCTCTTGCTTCCAAAAAATTCCCCTGAAGCTGAAGATTCTCAGCCTGTTGGAAGCAGCTCCACCCTGCTCAGAGTTAATTAATATTGTTAATTCCTGCCTGGCTGGAGCTGTGGGAGGGTGCCAAGAGTGGTTTGTCAGCACAAAGGCAAACAACACCAGGCTGAGACTCCTGTGCAGGTTTGGTGGATAGCTGACACAGGCACAGGGAGCCAAGCAACAGAGAGAGGAGTCCCAGCCCAAAGGGATTTGCTGTCACCCAAGCCTGGCTGCTCCCACTCCAGAAAACATCATCAGCCCAGAGAGCAGCAAAATGGGATGAGACTGACAGAGCCTGAACTCTGTGCAGCTCCCACAGTTATGAGACAGATAAAAACTCAGCTGTGAAATTCAGCATTAGCTGCTGTGTGTCAGCACTACAAGCTTCCCCCAAAACTCTCAAGGAAAACAGCCAGTGCAATGCAGCATGAATCATTTATATGCTAATTTATGTTAATTGTGGTCATGGAATAGTTTGGGTTGCAAGGAACCTTTAAATGGGATCCAGTCCAACCTCCCTGCAAGGAGCTCAGGTTTTCAAGCAGAGAATTCTAATCAGTTGCTAAGTTTTCCTGCTGAAAACACTCATTCAAACCCTTTTCAACTACAACTGTAAAAATTTTGCTTCCAGGTAATGACACCTCAATTAGCAGATCCAAATTAACCAACAATACCTCAGAGAACACAACAAACCAAACCAACATTAACATCATTGTCCAAAGCTTCTTCTGTTATGAAAAAAAAAAAAAAAAAAAAAAGCTACTAAGAAAGGTCAGTTAATTCATCATGATGGATTATCACTAAAATTTATAAGCATTAGCATTTTTCTCCTTGCTGGATAGCCTGACTTTGATATGACACATATTGAATGAATCATCCAAGATGCAGGCACCAGGCAAGATATATCTTAATGCAGACAGGTTGGCAACATGAGCCCTAATGGGCCTTATCTTAATCTTGTTTAAAAGCATCTTAGATTTCTGAGCAATCTTTTCACCTTCTGATATTCTCTTTTATAGAGTGTTTTTTTGCTGGAGTTGCTACTGATTTTCACATAAATGCATTTTTGTTGCATAGTATCACCAGTTTTAGGAGCCTTAAAAATGATGGAGGTTTGGAATTTACTGAATGTTAAGATGAAGCTGGTTTTTAAACAAGTCAGTGTGCCACAACTCAACAATGACACTAAAAATGTCCAAGTTGTTTGTGAATTATCCCACATGAACCATCCCAGCTGTTCAGAACAGACACCTAACAAATGTGGGGATGTACAGCTGATGGGTTGTTTGCCCATTTTCCTCCACTGCATTAACTCCATATATTTGCCATACATATATTTTAAAACAGTCACTCTACAATTAAAAATGTATTTACTCAAATACTGATTAAAGGGAAATTTCTCTACTATTGTTTTTTTCCCCATTCATATTGCAGGTGGTAATTCCAAACTGAAATCCAATGTACATACCCAACTAAACTCCAGTTCCATCAAATACCTGGATAGCAAGTACTTAAAATTCAGAGAATTGTCCTCAGCCTTCCAGAGAGGAAAAAAACCCCTTTATTTGCCATTTATACCAAAGTTGAAACTTCAATTCATAAAACATATTGAACCATCAAAAAATCTGTATAACTCATAATAGTGAGGTCCATGACCATGTGTATTAATCAGATCTTGACAGTCCTGAAAAATTCCTTTGAAGGCTGCAGCTTTTTTAAGAGAAGCAGCAATTTCTTGTGAAAATCACTTTTGAAATGCAAATATTCTGTATGATGATGAAAGAACAATACCTTGTTTTCCTTGTATTAATGTGCTTACATTATTCTGTATTTCCAACATATTAATCTCAGACTTAGAGGCAACCCAATCCCAAATAAAAGTAGTAGGAAGAAAAAGGGCATCCATAGAAAAATATTGGCAATGTGATTTTAAAATATCATCCTTCAATTGTGTGCAATTTCTATTTATCAATACTCTGCTGGGCTCAGGGAGTGTTCCTGCAAAGAACAGAACACTCAGTGTGTGCAGGGTGACCTTTCAGTGAGGCAGAAGGGCAGTGAGGGGGAAGGTTCCAGAGCTGGCCAGCAATTGCTTTCCTCCTTTATTAAATGTCATTACCAAGTCTCCCTGTACTTACAATTCACATTACTATTCTCATAAAAACTTTCATAAATATTTGTCAGGTCTGGATATGGAAGATGAGCTCTCCAGTGTGACACACTTGGAAAGATAATGCTGCAAACTGAAAGATGCTCCAGTTAAATCCTTAAATAAATTGGAGATTTCTTGCCAGATCATTTCCTTTGCATGGAAGTGCAGAGTTTTGTGAGGTTAAATAAATTTATGGTCAGTAATCTGCTTTTTCAGGGGCTTATATTACCTGGTCTGATGTGGTCACCTAATGGTTACTGTCAGGAACTGCACTGTGGCTCCAATTCCTAAAAACACCCAGGCAAGAAATAACCCTCCCTTTGCAGCCTGCCAGTTAAATAATAAAAAATGAAGGGTTTGTAAAAAAAAAAAAGCTTTTATTTCATTTTATAAAATATTCTTTGTTTAGGAAGCTTAGCAATGAGGGGAAATGTCTGAAATTCTATTTCCATCATGTTGGGGCTTTTAATCATTTGGTAAGATTTTTTTGAGATTTTGAGAGGTCTTTGTGTTTTATCTGTTAAGATGATTTTTAAAATCAGAAATAATCACTTAAAATTTAAGAAGTCACACCCTTGCAAGCAGTACAAGAAAAATGAGTATGAGTTACAGAATTATCTTGCAGGTTTATATTCCTGCTCCTAACCATAAACAACAGTAACAACAAATAGAGAAGAAAGCAGAACTACTGGGAGATCCAGATTAACCATAATTAGATAACTGTTGTCAGTGAAATTAGATATTCCATAGCTTGAAATGGAGAAATTTGATTCCTTTCAGCCAATGTCAGTGAGCAATTCCCCTGACTAAAAAAAATACACTCCAATCTCCAATGCAGTGAAATGGAACAAGAAACAAGGGAAGGAGAAATTAACTGGATGAATTCTGAATTCTGATAGCACAGAAAGAACATGCAAAGGCATTCTTGCTGCTGAGTTACATAGAAATTATCATTTCATGATGTGATTTTTAATTTTTTTCTTAATGCACCATTTCCCAACCTTCAGGGAAATAACATAAGGAAAAATTATGGATCTGGCAGGTTTTGTGGTAATGCTAATTGAAATGATTGTCTGTGCAAACACATACAATTGTGTGTACATAAGCACATCTGTTGAGAAAAACCAAACATGAAAACAAACTTGAATGCCAAGAAATAACAATATATCCCCACTGTGTTACTACAATACATTTACTTGATAAACATTTCTTTATGTTGTATAAATGTATAAATGTTGTATTTATGATGCATAAAGCAGATCACAATGCATTTTAAAGGTGTGTGATCTTGATGCTTTAAGTTTTTCTGTTCTGCTTGGGTGTGCAGCCTTTAGTTTTATATTAAGGGTTACTAGGATCTTTTCACAGGGTGGTGGAGACAAAACAGTTCTATTCCAGCTGGGGACTCAAAAAAAACCAAATCTCTTCAAACTTCAGGCCCTGAGCATAAACAACGTGAAAAGAGGAGGGTGGGCGGGCAAGCAGGGTGAAACTTCATGATTTGAGGCAAATGGACTAAAACCCATAAAAATGTGAATTCTCCTGATCTTACCTTATAGGATGGCAAGAAGCAGAGAATTCCTTGGCCAACTGTGTGACAGACTGCCAGCAGCAGTGCTCCCACCTCATCCTGGAACTCGAAGGTCTCGGTGTGCTGGAAGGTGGCGCACAGCTTGCGCCCGTTGGGTCCCGCTCCCACCGTGCCGACCCACACCTGGGTGTTCACAAAGTTCATTTTAAACCAGGCTGCATAAACCACCTTCAGTAAGGGCATCTTAAGTGTGAAAGAAATGTTGATGTGTTTCTTAAATTCATTTCAGTACTTGAAGTGCAGGTGGCACATATAAGCAAACGTATAGCACATTTTTCAGGGAAACGTGTTTAAAAAGTGCCTCTTTATTTACTTAAAAATGTCCTTTTCCATTGCATTGAGCCAAGCAACAGTCTGGCCCTTTCTTTTTACTTTTTCTTTTTACTTTCTTTTTTGCCATCACTTTTACTTGGTTTTAGCACCATGGGCAGCATTAGAGCTCAGCAGAGGGAAGAGCCATGCCCCGCTCACCTGGGAATTGCGGATAACGTGATTCGCCTCCAGCTGAATGGAAAACTTCACCCCGAGCTCTGAGGAAAAGGAATCCATGGGAGAGAGTGTGCCTGATGTCAGAACAATTGTTCTAACTTCATTCAAGTCAGAAAAAGCCTAGGTGAGAGAAAGAAAAGCAGCAATTTGGAATATCAGCACAATCCCTTTCAGATCTGATGCGTATTTGTTATCACTCAGATTATTTTAGGCTTTTTTCACACTCAGCTCACCACAGCAGGGTTCAAGCACCAAAAATTCAGCATGTGGACAAGAGTTTTCTGCCTTGAACTCTTTTTGTGCTTGGGTCTTGTGAAGAAGGGACTTGCATCTGCATCATCACGTTGGTTTTCAGTCATCCAGGTGTAAGTTTGTTGTAGAGCAACCCTGTAATCATCTGCAAACCTATACAGAGAGAGAAATATCAGTAAAAACTACAATTAAGCAATCAAATTATGAACATTCAGCTCATAAATGTTAGGCCTGACCTGCTGTTCTCTTTGAAGAGACAGGAAAGGACCATGAACAGGCCTTTGAGCACAATCTGTGTTGCAGGGCTCACAACTGGCACCTCAATTAGTTCCTCTCTCCCATGCATAGACACTTTTTCTTCTTTTTCCAGGACAGCAGCAAGATGTTTCTGCAAGAGGCAAATTCCACAGTAACAACATTCTAAGTGACTTCTCAAAACCAAAGTTGATAGAGATACAAGACTGTCAGCTCACTGCTTTAAAAGGGCATTTAAAACACCTATAAAGTCAGGGGAAAGGGGCAAAGAAGGTCCAAAGGAAAAGGAATGATCCTTTTGATTTTTAGCAATGCTTTTAACATATCTGGCTTACACAGAAAGGAGGAGCAAACTTGAAAATAGGGTAAAAACATTTCAGCATTCAATAAAAATGCAGCTGGATAAAACAGGCAAAAACATCACTGGTTCAATGGTTCAAATAATTCTATGTGAGCAATTGTATCCTTCAAAACCTTGATCTTCCAAAATTTCAGCAGCTTGAGTGGATTGCTCCTGGTTTTCATCAGGAATCATTTTCAGGCAACTTTGCAATATTGCAGTAAATTAGAAGATCTGTTTGCATTTAACTTCTGTACATTTTAAGATGTTTAACACCAGCAATATTATACATGGTGATGTTCATTTATATAACACACAACATTACCTGTAAAATGGGAAAAGTAATGCCAGTTATTCCCATTTTGTGCAAAAAGCTGAGCATTTCTTTGCCACTCCACACCTTACAGGCAGTTTCATAAGCTCTCTCCACCAGCTGCCCTGAGCTCTCCTGCAACCAGCTGAAAGAGAAAAAGCAGAAATCATTTCAGCATTGATTTTAGAGATTTAGAGACACTTTGCACGTACAAAGCAAACCTCAAAAATTGCACCAGACTTCTAAGATGATGATAAATGTTTCACTCCAGGTAAGGAGAGAGTTTCTGCTTTTCCTTTGTGCCTGTTTTTCACTGTTGAACTCCCATGGAACTGCTTTGGATGCAGCTCATTGAAATGAGAAGAAAATATCTCTTCACATGTTTATACTTTATAGAGAAAAGGAATTAAAATGTAATTTCCTCTTATGATATGTCAGGTTAACTCAAGCAAGACTTCTGCTGCATATCTAAAGCCACTCATCACTACTCCAATTGCTGCAGGTTGGTTTATCATCCCTGTCAACTGCTGACTTTCCAATTAAGAACAAATCCTGAGGCATGAAATGAACACTTTTCATATTACCACATGGAAGGGAAAGTAGGACAATAAAAATTGCACACTTTAACCTACCCACAGGTATTGGCAACTGCTGCAACTTGAAGCAGAATTAGAACTATAATACAATGCAAAATGTGATTGCCTGCTAAAAGCATGAGCTAAACATGGAGATCATCTCATTTGTGGCAGAGCTGGAATTTTCTCTGAGTGAGCATGTCCTCCTTCACCCCTGCAGAGCCACAAGAGCTTGTCTCTGGTTAGAAAAGCAGGCAGCTCCCTCTCTCCCTCCCAGGAAAGGCTGGAGCTGTCTGCTCCATCAAAAGGCAGGAGGCATCAAAAGGACAGCTGTCAGTGCTGCAACAGCTCAAACTATTTACCTGCAAAACCAGTTCAGCATTAGCAACTCAAAACAAGGCTCAGGGACTCCTTCAGTTCTAAATTTCCTGCCCTGTCACCATAAATAATCTGATCCATGGAACAATTAAAATATAACTTCCCTTCTGCCAGGTTAAATGCAAACAAAACCCCACCAATACAGCCACAACAATCTCTTTGGCTATAATTTGCTTTATCTCATTAAGGAATGGTGATCACTAACACAGGGAGAATTTGGCCCCAATTCCTCAAATGTAATATCAAAAAGACCTCAAATTGAAATTAGGACAAGGCCTCTATGATAAAAATTGAACAGGTTTATAAAGGGTAAAACACTTCAGGAAATATAAAATGTTTCCCTGTTATGAACTTCAAACACCATCACATACTTTTGAAATGAAAAATGCAAATATAAACTTAACACAATGGCCAAATATCACCAAAAAACACTCCAAATTCTCAAATAAATTCCATCTAACAATAAAGTATTTACTTGCAAAGCCTGTAAAATTATTTTTGGAGCTAAGCAGGAAGCATAAATAAAATTAGCTAAATTCCCAGAAAGGTCTCTCTGGTTTTGAAGTGAAAATTGCTGTGTGCAGTATTTCCAGGAAAAGAATGAATGGATGCTGCATACATGCCTTCAATTCCAGGAAGAGTATTTGCTGCTTCCCTCACTACCAGAAAATTCCACTGTTGACACAGCATATTCCATTGAACAAAGTGCTCAGCCCTGCTAAATGTGCATCTGACAGAGCTGCCAGCACACCTCCACTGGTGCAGCTGCAAATTCCTCACAAAGGTCACTGCAGCACCTCTGTGGCACTCAGCCCATCCTTAAGTGCTTTCTGGAATGAGGGCCCAGGATCTCTGGAAGTGAAATAAGATTTTTTTCTAGCTCCCCATGCATTTGGCAAAGCCATGTCACTGTGCAGGGGTATTTTACCTATTGCTGGCTATTTACACCCAGTCTACTACTTTCCAGCAACTGCTTTTCATGCTGCTGGCAGATTTGCCAAGACAATCAACTTTAGTTTTCCTGATAAGGTTAAAAAGCTTGAGGCAGTCAAATCTTCAGCCATGCTGTTCTTATCTTTTACTAAAGTTTAACATTTGAAATATCCAAGGAAGGAGAATTGGCTTCTGCCAAGCAGAAAAAGTGCCTTGTGTCTGTGGGACAGAAACTTTAACTCTGACAAGAGTAAGGATGGGAGAGTGAACTCTTCCTGTGTTGTGCTGCACAGTCTGTTGCAGCAAATGAAGATATTGCACACACTAAAGCAGAATTTAATTAACTGTGAAGCCACTTGGAGCATGATTCACTTTTTTCTGCTGACTTTGATACTTCTACATCACCCAAAAGACTTTGCCCTGGACCTCTCATTTCTTCCTGGGCTTCTGTCCATTTGCTTTTGTTACATCCCCTCTCATGATTTTCAACTTATGCTCAGCTCTTCCCCTTCCAGGAAGTTGTTTCCCAGGCAAAACAAAGGGTATGACTGACAAATTCTCTTTCAACTATGAAGAAATTGGTGGATTTCAATCTGATTCCAAGAACAGATCCCAACCCATTCCAAATACTTTCTGTCCAAGGCTCTGAAAGCATCCTAAAAACATGAACTAATTAATTCTTTGACAAAATAACCCTATTATTATTTGTCAAATAAGCAAACAGAAACATAAAAATTCATCTTATGAAAATTTTCATGCTGAGCTTTATAAAGCAGGAGTCCAAAAAAAGCCTCATAAAGAGCAGCACATCATTCAAGAGCACAAGACTTTTTAAAATAGAACTCCAATGTTTCCATGTGTTTTTCCAGTAGTTTATTCAATAAATCAAAAAAATTGTTTATTTAATAGATCAAACCCTGTGGATTCCTCAAATGAACATAAATCAAGCAACTGCACAGTTCTAAGTGCACCTTTGCTGCATTTCATCTGATGCGACAGAGTAACTTACACCACCAAAGAGAATCTAAAAGAATTTTTAAAAGCATTAATTGATATAAAGCAATAAAGAAGTTGCCTTACTTGATCAAGGAGCAGCACACAGCCTGGAGGGGCTCATGGTGCTTCTGCCTGATGCTGCTGCTGACCATGAGCTCCAGCTCCTCCCGGGCAGCTCGCAGCTGGCTCTCGGTGACCCCGTAGCTCACCGACTCCCGAGCACAGTCCTCAATGTTGTGGGCTTCATCCAAAATGACTACTTGGTCTTTCAGATCAATGTCCATCTAAAAAAGAAAATTATTGTCTAGTAAAACAGAGTGAAAGACATGAGAAACAGCAACTAACAGGATGCTGTTAAAAAAAAGGATATTCTCCATCACGGTGCAAATGAAGCTTTTCAGCCTCTGAATCCATTTCCATGACTTAGAAAACACTCAAGGGGGAAAAACCCCCATGAGTTATTTTGAAGATAGTATTCTGCACATAAAAGGGAATTCAGCTGACCACAGAAACATAATATCCAGTGGGTAATTTCTTTCTAACTCCAGTTCCTGCCCCTTGTCACCAATATACTCACACTGTCCCGGATCTGTGGGTCCAGGAGATAATTGTAAGGGCAGAACACGATGTCTGCCCCCACCATGAGCTCTCTGGCTGCAAAGTAGGGACAGGCACGAAGTTTCCTGCCCAGGCTCACCAGGTCTTCAATGTCCCAAGCCATGGGTGCAGGCTGCTGGGCATGGTGCTCACTGAGCTTGTGAACACCGTGGTAATAGGAGCAGGACTTGCCCTGAAAGCAAAGAGCAGAGATTTAATGGGTACAAGAAATAATGAAAAACATTCCAGTGTTCCATGCACTTGGCTATTTCTTGGAAACATTTCTAACAGCTGCTTTTTATGCCAGACAATAACACCTCTTGTCAGGTAAATCCATGTTTCTAAAATGTACATCAATACAGGATACTTCTTTCTTCATTTATAAACCCAGAGATAACAGTGTAATAAGACTTAAATTAACCTGGCAGTCATAAACCTTATTCTGTCATCATAAGTTTCTGCAGTATTGCTACTGTGTATTATAACAATTAATATTTAATTTTAATGTCACCAGGTTGCATTTAACCAAGATAATACAAAGATGTAAAAAAATGTTGCTCATTCCAGTTGTTAAATCTGGTTTTGTTTAATGAACACTCATTTGCTCAAACCAAATTACTCACATGTTTTCCTTCCAGCAATTCTACACACATTTCATTCCTGTTACTGCTGTTGGACACCACTGGATGAATACAGGTATAGTCCCTGCTGGAAAGGATTGTCATGGGGACACAGGAATATGCTGTCCTCTGCAGCTCCCTGCTGATCTGGGTTATTTGCTTGTGTGTTCGTGTCCCAAAAAAAATTTTGGGAACACACAATCGATCTCCATTTTCTTTCTTCTTTGTGTGACTGGGATCTTTGTCAGGTTCTTTCCCAGAAGAACAGGAACACTCAGTGCAAGGGCCAGGAGGCTGCAAACCAAGACAAAAAAATGATTCACAAAATCCCACTGTGAGATGAATGTGCTAAATCTGCTTATGGTCTGCAAAGTGCCCTCTGGGATGGCTGGTTCAGTCACCAGGGCTGCAAAAGGTTTGAAAATGTTAAAGCACCACATCCTTGCCTGGAAATCCCTAAAAAAACACCTTCCAGCAATCCCAATTTTATCATAACCCAATGAGAAAGAATTAATAATCCAGTGGAATATTTACACAAGTGAATAATGCAAATAAAGCTTCTTACATTGAAGCTTCAGCTCCAATGAGCAAGAATCCAAAACCTTCAATGAAGAAAACTTGGAACAGACACTCAAATTAATTTTTTTTTTCCTTAAAGCAAGCAGAAGTGTAGAGAGTCCAGGAACTCAGTGTGCAGATGAAACAGACTACACCACACACTCTCCATTAGAAACATGTTTGCTGTGCCTTTCTGCCAAAGGCCATCGAGTAACCAGGAGAACAAAAGAAACACAGGGAATAATTCTAAACAGAACCTAATCCTGTAAAATATTTTTTTTTCTCCCAGAGAAGCCCTGTCTTTCAGAACATGAAATACTGGAACAACTGACATGCAATTGTCATGATGAATTTGAAGAGACACATAGGAAAGGAGGAACTCAAGTGTAACCATGTCCAAACACACCTCTCATGAAAAATAGAGAGTTCTGCCAGTGCCAAAGAGTTTGTGTTTGGGCTCCAGGTGGTGGTGCAGGTAACAACATGTAGCTGTACTCCTCCCTCCTTTATGTGTATCAGTAAGATTATCCATGATAAACAAATGCTAAGTCATGCTGTGTGTTACACCACAATTCTGGGGATCAAGCTGTCTTCAGCTGCACTCCAAGGAAAAGCAAGTTCGTGTTACCCTCAGCCCCACTCAGCCTTGTCTGCCATTAAATATTACAATACATGATAGAGAGCATGGAAATGTAACCCTGTGGAGCTGCCACTCACTGGGATAAAAGGTTCACTGATGTGCCAAATAAACAGGCCTCAAAGCAGATAAAGTTACACCCATGCTGGAATTGTTACATTCCCCTCTCAGGTTGCCAGCAACAGCAGATTTCATTACCCTGTGCTGCCACATTAAATAGCCAGTTCCAAATATCCTGCCTTCTATATTGAATAATTACTTATTCACTGAAAGGATAAAAAGAAGAGTTATGAATGGGGCTCTTGTCACCAGGCAAGCAGGAAACAGCTGACATATGGTATATGTTACATATGTGCAATGCCCAGCTCTGGGCTCACACAGAAAGCTCCAATGCTAATGCTACCTTGATATTTCCATCAGTCACATTCTGCTTTGCTCCTGGAAATAATGAAAACCACATTACCAAGCTAAAAATTAATTTAACTGAAGCAGTGTATAGAACATGTCTATCTTTTAATTTGAATCCAAGTCAGATTGTGTTTTCAGAGGGAAAAACAATACAGAACACCAAGATGAGACTTTACCTCTATATTCATAAAGGTAAATATAAGAAAAATATTTCATAGAGAAATATATGAATAATATTTCACTGCTATGCTAAGCCAAATAAAAATAATAGAAAAATATTAAGACCCATCAGGCAGCTCTTTTTCAAGAGTTCTTAGAACAACAGGAAAATGAAGCTCAAATTAATATATAAAAATATGAACAGAAAGTTCTCTTACGATGGGATTAAAATATCAGATATTATTCTTTTCATAAAAAAAGAAATAATGTGTTCTTATGTGTGAGGCTTATAAGTTACAGTATTTTACAGGTAGGCTTAAAAGTTTGGTTTAAGAGGTTTGGAATTGGTATAATACTGGCATTAAGAAGCACTTTAGCCATTATTTCAGTACTAAAATGTTACCTTTAACTTTGAAAAAAGTTTTATGTTCAAAAAAACACTCAAACCCACAATATTGAGAAAGTTGTAAACCCAGGCTGATTTTATAGTAAGTAGTTAAGAAATAAAACTGCCTGCAGTAGTCACAGCATTTCTGAAAGCCACAGCCACCATTAGCCCCCAATCCATTAATAAATAAAACCTTTTTAGAAGGTCCTCCATCATGAAGAAAAACTTCAGAAAATTGGTTAAAACACAGTTTAAAAGTTGAGTTCTTCATATTCTTTCCACATTACTCAAGTGAGTTGACTTGCACTTGAATCCTTAAAATACATCTTTAAATTTTATTAAAGGCAAATTATTTTAATTCTGTATTTCTCTAAGCAGAGCCAACTGTGGATATCATATAGCAACACCTAATGTGGTGTTCCTCTCCCATTTCTACAGCAGACAGAAAAGTCTCCATGAACAAGGAGTTTTATTGGCAGTGCTGTCTCAAAGCACAAATTTTTAGCAGAAATATTGTAGATGTACAAAATGTAACAAAATTAGAAAATGTTTCAATTTATCTATGAAGGAATTAGGGAAGGAGGCTGATTAGAAATAATTCATATTAAGACAAAAGAATTGTATTTCATAATACCCCCTGGCTTCAGAACTAAACCTGTTTTCAGCTGTTGGAATCTGAAAGAGGGATTTTCATTTGGAGGAGAGTAAAAAAAGATCCTCCTGTACTTTGTGCAGTATTTAATCAGAAACACCCAGCAACAGATGCCATTAGAGATCAGATATCAGCCTATATGGACCTTAGGCTAATGCAGCTTGTTTGTACTTCTGTCAGGGCTAGATAAAACAGCCTATCACATCAATATTTATATGGCAAAAACGTGGAAGTCCGATTAAAAAAGGAATAATCAAGTCCACCACCCTGTCCTGTGTGTAAAATAGAGCTAAACAAACACTGGGGCTGTGATCTTTGAAACACAAAGAGGTAAGAGGAGTTCTTCATATCTCCATCTACATTTCCCAGTTACAAAGGCACCTGAATGCTGCAGCAGTGAATGTCTCTTGTGTGAAATATCACACAAGCACAATCTAGGCAGATATCAGCAGTGACATTACCAGAGCTTTTCAACTGCTCCTTTGGAAGCTCTCAAAGCCCAGTATTCTGCTGCTGCTGCAGCCTCTTGTTTAAAGCACACAAAGCAGCTGTTTATCCTCCCCCAGTCACCAGCAGGTGAACCCGGTTCAATATTTATCACAGGCTTTCACAGATCACTGCTAACCAAGCAAACGTTTTAATTAAGCTGGAACTTGCTTCAAAGAGCTCATTCAAAACGTCAATCAGCAGGAAAAGGATCAGATACAGTGTCAGGTGAGAGCATGTAATACAAATCCACAACTTTCTTCATCCCATCGTGGTAAATTAGCCCATTCTGGAGTCCAGACCCTGATTGTAACAGGCTGCCAGTCCCCTGGAATGTGTAACAGAAGTCACTCAAACCCCATTGTGCAGGTTGTAAGCAATATGTTAAACTGCAATGGGCTAGCACATTAAGACAGATTCTTTTCACAGTTGTTTTTTGATACCCCAAGTGTTTGTTACACTACTCTCCATTTACTGTTTACTTTCTTTCCCTGCTAGAAAGGGGGATTCCTTAACCCAGCTGCCCCAGTTTCTCAGGCCATATGCTTTGACAGAAGTAATCAAGAGAGTATCCTGAGGGTATAATTTCCCCTTTAAACTCACACTGGAGCTGCCCTCCCTTGCAGGAGTTAATAGCAGAGGGTCAGAGATGGATTCCCAGGCTCTGGAGTGAGAACAGCTCTGGATGCTCAGGCACACATCTGCAGGTGTTGGGATGCAGCAGTGCTGGGCAGCACCTCTCCAACCAACCCATTCTCCCTCTTGTAGTATAAACAGGGCTTGATAAGAAACTAAATCTGCTTTGAGCAGAGGACTGGCCACTGTAAAACACAGTTTATGCAAAGGCAGGGTAGCCTCAGTGAGCAGGACAATGCTGTTATCATTCTTGGATCACTCTGAATACACAGTCCATTAGGGTAAGTGTTGAACAGAAGCTCTGCTGACTTCATTTCCTAACCACACCAGAAAAGCATTTTTACACCCAACAGCCTGTGCTGTGATTCTCCTCATATTGGAAAATAAATGCAATTAAAGCTCAGAACTACTATGAGAAATAAAACTTTGTTTTCTGCAATTTTCTTGATACCAGACAAGTTCTCAGTGTGCTAAAAGGAAAGTTCATCACAGCAAAATAATACCTTATTCTTTCATCCTTAAAAACCAACTTAAATAAGTCCCTTTCTTTCTTCTTAGGTTACTTCTTCCTAAAGATGTAGCAAACTTTAGTTCTCAGTTTTCTTCTAGACAAAAAATCTCTAGAAGTTTTAAATCCAATTTTTCATGTACCCACACCAAAGTACCAAAGGAAATTTTATAGCCAAGAAGGGAGAAAGTCTCTATTTGAAAATCAACAGCACACTCTGGTGGTGTTTGGATTTCAAACTACCAATTGAAGCTCAGTGGCACAAAGCATTTCAAATCTCACTCAAAAATCTACAGAGCTTTCCAAAACTATTAAAAACTACCTCCCACCTAATGGCCTACAACACAGATTCACTTTTGTTAAGAAAAGTGGAAATAAAAACCAAAACATTGAGGAATCTTTGCATTAGCTGCAATGTTTGCTCCAACTTCATTAAGCTGCATTTCATACATAACCCCTTCACAGAAAATTGTTCTTGAACTAACACTCCTGATGTAAAAGGTATTACTGAATTACTCACTGTTTGGGAAGAAAAGGTAGCAGTTTTCATGCTTTTTTCAGTGTGAACAGTCAGCTCTCCATTTTTTCTCTGCTGATAAACTTCTAAAGCATCAACCAACTGCACTCCTTTTGCACAGCAGTGACGTTTTCTAAGCTGCTGGGGAAAGAAACAGTGTAAAAATGCACTGGGCAGAGGGATGTGCTCACACTGGCAGTTCTGGTTTTGTTTCACCTGAGTCTCTTTTAGTAACTGGGCATCAACAGGTTAAGCAAAGCTAAGCCACACAAACATCAATAGAGAAAGCTAAAAAGTTTTAATTATAAAAGACTCTGTAGTTATTGCTGAGCTTTTCAGCTTTGCTTTCCCACTCTCACAAAACTTACAGTTTTAATACCATCAACTGGGAATACAGATATTTTGGGGATATTACTTGTTTAAAGGTGACAGGTTTTAGGATGGGGTATAATGAAACATTTAGTGCAACAATGAACTCCTTTGTAACAAGAAAGAATAAAAATTAACAAAATCCTGTCATCTAAACTGGGATTGCAATATGACTCAGTTATTTCCTACAGCCTGTAACATGAACTGGGATTTGAGAGTTTGGGCTGCACCCAGATGATCTCAGTCTGCTCACCTGCTGCTCTGTTTCTAGAGGACGAATCCTTTTCCTGTCTACTTGAAAATCATCGTTCTCATTGTCACAGAGAGATAACTTTTTTTTGGCAGACAGTTTTGAAGCTAGTGTTTCATTTTCCTTACATTCTGTAATTAACAAACAAGAAAAAAAGAGGATGTCTATTACTAGGGATGCATTAAATAAAGGCAACATTTTAAACAGTAACTGCTAGAATACCATAAATATATATGGTGTAGGAAACAGTGTTAGACATTTCTAGACACATTAACCATTGCACAGATTTCATGCAGGGTAGAACCATGTCTACTATTATGATGGTAAAAAAAACCATCCCTGCCTTGCAAGCAGCAGAATTTGAGCTGCCTGTGGATGAAGTTACCTGTGTTTGTCAGTGGGCCCCCAGGTTTTCTGGAAGTTCCTGTGCCAGGACAATTGGCAGAACAAGGAGTCCCACTGGCTGCAGCCTCGTTGCTCTGAGGCTGGGAGTGACACCTGCAGTGACACGGTGGGGACAGCTCTGCCTTCCTGTCCTTGCCACATGATGAGGTGGGCACTGATTTCTCTGGGGGACAAAGTCATTTTTCTGTCATTAAAAGCCACTCCAGCCAGAGGTGCATAAGAGTGAAGATGAAAGTTCAGGTGAACAAGAACTGCAGAAAGGAAAAACCTCCCTCTTCCCATTCAATCCACACAACCACAACTCAGCAGGAATCTCCTCCAAAGTGCCACCAGCCACATTCCCTTATGGCATCTAAACCCAGCTTAACATCACTGCTTTATGCTGCCATTCAAGCAAGGTGTCCAGTGGTGGACCCAGACCTGACCCAAACGTTTAAAAGCTGATGAAAAACAATTAATGATTTTATATTCTGTAATAAAAATCGTGCAGACTCTAAGACACTCACCATACAAAGCCTGCTGCCATGACAATGCAGAACAAAGTAAGGCCAAGCTTTTGCCACTTCCTGTGGGGCTCTCCAGCAAACAGTGCTGCCTGTTATTCAAACCTTTAACAATCTTTAAGGAGAATAAAAGAAACAGAATTAAAGAAGATAAAGCAGATGTCTCTAGCTAATCTTAGCAATTACATCCTAATGTCCAGCCTAAACTTTCCCTGGTACATCTTAAGGCTGTGCCCTCTTGTTCTGTTGCTGGTTAAAAGTATTAAAAAATGTTTAAATATAAATGCACTAATTCATTATGAAAAATTCTCCAAAAAAAGACAAAACTTATTGAGATATTACTGCACATAATTATTCTGTTTAAACAATGTGTTTTACTAAATCATTCTCCCCATAAAAACTTGAACATTTTTATATTTTAACATAAAATTTACATTTTATATCAATTAATATTTTAATAATGGAAAACACAGGTTCTTAATCTGGCAAGTTGTACTCACAGCATTCATCATGGCAAGCTGGGAGGGGTAAGCTTTGCAGGGGAAGAGGATCTTCACCCCCCCAATTGTATATTCTGCCCCATCAGAAGGCATTGCCAGTTTTTGTCTTGTTTACTTCAGGTTGAAAACTGCAATTAAAACACAGAATTAATAACTCAATGCTAACAAACAAAGCCTGAAAGAAATGCAGCACCAAATAAAAACAGGAAGCTTTTAACCTGGTAACAGAACTGGAAAATGAGAATTTATCCCACACATCAGCATTTCAGAATATTAAGCAGCTAAAACCAGCCAGTTTTTTCACTCTAAATGGTCCATCAGCTTGAACTGCAAGACATCATAATCTGCAAACATACAGCAGTTTGTACATTTTATAACAATGAAAAATAAAACAGGACAGTGACTTTAAAAATGAGATGTTTAAAAACACCTTTCTTCAACAAATAATACAGCAATTAGTGAGGGGAAAAGGAGCATCACTCACTTTACTAGTCTGTGATTATTGCCTTGAAGCCAGACAATTTCCCTGTGTTAAAAAAGTGAAATTATTCAACTAAAAACATTGAAGAGGCATAAGCAGCTTTAAGAGACAATATTTTTGAACAACACAGGGAGCTTTTTTCCTCATAGGTTTTCCAACATTGACAAAGTAGGACAGCAACTTTAAACAAGCAGATTCCCAGGGAGAAATTAACTCACTGAGGGATAAATTAACCCACAGAGGGATAAATTAACCCACTGAGGGATAAATTAACCCATTGACTTGTGTCCTCAAAAGACTTTTAATAATGAAACAAATACATAAAAAAGGACCAATATATGGCACGATTCAGCTTCACCATCGAGCTTCCCGATAGGAAAAAGCAATTTTAGCAAGAGGAGCTCGCTGACAGGAGTTTATATCCAACCCCTCCTTCCAGAAGGAAAGGCCACCTCACTCCAGGGCTTTTCCCAACCTAGTCAGGGAGGAGAACTCAATTAAACGAGCGCAGTTCGCCCCTGAGGAGGAGGAGGGAGGGCCCTTCGCGGTGCGCCCACATCTCCCTCAGCCACATCTCAATCCGGGCAGAGCTGCTTTGCCTGCCGAGGGCAGGCGGCGCTCAGGAAGCGATGGGGCCGCCCCAGCCCGGCCCCCAGAGCAGCACCTGCCCGTTCACTTCCCCTCTGTGCTCGGCGAGGCGGAGGCGCCGGCGGCCGCTCCCCACGTCCCTCACGGCCGCGCGTCCCTCACGGCCCCTCAGCGCCTCCGTCCTTCCCGCCTCCGCCGCAGCCAATCAGCTGACAGGAAAAGGCCGCGCCCAGCCAATCAGCGACGCGCACACTGGGATGGTCCCGCCTTTCACCTCAGCCAATCACAGCGCGCGTCCTTGGCTTCCGGGTTGTAGGCGTTGCCAGGCAACCGCGCTTTTGGCTCAGAGTATTATTGGCCTTTATCATTATATATATATAATATATATGAATATATATAAAAAATATATATGAATATATTTATTGTTAATTGTGATAATTGATTAAGGATTTGTGTTAATTACAGAAGTATTGGGGTTTGTATAACCAGAATACTTAAGTCTGAAATGAAGCAATCTAAATTTTGCTGAATATCGAGACTTTTGTTTCTCATTTATAACATATAAACCTATAAACATATAAACATATAAACATTTATAAACCTTGGGTTTATATTTATTATGTTTTATAATATTTTATAAGTATTGCATGTTATTATTGGATATCATTACAATATTATTATCATGTTATTATTGTCACTAATCTTGTTTTAAGTAGAGAGCACAGAAAACACCATGGAAAAATGAAGTTTTGGAAAAAAAGTGTCATTTCTATTACTGTCACACACAACTCCTGCTCTTGTCAGGTGTCTGTGCCCCAAATGTTTCCCTCAGGTGAAATTTGGGATAAACCTGGAAAACTTAAAAGCAAAACAGGCAACTCCCTTTCAACTTCAGTCACACTGCTGTTGTTTTGTTGTTTGGTTTTTTTTTTATTTAAATACCACTACAGCATATAAAATTACACTTGGAACTGAGGAGAAAAAAAAAAAATACATACATTTAGATTATTTACACAATTTACATAAAGATGACAAAAACAGACTGGGGAGGCAGATGGTGACAGGGGGTGTTGCACAGGAATCCTGGAACACAAACCCACTGGGGGTTCCCACATTTCCACCTGGGAATTCCATCCTCATACACTCAAGAACCAACTCCAGGATGGAGATGGAGCAGGAAGGGTTTGGCCCTGGAATTGCTTTGGCATGGCTGAATTCTGTCCCTCCTCTCCTCATCCCTCTGCACTCATTTCTTCAAGTCTTTTTTATCTCTTTTTTTTTTAAAGTTAAAACACACAAAACCATCTGAGCTGTATTCTTTAAAAATCCCATTTATATGGCTCGTTTTTATTATCAGTATTTTTTTTTTTTTAAAGAAACTTTTAGACCAGTTTCAAACTCTCAGTGAAGGCTGGTTCATCTTTAAATTAAGTTCCTGATCTCATGAACTGAAGCTTTGACCAATGGTTTGACACACAAATTTTCTAATTTTCTTAGAACTCAGTGTGACAGTGCAAGTTTTTGACACCACTTTTTCAAGTATTCCTTGGAGTACTTTATTCCAACTTGCTCTGCAAGCCCCTGGATCAGGAAGGAGCTCATTTTCCTCAAGAAAAGCACTTCAATCCCCAATTTTTTTCACCCATCATTTTGCTGTTTGCCCAACAAAATAAATATTCATTTTGCAATGTTATAAAACCCTTCCAGGTGTGTTGCTGTGCCACTTCAGGAGCTGAGCAAGCCTGAAAATCAGTTTCCCTGGAAATTATTTACTGATCCCATCAGAAGTTTTCACTGGAAGTAACAAAATCCTGTTGAAGGGATTTTCTTCTCAGCCACGACTGAATTGAATGAATGAAAAATGTGGATTCTGCTCCAGCTCCTCATTCCACTTTCACAGCTTTTTCCAAATTTAGGCACCATAAAGAGAGGGAAAGCTACAGACCAGCTTCCCTGGAGTTTTTTCTAAATTCCACTGACACTCATGTTAATTATTTCAATGATGGTGTTTTCCACACACTGGCAAAGCTGAACATCAGGGTCCAGGCTTGCAGTGTCCCTGGAACAGCTTTTGCTGGAGGAATCTTTACAGAGCCCTGAGAAATCATGTGGCTTCTCCTTCAGCTGCTGGAGACCTAGAAAATGAAGCAAAGTTCACCTAAATAAATGCTGAGATTGATTTCCAACCCTGACACCAATGTGGATGTTATGAGATGGCAAAGCTGAGGCAGCAGCAGTGCAAGCCTCACCCCAGGCTGTTTCCAGAGGCAGCAGGACATTCCTGCCTCATCCCCTCCTCTGACCCTCTGGGGAGCTCCCCAGGGGCTCTGACTTACGGGTGATGATGGGGTCGAAGTCTCGTGTCTGGGTAGCAACATCAGAGGCACAAACTTGGCCAATCTGGATCAGCAGGGACATGATGTCCTCATAGAGGGGGGGAAAGGCTTGGCAGAAGGACACCAGGCAGGGCAGGGTGGGCATGAAAAACGTGTAACGCTTGGACTGGGTCAGGACTGCCAAGGAGGAGCAAAGGCAGAAGTAAAAATAAATGATTATAAAATCCAACCAAGAACTGTTGTTAACTTTTACAATTAGACAGACAAAACTGCATTCAGCCTAGAGAAATGTACTGGCTGCCACAGCAGGGGGGTTTGGGGGTGCTGGGGTGGTACCTGTGAGCAGGGTCCCCATCACATTGATGGCCAAACGAGCCACACTGAGGGATTTGGGCAGGGCATACTGGATACACAGGTAGGAGAGCAACTGGATGGCAAAGATCTGTCAAAACAGAAAAGCAATGAAGTTACAGGATGTTTTACAACTTCTGTCCAAAGCTCTTCACCACACTCAACAGCAAGGAAATACTCTCTGTTTTACCATGAAGCAAACCTTAACAATAGTTATTGTGATTGTTTTTCTGCTGGTATTAAGAAAAAGAACCCACACATATTTAACATTAATCAAAGTGTTTCAAAATCTCCCCCAGACACAACATTAATGATGGGCAATAAAGGAACACACAATGTGCAACACAACCCTTGCAGAAGCTTTTTAGGTCTGATATATTCTAGTTTTAACCTTAGTTGATCAGCAGTAACTTAATACTAGAAAGGATTAAATAAGTTAATTTAATATAAAAACAGGGAATCTTTAGCCCAACAAATTCCAGTTGCCTTCAATGCCAGGCCTTTAATTTAAGGTAAAAATACTACAAATGACACCTGAATATTCCAGGCAAGTTAGAACAGTTAGTGCCTGTTTTATGCTCCCCCCTCAGAATATTTCATCAGGGTTAATACCCACAGTGATTCCCTAGCCAGGTGAGTGCACTGTACCTGTTTTTTCCAGTTCAGGCTGGGCAATGAGCTCAGGAATGAAATCCAGACAGATGTGCATGGATGGGATCCCAGCCACTGTCAGTGCCAGAAGTTCACAGGGATAACCCTGTGGGATTAAGAAAACACAGGTGTCAATGTGTCACAGGTGTGTTTTAAAAATTCTGCTTCAACTTAAGACTTTAAATTACACCTGGATGAATGCTTTGTTTCAAAATCAATGTATTTATAACTCCCTTTGTTCAGAGTTTACAGCAGGCTGTAATGCCAAGGCAACAAGAGGCAGGCTGGATACACACCCAGGGTCTGAATCAGCTCTTTATCCTCAACATTCAGTGACTGCTTGCATGGAAGCTCTCTCTCCACTCCCCAAAGGAAAGCAGACTGCTGTGACCTTTTCCTTCTGTGTCTTTCCTGTGCTCCAAATTTCACCATCAGCCCCAACTTGCTCATTTCACAACTGCCCCATAATGACTTTTTTATCACTTAATCAGTTCCAGGTCAAGGCAAATTAACTCCTTGTAAAGAGTCTGCCATCTGCCAAGGAGCAATTTAATATGCATTAAAAACACATTTATATTTTTTAAATTGCTGATCTTTCCCCTCTTCTTTTTTTTTAAAGGTGCTGAGCTGCTTTTGCAGGGCCAACCTTTGTCCTATCCACTCTAAAGAGATAAACTGTGCCCTAACAACAAGGAAAGATAAGGAGATGTTTACATTTGAAGCCAAATTAATTTTGAATAATGGCAATATTAACTTAAAACCATGGCCAGAAAAAAGTAACCCACAGAAGATGTGGAACAAGTAATTACCAAGATGATTAGGGCAGCTTCCCTTGGCCTAGATACCCAAACTGATAAGGGCAGAGGCACAGGAGGGGTTTAATGATGAGAACAGGCAGAATTTGGGTGCTGCCTGTTCACTAAAGCAAAGAGACCAAACAATGAAAAGGGAGGAAGTGTGAGCTCTGCAAAGGGGGGGACAGGAAGGAGAGAAGTGGGTTTTTATCCTCCCTGAGGAACATCCAGCAGCCCCTGAGCTCTGGGCTCTCCCCCTGCAAAGCAGAGCAGAGTCTGGCAGTGCAGAGCAGACCTGGAAATGCACCAGTTTAACGATGTTGGGGTCAGCAATGTACATCTGGTGCAGCAGGCAGCAGATCAGGCACTGCACCTCCCGCAGGTTGCACAGCAAACTCTGCTCCTCCTCCTCCTCCTCCTGCTCCTCCTCAGCCCCCTGGGGGCTTGGGGGGCTCTGCACATCCCTCAGCAATTCACAGCTGCTGCTCTGGCCCTTCTCTTCCTCTGTAGGCAAGCAGATCTCCAGGAGGATCTGCACAGCAGCACTGTCCTGGGGAGAAAAGCCACAGGAGATGTTGAAAAACACTCAGTGAACTAAAACAAATCAAACACAAAATAAGGACAATTTAAGAAATGGAAGATTGTAATGGGATCAGGATTCATACCTATAGATTTTTTTAAGTACAGAATGAAAATGACTCAGCTCAAGAATCACAAATCCTGTAGAACATTTAAAAAAACTTCAACACTTTATCTCAATCAAGATGCAAAGAGAAAAAAGGCTAAATTTAACAAAACATCATAATCACAGATGAAAAGAGTAAATTCAGTGGAATCTCAAATTGCTTCAAAATAAATATCCAGTGGTCCCTTAAAGCATCCAGAGCAGACAAAATATGCAAAGGGCCATCTAAATCACAGTATTCATCACCCTGCTCATTTAAATATAAAACTTTCTATTAACTCAAAAATCATATTATAATGGGAACTTCCTATGGGACATTTTTCCAGACACACAGAGGGATGAAGAGATGTCTCTGGAACAGGATTACTCAAGAATTTCCACAATGTCAAGCTAAGGAAGTGAGCCATCCTTCAGCCTCACACTTCCCAGTGCTGGCTGCTTCTCTGAAACATCTTTCAGATGATCAGGCATTGGGTCTGTCACATCTATTGATGTTTTACTGTTCAAATCCAAACACAGGAACAGCCTCTGCATCACACAAGCATCAAGGTAAAAGGGCTGTTCTGACAGAACAACCACTATCAAAGCAGTACATCAGCACAAAGCTTCAGACTAGAAAAAAGAAAATATTTAACCACCTGAATACAGAGGCAGCTTTCTTTTCCATGGTAACAGAAGCTGGTAAAAAAATATTTAAAAGACCTCACTTCTTAATTTCCTGTGTCTGCATTTCTCTTTCATCACTGTTTTTCCTCACATCATGGAACATCCATTTCTTCCCTCTTACCTGAGCAGCAAGCAAAGCATTTTTTAACTCTTCCCTTGTAACTTCTGGGGCCTCAGGACCCATTGCATTGTTTTGGGATGGCCTGATGTCCTGCTCTGCTGTTTCCTTCAGGTGAGCATTAAGGTAAGCTTTGGAAGCAAGAAGATATCCATTCAACATGTGCAAAATGATATCCATCAGAGGAGGACTCCTGAGATGGGAACAGTAAAACAAAGACATTTCAGTAACATGAACAAACTGAAAGCACTCCCAAAGGCTGGAGCACCACAGCTCCTCCTCTGGCATCACTGACATCTGGAGGAACCAATTTCCAAGTACTGCAAAGATTCCCCTGGGAAATGGAGCAAACCTGCCTCTGTCACATCCATCAGCAGCAGCCACTGGCAGAAACTGGTGCCCAAAAGGATGGAATAACCTACAGGCACAAGGGCTGGAAGGATGTTCCAGCCAAACCTCAGCCCCACCACGTGGCAGCAGCCATTTCCAACAGGCTGCAAAGTCTGTTCACCACAAATTCACACACCCAAATCCAAAATGGATGAGCCATGTGCAAATCCTAAAGTTTCCAAAACACAGCTGGACAGGATGAAATGTTGCAACAGCAGGCCCAGCTCCACAGACCTCAGACCAAGCTTAAAACAGATGCAACTGTGATTTGAAAAGATGTTCTGAAGTGCTGAAAGCTTTTAGAAGTTTTCTGTTGGACACCTTTATGTTAAGCACTGCCAGTGCAGCAGCACAGCCACTCACCTGTGAACTCTCTGGTCACACCTCAGCACAATCAGGGGATCAATCATCAGATCATTCTGGGTGTATTTCTGCTGCCGCACGATTTTTGCTGAGGGCTGCAGGGCATTAACAGTCATCACCCACAACCTAAAATGAGAATATTTTTATGGTTTTTTAAATAGAAAATTTGTATAAAGGGTTCCCTAAGCATTTGGTCACTTAGTCATGTATTTATAGGCCTATCAAGTAACAAAAACCCCATTTGCAGCCCTTGAAGTCAAACAAGGTGCATTTAATTTACAGTCCCTGGACTTCCAGCAGTTTTCACTGACAGAGAGTATCTACTTCATAAAAAAGGCATTTTCTGACCAAAGTGAGTTCCAGTTCCATCAGTAATTCATCACAAACAATGGACACTATAACACCATACTCCTGTATTTTAAAATGAAGACTTCCTTTTCCCTGAGAATGAGAACCCCCTTCCTTTGAAATGCAAAGGTTCAAAATGTCAACAAATTTTTAAAAATGCAGCTCTACACATTCTATTCAGTCACAGCCTCCAGTCTCCCAGATAAATGCATTGTGTGACTATTTTTTAAAGAAAAAGTGGCCTCCCCCCTATGTGCACCAAGAAACCAAACAGTATTTTGAGCCTTGATACCTTCTGGGCATGACAGTGTTCAGAACCATCCAGAGTTTATTGACAGCCTGCAGGATCCCCCGTGGGACTCCAGCTTCCAGCAAGAGATTCATGTTTGAGGTTAACACTTCTGCATAGGGGATCAATTCTCCAGCTGAGAGAAGGGTCAGATGTTCCAGGATCTGCATCAGCTGGGTGTGATTTCCAGGCAGCATGGAAAAGGCTGTAAAACACCAACAACAAACAGAAACATCAACAAACAGAAACATCTTGGTAAAAATACACTTCTGACATTTGAAGCATTTTGGTTATACAAATGCAGCATAAACACACACTTCCAAATCTACTATATTCCAAAGAATTTGGGAAGGATTTACTCAGAATGAAGTTCTTTACCTTCCTGGAGCTGTTTGGGGGAGTGGTTCTTGGCCATGTTGGTGAGGAGCATCCTCCTGAGCAGGGCGTCGGTGCCGGTGATCTGCTCCTCGCAGATCCAGTCATCCACGATGCACAGGTGGGGGTAGTTGGTGGCCAGGAGCCTCAGCAGGGCAGAGTGCAACCCTTGGGGACATCAGGGACATCCACAGCTCAGATCTCAGCAGCTGCCTCTGTCACCTGAACACATCTGTGCCTTTTATTTCAATCCCTGAGCTGAATTGTTGCACAGCAGCTCAGTGAGGTGCACGTTCACAGCCTGATACTCCAGCTCCAACAAAAGTTACCCTTGGGAAAGTAACTCCTAAACTCAGCCTGGAATATTCAACATTCTCCAATTCCTACCCTAAAACCTGCCCTAAAACCTGCCCTAGGGAGGTAAGACCTACTCTAAAAGGAACTGCTTTCCTCACACTTTCACTGTGACTCTTCAAACATCTCTGACAGATTTTCAAAGCAAGAAAAAGGAAAGCAAGCCACAAAAAAAGCAACATCCAGTGAGCAGAGAACACTCAGCCTTCCTTGTCATGCACTTTAGACCTCCAGACACGTTTTTACCTCCCAGTTCCTGCTGCAGCCCCTGTGCCTGGCGGATGAGATACTTGATTGGAATCTGATCCATCAATGCTGAGGAGTAGGACTTGGGTTTTCTCTGCATTGCAGCTACAAGGGAACAGGACAAGAAACCACATGTAGCAGTTACAGCTAAAAACACATATTTCTCCAACTGGATCAATAAGGAAAATGTAAAGCACTTGTTTTTGTATTATCCAAGCAAAACTGAGAAAATATCAAATATCTGGAACTGATTTTAGAGTATTTCGGACTTCCTCGAATAACATGAAAAAAAAAAAAGACTGAAGAACACTGGAAGTTTTGTACCTTAAAAAGGGCTGGTAAAACCACACCAGATATAAACACTGAATTTTCACTACAGTTTAATTTCACAACAGTCTTTTAGAACCGATTTAAAGTCTTCATATCAAAGGTAAAAATGGGATCCTTAATTATTTCCAACTATCAAATTGCCAACTCAAAGAAAAGTGCGTGCAAGTTTGATGATACATGAATAAATAAAGATCCCAAATATTTCTCAAGTCTTTGTTAATTGCTGTCACATTCATTAGATGCTCACTTCTTGTAACTCAGCTTGGACCTCTTTTAATCTCCAAAACAAATTATTCCACCAGAGAGTTTTAGCAGGGACTTTATATCCTGAATCTCTACAGTAATGTTTTACTTAATCCAAACTTCTAAAGGTTTTAGGCTGTGCTTAATCTGACAGAAGCATGGATTTTTCTCCTCTTTACACCTAATTTCCAGTTAATCTGCTCCCTCTGATGCTCTCAACATTTACCTAGAATCTTTGTGCTGGCCAGCAGTGCCTCTTCATAGGACAGGACATAGTAGAGGACAAGCAGTTGTGTGGTGATGCTGAAGCGCTGTGTGGGACGAGTATTTTCTCCCTGCACATAAAACCAAACACAAAGGTCAGGTTGAATTCTTTATTCTTGGTAGAAAAATTTGGATTTATCTGAGCAATAAGATTCACAACTGTCACTGTAGCAGGAGGGAGCTTACAGGCAGTGAAAACAAAAAGTGAAGCAATTTAACACAAATACAAAATCCTGAACCACGTCCACATAAAGTACAAGAAAGATCCAAACAAGATGATTACCCCAGAGAGTCCTTGGAAAACATTGAGGATCTCCTGTTCTGTGACAGGCTGGTTGGTGGCCTCTGGGTTGGATTTAGATGCAGGAGTGAGGATGGAGTTAATGTAGACATCAATGAGGGGAAGCAGCTGGGGGTGCAGTGGGGTGGTGGTTTCACAGAGCTGCCGATAAATCCAGTCCTGCAACAGAACATCCTGACTTAAACACAGCTCATTAGCAAATGACATGGCAGGAAGGTACAAGATTCATCAAGAATTCTGCTCCTTTAAGTCAACCAGCCTAAAAGCCTCATCAGCATTCAGAACTACAAACAGAAATAAAACCAAGGAGGTACCTTAATGGACACTTTGTGCTTGGTGAAGGAACGACTCTTCAGGAGCTGGTAAATGCAGTGGATGGGTAAAAAGCCAGTGATGTTGGCACTGAGGCTGCCTGTGACAGGCACACGGACTGCATGGGCTGTGACCACCTGAGGGGAGGAGACAACCAACAGAAAAACACCCCTCAGCACAAGGTCACACAGCCACACCCTACTGGCACCTCCTTATTTCTGAGGAATACCCCTAAGGGAAAGGCAAAGGGGGAAAAATAAATCCCCAGGTTGAAAATACCTGTTCAGTGAAAATCTCCTGTGTGAAGATAGTCTTCATTCTGCTGAGAGAGCTGGGCTTAATAACAATCTGAAATTCAGAAGAAAGGACTTAGAATTGCAAGTTCTATCTTTCTTATAACTAAGGAATGCAAATTTATTATAAACAGTTAACTTTTAGAAAAGTTTTTAAAACTTGTCTGTTTTCCTGGTATCCCAGTCACATCTGTATCAAATGTCAAACAAACATTTTCCAATGTCACAAGTTCATCACTCCATGTCATCCTTGTCCTAAAAACTCCCTCCACAGCTTTTACATCTGGTGAGACACTTCCATGAGGGTGAAATGTTGGCCAATCTCCTTTGGCAATTTAAGTGAAAATAATTTTTACATATATAGATACTTAACTATTTTAAATATAAACTCTGCAGCTCAATTTGGAAACTGCTTTGGTTAGTCTTGTAAAAAGTTAATTTCTGGGAAATAATGATTTCAACAGTGCAGCACTTTTTGAAGATACTTTTATAATCAAGTTCCTCTGTATCAAGAGCTATGCACATTTTAATGTTCTTCCAGAGGAATTACTAACTCATTTTTCAGGTTATATTTATTTTAGGTTTAGCAAAACCAAAGTTTTTTTATAGCAAAAGTAAAGTAAATACCAAAGCACCAAAATTCAATAAAAAAGCTGACTTTAATAGACAAATGCACAGGCTAGAAATAGTTTAGGATTTACCTTCATTCCCAAGGTGGAGCAGACCAAATCAATGATGGCACTGAGCTGGTTGCTGTGGAAATACATGGCTACCAAGAGCAGCATCTCTCCAAAGGAAGCAGACACACCAGAAATGCTGATGAGAACAAAGAGGAAGAAACACAGGACATAAGTAAATAAGACACAAATAAATGTGAGATTACTGGAGTCACTAAAGAAATCCAGCCTGCTCTCACCTCTCAAAGTAAGCTTCTTCCTTTATCATCCAACTGAGCCACATCACCATGAGCTGCTCCTGTTCTGGGGTGCTGCACAAAGAAAATCCAGAATAGATCCTTTCCCAGAAAACCAGTGCTAGTTTTACTATCACTTGCAGAAAAGACAGTATTTGAGAATCTTACACCAGGAGATTTTTTGCCACTTTACTTTTAATTTTTGCCACTTTTACTTTTTGCTTCACTTCAGCATCCAGCTGCTGATAATCAGTGATCTTTGGCACAAAGGTCACTCCAACTGTCAGGTAACTTCCTTTTTGGAATGCACCCAACATAAGCTACACCCCTGAATTATCTGCACTGCTTCTCTCTAAGGAATTTAGCCATGAAGTTGTTCCATGAAAAAATGAATTAGCCAGGCCTCTCACACTAAGTTCATGCTAATGCTCACCTCTCAAAAGACTTGCTATAAAACAAGAGTGAAATATCCATTCGCTCACCACAGAGACAAATCCCTCCCATCAACATACTGCGATTTTATAAAGAATTAGAGGAAAAAATAACTTTGCAGCTGTGAGGAGGGCACTGCCTTAATGGAGCTAAAACAGATGTTGCAAGTCTCCTCCTGCACTGAGGGTACCTGACCAGGGTGGAGAAGGCCAGCAGCATGCAGAAGGACAGTGACACGAAGCGGACGCCGGCCGGGGTGGCGGGAGGGCGGCTCGTCATCAGCTGCAGCAGCTGCTCAGCCTCCTCATCCGTGGGCCTGAGCAGCACACAGAACACAACAGAGCTGGGCATTCAGCAGGGAACACATTTCCATTCTCTCACAGTGGTTAAGGATTGAATTTTCCCTGTTATTCAATCTATGGAGGTGGTAATTGGCTCTGAATTTAAAGGCATAAAAATCTCTGTTAAGAGACAACAGTGAGAAAACTTCCCCATTATTTTAACAATTTCAGCATAAAATTTATCTTTTTGACTATAGTGCAGAAGGCAAACATCTTTAGCTTTACATATAAGAACTGTGAAAATGGAGTTGAATCTGATGTCATGTTTATGTCTTTCTGCTCCATTTACCTCCAACAATGTGGTTAACAGCAGTAGTTGATTATCTTGCCTTTTAGTACAAACTACTTAAATTAAAAATAACAATGCATAAAGATGCTACATTAGCACTCTCTAAAAAGTGAAAGCAAAGGAATAGAAAATCAAAATCCATACAATGTTGCTAGAAAACAGCTGATAACTCCACACACTGCTCCAACGTGACTTTAGAGTTCCCTAAACAAGTCTGCAGAAGTGATTTTGCAACAAGAGAGAACTGAAATTGCCGAGTCCCGCCACAGGTTTTGAGGACACAGTGGCATTCAGACAGAAGTGCCCAAAGCCTGTGCTGACATGGGCAGCCAAGAACAAAGCCCAGAGGATGAGAAGGTCCCTTACTTGAGGCCAGCAATGCCCATGAGGGCGCAGTAGAGGCGCAGCAAGGCGCTGGCCTTCACCACGTGCTCCTCCTTCAGCCCCGAGTACACGGACACGTTGGGCTCCGCGTCGGCCTCCGCCTCCTCCGCGACGCGCGTGCTGCGCACCGTGGGCAGGATCCCCATCAGCTCCAGCAGCAGCTGCCTCCTCATCTGCCACAGCACTGAGCTGATGTTATCTCTCTTCCTCTGTGTAAGAGGTTAAAAGACGAGAACAATGTCAAATTCAGCCCACTGGGCAATGTATCATGTAAGAGTTTCTGCAGTCAAAGGAAGAGGATTATTTTTTAAAATTCAGTTTTCAGCTTCAAGCTTTAACTAAGTCACCTAAGCAAGTCAAGATGCATCTTCCCATTGTGAGCACTGATGCATCTTCCCACTGTGAACACTGATGCATCTTCCCACTGTGAACACTGAGGATGAACATGTTTATCAGGTAAATATCACAAATGTATAATTCCCTGGTTTCTATGCCAAAAAACCTCTCAGGGGAACAACCAAATAGCTTCTGCCTTCAGGGACATTATTTATAGACCTGAGAGAACCAGAAGAGGTTTCCTTGTAAAGATTCCTCCAAGAAGTGCAATAGGATTTATGTGCATTCACACAAATCTGCAGAACACGTCCAGAAGAGTTACAGCAAGCTACAAGAACGTTTTTTTAAAAGCAGAACATTCAAAGCTCTTCCTACCTGTTGTCCATTTCGGATGAAAGTTCCAAACCACGTGCGAACCTTTGCATTTGTTCCAAGCAGCAAACCACTCACAAAACACACCAGGTCACTGACTCCATCATCTGAGGATTCGTTCTTGGTGTGATCCAAGGTCAAAGCCACACCGAGACCCGGCAGGTGACACTCTTCCACCTGGATAAAACACTCAGGCTCAGACACCTTTGTGGTGTTTGAAGCCTCAGGAAGGTTCTTTATGATGATTCCCAAGTCAGACTCACCACCATGCCCCGCACCCTCAGGGCTTGGGAAGGGTTCATCTTGCACAGGTGCCGAAGAGCTTCGGTTCTGCGCCGGCCGCCCGCGCTCTCCTCGTCCTGCCGCTCGCCGTTCTTAATCAAACCTCTGCACACTAAAGAGACAACAGCAGCTCTCAGCAAACTGCCCTTCCCAAGGAAATCATCATGGCTCAGTGGAAGGGACAAGAACTGCCAGCAGGGACAGTCCCAGCCATTCTCTGCCCCATCAGCCTTTGTGACAGTGACTGAGAGAGGAAAAGCTGAGGCACACACAGCGAGCCCAGCACCCAACAGTTCAAACCTGTACAACTCATGGTTTAGAAATCTTTTCAAAAGCTGGAGAAGAAGCTGTAGCTCACCCTCGTTGAAGCTGTCAGGGACATTGGCCACCAGAAGGCAAAGGAACCAGGCTCCATTCTTAACGTGCAGCAGAGCTTCAGCCACATCCACTATTGGCAACAGCGATGGCAGCTCTGCGTGGAAAGAGGGTGTTAAAAGTCACAATGTTTCACTGGGAAACAAAAACCCTGTTTCCAAGAGCTGCACAGCTTGGATTAATTTTATATCAGTCACAACAGCTCCCAAAGTTGTTCTGTTATGTTTGAGAGAGGTCAGAAAACACCATAAATACAGGAACACCACACACCTGCTTGCAAAATGCAGAGAACATCTGCTGCCTCCTCCAGGTAAACAGGACTCTCAAAAAGCTCAGAAGATTTGAGGAAAAACTCACCATTTGATTCTGACACCTGAAGAACAACATTTATCATCAGTAAGCAGGTTTTATCAAGCAATTTGTCTAAATCTGCTTTAATTCAGCATGTTGAATAGATTAAAAACTGCCAAAAACATAAAGTTATAAACACAGAACAAGAAGGAAAAGTTTGTAAAATAAGAAATATTTACTACTGGAAATACTTCAACAGATGGTATCATTGCTTCTTTTCAGAAGAAAAATAGCCCACTGACATTCTAAGTTTACACAAGGAAAATAAAATATTTGGTGAACAAGGAAATGGGAGAAGAGAAATATGAAGGCACCGCAATAGGAGCAAATAATGGAATGGAGAAAAGTCATTACTTCATTTCCAAATTAATTCTGCAGATAGATCACAAAATCACATTGTGTTGGAGTACAGGATATTACAAAGTCTCTGTAACATCAGTAAATACTTTCTTTAGGAAGTCACAAAGAGTTTAAGCACAAACCACTGTTCATCAGACTGAGATTTTGAATAATGATACAGCAGGTAAGGACTGGAGAAGAGTGCTCACACCATCAGCAGCACCAGAAACAGAAGCAGTGCAGAGGGCAACCTAAAACCCACAAATATCCACTTGTGGGGAATTTCACCTTGTTCATAATGGCCAGTAACTCACTGAGCACCAGCCGGAGCCGCCGAGGAGAGTCACTGTGCTCAAACTCCAGCGTCAGCCCGTGCTGCAGCTGGGACACCAAGATGCTTTCTCCACTGCCACCTCCCAGCTTGTGCCTGGCACACAATTCAAAACAACAGCTATTAAAGGTTTCTGCAAAGACACAAATGCTTCTGGTTAAAGGAAGGCAGCGGCTCTCTAGGGAAGGCCTCTATCCTGCCACAGATCTGCAAAGACTGTTGTGATTGCAGTGAAAGAAAGCTAATTCAGTACATTACCCAAATTTTAAAGTGCTTCTATTGCCCAGCAGCACAAACAGTGAGGAAAGCGCATCCACCTGAGCTGTGCCTTCATCCCAGAGCATCCCGCACCCTGCGCTCAGCAAGGGGAACAGACCCGCAGGACACACAAACAAAACACAGCCCAGGGATTTCCTACGAGACCATCAGGGGACGCGAACGGCCGGGTCTTTAAACAGCTGTAACAACTGAACAGCTGGAAAAGCCACAGATCTCCGCTCTCTGCGTTACCGGAGCTGCTGCTCCTTGCTGGCGTCCTGCTCCAGCGCGTGGAAATCCACGGACAGCAGCGCCACGATGGAGTTCACGGCCTCGACCCCCGAGAGCAGCCGCAGGATCAGCTTCTTGTCCTGCGCCCAGCTCTGGCTCTGGTCGGCGGGCGCGCACAGCGCCATGCGCACGAGGCAGGGCAGCAGCAGCCGCAGCTCGGGGTCGCTCAGCGCGGCCAGGCGCACCACGTCCACCTTCTGCATGGCCTCGAAGGCGTAGGGGCTGACGAATTGCAGCGCCGAGCACTCGGACATGGCGGCAGCAGCGACTCCCTCACGGCCCCGCGCCCACCCGCCGCCACCACCGCCACTACCGGGGGAAGCGGGAAGTGACGTCACGGCGGGAGGGGCCGAGGGGCGGGAAGGGCTGAGGGGGAGAAAAGGAGAGGCGGGAAAAGCTGAGGGGCACCGCCCTGCCCGCCCCCTCAATGAACCCACACCACAATCAAGGCTTCATGAATAATTTATTCCATTTGAATTTTTTTGTTTTTTTTAAAAAGTATAAACCTTTTTTTTTTTTTTCTTCATTTCCTCGATCACAATTTGTACAACTCAGTGTTTATGGCATTCGGCAGAAATAGTGTTTGTTCCTTAAATCTCTTGTTTTATTTCTGTGTTTTGTCACGGTAAATACGACGGCGGCTCGGCTGAGGGCACATGGCGGCGGCTGGGCGAGGCTCCCCAGCACACGCAGCCGTGCCGGAGGGTGTGGGAGCGGCTCCCTGGCCTGTCCAGCCTGCCAGAGTCCCGCCGGGTGTTGGAATGGCTGCCCAGTGCATCCAGCCATAGCGGCAGGGCGGTGGAGCAGCTCCGTGCTGTGTCCAGCTGTGACAGACGGGCGGTGGAGCAGCTCCGTGCTGTGTCCAGCCATGACAGACGGGCGGTGGAGCAGCTCCGTGCTGTGTCCAGCTGTGACAGACGGGCGGTGGAGCAGCTCCGTGCTGTGTCCAGCCATGACAGACGGGCGGTGGAGCAGCTCCGTGCTGTGTCCAGCCATGACAGACGGGCGGTGGAGCAGCTCTGTGCTGTGTCCAGCCATGACAGACAGGCGCTGGAGCAGCTCCATGCTGTGTCCAGCCATGACAGACGGGCGCTGGAGCAGCTCCATGCTGTGTCCAGCCATGACAGACGGGCGGTGGAGCAGCTCCGTGCTGTGTCCAGCTGTGACAGACGGGCGGTGGAGCAGCTCTGTGCTGTGTCCTTCTGTGACAGACGGGCGGTGGAGCAGCTCCGTGCTGTGTCCAGCTGCGGTGGTGCTGTTGCATTGGCTGCCTGGTGTGTCCAGCCAGGGCGTTGGAATGGCTGCCCATTGTGTCCAGCCATGATGGAGAGGTGGTGGAGCAGCTCCATGGTGTGTCCAGCTGTGACAGATGTTGCAGCAGCTCCATGCTGTGTCCAGCTGGGGTGTTGGTGTTGCAGCAGCTCCGTGCTGTGTCCAGCTGTGACAGGTGTTGCAGCAGCTCCATGCGCTGTCCAGCTGGGGTGTTGGTGTTGCAGCAGCTCCGTGCTGTGTCCAGCTGTGACAGGTGTTGCAGCAGCTCCGTGCTGTGTCCAGCTGTGACAGATGTTGCAGCAGCTCCGTGCTGTGTCCAGCTGTGACAGGTGTTGCAGCAGCTCCATGCTGTGTCCAGCTGTGACAGATGTTGCAGCAGCTCCGTGCTGTGTCCAGCTGTTCTGTGTCCACTCACCAGGCCACAGGCTGTGCCATCCCAAGCCAGTGCTCAGCAAGGTCCTCATGTCCAGTTGACTCGGAAAAACCTAAAGCTCGATGAGTAGCATCCTGAAAAAGTGACCCTGAGGATTGTGGTAGGTCCCAAATCCAGTTTTACTGTAAATTAAGCTTTACTCCACTGAAAATAAAAAGTACACCCACAAATAATAATAAAAAAACCCCCTTAAGTATGAGGCATAGTCCTGGGCCCTTTACTTAAAAAATTAAAAAAAAAAAAAAAAAATAGAAAAGAACGTAATAAAACAAACAAAACCACCTTCCCAGCTGGAGGTTGTGAGACAGTAACGTTGTACAATGTCACCCCATGAATGATTTCTCCAAAGAAACCCAGAAGAAAACAAGGTTGATGCAGCATTACTATCCCAACAGACTGATATGTGGTGCCATACTCTTGTGCAGCAAATTAGATGGTGCAATAGCATTTTTTTTAAATCCTTTTACTCTTATTTTTGAAAGCTTTAAAATAATGCAACATAATATTTTGATATTACAGTATTAACAAATAGTGCTTGATTAAAGACATTGGCAAGTCTTCATAGCAACACACAAAGTTAAAATTACCATCAGAGGTAAATATAGAAATACAATAATCTGTGCCATAAGTGACAGCTAAGTAAGAACATAGCTGAGGATTTAAATATAAATCCATTTATCTTTAATTATTTTAGAGAGTGTTAGAAAGATCTAAAGGTTACAGCTCCTTTTAAAATGGGAGGGTTGTTACAAGTACAGCTGGTGGCCTTGCTGGTCTTAGCAACAGGGTTTTCAGAAACCCAGTTCAAAAGTACTGAGTCAAAGGTGACTAAAAGGCTTAAATGCAGTAATGTCTGGGTTAAAATATGTATTTTTAATTGGAATGGAAGGATTTCAGCTTCTTATTTCATTGGAAGAGATAAACCTCAACAGCTTATAACACTGACAGGAACAACATTTTCTTGCAAGGCCATTTTGAAAAGCTGTAGCTGAAATTTTCAGCTATTTAAGCTTAAACAACCTCAAGTTATTGGATTGTAACAATTTTATTTATAAACCAGCTATTATGTGCACTTAAAATAGTTAAATGAAAGTAAGGAAAAAAGTATGCCCAATATAGTAGTTGGCTCCATGGTGCTGGCAGGTTTGATATGTACATTGCTGCCTGTGACTATCACTCCAGAAATGGCCCTTCTAATCTTTTATAGTGGTTATAATATTATATTTTACTTTAATTGCATTTGATGGGGGGAGGAGTGGGAAACTGGCATCTTTCACAGTAGGAGTTTCACAGAGAAGGCTGGTCCAGGTAACAGAATACAGTTACACCAATGTTCAGGCAGCTGATTGACTTACCTTTAGGAATACAAGTCAGATTGAACACCAAACAAAGCCACACCAAAACCCAGCCCTTGGAACTTGCTTAACTCAGCCAGGGTTAGAAATTACCACTTAGCAACAAAGCTCAAAAAAAAAAAGAAAAAAAAGGGACATACACTTTGAAAATTCCAGTTTTAGGAGCATTTCTCCACTTCAAAAATGCCAACCAAATGAGAAAAACCTTCTGTAAGACAAGAATGTGCTGTTTAATCTGCGGTGCATTACCGAGATAAAGTCATGGACAGACTCAGTTTTTAAATCTATTTATCAAAATATGCTAACTTCTGATTGCACTCATGTTGTTCTGAAGAAATGACTGAAAATTCTCATCACCAATTGTACAACTTCTTTATACAAAACCAAAAAAAAGTTGCTAATATTGTATGTACACGATTCAGTGAGACTTCATACGAAAAAGATCACCTCAGGCAGGTCTTTTGCATTTACAAGATTTTCATGGACACAGTAAGTTTGGTAAATGCAAGCAAATTCTTCCTTGTAGAGGGTTAACAGCAGGTGCACAAATGGATCTCAAAACTTGCTCCTTTACAGGTTTAAACCAGAGATAGACAATGTGAAGACCCAGGACTCAGGTTATGGTGACAGGCTCCCAGCAGTGCTGCAGGAGTTCAGTTTTTCATCTGGCAGTCAGATAAGGAACCCAGAAAAGCATCTGCAGCTGCTCTTCAGCACCCGTAGGGGCTATTTTAGAGCAGCACCAGACATTTGGCATGTGCTAGGAAAAAGGAAGGAAACTACTGAGAAAAAATGGTGGCTGTAGATAGAGGGAGAGGTTTAGGAAAGCCTTGTGGTTTGTCAGTCCCTTCCTTGGGGAGGGCAAAGCCTCCTTGGCACATGCCCCAGCCAGAGCCTGAAAATGGGATATGGGGAAGGCCACACACTGATAATTGGGACCTTCACCACAGTGCCAAAAGTACATGGGAAAGGAAAATGTTCAGGGTTTCGTGCTGTTGCTTTTTTTTTTACTAGTGGAATAAAATCTGAATACCAGAATTCACTGAGAATCTATATACACCACATTTTAGTTAAACACACACCAATCTTAAAGTCAAGATTGACTATTTTTGCATTTGTAAAATGGCTAGAGCTGGGCTAAATTTCAGCCTGGCAGGAGACTTTGGATAAGGTCAGAGTTTTCTGACCTCAGATTCGCATTTTATCACAAAAGTGGAAGCAAACAATGCAGTGAGCACAGTGCCAGGAATATCCAGGGAGCAACAATGCACAAGAGATATTCTTGTGATATTAAAACTTGCATCCTGGAAGTGGATCTGAGAATCTAGCCCCAGCCCTGAACCATAACACAAACTTCAATTGAAGAGTTTATTCATGTTATTCTCACTACAAGTTAAACCACCTACAATATCACTTATATATTGCCATTGTTACTCTGTAAAGGTGTGATATAAAATGCTGTAAGACCCGGTACCTTTTCAATTTATATAAACACAGTGAACTTCATTACTGTACATGTACTCTGCAACTACAGCTTAGCTGTAAATCCCCCACACACAATGGTATGGACATTAACCCCTCTATCCCCATTAAACTGTACATCAAGACAATACAAATTTACTGTCCCCACCCACCCCCTTACAAAAAAATAATACTCTAAAAGCAACCTACTGCAACTTTTAATTAAGACGATTACATATATTTTAGACCAATTGCTTTAAAGCAAGAAGGCAGTATAAACCTTCTAGGAAAATTTTTATAAAAGAGGTTAAGAAATATAAGACAATTTATACATTTAAAAACTTACAATAAATAAGAGATGCAGGCATTTTTGAATACTAAGTACTATAATCCAATACAAGAACATCTTGATGTTCTGAAGCCATAGGTTGAAACTTAATTGTTCCTCGTGTTTCTTCTCATCTCCATGCTTTTAAAATTCATTAACCATGACTGGGTACTATGGCTCATTACTCTTCACAAATACTGTGGCTGGGGAAAAATGGTTAATTTTGCTACTAAAAATGTTATAATACACTTTCTGATCATCATTCTGAAGCGTCCCCCATAGTCAGTGACTCAAAGACAGCAGGGCGATGGGTGCCCCTCTCACAAGTCAAAACAATATTTGCTGGAAGTAACAAGATTCATACCCCATCACAAACAACTTGCACTGAGAAGAATTATAACTTAGTCCTGCAGTGAAATATCCCTTTTCCTCATTTTTGTCTTGCAAAATTCAGATGAAGATCACAGCATATTCATGATAAAGTTATACAACTGATTCAGCACCACAAAATGAATTGGGAGACATGACCGTCTGTCCTGGGTTGCAGGATCACAGGTTAGCCAGGAGAGTGCATTGTACTGTTCCAGAACAAACCTGAAAAACAAACAGCCCTCTGTCAGCCCAACACATTTTTCTCACCAGGATTTTACAGCCCTGATTTACTATAATCCATCTTCTTTGGCATCAAAAACATAAAATAGGTTTGCCAACATTCAGAAATAACATGTCTTCCAAATTATTACAGCAGTTCAGAGCTAAGCTTGCTTTTTGATGGAAAACTGTCATTGTAATTTGTAATTGTCTGTTCTTAATTCATACCAAGAGGTTCCCATAAAAAAACAAAACAAAACAAAACAAAACAAAATAAAAACAAAAAATAACCAACCAAACAAACAAAAAAAAACACAAACAGAAAAGGGAAAATAATCTGATGTTTTCTCAATTAGTGTCCCATGTTTACAAAGGTCTGGGTTTCTGTCCTTAAGCACTTCAGATTTTACACATGATTGTTGTGCAATATTCTGGCTTAACTATTTCTGTCTTTTCTGCTAGACCTCAAAGTCTCTTCTAGTTTAAGGAATTTGTTGTTTTTCAAATGCTTTCAAAAACTGATTAGTTAAAGAAGGGCTTAGAGATGTTTGGTTTCAATTCCACTGCTCTGTGACAATCACTTGAAGCACAGCACTTTATCTGCACTAAGGATATCAGCTGCACAAAGAAAAAAACCTAACTACAGGACAAACAAACATGCAGCTTCACTGCAGCAGCATTAAAAATTAAACACACAATATTTTTGCAAGTGACCAAGGATAAATACCTGAGCACATCAGAAGTTTGATTAGAATCAAGTGGATGGGAGTGTTTACTGTGGAGTAGCTCGTCTGATTGCACTGAAGGCACGTGGAGGTGCAAAGAGGCCTGAGGAAGGAAGAAGGAAGCCAGAAGTTACTGCCTGGTCAACTGCACCATGTTTCCTTCCCCCTATATTGTTGTAGCTTGCAGTCACTTTCTCTGTCTGATACACAAGCCAAAACAAATTTTATCCTCAGGCCATCAACAAGTTCAGGAATTATCAGAATATTTATATTCTCTCATACAGATCTCTGCTAAAAGCACAGTGCTAGTTGTGAAATATTTATTAGGGTTTTTTTTAAATCCCTTTTCTACATTAAGTGATTGTTACAAAAGCAACTCAAGTGGCCCAAGATGTCTAGTAACACTTGGAAGTTCAGTTGCTTTCTATAGGCCTGGTCTATTTATATTTCATATATAGAACTGATTAGCATAAATAATAAATCCTCTCTTCAAAATAATATCCTACACCAAAGCCACAGCTGAGCTTAGGCCAAGAGGAACTGCTAATCCAGACACAAACAGAAGATATTCAGAAGATATATCTGGATCATTAGAAAACAAAGCACAGTATTAGAGATGCTGATTTGTTAATACAGAAAGTTTCTCTGTATACCAGTGTACAGCCTTAAATGTGTCAATGTGTCTTGGCTGTGCCATAAGGAGTTAAGGGGCTCAGACAACACCCAGACAAGTGATACAATGGCTGTAACTTGACAAAGCCAACATGGAAGAAACAGCTTTTATACTTTGTGCAATACAGAGAAATTAATTTATTCCTTATTTTACCCAGTGCAATTGAGTTTTTACACTGTACTTAGGTACCTCCCTCTCTACCACCAGTCCCCACAGGAGTCCAGCCTTAGCCAGAGCTCTGTCCAGGAACTCTACCTGCTCTTACAAAATCCTGGAAAAGCATAAAACCAGGAAAAGAAAGAGTCCAGACTACCAGGAAGATACCATGAGCAAGACAGAACTTTCCAAACAGCCAAATCTCAAACACCTGCCCTCTCCTGAAGCAAAGCAGAGCTCTCCCCAGAGACATGCACTGACTTTGGTTCAACCAGAACATTTTCACCCCCAGACCCCTCAGGCTGCACAAGGCTCTGCCAGGACAGTACCTTAAGAAACAAGGGACACTGATTTTGTGCTTGAGGACACGCTGACCAAAACCAGTCAGGCAATGGACCTGCTTTGGCAGTTGACACAAAATAACCGAGGGCCAGTGGCTGCTGCAGTATATTTGTTACTTCATCATGAGATTCTGTGGAAAGCAATCGATCTGTGCCTTGACCCTGGAACACAACAGGCAAAGGTTTTGGATTAGGAAAGCACAAACTTAATAGAAATTATCTGTAGCTTCTGAAACATCCACACATGACGTGACAATCCAATACCCAGATGATCTAAAACCTTTCATTCCACAAAAGGAAATTAACAGATGGAATAAACAAAGACAAAACACACATATACACACATAACTGTATTTACTCCAATAGTTACCTTGCCCATATCACCTCCATGGGGGTAGTGGGACCCTGGAGAATGCACAGGGGATCCACCAGGAGATGCAGGAAGAATATTTATAATATCAGGATCAAGATCATCTCCAGTGTCTAACAAGTCAAAGATTCCCATTCCATCTGCTCCATCTTGAAAAAGAACAAGACCAATGAATTCCTACAATTTCACTATGAGCAGGATATGACAATACATTCAGAAATAAAGTGATTTTCCATAGAAATTGAATGGTTCTAAGAATTAAAAGTTATGGGGGAGTGGCAAGGGGTTTTTAGAAGGCAAGAACAAATCCAGAGTACAAACCATTGTTTGTGTTAAAGGCCAGATCCAGGTTCTCAGTGGTGTAAGTGGATGATGCCACTTGCACAGATGCAGAGGTGGGGAACACCAGGATGTGGGTGCAGGAGGTGTCCTGGGGGGTGTTCAGCTGAGAGGTTTGCATGTTCAGGGTGGTGCTGCGCCCGAACACGGAGCCGGTGGACACGGAATCTTTGGGAGAGACATCAAACATCTCCTTAGCTTTGCAAAGCCTCAACTGTTAGCTCTTGTGCCAGAAGGAGAAAAAGCTTCCCAAATACCTGGCATGATAATGAAGGATCCCTGGGGTTCCATGGCCACCAAGCAAGCACTGAGAATGCTGGGGGAGTCTGCAGCAGAGATCCCACACATCCTGCACATGTCCTTCAGCCTCTTGCTCAGAGACTGCAGGTTCCGGCGGCTCAGCAAACAGCTCCAGTCTGAGGAAGGAAATCTCATTAGTGAGCTTTTCTTCCAGAAACAGGGATGGGCACACTTGATATTATGGAAAAATTCAAGTTTCAATTCAAGCTTTAGACTCTAAAAAAATGCTGCTGTTACCTTTTAATTCCCCGTGTCCTATTCTTCCTAAGCGGCCGATGACAACTCTCCATGGCAAAGAGCTCATCTGCACAAGGCCCAGGCACCACTCCCAGAGTTTCTGCAGACCCATTCTGCGAGCAGAACCCTTTTTCCTGCGAGCTCTACAAGTGAGAAGGAAGGAAAAACAAAGCTAAAACCCACCTGCAACAAGTTTTTAATGCCACGTTTAGAACTTTTTTGGATTGATCTGAACATTCACAGGATATTGCAGTCCATCGGCTGTAGCTTCAGGGGGTTTGGGTTTTTTAAATTAATCACATTCTAAAAGTGCCATCAGCAGCCAGCAAGGGAGATGGAATATAAACACACACACACAGAGTAACACTCAAGAATCACATGAAACTAAACTATGCTCTTCTAAAAATTTAACTCAAAATAATATGCACATAATAGGGAAAATATTAATCTGCTTTAGCCTCTTCTGCAACACAACAAGCCTACAAAAGTCAGATATTCTTAAAGCACCAAACTTAATGTAACTCTTCAGGGGAATGAAAGAAAATAAACTTTTTAATTAAAGTTTGGCTCTTACCTGTTTGGTACATCAATATTAATTATGCAAGTTTCTAACTGTTCTCCATAGAGATCTGTACAGGATGCAAGCAGCCACCTCTGATCATGAGACAAACAGTAGCCCACAAAAAGCACATTGTACTTCTGGCCAGCTTCTCCAAAGGTTTCTCCCAGCTCTGTTTGCTTGTCCTTTACTGGAGCCAGTATAAAAGGAGGGGTGTAGAGTCGAATACACTCAGGTCTCTAGAAAGATGACAGAACAGACAATGAAATTTGGGGAAGAAATTATTCCTAATATAAAAGATGGCTGGTTGATGAGCAGGGACCTTCCTCTGATCTGGACAATTCCACAATCTCATTAACAATACTCACATCAGGGCTCCTCAGAGCAGTTTCCATGGCTAAGCCTGGGCCAAAGCCAGTTAAGGTTTTCACGTTGGTGGAAGTTGGGAGAGGCCTCCGACACTGAGTGAAAGCTGAAAATGCCAAAGATTTTAAATGCTGAGTGTAAATCTGCCTGTCCTCGTGTTTCACAGGCTGGAGCAGGTACTGACATGGGACAATCTAGAACAGAGGAGAAAAAAAAAATATTGTTTTGATACAATATTTGGTACATTGCTTTTTGAATTTTACTTTGCAGTTAAATTTCTTCCTCTTCTAAGCCCTGTGGGGCTTCAAGAAATTATTCTCATTGAAATTTTCTTCAGAGGAAAAATAATTTGTTTAATAGAGAATCTTAATGATTCTCCTAAGAAGCTGCCCTCTGAACTGGTCCTGCAGCTGCTGCTGAAGGAGCTGTGCCTACAGCCCAGCAGGGTCAGGCTGCAGAATCCATTACAGGACCAGCACTCCACTCATCATTGGAGTGGGCACTACATTTCCTCTGAGATAAAACTGATGAGTTTGGATTAATAGCACCCAAACTGCTCTAAAAGCTATAACCTAATGATTGAAAAGCTGGAGAACTGTAAGTAATGTTTGTGAAGGAAATGAAACTTCCACCTGGAGGGTGTTACTGCCCCCAAAACACAGCCAAAGCCAAGGATACTCTGTTTGTTTCTGCTGCCTCACCTGCACAGAAATGATGTTCTTGAGGTTGGGAGGAAGAACCTGAACCATCTCCAGAAAGCAGCGTAGAAGTCCAAGTGTCCACAAACTGGATGAGCTGCTGTTCTCATCCTTTTTTTCATATGTGAAAGGATCAATGATGTAAACTACAATTGCAGGTGGATAGGTGATAGCATGTGAATCTCCATCTGTGGGGACTCCCACTTTATCACGATCCATAGTGCTGGAAATTAAATTTTGAAACCAGTTACAACAGCTGAGTTTTATAAAGATTTGTTTTACATCAAAACTAGATCAAATTGTCAATTATTAATCTGAAAGATCTTTGAGTCAACTGTGGTGTAAGAAACAGTCTTTTTATGTCATTTTTGTATAGGAGCTTATCAGTAACTCTGAATCCCTTTTTTTTCCTTTAGCCTTTTTTATTACAGCAGCTCAACAGCTCAACTATTGCTCAACTGGGGAACAAGAATATCTACACTAAGAGCTGTCTCCACCACTCTAACTTTGATTACAGAAAATAGAACTCTAAGATGATGCCAATTATCTATCTCCCCCTCCTTCCCCAGCCCTTTAAAATATTGAAGTGAGTAGTTTGGTGAATTTTCTCTCTTTAGAGAGAGAATAAAAAAAAGGAAGTTTATTTTTGTACCAGAGCAGACACTGAGATGCAATTAGAACTACAGCTACAATTGGAACCAAAAGGTTCAGCTCCACCACCACTGAACTCTCATTCTCCCTTAAAAGCAGCTTGGTGAAAATAAACACAGGATTTTTACTGAAGGAGTGAAAGTGCATTTATAAGTTCCCATTAGTTGAGCTGATTTTTCAGCTGAAGGTGTGACTGCACTTCCCTACCTTTCAGAAACCTCTGGATGGGGCTGTGCAGGTGCTGCAGCTGTGTCTCCAGACATCCCTGCTGTTTGCAGTGTTGGCTGTTGCTGCTGCCCCCCAGTTTGCCCATTGGGGACTGGTGCAGCCTGGGTGGGCAGGGAGGCAGGAGTGGTGTTGTTCATATTGCTGAAAGGTGGGAATGAGGAAGGCTTGCTCGTTGGGATGCCACTGGCCAGGCTGGCAGAGGAGGAGGAGGGGGCAGTGGTGGTCAGGGTGGAGTTGGCTGTAGTGGCTGCAGAGGACATGGCACTGCTGGAGGTCACTGTGATGGTGCTGCTGGTGGGAGCTGCAGGAGCTGATGCTGGAGTGTTGGGATTGGCAGCAGGGGCTGTCACTGGGGGCAGAGCAGTGGCTGCCTGGCTGGAGGGAGGGACCAGGTTTGTTTGGGAAAGTAGAGAATTGTCCAAAGGCTGAGAAGCAAGATAAGGACCTAAACCAGGGGAAAAAAAAGCATTAATTTGATATTGCAGCACTTTTGATGCTTATGTCACCTATGGAAGTCTACAGTTTTAACAAAGCAGAGCAAACCTTGAGCATTACCTCTCAAACTAAAATACCTGCACTAAATTATCAAATTCTGTTTTCATAAGAGCCTTTCAAAAATATCAAGTAATCTGGTTTTAATATAACTTGTTTCCAGATGTGATGAATTTCAGGAAATCTCTGCTTCAGAATCTAAGTCACCAATACAAGAAGACAACCAAAGTCCCTGTCAGGCAGCCACGCTGCCATTCCCTAAAGGCACTGCTGGCTGGTAAGAGGCCATTTCAGCACATATTCAAATACAGTCTAAACCCAGAAAACTGCCCCAGCCAATAAGACATAAGCCATGATTCTTTACTGCAAAGGAGTAAGTGGCAATTGTATGCAATAAAGAACATTAAATAAAGGACATACCCAGCTCATATCTGCAAACTTGAGCATAGAGTTTGAGTTTGGAGAAGGCGTCGTTGTTGGCATTGGCTGTCTGGGAGAACCACTCAGTGACCAACTTCTCTGAGAGCTTCTTGGAGGCTGTAGGTCCAACCCTCATGATCCCATCAGGCAGTAACTTACAGATAGGTCTGTGTTGACCAAGCCTGCAGGACTGTAAAGAAGGTAAAAAAAAAAAAAAAAAAAAAGCCTGAAAAGCTGTTAAATATCACACAAAGGATCTATCATAGAAAGGCAGAGAGCTCTCAGTTTATTTGCAATATTCTAAAGTAACATTTTAGCTCTAGAATAGCACCAGTAGGAAATGTTGAATAGAGATTGTCAGCATCTTCCTAAATGCAAGAAAACCGGGTTGATAATAATCTCCTCTAATCTTCATTCAATCCAAGCAATACAAGCATGTAATTAATTAATTAAATGGAGGTAACACAATTAACGTGGCAATGCAGAGCTTTGCCACCAGGTGGCGATTATCGGATGGGAACGGGGAGCAAGCAGCACGAGCAGCCCTTATCTCGCAAGTGCCCATTCCTAAAATCCCCCGGAGCAGCTTTCCCAGATAGCATTCTGAGCAGGCGTCGCTATCAGCTGCGACAAGCCCGATAAGTCCTTATGAGCACGTATTAGAAACAGCCCTCCCCAAATCCATTTCACTGCAAACTGCCACAAACTCTGCACCTCGTAGATTGCAGTCAGATCCCTAAAGAAGCTTTTGGCTCCGTTGAGCAGAGCCTCGTTCTCCGGGCACACCACGACATAGGCGACGTCTCGCTGGGATCCGTAGGGCTCCAGCATCAGCCTCTCCCAGTAGGGCAATGCAAATGGAGACAGCACCAGGAAATCGTAATCGTATCCCAACAAAAATGTTGGGATTGGCAGTGGTTCTGGGGACTCATCAGTTCCTGGAAAAGCAAGGAGTGTTTTTAAGTAGAAAGCTTAAAATTAACTTCAAGGAAATATGAATAGAACGGCCTCTGGTGTTCCCAGCATCTCACAGGAAGGAGCGCTGGCTATCAATGGAATAGTTCTCATTTTACAGATCCAAGGTGTAGGATCCAACCCTCTGCAAAAACCCCTCAGCTGACTGGTTTTATTTGAAATGTCTCAGGGCCTCAGGAAGAAGTTCCACAGTGTTTTATATTTCTATCAGTAGGAACAGATCAGCACTGTCCAGGAAACCTTTTCCCACAGAGCCAAAGCAATCAGGGATCAAAGACAGGGAAGAAAATGTAAATATTCTAAGCAGATGGGTAAAGGACCAGAGAAGGAACCAAACTTAAGAACATGCATTTACATGTACTGTAAATGTATAATTGCTATGTTCTAAATATAGCTACAAAAGATCTGCTGGTGAAAGGTCACTCTTGTAACACAGTGGTAAATCAATCTCATATGCTAATGAAGTCATCAAATCGTGAGTGCACAAAATTCACCTTCTATCTGTAAATGCATCACGTGTTGGCCACTCCAAACATTTATCAGAGACAAGACACTGAGTAACTAGATCTTGAACACAGTTCTGACAGTAGTGAGCAATAATGCACACTGTCAAGCATTTCAAAGTCAGTATTTTTACCTCCCTGTCTTTAGAGTAATTAAAATGGGGTGAATGAAAAATATTGAGTATAAAAGTTTGAGCAGTTACTAAGTTTTTAACACTAAACCCGTTTTTGCAATTTCAGTCCCTCACTGGGTGAAGTGTCAGGTGTATGCAAACAGTGCAACCAAAGCTGTAAATTTTAAATGCACATCTTTAATTCACTGCCTATTTTAAGGCATATAAATATTTTCCATTTTTCTAAAGAGAAGAATTCTGCTCTAACACGCTCTCGTTATTTGAAAGAAAGGCCGAGTGCTGTTCAGAACTGCAGGAGCAGGGAGCAGGGGATGCTCCACGGAGCCATGGAGCAGGAGTGTTACCATAGGAGCCTCTCCCAGCCATCTTGTGGAACTGCTGCCAGGTGAGGGGTCCCTGCACGCCCCAGGAACGCACTGTCCTCTTCTTCTGGATGGCGTCCTGCAGCACGGGCTGGAGCGACAGCAGCATGCGCAGGATGTCCTGGGAGCACTGCATGCTGACATCCACCACTGCAGGGACACACAGCTGCTCAGCACTGAGCACCCACACCATCCCACTGACACCTGCAGCCCACCCAAAACCTGACCAGACCCAGCACTGAGCACCCACACCACCCCACTGACACCTGCAGCCCACCCAAAACCTGACCAGACACAGCACTGAGCACCCACACCACTCCACTGACACAGCCCCCTCTGAAAAACACCTGCAGCCCACCCAAAACCTGACCAGACCCAGCACTGAGCACCCATACCACTCCACTGACACCTGCAGCCCACCCAAAACCTGACCAGACCCAGCACTGAGCACCCACACCACTCCACTGACACAGCCCCCTCTGAAAAACACCTGCAGCCCACCCAAAACCTGACCAGACCCAGCACTGAGCACCCACACCATCCCACTGACACCTGCAGCCCACCCAAAACCTGACCAGACACAGCACTGAGCACCCACACCACCCCACTGACACAGCCCCTTCTAAAAACACCTGCAGCCCACCCAAAACCTGACCAGACACAGCACTGAGCACCCACACCACCCCACTGACACAGCCCCCTCTGAAAAACACCTGCAGCCCACCCAAAACCTGACCAGACACAGCACTGAGCACCCACACCACCCCACTGACACAGCCCCTTCTGAAAAACACCTGCAGCCCACCCAAAACCTGACCAGACACAGATTTACACAGATATACAATCCTCCCTCTTCCCCTGACAATATACACAGATGGGGTTTTTTCTGAATTTTGTTTTTTCCTCTAGAATTTTGCCCATTGAAAAGATCCCATCTTATGAGTTAAACCCTAAAATAAAAACAAAATAAACAAAAGCAACCCAAAAAACCCCCAAACAAGTTGTAGAAGCCTGAAACTCCCAGATTGTCCCTCCCAACAAAGGCAGATTGGCAGGCTGCCACCCAGTGCTCATTTCAGAGAAGTCAGGGAAGCCTTGAGCAGACTCAGCCCATTCCATCCAGAGCCACCATGGGCCATTGCAGGTACAGGGCTTTAAATGAAAAGCTGACACAAAATTTGGCATGGCTACAATTTCTAAATCTTCAGTTTTACAGTATCTTTACATTTTTGTGTTCCAAACACCAGAGTCACAGTAACACGGAGTTTTCTCCTGTGTGCCTGAAAACATCAATTTATTTTCAGTCTGGGCTTTCCAAGTGAATCCCCCAGTGAGCCACAGGAACCTGGCTGTGTTCTCCCAGGATTCCTCCTCATCTTCACTTACAACTACCTGTGATTCATAACTTTATCTTTCACCCTAACCCTGTTAAGAGTTGCCACTTGAAAATTCTATTAGAGAACAGTAAGCAAATACACACAATGAAGGATATTCCAGGAGACACTGCATCATTAGTCAGGCCCTCAAAGGAAAAATCCAAGGATTTCTGGCAGACTCAACATACAGTGAAGGCTACAATAATGCTTTTTTTGCCACATGTGCCATTAACCTACTGCCCCCAGCTCCTCCTTGAGAAGGGGGGAAGCCAACTGAATCAGAGCTGTTGTTTAATTCTGCCACAGTGGCCTTGACAATACGGTCACCACTCGAACCCCCTGCACTTCCTACAGGCATCAATCACTCCAGAGCTCTGTAGAGCCACTCACCAAAAGCTCTTTAAAGGATAAACCCTGGTGAAGTGTTGTGGACACTGCCAGTGGTCTCATGTTACACTTCAGACATATATTGGGAATTTACAACTGAGGGCAGCCAAGGCCTTACTCTGGTGATCAGCACAGGATATAGAAGGGCTGGTTATTCTGAACACCATCAACCAGAAGTCTGAATGAGCATACAGGTGGCAAAACCAGCATTCAAAATCCACAAAGGCAAACCACAAAAAAAGACCCTTCCAAAACAAAAACCCAAACAGGTGGACAAGTAGAAAAAAAAAAGGTGTTTTCAATATTTACCATTTCTTTTTGACCAGTGGTGCAAGCAAGTAGTTTTCACAAGTGCTTCATCAACTTTCCCTCCTGACATATTGTCCATGAACTGCCGTCCATGTTCCAAGGCTAAGTAGCAGTCATTGCAACAATCCCTTTCTTCTACACGTACCAGGTTGCTGACAGCACCAACTTTGGCCATGGAGTCTTGGTCTGCTGCTCCAAAGGGTGAGAACAGGTTGGTGCATTGATCCTGCAGCAACAGTATCAAGTCATCGGGCAGTTTCTCGGGTTCTTTCAGCCCTCCACTGCCGTGCTCAATGGAAGTAGCTCTGAGAGCTTCAAAGCGTTTTTCTGCTTCTTTGCCACACTCCGTGTTCCGCCCCAGAATATCCAGCTCATCTTCAAGAAACAGCCCGGAACTGTTGCCAAATTTTCTATTCATAACAGCACTGAAACCACAGGTACACCTATACTGGGCCTCTTGCGTTGGATCAGGAATGTAAACTCCAACATCAGCACCTTTGATGTTCATATTGCAAACACAAATGCAGCAGCTGTCGAAGTTGCAGTCTTTGAAGAGGTTCATGACGGACTCGGAGAGGATGAGATTGACGTACAGGCTGTGTGCCTCGGGGATGGAAGGCACGGTGGCAGGCTCCACCGAGTTCAGGGGCCGGCAGGTGGAGGGGGTGGAGGCTGGCGAGTACAGATCCGAGTTCTCGTATTTCACCGAGCCCTGGGCGCTGGCGGGCCCGCCGGCGCCGCGGGGCGTGCGGGGAGTCCGAGGCGTTCTGGGCGTGGGGAAGCGCGGGGTGGAGGGAGAAGGGAGGATCCCGCCGCTGTTGCTGGGAGGGGCGCTGCTCGGGGGCATCCCGAACGGAGTGTGGGTCTGCGGGGTGTAGGCAGCGCCGTACTCCTGGTCCATGGTGCTCCCATCACTGCCGGCAGCCAAAGAGAAGGAAAGGCTTTAAGTACACAGCGTACCGGGTTTGAAGTTTAAGATTCAGATTTCTAAAGAAGGACCTTTCTAATTAATATTTGCTTTTTTTTAAGCTAGTCTTTCATAATCCACAGCAAGATTTTCAATCCCTAAGGAACTACAAGAGCATTTGTTCTAAATGACTTTGCAGGACTCCCACTGACAGCACCGTTAAAGAATCTCTCCCTGGCTCCCTTCATCTTTTCCTTTGCACAAAGCTCCCAAAGCTCACAAGTGTGGTCAGAATAAATTATAAATTCTGTGGTTGTATGGAGTCTAAAGGACACCTTTTTCATTCATGTTTTATTTACATGTTGTGTAGACACACACTAAGAAAATATACCAGGTCTGCTGACAGCAGATTCAGCTGAATCCAAAGAAAGTATCACCTGGAAAGGTTTAACATTTTCTTTCCTAAGCACCCGAGTATCTCCAAAGACTTGTAAGGGTAATGAGACCTGGAAACACATTGCTAATGAGTAACAGAAGCAATACCAGTGTTTAATCCAAAGATTTAATATCCATTTAATCTTATCAAGAAATACATAACACCTCCTTGCTGCCTAATCCATTTCTACCAGCTACTAATGCAAAGGAGAAAAATAAAGAAATCTTTTCTTCAAGAAGATCTGGCAGCAAGACCATCCCTACCAAATTCAGGGTACAGAAATGTCCCCTGCAGTTCTGCTGTGACCAGGCCCAGTCACACAGCACAGGAAATTTTTTCCTACTCCCAGCACAGCTGAGTTTAGTGCTACTTAAGAAAATAATTTAAGAAACAGCAGCACCACCTACTAAGCCCTTCCAGCACTGACTACACCACCACAAAAACAAACTCCCAAGTTTACATTTATCTTGATTGTTACCATCTTCATTACTTATTAAACCTGGCCTTGCACCATTAAGCTTCCCCAAGAAACCTTTAAAGGAGACAACAAATAAAATGTATGTACAGTTAAGAAGCTCTTTGAGAAGAGTCTCCTGCAGTAGGTTTAGCCAGAAGGATGTTTTTAAAGGCTCTCGTCAGTTGTATAAACACAGAGTATATACAAATATTCCCATTACTGACTGACAACAGAAATATTTCGGGGTGGCAAAGTGAGCAGCTGATGGTGCTGAAGCCCCCAGGGTCATACCCATCTTTGATGAAAGGCATGGCAGGGCCTGGAGGAAGCAGATCCAGCTTGCCCACAGTCCAGCTCTGGCGGTAAATGCATTCCTCGGGCAGCTTGATGGGGGGAAGACACTGGCTGGGAAGAGTCTTCAGTGGTGCAAACATGGAACATCCCACTAAAGCTTGACAGTTCTCAGGTTTATAAACATAAGAATAATCCTGGAAGGCAGACATGGGAAAGCATTAGATCACTGCAGCAATTAAATGCTTCTCCAAAAAACAGGACTGAGTTCAAGCAGCAGCTCTTTAACCCAAAATCCTGACACAGCTGCAAGAGAAAGCAGAGATGTGTACACAAAATTCACAACACACAAAACAAACCTCAGTGAACTGCAATGACTGAAAGGCATTTCTGCAGCTCACTGATGGCTACTCAGGTATTACTCTCTCTCAAGTTTGAGTGGTAAAAAACTACATACTTACCACAAAGTGTATAACCTCCCCAAAATGCAGGACAAGTTACAAACTGTACTTAATCTCCTCCCGTTGCTATTCAGATTTAAGTAATAAACTGATCAACAATCATCACAAGCACTACCTACCTTGATTTCAGCAGGTTTGGGGCTGCAGAAACCCTCATCTACTTCAATTCTGAACTGAGCTCCCACAGTAGAGCTATTCCCTTCCAGCACTGTTCCTCCAAGTGTAGTGTCCATGCTGCCATACTCCTTATTGTTCATGTTCATTGGAGAAAACCCCATAATATGTTGTTCCAGTGAAGGGGGAGTTGGATACATTTTATGGAGATCTGCAGTGCCTAATTTCAGAGAGAAGCAGATTTTAGAGCATGAAACTTTCTGAAGTCTTTCCTGAGTCAAAATTTCAATAAGGCAAATGAAGGGTACATTTCCAAACTGCCACAACATATTAGAGTCAAATGTTTAGAGCTACTATTCTCATTAGGCAAAAAGAAAACACAAAGAAATCTTACTTATGCATGACAGTGGGTCTAGATTTCCTGTTTTTGCCTCTTTGCAGTTGGATTTGTCATCGGTGCCATTCACTGTTCGTTTAGATCCAGGCTAAGAAAGAAGAATTGTCATAAAATCACTTCAGACATAAACACATGTTCATGTTTCTTTCTAACAGGAAATCTCACCTGCACATACAAAGCTGAGACAGTGTATAATATTTAGAAAAATTTTAATAGCTCAGAAGCCTAAGGTTGGGCTTACACTTGTTCTTAATTCTTGGAACCCAGAGAAAACTTTCCCAACAGGTCACAATGTTATTGAAGGAAAAAACCAGTTACAAAATAACCCTCAGCCTTTCAGCAGATGGTAAAAGAAGCTAAATTAGGGCTGCCCACAGTCTATCAGAACAAGCCATAACACTCTCAGAGGCACATTAACATCACAGGTGTTACCACAGGAACAGAAAAGACAAATACAAATCCTGCAACAAGAAATACAGAAAAGAAAAATTGTCAAAAGTAAAAGGTTAAGAAACCTTTTACCATCTTTAAACAATTCAGATGTCTATAGAATGTAAGTGTTCACATTTAAGAGCAAACACTTTGTTTACATACTGATGATCTCTGATGGCTGTTAAGATCCTTCAGCCCTTGCTCAGCTCCAGCTCCCATTAAAGTTGATGGGCATTTTGTCTGGGTAAGGGGATTTGGGATTAAGCATGGAGCAAAGTACAGTTTAGAAGAGACAACTGATTACAAACAGTATTGAAATAGAAACTAAAAAGATAATGGATTCAGAGCCATCAGAAACTGCAAGAGAAACTGTTTTAAGATAATAGCTGCTGCAGAGAAGCAGCTTATTTGGCAGAATGTCCAGTGTTTAAATGCTTTTTCTCTTTCAGAAGTTGCTGTTTGGTTTCAGTATAACCTTGATGAAGCAGCTAACCAGAGCCCAGACCACAGGAAAAGAACACACTAGGATCTGCTGAATCTGTACAACTCAAACTAAAGGTATGTTCAGGCAGCACACATTGTGGGGATTGTAAGGAAGTAAGATCAAAAGGTTGTTTGCATCAAAAATCTGCCTGCATGAGTCAACCAGAACAGTCCGTTTGCCACCGAGGGGCCACAGCTCTTGTTTGTGTGAATGTTTTGCAACCTCTCCTACAAACACCAGAAAAAAAAAAAAAAGAAACAAACCCCAAACCACAGAAAGACAAGAGTTGTTCCTTGCTGGTTTTCTGGCTGTCACTTGCCAGGAGTTTTTGCACATGACTTACTGTGAGTTCATCTTCATCAGAATTGAAGAGGTTGTCCAGGTCGGTGTAGGACACCACCAGGTCTGTCTCGTGGAACAGGCTGGTGGAGGCGGTGCGGGCGTGGGCCAGGCGCTGGGCATCTGTGGGGAGAGAGCACAGCACAAACCTCACTCACAGCTGCATGCAGCAGCTCCAGCACAGCTGGGGGAAAGGAAACCAAGGGGTGAAGTGTTCCACTCATCCATCTTATACGGAGGTAAGGGCTTTTCTTTTAAGAGCGTTTGGATTTTATAGCCAACATTTGTCTGCAAGGTGCGACAAAGACATGCTCCAAGCAGACCACACCAACTCCATGCTCCATACAAACCATAAAATACAAAACTTGGCAGTCTGTTAGAACCTACTGACTATTCAACACACCACTAATATAACACAATTAAGACACAGGAAAAAAAGTCTTTTTACCTTGCTTGACAGAAGGACTAAACAGAGACATTGCATCCTCTCCTTCATGGGACAGAACTGTAACACTGGATGTCCCATCCTCAGCCTGTTCAAAAAGGAGAGAAAAGTTTGCTTTAATTAGTGGGTGGTGGGGTGGGAGGTATTTGATGTCCCTGTGGGAATCCTGGCCCTGGAGGAGGATCAGATTCTCATTACCCTGTGAGCTCAGCAGAGACAGGCTGGGGGCTGCTGCTGGCCCAGGGGGAGCAGAGCTTGGGCTGCCAGCACAGGGCTTGTCTTGGGGATAAATTTACAAAGCAAGTTGTGGATTCTTGCTACAACACCTTAAGGAAAAACCTTTGCTATCAGATGCTACACATTAATTGTACCAGTTCCTGAATGGAATGCATCCACTCCTAACTAATTCTAATAAGCAAATTTATTTCATAGACAAGCCCCCATTGCAGTTATATTTTCTCCTGTTCTGTAGGTGCCCTTTTGGTTTAAGTACAAGTCTCACATAGCTGCACTAAAGCACAAATAAAAGAATAAAAATTGAAATTTAGTGGCCAGGGAACGAGTCAGGGCTCACCTCACCTACCCCCAGACCTTTCCACCCATGCACAAAGCACTGGCCTTGTTCTTCCTCTCTCCCCAGGCACCTGCCAGCACCTATTTCCACAGGGAGGCCACTGAGCCAGACAGATCCAGAAGCTTTATCCTCATAAACCCTGATGCAACAGCACCACCAGTGTGCCAAAAAAAATTTAGGTGCCATTAGAGACATGCTGCTTAATTTCATTGATCATTTCTGCTAGAATATAATTTGTTTTTTAATTTGCTTCTAAATACACCACGAAGGATTTAAACTCTATCCAGTGCCTAAGGCAATCTGTTTTAATCCCATCACTGATTTGTAGCCTCACTCCTTTACTCACCTTGTGTTTCTTCCCCACTTCCCTCTCAATGTTCTGCCTGTCCTTTTTGCTGTCAGGAAATAGGAATTCCACATCTCCATCCACAAAGGCATAAGGATCAATTTCAGGTTCCTGGTCAGCTTCCGTTGCTACAGCTGTTAAATATTGGTTTTTACTCTGATACTGTTGCACCAGTTCATCTGAAACCTTCAAAGGTTTCCTACATTGCACCATTAATCTGAACAGAAGAAAAATAAAAATCATTTATTTAGCATTTATAACATGGAATTATTTCTGCTATCTCACAGCATTACAAGAACAACCTCATCTTCCCACTGCCTTCCTTCACACCCCAGCTTCAGAAAACTTTTGGGGATGAGGATTAAATCATTACTCATTTAATATCACCTCCTTCCACCCATCAGATCCAGCCCTGTGATTCATCCTGCCCCTCTTTCCTCAAGCACTGTCAATTCACATAAAGATTAGTAATTTATCCCAGGTCATGGCTGTCATTTATTATAAGGCACAAATGGATTCAACTCTCCACATCCACTAAAAGAAACTCACCAGGCTAAAGAATTACTCACAGCATTCCCAAAAAAAAGCCCAAGCAATAATCACAAGTAAAGCACACAAATGCCACTGTGTTCAGGAGGCATTTAAATCACACAGATCAATACAAATGAAGCTTGCAGCACACCAGTCACTAATTTACTAATGAGAAAAATCAAACCACATTTGCCTTTATCAGCATTTTTCTTTTGTTAACATTCTGAGCCAAAACTGGAGCTGGTAAGTACACAGAAATTAAGGTTTTCTCTCAGGAGTATTTGTTTCACAAATGTAAAGTTGCACCAGGAAAAGAAAGATATTGGTAAGGAAAAATCTGTTGTGATTATGAGCTGTAGGTGTGCCCCTGAACCAGCTTTATTTTCTGTATCCCAACATACAAAAGGCACCAGGTGAGGAAGGTGCTCCCCCAAACAAGATGAGAGGTTCCTGCACATTCCTCTCAATTATGGAAACAGTTCGACTTTGTCAAAGACACTTCCTAGAAACAAACTGTCCCAAAAAGCACCTCACAGCCAACAACAATGGCAAATCCATCCATGCTGCTCTTCCATGCTCAATAAACCAGTTTTCTAAATCCTGCAAAAATTGCCATTAGGAAAGGAAAAAAAAAAAAAAGGGGGGGGACAAAAAAAGGAGATGGAAGCTACTTTCTAGGAATGGAGAGTTAAACATCTCTGATGTATTTTTGACCAGCACAGAGGAAGACAAGTTAACACCCAGATATCCTAGGGTTTTTGTAAGTTGTCAAACCAAACTAGGAAAGACAAGGAAATTTCTTCCTTTATCTACTTGGCTGAAGAAAATTCAAGGCAAATAAAAAAAAAAAACCCACTAAAAAATCCTATAAATGCACATCTTGAAAGAGTCTCTTAAACAGTGACCACAAAGAATGTCTAAAACTGTGTGTGTGAGCACAGAACAACAGCTACACCATATTTACTCTTTTTCCCAACTCACACCATATTTACTCCTTCTCCCAGCTCACACCATATTTACTCCTTCTCCCAGCTCACACCACATTTACTCCTCCTCCCAGCTTTCCTACAGCCATTATGTGCTGCCACAATGGCTTCCCACTGTCAACAACAGGACAAAAACCAACTCCAAGTTTCTGTCTTGTGAGTAGCTGCTCCTCCACCCCAAATTCAGCACCTCAGCTCCTAAAATAAATCCCAAAGCTTTCCATAATTTGATACTGATCACAGTAAGAGTCTCCTTTCACCTGAACAGGAATAAGAAAATTTGGACCAGAAATAATCAGCAGCAGTGCCTGGACAGAGGCAGCTCTGGGTGCAGCCCCAGTTCCTTGATCACAGCCCTGAGCCCAGGTTTGTCACCTCCTCATGCATGTCCCAGCCCTGTGAAGCTGTGGCTGCATTAACAGCCCTGTCAGCACCTGCTGCTGCCCAGGGCTGTCCTTCCCCAGCAGCCTGTCCTCACAGGGAAGTGCTGTGAAACAGGGATGACAGGAACAATTCCTGCTCACTCCCTGCATCACACAGGACACAGCACACAGGGCTCTGGTTCAGGGCTTCTGTTCTCATGGTTTGGGGATTTGGTGCTGTGATCTTTTTTGGGGGGTTTTGTGTTTGCTCTGACTGGTAAAGCAAATTCATTTTGGCTCGTTCTGAAGTAAAAGAGAGCTCAGACCTAAGTTTTAACACTAAAACCAGAGTTTGATTTCCTCCAGTGGTCCTAAGCTCCAGAATTTATTAAAACTTAAAACACTATCCAAAGTGACCAACCCCTTTATCCAAATGGAAACAAGAATGTTTTACAAGCTGGGGCTTGTAACACCAGCTCTTCTAAGTGAAGACAAGAGCAGAAATGAGAGAACAAACTTTAACAGGATCTCTGAAGCTGAGACTATCCCTATTTTCTTCAAATAATGAAGAAAGCAAATACTAAAGTGAAAAAGTTATTTCTATTTTATTTTTGAGGGGAGGCAGGAAGGGACTTAAGTCCCAAATAGCCATCATTTGGCTGCAGATTAATTTTATAATATAAAAATAAATATCATTGCTGTCAACTAAATCAGAGCTAAAATGGGAAAAAGCTAGAAAGTCTTGCTACAGGTCTGACTGTGCTTTGTGCTCCTTTTTCACAAGGATTAACTTCTATGCTCACACCCTCAGCATTACTGCTCCTTATACTGAAAACTCTTGCCTTTGGCCTTGCTCTTCCCTCACTCCTCATGTCATTACTCCAGCACCAAGCACCACTTACTCTGTAACTGATGTTACATTTTCCTGTCCAGCAGGTATTACTGGATCATCTCTCAACTTATCATTTGGAAGCTGGGGAGGTAAGAACTCCACATCCTTTTTCTTTGGAACTTTATAATATTTCCAAGTGGTGTCAGCCTCCTCCTCCTCCAGGTTGACGGCGGCGCCGACGTACACGGTGGGCTCGATGACCTCGGGGAAGGCGGCCGGGAAAGGCTGGGACAAACCATCCAGCCTGTCCTCCATTGCTTTAGTGGGGACCAAGGGGTCTGGTGTTGGCATCTGGTAGAAATGCTGACTCTGGGGGGTGGAGGGAGCCTTGGGCCCCCCCTCGTCGGTGCTGTCGCAGGGGTGGGGGCTGAGCGGCGGCGGCTGCGGCGAGTTGGGCTCGGCCCCGTGCAGCGCCGGGGGCTTGGCTCCCTCGCCAGCCCGCATGTTGGCAAACCTCACTTGGCTGTCTGGGGCACTCATCACCAGCCTCTGACTGGCTGAATCTGCCTCCATGGCAACATCATCACTGATAGATACACGATGATGAAAAGGAGTCAAAGGGCGTTTCTGTGGCTTATCCCCTTTGTCTTGCTTCTCATTTGTCTTGTGCTTCGGAGCCGCCGGCTGCTGGGGGCCCACAGGTGGGGCCTGCCCCTGTTGACCTGAATTTCTTGGTTTGAGATTTTTGTGCCTGCAGAATTAATACAGGGGGAAAAAAGACTCCACATTAATCTTTCAAATATGTCTGTGGTGTTCTTTTTCACTAGATAAGAACCTGCTTCTAGGCCATTAAACAGCCCATGAGAGATGTCTCAAACTGAAACTGTTCTAAGTGAAGCTGCCTCTTCTTTCTGACCAGAATCTGGGATCTGAGCAGCACTCTATGATCTTAGAACACCATTTTAAAAATTGTTACATCTGTCCTCTGAGCCAAACACACAAATAATCCTCAGAATTAAGACAGTATTTTATAACTGCTTTAGCAGAAATAGATTGTCACATGAATACCTCATCACTTTTAACTAGTGCCAGCACTGATGAATCAGTAGAACAACGTAAGAATTAGTGAATGGCTCCTGGAATTCAAACACTGATACCAGCCAAGAGAGCTGCCCAAGCCTCACTGGGTTAAGGACTGGAAAATTAACACCAAGAACCAGGAAGCCAAGCTCACTCCTACAAAAGCTATTTCCAAGCTATTACAGGGCTTTTGTAGCTGCTAACTTACAAATTTAGCAAGAGTGGGAAAAAGAAAAATGCAGTGTCTCAACTGCATTGATACAGTTGGGTCTGTTCAGTGTAAATGCACTTGAGCTTAAACACTTCATCTGCAAGTTCAAGATGCCAACTTTCAGGATCATCTGAGAGAAGGAGGCACATGAAATACTGAAGTGCAGAATGAAATGTTGATGATTGAGCCATTGAACTGCACGTACATCCTCAGAGCCTGGCAGCTCTTTGCCACTCTTCCATTAGCAAAGTTAAGAAGCACTTGTATTGAAAAAACAGGATTAGGCAGGGATAAAAGGTAAGAGGTATCAAAATCTATTTTTACTTTAAACTCTTACACACATCCACATGTTGTTTCTCCACTTAGAATTCAAAACACATGGAATAATAAGGGGGGTTAGGTCTTTGCAATTTCTCTTTAGGCAATTGCATATTTCTAATACACACCTCACATAGTTAATTGATTGGTTTGCTCTTAACTAGTGCTATCATAGCTAAATTCTCCTTGAAAGGAACATTTAATCCTCCTCCACATCCCAGCTCCTCTCAGGACACAAGTATTTCCACAGAACTTTAACCAACCATTTCAATAAGGGAGTTTAAAAAATGCATTTCTCTCAAAATGCTACATCCTCCAGACAGTAATTTTTTCCTAAGATACCAATATTCACTGCAAGGTAATCAGTGTAACATTTAAATCAGAGAAAGTGTTTAAACCTATTGCAACACTTCAGTCACCTAAAGATTAATATTCTGCCATAAGCACAGAAATTGAGAATTCAATGAAATTAATGCTTCCATTTATTTTAAATACCTGTATTAGCAGTCTGTGGCATTGCAGCCTCAAAAAAGGCTGTGTTATATATGTATTTATTTAATCTCAGACTTTTAGCCCTTTGTTTTGACCCCTTTTTTTCCTAGCTAATATAAAAGACACATACTGGCATGCACTCCCAGAGGAGCAGTTTCCCACACAGCCACCCATGGAATGCCACCCTCCCCAGAGAGCAGGTTTGGGATTTTATTCCTCTTCACCAAGCTCATCATTAACAGCTTTCTCCCTTCAAGGCTAACACCAGAGCCTGCTAGAAGAGATGCTTAAATCCTAAATAAACAGCATTCCCTGAGAAAGCTGCCCATGAGATGGTTCTGCCCATATGCACATGGAATTCCAGCCCAGGATGAGGAATTATCCCTGCACTGGCAGCAGCTCCCCTCAGCCAATTCACTCCAACCTCTGCATTAACTTCTTGGGCAGAATTTCAAGACCTCCAATGACATTTAGGAGAGGAGATACAAATTTTATTCCAGCTTTTCTCCAAGCAGCTACAGCTTAATTACTCCTGCAGGAGTGATCAGGAGGCTCTCCTGAGCTCCTCAGCCTCAGGAACATCACTGGGCTGTGCCTCTGCCAAGTGCTGTACCTTGAACAATTGCAATTTGTCCTCTGTGTGGCTTCAACAAAATCCCAGGATGCCACCTTGTCAGCTGTCTCCTCCTCACACAAGCCATTTGATGTAGCAGAATACTTCCTCCTAGGATTCAATACCAGGAGAGTTATTTGGGAGCAACATATGTTCTTCTCTTATCTTCTGGCAAAGCTCAAGAGCAGTTTGGTGACAAGGGATTCAGCAAAGAAAGGATAAATAGTCTTTTCCTGACATATTAAACTGAGAACTAAGTAAGTCATTCCTAAACAGTTAGGGGAAAAAAAATGAACTTCTTTAGAAATGGTTTATGAGAAGAGCAAAGCACATTCCACCAGAGTCACAGCACCTTTAACAGAACTAATTGCTACAAGGAGCACACAAAATATTGGTATTTCTGGTTTCAGAGGATGAGTACATACTTGTTCTGTGCTCTGTTCATGTTGCATTCTTGCCAGACTCTGTCCACCACCTGGTTGGCCAATTTTCTGGGGATTTTGCCTCCGTGATGGCTGGTACTGTCTGAGATAAATCCATCTGAAACTGAGGAAAACTTCACCCATTTCTGGGCAGACTGAGCATCAACTGCAAAGCAGCAGCAGAGGGAAACAGATTCAGGCAGTGAGGCAATGCAGTGTCTACCACTCCAATTCAATCATCAAAGCAAGAAAAGTATCTTCTTAACTCAGTGTTTGGAAATAAAAACACACAGAAAATGTAGGAATTCTAGCAGATAATTTTAAGAGATTAAAAAAAGCACCATATATTTATGTCATAAGGGGGCTGGATATTCTTTATCTTTGAGGAAAGTGACCTGAAACAGAAAACCTGAGCAAAGCCAATATTATGATTTTAAAAAAGGGTCAAGTTTGGGTAACAGAAGATCATGGAAGGAAAAAAGAAACAAAATCTCTTCTGCACAATAAAACTCATGTAAGTCACCTAAAACTATTGGTGAGTCTCATCTGCTGTGACCTAAATCAGCTCCCCATAATCACAGCTCACACCCAGGGCAGAGGGCACAGAAACTGGAAACTTAACTACAGCCAATCTTCCTGGGCTGGGGGAAAACATCACCTTTCACTAATGATCAAGGGCACAATGGGGGTTGTGGAGCTGTGTCAGAACACAGCCATGCTCACAGAGGGGAAAAAACCCAAAAACATCCCCAGAGCAATTTAAAGTACTGGTAACAACACCAAGTAGAACAGCAGCTCTTATTTCAGCAGCTTACAGAAGAATTTGAGTTCATTTTGCCCACAAGTGGTGACATCAGTTTTTCTACAGCAAACTTAGGACTAAAGAAATGTGATTTTTTTTCTACCAAGCCAGCTGCACAGACAGCACCTGAACTCCCTGCAAACACTGCTGTGTTTGAAGGAGAAGCCATGGAAACAATTCCCTCATGCAGAAACCAATTCCCTCTCACCTGTCTGAACTTCCTCTGGGGACGTGGGTGGAGTCAGGGTGACAGAGGACATGGCAGGGTCCCTGGTGGAAGCAGGCACTTGGTGGACCCCCAGGCAGGCAGTGGAGCAGTGGGGAGCCCCCACAGAGCTGGGAGCAGGGATGTCTGTCTGAGGGACCAGCACGAAGCACGCCGGGTACACCATCCTCACACCAGCTGCCAAGAGAGGCCAGTGCACAGTTAGTTACACTCAAAAACATCAAATGGATCATTGCAGCAGCCGCTCCTAAGCTGACAGACCCTCTGCCACCTACTGAAGCATCTCCTTGGACAAAAAAACCTCTGTTGTCACCTCCATCATTACTTGATTTGCTTTATACAGAAGATTTGGGTGAATGAATAAAAAGGGCTTTATAAAGGCAGACATCCACATGCTGCTGCCTGCTTCTGTCATTTTGCTTTTTAAAGGCTGCAAAATTCTTTTTTAGCATCATTTAACACTGCCAACATCCCCAGCAGCATGAAGGGCTCCAGCCATCACTGCACTATGAGCTCCTCACAGAGAAGGGATTGCATTTGCTGGCAAATCAAAGGTTTGATTTCATCAGCCCATAGCAGAACAAACCACTGCATCCAGGGGCTGGGATTTTGGGAAAAACAGCAGATAAAGGCAGTGCCTGAGCACATCAGGTTCTCCAGGACTGTGGTTTTGCAGACATCTCTAAAAGGCAAGTCTGCTCTGGTTGAATTTGCACAGACTCTGAAACAGCACAACCTGTTTTTATGCAGCTGAGATGTCAACAGTGATCATCCAGGAGTTTTTTTTACTCTTTTAATTATTTAATTTTTTAAAATCTTGCCTCTCAGGGCATAAAAGAAAAAGACTTCTTATCAATGTAAAATCTACTTTGAGCAGCAACTCAGATAGTCCTGAGCATCAAACAGGAAAACAAAATCCAACCACCACTGTTGCAAAGGAATCAAATGGGGTCACTTCTGCATTCATAATTTTGTTTAATCACCCAGTTTATTTCAGTAATTAAAGGTAATCAGGCTCACCAACAAGGACTTCAACAGCAGCTAAAGAATCATCCTCCCAGTCCATTTCTTCTTGTTTTTCCTCAGATCCCTCCTTCAAGTTGGATGTGACAGGGTAGAATTGCTTCCACTCCCCAATCAGCTTTTTTGTGGATGAATCAGAAAGCTTGAAGGACTGCCCTGTGAGTGTGCCATTCAACCCAAAGGGGCTCAGGATAACTACAACAGAAATAAAAACCCATTGGAGAGGATATCAGCCCCAAATTCCCTCTTCCCCTCTGCAATAGCAGCACTCTTATTTCAGCCACACCAAATAAACAACTTGCCATTGGTAAGACAAAATGCAGCCCAATCATGATTTACCCTACCTGAGATTCTTGGCAATAGCTTCACATTGTTAAATTTATAGGTACTGTAAGAATTGAGGAACCACAATAACAACTACAAATTAATCCATTCAAACAAGCAACAGGCAAGTTTTCATCTTGGCTTGAAGGAGCCTCAGACACAGGTGGGATAGAGAAACACTTCCAAATCCTGGCAGAGTTTAGGTGTTTCCTCATCCTTTCATTCAGCTGCTTACAACAACAGGGAATACACAGGGAATCATCTGTTTCATGTTTAGTCTTGCTCATAGTAGGGAAACACAGCTGCTGTTAAGTTGCATTCAGAAAAAAAAAAAGCAAGTTTGGAGAGTGAGCATTATTAAAGGTGTGTGGCCATGCAGCAGAGGTGATTTCTGCAGGGAGGATCACACAGCCCCACTGACCAGACTCAGGCCCCAGCACTCCTCTGTCTTCCAGAGCACAGCCTGCATCTGCTGGGGGAACCACAGGGATTTACAGGCAAGGAAGAGCCAAGTGGAAAGGGGAGGGGTGGGAATGGGTTAAATACACTGAGCCAGAAATGGATTTCTGATGGAGGCTTGGTGAAGGTATGTGGGGGTTATAAGGTTGAAACAGCAAAATATTTAAGTCACCAATAGGACAGCACTTAGAAATGGTGCCATGAGGACAAATTACTCAATTACATGCCTGGAGGTGAATATACAAATGCTCCACCTGCAGAAGGGCCAGGACACAGCAGCTGACTGTGTGAGGACAGGGCACAGCTGGGGACAGCAGGGCACCTCTGCCCCCCTGCCCCAAGGCCTGGGGGAGCACCCAGAGGATGGATGCAGTGGCACAGGCAGCAATCCCACCTTGGAAGGGGCTGTTGGACTGCTGGGCCAGGGTGAGGTGCTCCTCACTGAGCAGGTACACAGGCTGGTGCTGGCTGATCTCCACACTGGTGCACACGTTGCTGTCCCCGTGCAGGAAGAAGGTGAAGGAGCAGGACAAGTGCTCACTGCAAAGGAAACAGCACAAAATAAGTCTGAAGTAAAGGATTTCAATAAGTTGGTCTCTTTTACAGCATTTCCTCACTATATATTCATTAATGAAAGTAACCAAAACATCCTTCTGTGTAAATAGGTTCCCTTTACAAACCCAAAGAAAAATCAGTTAGAAAACCACAGGCACTAAGTTTTCAATTTCTTCAGTCTGACATATTTTCATATTTTGCTATCTTGAGGAAATTTAAAACATAATTTTTTACAAGACAAAACCCTGTAATTTAATATTTTTATACCTTCGGCATTTATTTCAAATCTCTAGAAATATTTCTGAATGTATTTCATTTTTAATGAGGTCATATCTAGGTTGTCCTGTCACAGCTCCACTAAGCAGAATTTAATACCAGCCAACAAGTCACTTATTTAAGAATAAAAAGGATGGCAACAGCTTTGAGAAGTGGTTTTGTTTTGTTATTTAAATTGAATCTTATCTTCATGTTCTTGAAGCCAATCAAGTAACTAAAAATGAAATCCCATACCTACACACAAAAGAGAAGATACAATCAACTTAAAAATCTGAGGCTCAAGACATTGTTAATTAAAGTCATTAAGGTGTCAATGTTTAATAGCAGATGCTTCATTGACAGCATCTCCCATGGCCCAGAGTTTTAGGGAAAAAATCCAACAGGCTTGAACAGCAAAAAACTCCCAACAATGAACATTTCTCAACATTTCTCCTTCCTACAAATCTAATTTAAATGCTGTTTCCCAGTGTACAGTTATTAGTGAGCAATTACATGAAACCTTTTACTCCACAAGATCACTCTGAAGAAAATTTCTAAATTTTGGGTCCCAGCTCCCTGTTGTTGTTATTAAAATACAACTGACCCCTGCAAGGACATGCAGGAAAACATTTCATGTTGCATCCACATCAACTCCATGGTTTATGTGAAATATATTTCACCAATTTTAATTCAAGGGCAGGAAGAAAGGAAGGCAAAATGAAGCAGATCCCACCTGGAAAACTCTTTTTCCCCCTTTTAAAGAAGCTGCATTGGCACAACATTGGTCAGTTATAGTGGCTACAAGTTATCCCAAATGTCTTCCAGACTGATGCACTCCAGCAGGAAGAGCAGATGTTTAAAAGCAGAAGATGCTGCTCATTTGGATATTAAATTAAGTCCAACATCACAACCAGAGAAGGACCAAGGTCAAGGAGAACCTGAGAAGAACTTCATAAAGTGCTGGTGAGAAAATAAATCTTCCTTTGTAAGGAAGGAGCAGCAAAATCCTGCTCAGTCTCAGAGAAAAAAGGGATCAAGTCACAGGAAATGCTGATTTTAGTCAGTGAAAACTGCAGATACTGGAGTGGATTTTTGCATGATCCCATGGAAAAAACACTCCATGAACTACTGCAGCCTAAAAATGAATGCAGCACCCCTGTGTCCCAAAATCACAACCTGATCCCACCAGCCAGTGCCCAGGATGGCATGAAGGCTCTGGGACATTTGTGTTCCTCTAAAATCCAATTTGGCATTCCTGGGACAGACACCAACAGCTCCAGGGCAGGGAGAACCAACAGGCACCAGAAGAACCCCATTAAAACACACACAACCTCCACAGCTGCAGCTACCGGGAACATTTTCAGTGCCATTCCCAAGATGTTTCTTTCCCAGAGGGAAATGGGGAACAGCAAGGGGAAAGGGAAGTTTCTGGAATTGGCACAGCCCATTCAATCCATGGAAAAGGATGGGGTTGGTTCACTCTCAGGAGGGAAAGGTGGAACAGTGAGAAAAAACACAGCAGATTTAAAATTGAGCACCAAAACCATCCAGAAATTTGAGAGAAGAACAGCCCATTTTTATTGCAGCACCTTAAAGCAGGAGCTGCAGTGACCCCACTGAGGAGCTGCCTGGAGGCAGAATAGCTCTGAGCCCTGCTCATCTGCTCTTCAGGTTTAATTGTGTTTTAGGGGCAAAAAAGGCAAGATCTGGATGAATCATAAACTGCTTCATGACAGCAGAAACCCCACAGTGCTCAGGAACCCCAGGAAAGTTCCATTTCTGAATCACAGTGAGGATGGAGCTGAGCACGTTGAGGACTCCAAGTGTGACAGAAGTCACGTGGCCAGGACACACCACTCAATTCCAGTATGGAAATCTGATTAAACTTTAATCCTTATGCAAATGGTGCAAGACTGATTTTCAAACTGAATTTTATTTTCCAAACCACATTGGATGAGGGTGAAGGAGGTGGTAGTGCCTTGGTTCCCAGGGACAGACACAATTCAGAACTCAGTAGCAGCAAGACAAAATTTTAAAATTAAAGCACATATTCCCTATATACACTTTAAATGCAATTAAGCTTCACCTCTTGTAAACACCCCATTGTTAGCCAGATAAAGGGCAAACAATCACAGCATAATCTGATGGAATTCAGATAAACCAAGACAAAGGGAGGCATCAGCATGATAACAGAAGCATTTCAATTCATCACACTGCAAAACCTGTCCTGAGGAGGAGCAAGGAAAACTCAAGGTCACCATGCAAAAGCCAAATCCAAAAATACAACCAAAAAATAAAATTAAAAAAATAAAATTGAAAAAAAAAAAAAATCTCTTTTCTCCCCCAACTCAACAGGAAAGAGATTTAAAAAAAAAATAATCCAGTGAGTGAGCACCCAGTGCTGCCACTGCCATTGTTCCCAGCTCTGCCTCCATGGAGAGAAGATCCACTGCTGTAATTCATCCTGGAAAACCCAAAATTCACCCAATTTCCACTAATCCTGGTTATAAATGGAAGTGTTAAGCAGCAGAAGGATGCACAGCACCGGGGGGTTTCTTTTAGGGGTGCAGCTGCCACTTTCTGGCCAGCAGGATAATAAGTTTCTCAGGAGGAATACACAGTAAAAAAGGGAGTCTGGAAATTCCAGCTAAGGGAAACAGATCCCACCGGGACACAAAGTATCCCCTGGAAGCTTTAAAACAAAAAAAAAAAAAAGGCAAAACTAACACTCCACGGACTCAAATTTTTGTTTCTTCTGAGCCAGTCCTGCTCAGAAACTGCTTCCTCACATTTAAATTATTTTAGGTTACAGAACTTAGGAAATAGCAATGCATGTGGAAATAATCACAAGAAATACAAATAAAGAATCCTAATTAAAACAACAACAATAATAACAAAAAAGAAATCAAAACCAGGGGGAAGCTCTTTGGAGGGAGTGGAGAAAAGAGGAAGAACATGAAGAACCAGAGCTCTACAGTACTGGATACCCCCACACAAATTATTTTATGGACTTAGCAAGAAACTCTAGAAACATGCAGGCTTTTTATTATTGTTTTGTTTAAATTAACACATTTGAACATCCTCCAATTCTTTAAGTTTCCAGAGCCTGCCTGCCAATGCACAACCTCAGACTAGGAGGAACATTCCAAAGTTTACCATAATCTAATTTTTAAAAAATAGGTGGATATGTTTTGTTTTGTTTTTTATCATTTCTCTAAATCCTCCTCTAATCTTCCCAACAACTCATCTCACAGCCAAAAAATCCTAATCAAGCAAAAATTCTATCACATATCACTTTGGGGTAAATAGGCAAATTATCTTTACAATTCAGTCAAGGACACAGTAACAGAATCAGGCTGGTGGTTTCCTGCCTGCTAACAGAGAGTTCATCCTATTTTTATTTCCAGACTATTTTAGGTAGCTCAGAAGATCACTGGTAATTTGTGCAGAGCATCTCACCACTGAAATATGAAAAAAAAAAAAAAAAAATCCTTACACCTCAACACTTTGAAATTTTACTCTGCATGAAGAGAGAATCAGTGACATCCTTAAGGTCAGATATAGAAAAAAAAAATAGTTGATGTTAAAGCCAGCACTGATAACCCCCATTTTTTAGTTCTTTTACTACTGCCATCATTTATTGCTGTATATATTTTTATTCAGAAAATTCTGAAAAAATATCCTAATTCTGAAAAAACCTCTTTGTTTTGTCTGATCCTGAACATCAAGCTGCTCCATTAATGAAATTAATTAGAAATATTAAAGTCCCAATCACAGAATTTAGGTATCAATAATCCAGTTTCCAGCTGATTTCTGAGGAGAGATATGAAGTGCCATCAGAACAAGGATTCTTTGTGACTTTTGATCTGAACACACCAGAATTCAGTTAGATTGAGCTGCAATCCTGAAAGCAACTTTAGAAACAAATAAAAAATAAAATAAGAAAGAGACTCCTTGGGAATAATGCTATTTGAAGGAACCTTCAGTCCTCATCTACAGTCCATTAAATACATTTGTGTAAAACCATTTGATTCCCCCATGCTCCCTCTTCACTCTAATCACACAAAACAAAGATATTTTCATTTCAGAGACAAAGGATTATGATTTTATTGGGGGGGGGGGGGGGAAACAGAAGCTGCTGTGGATAAACCCAATACAATTTCTACTTCTACCTTTTTAAGAATAACTGAAGGGTAGGAGGGGAAACCACACTAAAATCCAGATCTACAGGAGGTTTCCATTAGCAAATCTGAAAATATCTTCTTGATAAAAAGGTAATTAGGTCTGGTTTTTTCTCCACATTAGGATTTATGTAGAGCTTTAGATCTTCAAAGTGCTTCCCCAGTATTGGCTGCATTAGGACCCCTCCAACCCACACTCAAACCATCTCCTCAGGACAGCACCAGCACAGGCAAGGCTCCAACTAAAAGCACATTTTAATAGTAAATAAATAAAAAAAAAATCCAAATGTTTCAGCTGGAAGAGAAAATGTTTGTTTTATGTAATTACTATCTCCTGTTTTCCTAGCTTGTCTTTGTGAATTACTTCTGAGTTGAAGTGGGAGCACCTTAGGCTGCCAAAGCACTGCTATCCCAACCAAAATATTTACTGAATGCTTCCAAACTGCACCCTGAGAGTCCCTGCTCAGCAAACACCCTCTGCAGGGTGGAACTGCCCCCTCTGCTCCCACCCAGCCCCTTCCAGCAGGGCAGAACTCACCTGGTGTAGGAGAACAAACACACACCTAGGTAAGGCTCTAATTCATTCATTCATTCACTTGCATGGTGGTTTCAGTTATAAAATGATTGCCAAAAATTGGTGCATCTTGGTCAGTGTGGGGCATTTTGCCCAAGAATCAACCCAGGCTGACAATAATTGAGAGTTCCCAACTCATGTGAAGCTTCTGCCCAGAGTTGTCCTTCAGGACAGGTGAGTTCTGGGTGCCACTTAAATAAATTTTAAAAAACCCCTCCTTTTGAAAATGTGACAGCTCCCTTCCACAATAAATTCCTGGGATGAAGAACACAGCCTTACAATTAAAGAGGTTCTTTTGGAAATAAAAATTTATAAGGAAAAAATGTTTAAGGTGACACACAGCCCCCATGAAGCCCTAAACCTCTTCCCTTCCTGTTTGTTTTTTATTTTCTTTTCTTTTTAATCAAGTGAGATACAACAGAGCAGCTCTTTGGGATTACTCACACTCCCAGGTACTGAGAAGTTTCTTCTCCACCTCCCTCCCACCTTTGCTGCTCCCAAAGCCCATCCTATTTCAAATGTGATATCTTCAATTCCCACTGCCAAGCTCCCCAACCTTTATTCTGCCTACAAAGGAGCAGGAAAATCACTGTGCTTGTGCTGTGATCAGCAAGATAGGAAATAAGTAAAACACTAAAAGCAGTGCAAAAATCCTCAGCCAATGCACAGCTCCATTTTCCAGGGAGCTGCATGTTCAGTATTATAAATGCAGGATCCAGAGCTGGAATTCCAGCTGCTCCCCTCACTCTGGACAAAGCCAGAGATGTTCTTCCAAGCATCCCTGAGTAACTCCCCATGGCCAGCCAGGGAAATACAGCAGAAAGCTGATTTTGATGATAACACAAAGCAGAAAAACATAGTTAATAGCAAAGTAGAAAAAACCCTTCCAGTTCAAAGCACATCTTTAATGATTCCTGTCAAAAGGCTCTCCAAAGCATTCTTCGTGGCTGAGGATGTTTTGATTTGACTTAGACCTGAGAGTTAAAAATATTTATTTATTCCATAACTGAGTTATGTGCACTAAAACAAACATAAATGTAGCAAGCAATCTGTATTCCAGAATAAGCCACAGTTGCCTTAGACTGCCACATTTTAAATTAACTTCATTATTAATGGGCTTAGCTCCATCCCAATAAAACCAATTTTGTTTTTATACACACTAAAACTCCAGCATGGTATTTTAAAATAAAGAAAACTGATTATTTTTTTTTTTCCAGAAGGCAGCAAGAAGTTTATATATACACACAAAGGTATATATTTTTCCAGATACAATTATAAACAATACTACAAAGAGTTTGCTCACATTCCTGTATCTCAGAACTTAAATGAGACTAATAAACCTGTCACCTTGTATTTTAGAATCCTTTAATTTGAGGCTGCAAATCTCAATTAGCTGAACTTGAGCTTTCCCAGGGAAATATACTTGTGCTATAAAGATCCAGAACATATTTGGGAAAAGGATAATGGCTCTAAACATCCCTGTGTTCCAAAGCCAGGGGAACAGCTTTCCCTGTATTGCTCTTCCCCATCCTGAAACATTTACAAACATCTTGTTAAGCCAGATTTTTTTCTAAGTTCAAAATGGAAACGCATTATAAAATTGTCATTTAACAAAATCTGAAGTATCTGTATGTCTTTTGTATTATTTTATTGTTCAGTGAACAAAGAGAGCAGATTTATGCTTGAAAGCTCAAAACCAAGAGCCATATCATTTTTTTCTCTTTTCCTGATGAACCAACTACCAGTGTAATTTAAGCTAAATAAGAGAAAACTGCTTTGTGATGTAAAGTGCTAAATTTGTCTGCTTGTAGTCTCTGTAGCAACCCAATATTCCAAAGAGACAATCATGTGATCAATGCTCTCAGCTCCTGCTGTTTATCCTGCACTGTCCTACTTACAGCAGCTCTCAATTCCAGCTGTCTACAGCAAAAGGAAAAACATCACCTGCTCTCCTGCCGGGACATGATGCCAGAACAGCCTCATTAGAGCTGCTGGAAAAAAATGTTGACATTGTTTGATTTAAAGATTAACATAGGGAGGAAATTTACACTGCAAAGAGTTGAGCAGCTTTAATAGAAAATATTCCAGCATTACCAGGGAAGAGCCACTTGGTTTCAGACTAAATAGACAGAAAGAAACTCAAAACCTGTGGGTGAACCTTGTTTTGGTAGTTAACTCTCTCAAGTATGAAGGAATTTTTGAGCTTTAGCACCCAGAAATCTTGTTCTGTTCCTTAATAATAATAATTCCCAACAGCATTCCAGGGGATCAAGAAGTAAAATTCTCTGTCCCTGTGGAAAAATGATCATGGGAACTGGGAAAAAAAAAAGAGGCAAGCAGGGGGATGAGGCAGAAATGTGGGTTAAAACAGACCAAAAGCAGCATTTCTTTTGTCTTAAGGGCAGTGAAGACCAGACAGGCAGGAGCTGATCCCATCCACACTGTTCAATGCCAATACAGATATTTCTGATGGCACAGCAGGACCATTCCCAGGACCCAAATTTAAAAAATACCCCCCAAACTCACACTGCAGCCATGGCCATCCCAATTCCAGACTGCAGGGCTGCTACCAAACTCAGGAATCACACCCACAGTTCTACCTCTTCCTCATGGTAAGATGAGATGGAGAAAAAAAAAAAAAAAAAAAGAGAAAAGAAAAAAAATCCCTCTCCAGAACTGTGATAAGCACACCTTCAAAACAAGATAACTACATGTACAAAGGTTTAAAATAAAGCCAAATGGGTATCTAGAATATTTTTCAGCAGCCACTTCCATGAAATTAAATACTTATTATTTTCTATTTTCATGGGGAAAAAATAAATAGGAGAATGGTGGCCTGGCATTCTAAAATCCTCAACCCAGACCTGTGGTAAACAGAATTACCCTGAAACCTGTGCAGCAAGTTATGATAACCTTATCACTTATGAATTTCCAAGTGGCTTGTGGGGTGGTTTTTGTGCTTTTTGTTTTTTGTTTTGGGTGTGTGGTGTTTCTCTCTGATGTTTTTTCACCATTTTTAAGTGAACTTGTCAGACACAAGTTCTGCTTTGCCACCCACTGTAATTGGCTGCATTATTTCCCAATTACAAGGAAAAAAAAAAAAAAAAAAAAAGCAGCCATTCAAGTAATATAGCAGCTTTTAGCATTCTAGACTTTCAGTTGTCTATCAGATCCACCCACAAATTCAGGATTACTCAATTGTTTGCTTACTGCTATTTCAATTGTGTTAAAGTTTAGCAAGTTGTAATTATGACCAAAAACTCCAAAGAGATGCCCCTGATGTAAACACTTGGTACTTGTGCTTCATTAGGGAGTGTCATATTTGATCTATTTTAATTGTATCTAAAATAGCATTTAATCTGACAGGTTTCCTAATCATATTTATTCCAGGTATTTATTCCCCAATAATGAGTAAGAGGAACAGTCTCATCCAGAGGCAGTTATTGAAGCAATCCAACCAGCACAGTGGGATGGAGCAGATCAGTCTGCACCTCACATTTATCAGGGGATTTTGGAATAAAACATACACAACCATATTCCTGAAAGCAGCAACAAAACAAGTGGTTGGAAAGGAGAAAGGAGAATCACATTTCTATTTGTCAAATTTTAATTTAATGTGTAGTCATTCAAACCACATTATTTGGCTTCTGTCTCCAAGTGACCAAAACAGGTTGTGACAAATATAGACAATGATTTTTTTTTTTTATTGGGTTGCAGCAAAGACCTTCAGCAAAATCCTCTCTGTGCCTTTTTATTCATCTGGAAAACTAAAATTTAAAAATGGGCAAAAAAGACTCCAGCACACACACCCCCTTTCAGGGAGCTGCTGCATCCCTGCCCTATCTAAAAACAGAAGTGGAACCAGCTGAAAATCTTGGGGAGTTTCCCCAGGCAGGGGATGGGGATGAGGATGGGGATGGGGATGAGGATGGGGATGGGGATGGGGATGGGGATGGGGATGGGGATGGGGATGGGGATGAGGATGGTGAGCTGTTCCTAGAGATGAGATCTCAGCCCAGCAGCAGTGGCTCACTTTGCTCAGTGCTGGTTTGAACTGGGAGCAGCAGGGAGGGAAGAGCAGGTCATGGATGTTACCTCACTGCACAACACAAACAGCTCAGGGGTTACTGCTCCCACAGCAAAAATTTTAAGAGATCTCATATAATAGAGATTAGTTTAATGAGTTTATTTGTTTAGGAGTCACATCATTAAAGAGTGAACACTCTAAACAATCTCATTCTGACTTCCCTGGTCACCTGCTCACGAGCCACACCAGTGTCAACTATGAACATTCAGGACTGTCCTTTTAAAAATTAAATGTACAATGACAGAATTTTTATTTTGATGTAACCTTATACAAGGAGAAAAAAGCCCACCAGAGCAGCAGACAGGAAGGCAGGGCTGCTGGAGGAGCTGTTATCACAGCTATTAGAAATCCCAGCTCCCTTCTGGCTGCTGCACCACCACTGCCAGCTATTGTTGGGAGAGCAGAGCACAGAAAATCTCCCCTTCTGGAAGCACAGCCTTTCAAACAGAACTGGGAAAAATCCAGATGGGATCAGCTTCAAATGAAAGAAACAGCTCTATTTGCACATCCTTCAAAGGGACAGACAGGGACAGAGGGGGCTGAGGTCCTGCAGCCACAGCCCCAGAATGCCCAGGGGAAGGAGTCACCTCCACACCAAGGGCACTGACTGCTCCATTTCCAGCCAAATTCCTTGAAACTAAAGATTTCCAGCAAGAACAACCAACCTGATTGAAATCTGCAGCTGTAAAACACAGGGAACAAGTCTCTAGAGTGGCTGGCCAAGCCTCAAAGTGCAGGGTGAGATAAATTATGATCCAAAGCACTCTGGTAGCAAACTCCACATCCCCAGGATACCAAATTACCTCAAATTACACAGGCACAGGAATTCCTTCCCAGGGTTTCTGAACCTTAATGCAAAGAACAGTCCCAAGGACAGCAGAGCAATATGGGATGAAAAACAAAAACACAGCTTTAAAGCTGATTCTAAAGATCTGTGCATCAATACTCACAAACACTGTAGGGGGTTTAGCTTGGTTTTTAATTAAGTCAGCCACATCTACCAAAAAATTATAAACTTTGTATAGGTTTGGCTGATTAAATGGATCCTAAGAATGAAAAATACACAGAATTTGTACTAAGGTTTAGTTTTTGTTAGTTTTAGAGCAGCTGTCTGGTAGGAAATGTATCAGAATCCCAGGTGCAACATTCAGTGCTTTTTCCAGGCTGGCTGCAAATCCCTTTCTGGGGGGTTTGCTGCAGTGTCACATTTAACTTCTGCCATGAGAGAAATGTTCCTTGTACTACAGGAGTGTTCCAGACTTTGGAGCTACAGAGGTGGAACCACAAAGCATCCATGGCAGTGTTTGATCTTCTCCCACAAGGCTGAACTGACCTTCCTGAAGAGCCCAACTTTCCTGAGAGCAGAGATGATCCCAATTCTAGATTTTCCTAGGAGGGATGAGCCAAATTTGCCACAAGAACACACATCTGTTCACCATTCCCCCACTTCATTCCATAAAAGCCAGTGCTCAGAGCATCTCCTGCTATTGAGGTAGCTGGTAGGAAATACTGAAATTTCTCAACAATAAAATACCTTGCACAGATCTGTTCAAGCTTTTTACATATTTTTCCATTAGTTCTGGGTTACATATGATGAAATTGTGTAAGCACACAATTCCTTCAGTTATTTTCATCAAGCATGCTGACATTCTGACCTTCTTCTAAAAAGAATCAGAGACTCCAAATTAAACAAACACTGCTATTTTATTTTAAAAGCTTTCATCAGCTTTTCCAGCTACTCTAGAGAGCTTTATAGAATTACTCCAAGAAAATCTAGGACATAACTAATGCTAGTTTAAAATGGCAATTTGGTCAACCAGTTCCTGAAAGGAGGAAAGCCCAGACTGTGCTAACATGATACTGGTCAAAATAGTTAAAAGTAAACTCTTTACTCTTGATTTGTAGCAGAAAAAAAAAAAAAGGATGGACAAGGACAACCCAGAGAGGAAACATTTGCCCTGACCAGGGTGGAGAAAGAAATGCCTGGAACTAAAGGACAAGTTTATACAAAAATTAAAAGCAGCAGTTCACAACTACTAATAGAAACACACACAAACATGTGCTTCTGCTTCTTTTGCTCCAAAACAGCTTCTAAATTTCTTTCAAGTTTAAATTTATTGCAGAAGATGCCAACAATGGCCAACTCCACACCCAAAAAGCAAAGCCACTGATCTCATAATTTCCTGCATGCAAGATTTAACACATACATAGACACACACACACACACAGAGAAAAAAAAGCCACACTAAAAACCCCATCATCTAAGCTTTAAATTACTTTGGATTTTAAAAGCTGATTTGGGAACAGCGATTAAACTTGTTCCAGCTAACCTAGTTTTTATTCATTTCATTATTTATTGCTAGGCAACATAGACCGTGTCAAACCACGTTAGAACCATGAGAAGAAGTCCTTCCAATTTAGATCAAAAATTCTCTGCTCTCCCTCCTCCTCCCCAGCATGGAGGCCACATGGATTCTTTTAACACCAGCATTCCCAGACTCCATCCTTTTTCTGACCAGGAGCTGACATTCCAAACTTTCAGCATCTCCCATGGGATGCAATTTACCCAAAGCTCAGGTGGGAACTGCAGAGAGCTCTCTACAATGAGCTTACAATGACTCCCCTGCAGGTCCAGGGCAGGTTTCTCTTCATTCAGGAAAGCTGAAAAAGCTCTACCTTCTTTCCCAACACCCATTGTCCATGGTCTGGACATGGGGACCAGCACAGAAGAGATTATTGACACATTTAGCATTGCTTCCTTTCATCATACGGAAGTTTTGAAGAACTCCAAAAAAGCAGCAAAATACCAAAGAGCAGAGCCCAGTATCCAAATCATACACAGGAATCTCTTCATTAAACCTTTCTTCTAGCCCAAAGAACAACCCTCCAGCAAAGCCAAATGAAGGCCCTACCTTTTGTTGATGGGTTTCTCATCCTTCTCGTAAGGCTTGACGAACCATCTGCCGATGCGCACGAAGTTCCTGTTCATCAGGCAGCGCTCCAGCAGGTTGTGCACGGCTTTGAACAGCAGAGTGCGGCACTCGTAGGACAGCCCGTTCTCCCAAACCCCATCCTCCTCCTCTGCAGGGCACAAAACACAAACCACCTTTCATTTCCATCCTTTCTGACATAGCACCAAATCCTTTTCTCTCCCACAAATATTCGCAGCGTAACATGCAACCTGTAATGTTCAGGTAATTTTTAATGATGATAAGAGTTGCTGAAAGTGATCAGTTATTAAAATATCTTGTCTTTCACAAGGAAAGAAGGTTGAACAGTTATTTGTACACAAAAGGAAACAAGTAGCAGCAGCACGTTAGGTATTTCAGCCTGTGTGATCTGACTGTGTGGTGGCTTGTGTTTTGGGGAGTGTGGATTCCTCATCCTGCAGAGTTAGGTGACAATGAGGCTTAAAAATACATTTACCACAGCTAGATTTTTCATATATCCTGGTGTCTTGACTGAAGAAAGCCAGGAGCAAAAGTCAGCAATCAACTGACCCCCAGTGATCAACAATCTGCTAGAGATGATGAAAAACACTCAGATTCAGAATATTGGTATGAGCAATCTGGTTCTCCCCACAAGACTCAGAACTGTCATTTTTATTCTTAATTCAGCATTAAAATGAAAATATTTTAGTAGCCTAGCCCTACTTTCTGATGTACACACAGCAGAGAAAAATCAGCAAGACAATGCCCAGTTCCTACTGATGGGATTCTGAAGTCAAACACTGACATCTTCTGTGCCCCACAAATCAAACACAGGCATGGAATCCAACTTGCACAAGCCAAGCTGATGTGCCAAATGGAAAAGTGAGATTTATGGCAAGAAACTGCAACTTCTTCCACCACTCTGGCTGCTGCTCAGGGCTTGAACAGGGTCTAGAGGCCCTCAAAGCACAAAGAGCTGCACTGGCACACACACAACTCCCTTACCCAGGTAAAACAAGAGACATCTCAAATTTCCTGGGGTGTCTCCCAGGATATATCTGATATCATTCATCCCCAGCAACACTAATAAGGGAGGATAATAACATAATAAAACCTGAGATACTGTCCCTCAATCACTGGCAATCAGATCTTACCTTTATGGCTCTAATTCCTTGCATTTTGTGGTGTACATCTATCCCTTAGGATCTGCTCCTGCTCTCCTTGGACTAACCTAGCAGAGTTACTCTTCAAATGCCATTGCTTTTATACTCCAGGTAGCAGCAGAGACCAGAAGTTTGTCTGACATAGATAAGGAGACATATTTTTACTCCAGTCTCTGGATAGTCATGGAATAATTTAGGTCAGAGGGGACCTGTGGAGGTGGTTGCTCCAAGCTCCACAGGGAGCCCCACGTGAGAACAGGCTGCTCATGTGTCACATCCACTGTCCTGCACATCCCAGGGCTGGAGTCCAGCTCTGGCTCAGCACCTGACTCTGCTCCCCTCTCCCTCACAGAGAATTTTGGTTCCACTGCTTTGCTCCATGGGCAGAAAACTTCAGCAGCACAATGCATTTTAAATCCCCCTTGGAGATAAGCCCCTTCACCTTTCTCTGGAAGCCACTTACAAGCTTAAAAGGTTGCAACATTATTAACTAAAGTCTTGATATCCTTAAATTAGAGAGCATCTAGAAAACCAGACACCTAAGAGTTTTAGTTAGGAAAAAAAAACCTTACAGATTATTACAACAAACAATATTTAAGACAGAGATGGTAGAGAAGGGAATTTCAATACTATTGGAACCAGAACATGGTGACCATGTTTATATTTTGCTATATTGCACAGAGAGAAAAGTACATTTCCACACAAGGCCAGTATTGTGAGTAAAAAAAAAAAAAGTTATTCTCAGTAACTCTGAGGGACAGAAGAAGAGTAAACAGACCTGCCCCATCATTTATAAAAGAGGAGGTGTGCATCATTACAGATGAATCATTCCATGAAATAACTTTCTGGGAAAGAGAAGGAAAAACAAGGAGCAGCAGTTCCCAAAGCAGAGACCTCACCACAAGGTTCCCACCTCACCACTCTACTCCAGCCAGCTGGAGCTGAGCAAAAACTTGTTTTTAAAAACTGTAAAGCTACAAGATAACACAGTAACTCACTAAAGAAACATCATACACGGCTCTTGTAACAAAAAGCAACAAAAGTCCAAAGTCAAAGGGTGTAAAGTGCCCGTGCCAAGCACAGGGGTTGCTCCAGAGCAGCTCTGGTGGATGCCCAGGCTGTGGGACCAAAAAGCAGCTCAGCAGAGCAAACATTAACTCCAGAGCTCACTCACATTGGACTTTAGCTGCACAATAAACTCCTCACCATCTCAAAGGTTGCACACTTGGTTTGTACATGGCTCTTGTCAATTCAGGGAATCATTCCAAGCACATCCCCTGCATCCAGGACCTTCTAGAAGACAGAATGGAAGGAGCTAATTCCAGTTTTTATGGCTCATTTTGTTTTGGTGTATTGGTGTAGCAGTGCCATGGAAGATGCTGGAATTGCAGGGACACTGTAGTAACACAAATCTTGTGTTTTGATGGTCACACTGTGGACACAAAGAAGTTTCCATGCTTTGTTTAGCATAGATTTCATTCAGGATCAGCTGTGCTGACCATCAGGTTATGAGCAAGTTTCTATGCAAGAACTTGCCACAGGATGTAATTCCTGAAAGTTCTCTTAGTTCAGTGTGTTATGTGCAGAAAGTGTAAGGTTTGAGGTGGAAATCACAACTAAAACTCCAATTTTTGCTCACCAGACCACCAGCTCTGAGTGAAGTGCACCTTGCCACAGAGAGGGAAGGTAAAAGGAGCTGTCAGTTCAAGAAACCCTCATTCTAGAAGATTATTCAAATTCATGCAAGGAAAAAAAAGAAAAAAAAAATAGCAGTAAGTGTTCTCTGACTTTCTGTAGTCTATTTAGTGATTCCCTCCCCCCATTTTTAGTGGTGGAGAGAAGCAAACATGACATCTGCTCACATCTGCCAACTATTTTTCTTCTTAATTCAAATTGTTGTTTCTCGACATGAGAAAACCCCTCCCACTTAATAGAAAATTGTACACAGCAAACCATTCATTAAAGGAGGGGGAGACCAAGAGGCACTTTTGTCCTCTAATCTTTCTTAAACAATAAATCCAAATGCTCAATCTGATAATTCTAACAAACCAACAGAAGTTGCTGACTCATTTTCAAAAGGTGCTAAGCCACAATTTCACTTTGGACAAGTGTTATCCACAAAAGTGCTCTGGCAACCTGAAGGTTACAAGTACTTTATTTTTGATGAGTTCTCTCAGCTGAAGCACTCAACTCTTCCCCAGCACACTCATTTTTATGTCAATCCATTAAACAATTTATATCCATATCCCACTGCTCCCTCTCTCTTTACATCACATATTACACTGTGTTTTCCTCAAATGAAGATAAAAATTATCAGGAAATGAAGAATTCATGGAAACAATGGCCAGGAAAAAGCAATTTGCACACTACATATAAATAAAACTTTTTCAGTCAGCACTTTGTCAATATTATCAACTCTATTTCTTCAGAACTTTTATGTTCTCCTTTCCATTTTTCCTACAGTTCACCTGAACCAGTAAAATTCATTTTTACTGATTATGCCTCTCTGTCTGTGTGATGCTCTTGGAGAAGAGAAAATTTGGAGAATCCTCAGAATATAAAACTCTTGCAATTTTAAGTGAATTCTGAAAAGGGAATATCTTTAAACCTTATAATTTAATTAATGTCAAGGGGGTTTTTAAGCCTATTGTTAGTCACAGATCTTTAGCCAAATTTATTAATTAAGGATTTCTAAGAAGTAATACAATTACATAAATAAACAAATCTATACTGCAACAGATAAATATACACCTTAAAAATGTCATTTTAAACAAGACTTAAGAACATGGATTTCCCTCCTTCCTTTAACACACAGGACACCAGTAAATACCAGTTCTTGCACAGATTGAGTGTTTACCACACCATTAAAAATATCTCCCTAATGCTCAATGAACCTCTAAAATAAACTATGCAAAGAAACAAAGCCTCCACTTTGGACTACAATTCCCCCCAATTACTTCAATTACACAGGGAAAAATCCATTCTTTCATATCAGGATTGAGACTTGTCTTTTGGAAGCATTTCTTACCTCACAGGCTCCTTCTTGCCATTATGTGACTGTGCCAGTTATAAAAACACTGACACAAACCTGATTTATACAATTGAACTTCTTATATAAACCTCAGATTCCAAGGGAAGTAAATAAGTAAAGCAATGTGAAGTTGCTGCTGTACACAATATTGTAATGATATGACAGAAACACTTTTACACCAAGTTTTCTATTTAAAAACCCAGATTTTTGAATTAAAATACTTTAAACTGCTCAAAGTGAGAATTACCCAGCAAAGCTATTGAAATGCTGTTTTTGAGGGCCTATGAAACAAGTGAGAAGCAACAGATTTTGCAGCAATAAAGGAAAACAATACCATTTATAAATGTTAATTTAAGAATCTGAAGTTTGTTCCTAATGGAGTGGTGTCTGTTACCTACACTCACTGCACAGAGCCTGAATCCAACACTCTGGATCCCCAAACTGTCCAAAATAGCACAGTGAAAACATTCTACATCATTCCAGGCTGGTTTTTGTGCTGCTTGGCCTTTACCACTATCACACACAGAGGTTTTATGCTCTCTACCCAGCAGAATATTTTCTAAATCCTGACAATTTCAAAGCAGAATTTTTCTGTCAGAGTGTAGCCATGGCAGTGTATCAAGATAACAAGGTAACTGTTCACCATTTGTTGGGTGTAAGTTTGGTTACAAAACCACAAGAAAAGCTGAAAAATTTCCCAGCTAAAATGATCCAATATCCTGCACCACACTAAGTAATTCCATATGCAGGTAGATGTAACAGTGTTGTAAGTAAAATATTTCATTGTTCTGATTTCTCCAGGTCATTCTGCATGTGACATTGTACACACAACCAACAGTGACACCATGCCAAATCCTCACTGGCTGTGACAAAGCATTTTTCACCTGACTCCACAGATATTTCACATGCATGTTAGTCAAGGAAAAATGGGGGGAAAGTTAAACCTTTGTCACCTTTGAGCTCACAGCAAGTCACAGAAGTTTGATAAAACTGCCTCAGTAATTTTTGCATAATGCTTATCAGCAGTTTTGCTTAAGTGGCTACATCTCTAACATGGAGGACTAAAGAAATGCTGAAGCATCAATGCAGCAAGAACACTTGGAATGCCTCTCCTGCCTGACACAGAACACACAGATCCTTCCCAGACAAGGGGCTGCAGCTCACCGTGCTCACATCAGGTGCAAAATGTTTTTAAAAGCATCCTTCCCCCTTTTTCTGTTGTTGTTTGGTTTGGGTTTTGGGTATTTTTTGTAGCAGTTAAATGATCTTAGGGAGCAATTGTTATTTTAAAAAAGCATCACTGGCTGAACTCTTTTCCAAGCTGCCTCTGCCAATCCTTGCAACTGGCAGGGCTTGCAGCCCCTTGGAATGATAACTGGCTCATCCTCTGCTTTCCATTGTCCTGGAGTAATGAAACACTCAGTGCTGACATCAGCACAATCTCACTGATTTTTTGGGGGCAGAGATTTGATCTATAATGCACATGCATTAACAACTACACAACACATATTAGTCTTTGCTGCCACGACTCTTTTCACCACACAGACAAACATCAGGATTCTTCCAAGCTCTCCTCCAACCTGCTTTATCTTTCTACATTTCCCCCCACAGTAGCACGAGCAAGATTGTTCAGCAAACAAAACCTGATTATCTTGATATATGACAGACAACTCTTTAATTTTTAAAGTAAATTAACCAAATTTAATAGACACCAGAATGAAAAAGATGCATCTTGCAGCTCACCATTTAAAAGATGCAATTTGAAGGTCAAAGCCATATAGCAGCATTCCCCTATCCCAGCATTAATCAAATTGTAACCATTTCCCTGGGACCATGTCTTGTACATAATTCATACCTGACTGTTCTCAGGTTTAAAATCATCTACTGCCAATTTAAAAAAAAATAATCCAAGAGTAGAAGTAGCCACATGAAAATAAGAAAGAACCTTTCTAATAAAATAACTGCTGTTCAGAGCCGTGAGAGACCATTGCCTGCTGAAATTGGAAGAGATGTCCTACTTTAGGGTTTGAGTTGCAAGAATTACTATAATCAAGCCTCACTGTCAGAACAAAAACATAACCTTTGAGGTTGTTAGAGGCTAAAATAACATTTCACTAACTTCTGTCTGCCTCTAGCTACGTTGGGTTAGAAATAGACCTCTGTTTTTTTGGCTGTATGTACAGTAAGTAGGTTCCTAGGGAAGGGAAAAAAAATAAATGATTGAGTGAAGTCAATATTCCTGATCAATCAGCATCTCTGAACAAGTCTCCTTTTGACATGCCTCCAGGCAAGAACAATCCCTGACCATCAACAAGACACTTATCCAAGGCTTGGAATGAGAACTCCGACACAGCCACGAGCAGGATTCAAACGTGACTCCAGGGCACAGAGGGAACTTCTAGAATGTACAGCTGAACACAGAGATAGCATTTATTTCTTCAATCTGATATGCATAGATGTACATTTACAGCCCTGTACATCCCCTGCTGAAGGCATCCTGGGAAGGGGACAAAAGGGTTCTGGAAGGCTGACATATTTCAAATCCCCCAGGGCTGATAACCAAGATGTGTTCCAGTCACTGAACACCCATTGTTCACTGAAAATACACATCACCAAAAAAGTCAGAAACTGTCAAAATACCATCCTCTCCCTACCAGGCAGAGTTTCAGACCAAAGGGAGTCAGAATCAAGAGTTATTAACGTGGTTCTGGCAGATTTCTGACCACAGCTCTCTCAAGGAGGAATTTGTCCAGAAGCACTAAGGGACAAAGTGCTCCCAGATTCCTCCAGGACAACCCTTCACCCATCCAGCAGCAAACTTCTAAATGAGGCAGCACCTCAACCTCCAGCAGCAAACAATTTCCAATCAATTTTGCAGGTAACAAGCCTGTGCTAAGAAGTCATTTATCATTCCCATTGAAAATGTAACAAGCAGTCATTGGGAGAACAAGGCAGTGTGAATTACCAGGAGAAATTGTCCACCGATGAAAAAATCCATTAGGCTACGACAAAGGTCAGATAACATTGTTTGGGTTCAGCCATAATTCTCTCTTCTATGAGATCCACGTTAAGATTTTGTGTGACAGCAAAGAAAGTGCAGGTGTGGGCACCCCTCAGCCACATCCTCTGTACCAACTCCTGGGCACACACACTCACAGATTATGTCTTTTTCTTTCAAAGAGGGCAAACCACATCTGCAGAGCCCAAGGTGTCAGACACAGGTGACAGCCTCAGCAGCACCAGCATTACACAGAACACGTGTGGAACAGCTCTGGGGAAGCACAGGCACCCACAGGTGACCTGAACAAAGAAAATACCCAAAGACATGCCTGGGAGACTCTAATCCTCCCCTATCTCTCCCTTATACCCTAAGAGAGGTTAAGAGTTGGTAAGTCCCTGGGATGATACCTGCTTATCTACCTGTTCAAAAGGGTAATTCTGGACAAGCACAAACAAGGTGCTGATCTAAAACTCCAGCTACAAACCACTGCTGCTTTCAAATGTCCCTCTGTGATAAATCACCAGCACACATTCAACAGAAGGCAAATAAGTTGCTCAAACAAATAACTTTAGTGGTTAGGCAGTACAAAATTGCACTTTCCAAATAGCTTAAATTTCATTCAAAATCTATTTGTCTCAATTTAATCCCACAGCCAGGAGCACACAAAATTCACACAAGTGTTGGTCTTGGCTCAGGGCATCCCAGACCACAAACACCCAGCACAGGGTCTAAGTTACACCTCAGCCACACAAAGGATGCTCCCTGCAGGTCAAAACAGGTTATTTATAGGTCATAATAAGGAAGCCTTAAAAGCACTAAAATATCAAGCAAACTCCAGTGTAAGTGGCATTTAAAATGCAAAGTTTGTAGTTCCAGGACAGACAGGAATAGGAGCAACAGCCCAATCTTTGAAGTCATGTATTCAAAGAAATAAACAACATTTCAGTGCCTCAATTGTTTTTCAGATCACAGTATTTTTGTATGAAAATTCCACACATTATTAAATTGTTTCAAGTCAACTTCCTCAGTGGCACTTTAAACTCCTGTTTATTCTCCAGCTTATCCACACACACACACAGAGGCAGCATTAACAATTTCTGGTTACCAGGTCACCAAACCTTGGTCTCATTTTACACTTCAGTAATCTGAATACTGTACATTATTTGAAAGGAAATTAGAGTGATGTGTTTGTTGGGTTTTTTTTTTTACCCCTCAGATTAGTTTAGTCTCACCTTTAGACTCACCCAATTTCAATATCTAACTTCGTCACCTTGCTGATAAGCAGCTGGAAACCATCTACCTGGGGAATTGAGCTCAACAAGCAAACATTTCCAGAGGAAGGTGCCAAATTTGAAGTACAACATTATTGAGAAATACAAATATTGTCAGTCTTTCAAAAGCCTGAGTTTGAAAGCAGGTTCAGAGCACCAGGAAAGGGGGGGGGGGGGGGGGAAGAAGAATCAAAAACTGAAGGTTTACAGATTTTTGCATGGAAACAGCTGGTTAGTTCCAGGTGCCCCCTTCTGAGGGATTCTCACTGATGGTGTGAATTCCAACCAAAACAACTCCAAACAGTTCAAGGGCTGCCCAGATCTCTACACTTCTTATTACATAATAAAATGAGCTTTACTATTTGAATTTGAAAATTCTAATTACCCAACAAAAGGGATCTTATCAAAACATGTTTCAGACATCACTTGTGAATCACAGGCACAGCTTTCAGCACAGCTTTCTCATAAAGGAGCTGCCAAAACTCATAGGCTTGTGTTTTGTGTTTTTTTTTCAAGGGAACAAGTGGGGAGCAAAACCCTCATTTCTTGAAAATCCAACAGCCTGAGGTGAGCTGAACACAGAGCAGCTCACTGCTGTAAGAACTTGGTGAGGGTCACAGCACCAAATTCATCTTTTCTCCATACAACACTCCATCAGAAGGCAACCCTGATGAGCCCCAGGATTCTGTCAATGACCAAAGCAAGGTGTGACCACGCTCCTACCTGCGAGATCATGATGGATCAGGTCAGCAAAGTTGGGGTCATCCCCCCACCAGAATATCCAGAGCTCCCTGCGGCCCGGCCGCTGGTCGCGGCGCCACACGCTGAGCACGTCGGCCTTGAGGCAGCGGCTGAAGCTGCTCAGGATGGGATCCTCCTCCGTCACCGGGAACAGGATGGGGGCAGATGTTGGGCCCTGCCACACGTAGCGCTTCCATTTAATCCCAGTGAGATCAGCCTGGCGGGAGAAAAGCACGCGCGGGTTGTGGGAAACTCCAGCAAACACAAGGTGGTGGCACGGGGGGGAAAGGGAGGATTGATCCTCCAGAGTGGAAGGGGAAGCACGTTGGGAAGTTTGGAGTGCCTTAGGAGATAAACTGGGAGCAATCAGGCATCCTGGTTTAATAGCTCGTTAAATAACTGCAGTAAAGCAAGGGCTGCTCGTTTTCACTGCAGCTTTAGGGTTACACAGAGGAAAATCAGATTTGATTTGAAGAAGAGAGTGAAAGACGAGTGAGTAATGTTATTATTCACAGGCTGCAAGTGTCCAATCTCCTAAACACTTGCCTTAGCAAAGAACATCCTTCTTTTTGCTTACTTATGCATACACTGCCTTTTCCATCCAAGATTACTCCATGGAAATAGGTGATACAGTAAATCACACATTCTTCCAGCCATCTACCACTTGGGAAAAATTCACAAGTTTCTCCATTGTAAAAAATTCTCTGTCTCTCCCCCAGGAAGCATCTCGTGTTCACTGATTTTACCAACAGCTATCACACTTTTCATTCCTCACACCACATATCAAGAATTTAAACCCTTGTTTTATCATTCAGTTATATGCTAGACCTGCAACCACGCTGATAATGATCCACTAAACCCCTTCCCAGGCAAAAATTAATTTGACTTTACACAAGAAAGAGTTACTACACTGTATAATGGGAAGCAGACAATTCCTGGATTATCTACACCACAACAGCAAGTTTTAGCACTCAGTTTTTTCACTCCAGCACAGGCATCTTTAGGCAGGTAGCGGAGGCATTGCCCCGGGTTCTCTTTAGGAAGGCAGAGCAAGGCAGGCTGGCATTTGCTAAGAAGTTACTATTTTTTTTTGTCTTCCCAATATGACAACACACAAAAGATTACTGCAACATTTAAACCTAACATGGCAGCCTCCCTACCTTCAGCAGGAGAGCAATTTAGATGAAAGGTTGTCTGCAACAGTTGCTACTTTAGAAAGACTTTCAGATTTAAAATTGCACTGCTAATCTGGAGCTGCAGGCCTGATGCAGGCTGCAGACACAGTCAGGCCGTCCAGATTCCCCTCCATCCAAAAATATGAGTGCCACAGCTTGGCACAGGATTGTTGTAACAATCTCTAGAATCATAAATATCAGGCAGGCAGCTAAGATTAGCTCATTTGCATTAAAAGCTGATGAAACAGCTCAGCACAGACACCTAAAAATTGCATCACAGTTCAGTTATATCGAATTTACTTTTGGAGCTACCAAAATTCAACAATGTGAACGATTTGATACTTGGGTTAAAAAAAAAAAAAAAAAAAAAAAAAGACTACAAAATGGTGCACATCAAAACACAAGACAGGGAGGGCATCACCAGAAGCAGCCCTCCAGAATAAAAACAAGCAGGGACAGGCCTCTGTTTAAAAGCAAGGAAGAAGGGAGGTTTCGCCTGGGATGTCACGAGTGGGGAAGGAGAAGAGAAAGTTCCCCGAGATGTGGGGCTGGGAGCAGCAGCAGCTCCCTGCCCCTGCGAGAAACACCAGGCTGAGAGGCAGGGACAGGGGAGAAAGGAGGAAAAGTTGGAAGGCACGGCGAGGGAAGGAAAAGGCGAGTTGCAGGGAGGCTACTATCCAGGAAGAAAGCGGAGGGAGGGGCTCGGCGAGACAGACAGCGATGGAGGGGAACCAGAGGGGCATGGCAGAGTTGGCTGCTCCAGGCAGGGCCTACTCCGAGGGCTCATCCAGCAGAAGCTCTGCTAAAAATGGCTGCTTTGCTTCCACTGCCCCTTCCCCCTCCCCCAGAGCTCCCAGCCCTTCCCTCGGTGGCCCCGGGCGTGTGTGCGCCGGGGGCCGACACTCACCAGGCAGAAGAGGTTGGAATGGCAATCCTCCAGGCTGGCCCCGTTCGGCACGAAGCAGGAACTCATCCTCACAGCCACAACCCACACGCCATTATCCCACAGCCTCCGACAAGAAAGAAAGAGACAGACAGAGAGAGAGAGAGAGAGGGAGAGAGGGAGAGACAGACAGCGAGAGGGAAAGGGGGAGGGGGGCTCTGCACACGCACAAATAATAATACAATTAAATAAGGGATTTACAGACACACGCACACGAAATAGTGGCAGGGGGAATAACCCGCGAGGAGAGACACAGAGGTGTGGGAGAAGGGGGTAAAAATATATATATATAAAAAAAAATTAAAAAAAAAAAAAAAAGAGGAACTCAGAACGTTTTCTCGTCTTCTGGAGCTCAATCGGGGGTGTAAAGCCGCCGTGGAAGGGGAGAACAGAAAGAGGGAGGTGGTAAGTAATCCAACGACGGGAGATTAAGATCAAAATCCTCCCTGTTCCTCTTGTCTTCTCGTTCGCATAAGGAGGGGAGGGAGAGGAGGTAAGGTGAAGGGGTAATTGATCCAACAAGAGAATAAAAATGGGGTAATTAATCCAGGGGGTTAGGGGTAAAAATCAGTTGACATCCCTCCTTCCTCTCTCTCAGATGCCAAGCAAGAGAAGCAGGAAAAAATAAATAATCCAGCGGGGGCAATTAATCCAGAACCCCCCCTCCTCTTCCTCCTGTTCCTTTAGTCATCAGATGAGAAAGGGGCAAATTGTGGAATGACTGGGAAGGATTGGCCGTGGGAGAGAGAAAAATCCAGGCTCGTCTCTTCGGAGTCCGAGGGCAACAGGGTGTGGGGGGGTCAGATTCTTCTCCCCTGCTCCAAAAATATTCCAAATAAATTAAAATTTAAAATCATAAAAACAAACTTCAGGGGCCAGAAGCAAGGCCAGTCTGAAGAATTCGTAAAGGCAGAGCAAGAAAAATTTCCTGGGGTGTACCCCAAAAAAACATCTGCGGGGGAAGGGGAGGGGGGAAGGTATTCCTTGAGAGAGAAAGGCCGCAAAAAGTCTCCTTAGCAGCCCAGCGGGGGATTAAATTCCCGTGTGGAAACCCCCCCTCCCCAAAAAGAAATAATCTTCGCAGCGAGGGCGAAACCAAAATATCCTCCGTTGGGTAAAAATTCCTTCCGTGGGGAAAGGAGGGAGGGGGAGAGGGGTGGAAGAAGGAGGAAATTGCGGGTGACCCTCGAAGTCTCTTCGGGGAAGGATGGAGGAGTCTCCGGGAGGCCGATCCCCAGCCTTCTCGGGGGAAATCGCAGAGTGTCTTCGGGGAGCCTGGTTCTCCCCTGCTGTCCTCGGGGGCCGGGGGACCCCGCAAAGTCTCTCCAGGGGAGCGCGGACCCCGCCGAGTCACCGCGGGGAGGGGGAAGCGACCCCCGCCAGAGCCCTGGGCGCGGGGGGGCGGCGAGGCGGGGAGGGACCAGCTCAGCTGCGAGGCCAGTCCTTTAAAAATAAAGGAGGAAAAAAAAAAAAAAAAACAAAACCAAAAACCAAAAAACAAAAACGGGGGGGAGGAAGGGGGAAGGCGCGGGGGGTGGGGGGGAGAATATAAAAAACGATCGTCTTCGGCCGGAGCGGTCTGTGCCGGGGGCGGGGGAGCCCCGAGAGCGCTCGCTCTCCTCAGGTGCGGGTCCCCGCGGGGGCGGCGGGCGGAGGGCCCCCTCCCCGAGGCTCCTGGGCAGGGCGGGGAGGCGGCGGCCGAGCCCCGGGCTCTGCTCAGCCCGAAGGGGTCGGAGCCCCGCAATTCCCGGCGCCGCCGACACACAGGGACGCGGCGGCCGCTGCTGCCGCTGGCGGAGTCGGTGCCGCGAAGCCCCCGCCGGCGCGTCGCCTCCCCTCAGCGGTGCCTCTGTCGGCGGCTGCCCGGCCGCGGCATCCTGTGGCGGCGGGAGCCTCAGCGCGGGTCCCCCATGGCCGGAGCGGGAGCGGATCCGGCTCCCGGGTAATTCCGAGACCCTTTTTCTTTAATGGCGGCCACAGGGACGGCGGTCGGGGCCCCCCTGCCGCGCTCCCATTGGCCGCCGCGCCGTCACGTGGGCGCGCACCGCCATGGCCGCCGGCGCCGCTGGGGGAAGGCGGGTGCGGCGGCGCGAGCGGCCGCCAGGGGCGTCCGGGGCGCTGCGGAGCCCCCGCCTTGCTCGTTGGGGGGGCGCCATCTAGCGGCTGCGCACGGCGGCGGCGCGGCGGCGGCGGCGGGGGCGCGGGTTCGAGTCCCGCCCCGGCCGGGCCCGCGGCTCCCGCACGGTGGGACGGGGTAGGGTGGAAGGAGCGCTGGGCAGAGGCAGCCCGGAGCACGGGATCATGCCTGGGATGGTGCCATGAGGGAGGCTCCGCAAGCTCTCCGGGTAATGTGCTCCAGTGCTCCTAGGACAAGTTCAGGTGGAACTTCCTTGGCATCAGCTCCTGCCTGTTGTGCCATGTCCTGGTGGTCGGCAGCGGGGAGCAGAGCCTGGTGCATCTTTCGGCACCCCCATTTAGACATTTACACACGGGATCACCCTTCCCTTATCCCTGTGCATTCCTGGGCCTGACCCCTGCATGGGCCATCAGGGCTGGGCTCAGTGGTCCTTGTGGATATCCTGGGATTCTGTGCCCTGCCCGGGGCACCTCGGGCCAGCCTGGGGCCAAAGTGCGGGCACAGAGTGTCCCCCGGCACCGGGAACGCTGCCCTGGCTCTCCTTCCACAGCTCCCACCCCTTGGCAGAGGATTCCCGAGATCTGAGCAGGCACTTTGCACCATGGAGCAAATTCCAAACTCAGGATCTCGGAGCCTTTCTGAACAGATAGGCAGGTATTGTGAAAGCTGACTTTAATATTTAATGCAGGTATTAATGCTCTCACTAGTCCTACAGACAACCTCTCTGCCGAAGCAGGGCCCTACCCCAAAACCCAGTTTTTTCCATGCCCAGATCCATATTGTGCAGTTCAAGAGGATGAAGTAGGTGGCTTCTCTGTTACTACATGCTCAGATTTGCAGAAGGACTGTGAGATTATTCAGAATTAAGATGCTACAGCGACAGTGAAAGCTATTTTTAAGAGATGTTTGGAAAGTGTATGCATCTTACTAATCCTCTCATATTACACATTAATTTTCTAGGCAATGCCTTGCATGTAGAATGAAAATTTTTAAATTACTATATGCAGAATTTTTATTGCAGTGTAGAAGTGAAAACACAAACCAGTGTAAAGCACCTAAAGTGAAAGAAAGCCCTGAATGTCTCAGCTTACCTGACATTAACATTAAAATATGATATGTTCATGCAACAGCAGCACGTTGATCACAACTATGCAACACGATGATGTTTCAAAGGCCCTGCAAATTATTTCAGGACTCCTGAACAAGACGAGCAACAACCTTCTGCAAATGTCTTGATAGAGTAGGAGGAAAGAAGGACACTATAAATAAACTTATCATATAAGTTAAAAAAAAAGAAGTGAGGCTAGATATATTCACCAAGAGAAACTTTGAAGATTTACTCACACTGAGCCTATTTTTGTACGCCAGTGTAGGCAAGCAAGATTCTTCTTTTCATCTAAATAGAAGCAGAGTATTTTTAAACGCAGGAGATTCATTCCCTCAGTGCTCATCGAAACACGGCAGCTGGGGCCGGAGCCGGGATGCGGGGGGAGGGCTCCGGGGGGAAGCAAACCCCCTTTCCAAGGCAAACAGATGGTTTTCCCTGCTCTGCCTGCAGCCCAGGGCTCTGAGGAACATTCCGGGGTGCCCGAGCCCCTCGGATGTCCCAGCGCCACCGCGATGTCCCTGCGGGAGGGGTGCTCAAGTCACTCCTCCCCACCGAGGAAATGGAAATCAGGGAAAGCAGCATTCGGCATTAAGTACACAAGAGCTGGTGTGGGTTTATCACAAAGAGGAAAAATAATCATTTGGTAGATTTGGATATCCAGGATGGTGGTTCTTGCAAGTCTGAATTGACTTCAGGACAACATCAATTTTTCCCATTTGTTTCCCTCAGACAGCACAGCTCAGTGTCTGGAAGAGAGGATTAGTGTCTAACACTGGGTTTGGTGTGCAAGCACCTCCCAGTTTTGAGGAACTCATCTCACTTCTCTATAGAATGCATTTTGGGATCTGGTTCATCAGTCCTGACACATTCATCACAAGAAATCCTTCTAGAGGATCCCAGCACAAGTGCAGAGCATCATTTGTCCAGTAAACCTGAACACAGGATAAGGAACTGATAAAATATCCACAAAAGAGGAAAGAAAACTAACACACCAACTAGGGAATATAGAACCCAAACTCTTCCTGACTCAGAACCCTGAAGCTTTCCCAGAACAGAAACACAATGGAGAGCAATCACATCCATGGCTGGTGAATTCTGCACCTGAGACACTCCTTGCCCTTTGTACCCTTTGGAAATAAAGCCTCCTGGAAAACAGAGAGGAAGCAGATTAAAAAAGAATTGAGGAAAAAATGCTGTTGAAAATGTGCTTTGTTTTGTAGATAGGTTCTTATAGAGTTCTCATCTCTGCAACTTCCAGAAGTGCATTAAAGCTGCATAATTAGCATCTGTCACATGAAGCTTTTTCCTTCCCTCTTCCTCTCCCTAGAGGGAACTCACATAAAAAAATTTTAATATAAATTTTAGTATCTACTCTGTGCATTGCAGTTGTATTAGGAAAGCTACAGGCAGGTCAGTTTGTGCTCAATCTAAGGTTTATCTTTGTGTAAGGGAAACTTTACCTTTTTTTTTTTTTTTTTTTTTTTTTTTTAAACGTTGCTGATCCAATTTAAAAATTAACCAGTCTCTTGGAAAGACAACAGGGGTGGGGGAGAGACAGTCCCCATTGCATCAGATTTAAACCAGGAATTGTCAGGAACTGGGCAGTTAAAGCCAGTCCTGGTACTAAATCCCTGCAGTCTCACATGGAAATACCCAGCCAAAAGGAGTAAGAGATGGGTGATTTCCCCTTCTAGTCAAAAGCATTTATTTTGAAAGGAATATATTTTTAAACATCTCCACAAAGTAGGAGTTCACGTTGCTTTTTCATTCACATCAAGAGATACTCCACTGCTGAAAATAAAAGTCAGTGGATTACAGCATCTCCTGGTGAATCTCTGCAGGCTAAAGAAGATGCTGCCTTTTAGAAATAATGATTAAACAGAAATAAATGCAGCTTAACAATAGCAACATGTCAAACAACTCTATTATTCAGCCTTGGATTTCCATTCAGATTCTCTCCTAATTTTTTGAAGTATTTATTTTCTACTTAATTATTCCAAGAAAATTGAGATTATAGGATTGAACATACTGCCAACAACCTGAGGTATGGAGTGCAGACCAAGTGCTTAAACTTCAGCTACAGAGGTGGTAATTATTGTAATTGGTGCATGTGAAGTAAATAGATCAAGCAGTGTAGAGTTCAAACTCGTGCCAGTCAGTCTCCAGTTGGCACCAACATTTCTGTCAGGAGGATACAGAGGTCTCAGCAGGACTTATTACTGGCAACTGTTCAACAGTTCTCCTCTCCAAATGGTTTCAAGGGGATTTGGGTGGGAAGAAAGATAATTTTTAACAAATTAAACTACCTAAAAATGGCGAGCTGCCCAGAGCCACCTAGTCTGCCTTAGTAGCTACTACCAAACCATTTTAAAGAAGAAGATTAAAAATATCATTGCTGGCAAAATTGCCTACCTGGTTTTAACAACTTAATCAGATCCCTGCAAAATTACCCAAACATGTGCTATACACCATCCTACAAGTGTGTGTAAAATATATGCAGAGTAAAAAGTAGAGCAGAATATTCACTCAGTGTGTGTTTCTCAAAAAAAGCCTCAAGTTACCAGAACCCAAATATCCCTATAAGAACATGTCTATGTCCTATAGTTAAAAAAAAAAAAAAAAAAAAAAAAAAAAAAAAATCACTTAATTTTAATTGAAATTTAGAAAGATTGGGAGGAATAGTTTTTCCCATTGGTATTTATCTCACAACATTTGTAAGGTATAAATCAGAGTTCAGCTTTGCACTGCAAGCTCTCACAGGAGCCTCTGCCCTGAGCCAGATTGATATCCAGCTGCTTTGTTTAGACCTTGCTAAAATGCCTTTTTCTAATGGTGAATGTGTCATTTCTAGCAGAGGTCTCCAAGAGAAGATTTGAGTTTAATGCACAGAAATAAAAAGAGGAATATGAGAATTCTTGCTCTCTTTAGTGTCAGCTTTGGTTAAGACGTATGAATGCACATGAATAGTCTTGTCAGGATCTCTGGGGCTACTGACATTCAAGATCTAACATATTATTACTTCTGACCAGAACATTAGCTGCTGTGCAGGAAGGAGAAGGGAAAGAAAAGAAAGGGAAAAAGATAGGACCACTCCCTAACCAGAGAGAAATTGTTTTGGATTTCTCTGGCTGGAAATCTCTGAACAGAACTTTTCCACTGTGAAAAGACAATGCTCATGTTCTCCAAGCTGACTGTACAGCTCTTTAAAATCTGCAGCAGGAAAAACAAAAAGCAGAATGTCTTAATGCCTGATCTTGCTCATTTCACTCATGGAAAGGATCCTAATTAACCTATAAATAATGACTGTACAACCAAGTATTACATCCCTGTAAAGGACATGTGCTAAGGAAGGTTTGAGCATTTCAAGCTGCTGACTCTATTTTTTACTATTCCTTTGAATCACTAGTTTCAGATGCAAATAAGCTAATAAAAAAAATTAGTTAAAAAAAAAAAGGTAATTTTCATTCCAATCTCAGCATATATCAAATCTGGATACCACTACAATGGAAAGATTTGTTCACCAGAAGCAAAAATCTTCCAATGTCCTCCTAACTGAACGAAAACATATTTCAAAATTTTCAGTTGTTGTTGTTCACAATTCATTTCTAACTAAATTGAAAATATTCAGCTATTGGTTTCATCAGTGTATTTGTGCTCTGAAATTTGAGCTGAAGGAGTACAACCAAAGAGAACACCCTGTCCTTTGTGACTGAAACCACCTTTAGAATCCATTCAGGAGCTCCAACACATCAGACAAAGGCCTGGATTTGTTTGGAGCAATAAATGATAGAGACCTTTACATATTTGAAGTGCAACAGATGGTCCTCCAAGGAGAACATAATGACTGGCAGACAGCACTTCGTTAGAGTGGCTTGGAATGTCTTCAGCAATTACACAGGCAGTGTTCTGGGGGGAAGCCCTGTCATCTCTGTGATTTTCCCATGGAAATAGCTGTGATTTCCTTCTTTAGATGCTAAAAATTGGGATCTTCTAAAATCCATGCAGTGAATTGCAAAAGGAAGCACCTTTGACCCTCCCAAGGCTACTCAAGATGAGGTTCCACCTGAGAAGAGAGATGTGAGTAGAAAAAAAAAATTAAATCAGCATGAAGGGGAAAGAACTCAGGGCACACAACTGTAAAACTGTTAATCCATAGCCAAATGTAATTGAGGAAAAAAGCCAAGGTCCAGCAGACTTTCAGAAACTGGGAGGTCTATAGGCACAAGAGGCAGAATATCAAGGGGAAAACACTCAAAATACTAAATTACTGCATAAGAACCTCCTTCCTTTGGGAAACTGGTGATTTTTGAGGAGTCCTCCTTCACAGGAAACACTCTGGCTGCAGTTCTTCAGGGCAGGGGAAAGGGAGTTTTTTGAGTTCCCATTTCCACAGACAAGCTATTTCACAAGCCAACAGCTAACAACCACAATTTCAAAGAAAGAATAATAAAATGCTGATTTCTCTACTGTAGATGTAGCTTAGAACAATTTCACTTCCATCTCTCCCATCCCTGTAATTCCAGGATTCATCTGTTTGTTCCAAAACCTTCCCCACCAAATCCACCCCGAGGAAAAATTTTATGTGACAACACAAACCCAACAAAAAAACATGTCCCTTCCCAATGTAACTTAAATGTTGATGGGATCATAACTGCATTAGTCCCTCTCCAATTAGCAGCAGCATTCTTTATGTTTGCTTACCAAGCGTGAACCCTTCTCTTGTCACTACAAAGACCTTCTGTGGAGGACTTAAAAATACAGCCCCAGCAATTAAAATGACAACAACAGAGGTGGATTGGTCACATCATGACATAAAATATCCAGCTGTTTCTTTGCAGCAGAAGGACATGAAATATTATGGGCAAATTTTGACAGGCTACGTAACGCTGCTGGATATTCTGGTGAAAATATGGATTTCCAAGAAAGGAGGAGACTAATGTGAAACTATGTCTAAGCTCACAGATTGATTTTTTCCACATGATCAGGATTGTCATTCATGCTTTTTATCCACATGAATTTCCCTTTTTTTTGTTGCTGGAACTAGAGATGCTCTTTTTTGTGAGAAATTCTCTAAAACTAAGAAAAAATTGGGGGGGTGTGTTCTCAACAATAAGGCAAAAAGTGATCTGATAAGGTTAAAACTAGAAAATCAAATTTTAAACTTACTTAAACTGGTTGTGTTAAAAACATTTTAAGAATTTATTAAGACCATAAGTCTCATTACAACAAACAGAACATCTTTTATAATCACATCTGTCTGCTGCTGGTTCCTGCCTGTTCTGCTTCCCAATCAGATGGGAAATTATTTGTAATACATGTAGGGAATAAAAAAAAAAATTGAAAATGTATTTAAATAATAACAAAGGCTGAAAATAAAATGTTTCAGGTTAGTTTTTCCTAGTTAGGATTATAGGAGATAGATATAGAGATATAAATATAGATAAATATATCCTGAAGAGATAAGGTAGCTTTGATTTCTAATATAGCAAGAGAAAAATAACTGACACACACAGAACCAGCCACTCAAGGGAGGGGAAAAAAAACCCAAACACTGTCTATGGAATCCACCTACAGATACGTCCTTGGAGAAAAACTGATGAGAAAATTATCAGGCAGATTTTCCTTGCTCTTTCCTTCCTGGAAGTTTTTGCCTCTCCTAACAGCACAGCCATGCCAAGTGATATGTATCAGAATTCACCCATGCAGTATATTTTGCACATCAAATTGATTATCCATGACTCCTTAGGCAAACACAGGAATGCAGAAAACATGTCAGCTGTTATAGATAGAATAGATGGGCATTGCACTCCTTACTTTACATTTAGAAAGAGCAGCAGATAATGAGCACAACCATTACCTTGAGAATAAATTTCATTTTCAAGTTCTGAAGTATCTCTGGATTCTCATCTGTTTTGTGAACCAGAACTTACAGGTAGCTCATAACATTTGTCTTCTGAGCTGTGTTTGTCTCCAGAGTAATTGTCAGAAGTGGGCAAAGGCTTTGATGTCCTCATCTTCATGCCTTCAACCACAATGACCTTACAGACTCAAAGCAATCACTGCAAAATACAGAAGACAAGGAAAATTATTTAAGAAATAAAAGCCCTGTCTTTTTCCTTCTCTAAATTCCCAGAATTCATCTTCAGATTCATGCCTGTAGCAAGAAATTAAAAAAAAAAAAAAGTCAGACTAAAATATTACCCTTCTGTATATTTCATCTGATATAATTGCTTGGCAACAAACATCTTTTGCTCTGCAAGTATTCTGCAGTGAATTTATTCACATCAGGAAAAACACATCAGAAAGGTGTCTAATTTGAATAGTTTAGATACCAGGGACAAAAACAGAGTGACAGAACAGGCAAGACACAAGCTGGGACCATTCTGGGGACACACAGACCATCTTTTCATCAACAGCCACAAGAAATATTAGACAACCAAAAGTTTTGAGATCAGCAGGTTTTGACAATCCAGTAATTAATGCTGAGCTGTAAGAATAATATTGTGTGTTTGAGGAATATGTCATAAATATAATTATTCTTTGCAGATGTTTGCTATTCATTACAACAGAAACTGTTCCATTCTATGCTGTGGCCAAGTGCTATCAGACACCATTTTTATTAAGATACCAAGCACAAGATGTTCAATCTCAGAAGGTGAATTCCTAGACATTAGGCTGATAAAGCCATTTGAGATTCTGTAAAACATATCTCATACAATAATTACATTTCATTTTGTGGTTTACAAAAATCTATTCATGAAACTACAGAAGCTTGTCAGGCATTCTTTATTTCCAAAGAATAACACTCATCCATGAAAACAGTCTGATTTAAATCACTGTGAGTGCTGGCAGATGAAAATTACTGGATAAAGCAAATAGTGTCTTGTTGGAAATCAAAGCTACAAGTTTGAGTCACTCTTACTACTGAGATACTCACACCTGACCAGGCTTTAGGTACTGGAAATGCCATCTGCTTTCAAACACACTGGCCTTGCTGTTGGCAGAATTCTTGCAGGATTTTGCAGTATCAAAACAAGTCCAAATGTGGAGACTTGAAAACTTGGCCCCTGAATGGCTGCAAAATGCAAGTAAAACATGAAGTTGCAATCACAACACAGGAGTGGAGATGAAGCTCCAGCTGGAAGTTCAATCCAAGCCCTTTGTGTGAAGTGAGTGACCACTACCCATATTTTATTTGGCATCACACTTCAGAACCTGAACCAGGGAGAAGGCAAAACTTGTGCTGAAAAGATTTGAAAGATTCGAAAGATTCAGGGAGGAAACTGGTGGGAAGTGCCCTTCCTGTCCCTGCAGACACTGCCAGCCCCAGCTACTGCAGTGACCAAAAAAAAGGCAAGAAAACACAACATATGGGTCCTAAACCCACAAAGTGCTGGAGTGCAAGAGAGAATAAACCCCCCTCCTGTCAGGTAGAGCAGAGCCTGTGTCAACAAGAATCACACTGCCACTGTTGCTCAACAGATGTACTTGAACTAGAGATAAGGCACTTCAAACTCCAGGGAACTTATGTGCCAAAGGTGTTGCCTCCTGTGCCTCTTTCCATGCAGGGAAGGGAGCACCAGGCAGGATTCAGACACCCAATCCTGCACTAAGTGAGGAAAAATGAGCAAAAGAATTCTTGTCAATACAAGTTATCCAGAGTAGAAGATGGGAGACAACCTTACAAAGCAAAAGCACAGACAGAGTCAATACATTTATAAATTAGAATACAGCAAGTACACTTACCAGTGGAGAAAATTGTGAGTAAATCTCTCTCTCCTGAGGAAGGCTTTAAGCCTCTTTTCCTGTTTAAAATACCTATGTCACCACTGAAGTCCCATAAATGAATATTCTCTTGCAGATAAAGTAGCTGTCTTCAGCTTTTGGCAGCTGCAGTAAGAACAAAACATATCCTGCAAGGAGGTTTTCCTCCTGAGAGTAATCTCCTCAAAGAGTGAGGAGAAAGCACCAGCTAAAATCACTTGCACAATCATGTTTCATAACTGTTCCTAGTCTGGAACTTGGTCTTTCCTGAGTACAAAAAAATGCACAAACTTTTCTCCCTCTTCTACTAAGAGGGGAAAAAAAAAAAAAAATCTGCTTATCTTTGGATACACAGAGAGTTTGGAGGAGCTCCAAACAATGGAGCACTGTGTGCCCCACTCATCACACAGACACTGAAGAAAGAGTGTGGCAAAGAATGCACAAAGTATGTAATTACTGTTTCACAAGATAATTCCATTATTAATACATCCCCAAAGATAGCATGCACAGCACTGCAGTTTAATTAGATGGTAACTGGAGGGGGTTTGAATTTATGAGGTAATAAATATATTTTGGACTAATAAACTCCAAGGCTGAAGTGTTTATTAATCTAGAATATAAAGATTACACAGTTGATAGGAGACAACCTCAGGTTGTGCTGAGATGACTGTTGTTTATACACTTCAAAATTAATATTTTCCCCCTTTTGGGAGCTTGATCAGAAAGCCAAGATTGCTGTGGATGGTGCTGAAAAATACCAAACAGCTCAAAAATTCTGTGTTCTCAAAGGCAAAGGCTATTTAAGTCTCAGCAGATGGTGTGGTTTTGAGGTTTCACCTTTTAATCAATTTATCACCTCCTAAATGATTAAGAACTGCAAATAAACTCCCCTCTGACACTGTCAGTGCCTCATTCTGATGGAAAAAAGCAGATTCCCTTATAGGATAACCACAGCCTTCACAAGACTATCAGATCTCTCCTCTGTTCCTCCCAAAAACTCAATTCCATTTTTATTTTCCTGCTTTTGGATTCACCTGCAAGACCACATCAACAATTCTGGTGTCTCATTGAATTTTTTTCTCTCCTCAACATGGCTGTAGAAACTTTTTGCCTAGTGCAGCACATTAAGGATTTGGAAACCAACTGTTGTGAGGATTTATATCCCAAACAGCTCTGCCAGGAAGTCAGAGGAATCAAATGGTCTCATCTATTAACTTGTCCTAAGGTAGTTACAACTAGAGCTTTATAAATTACCACACAGCTCAGTCCATTTCAACCACATTTCTCTGTTGTTTTGGAAGTGCCAATGCCTCACTCAGGCATGACAGAAGACCAGGTTTGGTACAGGAAAAAAAAAGGAGGAACAAGCTGTGGGATCTTGCAGGTGAATCAAGACTGAGAGTACAAAGGAACTGTTCCCTTACCTGGCTGAGTGATGGATGCTGGATAAAACCAGGGGAATCCTGGATGTGCCAAAGAAACCATGGGGCAGGAAAAGAGGAGGAGAGAGGAAAGACACACCACAGCTTGGATTTATTGGTGAGGAAAAACCCTGCTCTGGTGGGTGCCAGCAGGAAGAAAGTATCACTACCAAGGGCTGTAAAGATTTAAAGATATTTAGGAAAATGTTTATTAAGGAGTTTAGGTGACCCAAATAGAATTGGCTGTGTGTTCAGACAGATTCCAGGATGGTTACACAGGTTCAGGGCAAAGGCCTCAGCACTAATTCTTAAAAAGATCCTACAGATAAATCATGGGAGATGACAAAGAACCATTTCCAAAGCTCCTGGTTTTTCATTCTCAGGGTTATATCCTCTCACCAACTGAAGCAAGTCACAGAACCAACTTTCCAATATTAAATCTCCAGGCAGTGTGTTATTCATACAGCTTATGGAGATGTCTTTACCCTCTGGAAAAACAAAGTTTAAGAAAAATGGCTCCATCTTTGGGAAACAGTTTAAGTCTCAGGATAACTACATTAGGAAATCTAACTCTATTACTTTCTATCTTACATTTTATTACAAGATTGGTAATAGGAAATTACCAAATAAAATTGGTATTTTACTTGGTAATTTTTTTCCATGGGCCTCGTCTAATATGAAAGATGGTGATCATCAAATTTATTCAAGTTTTCCTGTCAACAACATCATTAACCAAATCCCTCAATTTCAAAGTAAATAAAAGCATCTGGGCTTCTTGCACAGCAAGACTGACTTGCATATTTAAGCCTCATATATAGATGAATCTGCACTGGACCAAATTTGCATATTAATGAAGGACTAATTGCTCTTTGCAGTCAATTTTATGCAGATGAATTTACTCCTCTCAGTACAATTTTCATAATGCTTGGAAAGAACCAAAAAATGTAAAACTTTGTAAAAGTACACAAATGTTAGACCATCAAGGAAGAAATATTCTAATGGCTTCCAACAGCTTTACATTAAATTGTATATAATTCATCTTTTATACTGTTGCTTTATTTTAACAGCCTCCCACAAAGAACAGAACAATCCATGGAATAACTTCAGCCTATTCCCCCTCCTCAGTCTCAAATTTTAACAGCTTGTAATAACACATTATATGATCCAGTTTCCAGCTGGAAGGATGAAGCCTGAATTTTTAGGAGAAGTTAAATTTGCTAAACAGGAATTTATTTGCTCCCAGTCACCCTCATGCCACAGGACAGTTAGGAAAAAGTTTGTCCCACACATTTTTAAGGTGGTTTCTCTCCAGTTTTGCACTATTAAGGAAAAAAGGCCCAAATCCTTGTTGAGTCTCTCTTGGGGTGAATTACAAAGCACCAAAAAAAAAAAAAAAAAAAAAAAAAAAAAAAAAAGACAAGAAAGTCAATGGGAAAGAAAAACATCAATAAATGCTGAGGAAAAAATTATTAGAGGGGAAAGGGTAAAAGATATGGAAGTAGAAGAGGAAGGGAAGTGGAAATGGAAGGAGAGAAAAATGACGCTTCAATGTGTTTCTAAAAAGAAAAGAAGGATTTAGGAGAAAGTTCAAGGCAAAGTAAACAAATAAAAGAAAAAAATGCAGCCACAAATGTAGCCACAAAAATGAAAAAGAACAGGAAAGATAACGAAATAAGAAGTAAATGAGAATCAGAGAGCACATGATACATAAAGAAACAAATAAAAGAAAATACAAACCCCACAGTTTTTCCTAATTCTGCCAGAACAGAAGGGCAAGTTAGTGGGAATGCATCAGGAATCTGAATTTGCATGTACAGCCTTCCTCCTGCCAAAGAAAAAAGCCTTATTTTAAAGTGAAGACTGATAACCATAATATTTATATGTATCATAAAATCACTTACAGAAGACCATTTTAATCAGAAAAGGGATTGCATAAAATAAAGTTCCATCCTTAAATGAGTTGGAGGCCTTGTGTACAAGGAACATGGGAATACAGTTCATGTTCCCCACATCTGCCATATCTCTGATTACATTTTTTGCCCTTCTCTACAGCTTTTGCTGTTTTAACCTCTCCTTTTTGAGGCAGAGTATTCACACAGCTACTTGATGGGTTTATAGTGGTACCAAGAAATCTTTTGTGTTTTTACACTATTGATTCTCTAATTCCCCACTATCCCACTTCCTGGACCATGCTGAGTTTACAGATCTCCTGTGATTCCCACAATTTGGTTCCTGAGAAGCAACAGTTAATAAACAATATTTCATGTTAAAATAAAATAATCTCCAGAATGAGCATCTTTTGACTGAGCTGATGAGCTCTTCCCAAAGAAGAATCAGAAATTCTGCCAGGTCACTTTACCATCACTCCTGGTTTCTTCCACCTTGAGGATAGAAGCCACAACATCTGGAGAATTTGTCTGGGATAAATTCACTCTTTCAGGAGCAATAAATGCAATGGTTTGATAGAAACAAGATCCCATTACATGGAGAAAAAGGGGAAAAAAGGCTTTAGGGCAGAGGAGTTGGCAGAAAATATCAAACCAAGGGGAAGGACAGGGAAAATGACAAGAGACTTTCACTAGCACTCAAAAAACAGAACAAAGACAGAGTTATAAAATAATACCAGTAATAATTGGAAAAGAATGAAAAATACTCCACCAGGAAAATATTGGAATGCTACTGCTGAAGAATTCTCATGGAGGAAACAGGACTCAGTTCAGCTGGTCAGCCTGGAGCTTTGGCTTTTAAAAGTCATTTGACAACAAATTACAGCTCTTTGTGAATACTTTGAATTCTGGATTATTAATTCAAACTGTTTCCCTATTTTGCTCACATAGGAGAAGGGAGGGAAATGTATCTCTTTTTTAAATTTCTGTACATTTGAAAACCTGCTCTGGGCACTCCTCCTCTTTCCCCAAAAATGTCTGGTTCAAGTGATTAACGCTGTGTGAATGTAAACAAAGATAATTATTCAAACAAGAACAAGATGTTCCACCCAAAATGATTTGCTTTCCAGTGGCTGAGATGTCTACTTCTAATCATCAACAAAGGTTAATCTGACCAGATTTAATTAACCACTTAATGCAATAATAAAGATGCATAAATAATGGGGATGGGAGCAACAGGGAATCCAAACAAATCCCTCCAGCAAGCACCAAGTCTGGGCTGTTATCACCTGATCACACTGATCCAAGAATTCCTAAGTTTTTAGATCCACTAGGTACAGTTTTGCACTTGCCTGTGTAGAACTTGATTAATAGATGGTTTTTATTATTATTAAACAAACAGGAAATAAAAGCAAGAAACCCCATCCCTAAAATTCAATGTTAAAATGAACCCAGTGATATTTCTTAGTACTGTGCTTCAAATTCATAGATGAAGTCAACTGGTTTGTGCAGATTATTTGAGGAGTACAGGAAAATAAATTACTATTTCCTGATACATAAATTTTATATATATATATATATATATATGGAGATACCAGACAGACATTTTCAAGACAGAGTTACTATTTTCAGCAAAAAAAATAGTCTTATTCTGGAATATTCCCTAGTAACGAAACCAAAACTTTCTATCACAACAACAAAGTAATTTGCAAGCATTAAATGCCATAAATTGTGAATACTGCAAAATATTTTGCATTTCAGAGAACATTAGGAAATATTATTGGCCCTGGATCTCTGGATAACATGTGCAGCAGTTGCTATACTCAGAGTGTTACCAAAAAATGAGCATTAAAGAGGAGGATTGGGCATCAGCCCTTCCATTTTCTCTCAGTAAAGTTTAAACATCCCTTAAAATAAACAACTGAGTGCAAACCAACAGATCTGCTATTGATTCATTCTGTTCATAAAAAGTAACAACATCGTGGTAAATCCAATCTAGTCAATGAGAGGTTTATGAGCCTAAATATATCAAAAGGGCAATGAAAGCTAATATATAGAGATTAAATAACAATCTGTGAGGAAAAGACACCCAACTTTCAATTCCAGGGCAGTGGAATCATCTCCTGATGAAAAATAGGATTTGAATTGTTTCAGAGGACACTGCAGCCATTTGCCCTTTTTAACAGCCTGGAAGTTCACAAGGCAAGATTAACTTATAATTTAACTGAAGTGGATCTCAAATAAAGTTTTTTGATTAAAATCTCCATTTCTCTGCCTCCTGGCAGTGCCAATATTGCTGGAACAGGACATCAACTGCAATGCCAGCGACTCTGGAATGCACAGCCATAAAGTGTAAATCAGCTTTGTCCTACTTTAATATTGGTTTAACAATAAAAAAAAAAAAACTTTGATGTTTAATATTTAAATAGTACAATTATCCCTTTAGAACTGAGTCCAGAAGGACCCTTCATGGGTACACAGTGTGCAACAACAATGAAGGGAATGTGGTTTTGCTCCACGAGGAGGCTTTGATTTGTAGCACCCAGCTGAAAGGTGAATTTGTGTGTGCTGAGGAGATGCCCCAGGGACTCTGGAGCAGGGGAAATGCTCTCCCACCCTGCCATGGACAAAACTGAACAACAGAACTCAAACACTGTCAGAACAGGGAGCTGTGAACAACATCCATGACAGGGATTGTCCCCAGCTGGCCATGCTGGTGCCTTGGTTTGGAAAGCCAGACACAGGGGTGGCTTTCTCCAGCATTGTTTTGGAAGTCAAGGTTAGGGCAAGTAAAGCCTCCCTTCCCATTTTCCTCTCCTTCCTATCTTTTGTCACTTCAGGGTGAGTGAACACAGAAAAAAATGTCAGTTTTAGGGAGGAACTTTAATCATGAGCTAAGTATTGTCCCTGAACAGTGGTCATTCCTGAAGCAGGAATGTTCAGATGCCAATTTTTCTGTTTTGGGGGAAGGTCAGAGAGGAAGTCCTGCACCTGCACTGCACCCAGGGGCTCAGGGTGATTCTGAGAGCAAGTGCCCATTCCTGCCAAGCCTGAGGGCTCTGCTGTGCCCAGCAAGGGGATGGCCAGGTTGTCTAGACAGGGCAGGATCCCTGGATGCCATGGATTACACATGCAGGCACTTGTGAGGAACAAAAGCACAGAGCTCTTTACTACCTCACACAGATGGCCAAGTCCACTCTGGAGATCTCTGCAGACTTGTGAAATCAGGATGACGTGTCTGGAATTCTTCCTCTCCTCTCCACTGTTGAAGTAACTCAGGCAAATGCAAGTTGGCAGCTCCTTTAAAGACTCCAATTTAGCCATTTTACATAATAACTTTCAGCTGCATTAAACAGAAACACACAAAAAACTCAGGTAGCACCAACAGTGAAATCTAAATTTGGATTACTCATGGAGAAAACACACAAAGTCTGAGTGATGTTGCAATTAAATCAGAAGCAAACTGAACTAATTTTTACACTAAACTGGATTGTCCATGAGACACATTAGTCTGCACCCAAAGGAAGTTGTAGCAGCAAAGTTCTGCACCTCCTGAGGCAACTGAGGAATGGCAAATACATCCACACACCTCTAGACCTACTGGCTCCTCCCAAATCCAGAAAAATCCAGTATCCTGGGGCATCATAAACCCCTTCTCAGAACAGCCCTGCCAAAAGCAAAGTGCAGATTTCTGCATTAGAGATCCTCTTCTTCCAGAACTCCTGCTGAGTGTTTGCCCCAACCCTGAGTGCATGGCTGGCCCACTCCTTGGATATTCATAAGAAAACCTGAAATCATAACTCTCAGATTAGATTCATTTGGTATTTCAATTTCCAGTTTAAATTTTAATTAACTCTTTTACTTCAGCATTGCACTTTATCATGATGAATTACTTGGAGGAATACACAACACAGAAGCTCTATGGAGCAACTGAATGAAAAATATTTACTTAGGAACTTCCATTTCTTTTTCTCCAAACTGTTAAAAAAGAATGTAGACACAGTAACAGAAATATGAGGTGACAGAAGAGAATGGGCCAGATCTTTGTGAATCCATTTTACCAGGCACATAAAACTAAACTAGTCTCAGCTTGATGTAACTGATACATCTCAAAAATAAATGTTAGACATGAAATGGCAAAAAGGCTGGTAAGCCAAATTTATCTTATGGGTTTTGGGTTTTTTTTTCCCCTATTATTCCCTTTCTAAATTTTCAAAATATTCCATAATGCTCTTTCCTTTCAGAAGGAAATGTAAGTCTCTCAAAATAATATTTACAAGCTCAGCTGCAACATCTTCTATGGCAATTCAGTCTGGCTGTTACTCTTTGTGAGGAATAGTTCTGCTTGAGTTCTCCACAGAGAAGAAAACAACTCTGTTTTGCTGATATACTTCAGATTCAAATTATTGAAGTGCAGGATGGAGAAGTGAATTAGATAAAGGCATGGCAAATGTGTAATTCATACCTGGCTGCCTGGCTGTGATGAGCTCGCTGGTAACTGATAAAGCTGTGAGTGTTAAAAGAACTTTAATGAGAAATGATATTGACCTAAGTGCCACTGTTATCAGCACTACTGCATTTAAAATAAATTAAATTTAAAAGTATTTAACTTGCACTTCAGCAGTGTCCACTGACAAATATTTAGTTTAATATCTACCTCTGAGTTCCATTAAAACAACTTTAGATGAGGATATCAAAAGCAATTTCCATTTTAGTTTCCAACAGTCCCATAACTTTTCATGGTCTCATAATTAAAAACAATTCCAACTTCTTTCCTCTGTGAAACTAATTCAAAGACAGATGTAACACATATTTTTGCTACCTCCTCTCAGAATTGACAACATTGTTTCTGTGCAGCCTTTCAGAAAGTTTCCAGCTGCAAAGAGCATCCAGAGCAGAGAGGGTGTTGTTCCTGGTTATTGTTGGAAGAAACTCAAACAATAAAATAACTCTCATGATTAGGATCAACTATCAATAATCATCTATTTTTAAGTGCAGCATCCTATAAATCCTCCTAATTAGCAAAATTTGTGTCTTCTTTTTAGCAAACAATCCCCAGCCTCCCCTCTTATTTATTCCCCTGAATTCAATTATGTTTGCACCTGCTGGCCCAATCACCTAAATGACAGGTTCTGGATGGAAGGGAGAAGCTGGGCCATAAACAATAATTTCATTATAGTTCAATTCCAAGTATTTGCCTGCACCTATTTTCTCTGCTTTATGAAGAATGTTGATGCTGTTTCCTCCTCTGTGCCTCTGCTCTCCTGTCAGGAGATGCAGCAGCACCAGCAAGAATTTTACACTGCTCCCAATCTATCCTTCAGTGCAGACTCCATAGGAATCAAAGCTGAGATTTTCCTGCAGGGGAAGGACCATTAGGATAAAGAGGGAAGGACTGATGTCCAAGTCTGGGCTGCAAAACTGATAAAAGTCAAAAAAATTTAGTTAGTTGGACCAAAAAAGACTCTTTGTAAAATAAAGGTTAGGAAATATTTCTTTAGAATACAAAAATAACAGAACTACTTTTGCCATGAGAAGCTATGGAAGAGGAGGCATTCCTGATGGTATTTACCTGCCACAGAACTTTAAAATCCATCCACTCCCTAAATCAAACCAGTCATTTTTCCAAAAATCTTCCCGAATGAAAAATCCTGAAAATTTGGGAATGGAATCTAAGCTGTTCTCTACCTTGAAGAATTAAAGGAGATAGACCTGGATCTCAAAGTGTGGATGTTGAAACTCAACAACATCCAAACCATCACAGCTCTCCAGCTCACAGAAACCCACATTTCCTCCCATCCCCTGAAACATAAGACACCTTCAAAATATGTTCTGAAGCTGTTCCACCTTGAATGTTAAGTCAATATTGGGCAGAATCACCAATTTACCATATTTATCTCACAGTGAATAGTGATTTGGGTGAGTGTGTAAAATTGGATTGTGTATAAATTAAAACAGTTACCAAAGGGAACACACAGGCAGCTAAAGCCCTGAGAGAGGAACTGCAGAGCATTTTTATGTAACATGTGGGGAAATTGTGCAGCATGGGAGTTTTGAATGCTAATTCTGCAGCTGTACTAAATCCAGTGTGTCAGACTCTGCAAGCAAGCCAGATTGAAGCAAGCACATCTTTACTGCAGCATTGGAGGCTGAAAAATGGTTAATTTGGTTAAGTTCACCAGGAGGAAGTTTATATAGTAGTCTAAGATGAATTCCAACATTCCTTCAGCAGTGTTTCACTCCAGAAGTAGTTCTTAGTTAAATAGTTAAGTACTTTTCTAAGTATCCTTTCATTAATTCTTTCTATTAATGAAGAAAAGCATGGCATGAGCTAGAGCTCTTCAATTAAGATAATCATTATCATAATTTCATGTTTATCATGTTTTGTTTGACAGTTTGAAGGATATGGGTGTGCTGTGATTTAGTTCTGAGTTTTTACTCCATCTGAAGACTTCAATTAAATAACCTCACCCTCATCTCTAATTGTATCAACCCCAAAATCGCCATTGAGAGCCAGAACTGGAAATGTTTGGTTTTGTTTGGTGACAGAAATGTAAACAAGCTGCTGAGGGCTGGAGTTAAGTGCAGCAGGCAGGAGCAGGGTACAGGCAGTGAGATAACACTCCTGCCTTAACAAGCACCCCCTTATCTCCTTGGAGCAGACACTGAGCTGGGCCTGAACCTCACCCACAGGCTGCAGACAAAGGCTGCAGCAGGTTGAAAGCCATGGATCAACTTCTAATAAACCTCAACCTCTGGAAATAGCACACAGCCAGCTGTGACATAAATATGAAATGCAGAGGGGAAGTTCTGCAGAAATGAACTTGTACGTTTGCAAATGTGGTCTTGCCAACTATAAGGATCTAAAATTCATCTCTGCATTTCCTCCTAAACCATACAAACCTGGCCACTGTCTTCCATACTTGACTTAACTGAAAAAAACGACTGAGTTAGAGATGCTTTCCAAGAAAAGCCATAATTTTGGGAGTAAGGAGTACTTTAATTTCATTTAACCTTCTAAATTAGTGGCTGTGTCCTAAGTTTTACAGCCTAATTTTACAGACACAGGCAATTGCTTTTAAATTTGCTAAGACATTTAGTCACTTTACCCTTTCAAGAAAAAAAAAAATCCTTTTCATACTTGTAAGGTGTTATAGGCATAATCTGGATAATCTTATTACATGACAAACATGGTGTGACTCGTGGATAACACTTCCTAATAAACTAACACACCTCTATTAAAACAAAATCTTTTGTTGGAAAATAAGTAGAAGAGTCCCCCTATATCCTTAAGAGAATTTTAAATATCATCACCAAGCTAAAAACAGCAAGTAAATATTAACTCTGTGAAGTGCAAAACAAGTTTTATTGACCCACGAGGTAAATATTGACTGAAATGAAGCAAATATTTATGTGCTGACGTTAAGGGGACAAATCCCCTTCACCACAGCAAACAAGATTTTGCCTACTACATTTCTGGGTTTGTATTTATTCCAAAAGGTCTGAAAGGAGATATTTCCTTTTCCAGACATCTGCTTTTTAAAAACAAAGCTGTCTTTCCTTAGTGACTAAATTGGATGTGCATCCAGAGGGCTGGAATATTGTACAACACACAAGTTTGACAAATTGCTTTCAGACAGAAAAGTCACTTGACTAAAACCTGACCAGACAACAACATCCAAGACCCCTCTTTGATCCCTATAACGGTAAACAGAAAGTCAAATTTAATGGGTTATGTTAGAAGATTAATTCGGGTTTGGAACATAAAATATATTGCTGTATATCACACACGTGGTGGGATTGCTAGGGCTGTCCTGAGCAGGGCCAGGAGTGGGACTGATGATTCCAGTGGGTCCCTTCCAACTCAGGATCTTCTTTGATTTAACAAGGAAAATAGAGACTAATTAAGGATACAACTACGAGCAGGTACTACAAGTGGAATATAAATTAACAAACTCATCTACACCTTCCTGGTAAATCCACTCATGTTTACACACATGAGAATTCACTGTTCAAGTGAACGATTCACACAGGGACTCACACATTCAGATGAGCAAATTAGATGGGGGGAAAATCCCCTAATTTTGAGAAACTTCAAAGATCCTATTAAAAATTCTGGCACCTTTAAGGACACCCATTAGAGAACACCAACGTCATGATCATTACATCTTCTGACCTAAATACCTCGGTAATGGTCTAACAGCAGCAATTAACACACACCTCCCGAAATTCTTAAACAGCTGAATAATTTATGAGTCACTGGATTTAACAGATCCTCCAGTGTCACTACAAGAAAAGCCCAGTTCAGGAAACAGCTTCTCCACTTGGTTCTGATGAGCACGGGATCGCTCCTTCCTGCAGATAAAGACAGAGGCTGAGCACCCTCCTGTGCAGGGAGCAAAAACTACAGCTGCCCTTTGTGGCTCCGCTGGCTGATTCTCATTCAAGGCTTTATCTTTGCCTAAAAAAAACAAGACTCCGGGATCTAATTCAACAGCTTTAGAACAATTACATGACAGCACTGCAGTGGAATTACTCCCAGTTTAGAATGACTTCACAGGCATGAACACGCTGCTGTACACAGAGGGCTCGTAAGATTTCTGGAAACCTCAGGGAACGGGGTGATGTCATTGCAATACAAAAATATCTGCTTCGAATTCCTTGCGAGTCTCCTTGACAAAGCTTAGAGGATCAGAGTTCAGCAGTGAAACTCAGCCACCACCTCAGGGATGTTTAGGGAATGAATAGAGCCCAGAACTGGGCTCTGTTCTTCACTGTCTCAGCTACAGGAACACAGGAGCTGTTTTCTTGTGCTCGAAATACAGACTGAAGTCAGGGTTTGTAGAGATGCAGGGGAGAGTTTTTAAAAGATGGAGCACTCAAAGCTCAGGAAACATTCAAATTCTAAAGGTTATTTGAGCTTCTTGGCAGGACTTTCAAATCCTTCCAACAGTTTGAACTAAACCCTCTTAATTTTGCAGAAGTCTTCCATACTCAAGCAGCATTTCGGGTAAAGTGAAGACAAACCAATAAAGCCTTTGAATATTCAGGACATTCTGCTATTCTGCAGACTCTTACCCAAAAGCCCATTTTTTTTATCATATCATTAACTAAAATTGCTTTCCCTGTATCTGAGATCAGCTTCTTTAAATTCCACCACAGATGATGCTGCACACCTCATTTTAAAGCACCAGTTCCTTCTGATGAAAAAAGGTGATACAAAAGGTGAAGATTGTAATCTCTCAACCTGCTGAGGTTTCTGCAGAGCTCCTTCAGGACACAAAATATGTTCTTCTAATACTTCTGCCTACAAAACAAGCTCTCAGCAACTTCTAGGACAGAGTAACTGTTGCTGCAGAGGTACATACTGAGCTGCAAGGGCATCCCAAGCAGAGTTCCACAAGGATCAGAGCTTGTTCCAATGTTTTCATGCACTCAACAACCCCAGAAAAATCAGGTACACACCGGTGGAAAGTGCTGATTGCACCAATTAAGGAGGTACCACCTGTCCCTGGGAGGATAAGAAACTCTGGGATAGTTCTGAGTGTATAAACACCTGAAAATGTGCCTGGGCACTCTCTGAAATTGATTGGCATCCTGGGACTAGAAGCCAAATACAGATTGGTAAATTTATCACCAGGTATTCCATGACCTAATGTGTCCAATGCCCATGGGAAGAGACTTCCAATTTTCTGTGAATAATCTCCCAAATCTCTCTTCTGTCAGGAGGTACTAAATCCAGAGGGTCATTAATGGCACTAGGAAAACATACCTGTTAAATAACAACATCTCTGAAGAGTTACACACCTTCTAATGAGCTGTGAATTGGAGATAAATCAGCAAGTGACCTGCATGAGCAAACACCATTGATTAATAAGCTGCTGTGAATTAATTTCATATTTTCAGTGCATGTGGCAATGAGAAACAGTTTGAGAACAACGTGAATTTAAAGCTACATTTGTACTTTAATGCATTTTATAATTACAAAAAAGAAACAGCTGAACAAATCTTTTATATTTATACCCTTCCAAGCGATGTACAGAAGGCATGCATAATTTCCAATCATAAAGCACTATTTAAAAATAAAAGATTTATAATTGCTCTCCCTGATTTGAGAAGCAAATTAAGATTTTTTTCACATTGTCCTTCATAATCCAAACATGATGAGAGTGACTGACTGAGTAAAGAGTGGGAGAATGAACAATATGGCACAGCAGAAGCCAAACACAACAGGTTTGTGTTATCCTTGGAAACATGGGGATATGGCCATGAAATTCTTTGAGTGCCTCCTGCCAGGCATCTGAAATCTGCATTATTGCTGCTACTGAGCAGTATTGGGCTAATTAGACAGAAAAATTACACAAATGAGAAAGTTCTTCTGAGTTCAGAGGGCCTACAGCAACAGGAGGACTGTGGGAATATTTAATAATTAAGTCTGTCTGTAATAACCAACCCGGGTTTCTTCCAATCCATCAACCACAGCCTGAGCAAAACGCAGAGGATAAGTGACCTGAACTTTCCAGTTGGGAAATTCTAGGCAGAGTTTCCAAAAACATCATAAAAGCAGACCAAACTGCCTCCTCAAAACCTACCTCCAAGAGACACAGAGGTGCAGCCAGTGTTTCCAGCTACTTCCTTGAAAATAAGAGCCAAGGGTTGTTATTAGATGGTGTCACTGCACACCAGGCCACTTAACTCTTCCAAACTCTTAGTTTTTCACTTTGTAAGATCTACATCTAAGGGTCCATCCTTTCCCTCTCCTGCCCTTACTGACCCCACAGCATTGCTGTATTTAAACTTTGGAATTAAACCAGCATTTCTGTTCTAACTCAAAACAACACAGCACCGGTTTTCCAAGCTGCTCAGATATTAGCCCCGCTTTCCGTGTGAGCTGCATACCTAAACACTTCTTCTAGAAAAATATCTGAGCCAGGGAAAACAGATGCCATTTCTGGACGCAAACTAATTTATTCAAGAGCATATTTCAAAAGAAAACCTGTATCTATTTCATTCCAAGCCTCTCCCAAGAGCTACAGCAATATTAACTAGGGCAGCGCTTTCCTCAGGTTTCCTGGGAGGCAAAGCCAATTTCCAGACAGCAGGACTCCCTTAATCGCCACCGACAAGTAATGATCCGCAGTACACGCACATTTTATATATATATATCCCTTCATTTCCTTCCTTATTATTGCCTTCCCAGATTAATTTTAATTGAGGCTTTCAATAAAAAGGAACAGGAACCTCCCACTTGGTTTTGGCGGGGTTGAGGCTGAGGGGAGGCGCCCCCCCCCCCCCCACCCCTCACGGGGCCATAGCGGGGCGAAGGCCACGATGTTGCCAAAGCAACGCCCAGCTCGCAGCCTTCGTCCTTCTCACTCCTTCCTTCTCACTCATCTTCTTCTTCCTCCTCCTCCTTCCCTCGCGGCTCCTCCTCTTCCTCCCCCCGCCGCGCCCTCTCCCACCCCCTCGGCCCCGGCGATGGCGGCGGGCGGCGGGCGGGAGGCGCCGGCCGCCCCATGAGGTACCGTGAGGGCGGGGGGCGGGAAAGGGGCCGCGCCCCTCACAGCGCCGGGCAGCGAGGGGGACGCGGGCACCGCTCCGCGCTCACCCTTTCCTGCTCATTGCGGGGGTCCCGCCGGTGCAAACCCACCCGAGGGGTTCCGCACAAACCCTCCCGGGGGAGTTCAAACCCTCCCGAGGGAGTTCAAACCCTCCCGGGGGAGTTCAAACCCTCCCGGGGGTCCCGGCGAGCTGCGGGGTGAGCGGCGGCCCCGGGAGGAACGGGGAATATTCGGAGGGGCCTTTCTCAAGAGCCTTATTTTAGCTGATATTTGAGGGGGGAGAATAAAATCTGGGTGCGTGCGGGAGTCTCCTTTGAAATCTCTTTTAATAACTCGGTGATTTGAAAGTTTGCTCGGCGCGGTGCCAGGGGAAGCTGCGATCCTGCAGCTCCGGCTTTTTCAACACCGAGCTGTCAGTTCTTGCAGAACGCGGCCCTAAAACACCAACTGCAGTGTAAATGAGGTGCCTTTTTTATTCCTTCCCGTAAAAATCGCTCAGGAACGCGGTTCACACAAGTCAATTCCATCCCCGCTCCATCGGTTTTATTCGTGTGCAAAAAAATACAGAACGAGAATTTTGGTTGCTTTGAAGTATGATGTCATCTTTGGCCAACAAAAAAAAAAAAAAAAAATAGTAGTAGTAGGAGCAGTACTTGTAAATATTAGTGAGTTCTCATATTCATGTGTTAAAGTGTTACCATCTTTTTAAAGGGTAAAGAATTTGAGGTTTGTGTAAAAGCATCCAGAACATTTTGCTGTGGAAACCCAATTTTGCAAAAATCAAATTTTGCTTTGTTTTTGTATCCTCAGTGAACCTAGCTGTGGGAAAAAAAAAAAAAAATCAAAGAGGAATCTGTGTTTGAACAGTGGGATTATATTAAAATTCTCAGTGTTTCAATATTACTCCATAGTGACAAGTATTGTGTCAAATTCAGCTTCCAGGCATTCTCCAAAATCATTACTCTGATGTCACACCAGTCCAAAGAAGTTGATTTAACCCTATTTGATCCAAGTAAAGACTCACAGAGAAGTGAAAAGCTGCCCAGAACACAACCAAATGATGCCAAAGGAAAGATAAATCAGACCTCATTTGGCTGCATTTCATTTTTCACTCTTTTAAATGCTTCTTAGAAAATGGCCTAACCTGGTTCTGCTCCCTTCCCCAGACAGGATAATCTCATTAATCTCATAATGGGCCTCAGTTTTGAGCATGCACTGGCTTTTTACTGGACGTGTCTGAACCAGTGCTCACCAATTAATGGGTGCATGGAAATGTGCTCCCTGCTTCCTTCCCATCCGTGTTTGCTCCTTTTCTGGCCCACTGCTGTTGCTATTTTGGTGAAATTATGCAGCACTCCCAAGATCTCTCTTGTACCAGCCAGTGCTGCTCTCCTGTCCAGCAGCTTTTGCTGTTCTGATTTGCACTTTTAGCTGTTCCTGAGGCAGCCAGGTCACTGCAGGCTGGGAAACCTGCACGTGGAGGGAAGGAAATCATTTTAATATGGGACAGGAGAGGTTGTGCTGTGGAGATGGGGTGTGAACATACTCAGGATCTCAGAGAATCTTGCCTTCATGCACTCCTTGAGTTTTTATTTTGCTGAATTATTTATCTTTTTCTTGAGCTGTTCCTGCTTATGTCCCAATGTAGGAGACACAAATCAGAAAAGCCTCCAGGAGCACACCCCACCATGCAAGCCGACTGCTCCCATCTGCACGGCATCCAGGGCAGCGGCGACGGCTCCTCCTCGGCCGGGCTGCCAGAGAGCTCCTGCCGGCCCAGCAGCGGCGATGTGCGCATCCAGCTGAGCTCCAGCGCGGGGGAATCCAGGGACAACGCCACCTCCCGAGCCCCCAGGCCCGGCTCCCAGAGCCGCTCCCACGGGCACGCCCATGGGGAGGCGGCAGGGCTGGAGGATGCTGCTCCGGAGCCCGAGGAGCAGGGAGGGAACTCCCTGTCCGAGCTGCGGTACCTCCTGCAGTGGCTGCACAAGAGCCTGCCCTACCTGCTGATCCTGTGTGTCAAACTCCTCATGCAGCACCTAACTGGTACAGTGCAACAAAACAGACCCTCCTCCCCTCCCCCTGCCAAGAAATAGTCTAATAACCATGCCTGAAATGTAATTCAATTTATTTTTAGCTTTATTTTTATTTGCTTTATTCATCAGAAAGGGAGATTTACTAAACTACATTTCAGTGGCTTCTGTTTCCTTTGCTGGCATATGTACAATGTGCTTAATTATCCTGGCTTGAGAGTCTGAGCTATTAATTCTAATTACAAAGACATATTAGTAGTGTCTGCTTTTTAACCCAGTTCAGTGATTATTTTTTTCCTTTTCATGTTTATAACTGATCCTATTTTCCTAATAGGCATTTCTCTTGGAATTGGGCTGCTAACAACTTATGCATATGCAAACAAAAGCATAGTAAATCAGGTTTTTCTCAGAGTAAGTATCACACTATACAACATAATTCTTTAAGTTAAACAAGACTTAAACAAGTTAATCCATTTTTGAAAGAAATGTGAATGGAGATGGTATTTTATTTACTTAATAATATTAGGTATCAAGATGGAAGTCTTAATGCTTCTGTACTGGGGAACTTCTCAGATAACAAGGTTTGCAAAATTCCCCTCTGACTTTGATTATTGAAATCGCTTTTTTGTAAGTTATGGATTAACTTCTTATCTATAGTTGTGGGATGAAACAGCAGTTGACAGTTTCAATTTTCAGCTCTGTGTTCACTGCCAAAGGGAAACCTGTTGTTTCTTTAGAGTGGGCTGGGTTTTGGTTGTCTTCAGAAAAAAACTTGCTACACCTACAAATTGGTAGGTTGAAAAATACTAAAATTACTCCTTTACCTTTCCATTGAGCTCTCCTATTTTATGGGGTCTGAACCCCCTAAGATAAAGTCCTGTGGTAGTAACTGCTGGGGTGCAGCAGATTTGGTGTTTGGGATGTCTTTCAGCAGTGATTCTGAGGCAAGGACTGCAGTGTCTTTAACTCCCCTTGCAGGAACGGTGCTCCAAGTTGCAGTGCACTTGGTTACTACTCTACCTAAGTGGATCATCTCTGCTCCTGTATTACACCTTCCACTCTCAGTCCCTGTATCACAGGTAAGTAGAGAAACAGCTCTACCCCACCATAAAGTATTTAGCATTAACTGGGGACACTTTGCTGTTTTTCTTTAATTGTGCCATTGGTTTCTCTTGCACTTTAATCTCCATTCCTTCCCTTCTGCCAAATTTAACAGGTGCTGTCCTTAAAAACAGTATGTTGGAATTTCCTAGACTCCATATTTGATTTAACAGCACTGCTGTGCCACAGAGAACATTCCTGGCTTTGATTCCCAGCTCTGACCCTTGGGAATACCAAACGTGGCATCCTGGGGCTCTGTGGAGTTTATGACTCCAATTGATTTTCCCCCTTGCCTATTCTGTAGCTGCAGCCTTGGCTGGAAATCAAAGGCTAAATGCCAAACTGAGACAGCAAACTGAGCTCTGGAGGATGGGAGCTGTGATGAAGATACAGCAAAGAAAGTTCCAAGATGGAACAGTTGTCAGAGATCCTCAGTGATCCATTTACAATTTTCTTAGCAAATGCTCTCCCTTGGTGTAAATCAGGTTTCCTTTTTTAATTAAACCTGCTGTGATAATCTCAGGTTACAGTTTCCTCTAAATAGGGTGCTCCAGTAACTTCTGATACTTCTTTTTGTAGCTTAATCTTCTTAAGCCCCACTGTGGATTTTATGAACTTTTGGGAGGTGCTTTGGATTGTTGGAGTCACAGACTTTATTCTGAAATTCCTCTTCATGGGCCTGAAGTGCTTTATTCTCCTGGTGCCTTCTTTTATCATGTCCTTTAAATCCAAGGTAAGGAAACAAGCTGTAGTTTTGATCCTTGTGAAGATTCTCTTATGGTAAAAGTAACTAATTATTAAATTCTACCCAGAGAAAAATCTTTAATTAAATGTCTGAATATAATCCACCAGTACACCATGGGCAAGAAAACCCTGTGGATTTCATGTTCTTCTCTGCTTGGTGCTAAAAAAGGTTTTCAGTCTGATCAGAAACAATTGCTTGTATTATATAATTGGATAAATGGGTTTATTTCTGCCTCCAAGTTGGGGGTTGAAGCAAACCTTTTATTTTCTGCTCTGTAGGAATGTGTACATGGGCAGTTGGCCTGGAGCAGCTGGAGCACAGCAAATTTTGCACATGCTCAACAAGAACTGTCAAGATTTTAAGATCTGCACATGCAAACAGCTGTTTTTTCTGTCTCTTCGAAAATAATCCTGAATTTTCTTTATTGTCAGATCAAGGAATGTGATTCATAGCTTAACTTCTCAAATCAGTGAGGTTTAATAATTTTCTCAGAAGCTCACACTCACTCATGGTGTATTTATTTTTATTCTGCTTCCTGAGGTGAGGCAGGCAAAGCCAATTATATTTTATCTTAAAATTGCAATTACTGGTGCTGGTTCAGAAGAAATAAACTAGCAAGTACAGTTTGATGTGGTACCATTTGAACAGGATGTTTTGGGACCTTTTCATCTCTTATAATGTAGCAGAACAAGTTCTTCTGAGGTACAACTGGCTTCTCTAAATACTGATTTATAATCAAGATCTCTAATTTTTTTTTTCCTACAGCTAGTGATGTAACATGCAAAAAAGTTATTGAAAATTCCATTTTACCAACTATGGCTAAATTATTAAAGAAGGAATCTGGTCAATAGTGGCAAATTGTGGTATCATCCAGTGTACATTACAGAAAGAGTTACAAATACAGTTTTAAGAAAAAGTCTTATTATTAACAATTAATAACTATAATTATTATTGTTTGTTACTAAAAGAATGTGCCTTATTCTCACTTTTTCACTCTGAGTGCAGGACACAATTCTGGCTCATGACAAGCAGATCTCTGTGACCAAATTTGTGTTATTCTCCTTTTTCATGTAACTTTACTTCTTTTAATGCTTATGAAATTAAGTCTGACAGCCTTGTTAAGTAGGTAGGCATCTGCCAAGCCATCCCAATTCATCCTATAATTTGATTTTCCAACAATCAATTCTGCTCCTGTTACTTGGACAGTTGTGGTGAGACTCATCCTCTGATCTTTTTTTCCCTGCTTCGCATTAAATTATTTCATTACAAGAAGCTACCCCAAAGAATAACAATGCATCTTTTCTGTGTATTTTGCCAATCCTTGGAGTTTGAAACCTTGAGCTATTCCTTTGCATGTCTTGCTTAGGGCTACTGGTACATGCTGTTAGAAGAACTCTGCCAGTATTACCGTATGTTTGTCCCCATCCCAGTTTGGTTCCGTTACCTCATCGCCTATGGGGAGCTGGACTCTGCCCTGGGATGGAGCCTTGGCATCCTGCTGGGCCTTCTCTACCTCATCCTCAAGGTATGCAAGCTTTATACTCTCCTCACATGTTCTATCAAATTCTCAAGTCGTTGTTCTGCAGGAATAATCACTGGGGGGTTATAGACAACACATGGCTGATAGTTCCCTTCTGAACTCACTGCCAAGTTGCTTCAGTTTTACTGATGCAGCCTTCCAGGAAAACTGGCTCAGGAATCAAAATTCTCTTTATCTAGCAATGGATTGGGATTGCAAAGAAAAGGACACAGCTGCCATAGGTCCCATCACATGAGACAAAAATAATATTAACAGCTAAAAGTGTCACCATTTTCCAGGAAATGGAATTTTCTCTGCTGGAGCATCTGTGGGATACTAAACAAGTTAAACATCTTCTACTGGCTCTCTGCTTCTCCAAAGAGCTCATCTGCCCCAAATGTAACCAGTCTGGCTTTAAACATAACCAACACTTCATCTTGCTCTAGGACCTTAATTCAGGATTAAAGATCATTGCAAGTATGATAATAATGCTGATATATTTGCACTCCAGTGCTTCCTTTCAGAATCTCAGCACTCTTAAAAACCAGGCTCTCACTAGGAAAAACTTCAGCCTAAATTCTTCATTTAGTTACATTTCAAACATTTAAGATAGAGTCAAGTCTGAACTATTGCTGTGCTTATGTGACTTCCAACATCCAACCAGCAGTGAAACTTCCAGTGTTGGAATCAAAAGCTTGGGAGCTTTTTAGTTCACAGTGAAAAAAATACTAAGCCTAACTCAAGTTTTCTTTCCCATTTCAGCTTTTAAGCTTTTTTGGACAATGGAGAAACTTCAGGCAGGTCTTACGGATATTTTTTACACGCCCAGTGAGTATTGAATTCTCTTCTGACAAAACCATCACCCAAATTTACATGAAAATCCTAGAAATTCCACAATCCTATTCCTTTTATTGTTTTAGCAATAAACAAATGCATTTTTAAATTAACTCATTCTCTCATTTCACTAAGTTCCTTGACTGAATGTTGCCACCTGAACAACAACAAAATCACCCACAAGAAATGTCTGCACGTCCCTTCAGATAAAAGGATGTGAAATAATAATTTTTGTCCTGCTTCTACTTTAAAAATTAGTGATGTTTCTTGAGATTAGAGATTTAAAGTTTCCCATTCATAGCAGCCCTTATTCCAAAATTCCTTTCTGTCCTGGTATTGTAGGTTTGGCTTTTTCATCCCCCTCAAAATTAATATTTGCTGCAATATTTTCTTTGTTTTACAGCACTATGGGGTGCCAGCCAGCAAGAGACAGTGCTCTGAATCTGATGATATTTGTTCCATTTGCCAAGCTGAATTTCAGAAGCCTATTCTGCTGATCTGTCAGGTAATGCACATAATCCCTTTTTAATTTTTTTTAATTAAAGAATATTTTAAAACTACTGTTACACAAGACAACATAAATTTAGAAGAGTGTATGTTATGATAATTCTTTTTAGAAATCAGACTGTACAAATAATATAAATGGAAGAGCTTAGAAGCTCTAAGTTGTCATTCTTTTCATTCCAGCACACATTTTGTGAAGAATGCATCTCTTTATGGTTTAATAGAGAAAAAACCTGTCCACTCTGCAGAACTGTTATTTCAGACCATGTTAACAAGTGGAAGGATGGAGCCACATCCATGCATCTCCAGATTTTCTAAAGCTTGTCAAACAACTTGAGTTCCAGTTTGTTTGTTCACACTATGGTTTTTCAGTTTACTGCAGATTAAACTGTAGGTGGCACAAGCAAAGAGTTTCCAAATTCCAGATACCATGTATTCAAAACAGTGCAGAAAATGGCAACTTGACCTTTTTTAAGTAGAGAAAACTGTAGTTTTCAGAATGACTGCAGAAAAGCCAGCATTGCTTCTCTTGTGATTCTCATAGGAAACAGTCAAATCCTTGAAATGTGCTGCATTACTTCTGAATTCAACATTTCACTTGAAACATTTAATAGGGTTCCAGACTGTACTAAACTGTATTTATCCTTCTAACATGACTCAAGCCAAAAGGTCAGCCTACTGATTTAATTAAGTTTATGAGTAAATTTTATACTCTGGACTGCAGTGAGAATTAGAGCTGCTTGTCACTCTTGGCATTAAAGATCTTTAATGCTTGCCCAGTAAATGGGAGAAATGAGCTTATTAATGCACCTGGAACAGCAGCTATTTCTCACTGCACCTGTAGATAAGCACAAGAATAGGATATTTCCCCTTTAGGTTCTTGTAGGCTTCTAATGGATCCTTGGCTTAATCTTTTGGCTTTAAACCAACCACTGATGTTAGTTTTTTACTTAGCATTTTATAAAGCTGGTATTTTTAAAATAAATCTTTAATACTATATTTTTGTCATAACAGGAAGCGGATTTTCTTACAGGGGAGAATCTATTTTATACTCTATTTGCAATCTGTAGTTTGCATAAAAATCAGAGAGAATAAATGCATTTGAATCTATTTGTTTGCTGCATGTTGAATAAAGAAGATTTCTTATTGTTTTGACATTGATTCATATGTAGGCACATAAAAACTGCTAACTGCCAGGTATATTTTTCTTGTTGAAGACAACAAAAGCCCTTTAAATGTTACAATTTATTCATGATTAGTTTTTATGTTATTTCTACCACTAACTTCTGTGTAACCTCACTTTCTTCCCTGATTTTCTTTCACTTTGCTATTCAGGTAAGACTAAAACCATAAATTATTCTGTTACAGGAAAGTTACATTTAGTTACTATTAACTTGAGCTTGTCTTGCCTGGAGACATTTTGAAAACAATTAAAAAGTGAAACACTGACTTGAATACCCTAAAAGTACAGCTCCAAGGGCAGATTCCAGTATTCAGAATAAAATTCTGATGAGATGGAAGATTATCATTACATCTGGCCTGTCAAGCTCACCAAGATGATTTTATGGTGCACAACAAAGCATTAAATCAAGTCTGATCCTTTGGTCTTTGTCTACAACATTGTAGTAACAACTGGAATAAGTGTAGAGATTGGTCAAAAACAGGGATCAAGGAACAAATTCTCTTTTTTTTTCTCTCTGTTATTTTTCTATCCAAACCCCAGTAATATTAACAAACATGTTTTATTAAAAAAAAAAACAAGAATAAAAAAGAGATTTTGGTCAACTGGTTTAGATTTACTTCATAAATCAAACAAGTAATTCTTATCTAAGTTAGAGACAGGGAAAAAGTGAGTACCTGACCCTCCTTGATCCAACCCAGAACCACACACAGACACCTCAGCTCTGAGTCTGCAGGGACACACAAGGTGACAAATGACAATCAACAGCCACTTTTTAAGAGCCCAAAAACCAGAAAGTACCAGAAGGAACCTCTCTTGGGTCTTTAAATTCTGAGGGAATTCCTCCTCCATTTCCCATCAGAGCTCTCAGGAAAGGCAATGATTTACATTTCCTGTTATACTTAGGGCCTACCTACTTCCTAAAATAAAAACAAATAGGTCACTTGGATTAACATATGTTTAAATTTGCATTTAGTTGCTATTCACATCCACCTTATTTAGCTCTTGAGGATATTTAGTTGCAGTAAACTGAGAGATGAAAGGCAGAAGAGGGATTACCTTTGTTTCTGTTAAGGCAGCTCCAGGATGTTCTTGCAGCTACAGATGGATTTAGTCTAGAAGAGAACAACTGGAGAAATTCATATATGAGACCTGCACACAAGGATTTGCAGGAATAATATTCAAGTAATTTGCCTTGTTCTTAATGATTTCTCCTTTGGATAAAGGATTTCTCTCTGAACTGGGAAAATAAAACAGCAACGAGACAGAATTTAAATAAACCAACCAAACCAACCTCAAACATCTGCCCTAAAACCAGAACAACCTCCTTAATGTTTGAGACACTTTTAATTAACACTGAGAGCAGGTTGGGAGTTAATACTGAAAAGAAAAACAGAACCCAAAATAAACTTCAACTGTACACTTAGAGTGGACTCAAATATGAAATGTTCTCCAGCAGTTCAGCTTTTAAACAGCATGGCCAAAAAAAAAGGGATATCCAAAAGAACAATTGACTCGTTGATTTTTATCTTTTATTATGAGCTAATACCAGGATGACATTCAAATGTCAGATGGCACAATTAAGACAGTCTTGGTAGGAATTATTCCAGCATTCCCAAAATTACAATTTAGTACACGAATGGCATCAAATGTATGCATCACTCCCACAGAGAAAAATTATGGAATTCTGAATATCTTCTACCAGAATAGTTTCTGCATCAAATGGGAAAAAGAAAAACTGCTGGTAACACAGCTGACCTAGAAAACCTTTTCTGGTAATGACCTGCAGAACAAATTATTTCCCTATTTAACATCTAGTAAAAAAAAATATGACTTTTGTTCAAGTTTAAGATTTAATACTTTTATATGGTTAGCCACAACAGGTATTAACCTCAGTTTTACTATATTTTTGTAATGCTACAAAAATCCTATAAAATCAAATTATAGTGAATTTTTCAGTGATTATAATTAAAAAAGCGCAGCTTGTACAAAATAAAAAAAATAAGATTCTATACTCTAATGAAAAATTTAAGACATTTTTAAATGAACAAAAGAAAGCACTTGTTAAGCTCTCCAATATTCAATGCATTCTGCACTTATCTGAAATAGCCAGACAGGAGCTAGAACTCCACTCCCCTTAGTTCACAACTAGTAATTTTGACACTATTATATATATATATATAGAGGATCTATGTCTGATATTTTTACAAATAAATACAGGATAAACCATATTGCATAGTGTGTGCTTGCTGTCTGAGTCACACTCCCAAAGTTTCACAGTTATGGTAGGGAATTCATTTTACAATCTGCAGGCTGAAACATTGACAGCACATGGAATTTCCTTGGAAAACTCATGAGTTTGTAATTGATCAGTGAACTCAGACAAACAACTCTTGCCATTCTTGCCAGCCATGAAACCAATTCCACTGGATAATTCTATCCAGCCAAGCAAAAAGCAACTGGTAGCTGTGACTAGGACCAAGAGAGATTTGCCTCTAAAACATTCTTTTGTTGTTGTTTGTAACTAAGTTCCTTTATCCTCGGTGAATGTCAGGAAAGTCCAGGTGCTGTGTGTTTGCAGACAGGCCCAGTGCAAACACTCCTGAGCACCTGGATTTTGGTTCCATCAAATCACCCGTGGCCACGTCACCAACTGAACAATGGCAATCTTCCAGTATGTCACTGTAAGGTAACTTGATTTTCCTGCTAAAACTAAAAAAAATTTTATATTTTTCAACAAAAGGCTTATCAGGAAGTAAAAAAAAAAAAAAAAAAAACCTAATTTTTGCTCAATCATAACCGTATTTTTGTGTTGGTTCTTTGTTTGAATCCTTCTGCCTTGCCAATTTTAGCAAAGAGCACTGTGATTGGATTCAATGCTTACAGAGAGTTTTATGGCTTGGATCCTATGGCTCAAAAAGATTTAGTATCCACAGAGTAAGCAGAATCTAGAATAAAAAAATCCCTACTGTTGTGAAACACCAGAAGTAGACTTTGCACAGTTTGACTAAAAGATAATGCAACGTGTGGCAGGCAAAAAGTGACAGGACTTGTATGCAGCTGCATGATCATCTCCACACACACACACACCATCCACACTCTAACTCTAGGGTAAAGCTCTGCAGATATTAACCCTTTCACCAGCTATGTTCATGGAAATGCTTTCTCTTTAAGGCAGGAAGTATTTAAAGTAAGGTAAAGTTTTACCTTTATTTTATTCTTTGTACCTGTAAGTCAGTTGTACAGATCGTGACAATTTTAAAAACATAAATAGTGTCCTTTAGAACGTGTTTGCTAAATTAAAGTTTTGCTAAAGTTCTGACCCACTGTGGAAGACATTCACTGAAAGGCCATTGAACACTTTTCTCATACAATCACCAAATTTATTGCCCCAGCATAGAAAAAAAAAAAAAGTTGATAAATTTAGAAATGTATAATGGCAGGGAACTACCATAAGCAAAATTTAATTATTATTAACAATAATAATAATTTAAAAAACCTCAAATTCTTACCCACTGGTTACAAAAATATTTATTACCTTATACTCTGGAGGATTTGTCTGTGTTTCCTGTGGTACTCTCTAGAGATTTCTACTGACCTTGTGTTCTGCTCACTGTTGATCTCTGTGGGTAAGAATCTGAGCTGCCCAGCTGTGCCCAGCTGAGGACAAGCGTGTACAAAAGTGATGTTTTCCCAGTGAAATGTCTGCTGAGGACAGGCATGAAATAAGCAGGACATGTGTGAGCCCATGGCTTCCAGTTAAGCCTAGAACATAGCAGCACTGCTGTTTGATTAAATCCATTTGTCTTTGCAGGAACAAACAGGGATTTCAGCTGGGGAAGCAGGGAAAACAGTTCTCTCCCACCCCACACTGCCAGGCTGGTCAGTGAGTGATTCATTTATTGATTGGTTGGTTCATGAGGAGGAGAATCAGAACTAGAGCCTTGAACTTTCTTCACAGCAACCAATTAAGTTTGCCTTTTTCATTTTGGGATACTTTCCATAATGAGCTGAATCAAAAAATCTATTTGAAAAATATATATTTATATATATATATATATATATATAAAAAAAACTCATTATGTTTTGAATGTGAAACACCAATTAAGTTTAGCTTTCCTCTTTGATTCCACCCCAATGTAGGAAACTGCTTAACGAAGCTTGCATGCTAATTACCCCTCAGCTGCAAGCCTGCAGGCATTCCAAACTCTGCCTAGTGAAAGGGCCAACCCTCCTCGACACATTCAGACTACACCAGTGATTCTGAAGCAACATCCTGCCCCTTAATACTGTCAGTTTCGAGCTCTCAAGCTGAAAGATCCTTGATAAGGTGAGAAGATGTCACTGGAATCAGTAAGATGATGTGCCTAGAGTTCTGCAATACCATTTGCTAAAGTTTTTTTTTTTTGTTGTTTTGTTTTATGCACCATTGATTGACAGGAAAAAAAAAAAAAATCCGTTTTTCTTTGCTTTCCAAGTCTCTCTGTGCAATGACCGATTCTTTGATATTGTCACTTTTTAAAAGTAAACCAAACAAGCCCTCCAATTTCAACTGCAAGGGGGCTGCTGTCCATCCTGGGTTCCACCTTCCAAGGCTTACAGAATGGTGTTGTCATAGATTCATGCGCAGGTGCTCCGGCCGTTTGGAAATCATGGGAAAAGCCTGTTTTTTGTAGGGCCCAGAGTTTGGTTGCCTGATTGGAAGTGGTGCTGAAGCCTCTCCACACACTGTCACATCCATTTGTTCTATTCCACTGGTCTCCATGGGGTATTCCACAGGTGGCTGGGTGTTGGATGTGCCGGCAGAAGCACCTCTTCCCCAGAACTCCCCAGGGGAAAACTTGACAGGGCTTTAAAACAAGAAATACCAAAATCAGAGATGGAGACATACACAGCACCAAGGTACATCCCTTACTCTGCAGGCAACTGCACTCAAAAGCCTATGGAGAAGGAATAATTCTTTTCTAATTCTTTTCTATTCTAATTCTTCCTTCCACTTCCAGGAGTTTGAGAAATTTCCATGTCTGGTTTCTACCACACTCTCCTGTAGAATTCTTTCATTTTGAGGTGATTGCAGAAGGGGTTGTCTGTACTAACACAATTCTTTAGTGCTTAGGATGTTCTGAAACAGTTTTAACTGTATCTAAGTCACCACTCTATCAGCACTGAAAACAAGTTAGAATGTCATCTGCTACCCAACACCACAGATTTGTCTTTAAGAACATCAGAACTTAGAATCACTTCTAATGGAAGTGCTGGGCTTACTAAGAAGCAAAGCTGCTTCTTATTTCTAGTGCTTCAACTACTTGTCAGAAAATGTATTATAAGAAAAAGAAGATAAAGTACCTGACTGGTGTCCTAGGGCTACCTATGAATCTGCGAGGTGATCGAATTTTTGGTTCAAAAGAAAATTTCTCTTTTACGCTTTCAAGTACAGATGGAGCCACATACGTAAAACCCTGCAAAACAGGAAAAAGGCACTGCAACTCACAGGCAAGGTCTGCATTCAGGATCACTTGTTAGGAAAATCTGATTATTATAGGAAAATTAAAAAAAGAATAGTCAATGTGGACAGATGAACCCATACTGACTCCTTGAAGCAAATAGTGGGACTTGAGGGAGCTGTCACATTTCAGCTATTTCTCCTCAAATCACAGATTCCCACAGGCACTCTCAATTTAATTAATTTTGCTCTATAGACTGGCCATTGCTGTCTCTGCATGGCTGTGAAAGCAATGCCATGTGCAGGGTTCACAGTGCAGCTCTGAATCAGAATGCTGACATTCCACTCTTTGCTGGCTGCTGTATAAAGAAAACATCAGCAATAACCAAAGTACTGTAAAAGCCTTTAAACATTTCAAACCTGTTACAGGATTTCAGTATAGTTATGAGAGTTTGCTTCAAGGTGTTAAGAGCCAACAGAATGAATTTAGCTGAAATTCCTCCATTTCCAAACCTCCCTCTCCACAGTCCCTCCTCACTTGTCCTTGGCTCACTCACCAGAAAGACCTGGTTGGCACTTTCACTGAGAGTTGAGTCATCTGGGCTATCAACAGGTGTCTGACGTGTAAACTTTGAATCAAACTGGCTCACATCCTCTTCAGATTGCTTTGCAAAAACAAAATGATTAAGGGTTTATATTACAGATATCAACCAAATGGCTCAGCGGTGAGCAGTGCAGCCTCTGGATGGAGTTCATTCCATGGGTTTTTGGCAGAGCTCTGCTGGAGGAAAACCCTGGAGTGGTGTCGGAATCCGGTCACTATGGGCACTGACACTGAGAAATAAAGGCAAGGGGGAGGGGCAAAAATTATGGATCAAAAAGGAACACAAATTAAAAAGATGCCTTTAAAAAAAAAAAAATCTCAAATTACAAACAAAAACTTTTAGAAATACAATGCCAGTTTCTTTCAAGTTTAGCCCTTGCCACAACCAGTATAAAACAGTTGCAACTATTTAGTTTTTGGAGGCCTCTCCAGATAGTTTTGTCCCATTTTTGCAAATACAGAAGTGTTTATAGTCTGAGGGATAGAGGAGAACTCTGGAATAAGTGATTATGAGGAATATTGTCTCATTTGCTCAAAGCACAACAATAATTCCAAAATCCCTTTTTTATTCCCATGTGACACTGGAAAGGCAGCAGGTACTCATTTGTGCAAGCCATGGAAGCACAAGTTGAAAAACCATCTGGTTTATGCAAGAAACTTCCATAGAATTGCTACTAACAGAAAAACCCAAAACCACTTTCAGATAAATATTTGGAAATATCAGGCTTCATTCTTTCTGAATTTCATTCTAAAGGATTAGGGGGAAAAAAGTCTGAAGTCCCCATGCTGTAGAATGCTTGACATTAGTGATGCTTCAGCCAGTTTTAAGTGAGAATTTTAGTAGCTGGGAATTATAGAGGTGGTAATACCCACAGCTGCTGGAGCTGATGGTACCAGAGGGAAAACCAGACACCATCCAAATATAAGATGGGAAAATAAAAACTTGTTGATCACATCACTGGTTTGAGGTAACTCTAACTACTCCTTATAATACACAAGATGCATTGTAAAGATTAATAAGCCAACATAGAAAATGCTTAATTAGGTGACTTCATTTACTTTTGCTTAGCAACTATCTAGTTGAAACTAAGTACTCACTTACTGCAGAGGGTTTAGAAGCTGATCTCAGAGTGAACTGCACTTGCAGGTCTGTTTAACCTACAGCTCAGAAGCAGGAGGAGTTCAGACTGAAGCAGAGCAGATCTGCCAGCTCTGAGAATGAATCTGTCCCCTGAGCTGCTAGATCTCAAGCACCAGCAATCAGTGGCACTCCAGTTTGTCAAGTGAATGTTTCTAAGTTTCCTTAAGAGCTTTGCTGAAGGCACACAGGGAATCTCTCTCTCCCAGTAGTCCCAGTACATACCAATAAGGGTTTAAAAGGAGGTTCCACCTTGCGCGCCAGCAGCTCGTCCCAGTTGATGTGTCTGAAGAAGGCGTGAGCCTGGGGGAGGGAGCACAGCACACTCAGCCTCTGCCTCCAGCCCACAGAGCCCAGAGTCTCTCCACTAACATCTTCCACCCAGACCCTTTCTCTAGGGTGGTTCTTTCCAAAATCACATTTGGTTTAGTGTAGAATATTCTGCAGTGCTAGCTCAGAGTAGCTGCAAGAGCTGAGAATTGAGATCACACCTCCAAGTCAGACAACATGTCCTCATTTCCTTGGAAGTGTTAGAAAAAGCCAGTTCATGTGCAAAATACCTCTGAATTTTCCAGCTTTAGAAGTTAAACCATGACAAAATACTGCATTAATGACAAATTATCAGAGGACTCCAATGCTTGTCAGTATCACCACAAAACCAAAGTCAAGCTGGAATGCCACCCTTAGCCCTCCAAGGAGCTGCACTAATACAAGGCTGACAAGTTTTTAAATCAGACTGCTGAAGAGTATCCTCACCCTTCCAGGGCTGCACAGTTAGCATTGTGCAATTACTAAAAAAGATCTACTGCAAGACAGAGACAAAGAATAGAAGTTATTTTCCAAATCTCTAATTATCAAATAGGTAGACAGCTGCTTTTGTTAAGCTTTAAAGACTTCAGGTTTTGATGAGTGTGGCTGCCTTTCTGCTCATTATCCTTCAAGACAGACACTCTCCTTCCCTGAGGTCTCATCTTCAAAGCTGGTTTATATTGAATGAGGTCATTTAAGAAGTCTCAAGTTGAGTTCAAGTTACCTGAACTTCTCCAGCATCTCCAGGACCAGCTCCTAGACGTGAGGCAGCATTTCTTTTTAGCAGCTTGATGAGAAATAACATCCAAAAAAGCAGAATTAGTTATGCTGTTATAACCAGACTAGTTCTGCCATGAATCATCACTTCAATGATGCAGAATGAATACAGAACAATCAGAAAAATCTGCATTCACTTGAAAACAGTTGTATTTTCAAGGGAAATCACTTTCTGTAACACTCAGCAAAACAGTGGCTTAATCAGTAATAAACCAAGCTTGAACTGAACAGCCACAGTGATATCATTATATTTCTATTTTCTACATACATGTGGAGTACTGACAGTCATTAAAATTCTACCTTTTTAAGCAGATCTCTGGCTTCTTGTGTGAGGTAGGGAGGCAAGTTGAGTTTACACTTGAGAATCTTGTCAATTGTCTTCTTTCTGTTCTCCCCAGTGAAAGGAGGCTGGAAAGCACCATTGAAACAGGAGGAAAAACAGGACTTGTTCAGATCTTTAATTTCTGTGCCCAGAACTCATTTCAGTCATTTACAAAGCAGGTAAAATAGTCATTTATAAAGCAGTGCAAATAGGCACTATTTGGATAAAAGCAGCTCATATCTGTAGTCAAACTTGACAGCTGTAGTTTGGTTCTTTCCTATTTGCAGTATATATACATATAATATATTTCTTTATACATGCAGCTGAGTTAGGGTACAGGGAAGCAGAAAAGCTACAAAGGGAAATACATGCAATTATAAGTGTGCACCTACTGCTCCAGTCAGCATGTCATACATTAATGCCCCCAAACTCCACCAGTCCACAGCACGGTTATGCCCACTCCTCATCAAGATTTCAGGGGCCCTATAAGCAGAAAAATCAAAAATAGGAAAGTGTTTTAATGAGCTTAGTACTAATTGTGGCTGCTAGTTTTCAAACAAAAACCCCATTTATTAAGTCATGTTGTCCTAAGTGACTGAACACATGAACCACCAGTTAAAAAAGGCAAAACACAGCCATTACCCCCAGAGCAGAGCAATATTTTTGTATTTCATCATGCAGCTCACATGTATTCAATTGTTCCACAGAATGTGTGTGTGACTGTTCCATCGTGGATGGATTCTTTACATAACCCAAAGTCAGTCAGTTTTACATGACCTGAAATTAAACAGATCAAATTTAAGACTTGTCAGAATTCTGACATTTGTACAAGTTACATTGAGAAAAATTAGCAGTTTTTAACATGGATATGTAATTACTCTGAATTACTTCTACATATGGTCTGACAAAGCAATGCAGCTGTAAAATACAAGGTAATCACACTTACAGAGAAAACCAAGTGCTGCCACTTGACAAACTACCAAAACTTATTCAAATACTGACAAATGTATTTAAACATAAAGACTGTAGAGCATCATTTAGCTAAAAAAGTAGGTTACTTAATTTTACTGCCTGCTTCAAAATTCACAGAATGATCTTCAACAAACTGTAAAGTGCTCTGAATAATTCAGTACAAAGACTCAGGCTAAGTAAATAAGTTGTTTAAGAAAACATGCCAGTTCTGGGTGGTACAGATTGCCAGACTGATCAGTGTCACACAGTCACTGGAACAGTGCAATCAGTGCTGTCAGTGGGAAGTGGCAGCTGCTGGCTAAGTCATTTCAGCCACAGATGATTTGGCATCCTACCCAAACTGCCTTTCCTACCATCAGTCATCCCCATTGACTAAAATGTCACAGGTTCTACTTCACAATGATCCAGAAAAAGAAAAAAAAAAAAAAATCCAGAGGTGCAGAGATGGTAAATCAAGCACTCAAAGCCTGGGTCCATGGAACCTGAGCTTGCTGTGGCCTATTGAACCAAGGAAGCTGTGCTTGAGGGCAATGAGCTCTGGCAGCTCTTCACTTATCCCAGGAGTGGTAACAATCCTGCCACTGTTCTAAGGAGATTCACCTAAAACTCAGGTGTTGTGACCTTTGGGAGAATTGTATTCAAAGGACTGGCAGCCTGACTCATGACTAGAGTTCTACCTTGATGATTAAGCATGATATTTTCTGGCTTCAGATCCCGGTAGATGATTCCTTTCTGATGCAAGTGCCCCAGTGCCATTGAGATTTCTGCCAAGTAAAAGCTGAAAGGGAACAAAATCAGACATATTCAATCATGCAGAGCATCTTAAAAGCAAGTCTTGCACAGTTTTCAACCCCCAAACCTTGAGCACAGCCCTAAGGACAGAGCCTCACTGAGCAGCCAGCAATGGACCCTCCTCTGTTGTAAGACTGGAGTTCCACCAGCACAAACTGGTGAGGACAGCTCAAAACTGGTGAGTACAGCACATGTAAACCCTCCCCAAACCCACTGAACTGCTCTTTCACTACACTCTAAAATGAATGAGTAGTTAAATATAGTTTAAGCACTTGGAAAAAACCCCAAACTATTAATTTACAAAAATAGCTTCACTTACCAAGCTGTGTCTTCCATAAATATCCCTTCTCTCTCTAACTGCATAAATAGTTCTCCTCCTGTCATGAGAAAAAATAGACTGTACTCAATTAAAAGTAACATTAAGTCAGTCAAAGGTCTATTTTCTAGGAAAACTGTAAGCAACAGGTATTTTTGCCTGCTGTACAACAGGCTGTTTCACAAAAAAAAAACAACTGAGCCACTATTCTGTTACCCTCAGGATTCTAGCAACCTGAAGAAATTAGCATTTAAAAAACAGGAGCATTTCTGTCTCTGTTTTTTGTTGTTATAGTTTGAAAAAATTGCTTCTAATCTGTGTCTGTTTCCCTAACCATGAAATAAAGGTAACACTTTATTCTGTCACAAAGAACCTGCAGGGACTAAACCCTCAGGTAACTCTGCAGGATTGCACAGAACACACAAAAATGACAACTCAGGAGGCAGGAAAAGTCTTTAAACCCCTTCTCTCCTGTACTGTCATGAAAAACAATAATTTTTTGTTTCATTCCTCTTTATTGTATGGAACTAGAAAGTTTATTTATGTTCTCCTAGGTGATTTTAATATAAATCAGTTTAAGACACCAAGCCATCATTAATTGGCCTTTAACTTGTAGGGTTAGAAACCCAAATTCTTGATTGTGTAAGACCCCAAGAAGGAGGTAAATTATCTACTGACCACTGAGATACTCAAGGATGAGGTAGAGTTTTCCACCAGTCTGAAAGGCATAAATTAAGTCTACAATGAAGGGATGCTTCACTTCCTCCAGTATATTCCTCTCTGCTTTCGTGTGAGCTGTATCCTTGGCATTCCTTACAATCATTGCCTGCAAAAAGCAGGGATATGTGAGCACACAACATGCTGAACAAGGCAAACTTTCACACTGAGTTCATTTCTGAGTTTATTAAACTACAATACAATATATGAGTTAGCAACAGCATTTAAAAATTACATTTCACCACAATATCTACATAAGAGATTTCTTGCAGAAGTTTAAGTCTTTATTTCATAGAATCACATGATAATTTAGGTTGGAAAGGACCTTCTGACCTATTTAAATGAGCTGCTGAGAACTACCCAGACAGAAAAATCTGAAATGTAATTCTAATTCCAACTGTATCTGAATAAAAACTGTATATATCCTAGAACTTATTTTTAGGTATATTATATCATTAGATAATTCTAAAAGGTAAGTGGAGGGATATATTCCTATTTTTTCAGATTCACACAGTAGTGAAATTCAAGTTACCTTTTTAAGAACTTTCATGGCAAATATTTTCCCGGTGTTTGCTCCGGTTACTTTTCGTACTTGAAACACCTAAACAACACCAACACAATGGCAAATGACACATTTCAGCTGCATTAACTGCCACAAGCTAAAAAGCAAAGTTGTGCAAGAGAGAGAGAGAGAGGGAGGAGATCACCCACAAACCACAAGGCAGAGATGGGATGCAGAATGAGTTTGGGGACATTCCCTGCTGCTCCCAGCTCTGCCAGGACCTCAGTGTCAACCTTGGCAGCTGGGGTTGGTTCTCTCTATTCTACCCCAGGCAGAATGGACTCTCAGAGAGGGGGATGAGAGCAAAGGGAGCAGTGAGGGTGTGCAGGGCTCAGTGCTGGAGGGTTCTGACCTTGCCATAGCCACCCTTGCCCAGCACTCGCAGTAACTCGAAGCACTCGGGGCGGATCTTCTCAGGGCCTCTGTTCACACTGGTCTCTGAAATCTCAAATTTTTCACAATGCTCCATCCCACTGCAAAAAGCAGAACAAGGCTGTGAGTCTACCTGGTGCTGAGTACTGAGCAAATGAAAGCATTGCCTCCCTGGAAAGTGTCTGTCTGAACTAACAGTGATAGCCTGGGAGATGAGGAATTATTGTTCATTGTGTGCAAACTGCAACTTGCACTGACAAGGTTACCTGCAGATTTTGGGGATTTACAGTATCAAAATTTCCTTCAAACACCTTCAATTTAATGTACAATACATCTCTGCATTAGACCAGAATTAACTGCAGGGTGAAAAACCTCAGACTGACTCAGATATTTCTTTTTATCTTTATATCCATATTACAAATATTATTCAAAGGCAAGAGATTTGTTAGGAGAAACAAGGATCAAAAGACAAACAGCAGCTTACACCAGAATTCTTTTTATTATTATTATTTTATTTCAAGATACAATTGACAAATTTTAATGTGAAAAAATAGTGAAACATCTAAAATGACAAAATTTTCTATTTAACTTAACAGAATAACAAAACTAGAAGTTATATGTTGCTGGCATGAATGATACAGAATATTTTCTAGCAGCAACTTACAGGTCATATTGGCCAACTCCTCCATGGTCCATGCTCTCACTTAATTGACCCTGGGGATAAGAAAGGTAGAAGAAAGATGAATTAGAAAAATGAAAGCATTAAAAATAAATGCACTGATGTGGTTTACAACTTTTTAAGTTTGAAAAGACCAAATTTCTATATAAAAATTATCATAAAATCAAGATTTGCTGTCTGCCCTGTGTCTCAAGCAGTGACACAGGGAACCACTCTTACCTGGCTGCATTGTTATTCATTCACTTAAAGATTAGAGGTACAATTTCACACCCCCAGGTGAACTTGAAAAATGTTAAGGTACTGCAATTTTCTTTAAAATTCCTCTTACACAGAAATTTTCGAGTCCTACTGCAGTACTGTGCAAATCAGACCAATAATAAAGATTATGTGAACAGATAAACTGGGACTCATCTGCACTAGAAAAAACAATCTGTTGAAAAGGTTTTATTATTTTATATTGGCAAGTCAAATCCCAATCATGATGAAAGAATTCAGCTTTACTCTGCTGTTAAACACATTTTCTGACCAGTAATCAGTACTGAAGAAGTTCCTGCACTTCAGCATCAGAACCAATCACCATTAAGCAATGTGGTTTAAATCTGCAGAGATATTTTCCTCAAAGAATTTTTAACCTGATCCCTTCCCTCTGACTGTGGCTCTACATGGCAAAAGAAATGCAAAGGCAGCAGACAGCTGGAATGAATACAAATAGAATGTCACGGGCAAGCTTCTAGTGAGCTTCAGACTGTACTGCCACATTCTTATTTTTAAAAATATGGACACAAAATAACAACTATGAGTTCGTGGTAAACAGCCTGGAACTTACAGACTGAATATAAATATGTTGAGTGACCTGTGAAATTCAGAGAAGCAGAACAAAAAGAAAACCCACTGAGATCTCCAAAAGTCAGCCCAGGCCAAGGAGTGCACTTTAAAATATTACCCAAGTGAAAACACTAACCAAAGAAAACTCACAACTTTCAACATTTTCCAGACCATTTCAACGTTAAAGTTTACAAAGGCTGGTTTATTTTGGGTGATCTAAAGGGGAATTTAACTTTTGAATCCACCTACTAACACCACAGGCAATTAAGGAGTCCAAAAGATCAGGTTTGTTTCCAGCTCAGAGAGCTGCCAGCTCATGTCCTCCTGGTGACATTTATTAGAGAAATCCAGCTTATTGACATGTTTCACAATAAAAGCCACTAAAGCTGCCCTTGACCCCAACTTTTAGATGCCAACAAATGAATTTTTAAAAATTCAACCCAGAGAATAAACACCCCTCAGTTCCCAGAGCAACTCCTCCTGTTACCCAATGGTTCTGGCAAAGTTTACGTGTGCTGCTCTTGCTGCTGTGAACTTTGGGTTTCATTCTCAGTATTAATTTAACCAAAATTCACTTCAGATACCATTCTGGTATTTTTTCAGGGTTCCTTCTCATTTCACAGCACCAAGAAAGGCACTGGGAAGCCACCAGCCCTTTAGTCCATACATAGTTTCATTTACTACAAACACCTAAATTAAGGCTGAGGCTTTTTCCACCATAACAATTAGTGCAAACAACCACACGGCTTTGGAGGGAACTCCTTTTAAACAACGCTTCAGATTTTCCAGGATGGCTGTGCCTACTCAAACCCATGGCTGAGCTGTCTGGGCTCCTCCTGGAGTCGGTTTTTGGGACATACCAGGGATCAATAGCAGAAATTTGAACACAGCCCACAGTGTCCCCCTTGCTCATTCCCTGATCTCCATTCTCGGGCTGCATCCCCTCTCTGATCCTTGCAGGACACACATTTCCTGCTGCTCAGTTATTTTAATCTCAAGCCCATTCTCACCCTCATTTACCTGTTTGCCAAAAGGCACCTGAGACCAACCAACGTCCATAAAAATATCAGTCATGGCAAGGCTTTAAAATCCACAATGGTTTGATTGTTCTCTGAATTACAGGAACACAAGAGAGAACAAACTCAACTTTCTCACCACCTCGCTCAGAACCTGTTCTTGGCAGCATTAACAGGGTGATGCAAGAGAGGTTTTCCAAAGCCAAGTGTTTTATTGATTATTGAGGTGACAGACAGAGCTTTTCCTGCAGGTTGAGAAGCCTTCAAGCCTTCAGCTGGAAATAAAGTCTCTACAGGTTACAAGGAGTGTGGGTAACAGAATATCTGTTTATCTCCTGAAGGGAAGTATCTGGAGAGAATCTACAGCAAACATGGAAGGGACTTTTTACACGGAGATTTAGAGTAAATATTAGGGGGAAACTCTGGGAGATCCTGGCACAGGGTGCCCAGAGAAGCTGTGCCTGCCCCATCCCTGGACAGGGCTTGGAGCCACCTGGGATAGTGGAAAAGCCTCTGCCCGTGGCTTGAGGTGATCTTTAAGGTCCATTCCAACCCAAATCGTTCCACCATTCTGTGACACAAAGGCTCCAAGGCTGTCATTAGTACTTAATGAGCAGAAAATAAAGGCAGTGGCAGTTTGAGTTAACAGCAAACAGCTAATATACATAACAACAGCAAAAAACCCAACAGAAAATCTGGAAAAATATAAACAGAGATGATGCAATAAAGTCCCCCTAAAGCTTTGACAAGATCTAGATGAACATCACGAGCTGCAAACTGCACATTATCAGGTGCTCTGCTCACGAAAGCACGAGATGCAAACAGCCGCTGACCCGCCTAACACAGCATTTTAAACCCCTGCTTTTAATTTTGGCGCGAGAGCAGCGACTTTACACAGCTCCAGAAAGATCGGCATTTCTGCCCTGACGTTCGGACATGTGACAAGAAATAAATAATAAAACACCCACCCCGCCGCGGCGCCCGTGCCGGAGCCCGGCGGGGCAGAGCTCGGGCTGTGTTCGCAGCCCCGGGGCCGTGCCCGGCACAGCGGCGGCCCCGCCCGGCCCCGCGGCGCCTCCCGCGCCCTCCCTCAGGCCCCGCGGCCTCCCCCGCTCCCTCCCCGCTCTCACCCCCTCCTCCAGCTCCTCGTCCGAGCCCGCCTCCTCGGGCTGGTCCAGGTCGATGTCGAACACTCCCGCCATGGCGCCGCCGCCCCTCGCTGGCTCCGCCGGGTGCCCGGGGCCTGCGCCGCCTCATGGGCCCGCGCCCCGCAGCGCAGCCGCGGCCGCCATCACCGGCTGCGCGGCCGCAGCGCGCCTGCGCCCCCGCCCCGCCCGCGCCCGCCGCGCACGCGCAGCGCGCGTCCCGGCCCCGCCGAGCCTGCGCGGTGAGCGCGCCGCGCGCCCGCCCCCCGCTACCGGCGCGGCGCCTGCGCAGAGGCCGCGGTGAAGCCGCGCGGGCGGGAGCGCGCGGAGCGCTGCCCGGAGCGCGCCGTGCGCGTGCGCGAGGCGCGCGGTTCGAAGGCGCGGCCGCTGCCCGTGTGGGGACGGCGGGGATGAGGTGAGGGCTGAGTGACAGCGCGATCCCGGGACGGGCTGTGGAGGAGAAAGGCTCGGGGACGGGGCTCGGCACTGAGGGGCGTGAGGGCGGGCAGCGCCGGGAACATGGCGGCGTTCCCTGAGGGGGGTTCTGTGACCGCGGGGACACGAGTGGGGCTCCCCCGCAGAGAATCAGGCACGGGACGGTCGGTATCGTACGCTTTAGACACGAGCCTTTCCTGGCAATAATTCACATATTTATTTATTTCCTGCGTGAGGAGTTTCTCGGTGTCCTAGCGACACCCGGCCGTGCCCGGCGGCAGCGCTGGGATCGGGCCCGAGATGCGATGGGAGTGAGGAACAGCAGCCCAAAATAACCAGGAAGGTTTAAAAAAATGACCTTGATTCTGTGAAATAATAGAAAAGTGAGAAAGCAGAGCTGCTGTCAAATGCTGAGTGGGGAAAAATGTCAAAACATACCAGGATGGAGTCAAATACTTTGATCTGTGTGGTGGAAACAAGGGGAATTCTCCAGGGAATCCTTTTGTCACCTCAGCAGGTTCTGGCATCAGGCCTGGTACTGTTCACAACTGGAAAATAGCTCAGTTTTTGACCTGGCTTAAGATTTCCAATTTTGCATCCTAGTCCTGTAACTCTTTAGTTATAATTACTTGTTTCCATCCTGTTTTATCAAGCAAAAGTGAGAAAACAAATAATTTTCTTTTTCAGGCTTAAATACCAAGTGAACAAGGATGTCAATTGTCACAGTGCAGCTTGGGCAGTGTGGGAACCAGATTGGGCACGAGGTGTTCAGTGCTCTCTGCAGTGACATCCGTGGCACCCATGGGCTTTGTTCCAAGAAGGAGAATGAATCCTACCAAGATTCCTGCAAGGAAAGGTTCTTCTGTGAGGAGGAATCTGGAGGTACAAGCCTTAAAGGGCTTTTTTCCCCCTCTCAGGGTCTGATTTCAGCACACAGAAACACCAAAGGGTTTATTTCATAAAAGATCTGTGCTCCCTGGAGTTCAGATTTGGTTTTGGCACAATCTGCCATGACCAGATCCTCTCTGTATTGTCCCATTAATAATTTGGCTGAAGTGGGTGGGAAGAATAACCTTGGGATGTTGTATCCACCCAAACCCATCCATCTCACCCAAATAATTAGCAGATTTCCCCCAGTTTTGTTTTCCTTCCTGTGCAGTACCTGTTGCCCGGGCTGTGCTTGTTGACATGGAGCCCAAAGTGATCAGCCAGACCTTATCCATGGCTGCCAGGTCTGGCCACTGGAAATACAGCAGCCACTCCCACTTCTGCCAGAAGCAAGGATCTGGGAACAACTGGGCCAACGGGTAGGAACAGCTGCCTTGAGCTTCCCTGAGGGAATTCTGGGCTGCTCAGACTCCCCAGGAGTGGTAATACAGCAACTGTGGGAGTTAGAGTAAAATCTGCTTTATGAATAACTTCACCTTTCTGCTTTTATTTTGATGCACCCTGCCCTGTCTTGCTGTTTTGTGTTTTCCCACAGTTACTCTGTTCATGGGCCCAGGCACAAAGAAGCAATCATGGATCTGGTGCAGAAAGAAGCAGAGAAATGTGACAGGCTTGGGGGATTCCTCACAACCATGAGCATGGCTGGGGGCACAGGATCAGGCCTGGGAGCATTTGTGACCCAGTGTTTGAGAGATGCTTTTCCCACCTCATTCATACTGAACCACGTGGTCTGGCCCTATGGCACTGGGGAGGTGAATGTCATGTTGCCTTTTAATAGATAGCAATAGTTTATATAGAATTTCTGAGTTTATAATCACTGTCTGCTTTTAAACAAAATAGCTACAACAGAAATAAACTAGAAAATGGGTACATTTTACACAGAAAGTTCAAGTGATTCAGTATCACAGCTAAAGAATTCTCACCAAAAAATCTTCTTGATAATTTAAGTGATGCAGATTCACAAGAAACTCTAACTAGAAATCTCCTGGTATGCTCTTATCTCAGCATTATCATCAGTTTCCAGGCAGGTCTGGTTCCAGCATGTTTGTATAGGGAGGGATGGATAACCTGATTTTCACAGGTCTTGCCCTTTTTCCATGAGAAGGCTCTGAGCTCCTGACCTCATTCTGCACTCTGGCAAAGCAAATGAATCACTTCCTAAATCATAACTGAGGAAACAGCAGGAGCCAGAGGATTATAAACTAAAAAGAGATTAAGTTGTTTGACTCTTCTTTGTCTGTGGTTTTTTGTTTGCTTCCAGGTCATTGTTCAAAACTACAACTCGGTTTTGACTCTGTCACATCTGTACCACTCATCAGATGCTCTGCTTGTCCATGAAAATGATGTGATCCACAAGATCTGTGCCCAGCTGATGAATATCAAACAGATTTCCTTCAGGGATGTCAATCAAGTCATTGCTCACCAGCTGGGCAGTGTTTTCCAGCCCACTCACACAGCAGGAGGGGGCTCAGGCTACAGCAGAAACCCATTAGGTACCAAACCCAACACCCACACACCTTGCTGGAGTCACTTCAGCTGGGAATTGAAGTTCTTCAGTCTCCTTGCTCAAGTGTTTGGATGCATCCCAAATTTTAAGACAGAAAAAGACCAATGTAGAAGTTCAGTCCTGATGTTGTAGCAATCAAAAATAGATCTCCTGACTTCTGGTTTCATTCTTTACCAAAAGAACCTTGTTTCTCCTTTTTCAAGTGATCACAGACATCCTTGTACCTGTTAACATTTCAGAGGAAATTTGAGTAGGGCAGTAATTTTGGACTGAGTTTCACATTTCACTTTGGGTTAGAAGTTTGTATCAAACTGAGAGTTTTCAGTTTTGTTCAGGCAGAAGAAATAAGCAGACAAGTGGGCAGCAACATGCAGCAGATTGACATTTGTACCTTGAAAGAATTAGAGAAAGCTGCCCACATTGCTTGTAAAATTAAATTTCCACATTTGTGTGGAGTGCAGAGAGAGTCCTTGAGATATTGATCCAAACTGCAAAATAAAAGCAACTAACACCCTGTACAGAACTCAGTAACACACAGCAAATGTGCATGAACAGACCTCACTCTTCTTCCCTTTTAGCTGCCCTGTGCAATCTCTGTCAAACATAAGCAGCTGTTGATTTCTCCTCTCAGGAGATTTACTGGAGACCTTGGTCCCACACCCCGAGTTCAGGATGCTGGGCCTGAGGAACATCCCCCAGATGCCTGAGAGCTCCCTGCCCTTCAGCACCTTCAGCTGGCCTGGCCTCATCAAACACCTCAGGCAGATGCTCATTGCTAATGCTCAGATGGAGGAAGGTAAATAAACACCAGTCACTCACCTTCAGTCTCCAGCACCCTTCAAACATTCCTTTGTGCAGATGGAATAAAGCTGGATGTTCTGTGGAGCTCACAGTTCAGAAAGGAGCTGCTGCCCTCAGCAGGAATTTGCCCCCCACAGAACCAGCTGCTCCTTTCACCATTCCCTCAGCAGCTCCCAGATTGCTCCTGCTCTGCTTCCAGACATCTCAGTTAATTATAACTATTGAAAATACACAAACCAAACTGACAGTCTGTGGCTGTGCACTTAATTTACATAACTCATTTGCAACATTCCTTGGATGGTGAGCTCTGCTTTTTCTTTTTACACCTTCTACCCATAAAAATCAGGCTCATCTCTCCCATGTAATTTGCATGGAGAATTCAGTTACAGCTCCCAGTTATGCAAGGAATGGGCTGGAGGCTTGCTAAGTATAGAAACAGGTATCCATTTTCTCTGGCAGAGTGACTGCCAGGCAAATGCTGCAGGATTAGCAGTGGTTTTCTCTGGGAATTGTGTGATTGCTGCTTCACTCATGTGCAGCAGCTATGAATCCAGTGTGGTCTCAGTTTGGGGCACAGTGATAGTTCCCATCTGCATCTTCACAAAACATTAATTTGCTTTTCTATCTCTTTTCCCAAATCCCAAAGGTATTGATTGGCAAGTACGACCACCACACCCAGGCTGCTCCATCCCCTCCACAAACAAAGCCCTGCACTTCAACACTTCCATTGCCAACCTGCTTATCCTGAGAGGAAAAGATGTGCACAGTGTAGACTTGGGTAAGAGAGAGACTCAGGGAGTCTGGGTTCACATCTCACTGCTCTTTGCAACCAGATCTGTGCAAGTGGAAACATCCCAAGACCACACATTTAACACTAAGGTTGATATTCCCTCTAGAAATATTTTACTGTCCAAGGCTAATTTGTTTAATTGCTTAGGGCTGCTGAATTTTACTTCTGAGTTTCCTGAAGCACTTCAGGGAAGGAGGAAGAGACTCAAGTTTGTATATCTGAAATTCTTGGCTATAATGTCTGAAAATACATTTAGCTGTTTCTTGGAGTGATGAGCATTGCTGGCAGCTGCAGTATCCACACACCAGTGTGCTCCTAAATAATCTAAATAATCTGTTTAAAAGTTGTATTTCCAACAGGCTGCCCACTCTGCAGATATTTTCCCAGGCCTGAACTGATCTGACAGCATTGATTAGCACATAGGGATCAAGTCTGGGTTTTGTCCAAAGGGCTGTCCTGTTTCTGCTGCAGGAAGTTTCCAAGATTCCTCTTTATACACATCATGGCTAAACCCTCAGGATGCTTTTAATGCATGGAAAACACCCAGAGCATTTAACAAGTATGAGAAATCTGCTGCTTTGGTCAGCAACAGCCAGTTCCTGCTGAAACCTCTTGACAGCATCGTAGGAAAAGCCTGGAATATGTTTGCTTCCAAGTAAGTGAAAATAACTGTGATGCTACTTCACTAAAAATTGCCCATATCTTCACTGATTTCTAATGTCTGACCCATTCTTCAACACTCAGAGCTTACCTTCACCAGTACACAAAGTTTGGAATCCAAGAGGAAGATTTCCTGGACTGCTTCACAACTCTGGAACAAGTTATCTCCAGTTACACCAATCTGTGATTTATTTCTTCCTAAAAATGCTCGGAAATAGAGATTTTTCTGAAAGAACCAAGCTGGAAAACATTCCATCAACTTCCTGAAGTATGTAAATTATTGTACTGGAGTTATTTTTCATTCTTAGGAGCAGAGTGTGTGTGTGTGTCTGTGTGTGTTTAGTAAGAACTAAATATATTAATATTTAATATATCTAATAAATACCTATTTTCAATACATTTGCTATATCTTTTTCTGACCATTTCACTAAGCAAAAACTACAACTCTTGTTTTTCTCCAATTTATAAGTTAATTAACTTGTTAATTATTTAAACATATTTGTGATGAGGATGGCTGGTAGACTGCAAATGTAAGAACTTACAATTTGATATCATAAATACAGTACAGTATAAATTTTCTAATTTCCAAAGTCAGTTTAAGGACTTGGCTCTTTTTTGCACAAATTTTACCACGACCACAAGGTGGTGCCCTGGGAAGCTGCAGCTCCCTCCTGGCAGGAAAAGGGATGGAATGACTTGGGAAGACAACCACTGAATTAAAATGAAATAAAAGAATTAAGAGTTAAATAGAATTAAAGATTACCTTATAACACTGAGCTCTCTTCTGCCTCTCTTAGCTTTTCATTCATGGTAGGGAGAGCTTTGGGAATTCTTGCCATTCCCCCATGTCACACTGTTCTCCCACAGAAATAATCCCACAGGCCAAAAATTAAAAGAATTCAATCAATCTCAAGCATGTTTCCCTTGACAAATGGACAAATTCACAGTGCACCTTCAGGTTTTAGTGCCATTTCATTCAAAAGATGGCAGCTCAGAGCTGGGGCCTGCTCTGGTCAGAAAGAATTTTCTGCTGTGTTTCTGCCACTTTCAGCTTTTGTCTAATTTGGGTATTTTCACAGAAGAAGCTGCAGGAAAGATTGCACAAGAAGTTCAGACAAACAGCACAGGCAATTGGAGTTTGCAGGAACAAAGGGTCAGGAAAGGAGATCATGGTGAGCTTCTCCCTCCTCCAAAAGGCACAGGATGTTCAGCAATAAATTTCCCTGGTGTTTTCAACAAATCCCAAACAGAATCTGCAGTATTGGAAACAAGAATAGGGAACTCCTTGAAAAAATGGCCAAGTCCCAGGAATCCTTGTCCTCATTTCACAGAACAGGTAAAAGAGATTTTCAAAAGGCTAAGGACAGGTAAGTTCCCTGAGAAACAAGGAAGAGAGAAATGGGTCACTGTAGTACTGTAGCAATAAATAACTTTATTGCAGGAATAACCCCATGTTATCTCTGTATTCCTAATGCTGATCATGAAGCAAACACAGCAGGTGCTCAGTGCACCTATGAATGATATACACCCATATTGTTTATTTATTTATGGCACTTCCAGCTAATGGAACAGGACATTTGGTCCTTTTTGTTGGTCTGCTGACAGAATTTGTGCCACGTCAGGAAGCACAGCACACAGCTAAATGTCTAACCCCAAAGCAAAAATCTGAATTTTAGCTGCTGTAACATAATCCCTTACTGCTCTGCAGCAGGGGCTGACAGGAATTGTTTTAGGCATCTCCAACCTTCTTCCTGTGAATGTTTTTCAGTCCTGAAATTCTCACACCCTTTTCCCCAACTGAGCCTTCATTTTTTTGATCTATGATGGGATTCCTTTATTTTTTCCCCAGGATGTGGAGAGGGTCAAAGTGACAGGAAGTAAACTGCCACTGTCAAATAGTCATCACCTCCAATTACATTAAAAGCTGGAGGAGTAATTCTCTATGTAATTAATAAAATTAATTATGTAAATAGAGCCTGGAAGAAGGCTTTTATTTCATTTACAATTACAATTGAAGAGGTAGATCAAAGGTCAGCACAAGCCAATGGCTCAGACACAGGAACAGCAGAATCAGTGGCCTTGACCTTGCTTGTTGTAGGCCAAGTCCCCACAGGATGTCCATAAAGCCAGGAACAATGCTCCAAATCTCACTATTGTTTGTTGGAAGGGACAGGTGCAGCTCCCTTGGAAGTTGATTCAAGAACTCCCACTATAACAGACATTTCATGAATAGGAGAATATTTATCTGACTACAAAAAACTCCAAAACAAACCCTACCCCCAAAAAACAACCCACAAACAAAGCAAAATAAAACAACCTACCAAAATCAAAAATAACCTTTAATAACCTAAAATGTTTTAAACACAGTAAGTGTTTGGCAATGTAGTTACAAATACAAATGTTTTTAAGGTTAGACTCACTACCAGCACAGGAAGGATGGAAATATGTAAGAGAAAAAAATGTGTGGTTCCCACAATAACCAGGGTTTAATACATGAAAAGAGGAAATTATATTCAAATTACCAGTTGAAACACTACTGAAAAACACTAAGGTACAAATGGCCTTGAATGAATAATTCACTTTTGCATTTGGTAATAAATTTAGTCTGGATAAATATTATTAAATGAGAGCCCAAACATCCAAAAGGAAATAGGACCAAGTGTACTTTAAAAAAATCTGCTTTTTGCTGGACTTTAAAAACTACACAAGAGGAATCAGGGAAGTGATTCATGGATCCGATATAGCACAAAAAAAATTCCAAAGGGAACCGAGCTGCTGCCTTTCCTCAAGGGCAGAGCCCAGACAGAGAATTTCCAAATTCCCCCGGATCTTCCTGCTCCATTTGGGATCCCGCCCTGCAGCAGCCCTGCCCCATTTAACCCTTTCCAGGGGCTGCAGGGAGGGAATATTCCTGCCAGCCACAGGGGAAAGGTGACAATGACTCCAGAGAACAGACTGCAGAAGCTGCTCCTTAGGAATAAATTTTTAGAGTAAGTGTGCTCCATGATAATCATGGAAAATATAGAAATTTTAACCCCATGTTCATACAAGCCTGAGAGATATCAAACTGTCACACTTATCTGTGTAAATTAGGTGCTAGAAACTTTCTTGTCTCAAAACTAAACTTAAAAATCCTAAATATTGCAGCATAAAATAGAAAAATTAATAAGCTGAGGGTGTTCTCCAAGCCAAAATTTCTATTTTAAAAGTAAAAGCACTAAGTGGAGAAACTAAAATATGACACTGGTTAAACAAAACAAAACAAAATTGCTTGAGCTTTTGTTTCACTGATTGTATGTGAGGAGAAATGAGCCCCGTGTTGGATTTGCACTGAAATGGGTACATTCTGCAAAAATGGTTATTGTAGATATTTGGTTACATGAACAATGTCATGTTTATTTATCTAAAGCTCACAAAAATGCACTTCAGTTGCCTGAGAATGGTGCAATTGTGGGCAGATGGCAGGACTGAATTTGAGCTTCTGCCCAGCAGTGTCCAAGTTGTGAAGGATCATTGAGAGGGGCAGGTCAGGAGAGCAGAGCCAGGGGGAAGTGGCCTCATCCCCAGGCTGAAGGTGGGATCAGCTCTGGCTGCCCCAGGCACTAATTCACAGCTCCTGTTTCCATGTGGCCTGAACAACCCTGAGTTCAAGGATCCATCTTTCCATGAAGTGCCTGCTGCTGTTGGCCTGTTCTCCTGCCATTTGCAGAGAAAACACTGGGGAGTTTCCTCCCCAGCCCACTCTGGGCAACTCCAGCCTGTGTTGGCTCACTGGGAGTCACTGAAGTCAGCAATTGTGTTTATGGAATGAGTTGAAGTTGTGAATCTTTCTTTATGGGCTGAATTTTGATGAAGAAACCAAATGCAACTGATAAAAAAGTCAAAACCATAAATTTGGCAATGAAAAACCAAAAATCCAATTAAATTTCCTGCTTCCATTCCCCCCCAGCAGCCACTAGCTCAGGGTTTCACATTATTTTCCTCTATAAAGATTCAGTCAGGCTTCCCCTCAAACCCAGTATTTTCACATAAGAAACAGACACAAACCTGATGTGTGCTGTGAAAGGAGAGCTCACTCTTGAGTGACACGAGGAAGGAAACCTCAACACGTGGGGTCCTGTTCAAGCTGAACAGAACTGCAGGGAACAGGCTTGGACTTGGCCAAAAGCAGCTTCACACCGAGGGCAGAGAGGCCTGAGGGAGGGACAGCAGTGACACTTTCAAACAAGGGCTCTCAGGCTCTGCCAAACAACACTCAGACCCTTCCCTTCCTCGCTGAATCGCCAGGATCTCTCAGTCACAACTGGGATGTGTTGCCAGAGATTGCCTCACTTCCCCCACCAACACCTGGCTCCTGCTGGGCTGCACTGGGCTTTGCCACACACAGAAGTTAAAGGAGACAACAGAATTAAAATCACCACTTGCAGCAGCAAAAGATTGCTTTGAAAATGTTTTTGGCACCCATTAGTTGGGAGTCAAGTAAATACCAGCTCCAGGCATCTTAAAAGTTTCTTCCTTGCTGCTCCCCACCTCGAGCCTTACACAACACCCAGGAATGCACTGCCTGTGTAATGAGAGGTCAGCTGGGCTGAGGAGAGACCTACAAATCCAGGAATCTGAGAAATGAAATGTGTTGTTATGAAAATATCCTAAACATTAAGAGCTCTCCAGAAACAGCTGCAGCAAACCAGGCACTGAGAGCAGTGAGGTTTCCAACCAGCCTGGAGAGTTTTGTGAGCACGGTGAGATTTGCACAATGTTGTAAATCTCAGTGTGAGTCTTCTCTGAGAGACAGAGGAATGCTGGGCACAAAAACTTGTGTTTTCCCACCAAAGGATGGAAAGATCCTAATAAAATCCACCATCCCTCAAAGTGTGAGCCTTGAACAAAGTATTGATGTTTTAATCAGCAGCAGCTCCTGCAAGAGAATGCCAGGTTCAGGCAGCACGGAAGCAGAGAGGCACCACAAGGTCATTTCCCGGCCATGCGAGCTTTGGGAAATGCACTGGCTCTCCAGAATTTCTTACAGGTGATACCAGAGTCACCAGGGAGTCACCAGGGAGTCACCAACGTCACCAGCCCATTTTGGAGCCCAGAAGAGCCGGGTGTGGCCTCCACGGAGCAGGAACAATAGCCGGGCTGGCAGCTCCTCTGTCCCCGGAGCAGGAAAGAGCCGCAGTTTCCTCGCTGCCGCTGCCCGGGCAGATTCCGGGAGCAGCGCTGGGAGTGCCCGTCCCGCAGCACGGCAGATGCCACCCTCCCCTGCCTCCGCAGTCCTGACCTTTGCTTTACTGCTCATGGGCTCTTTGACTCATTCCAGGGATGATAATAATACTAATAAATTAATAAAACCTCCTCAGCACAACCAAGGGCAGTGCTAAAGCAAACTAAAGCCCAGCGGGGCTCGTTGCACAGGTTCACATTCGCACCTTTGTTTCATCACACCTGGACACCACCAGCCTCAACAGCCTCTTCACTTTTAATCCAAACGCTGCAATAATCACCTTTTTTGACCATTTCCTCTGAATTATTAGCACATTCCAAGCAGTCGCTGATTGCAGAGCTCTCTTTGCTGGGAGGTGCCAGAACAGCGCTGAGTTTGTGTTTGAGCCCAGGTTGTTCCAGCCCCTCCCTCTGCCAGCACTGCCACAACAATGTTCTGCTGCCTTTGAGTGGATGCATCAATTAACAGGTGAAATCAATCAAATTTTTCAGCATAATCCTTCTCCAAATGACTTTGCAAGAGCACATGCAAATCTGAATGCACCAGTGTTCCACAGGCAGGGATCGCCCCACTCCCCTCCCCCGGGGTGCCGTGATCCAGCACGGATCCCTCCCACTGCCACACTCCAGCAGCTGCTGCAGTTGGAGAGACCTGGCTGAACTACTCACTGTTTTCTTACTGCTTTTCCTCCCAAAACCCAACCAAATTAACAGAAAAAAAACAGAATTTTAAATCTCAGAGGAGTTATTCCAATGACCTTATCCATAACTACATTCAGCCCTTTAACTGCTGATTACAAAGTTTTTTAACCATGTGCTTCAAAGAAAACCAATTATTTTTACCTTCAAAGAACACACCCAACCCCTACTCTTCTTTACACCTGCCATCAATTCTGTTCACTGATATTTCTATTTCTGCTTGATAATCAGGGAAACATCCAGAGTGTTTTGCTTGCACTGAGCAGTGCCTGCAGCAAGAGGGAGGCTGATTCTAACAAATTCACTAAGGAAGCCCAAAAGCACAGCAGGGAAGGACTTTCTGGAACAGCACCAAGCCACTGCCAAGTGTCAGTGACAAGAATCTTTTAGCAGGAACAGAGCTGGGGCAGCTCTGAGCACAAAGGCGGGGCAGGGAGCAGCAGCTCTGCCTCCTGTGATGATGTGAGGCTGCAGCTGGATGGGTTGAGCTGACCTGGCTCGCTGTGACCTGAGCTCTGCTGACACCAACAATTCCTGGTGCCTGCTGGGGCACTGCCACCTCCCAGAGCTGGGGAGGGACAGTGCTCAGGGCAGCAGAACTGGGAGAACCCAGAGCAGGAGCTGCAGCCCCACCTGACCTCCTTTCACAGATAAAAAAAAGTCACTGTCACATTAGTCATTAGCTGTTCCTACAGGGCTGTTATTTCCGTGTGATTTTCAGTCATTCCCAGAAAAAAAAAAAAAAAAAAAAGATACTTTATTTAGTGTCTAACTGCAAGAAACAACAGCTAAAAATAGGGATTTGTGCCAAGATTGTTCCTCTTGCAAGAACTGCCTTTGGATTTGTCCCTAACACACTGAACTGACTGACTGCTTCCAATGTGTAATGAAGATATGTGCAATAAAAGGAAACTTTGGGTTAAAGGGAGCAAAATCCACGTTTTCAGGTCAAATGCTAAAGGCTGAGTCTTCCTCTGAAGGCACAAAATGCAACTGCTCAGTTATCTTGTGTGTTCACACTGGAGAATGTTTGGGACAGCAAATGTCACAGTGTTACCAAGAGAGTTCAGTACAGAGAATGGAAACAATCCAGCTGAAATAAACACGGGAAACGTTATTTCTTTGTTTATTTAAGCAAACATAAAACTATCCATTGCAATCTCATCAGGTTTTAGTCATTTTTCTTTCTATTTTTTTTACCTTTTACCAAGTCTTATCTCCCAGGTAGAATGATCAGTTCCTTCTTTAAAGAGTGTTAGAAAGCTTCAAAATAACAGCAGAGCTTATTGGAATGGACACATGGAAACACAAGCTGAAGAACAATAGATATATATATATATTTCACACTATAAATATGTAAACATATTGAACCAAAAGTGGGAGAAAGTTTTCAATTTCCCTTATGGTTTTCCAAGCAGGCAAGAGCAAGAATTTTAAGGAGACCTCTAAAGCATTTAGAAAGGCTCAGTTTATTGCCTCAGGCTCTAGGAAAAAGGGATTTTTTTTCTCTTTTAGTTGTTGCAGTGTCCTGATTTCAATCTGAGAGCACACAGGGACCCCAGCATGGCATCACTGCTGTTCCCTCCCAGAAGTGTGAGAGGTTAATAAATAATTGTGTCCCTCAGGTGACAGATTTGGGGACCAAAAAGCTGCCACCAGGAGTGGGGAGAGCAGCCAAGGGCAGTCACTGATCCAGATCTTCAGGGAAAGGGAACTCAGAGGTGATGATCCCTTACAAAGTGAACACTGAGGGTGTGCAGGCTGAAAAGGTGAAGCTCCAAACACAGCTGGGGGATTTGGAATTGTACCAGAACAAGCTCTTTGTGACATTATTGTCAAAGGCCACATTCAGGCCAAAAAATGCCAAGATTTAGTAAACACTGTTCACCTTTTAAAAATCACCAGGAGCAGCTGAACAACCTTGGTGCTTCAAACTCCCCAGCACCAACTCCAGTGCTGGGACTTTCAGAACCTGGAATTCCACCTGTTGGAGCATCCATGCAAACCCTCCCCAGCCATTCCCAGCACTGCCAGGGAATGGGTACAAACCTCAGCCCTGAGGGGAAGCTTTACCAGGGCTTTGTTGTGCAGGATCCCAGGCCAAGCACAGACACTGAGGTGCTGCTGATGCTCAATGGAAACAGCTGGGGATGGATGAGAACGGTCAGATGAGAGATACCAAAATGTCAGACAGCCTACCGACTGTTGTTGCCATGAGATCCAACAGTCAACATCAGTCTGATAAGCTATCCAACAGGAAGGTACAGCATGGACACACCTGCAGCACTGCAGCTCCACCACAACCTCCTCACTGCCCCTGCCAGCCTGAGCCAAGCACAGCTCAGGCCTCTGGGCCACCTCCTGATAATGCTGATTAGAAAGGGAAATTAATTCTTGGTGCTTCCCCCCACCCAGGATAAAATAAAAACCAATTGTTTACAAGTGATTAGAGCAGTGTAGGTACAGCAGCAGTGGGGATGGATGCACTGAAAAGGGAAAAGAGCCATTGGAATATTGATTCTGTTCCTGTACATCTGAACTGGCACATGCTGATCGTAACAAATCTGACTAAAAGATGAGCTTAAAGGTTCTCTAAAGTTCTCTGCACGAAGAGACAAAATCTGCTTTCAGCTGGAGCTGAACTCTTCCCCCTCTCTGCTCCTCCACTGCCCACAGTCCTGGGCTCAGGGACAAACACCTGAGCAGAATTTAGGATAACCAATTTTGTTCTCCATTTAACCTATTTAAGCAGTGACTGTGCTCAGGCACAGCTTTCCTCCTCCCTTTGTTCTAAGCAAGAAGTTCTGAAGAAAAAAGAAAAACAAAAAAAAAAAAGAACAGAACACAAAAAGAACAAAGGGTTTGAGCACCATTAGTGCAGGAAGGATGAGCAAACATGCACAGAGCATCCAAAAGTGAGAGAGGAAAAGAAGCAGCTTAAAAAGACTGACACAAGAAATTCTGGAATGATCATAAGATGACTTTATAAAGTTTTTATCTTAACTTCATTCTAAATATACAGAATAAAAAATGTTGGCTTCAGCATTTTGACATCAACCATCTCTGCTAACATCATGAAGTTGGACAGGGTGGCTTTTCCAGCGTGCAATGCAATGGGACACTGGGAATTCAGACAGAACAGCCTTACCATGAGGGACATGCAACAGTTTGTACCCGACCTGGACTTGGTTATTTACATTTTCATGGTCTTGAAACTTAAGGAAAAAGCAAACCAGCCACCCTTCAAAAGAAAACGTTACCCTCAGGTCAGTCTGAAGTTAAATCAGGAGATGGAGAGTATTAAATCATCAGTTTTGGAAGTAATTTGGATGGACAACATTTGTGTTAAACTCTATTTAACAACATCCCATTGTCCATCCTGTAGAACACAGCCCAGACTGGTGAAGCATTTACACCTTACCGTAGCATTTATGAGCTTGTCAATGAAACCGTTGCTCTAATATCCAAATTACTTTCAAAATCAAACAAAAAAAACTTGTTAAGAGTTGAAAATGGGTGTTAAAAATTTCCCCCCTTTTGAATAATGCTGATTTTTAAACATATGAAAAGATGTGCCATTTCTTGTGTCTGCCAAAACCCATCCTGAGGGGTTTTTCCCGTTTTTCCCAAGCTCATTTGGTTTTTTCTTCCGAGTACATCTTCTGTTGCAGTCGCTTGGCATAGCTCTGGGCCATGGAGTTGATTATAGACAAGATAAAATAACAAACCATGACAATCACCAATTTTTCAAATATCCAGGATAGCCAGTTTTCCCCCTGAAGAGACAAAACAGAAGAAGGAGGAAAATGAAGATTAGTGCACAGGACAACGGAGAGTTCTGGGTGCAAGGGGAAAGCCTGACCGTGTCTTTATTCTGCAATTAATCAAATTAAAAGCAGGAACCAAGTGTGAGCTGACAGGATTCCTGCAGGTCCCTGTGCAAAACCGACTTTAGTCCCTTGAAAGACAATGCAGGAGGAGCTGCCAAATCCACGGGCGGGCAGATGACGAATCCCTGATCATTCCCAGGGTGCCCCAGAGTGATTTATTATTCCCAGTATTGTTCGGGCTCCACTAACAATTCGTGGAGTTCACAATTAGCAGCCCCTGCCTGTCACGTTCCTCTCAAAGAAAACAATCAGGTCACTGGTGAACAATGTGGTTTTTTTTTCCCTAAAGTGCCTTTTCTGGGTTATCTCCTCATTAGGATCCCTCTCTCTGGTGTCTCTGAAGTTCAGCGTTTTTCACGGGAATTCTCCAGTTGTGCTTTAGTCAAAGGAGGGCAGCAATGCTCTGCTCAGAAATCCCTGCTCAGAAATCCTTGCTCAGAAATCCCTGCCCAGAAATCCCTGCCCATCTCCTGACCCCGGCCGGAGCTCCCCAGCCCCGGCCCTTTTGTGCTAAGAAATGGGCCAAGGGACATTTCCAACAGCCACGAGTACTGCACGTCAAATGGGAGTTGGATTTATGGATTTTATCTCAAAATGCCTCAGCATTCTGAATTGGAATTGCCTCAGCCTAAAGAATTTAATGTCGAAGCCACTCTGTCCCACTGAAAATTCAGGGTAAGTTTATTAAAATAAAAAAAAAAAAAATTAAAATCTTTTTTCTGTATCAAAGGACACTTCTGCCTCTTGGACCTCCTCTGAACACAGTAATTTCTTTTCCTTTTAAAGAATAAGGCTTGGAGATTTATTTCTCTTACTGAGCTACAGATCCCACTGGCTTCTGAAGTATCGGTGCTGCCCAGTTTGTTATCATTTCACATAAAAAAGCAACTTTTATCTCCTTAAATTGAACTTTCCGAAGAGGCAGCTAATGCAGAGGCAAGGCAAGCCCCCGCTTTTGATTTATACTTTCATTTATTCTCTAAAGAATTTTAATCCAGTAGCACGCAATTAATATTTTCAATTCCTAGATTACTTTTAAAATGAGGTTTTTATCTATTCCCCGGGTCAGTGCGGATCTTTGAAAAACAGAATGGGGAGTTCCGTTTGTAAAAACTACAAGTCAAAGGCAGGGAAAGGAAAAGTGAGCCGGGGAGGGAGGGAGGGAGGCAAAGAGGGTCTTACCTGTGGCACAGCACTGTCGGATTTGTGGTGAAGTTTTATCCTCTGAGCTTCCAAATATTCTTGAAATGGCTTCTGAAGAGAAGGACCTATACTCGGAATAGCACTGATGGAAAGTTCATCCCAGAGAACAAGACAAAATAGGGAAGAAAAAAAAAAACAAAAAACATTTTTTTTTTTTTTAAACTTACCACTTTACCTAATCAGAACAAAGTTCAGGCTGAGCCACAGCTCAGCAGGGAACTCGAAGCTACTCGAGAAACCCACGAAATAAAACACATTTCATCTTTCGAGCTGGTACTTCGGAAGGGATGCATTTCCCAAGATCCTCAAAAAATGCTTAAAAAGAAAATCATTTCTGAGCGAGCCAGCGCTGGGAAGGAGGCAGCGGGAGCATTTCCTGGGAGGCAGCAGCGCTGAGAACCCAATGAATGACTTCGGAGAAGTCCCACATTTATCAGCGGCAGTTCCTGTAAGAACTGGTTTGAACCGATTAATGAGGAAATGACTGGGGCTTGTGTCATCCCTCGGTTAAAAAAGAAACTGCTCGGCCCAAGCCTCGCCCCTCTCCGCTCCGAGCCGGCCCCTCGGCCCGGCCAAGTCCTTTTTAGGACAATCTGTGCGTCATCCCTTCCCAAAAGAAACGGGAGCGATCCTGGAGCGCCTCCCCCGAGCGGGATTAACAAAGGAACAAAGGAGCGGCTCCGAGCGCTGCCGGCAGCGGGCACAGCCCCGCAGCCCCTCCTGACCCCGGGAATGTCCCGGGATGGGAACGGGACCATTCCCTGCCCGCACAGAGCCCCGCAGCCCCTCCTGACCCCGGGAATGTCCCGGGATAGGAACGGTACCATTCCCGGCCCGCACAGAGCCCCGCAGCCCTTCCTGACCCCGGGAATGTCCCGGGATGGGAACGGGACCATTCCCTGCCCGCACAGAGCCCCGCAGCCCCTCCTGACCCCGGCAATGTCCCGGGATAGGAACGGGACCATTCCCGGCCCGCACAGAGCCCCGCAGCCCCTCCTGACCCCGGGAATGTCCCGGGATAGGAACGGGACCATTCCCGGCCCGCACAGAGCCCCGCAGCCCCTCCTGACCCCGGGAATGTCCCGGGATAGGAACGGGACCATTCCCTGCCCGCACAGAGCCCCGCAGCCCTTCCTGACCCCGGCAATGTCCCGGGATAGGAACGGGACCATTCCCGGCCCGCACAGAGCCCCGCAGCCCCTCCTGACCCCGGGAATGTCCCGGGATAGGAACGGGACCATTCCCTGCCCGCACAGAGCCCCGCAGCCCTTCCTGACCCCGGCAATGTCCCGGGATCAGCCCCGGGTCTCCCCCAGCCTCCAACAGCTTCTCCTTCAAACAGGAGACCCAAAACCCTTCAGAATGGTCACAACTCTCCAAAACCTCCCCAAAATCCAGATATAAATTCTAAAAGATCAGCAGCAACCCCACGGCCTGAGCTGTGAACATTCCCAAAGTTGGATCCAGCCCATCCTAACTCCAGTTCTCATCACTGATCACTCAAATTGCAAAGAGAGGGGAGATTCTGAGTTTTGTTTAAAGAAATCACTGTGTTGTTCCACATTATAAAAGTCCCAACATTCAGATATAAATTCCAAATCACCAGCAGCAACACCCTGGCCTGAGCTGTGTGGGGAGAACATTCCCAAATTTGGATCCAGCCCATCCTAACTCCAGTTCTCATTGCTTGCATTGCAAAGGGAAGGGAGATTCTGATTTCTGTTTAATTTTAAAGAAATCTACATTACACATTATCATACACGTGGTCTTCTACATTACAAAACCTCACCTAAATTCTGATTATTTGGTTTTATAAACCCACTGCTGCTGCTGCAGGGAGGGTTTAGTGGAAGTCTCCAGCCCACCAGGTGTACAAGGAGTTGTACAATTGTCCAGGTCCCTCCTCGGCTCAAACCATTCCTGATCTGACACCACATTCCCGTTTCCAGGCCGAAGCCCAATTAAAAAATAACAGCTTTCTAATTTTAGGAGTTTATGAACAGCACGAAACAAAGTGTCTCATTGTCCTCCAGTAAATCTATTTCTTTCCTCCATGGCCAGGGGCAAAGGAGGATTTTTGAACCCATTTCCCAGCAAAAGGTCGTTTCCCCCGTGATTCACCACCGGGTGAGGAAATTCTGTGCCCGGACTGGTAAAAATTCTGGGAAAAAAAAAAAAAAAAACCAAACCAACAAAACAACCCTGTGGAGCCCAAAGCACGTCCCTGATGCATTTATTTGAGCCCAGCTGAGTCCAGGGCCCAAATCCCAAAGGATTCCTGGGGCTCAGAGGGGTCTCAGCTCTGGGCAAAGCTGGACTGCATCAACACCAACACCACCGACATTCAGAGGTTTCTTTTCTTTTCTTTCTCATATAATTCTTGGGAGCCCTGAAGAATGACTGCAAGGTAATGGTTTACTTTTGAACTTGTGCATGATTATGAAATGAGGAATATTTAAATGGTGAGGGATCAATGATTAACAGGGTGGTGTTCGAATGACTCCGTTCCTCACCCAGAGCTGAACTCGGGCAGTGCCCAAATCGAATTAAACACACAACAAAGACATAAAACCTAAATTCAGAGCCCTAAGGAGCTCCTGATGCATCTAACAATATTTTAAAAATTTTCTCACTAAATAATTCACTTTTTATTTCCTTTTCTGGGCATGACTATTAGTTAAGTGCACAAAATTAATTTTATCAAAGCAATTTTGAAGAACTGCAAAATCCTGAGTGCACGACCTCACCTCCTATTTTCTGTACATTTAAAAGACTTTAATTCTGAAAAAAAAGTGAACACATTTAAATAAGGAGTAAAAAACCCAGAGGAAAATCTAGAAAATCAGGAATCCAGATGAAATTCTTGAAAGCCCATCTGGGCAGCACACTATTAGTTACTGGTGCTTTTTTGGACAAAACTAAATCATTTCATCACCCAGTTATGTGCCACTCGATATCCAAAGGCACAATGTTAAATCTAAAAAACTTTAAAAGAATTTAATTTAATTAGAAAGAAGGGAATTCTGTATCCCTGCAAACCTCGGGGATGCCTGATCCCAGGGGGAAGGAGGAATTCGGGGTGGATTTTGTGCGATTCGGGTGGGAGCAGATTTGCATCACAATTCCTGCACTCAGCACCTCCAAAAATCCGCAAATTTCCCAGCGGAGGAGAAGGAAGATAACCCAGAATAATCCAAGCCCAATTCCCTGCTCCTCCGGGAATCAAAGGCATTGTTTTCAAATCGGGAATGGGGAAGGAGAAATTCTGATTCAGAACTTGTTTTCACTCAGAAGTTGTTTTAGAAACTCTTCGTGTTAAGTTATAAATTCTCCTTTGGATTCATCCTGATTCTCTGCTAATTTTTTATGTTTCACAAGGAATCGAAACTGAGAAAAAGTTTCCCAAAATTGTAGTAACCTCTGGTAATCCTAAATTCACTAAAATTGTAACATTTCAGTCAAAACCATGATTTCCATTCTAATACTACAGCAGAAAGTCCCATTAAAAATTTGGATTCACTAAAAAAACACTTGGTGCCTCCTTTCAGAACAATTACCTGGTATTTCTAATTAAACAGATCACTTTTTTTTTTTTTTTTTTTTTTTAAACTCAGAGATACAATTTCTATCCAAAAGACAAATTCTAAAGATCTTTTTTCAAAAAATAAAACAAAACTCCCCATCTGTTTGAAGCACCACATGACAGAGATTCAGCAAAATTGCTCAGGATTATTTTTTAAATTACACCAAGAACCTGCAGAGTCTGACCCCAAAAACTTCCCAGTTACAGCAAATCTGAGTTTAAATTTATTAATTTGCTTTTCCAAGAACAACTGTCAACAGTTGCACCTCAAATGCCTTTCACTGGTTGTTAAATGATTTTTGGAAAACTTTAAATCTTTTTAACAGAACCTTTGGAACTACAGGAAGATTTTTCTCAAAGGCACCAGGATGAAGCACCAAACCTGGAGGAGAAAAAAATTGTATTTTCCCTGAGCCAGCTTACAAAAAGTAGGAAGTTATTTGATATTCCAGACATCTGCATTTCTACTAATATTAAAAATATTTATGTATAACTGTTTAATGGTGATATTTGCACTTCTGAAAGGCATAATTTTCATTTTACAAGATCTTTAGGAGCATGGGCTGCTCCTGAGTGACTGAAATCTCTCAGCCTGTGCTTGGAGAAGTTGGGAACACTCAGGGAATTAATTCCAACTCTGCTAAATCCTGACAGTCTCTAACAAATGCTGCTCCTCACTGTCATTGCACCAGTATCTCACAAAAACTCTGTCACACCATAAATTTGGATATAAAGTTCCCATTTTATCAAGGCACCTGTGGACATTTGTTCACATTTCCAGAGAGAAATGTTAGAATTCACAAATGTTTGCCATAAAAAAAAAAAAAAAATATTTTGGGAACAAAACCATGAGATTTTTCATGAAAGAAAATTTGAAAGTTCATGGAAGTTTCTTATTTATTAGAGGCCTCAAACACCAAGTGATGCTGAAGCAGCTGATTAATAACCCTGAGTTGTTCTTAAACTGATCCTGATGGAATTAAAAATTAAAAATGAGAAGCTCAGTGCAGCCAGGCCTGAGAGTGACCCCTGTGAAGAACTGGGATCCATCCCCTGTGGGATGCTCAGGAAACTGGGAGCACTGGGGGTGTCACAATTTAATTTAATTTAATTTTATCATGGAAATTGTAACCTGGAGGGAAAGCAGAGCCCTGTGGGGGAACAGAAGGTGCAAACAGGGCTGGACACACCTGGGGAAGGTGATGCAATATTGAGTCACAGCCCCACTTGATGGATAATCCCTCCAATATTCACAGGCTGGAAAATCCCTTTCCTTTAGACTGGGGCAGGTTTTGCCCAGATTTGGCTTTTTGGGATGAAACACCAAAGAAAAAACATCCTTTGGGCAATGGCACCATAATTCCAAATAAAGACAAGGGGGAAGAGTAGAGGCAGAGTAGCAGGGATGGCTCCTCCCTGCCAGGACCTTCAGCTCCATCCCAATTATTTATTTCAATCAGACTACAACAGAGGGGGAAGGCAAAGCCTTTCACCTTCCCAATATTTATAGAAAATGTCATTAAAAAATCCCACCAACAGCAACTGTAGGAGATTCCCATTTCTCCATTCCCCTGTGAGAACACAAGAAAAATCCATCCTGCAGCTCCAAAGCAATGAAACATTTAGGAGCAGGCACTGAATTTTAAACTTTCAGTGTTTGAGTATTTAGGGTATTTGAGTATTTAGGGTATTTTAGCCACCCCTCCCTCAGAAGTTTCACTCCAGCACGGTGGTATCTTCTTTGGAAGTCAGATATTTACAAAACCATTGAAAAATAAATTCCAGTGGAAATATTTTTATGCCACTGGCCAGTGAGCAAAGCTGATTCATTTGCATAACATGTTCCTTGTCTCAACAGGGCACCTTTCTTCCTGTCAGCCCTCTGAGCCTGCAATGGTTAATTTTTTTCCAGACAGTGATCTAAACTGGCTCAACGGTTAGTATTTTAATGAGCTGTCATTTCCTGTGCTGATAAAGATTCTCACAGTATTTAAACCATCCATTTCCCCGAGGCTGCACCACCAGCAAGGACCCTGCAGTGACTCAGAGGGGCTCAGCCTGAGCCTGACTCAGCCCTGGGACTGGGGCTGCCCAAAACCCAGGCTAGGCTTAGGGAAACCTGGGCTGCCCAAAACCTGGAGTAGGTGTAAGAGTCGTTTTTTAGGTTTTTAGCAATTAATTAATTTTTTTTTGCTTGGTAAAAACATTTTTTGTTTAAAGTGAATTATCCTTTAAGCCATAAAGCCCCTTTTAACTCACTTACTTTTTGCCTTTTTAATTACTCAGTAAAACTAACTCAGCAATTCTTTCCTTCTATATCAAAACTTGCTATCATTTCTATACCTTCTTCAAATTCTACATTCAAAAATCTTTCTGTTATACACACATATCTGTAAAACCTTCCTGTCAAATCCTTATCCTTTCCAACAACTAGGTTCAGGAAAAACCAGGGGTTGCCCAAAAACCTGAAACCTAGGAGCTGGGGCTGCCCAAAAACTTGAAACCTGGGAGCTGGGGCTGCTCCAAATCTGCATCCTGGGAGCTGGGGCTGCCCAAAACCTGGATTAGGTTTAGGAAAAACCAGAGGTTGCCCAAAATGAGTCCTGGGAGCTGAATCCTGGGGCTGCCAAAGCTGGAGCAGCTCCTTCCAGCCAAAGCTGGGACCCCCAGCTCCCACCCCCAGCACAGCTCTGGGGCTGAGCTGCTTTTGTGCCCAGAGCTCTGAAGTTCAGCAAATAAATCTGGTTTATGGTCAGGACCTACAGGAAGGTTTCAGGGTTAAAAGGCTCCTTGGCAGCTTCATTTGCTTTATGAGATGAGGAAAGGACAGATGTTGGTGGAGAATGGGCCCAGGTTTGACTGGCTGCACCTGAGGCATGTTCCAGTGGCCAGGGCAGCCCAGCAGCTCCAGGGCTTTCTTCCCTGGGACATTCTGTTTTGTTCAATCACTGCTTTCAAAATGAGAATTGCAACATCTCTGACCTGCCTGTCCTTAGCTCTGCCCACTGCTGCTCTTTGGAACCAAACCTCTGCTTGCTTTTTAAAGATTCTTTTTCAAAACTCAATTTTAGGGTAAAAACCCCTTGCTTATTCAGAGTTAAATCCTTGGAGCCTTTTGCAAATAAACTCTTCTAATTCTGTTGTGATCCACTGGAAGCCTTTCAGCACCAAAGCTGCTCAGATTTCAGCCCATCTGTGTCCCTTTCAGGGCACTAAAGCCATTTTTGTGTGGAGCTGCTCTGCTGTGCTCAGGACACTTCTCCAGGTTTCTGCTGTACCTGTGGTAGGAAGGTTGTTGAGTTTTGAACCAGCAGTGTCAGGGATTTTGGTTTAACTTCCAAAATTTCTCCCAGGAGGTTGAGAAGCCATTGCCCAGCTCTTTCCACCCTAAGAAAAGATTCCTGGCTGTCCCTTTATCACTTCTTGCCTTGTGCTCTAAAGAAATAACCTCAACCTGTATTGTAAATTACTTTTGACTTAAAAAACCCCAACAATCTTTAAGCAAACTTTCCAGTTACCTCAGTCACCATGATCTCATTTGTGCTTTTTTGGTGAAAGGAACACCACGCTCCCTTTACCAGCATCAACTGAGATTAAGTTGTAAGCAAAGAATTATGGCACAAGAAATAGCAGCAAACTGGTTTGTCCAGGCAATGCTTCCAGTACCTGGGACCAAAAAACTGCTTTTCTTTCAGCTGTGCAATCACTCAGTGCCTGCAGAGCTGGGAAGGGTGGAAAGCTGCTCCACAAAACCCACTGGGTTAAATAAAGGCACTTCAGGAACATTGATTTTTTGGGTGGATTTCACAGTTTGTTGGATTTTCAGAGGTAGCACACATGAGAAGTAAAATCCACATTTAAAACTTCCCCTTCCCAGAAAACAGAAAACATCACCCTGCTCTGAAGCACTTTGCAGAGTGTGACTTCACAAACAGCTGCAGGTAAAAAACAGGAACAGAAAGATTGAGGAGCCCAAAACCCCACAACAAACAGAATGAAATATTTCAATAAAATCAGCAAAACTCTTGTTGAGGTGACAGAACACAGAAATCCTCCAGAGCCTCTCCCAGCACTGAGGCACCAACAGAACAGGTTGGAAATTCCCAGTTCCAGTGAGTTCCAGCATCTCTGGAATCCTCCTCAGTTTGGATTTCACACCAACCCCACTTCTCAAACTCACTTATTCCCCTTATTCCCACCACTCACCCTCTGCCCTGTTTTTGTTCTCCAGCTCCCACCAAAAAATTCTACCAAAAATTTAAAATTTTCTTTAAACAGCTTCTTAATTTCCTGCCATGTTTTTTATTCCATTTCCTTTTTAATTTAATTAATAGAAAAAGTATTTTATGATCTGTTTGTAATGGAGACTTAGACAAAACTGTAAAATCAAATTAAATGATATTAAAGTAGCCTGGTTATGGCAGGTTCAGTGAGGGACCCAGCAGCATCCAGTGACAATAAAGAACAAGGTCTGCACATGAATCAGCTTTGCCTTTTGACTAAAAATCACATAATTGTCAAGAAATTCTCCCTAGCTTATAAAATCAGATATTCTCAGACTTTATCTCACAACTTAATCTTCTGTCTAGGTTCCATTTATCCTGGATATCAGTATGTTCATTATTTTCAGGTATTGTGCTCAGATATTTCCTATTGTTTAAGAGCAACAGCCCAGACAAAGAAAGTCTAAAAGTCATTGTGGTGGATAGAATTTGATTAAAATAAAGTTACTGACCATTAAACAGAGCTCTGTTTTAATTCAATAATAGAGCTTTTAGAGCAAGGTATTGTTTAACATGTTTGAGGCTCCCCTCTAACAGAAATTGATGAGGTAATGCTGGAGACAGCTTGAGAAAAGTCAAGGATACCAGGACATTCCAAAATTCTCACTGTCTCCCAGGAACATTTTTTAACTCTGACATCAACCCTCTAATAAAACCCCAATCCAGCAGAGCTCCTGTGAATGCACTCGAAGTAATTCAATGCAAAATTATCTCCAAGACAGATGAAGTAGGAAAAATCTACTGGGTTTGGCTCCAAGCACCCACAGGAGAGTAAATCCTTGGAAATGTACCTGAGCTGGGGGCAGATCAAACTGTCTGCAGTGATTGATGCTGAGAAAAACTCAGGGTGCTTAAAAGAAACCACATTTCTCTCTCTCCCTCCCTTTTTTAAAACAATGTTCACAGCAACAAATGAATTCTGAGTTTTTGGAAGATCAGGAATAATAAAGCCAGGATTTGTTTCATCAGTGAAATGTCCTGCAAGGTTTTTCTGACACTCCTTTTCCTTGTACAGCACCACTGCTTGGAGTTTTGTTTCAAAAGGAATTATTTCCAGACATTCCTCCCCTGAAACTTTTCTTGAGGAGTGTGGCTTTTATGTGAAAATAGTTATTACACTTTGGGCAGCCAAATATCCATTTACCCTAGAGAAGAAACCTTGGAAAAGCAGGAATACCTTAGATTTTATTTTATGGATTTATATTAGGTTGGATTAATTTTAGTTTAAAAAAAACCCAACCCAAACCTTCTCAAAATCAGGACACTTTATCCATTTCTACTGAATTTAACAGAATGGGGATCAAACTCCACACACTAAATTTCTCATTGTGATGGTTTATGAGTGATTTGATGTTGTAAATGTATAAGGAACTTCCAGTTAAGGAACACTGCATAAAATCTTAGGTTTTGAATCATAGAATTTTAAGATTTTTTTCTATGAATATAATTATTTTTAACTTTCTCAATTTTTTTGGCATAGCATCCCACCACACCAGTGGTGCAAACATCCCATCTGCAGCTATAAATGCAGAAATCTGTGAGTGGAAGAGCTGAATTTTGGGTTGGGGTGAAAGTTCAGTGCTGATCCCACAACCCTGAGCCTCAGGGCCAACAAAATTCTCCAAGGTCTGGGGGGGAAGGAGCTGCAAGTGAGACCTAAAGCCTGGAACAAAGCACAGCCCCAGCACTCTGAGCTGCCTCCTCCAGTAATTTTCCATTAATGGGTGCAGGTATTAATTACTGAGCTGGGGAATTACTCACCCGATGAGAGCCACCATCTGCTCCACGATGTGTTTGCTGAAGGTGATGATAACAAAGAGTTTCTGTGGGGAGGAAAAGAGCAGTCACAGAGAGCAGTGCTGGGGGACACTTTGTGCTCCCCTGCTTTCCCTCCTCTCCTCTTTATTTTTTCAATGTTCTCCTCTGAAAAGAGGCAGGAGAAAAAAAAAATAAAAAAAGAAAAAAGCAGTTCACTCTGTGCCTCTGTTTCCTCCCAGTTTGTGTTTCTTGCAGTGTTTTTGTAGCCCATTCTCATCCTCCCCAAACTCCCATTCCCAGAAGCTCCAAGGTCACTTTACTCCATCAACAATGTTGGAGTGGAAAAACAGCCAGAGAAATTCACAGCTCCTTACACAAAGTGGCCTTCCAGATCACAGAGGGGAAAAAGAATTTGTTTTAGTCCCCTGGTTCAGAGAGAAACAACAAAAAAATACCCAGTGAAGAACAAAGGAAGAGCCTTTGGGCACCTGTGAGATTGTGATAAAACAGAATAATCACAGTCCCTAATCACACTCCTAAACCTACTTCAAAATGTACAATGTACCCCAAAACTCTGCATAAAAACAGCTTATCAAAAATCTGAAAATCTAACCTAGCAAGTTTTACCCCTAAATGAAAATCAAACCTGTACCTTTGAAGCTATAATTTCAAATATAATATTTAATCATATTAAAACCTATTAAACATATTAAAATACAAACTCCAAACACAATTTCAACCTTAAAAGAAAAAAAATCTGTGATTTATCTGATACAATTTTACAGAACAGAATAACTCTTAATTTCCTACTAACCACAAAATTATTAATACTAATTGTTACTCTGATGCAAATCAGAATGAAAAAATGAAATGAAATGGACATAATTGTAATAAGGAGGTAAAAGGAGCCCTGGGGTGGCCACTGCACCAGTCACTCACTTCCTGTCTGAACATTGCATTAAAAGCCTTTTCCATGACTCTCACATTTCCTAAATTCCAAGTCCAGCCAGATCACTCCAAAAATCAAGGCTATTGCACAAGGGTGTGCTTGAAAAAGAGAATGCTAAACGCTGAGCCTGTTACAAAATCTGATGATTTACCAACTGTACAAGGCACTGGGAAATGTTTTTTCACTTACATGGAATCTGAGTGTGGAGCACTATAAATTACACAGCAAACACTGTGGTAGCTGAACAAGGCAATTAAAATAATAAGAGGAATATTGATCTAATATTATTCCACTTTTCTGTGCTGCCAGAACACATTTTAGCCAACACAGGGATTTAAAAGCAGAAGAAAATTCAGATAATACAAAAATAAGTGTGGAGGAAAAGCTGTTCTCTCCCAAGAAATGAAGGAATTTCCAAATCTATTTATTGTTTAAGCACTGGGCAAAATAAAATAATCATTTAAAAAAAGATGGGGAAAAAAACCCCTTGTGTTTAGGGCAAAATAAAGATTTTGAAGCAGCTTGATGAGGCTGGAACACAAATTATTTTATACTAAAAGCTGCTATTTTGCTGGGAGTCACAGCAGAGATTTCCAAACAGAGGCACAGGCACTGCAAAAACCCAGAGTCAGCTGAAAACATCCCAAACACAGTGACCTAGCTCAGGCTGCAGCCCTGACCACACCAGAACCCCCAGGGAACCAGAGCTGCATCTCTCCTTGGACCAGGGGGAGGAATTCACAAGAAAAACTCCAACATTTGGTGGAAACAACTGGATGGTCCAACTCAGCACATCTGGCACAGCCCTGAGTGAGCAGGGCCCAGCAAAGTCCAAAACCAAAAATCACTGCCCAGCTCCAAAACTGTGCTTTTCAAACAATCTGGGACACCAAAAATCGCTGCCCCACCCCCAAAACTGTGGCAAATCTGCCCAAACTGGGCTGGCCCAGCCCTGCAGGGCTCAGTGGGGTTTTCTCACTGAGCTAAAAAGGGCACATTTCAAAGTGCAAATGAGTGCTGGTTACCAAAAAGGGAGTTCACAGTGAGTGGAGCCCTGGCAGTCTGGTAAAGGCCATAGGTAAATACCTTGGCTAACCACCAATTTCCTGAGTGGGCCAGCAGCTATAAATTACTCACTTGCCACAGTTTGGAGGAGCCCAGCAGCTGCTTTATTGTAAATCCCTTGCACCAAATTAATTTCCATGAGTTCAGGTCGGGCAAGGAGACTCCAGGAGTCATTTCCAGGTAACACAGTGGAACAGGCAGGGAAAGAATCAAAGGTTTCAGCCCCAGGGAGGGGCAGCACTTGCCTGGATGTGCATTTTAATCACAGCTTTTCCAATCAAGGTTGCACCGAAGAAAGTCCAGAAGGGAACCAGAAAGTGGCCACAAGTTATCCCAGCCAGGTCAAACAGGGGGTTTGGGATCTGTGGAGTGCAAGGGAAAGAGGTTCAGAAATTGCAGCACACATTGGATGGACAGGAACATGACAGACTCTGAAATTCTGAAAAATGAACAGTTTCCCCTGCTCCAGCTTGACCCAAAACTCTTGTGTCTTAATAATTACAGAAATGTTGATGTCACACCACATAACTTAAGTTATGATGTCTAGCTGGGAGTGAGCTAGACACTGTCCCAGACAATTCCATTCTCATGGTTCCTCCTTACCCCTGCATCCTGAAAAAAGCCAATGAAAAGTTTTCCATGTGAAGTGCACGGAAACCACAGCAAAGCCATTTTGAGTGATTTATCAAATTTTCTCTCTGACAAGCACATCACTCTTGGAAGCCAGAGTTCCAAGTGATCCCCAGTGATTTCCAGCTGAGAAACTACATTAAAAACTGGCATTTATAGTCATATGTATCCAGTTTAAAAGCACTGATTAGATTTTATTAAGCATATGCATTTCATTTAAAATTAAAAGAATTTTTTATTATTATTAAACTGCTGGCCTGACTTTTGGTATTGTGATACTATCTGTAAAATATTTTTGAAATGAAACCAAGAAAGGATCTGAATTCCAACCTTTCCCTCTCAGTCTGGAGCAGTCCTGGGTCACTCCCAGGAGCACTGGGGTGACAACCTGCAGCACTGCTGGTGTTTTATGACTCAAATAAAGGAATAAAGTGCAGATTGGGGCAGAATAAAGGACACTGTGCCACCAAGCCTGAAATCTGTGAGAAAGGGCTGGAGTGGCCTGTTGGAGAGCAGCAATTCAGATTTATGAGCACCTGCAGAGGAAGAAATGTGAAATGGGCTCTGCTGCTGGTCCCTGAGCACTGAGCAGGCTCCACCTGGGCAATGATTGATTGATTGACTGATTGATTGATTGATGGATTGATGAACTGATGCTCAGCATTCTGCTGCTCAGTGATTGATGCTCTGCACTCTGCTCCTGGCAGCCTGCTCTCAGGGGGTTTTGTTGGCTCACAGAATGTTTAAATGCCTGCAGGAGTTTGGGGCAGGCTGCTGTGGGTGTCTCTGAGCACACCAGGGGCAGAAGTTCCTCAGCACATCCCCAGCAGGGTGTCTGAGCAGCCAGCACTGTGCTTGTTACTGAAAGTTGCCCAAAAAAAGCCCACAAAGGCAAGAGAGAAAATTCTCACAAGCTTCACAAACTTCAGAGCTGATTCTTGCTTTGTTCCTTCCTCAGAGCTGCCTTTATATAGAAATAAACTCCAGACAATCCTGACTTCCTTCTTGCCACTAAACAACATGACAGTCAGTTGACTTCACTGGATAAGCTTGCAGAATTCTCATTTCCATCTGATGGTGTTTTCATGCAGCATTTAGAAGCCACCACTTGAGAGAACAAGGATCCACAGCTGGGACAGTCATTACCACTTCACCAGCAAGTTCTCCACTCATGAAAAACACATCAAATAAAACTCAGCCTAAAATCCAGAAGAAGGTCACAGTTCCAAGGGAGGCAAGCAGAGGAGATGTGTGCTGGAGCACAGGGAAGCAGAGGAGCCCTGGGCCAAACACAAGGAGCACATGGGGGGGCTGCTTTCCTCCCCCTTCCCCACCCAGGGGTGCCACACAAAGGGACAGCTCTGCATCCCTGCTTTCCCAGCCCTCTGGAACCTTCCAGCCCTGCAGTGGTGCTGTGAGCACATTTACAAACCCCAGGTGTGCCCTGTGCATCCCCATCCCTCCCCCAGCCCAGCTGCAGCTCAGGGCCCCAGCAAGGCTCAGGCAGCAAAGTGGGGAAGAAGTTAAGCAAATGTTTAAATATTACTAAGCAGGAACTGCAGGGTGTTTACAGGCAGCTCTGGTGTTTACCAACTCCTTCCTCCTCCTCCACCTTGCCCAGTCACCCATCCCTGCCACCTCTGAGCTGTGCTGGTGACACACAGGGGACAGCTGGGGCAGGGATGTGTCCAGGGCTGAGTCAGAGCAGGGAGCAGCTCCTGAGAGCTGGGAGAGCTTTAGGAGCAGCCACAACTCCACTCTAAACTTCAAGACCTTTTAAAGGATTAGTGAGCAGGAGCTTTATGTCAGCAGCTCTAATCAGATTAATTCTAGCACAGGTTATCCACATCTGAGCAAGCAGTTGGCTGTGTCATCTTTACAGTTTAGGAAACCAAGAGATGCTGGACAAGTGTGGAGTGAGAGCCTCAGCAGCTGGGGGATGTTGTTATTCCAGAAAAATGGGACTTGGGGGGGGTTCCACACTTCCCCTTTCCCTGCAATCACATCCCACAGTTTGTGTGTGGGATGAAGAACAAGGCACACCATTCCTACCAGCACCAGAGAGAGATTTAAACCTCCAACATTATTTTTTTTATTCTGAAAGAAGAGCATTATCCTACTCAAAAACTAAAATAGCATCACTGGAGAGGCTCCTTTTACCTCTTAATTAAAAAAAAAACAAAACAAAACAAAACACAAGCAGTTTGTAGCTCTACAGCCATGATTGAAATTTGTTTCCTTTTTCTGCCCTCTCTGGTTCCTAATGACCCAAAGAGCAGATGGGGGAGGATTGGAATCAAAATTTCTGCAGGTAATTTTCCACTCTCCAATCCATGCACACCTCTGGATTTGAGGATGTCAAGAATATCAGATACAACACATCACCACCTAAAGAAATCATAACACAACCCAGCAGATTTTTTTTTTTTCCTTGAGCATCACAGAAACTCCAACAAAACTGAATTTCAGGGCAGGACATCCAAGGTGCATTTTTGCCTATAAATGCACCCCTGTTCCTGGCAGAACTCACCGAGGCACAGGCCAGGATCCCAAAGAACCCAACCTTCTGCACCAGGTTCTGCACGGCCAGCTTGGCCCGGGAGGCAAAGTCCTGCAAAGAGAAAAACAAAATTATACATCAGGAAAACCCCACCTGAACAGATATCCAGGATTTCCTAACTGGGAATTGGGAGAAATAAAGGGCAGTTTGAAAAGCTGAGTTTAGGGGGACAATTGTGGTAGAAATGTGAGCAGCCACATGCAGAGTTTTGTTTGTGCAAACCCTGAGAGTGGCACTAAGCTCCCCCTGCTCTGGAAACAGCTTTTCCAGTTTTTATTTCCCCATATCTTTGTAATTCCAGTGCTGCTTATACCTTATTCCTTAAACAAGCAGAGGGAATTAATTCCTCCAGTGCCATTTACAGTGGTAAAAAGGAATTTTCTGAGAACAGAAAGAGCACAATAATCCCATTCCACCCTTAGATCTGCTCTCCCAAACCCAGAAACTCAATCAAAAATGCCAATTCCAGGCACTGCCTACAACACACTTGTAAAATTCATTAAAATCCAGAAAGTTGTGCCTAAATTATTTTAAAAGCAGGGAAGGGTCAGCCCCTGTCACTGGAGCTGTTCTGTACAAAGCTGCCTCCTTTTATTTTGTGATCAGTCCTTACTCCTGAGGCTCAAAATTTGTCAAACACCCAGGAAACCTCTTAAAAAGAAAAAAATAAAGATTCTCACAAGCAGTTGCTTTGAATGTGAGAAGGGAATTTATAGGAGATAAAATTCTTTTGCAGCAAAACTGTCCAGAAAAATAAAATCAAGGTCAGTGCTCCCAACTCAGGCTTAGCCACAACAGTTCCAGAAAGCTGAAAATCCTTGGGAATAGCAAATATTTAAAAAAATAATTATCCATTCTTTTTTTAAAAAAACTACAAATAAGCAATAAAATTCAGATTTTCCAGGAGCAATGCAATAAATGACACAAGGAAATTACTTTAATCAATAATTAATGATATTCTACATTCCACCCTTTACTACTGAATTGTGGAATTTAGAATATCATTATTTTTTGATTAAAGCAACTGCAGGGTAATCCAGAAAAATTACATCTATGCAATTTTAATTTTGTTATAGTTCTGTTGAAACCTTACACACTAAAGAAGGAAAACTACAATTATTTTACAATGTTCTTGCATATTATTTAAATGTTGAGCTGTAGAATTAACAAAATTTTCTGTGGCAGATTAAAAAATAACAGATCTGTGATGAGACCATTTGCTTATTTTTTACACCCCTTTTTCAAGTAGCAACTTTTTCCCATTACTGTGCTTTCAAACAGTTAAATTCTCAATTTAAAAATTAAAACGAAACAAAACAAAAATTAATTATTATTCAAGTCAGAATAATACTATTTATTGTATTTAATGCTTGGAAAAAAACCTCAAATTAAAACTGAAAGAAAAGTGCCAAAGAAATGAGATTTCTTAAATCTTTCAGTGGGACATTTTTAACCACAGGGGGATATAAAAACCCTCTAGAATATCCTAGAAAGGTGAATTTCCACACTTTAACCAGGAGTTACACCTTGGGTTCATGATTACAAAATGGAAGAGATCAAATATTCACTTTTTAAATGAAAAATTTCCCAGATATTTTCCCATTGCAGGAAAATATTTCCCATTGTTTTCCTCGTAGGATCCTTGAGGGATTAAACTTGCTCCCAGTGAAGCTGAAACCAAACCCTTGATAGGAAAAAATTTGGAAAGTAAAACTCAATTTTATGGTTTTATTTCTTTTTTTTTTTTTTGTTGTTACAAACAACAAAACAGATCCAGGATGAGCTGGGATTTGGGATGGAGGCAAAAAAACACCCAGAATTTCCCCCCAAGGGAAAAATAACTCTCCCAATTCCCCAGCCAAACACACGAGTGAAAATCAATCTTTGGGATTTCTTTACAAATGAATTTAACACCAAGAAGTGCTAAAGCAGATTTTTGTCCTTGGGAAAGGTGGCCTGGATTATTTCCCTCCTCAGGGATTTCTGGAATAGAGTTTGGTGTGGCCAGAATATTTTCAGTTCCTATTTTCTCCCCCATTTCCCAAAGCCACGGGGTTGGAGCAATATTTTCACTTTTATAAGCCAATAAATATTTTTTCCTTGCAGCTCCATAAATCTGATGGCAAAGTATCTTTAAAATAAAACACTCCAAGGCAATTATTCAAATGGCTCCATGATTTATTTGCATGGAAGTTGTTTCTATTCTGATTTTAATTTATTTCTCCATTATCTTTTACTGTGTTGCTAATGCACTGTTGTATTCATTTTCACAAGCTGGAATTGGAAATAAACTCTCTAACAAAATGAGCTATAAACTAATACTTGCAGCACAGCTGATTTAATAAATATATTATTATAATTATATATAATTAACTGTATTAATTTAGGGTAAAGCACAGTGCACCATTTTTAACCAAATTTATAAAAAGAATCAGTTTCTCTCACCCATATTTCTCAAGTACAAATTCAAGGCTGCCCTGAAATTAGAATTTCCCCTCCAGCTAAAAACATATAAAACATTAAAAAGCTAATAATGAAGGTCTTTAAATATATATATAACAAGTTCTCCAAACCAAAACCAATGTTGGAGCAAATTTTCTCACCTTATTAATTCATAACTTTATTCTTTTAAGTTATTACTCAGCTTGTTTCTTTGTTAAGTTTTGGTTTTACATTTTCTCTCATGAAGTACTTCATGGAAAGCAAAATTTTAAATTCTAAAAATTTCAGTCAAGAATTTGTCATTTGTCTTTCTTTTTTCCAAATTTTCTAAATAAGCTAAAAGACAAATTAAAGATTTTTTGGTGCCTATTTTCTATGATCTAATCTAATCACAGCTATGAATAATTTGCAGGGTAATAAACCTATGAATTCCAGCCTCAACATTTACTCTGAAAACAAGTTCAGAACTATTTCTCTTTGCTTCCTTCCTTAAATTTTGTTTGACAAATCTTTGTGACATCTGCAACAATAAAAAAGCCTTAAAAGTTTCATTTCTCCGAGAATACAATCCCCAGTTTCACAACTTTTACCTATTTCACAACAGATTTTTTTTTTCTTTTCTAAAGCCTGCATGGGGCTTTTCTCTATTTTTTAAGTATTTGAAATTAAAAAAATAACTTACTGCTTAAAAAAAAAATTATTTTTATATATATATATATGAAAAGAGACAAAAGTTGAGCTACTTACAGGCAAACCATTTTCCCCCCAAATTAAAGTTTCTAGACTGGAGTGGCCTCTCAGCTAATTGTGATTCATTCTTTAGAACATTTCAGGATGCTTTAGCTCACTGTGTCCCTTTCAAAGATGATTTATTTTTTTGGGGGGTTTGGAAATAGATTTCCTGTGAGTGGCACAGTGCAGGCAGAGGAAGGTTAAATGATTAAACATGACTTCATTGGGTTAATCATCAGATCCCAAGAACTGGGCTGGAACAGAGGCACTGAAAGGTCAGGGATGATTCCCCACTGGGGGGAATTCTCCTGGATCTGCTCAGCCTCAGGAAAAGGGATTTTTTCACCATTTTATTGACCTCAGGTTCCATTTTGGGGACAAAAAAACATTCCAAAGTCCCACACCTGAAGGGATGGTAAAGAGAATTTACATGTTCTGCACAGTGTTCCTCCTTTGAATAGGCCCTGTGTAAATATGGAACTTTTATCTTTGGAAAAGCCCTTCCTGAAAGAGAGAATGGACAACCTTGTCCGAGTTGCAAAGTTTTGTCCCATCCCTCTGTTTTATTTGGTTTCCATTTGTAATTTAATCTCTCTCTTCTTTCCCCTCTCACTGTAAATTTGGTGAGCTCCTCTGAATGTGAGGGAAGAAGAAACACCTCACCAGATTGAACAAGCTCAAGGAAAAAAAATAATTTTAATAATTTTTTCCCTCTTTTCTCTCTGTAACAGAACAGTCACAATTAATTGTTCCCTCTAAAATTGTGAAGTCTATTTTTTCTTACTCTGCAAGCACAGAGCTGGTTGATTGATCCACAGGAGTAGCTAAAGGTACCCAAGGAACTCTGAATAATCAGAGTTGGACTGAATCCCACAGAAAAAACCTGCAGCACTTCCCCAGCTCTGCTCTCTGAAGCCTGCACAGATTATGCAATGTGACAGTTCATTTTCAAACAGCTGCAATCAGATTTTAGGAGCACAGAGAAACCAACAGCTCCCATCACATCCCAGCTCCATCTCTGAAAAACACGATCCAGATCCAGATTCCAGGGATTTGAGGCATGGAAAAAACCTCTCTCCTGTTTCTTTTCTGCTGTAAATACCTCAAGCACTCCACAAAGACATAAAAAAATGGAGAGATTTAACACAAAGATGGAGCCAATCCCATCCCAAGTTCATGGTGAACATTCCCAGCTCAGGGCCTTAGGTTGGGATCAGGGGAATCAGGGATGTTTTAATGCCATGGATACTCCTCACCTGGCACATGGTGGCCTGGAAAAGTTAAAAAAAAAAAATTCTAGAAGGTCTGGAAGGGGCTACCCAGGATTTGTGATTCTGACAGAAAACAGGAGCATGGGTGAAAAAAAAAAAAATTAAAGGACATAGAGAGAGATCTGAAAGTATTACATGGTTCTCCAGAATTCTGGAGCAGCTGGACTGAGGGAAGTTCCTCCTCCTGTAAATTCCCCAGGTCAAATGTGTCCCTTGTGTGTGATGGAGTGGACAATCCCTCAAAGATCTGAGCATTATTTCTATTTTTGTTATAATAAAACAAAGTTTCATTATCCAGATAATCATCTGAAGTGGAGAACATTTTTTCTCTCCCAAAAAACTTGAAGACTGTGTATGAAGCTACCATTTAGATCACCAAAATTATAGAGTCCTTAACATTTAAAGAGCTGCCTACAAAGACAGTGCCCCTCTTTATGTAAAAATCTGAGTTATGTTAAAAATGAGCTGCACAGTATTTTGTGTCTTCTGGTTTTCTGTTACAACACAATGGAATCAAACACAACTTATGGGAGAATGACCATTTGTGGTCAGGCAATGGATTCCAGGATTTCAGAGGACTGGGAGGAATTATTAACTCCTTGGAATAAAGCATTGACTGCAGGGCAGCAGCTGCAGAGAAGTCAGAGAGGTACCCAAGGCTGGGAGGTCACAACACATCCCTGCAAATGCTTCAGCACTCAATGACAAAAAACCCTCAACTCTCCCCAAAATATCCCAGGCAACAAATCCCATGAGTAAATTACAAACAGGAATATTGTGATAGCAGCTCATGGATCTTTGTTCCAGCTTTCTCCAAAATTATTCCAGTTAAATGCAAAGGGGCAAACTAAAAGGGAAAATTTCTATTTAATGCCTGGAGAACAGGGGGTGTGAGGGGTAAAATTTAAACTTCCTTATCACCCAAAAATCTGGGAAAGAAAGGTCCTGTCTGGGAAATCAGACCTCCAAAAGGGGAAGCTGGAAAAAGTTTTCAAAATTGATGGAATGGTGGCAGAACTAAGCAAGAACTAAGTTTGATGGAAGAAAGGGATTTACACACAACAAGAAATTCCAGATTCTAAATAAGTTTCACTTCACAAAAAGTCTGGGTTTTCTGAGACATTAAATTCTGGAAAAGGAGTTGAGTAATTATGGAAAAGTTGTAAAAGAAAAGGGCATAGATGTTGAACATGAAAACAGTTTTAAAAAGTACAAGATGAAGGCAACCAAACAGCAATAAAAGAGCTTTGGCTTCTCCAAAGAACTGTGGAAAGAAGAGAGCAGCACCCAGAAAACATCATTAACCAGATTGTGCTGGAGATCTGAGGGCTTGCAACTGGTGAGACCTCAATATTCAGAATATTTGTAGGCAAGGATGAACACACAGTTGATATTACAAACCCCAAATCAACAAGAAATTGTATCTACAGGTGAATTTCTCTACTGGACATTCTGGGGACCAGAATGTTGGACACAGATTGTGAGGATTTATTTCCACATCTGTTTGTCTTCAAGTTCTTGAGGTTGGCTGCATGTTAAGGTTGAGGGGTGATGCTGCAATCCAGAGATAATCAGGAGGATGCTCATCTTAGGGACTTTGCAAGTCAGACATGAGTAACTACAATTAGCTCTTGGGTCAGAAATCTTGAGTTCTTTTGTAGAAAATACAATTAAACCCATTGTCCTCTTACCAGATTTTAAAAGTGATGTTAGAAAAGACAGACAAAAGAAGCCACAGAGTTGTGTGAGGAGCTGAATTTTTTGCAAATCCTGTGGGAGCAGAGACAACAGAGTGAAGGGTCCATTCCAACAGCAGGCTTGGCTTTCCCTGGTCATTTAATTTTAGCCTGTCTTGGAGTCAAAGTGTGAAACTTCCAAATTATGGGTCCATTTTATGGTAAATAAGATCTTCCCATTAGCAGGAGCAGGAATGAAGTCAACCAACTCTGAATCAGCCCATTAGTTCCACTAAGAACTTCCAGGTATTTTCTTCATTTCATTAATCATCTGGATCATGGTAGGAACTTTTTATTTTCCTCCTTTCTCCATCCCCCTTCTCGAGGGAAGAACCAGCAAATGTTTCTTTACAACAAACTCCATCTCAGGAGTTTTAATTTCGAGATTTCAGCCTGTCACAATCCACACTCAGGTTCAGAAGGGAAATATCAGAAGGATTACAGGGATCAGTGAGCTCTGTAACTCCAATTTAATGCCAGCTTTTCCCACAGCTAGAACTGAAACCCTCAGACTTCCACATAAAAAAGTCCTTTCGCTTCACACACTGTAAGAATAAAGAAATTTTGTAAAGAATGAGACACAATTAAAGGAAACAGCCTAGAGGAAGAGGAAGGAGCATGTCCTTTCAGCCTTATCAGATCTATCCTGCAGAGCTGTAGCCCCTTTAACCACATCCCCTGCTACCTCTGCTCCCCAGAGCAGCAACGTGTCCACTCTGACACTCTGCAGCCTTCCAGCCCTGCAAAAAAAATAAAACAAAACTGAATAAACTGATTTCTTTCCTTGCTGAACAACCACTTTCTATTCACTTCTCACAGGAGAGCTGGCAGAGCAGATGCTGCAGCCCATTTGCAGGGAAGGGAGCTGTCAGTGGCACTGTCAGCAGCACTGCAGGACATTTCCCAGGGAGGTTGTGCAGCCTCCAGCCCTGGAGGGCTCCAGGACCAGCCCAGACAATGCCCTGAGGAACCTGAGCTGGAACAGGAAAAAAAAAAAATAAAAATATTGACTAGATTCTGCCTCAGGTCCCTCTCAAGGTGAATTTTTCTGTGATTCCATGACAAGATACCACAGCCACAGGCAGGAGGTGAGTGGAGTAAAGGCACATCCAGCACTCCCCAAAACCCCACTGCAGCTGCTCATTTATCTCAGAGCTACCACTGCAATCAGTTATTGTGGCCACAGCTCTGCCAATTGCAGAATACTGTTAATTTTTAAAAATCCATTCTAAAGAATCAAGCCCTATTTTGAGGTGGTTTAAGATCCAGACATTGTAAAGAAGGAATTTTTGATAATCAGTCACAAAAATGGACATTTCCAATCTCTGATAAACCTGAGAATTCAAAGCCATCAGCACTGAAAAAAAACCCAAACTTGTTTCTCCACATAGGACTGAGACATAAATGAAGGATTAAAATAGAATGGAAGTGAGGAACTTCTGACAGAGCTGACAAAGCCTTTAGCACCCACGAGTTCTTCCCTCTCAGCCCAGATGTGCCTCTCCCATGTTCTCCCTGCAAGGGACAGAGGTTCCCAGGCAGCTCTGCATTCCAGACCCTTGTACAACACAGATATTTAAACAGTGTCTGGAGCAGGGGGAACAAACCCCAGGCATTTTCTTGATTATGATACTATAATGAATTCCATCAGTTATTGAAGGTTGTCCTTAAAAAAAATATTTAAAACAGCTTTTCTGACCAAGCTTTTGATGTTCATTGTTTTTTTTCAGAATACTGAGCAGTGAAATATCAAGTATTTAGGGACAAATTTTCCCCTTAGAAACTTGTGTTGAGCATTCCCAACACACAGAGAACAGGGCATGAAAATCCAATGACAGAATTCAACCACCTGCTTCTCCACAACTCCTGTGCAAATGCAGCTCCCAGCATTTCCAGCACACCTGGTGACATTATTTCTAATTTCTGTTGTAAAGTGAGAAATTTGTTCCTGAGAAAATCTTCCTGACCTAATACTCAATGAAAATGCTGCAAAGTAACCACGGTTTCCTCACTGCCTGGGTGATTTCTGATTTATGTATTCACACACTGAACATTAAAATAACTTTTTAGGGAACAGACACAAAGAGTCCTTCAAAGCAGAACTCCAAAGCCATCTCCAGTCACCATGAGTAATTAGTGCAATGCCCTGTGCTGTTTTTCCTTATCTGTGAGCAGGTGTGCAAATGAATAGAACAATGTGGGCACGTTCTCCTGCCTGTGCCCAAAGAAATCCAACCAGGAGGTGCTTTACACATTCCTTACTCATGGCTCTCATTGTCTCCCCTCTGCCTGGTTTAACTCTTTGCTACCTCTTTTCTCAGGAAGTGCTCAAGATCAAGTTCCTTTATTTAAAGCTGTCATTGACTCATTCCAAAAGTCATTTTAAAACTCGGTAATTTTTCAGAACAGCTCAAGACTGAGCTGTTATTCGGTGTATTGTTAGATTGTGCAAACTGTGTCATTTTGCCACCTCACCCCCAGCACTGGTGGGGAGGTTTCTTAAGTGCAGCTTCAAGGTTTGATCAGTTCTGAATTTCTGTTTAATTACAGGCCACCATAAAAGAGGGAAGAAACCTTCCCTAGAGCTATTAACAAATCCAGGCACCAAACTTGAGGAATGCAGGGTGTGAGGAGCAGCCTCTGGTGACCACCCACAGCAGAAACCTCCTGGTGCAGCACAATTAATAAAGAGAGGAAGCCGATGAGGAAAGGGAAGACTGAGAGAAAAGGATGAGTGGAATTTGATGTTCTGTTTCAACAAGTGATTTCTGGGAAAGCAAAACAAAAAGGAATAAAAACGAAGTCAAGGTTTCCCAGTTATCATACACGACCCTTCCGCTTCCATTTTTCTGATAAATGCTTTATAAAAACCTGCTTGTGGTCTGCTTTAACTTCTTTTTTCTTGTCCCAAGCACCCTTAAACGCTGCTGATTAAGCCAGCAGCCTTTCCAAGCAGGAACTTATCAGATGGGAGCTGTTAATTCAATCACGGCAGAGATCCGTTCTGAATTTGGCCGTGGTAAACGCTGCTAATTAAGCGAGATTTCACTCATTAGTCCCTAATCATTCCCTGTGAGTGAAGTCAGTGTCGTGTCGGAACACAGCGCTGCTTCTCCCGGGTGTGGCACGGACTTTGCTCGGCTCCTGCGGGGAGCAGCCCCGTGGAGATGTGGAGCAGCAATTCGGGGTTTTTAGAAGAGCTGGGATGATAGTGGGACTGAAAACCGGGGGTTTAACCCTTTACAGCCCCGGGGAGCAGCAAGGGGCTCGCTGGAACTGGCTGCAGCTCAGCTGAATACAAACCCTCTCGAGTCCACGTTGACAAATTCTTGAACAAGCCCTGTGGTTACAGGGAAGCTGGTTTCAGTCTGAGTCACTCCTGTTCAAACAGTTTACTGGAAATGGAGGGGAGGGGGAATTTTCAGAGAAGTCATGTGATGGCCAGACAAACCACAACCAGTAAAGGTTCAGTGGAGGCAAAAAAACAGGTCCCAGCAACAACTGACAGCCAGTGTGCAGATGGCACTCAGTCATTTCCAAACCAGTCCTGCTGCATCCTGGCTTTTCCATGGATTTAACCCTTCTCCAGGCCTGTATTCTTCCCCAGGCAGGACACAGCTTGGAGAGTAAACAAACAGCACTGGCTGATAGTAACATAGGCAACTAGAAAATATTTTTACATGGAAATTTGGCTGCACAGAAGCAAACCCCCGATGTGTAAATCATTAGTTCTTACAGAAATGCCACTTAATGAGGCCAAACACTCAGAGCCATTAAGGATTAGATATGCAAAGATAGCAATACTTTCCCCTCTTAGCAAGGAGTACCAGGATCCAGCAAGGCCCAGGCACTGGGTACCCTGAGGGAAGCTGGCACCAAAAGCTGCTTTTTCACTCCTCAGCTTGAAGTGTTTCAGCATGACAGAGAACTAGAAAAAATACCAGCCAGCAACTATTAAACTGGCAAAAGAGAGTCCCTGCTCATGTATGTGGGGACACAAAACTGCACCAAGTGTCTGTGACTGTGTCATTACCAAAGTGCTGCCCCAGCACTGAGCTGTGCATTCACTTCCCCTAATTGAGAGGTTGCTGTGCTGGAGATACTCCCTGTGGCTAAACGGAGAGCTCTGATAAAACCCTCCTTCACTCTGGAATTCGACTGGAAGGGAGTTAACAGCAGCTGAGATGTCTGTTTGAAACGCTGGTGGGTTTTAAATGCTGCCTTAAGCATGAAGAAATCCCAGCAAGCTGCTCTGCTGGGCTCTGCCTTGTGGCAGCTCTGGGGACAAAGAAAAACCATCCCTTGTGCAGGGCACGGCCACGAGGCAGCTCTGACCCTCCCTGCACAGAACTGGGACTCACTGGTGAGCACTCAAAGGGACACACAGGAAGGAGAAGTGAGTGTTCCTTCAAAAGAAGGGGCTTTTTCTCAAGTGTGCTCATGGGAAGTACAGGACAGGTTAATGAGCTCTCACAAAAGCCAGCACAAGGAGAGAGGTCACTCAGATCTGGGATTCAGGACAGAAAATCCACCAATAGACTCCTTAAAGTAAATGACATTTTACTCTGTGTAACTCTGAATGGAGCACTAAACCTTTACGCTGTTTAATCCTCTTAGGTCTCTTTTTTGGCTGTTTTTTTTGTGGCCCAGCCAGGAGCATATTCCCCCTCCCAAATCCTTCAGGCTGGATGCTGCAGCCACAATCTATTCTCACCAGAGAAGATGCTCATCTGTTTCTCCAAATGACCATTGTTTTTGAGAAACAGCAGCAACAAGCTCTCTGAACAACACACGCAGCAAAAACGTCAGAGCAGCTGGCTCAGCCTCCTGGGCAAAGAGCAGCTCAGCTCTTCTTCAAAATCCAACACCCATTCCCAAACCTTTCAAAAAAAAAAAAAAAAGCTGGATGCAAAGAGACCTTTATACTGAAAAAATGCTCCTGTCACTTGGCATCAAGCATTTGCAGCATCCCCAAGGCACAGGACACTTGTCACAGCCCCCGTGTGAGGCTTCAAACTCAGCAGAGTGGGAGAAAGCTGATGGAGGTAATAACAATTGTTAATGAGCAATTTAAAAATAGACATCACCACTGCTCATGAATACAAATTACAGGGCAAAGAGTGATAAGCTGTGCTGGAGATTGGGATTTACAGAGGTCATAGGAAAGGCAGGCCTGTCTCCCACAGACATCCAGAGAAAACATGATTGAAGCCAAAAGCAAAAAGGAAGTCACATTAGCAAATGGAAAAAACTGAACTGTCAGTTTTATGAGCACAATACAATTTAATCGGATTGTCAAAGCCTCATGTTAAAAGAGTTTATAGAAACCAAACCACAAGTGGAGTTTGAAAGATTTTTTTTTTTCCTTTTCCTGGCCATCCATCCACAAAACAACACGCTTCAATCCAAACTCGATTGCCAAGAAAACAAAATCAAAAGTACTGGTAAATAACAGCATCATTTTTCTTCATTAATTTCACAAGGCCATTTGTTTACTCCAGGCAGTCAATACAGCTATAGTTTGGCCTGGCCTGACAAAATGCTCTCTAGCAAAAATTTTCTTCCCAAGAATCTCACTGTGCATTCTGGAAACCATCTCTGGCTGCTCCCACAACTGTACACACATATAATTTGCTGGGAGAGTTTCAGTAAACACAGATACTGAAATCATGTATTGAACTGGTTTCATTGTTGTTTTTTTTTTACCACAACTTGATTTTTGTACAGTTAAGGGATTACTTTGCAAAGCAAAGATTGATGGGATAGTAAAGAACAAAGTAGATTCTTTTTTTCCCCCTGCTGTATCTTTTAAAAAATAGAAGAATTTACTATTTATAATAGCAGAAAAACCCTTTGGAACCTTCTAGTAGGGGGAGGCTCTCGGGAAACACAGGGTTTACTGTTAGAATTACTAGATTGCATTCAGTATTTCCAGACAAACCACTTTCATGGAAAAGCTTCATCCATTTTTTTTGAAGGAGAGGGAAAAAAAAAAGTATATATTTATCTCCAGAAAATACCCTGGCAGAGGAGTTTAAAGACATCAGTGCATGGTAAATAGCATCTGCTGGTTTTGAACAGCAGTCTCATGACCTGTTTCAACTCAGTGGCAGACAAAACAGGATAAGAAGGAAAAATAGAGGGAAAAATTCAGTGGCAAGCAGCACAAGGAAAAAATGTTTAATTTCGTCTAAAACACTATCAGGAACTTGTGACCAGCATGCAAACTCCTGACCTGAAGGAAAAATTATCCACAGCAGTACCTGACTGATGTGCAGCAGCAATTGCAAACTACAGTGCACTATTTAACCCCTGGAGAAAATAAATGACAAGAGCAACAACAAAATAAAAATGGATTTGGAGCAGTTTTGCTGCATTTTCACATCAGGAAAAAATGTTTCCTCAGGCTGATGAATGGGTCACACACTGGTCCCTGAGGGTATCAGTGGCAAGGCAGGCAAATGTCTTCTGAAAAGATGAGCTGAGGCTGAAAATCATCTCTGGCCCAGGGAGGCTTTGAATGCAGCCAGAACAACCAGGATTATGGAACAGCAGCTCCTCTCTCCCTGTTTTCCCAGCCCAGTGTCTCCCTACCTTTATTGTGCTGTTCTTGGAACTCTAAATAATTGCAGTACTTGTAGCAAATACTTGGCTGCCCTATTTTATCTGCTTCAACAAGCTGCATTCTTGTCCTCCCATCACCACAGGTATCACCCAGTGCAGGATCTTTTTCCATCCCTGGCAAGTCTCTTGTGAACTTATACCAACTGATTTTTTGGCCCCTTCTGGTTGAATTGGAATGGTTATTTACTCCCTGTTAGTTGCTCTGTGTTTTATTAACTCTGTTGTTTTGCACACTGTCCTTACTTGTGCAGTCTCTGCGTGTTCCAGCATCTCCTCGAATTCCTGGTACTCCTCATCATCAGGTTCAGCCCCCGACAGCCGGGCTGCCCTCGCCATGAAATATGGGGGCAGCTCTCCAATGGCTGTACCAGCACCCTGGGAAAAGAACAATCCTGATTTATTTTCCTGTTTATTCCCAAACACAAAACATGTGATACGCACAAATCCCGTGGCCATTCTCCGAGCCGACAGGAGCAGCTGTTTGGAGCTTTCATTCCAGCAGGTCAGAATTCCCATCATTTCCAACAGAATGCTGCTCCCTTGAAATCCCCATTTCCCTTTCTTTTCCCTGTGCAGGGGAAGCCTGGGGGTTGCAGGGTCAGGCAGACATGAGCTGTGCATCCCTGGGGCCCCGTGGAGCGGCACGTGGCCGGAGCCGTGGGAGGCTGGAGCTGGTGGCTCTGCTGTCCCCAACATCCCTGCTGTCCCCAACATCCCTGCTGTCCCCAACATCCTGAGTCAGCACTGCTGTGTCTCACCCCACCACATGATGCCAGACACATTCCCCAGCATGTGACAGCCCTTGATCCCCAGGGGCCTCCAGAATAATCTGGCAGCTCCTCCCCGGTGCTGTCCCGGAGTTTGCTTGTTCAGTCATGAGACTCTGGGCAAGTGTTTGTTAGAAAACAGCCTCGGGTTTTACTACAGTAAGGAAAAAAGAGGTTAAGCAAAGCCTGAGCTCGAGTTTTCCCTCTCCTTCAGCTGGGATAGCTGGGGCCAACCCCAGATGAAAGGACGGCTGCTCTCTCACCGCAGGAAAATTGTATTTGTTTTCTCAGGACATCAAATGACTCACTTCAGTCTTGTGGGTAAAGGCAGCTTTAGCTTAACCAAGGGAAAAAAGAGAGACAAGCTAAGATTGAACATATGGATAAACAGAGGCTAATGGAACAGGAACTTGGAATTAACTCAGGATGGTTTAAATTTAGGGCAGGTAAGAGACAATAGCTGGGCACTGCACGGGAATGTGCTCCCTGCAGATGGCTTTTCTCTCCCAGGGTCAGCAGTGAGTAACAAATGCTTTTCTCCTCCTTTGAAGCAACGTGAAAGCTTTTCAATTTCCTTTGTTCCTGCTCTATACACAGCTGCAAGCAAGAATTCCAGCTGCTGTGGATATTCCAAATCAACAGGTTGTGGTTTTAAATACCACCACAGTTACCCAAGCTGTTAAATTCTCAGTTTAAGTACCCAAAGTGCACGGCCTCAAATGTTTATGCCTTTGTTTTCCACAGAAGAAAAAATTTAAATGACTGCAACAAGCTGAACTTCATTAATCTGCATATTTCTGGCACAAGGGGAAGATAAGCCTGAAAACAGTAGCAACAACACTTCAGAAAAATTAACTTGAGGTTATGTTCTCAGGGTGATGCAAGAAGAAAAAGTCACATTGCTCCTCCAGGCTCTGCCAATTTGCTTTGGCTTCGTTCTGTGAACTGAGGAAGAGGTTTGCATGTGTGTACTGGACATGAACTTTCTTTAAATTGGATAAGTCACATGCTCATTATTACAAAACATTTCAGAAGTGCAACAAAAATCATATGATTTCATGTCTGCTGGAGACAGGTTCCTTAAGTGCATAAAAGAAAAAAAAAAAAAAAAAAAAAGCAGCAATTAAGGACTCCAAACCAGTAACTATTTAACTACTTTTTGTAACATTAGATATTTTCACCATTTAACTGAATGCCAGTTTTACATGGAGATTCCTTGGACTCACAACAAACTGGAAAGGCAAATGCTAATCAAAATTCTTTTACATCCAGAAAAGGAAACTGGGAAATGACTCCACTAGAAAGAGTCTTTTAAACAGATTTGATCCTGCTCAGGACACAGGCTGCCTGTTCTGCTAATCCCAATCAATTAAACATTTTTATTCTTTCCCCTTATTTCTTGTAAAAAACCCAAAAAAGCTGCAACACATTAAAAATATAGGGCACTATTGAATTCCTTGTCCCTGTGGGATGGGAGGCTGTGAAAACTGGCATTCACCTAAGAGATTGTTTCTGAGCCCTTCTGCAGGCCAGGGCTGCTGCAGCCAGTTTTTACAGGGATTTAAAAAAGCATCATTTTCATCCCACCTAATAATTCCTTGGGCACAGGGATATTTAATCCTTGTAACACTCCCTGTCAGCAGGAATGGCATCACTGACTTGCTGGGGACTAGCAATGATTTTAATCTCTAGCTGATGGTTTTGTGACCTTTGTGCAGATAAATCCTCACATTTCACCCCACAGGACACTCAGCCTGGGCAGCTTTAGTCACAGTTTTGCAAAGTCATCCTGGGATGATCTGCACAACTTTTTTGTGTTCTTTGATGATCTTTCCACTTTCTGGAAGTCACCATTATCTTTGCTAAGTGGACATTTAGTTGAAGAGTGACAGAATCCAAAATAAGTCTCTTCCACAGCTTCCACAAGAAGTGAGCTGGAATTAGGACAAAAGAAACACTCTGGAAGCAGCAGCAGCAATTGCCAAGTTGATTTGGCTCACAGGAAATTAGCAGGCAGTGTTTATGTACTCATGAAACATTCCAAGAAAGCATAACATGACATGAGACACCACTGGTAGACAGAGGATGCTCCCGAGGGAAAACCCAGAGGAGCCAGAGTTCAGAGCAAAGGTAGCTGACAGGGAATTTGAAGAAGGAGGGGAAAGGGTGGAAAAGTGGGATAAAAATGTTCCTATCCCCTTGTCCTCTCCCTAATCTAATCCAAGGCACTCAGACACCAAGGAACTGCTTGTTCTCCCTCATGGCTGCTCTGGAGGACACGAGATTCCAGAGTTCTCTCATTTCTAAACTTAATTCTCCTCATAGCTCAGCTTTTACATCCTGCAGATGAAGCAAGAGATGTTTACCCTCAGCTGCATTTTTATTTTGCAACCCTAGAAACGTAGCTGTAAATGCCATTTTTATTGCTTGTCTCCATTAAACAGATTTCAGCAGAGGGGGATGAGGAAGAAAATAAAAAGAAATTTTATATGTATTAATAGTCTTGAAAGTATTTGTATGTTTAGCTACTTAGCATTCAGGCAATTCTGGTCTTTCATTAGGAGTGAAATTGAAGCTGTACTTTGCTTTTTGACAGGGCTGTGAGTCCACTTTCTCTGTTACTATTTTGATTTTAGTCTCTAAACTCACACAACCTGACTGGAATTTTTGTAACTAACACAACTGCTGCTATTTAAAAAATTGCAGTAACCAGCTGCCTTATATAAAGAATACCAGGGCAGGCATCAGATACTGTTTTTAGAATTTCCTTTCTCTGCATTTGAGTTAGACAACCAAGAATTTAGTAATTAAATCATCAGCTAGGACAGGAAGTCAGCAGCAAAATAAAGTTAATTTGGCATGTAGTTCACAGCAGATGCATCTGTGTAAACTGCAATTCAAAATGATCCACATGTAATGAAAAATACAGCCTGGCTGACCAAAATCCTCCAAAAATTAAACTTTTACAAGAAGCTGCAGAGAGAGAAAAAAAAAGAGGAAAACAGAAAGGAAGTTCCAATGACAGCGTTTCCTAAGACCCTGATTCACTCCAATAGGAAAAGCAGGTCAGCTTTTCAGTCAAAAGTGGAAACAGGCAGAAAAACAGAAATCAAGTATGTAAAAATGTGGAAAATAATTTTTAAAAATTAAATCCAATTTACTGATGCAGCCCAGAACAAGCTGTGAAACCAGGGGCTGAGTCCTGCAAATGAGGAACTGCAGCTTCACTCAGGTTACAGACCCAAAAATTTGGAATTATTTCTTGTTGAGACCTGAGAGCTGCCAGATGATGTGGAGTGCAGACACCCTTCCCAAAATTTACTAAGCCTTTAAGTTTTCTGCTGGTATTTAGCAAACAGCACTGCAGCTGATAAAAATATCCCAGGAATAAATTATTAAAAAAGCATTAAAATGATCAGAGCTGAAAGGTTCACCAGGAAAGCAACTTTTCACCTTACCTTGGGCACTGTAACTCATCATTATTTTGCTAATTAAGGAATTTTTCTCTATGGCTGGTCACAGAAATGAGATGAACAAATGGAAATTGGAGGTTTTTAAAGAAGCCTTACCCACATGCAGGCCTCCAGCCTGACTTTTGAGATGATTGCCCACAAGGAGATGGAGCCTTCAGTTGTCTCCTCATCAGGGCAGATAATTTGATCAGGGTAAGGAGGCTCAGGAAAATTCACAGAGTTACATTCATAGGCAGCAAGAGTGACTGAGGCTATGTGTGGACCCTGGAAAAAAAAAACAACAAAGAAATTTCAATTGTATTTTATGTGAGTTGGAATAAAAATTAAAATTAGCACCCCTCACACCACTTGTCCCTGGTTAAAACTTAGTGATTCTCACTTTGGACATTGATAATGTTATTTATATAAAAATCTTGTTTGTTGGAGTTTACTTAAGACCATCTGAATTGCAATGTTGAGCTACTAATGTACTTTAAAAAAAATAAATCTTTCTTTTGATCCACTAAAATGTTAGAGAGCCTTTCAGCTTTTGCCCTGCCACTTAGAAGGTTGCCAAGGAGAAATAAGAATCCTTACTTCTTTAAAAAAAACCAGGGATTTTCAAATATTTTACAATGCTCTCCTTGAGGTATTTATGACCTACAGCTTTATTAGAGGAGGTGATTTCCCTACTGCTGCTTTTAGAGGATTAGGCATTTAATTTATATATTGATTTTTTTTAATGACTGGATTTAATGACATCTTGCAGCAGACTTTAACTTCTGTATTTTCCTCCAACAGCCATTTGTTTAATTTGTGTCTGTTTTTTCTGAGTAAACAACAAAGTGACCTCAGTGCTTTTTGCTAAAAAATAGTATGAAAAGTAATTCAAAACTTAAACATTATTTAAATACCATTTAACTGAATTAATTCAAGTCTCCATCTTATACTGAAAGATTATTTTTGCAGACCTCCAAATAAAATGAGTATAAAACTCTATTCAAGGAATGAACTGCTACATAGTTTATAAACCTGAAAGAATTGCCATTATTTTTAATACAAAAGAATTGAGAAGCAATTCAAACAATCTGAACAGCAGACATTGTAGCTAAAAAACAATCACTTAACAAAGGTCATGGAAACACTGGCCAGGGAAGAGGGAGGGGAAAAAAAATAAAATTACTGCATAAAAGTGAGGTCTTTATGTAAAAGCACAGATTTAAATAAATCTAAAAGTTTCATTAAGTGCAGAACAAATGACACAAACCTTAACTTCTGCTATTCATTATTTGATGGGTTCTGACATCGTGCTGGCAAATATTGCCAGTAATTTTCTTCTACGTTTTTATTTGCAATCTTCAGTTATTTTCATTTTATTAGACCCATAAGGGAGTTTGATATACACCCCCACCCAAAAAAAAAAACCCCAAAAAAACCAAAACCAAAACAGATCTCAATTTCTTAGAGAACAGAGGGAAAGTGGGACAGAGCTGAGCCCTGCCCTGCACAGGGGTCCCTTTGAAATGCAGCCCCCAAAAGCTTCATTTGCACATTAAAGGGTGAAAATCCAAGCAGGTCCCACACAAAAGGGGAAGCTCCATCACCCCTGGATTTGCTGGCAAGATGAGTTTCACTCACCAACAACATTTCAGAGCACTGGGCTGAGGCAGTGACATCCACACTGGAATTTTTCAGTGGCAGTGAATTAAGAATGTTGAAATAAAATACCAAGTTATATTTTCTGTATGGCAGCTGCAACTACTGTTGTCATATGCAAACAATTCAAAATAAACCCATTCTTCTGGCATGCAACTGGTAAAGGACAAGCTGCTCTGATAGCAAAAAAAAAAAAAATCTTTTATTTATTCCTTGTTGCTTTACAGGAGACTCATTCCAAGTGCTTGGGTGTATTTTGGATGGCAGAAATACAAAACCTGGGAGATGATAAATGAGGCACAGTCTCTCTTGGGGAGAAGAAAAAGGCTCAATGAAATAAAATTGAATAAGAGGGGATTCAGAAAATGATGTACAAGAGAGATTTTGATGTAGAAGTGAGAACAAAGACTGGAAGAATGAACCAATGAGTACTAATTTCTATTATTAATATTTCTATAGGTCCTAATGGCAATAAACTTCTTTACCTGTAGCAGGATCATCTCCACAGCAGCTTCAGAGATAAATAAATCACATCTCTCTATTGCACTCATCAAGGGCAGATGCAAAGAGATTTGAAACTTCCCTAAAATTGTGAAGCACATTTATGGCAAACCTGGGAACCTCCTTGTTCACTCTGAAATTTAGGGAATTTAATCCCATCCACTGCTTGCCCTCCCCTAGATCTGAGATACCCTGGGACAAAAAAACCCAAAAAAACAAAAAAAAAAAAGGTCTCAAGCCATCATCCTAAAATGAATGGTTTTCACCTGCAGAAATGTGCAGTGAAACTCTCCTGAAAAGCAGATTTGCATGGAGGAAATTCCCTGTGTTTGAGTTGTAAATGACCAGTCCCTCAGCTCCCTCCAGGCCAAGGCAGTGAGATAGAAAATCCAGAGGTGGGGCTTTCACTTCCACAAAATTTGGAATAAACACCATAGCACAGGGGAACTACAGCCAGCTTGTTTAGAACAGCAAGAGACAAATTTAAATTTAATCACTACTGACAGCAGTGATAAGCAGTCCCCAGTCCTTGCAAGGCTTCAGCATCACCCAAATTTCTTCCCAAAGTGGAAGAAAGCAGGTCCTGAAATCCCAGGGGAGCAGACAAGGACAAAATGCCCAACTGGAGATGTTGAAGGAACCTCTCCCAGCCCCTGGAGGTGGCTGAAGAACCTCAAAACCCTCCTGTTGAGAGCCCTCCCCGTCTCAACAAATGTCTGCAAAAGGAAAAATTTCACAGGGAGTAGCCAGTGGAAAACAAAAAACCCAAAAAAAACCACCCCAAAAAAGTCATTTCACCAAACAGCTGCAAACAGCCACCTGAAGGCCAGGCCAAGGGAACAGAACTCTCCCAGAGCAATGTAAACAATTCTATAATGGAAAAAAATCCAAGTGGTGGAAGCCACAGAAGCCACATTTGAACTGGAATGAGGACTAAAATGCAAATGTTGGTTCAGAGTGATGAAGGGTGGGATGGAAGCTGAGCAGCCCCGTGTTCCCCCCTGTGCCCAGGTGTCCTGTGGGTCACAGGGCCACTGCCCCAGGCTCAGAGCAGCACCCCAACATCTGCCTCTGGAGCTCCCCAAAGCCTGGGCACCCCAAACAACACTTGGCTGAACAGGGCTGGGAGGAGGAGCAGGAGGATTGGGGGTTCATTATTTATTTAGTGATGGTTTAACTCAGAGTGGAGCAGGAACCAGCTCCAAACAGGCTCGAGGTGCCACCTTTGGAAAACCCTGACTCCACATGCAGGAGGATTAATTCCCATCCAGTTTTCTAATCCTCTTCACAAATAACACTTCCTCCACCCTCTCCTCCTCCTCCTGCTCAGTGTGAGGCCACAGGAAACCCTGAGTTTTGCCTCCCTGCAGTAGTTGAGTTTGTTTCAACACTTGGGGAAGTTCTCTGAGATGTCCCCCTTGGACTGTGACTGCAGCTCTACACCTTTGGAAAGGACAAAACTGCTTCAACCCCCACCAAACACTAATCCTGGCTGATTTGGAGCTGATCCTTGCCAAACCAGGAAAAAAATCACTGAAACTCAAGGCATGTAAGATCCTCCACACCAACTATCTTTCCCTCAGCCTCTTTTTTTTTCCCTTTTAAGCTGCAGGAGGCACCAACCAAGGCCAGCAGAGGAGAAATAGAGAAGCATTCTGCTGACTGGGGTGGGAAACATTCGCTCGCCACTGCTGACGACCAGCAGGAGCCTGTGGTCAGGCTGGAATGTGATGTGTTAGAAATATCTGTGCCATTTGCAAATCAAACAAGACAAGATTTGCTCATCGAGATGAACTCAACATAAATCTATTTCTTAGCAACAGCAGTTCAGGGGAGTTTGGAAATTCCTGTCTGCACAACCCCAATGTCTCAGAGAAGGTAATTTTGAACTCTTGAACTCACAGGCCTTCAAAGGAGTTTTATTCCAGTGATTGAAGGCACCCAAGCTGGAATGGCATTGAAATAAGTTGCTTAAAGTGATGTATTATGAAATTTCTGGAAAGTAAAAATCTTTTTATCTATACATTACGGTTGGAAATTAATCTGTGGAAGTAGAAAGAGACAGCAGCCACATGTAAAAAAAATCAAGAGTTGAAATACTTAAAAACATGCTGATCTGTATAATTCTTACAGCAGAAAGGCTTTACCATAAGGAAAAGTGAGTGAATATCCAATTAAAAATGAATCATATTTTCACATTATTAATCATTCTGAGCACCTGGACTGGGAAGTCAATTAAAGCTCCAAACAAATCCTGTATCAAGTGTTGGTTTCTCACATGTCTCTTCACAGAACAGCCAGGCTGCTCAAGTGATACAAGAACAACCACATCTAATTTTAACCTTTTATTTTGGGGGAAGACATAATTTTAGACTGGCTTTAATTTAGAAACGTTTCTCAAAGAAAAGTAATATGTCTGCCAGCAAGAAAAATATTACCCTGAACTCCTTGCTGAACTTAATGCACTAAAAATCTGTTTTCCTGCATGGATACCCTGCTTTTCACACTGGGTTCAAGACTCAGCCTTTGCACAAGGGGGGGAACACGTCATGATGTATCTGATGGAGATAAATTGGAAAAATAAAAGCTTGCTTCTCATGGGAAACATCCTCTGAGTGGTGCCCCAGGCCACGACTCATCCCATACTTATCCACAAAGTCATTACACCTCTCCAGAAAGTCACACCACAGTCACAGCATCCTTTTTATCTCTGAGAGCAGTGGACAACCAGCCACAGAGAGAACTGCTGTGTGATTAAGAGGGAGAAGCTTGGGCTGGAGGTGGCTGGTAAATATGAGCAGTTTGTCTGTCTGTCTGTGTTAGCAGATTAAAATGTCTCATGGTTTTATAACGTCTGGTATGTGGTGCTGGCTGGAACCTGGGGCTGGGGAATGGAGGATCCTGCACCTAGAGCATCCTCAAGTGACACAAACATCCACCAAGTGCTCAGGGCTGGGTTGAGGAGACCTTCACAGCCCTTCAAGCTGTGCTTTAATTTTACACTCACATGGCTGTGGTTAAGTTTCTATTCCCACTTCAGCCAAGCCTTGCCCTGTAGTGCAGGGCTGATGGAAATTCCAAATGATGGCCACAAACTCTGATTTTGACTAAACAAGAGCCACTGAGGGAGCAGCACATGGCACCAGTGGCTGTGTGAAGGGCCATGGTGCTGCTCTAAGGAGTAACATAAAAAGCAGATTTTTTTTTTTTTTTTTAAGGCTTTACCTACATTACTTTCTATAGGAACACATACAGGGGGAGGCACAATTACAAAAATTCAACTTTATCTTCTGCTGCTGACAGAAAATTTTTAATAAAATAATAAATGCTCTGTCACTGTTCTCCCCTTGCCCTTCCCTAGCCACCCACTCATTTCTGAAGAACAAACCTCGGTGTCTATTCAAATTGCCACCAGCAGTGGTGATTGGCTTTAGAATCTCCAATTAGAGACTGTTCTGCACAATTATCGTTATTTTCAAGCTGCTCCAGGAAGCAGGACATGAAAGGTATAAAGTTCAGGCTGTGCATAGAAAAAAAAAAACAAACAAAACCAACAAAAAAATGTAGAAACTCCAAGGGACAAACGAGGGGAAAGCACAACGTGTGAGTGCAGAGAGCTGACAGAACAAACGTTGAGGAAGTGGAGAGCAGATAATGAAAACAGGGCGTCAGCTTCTAAAAGGTAAAGTCCATCAACCTTCAGGAGGAAGAAAAGGGTGCAGCCATCACCCCATTAACTCCTCCATCACCCCATTAACTCCTCCATCACCCCGGGACTGTTCTTGCACAGTCTGACCTAAGCCAGCAGTGCTGGGTTTGCTCTCTGTACACATCTACAGGCATCCAACACAACAGGAGCTCTTAGAGGGACCAAGACTTTAAATGAACTTTTTTCCCTTTGAAAACATCACTTTTCATCTCAGAATTTTAAAATGCAAGCGAGCCACCAGAAGGTTTAAGGAAAAATCAGATTGCACAACTGATTTAGCAGCAGTGTCCAGTTAATTCAGACCCTCCCAGTTCATCAGTGCATTATTAATAGCAATCCTGCAGTTTCAAGCAGAACAGAGCCCAGGTGGGATGTGAGCAGGAATTTCTGATGAGATAATTACAAAGGTGATATTTTAACAAAGTTTTATGTTGATTCACATATTCCAGGATATTTCTGTTCATTGTAGAAAGCTCAGGACAGCTGGAGGAAGTAGTTTAAAGACAGGAAAGAAACAAATGACAGAGTAAGAGACAAAAACGACCCTCACACAAACAGGCTCCATTTCAACTTATTTTAGAATTAATTTCTGCCTTTTGCACCCTCCACGTATTTTTCTTCCAACCACTTCAGCAATTCAATAGCAGTAATGTGAGCACAGGTATTAGACAGAACCCTTTTTTATTCCCTTTGTTTTAGGCTTGCAAGTTGACGTGTGAATTGGAGAACAGTGAGGCTGGAAATGAACACCTCACTTCACAAAAAGAATTCAGGGCTGGGAAGAGGAGCACTGCTGCAGCTCCCACCTGGCTGAGGCAGCTCAGCCTTTGTTCCTCATTTTCTCCTTTACACACACAACCATCGTGTTCTGGGTTACTTACAATAGTTTTGAACAATCTGTGTGGAAAGAGCAAAACCTCTCCTGAAGCTGATAATTACTATGAAAATACTCCTGGGTTAGTCACGAGGAAGTAAATGGAGAAAAAAATGAGAGAGTAAGTTGTGTGGGTTGCTAAATCATTCTCTCTACTTCATAAAAGTGGAGTAAGTCCTATTTTGTGAGTTTCTCTTTTAAGAAGGACTTTAGTAATTTTTATCGAGTCCTTTTACAAGCTCAGCTCCTGGAAGAAGAGAACTAAAAGGAATTAGGTTTGACTTAAAAAACCTTTCAGTAGTCCTGACAGGAAACCGTTTATTTGTGTGGGTTTGTTTATTTTTAAATTATTTACACCACCAACATCTTTTTTTTTTTTTTTTTTTTTTTTCCCAAGATAATGGACTCATTATTGCACAAGTGTCTGGCTTTTAAATCTTCAAATTCTAACCTAAACCAGTTTGGGCAGGGCCAACACAGGGCTCATTTCAGCTGCAAACTGTGACTGTTTGTGGAGGCCAGAGTGTGACCCTGGGTGAGGGGAAGCAATTCAGAATGAAAGTGAGATGCTGAGCCAGCCTGGCTCTCTCAGGGCAGCACTGGCACTAAGGGCACTGCCTTTCTGACTCTCTTTGCTCTTTAAAAGCACTTTTTTTTTTTTTGTGCTGTGCCCTCTTCCACTCTGCTGCCCAGCAGCCCTGTAAGAATTCCTGACAAACTCACATATTCCAGCTGAAATATCCGGGCTGGACCTCGGCACAGCCGTTGCTATTGTAGCTCACATTTCCTGTTTGTGCTCACCCAGGGCCAGGCCACCAGCACAAACCCCTCTGCAGTTGCCCCCTCGGCTCCAGCAGCCACAAAAAAAATCCACATTTAAGCAACAAAAACACCAACAATGCAAACAGCCAGAGCTCACCCTGAGCTTTTGAGCTGTGAGGAATTTGGTGCCATTCATCCTTTCAGGGATTTCACATCCCCAGGGACAGGGGACACACTCAAGCACATTTTTTTTGGGCCACATCTTTGACAATCCATTTTAAGCACATTTTTTTGGGCCATATCTTTGACAATCCATTTTAAGCACATTTTTTTGGGCCATATCTTTGACAATCCGTTTTTCAGAGCTGAAGTGAAACCAAAGCACGAGGCAGAGTGTTGGGTGGGGATGGCTCAGCCCATGATCCCAGCCCAGCACTCCACCTACTGTCCCCTGCTCCTCAGCCCTCTGGCACCACCAACTCATTCATTCATTTTCAAAGATCTTTCAGAGATGTACAAACACCAAAAATTCCTCCAGAGTTACCCTCAGCCATCCTCTGCTGGTAATGAGGTGATTCATGCTGTTCATATTTTCATCTACCACCAACAGAAAACATCTCAGGACAGAGGAAAAAGCCATGTGCTGCTAAAACCAGTATTTAGAGTCATTAATCATAATAGTTTTATTTCCTACAGAACCACATCATGATTACTATTTTTAAGGGCTGTTTTTGAAGACTTGTGAAAAAACCTTTAATGGGCTTCAGGAAAATAAGCCAGCAGACTTGTTTTGAAAGTGTCAGAATGGAAAGGATTCTTGGAAGAGTGGCTTGCATCCCTGTTCCTCCTGCACTGAAGACCTGCTCTGTGCTCAGTGCCAAGTGCAGCACGAGAATTGTTTCCCAAAAAGCCATGTCAGATTTTACACCCAGTGCTGGCAACAACTGAGGAAGCAGCATTAAAGGAACTGACACATCAGATAATGTTCAGGCCCTTTCTAACATCTAGAAAGTTCTCTAATCACAGGAGCAGCAATTAAAAGCCTGGTATCAAAGTGACAGCTCGATCTGTCCCTCGAGCACCAAGGACTGGTGACCAAAAAAATCCCAAAGCAGATGTGAACTGAAATGATCCTGAGGCAGCAACACCCCTCCCACGCTGAGGCTGCTTTAAATTCTACTTTTAGCAAACTGTTTCCAAGCACTCTCTTCTCAGCTAACCCCAGGATCTCTCCTGGCACTGGAATGCAGCTCCAAAAAGCAGCTGGTGAGAGATGCTCTGAAGGATCCAGACAAATGACAGCTTTCAACACTGGAAAAACAGCTAAGCAGGCCAGGGAAAGCAAACATCAGAGCCATTCATGTACTGCAGCCATTGCATAACCACTTGCAGGGCCTGCCCAGTGCTAGGGAATGGCCATATCCAGTAAATGGATAATCCAGTGGATTTAATGCAGATGCACCTGTGGGACAGCTGGAGGAGCCTGAGCAGGTGCCTACATGCCATCAATTCCTCCACGTGCCCTCAGTGGCACAGACAATGCTGCAAGTCCCAGCAGAGCTCAGCACCACATGGGTGGGCCCAAGGGCATTGTTCTCCCTGCATGTAATTGCATTCCCAACAATCTCCCTGTACATGCAGCTTTAAAATGAGCAATTAATTAAAAGCAATTTGAAAGCACTTACTGGGTCTATTCTCTACTGCCAGCAAATCCAGGCAATAAAGCAGGGGAGGATTTGTTTTGTAACTTTTCATTTCTTTGAGTCAATAGAAGAATAAGTTTTACCATTATGAAGAAATGCAATTAAAGTATATGGAACATAAAAAGTAGATCAACGGTGATGCACAAGTTAATATTGAGAGCCCCAATTAATGTGTCATATTTCTACTTTTAGAGGGAATTGCTGTACAAATAACAAAGCAAAATAGTTACAACTCCTCCCTTTGAGAGCTGGAGCTTCTAATTGCATTGTTTCCAGATGGGTTAAATCCAGAACACCACTGTGAAAGTTCACCCCTAAAAGCTGCAGCAGCAGCCTCATGTCAGTACTCCTTGTTCTGTCTCACACTGAGCAGGTATCAAGCACTGTTTTACTCCAGTGATAACAAATCCCATGTACACCTTGCTGGTACAGCTGCAGTGATAAGAATGTTAACAGTTCAGCCACTCAAAAAGCAAACAGGGCTCGGTAGGGCCAGGAGCTGCTGTTCTTACACTCCCTCTGCCATCTAGTGGCAACAACCGTGTGGCTTCCACCGAGGTGTAAACCATGAGGTGCCCTGACAGTGCCCAGGAGGTGTTAATTGACCTCAGCAGAACATGCTAATCACTAATTCTTGCTCAGGAGAAAAAAAACAAAAGAGAAACAAATCCTGGTTTCTTGTTGTTCCCACACTCACTGTCCTCACTGAATTCCCTCAGTGAAATAGGAACATGCTCATCTGCCTCATACATTTAAAGCAAAGCAGCATTTCTCCTCTAGTATTACAGTTTACATGTTGATGCTACATTTTTAATACATTTTACTCTATAATCACCTTCTAATTACTCAGTGTCATCTATTCAGTCTGATTCCCCCTCCTAACAAAGTTATGTGATGCCTTTGCTTTTATGTTCCAAATCAGTACCTTCCCCAACAATATCAAACTCAATTTCTTTTCCTGGGTGACACATCCCTGCAATCTTTGGAAGACTGATACAAACACCCAACATAAGTTATATTGATAAACCAACTGAGAAGTTGCATTTTCTATAAATTATTTCAGTGTCAGCTCAGGTCATGGCCTAAGCACCTCCACAAGGTTCATATTCCCATAGGATAATCAAAGTGATTCATTATGGAATTTAATTTTCCTACACTGAAGTAATTTAGAACTTTGATTTTTAAATATAAAGTAAAAACAAAGGTTCAACCTCCTTTTAGTAAAGAAGAGGTGCTGTCTTAGGAAGATTTCATGTGCCAAAATCATCTTGGAGTAGCCTGTGGTCTGACAGTGCTCAGTGCACAAACTGGGTTTTGTTTAGCAGGAATTCCTTCCACAATCTTTAGGACAGAAGCTGCACTCAGAGCAAATCTGAGGCTGCTCATCCCAAGCCTTTCCATCTCCCAGGCACTGCCCTGCTGGGGGGACAGGCAGGAGTTTCTTGTAGTGCTTTCTGTGTTATTGTTAATAATTAAAGCAGCTCTGAAAGTAAACATCTGTAATTGTTCCAAATACAAGATGACATTTGTTGCATGAACTGGTTTTAATTATTTTGTGGCCATGAATCCTTTTCTTGAATCCAGCACAGTGGTTTCATAACCCAGGAACTAATCCAATGGCCAAAAGCAAAACACACCCAAACATTTCCCTGACTTTCATAGCTAAGCTGAGATAAACAACATCATGCAAATTTTCATATTTTATCTTCATAGAAAAACATTGTTCTTGCTATTATTTTTAAAGCAAAATTAATACAGGCTGAACTTTAAACCAGCTGCCTGTTTTGGTGGCTTCAGTTAGAAAAATGATCATTTTAAGCTACTAAAAAAAATACTCTGAAAAATTTTAAATGGAAACACTTGAGCTGCACACAGTAGAACAGGCTTCATTTAAATGAGGAGATTAGAGGATAGAGCTTGCAGATTTGGCTCATTGTTTCAATGTGAGGATTAACCAACAGCAGGCCAATATCCACAGTTCAACAAATACAGAACTTGCAAACTACAGAATAGAACATGAACAGCATTCAACAGAGCACCAACTTTAGATGTATTTGATGTTTAGAAATTGCAGAAAATTATCTATTCACCTCTTTTAAAATATGCAACAAATAAAGTACTCATTTCAGAAAGGACATGGTGTGGAAATATCCTTACCAAGTAGAGCAGAAAGGTGTGGAGACCTGTTCCAAGCCCAACAGAGGAGAGAATGCCCAATCCTACCCAGTAGGCACACCAGAAGAACTTCTTCTCCATGTACTGCACATACTGAGTGAGGAAAGTCACAAAAAAGAAAAAAAAAATTTTTTTGATATCTCCAAGAGAGAAAAATTAAGTTACAAGCTAACACAGACATTTATCTGGATTATAGCAACTTTTAAACACTTCTATTTGGAATTTATTACATTAACAGCACAGACATGTAGAGGAAACAGTGCACTTTGAAAAGAAAAACTCCCCACATCTTGCAATCAGCAAGTTTCCAAGGAGATAGAAGGAAATTCAGGTTCAATAGTAGGAGGTTGAAATCCAGAACAGGCTCATGAGGAGCAGTTCCCAGACAGTGTCAAGTAGGGCCCAGACAGCTCAGGGAATTGTCTGAACAGTTTAAATAAAGGAATAAAATCAGCTGCACTGCCATGAGTCTGTTGGATGTTTTATCCTGGAGCAGTGAGCAGCAGGTTTGTTACTTTTAAGAACACATTAAGATGCTGGTTGTGTGCTGCTCCAGAAATGAGGGGATGTGGGAAAGTCACAGCAAATTCTGGACACTACTTGACACCATCCATGGACCAAAAGCAGCAAGGGGAAGTTTACACCATTCTTATCCAGGCTCCAAGCTGCCAGGGCACAAAACATGCTGAAAATGCCAAGTGACACCTCCTTAACAGAGAGCTGCTGTCACCTGAGGGTGAGACTGCCCTCAGCAGTCCCAGAGGATCAGGTCTCCTCCCAGCAGGCTCAAGGAAACCTGGCAAGTCAGGACTTGGGTTCCAGAACTGCAAATCCCTCAGGCAGTGCCAAACCACAGCAGGAGGGATGGTAGCAAGTTCTCTGGAATTGGGAACCTGCTCATTTCAGAGCTGTAACATCAGCTGGAACTGGTTTTTAAAAGGGCTCTCTGTCCTCCAGAAAAATCTGAAACTCCAAGAGAAATGGGGAAGGGAAAGGTGCAGACAGCACCATCACTAAGTTTAAGCCATGTCTAACACTCCCAGTGCTGCAAAAGCACCAGGCTTTGTGTTCACCAAAACTCCACAAAATCTTTAAACAAATAATGAGAAGCATCACAGAACCAGAAATAGAATCTGAACCATGAAACCATTTTATATCTCTATATGTGCCTGTTCTGGCTGGGCAGGAGCCCCTTCTACAGAAACACAAGAATCATTCCTTGGGAACACAAAGCTCTGCCATGACTCAGGGTGACATTTCCCCTCAGGAGTTATTAAAATCTATTAAAATCTTGCTGACAGCAGCTGTGAAGGAGTGCTGCAGCACCCAGGGATAGATGAGACACCTCCAGATCCAACAGAACAGATGAAACAGCACAGCTCATCCCTCCCCACCTCTGAAACACAACCCATGCACACCCAACAGAACAGTCACGACTTGAGAAACAAAATATTAGTGAGCAGCTGGAATGCTACATCCTAAATTGATGGAGCTGATCCAATTGCCAGCAGAGGGAAGGGAGGGGCAGGAAGCAGAGGTGGTACCTGCTGATGTGTCCCCTCGATGTAGTACATGGCTGTGAGCACTGCCAGGGCCAGCAACACACACACCAGCGCCCCTCGCCGCCGCCACAACCTTGAACACAAATGGAACATTGGGGATTTCACCATTAAACGTGCATTTCAAACCACTCAGTTACCTCTGGGGGCTGGGGCTGTGCTCAGCAGGGACAATGGCAGCAGTGGAAACCTCCCAAGGAAATATCTGGGCAGCCTTTACTCTCTAGGGGAAAATCTTCACTTCGCTGTCAAGCGAGATCAAAGTTCAGCCACGCATTATTTTATTTTTTCTTGAATAAAGAAAAACAAAGTAACTGTCTGAAAACAAACACAAGCTGAAAACAATTCAGCTTCTGGAGCCAAGAGTCAGACCCAGGCCCTGAGCAGCAGCTGTGGCCAAGCACAGAGCAAAGCCCTGCACTGGCCCTGGGCATGATGAGCTGGGTGGAATTCAGATTTCCAACAGTGCTGCTGGGCAGAACCACAGTGACAGCCACAGGAACAAATCTTTACATTATTTTGTTTTCCCTTATCTATTAAAATTAAGCTCCAAATTTAATAAATGTATTTTAGGTAACTCTGAAGCATTAGGTGACTAAAGGGAGAAAAGCATTTTTCCAAGTAATTTGCTGCCAAATAATTTTGAGCATGTTTTGTTTTACTGGTTTTTTTTCTGCTTGATGTGTATGTGGCCACACACAGATTAGCAAATACATTTATTATTTTCCAGAAAACACTATTATATTGTCACCTAATAATATATAAAAAAGCTAGTCCTAGCATAACTTAAAATTCCCAGACTATAATAGCAAACCATGAACATAATTTATCTATTTAGACAGAAAGACAGAAATGTGAGGCATAATACAGGAAAACAGTCACAAATATTTCATATTAAACAAACTGAAAAGAACACTCAAAATATTTTAAAATTAAAGTTAGTGCTGCTTACATTAGTATGACAATTGAATTTTCAAATGACTGTCATTCAAAACACAATTTATGCAATGGAACACAGGAGATCATTAAGAGTCAATCTGAGGTCTCAACTTAATGCTTGTAATAGTCAGGGTTATTTTCTGTAAAGATTCTGTCAGGGGAGTGCCAGACAACTGAATGTGCAAGTGCTATCTGTAACAGAATTGGATGTCTAGGAAGCCAAATAAGATTTGAGGTCTTAAAATAAATCCTCAAATGTTTTTTTTTGCTTAGTTTAAATAAATGGTTGGAGATTGTCAGATATTACAGATGTCAGACCCAGTAAAACAGTTCTCAGATACAATTCCTAATGGTAGCTGAAAGAAATAGGCTTGGGGGGTTTGATTTTTTAGGGGTGTAGAAGGGAACCTGGCATTTTTCATGCAAATAATTTCAAAAGAAAATGGGAAACAGGAGTTTCATTCAGTCAGTCTGAACTGCCAGCACCTCCAGCCTAGCCCAGAGGGGGAGTGAGCAAAGCCCTGAGGAGCAGGCTCAGCTCAGGCTGCAGAGGAGCAGCCCAACAGCTGGAGTCACCCAAGGTGACATCAGATCCTCCTCCTGACTGGGACAAGCTCTGTAAACTCACTTTACAGAGCCCAGCTACCAGCACAAGCACTGGATGGCTGCTGCTCTTGGCAATTCCATTGCAAACTGTACTCATGTTTTGGCAGCCTAAAGCCCCAGGCCTTGTGCCTTAAGAACTGGCTCTGCATTTCAGCACTAGCAGGGAATGGCAGGACTGCTCCTCACAAATTCTCTCACTGGAATAAAAGCTGGTTTTATCCAGTGTGAAAATAACACTCAGGGAAAGTGCTTTAACAAATCATTTCCTGCTGTATAAGCAGCAAATGAGCTTCATTTACAGGGTCATAAACATCCCTGCAAGCTCCACAGAACCCTGACCTCTGCCCTGGCTGAGCTATTTGAAGATTACTCAGTGATACCAGCACCTGCATTAGGTCAGTGCTTAACACTGCAGCCATAACACAACATCCCTTTGCCTGTCCCACTCTGAAATTGCAATATTCAACTCTTCAGAAAGGCACTCTGCCATTTTCTCCCCCAAGCACCTTGCTGCACTTATGTAATTTAGGCAGAAGGTCTGAGAGCAAGGCTACAAGTGTGGGATGTTCCAGCAGCCATCTTTAAGGAACAAAAATACACGTTCTCTAGCAAAAAAAAAAAAAATTACAAGTTGTGAATCATCAGGGAAAGTGAGATGTCAGAATGACCTACTGAATCAGAGCATGGGTTTGCCCAGAACGCTTAGTAGAAGTTAAAGAAATGATCTTTACTTTATGGTCCATTCCTTCAAGTTTATTAGAGTTTCCAGGCAAAAATACTGCAAGGTAACAAGAGGCTTTTTCCACAGTACAATGTTCAACCTCTCCTCTCGCTCCCTTCGCTTCCGCTCACTCAACATCGAGGAATCTGCAAATGGAAAGAAAAAAAAATTAAAAAAGAAAAGTAAAAGCACAGGCTGGCAGGTTAGGTGCTACCCACCCAAAAATACACAGATTTTCTTTTTGTTTTTTTTCTATTTGTGAGCTCTCTGTCATGTTTTCTCCCAATCCCAAAGCATTTGCTGGTGAGGTGACATCCAGGGAATGCAGTGGTTTGTTCCCAGAGTGCCCAGGCTGGCACCCCAAAACAAACTGACCTGAGCACCTGCTGCAGGGACATTTCCCTCTGAAATTCTGAGCTGGTTCTTTCCCAGCAGAGCTATTCCTGCCTGCAGAGGATGGAATTACACATGCTCCTTCTCCCCCTCAGCCAGGGTGTAACTGGAGAGCAGCACCTGCCCTCCCAGCTCCTCCCAAACTCCTCCTGTGCAAAGGAGCTGATTTTGGAGCCAGCCCTGCTTGGGACTGAGCTCACACCCAGCCAGGTCCTGCTCACAAAAAAGGCTTTTCTAACCAAGGTGTTACTTTGTGCTCACAATAAGATGAATAAAACCCCAAACCCGAGTTGGTTTTTTGGAGGAGAATGGCTTGTTCAAAAGTTGTAATAATTTTTAAACTTTTAAAGAAAAGGAAATCTGGAATAAGATTTCAAAAATAATATCAGTAAACAATGAAAAAATACACTTGTATCCAAAGAGACACCAAACTTGTTTAAATATCACTTACTACACAGTCACAACACATGTATTCTATTTTGCATTGTAATAATACAATTTACATTTTTAAAAAGCTGTTGCATTTAAAATATTAATATTATCTGATCTCCAGCATATTGTAACCCAAGATGAATTATTTCAGTCTTACTCCAGTAATTGAAACATTTTGCCTTATCAGATGCTGATATTTACATAAAAATTGCAGGTCTCATTAGTCACCCAGCCCACTTAATTTTGTATTCCTTAGCTGTAAAATCACTTGCTTAAGATGAACTAATAGAAACTCTGGCCAATACTGAAGAACATCCACATTCCCTCAGAGTTACAGAATGATTTAAGTCTTTAAGTAAAAGGCTTTAATTTGTTCCATACATACAAACATGCAGTTAATCTTTTTTGTTTAATATGTGCAATAAAAATGCTTGAACCTTGTTTTTATGACCTTGTTTTTACTAAAAGGTCGTAAAAGACAATGGTGTAAGACTACACACAACTTGAGAAATCACTTGATTACAAAACTTAATTAAATATGGAACTGGCACATTCAAAGCTGACAGGAAACAAACAAAGATGATTAAAATTTCCATGCTTTACTACACAGCACGGATTAGACAGTGACACAAAAATCTTCATTAACTGTTTTCAGGTTATTTTTCATGAGTTCTAAAAATTAACCCCAGATTACCTCAGACATACAGTAGGAAAAAAACAGAGGAGAAGCAGGAGGTGAAGTAGTTAAAAATGTTTTGTTGGTAATTTATCACTGAAACCAATAAATTATAGTGACACTGAATTTCAACAGAACAGCTAAAAATTGGGAGACTAATAACTGGATCTGTCCCAGTGTAAAACAGATTTTTATTACCAAGAACTGACTTTCCAGTGCCAAAGGGTGGGGTTGTACAGCCTGACTTCCACAGCCACACATTTGCCAATAGAGTTTAACTTTTTAGGGTTTTTTTGTTACTGTTGTTGTAGCCACTGTTAGTACCCAGGTCAGCTTTGTGGGATTTTAATGTATGTGAACCACAGATCAAGAATTTTGGAAAGGGAAAAGAGTGTAAGAGAAATGTGAATGGAAATACATGAATCTATTTCATGGCTTTGAAATCCTAAATCCTTCATGGTCAGAGCTGACTGAGGTCTCTAAGACTGATTCAGGCAGCAGGGCCCTTTGCATAAATTCACAGGATCCCAGAATGGTCTGGGTGGGAAGGGCCTTAGAGCCCAGCTCAGTGCACCCCCTGGATGGGCAGAGCTGCCACTCACCAGGCCAGGTGGCTGCACCCAGCCTGGCCTCCCCAGAGAGCCAAAATCAATTTCTTTTCAATCCTGTGCTGTTTTACACCCCACACAGGCCTGCTGAGAACACAAAGTGATTTTCCACCTACCTGTGAAGTTCCCATTGTGCTGCTCTTTGCTCATTTTTATGCGCCTCTGGTCACAGTCTGTGCCATTCTCTGCCATTTCATAGATCAGTCTCCTCTGGGGATCTAAGAGCAGGAGAAACCCAAAGAGGACAAGGTGTGGTTCTGGTCAGGAGTCTAAGGATACAAACACCCAGCAGCTCTCCAAACCCAGCTCACACTCATCCTGCATTCCACCACCAAACAGGAGAAAGTGATTCAATCCTCACAGTGACAAAGATTAAAACATTTCCACCTACATAATTCTAAATTTTTCACTCAAATGCCAAAACTCCCTCACTGCTAACAGCTGAACAAAAGCTCATTAAACAAACCCCTTCCACCACCCATCCCACTGTTTGGGCTCCAGGAGCAGCAGAGCTTCATACAAACCTCACTCCCATCCTGGGATTGCTGCTCCAGGTGTGCTCCTCATCCTGCACTTTGCAGGTTGTTACCATGTCAAAAACCTCCCTGGCTGAAAGATTAGCCCTGAGTGTGGTAACCAAGACACAGAACTGCAGCTCCTGCACAGCCTGCTACCTCTGAAGCACAAAAGGCAAACTCTTCAGAGGACAGGAGCTCCCTGATGGAAGCTCTGCTGACACTGTCCATGCTCTTGCTGCTTTAGCCTCCCTCTAGAGAGATCAGCCCTAAAACAAAACCCCAAAAGAACAGATGTGGCTCTCCTTATCCAGGAGAGTAAATAATGCAAGAAGTGGGAGCCAGCACAAACCACAGTGTTGCAAGAGCTGCCTTTTTTTTTTTTCTTTAAAAAATCCCAAACCTGAACAGCTGACAGTTCTTATGCAAACACAAAGAGAATAACCAGTCAGATTCCTTGTTTCAAAAACCTCTCTTGAATCTTAAACCAGTTTCTAGAGTTTTATTTGGAAAAGAGAGTCCCACAAAGCTAAAGCATTTTATTTGCATTGTATTTCTCCCTGTAAGTACACTTGATTTAGAGCTCTTGATACGTTGCTTTTGTTGGAAAGTGGTGCAATATTAAAATGACAGGTTATATAAAACTGCTCAGTGGAAGAAATTAAAGTTCTACAGAAAAAAATACTTCCCCATTGATTTATGTTAGGCTTAAGAGCCAAGCAGCAACTCAGGTTTGGTAAACATGAGTGAGATCACCCCTTGGATTCAGACTGCAATGATTCTATCAGTTTTTTAAAGAAAATGTTCAAAGATTTCAGATGCTGTATTTGATATTTTCAGGGTCTCACAAGTCAGTTTTAGACAGGTGCTTTTCTAAACAGGTACAAGCCTTGTGCACTACTTGCAGTACAGATAAAAGTGCTAGCTAGAATCTAATTATTAAAGGCTTTAGTTAAAATCTAGTAGTCAAAAGCACTGAGGTCTCAGGAAGGAGTTCTTTCTCCAACACCTCCCCCTGACACAAAATGTGCAGAAACAGAAATCTGTCTGGTGAAACAAGGCAGCAGAAACTCATCTCATGCAGTGAGTAAAAGCTGTAACATGCAACACAAACCCCAGAATACCCAAACCACCTAAAAAATGAACAAAACACCTTTGCAGAAAGTGAAAAATGCCAAGGGCTCCAGAGTCAGCCAAGGACAAGAGGCTGAGCTGCTGCAGTGGGAGCTCCACAGCATCACCTGCAACCCAAGGGCTGCTCAAACCCCAGGGAAATGTGAAGCTCTCCCTCTCCCCAGGTGAGTTCAGAGCAGCCTGACACCCTGGAGCTGCCCCAGTCCTCAGCTGAGGTTAACAGCACAGTTGCTATGGCAAAACCAGGATCAAATGTTCAGCCACCCTTTCATTCCATCAGGACAGGTGGATAGTGAATTTTGTTTCTGACTGCACTCAGTTGTGCTTATTTTTATATATATATTTAAATAAGTATTTATGAACATCTACAATGTACACACCACATGAATTTGCACACACAGAGCTCAAACTGCAGAGGGCAATATTTAAATTACACACCCACACAGAGCAAGCCTGATGTTCCCAGAAAGCTGCTTAGGAAGCAAAAGCCATCCAGAGCTGTTGAGCACACACAGCAACACTAAAAAAAGTGTTCTGGCTTAGGGAACTTAAGTCACATTTTGTTGACTTAAATATAGCAAAGATTAGGAAAAAAAAAAAAAAAAGCCAATTTCAATGAAAGCTACAACATTCCTTATTTTGAAATCTGTCTTTTTTCACATGTGCAAATCTAGCCTTCAAAATGGAAGTTTTTATTGGTTTGGTCTCTGCTCTCTGCTTAATTACACTCCAAGGAAGTTCATTTAGTGCAATGCCAACTGCTCTCCATGTTTGATGATGCACTGAATTCCAGTGCAATCCACAAAACTCCTGCAGCTCTGGGGTTCTCAGGTGTCCTGCTCTCAAGGCATGACAGGTTTTTTTTCAGGAGCTCAACTGCCAGAGCCACTTTTACCCTGTCTGCTTGGAAAGGCACTAATCCAGGATTAGCTTTGCATAACACCACCTCAAGTATGTTTGCACTGAAGCAGATAAATAATCCTTCTGTAGGACAAATACTTGTCAAGAAGGTCTTAAAGTTCAACCATTCTGCAAGAAAGCTTTAAAAATTCCTATTTAAAAACACAGCTGACCTGGAGATTGGATACCTGTCCCATGGCAGGGCTGAGGGGCTGCAAACCCTTCCTGGTTCCAGAAAAGAACCTCCCTGGTTTACCCAAGCCTAATTATACTTAAAGCATCTTAGCAAAGGGACTGGAGGATGCACAGATCCTTGATCTGCTGTGCTGCTTGATGCCCATCAGAACCACTAGTCCTGCACTAATGCCTCCCCACAGGGATTAACTGCAGTGGGAGTCTGCCCCAAAATGGAGTTCTCCTTCATTAACTCACTCCATATTCTCAAATCTACACCCAATCCATGACAGCTCACCACAGGAAGTTAAATTCCATCTGCTAAACAGAAATTCACTTCTGACAGATGCTGGGAAAGACACAGAGCTCATCTCTAAAAATAAATTTGCCTACTACATGGAGTACTTAGCAGCAAACATAAAAATAAACTATTTAAAAGAGCAAGGAAAACAACTGTGGCCAGTTTTTGTATCAGGGTGGCTTAGATCATTTGTCAGAACTGTGCTCACACAAGAACTGCTTTGTAGGGCTGAACTAAGAGCTCACAATACACCACTGAGCTTTAGTGCATCCCAAAACATGAAGCATAAAAAGACAATTAATGCTAGTCAAAAATGCAAATTGATCAACAAAAAGGGTTTTGGTGACTGTGACTGGCACTTCACAGCATAAGTGAGACAAAGGAAAAGAAGCTATCAGAGCATGAGAACACAACAAAATTGAGCACTGCAGATCTGTAATCAAAGAAAAGGACAAAAGTCTTCTCTGGAGCTCTGGGGAGGCTGTGGAAGCACCCAAGTGTTGGGTGCTCTTATGCAAAAGGAACCAGTTTTGGACAAGGCACTTGGGTGTCTGCACTCTCAGCTGGAGAAGCACAATGTGGACTCATGTTCTGTACTCAGGATTTTTGGAGGATTCATTTCCAGTGTGCTGGAACAACAAGGAAGCTGATTTCATATCTCACTGTTCTCCCAGATACTGTTTGAATCACTAATTCTTACCACTTCTTACTGAAAGAGCCCTGACTCTCATCTCCATCAGTTCCTGCTCACACAGCTCCCAGAACCAGAGTCAGAGCTTGAAGCATTTTGTTGTTTCCCTCAGCCACCTCAGCAACACATCATTTCCAGTTATTCCCTGCATTTAAAGCCAAATGTTCCCATCCTGCTGCTTCTTTCTCCTCAACTTTTCTGATATTCCTTCTTCTTCTACACCCCTGTTATCCAGTAACAATAAGGAGAAAAAAGGATTAAAATCCAGCTTTTCCAGGTGGATAAAGAATTGTACTAATCCAGACAGTGCTGCACATCTGTGAGAGGGGTTTTTTCCAGCCATCACATGCTCTGCAGAGAGAATAAGTGACAATTCCCTGGCAAAGGAGCAGCTTGGAGAGCACTTTCCCTCGAAAGCCAAAGACTGTCTGGCACAGAGCACATTCAGGTGAAGGATGGGATCAGTTTGCAAGTGAAACATTACCTACCCCTTCCAGCTCCTCACAGTTATCCCCTCTCACCACTTCTCCAGGATCTGAAGGCAGTGGAAGAGCCCAACCAGGTCTTGAGCTCTGCAGCACTCGAGCCCAAAGCGACTCCTCTTGCAGAGCTGCTGCCCCTACAGAGCAAGGGAACACTGTTCATGTGACACTGCAGTGACACAGCCCCTCACTTGGAGGTTAATGACTTTCCTGAAGATGACAGAAAACAGAAAAATTAACTGCTCTTTTTTTTTTTTTTTCCCAGTCCTTCAGCACTCCTGGGAAGCGTTCAATTAAAATAAATGAGGCCACATCTGAAAGATGTTCCAAATCTCCACAGATTTAGCTATAATGGGTTATTTTGATATGAGTGCATTTATTCCCACACTAAAAATGTTTTCCTAACTAAAATAGTTCAGTTCCTCAAAGGAGAAGTAATTCAGTTAAAGACCACAGGTTTCCATTTTGTGGGTTATGCCTCTGTACACCAGACCTATTTTCCAATTCCTACCCAAATAAATCATCTTAGAATTTAGAGTTAAAATTCCAATTTTTTTCAAAAATACTTTGGGATGCCTTTTAGGAAAGACTATTGTGACATGAGCTTCAGGGATGCCATGCAATTTCTTCTGAGTTAACTGAAAGTTCTGTCCCTGCCATTAAAGCCACATATATTAAACTGATCTTTTTGGTGTATTTTTTTTTTTCTGGTGAAACATGAATTTTGATTACATGCAGCAGCAGAATCAGGTGCTGTAATGAAGCAGTAGAGATGCTGTGCAATAAATAGATGAAAAGGTGAGACCCAGGGATAAGAGGATATGCAGAGGAGGCACAGCACAGATGAAAAGGGATGAACACAAGGACCTGACAAAGCCCAGGGTGGCTGAAAGCAGCTCCTGAGATAAATTCTGCTTTTCACAGGAACAGTCTCTAAGTGGAGCCAATTCAGATTTCACACTTGGCCATCCAGTGAGGACACACTGCCCAGAAAAGGCTCACAGAGGCCAATTCTGAGCCCTGGGAGAAAGAAAAATATCCTTTTAATAAACTTGAAATGCCCTGAACAACTGCCTGCCTCACCAATAACATCTCCTGGCCCTCTCTGCTCCAAGCAGCACCAAATCCAGCCAAGTTTGGTGGTTTTGGTGCTGTCCCATGACTGTTTGAAGCTGGTACAAAAAGCTCAGTGTTGCAACACCTTCAAGGCTGTGCCCTTCGTCCTCAGGGAATAGCAAAGTCCACCCAGCTCACACTTGTCCACAAGGAAGAGAAGTTAAAGTTCCAACCTGCAGATTACTCTGCCTCCCATCACAATACATCAGGAATTACAGGGGTGTTTTTTTTTTTGTTTTAAGCACAGTTTTTTAAGAAAGAAAATCTCCAAGGACGCATTAGTGGCACAGATCACCCTAAGGAGAGCTGTTCACCAGAGGCAGTTGTGACATTCAGAAGGAATTCCAAGACAACAACTTAGAAAAAAAGCTTTAAGGTGGAAAGAGTTACAGCCGACTCACCTTCCTCATTGCTGCCACCCACTTGAAAGCTACTGAGTCTCCTCCTACATTCCCCACAGCAATTACAAACACCCCTGGTTTCAGCAGCTCAGCAGGACAAGAAACAAAGCTCAGACTAATAAAGAGAGCTCACCTCTCATTGCACAACTGGAAAATGGCTTTTGAAACCCTCACCTGAAAACAGGGGATGAAGCCATTGTTACAACTCTCACTTATCCCAGAAGGAATAAAAGAAAGTCTATCCAGAAATAATGGATTGGAAGAAGGAGGACTGACATAACAAAGACTGTTTCAAAGTGAAAATTAATGTATTAAGAGCTGATGTGTGTTACCATAAGATGTTATGAAGCAGAAGAACCCACCATCAAACTGAGGTGAAATAAGCTCTAAAAGAGCAGAATTCCTGCAAAACAGCACCAAAATCCACTGCCCAAACACAACGCATGTGGTCCAAAGCATGAAAAAAAAAATAACACCACACTTTCTGCACCTCAACCCACACTGTCACCATTAACTAAACCAGGATACCCACTTGTTGGTAAGCACAGAGCAGAGAAAACAAGGGCAGGAGAAAACCCTGAAGAAATGCCATAGGTGCTGTGGAAAGGGGATAACCTGGATTCACAGCACTTTAGAGATAATAGCTGCTATCAAACGCACTTAGCGCCCCTTCCCTCAGGTCACCTACATGACCTGCCAAGCGCCCGAGAGGCAAAACCGCAATAAAACGGGGACCTTGCTGCTTTATCATCTCCTGTAAACACCAGATGACATTGGCTAGAGAAAAAAAAGCCAGAATAAAAGGTGTTTAACCCCAGCCAGCAGAAATGCTGCCGTGGATTTGGGCCTCACAGCCACAAGCCCCAGGCAGCCCATGGGGAGGCAGGGAGCACCCAGCCGGGAAAGCACAGTGGAAAAGCAGAGAAAACCATGGGGGATCTGCCTCTCCCCGGGGAGAAGGAGGGATTTCTCCCTGTGTCATCAGGCACCGTCCCTCGGGCCGCAGCAGGGCGAGTCTATCCCACCCTGCCCGGAGCTGTGGAAGAGCAAAGCCGCTCTCCAGCGGGGTGAGATGGCAGCGGCTCCTTGCTCGCCCTGAAGGCAGCAGCCTCCCCTCCCACCCTGATCCCCCACAGCGTCCCGGCCGCCCCTCGGCTCCCACAGCGCCGGGGGTCCCCTCCTGCCGCCGTCCCCTCAGAGCCGTGAGGGGAGCGGGGCTGAGGGGCGATGGGCAGCGCTGAGGGATCTCGCTGAGGGGCGATGGGCAGCGCTGAGGGGCCGGTGATGAGACCCCCGCCCGCCGGGACAGCCCCGAGCCCGGCCCCGCACTCACCACGCCGCAGCAGCTCCGCTGGGCCCGGCACAACGCGGAACTGGGCCCGGCACAACACGCCCCGGTGCCCGCCCCGGGCTCCGTCACTTCCCGAGCGCCGCGGCCCCGTCACCTCCGGGCGGGCACGGCGGAGCGGGAGCGGCGGGTGAGTGTGCTGAGGGGGATGCTCCTTCATGGCTCCTTCATGGCCCCCTCATGCTCCCCGTGAGGGCTGCGGGTCCCGCACGCTGCGCTGCCCCCTCGGTCTGTGCCCTCCGTGTGCGCTCGGGCTGAGGGGCCGCAGTGGAGCTGGAGGCGGCCCCGCTCCCCAGCTGCGCTTGGGGTATTGGCTTAAAACCCCCCCCAGCAATTCACTGTTGCTCTCCCCGTTTCTAGGTGTAATTTTGACATGAGGAAAAGCTGAGAGGATTGGGCGTGTTCAGCCTGGAGAAGAGAAGCTCCGGCGTGATCTAATTGTGGCCTTCGGTACGTGAAGGGAACATAGAGGTGGGGCAAGACTATTTACAGAGATTGGGGTGACAGGACCAGGGGGAATGGGTTCAAATTGACAGAGAGGAGGGTTAGATTGGGTATTAGGAATAATATTTTCCATGTGAGGGGGGTGAGGCCCTGGCACAGGGTGCCCAGAGCAGCTGTGGCTGCCCCATCCCTGCAAGTGTCCAAGGCCAGGCTGGACAGAGCTTAGAGAAATCTGTGATAGTGGAAGGTGTCCCTGCCCAAGGCAGAGGGTGGAACAGATGAACTTAAAGGCCCTTTCCAACACAAATCATTCTATGATTCTATGATAATTTGCCATTTTATCTTAGCTCTGCTTGCTGAGTCGAAGCCCATCACTAGTGAGGTGTTTGCAGTCACAAAGCCGTGTCTGGGAACTGTTCCTTTGTATTTCTAACAAATGTTCTTTGTCTTCAAATAACCAAGTGGAAGCCAGGTGAGAGCACACAAAATACTCTCAGAATCTGAGAAACTCTCAATTAAATTCTGTCTTGTCCCTTTTCAGAGGCAGTCTCCAAACCCCGCCATGGTTTCTCTGTTTGAGCCCGGGTTCCTGAGCGTTGCCATCGGCGTGGTGTGCGGCGTGTGCCTGGGCTGGGGCTTGCGGGGCAGGATGCGCAGGCAGCCTGGGGCTGGAGTGATGCCCGAGCCTCCCAACAGCCCGGGGGGCGAGGCCGACACCGTGGGGGAGTCCGGGGAGCTCAAGCTGGTGCTGATCGTCCGCAACGACCTGAAAATGGGCAAGGGCAAAGTCGCAGCGCAGTGCTCCCACGCTGCCGTCTCTGCCTACAAGCAGCTTCACAAAAGGAATCCCGAGCTCCTGAAGGAGTGGGAATATTGTGGACAACCTAAAGTGGTCCTCAAAGCTCCCGATGAAGAGACTCTGGTGCAGCTCCTGGCTGAGGCGAAGCGCCTGGGGCTGACTGTGAGCTTGATCCAGGATGCTGGGCGTACTCAGATAGCTCCAGGCTCCAGGACTGTCCTTGGGATCGGACCAGGGCCAGCTGATGTCATAGATAAAGTTTCTGGTCACCTTAAACTCTTTTAAACTGGTACCAGAAAGACCTGGATGTGTTCATGTATGTCAGTACTGAAGGGATAAAAATGCAAGGTGGACGGTTTTTTTCCATATTTTCCCTCAGTGTTAATAAAATAAGCAAGTTTTGTAAGATCTAAATGTGTAAGTAGTGAGTCTCTCTAGCTTGTGTTCAAAAGCAGGAAAGAAAGTTCTAGGCTGAGGGCAGTTGAGGAAAGCAGAGCTGGCACAAGAAACCCATTAAATTTCCAACTCCTGCAGGTGGTTGAGAATTTTGCACATTGGTTGATAATGTAAGTTTCCTCTTTCTGCCTGTTTTTTGTAGTGAATACATTCTTTAATTCAGAAAGGCTCAGCTGCTGAAGCTGTTCAGAACTGGAGTTGGGGGTAACTGTAGCCAACTTCCTGCCCAAACTGCTGCAACAACTTGTAATTGCTCCCAGGCTGACCAGTTCAACTGGATTTGCAGCCCGGACCAGTAAACAATTGTGGGGAGCAGCTGTAAGCTGAGCTTCCCTCTGGAGGGGTCTGTGCAGCTCCTACATGTGCAAAAATGTGCAGTTAAACCAAGGTGTGGGGAGTTACCCTCCATGTAAACGACTGGGCACTCAGGGACAGACTTAAATCCTGGTTTTCTTGGGATTAACAGGCACTCCTGGGTTGAAGGAATATTAGTGCACAGTTCTGAGCACCTTGGGGGTTCCAGTAAATTCTACTTGTACAGTTTGTGAGAGTTCTGCTGTTAAGCACCTTTGCCAACCTCTCAGCCACATGTTTCAGCTAAGTGTTGTGAAGAGTTTGTAGGAGAGGGAACAGGATTGATCTCCGTCTCCAGCCATCCACAGAGGGAATGGCAGAGGGGCTGAAATGCCAATAAACACAGAGGATGGGAATGTTTTTATACTGCACCTCATAATCCTTTTTTGGAGACTCACTGCTGGCTTGTGCTCCACCCTGCTAAGCACAGAGAGCCTGGGGCAGGTGAGCCCTTGGCAGCCCCCATTCCATGGAAGTGCTGCAGTGCCCAGCCCCAGGATCACAGCACAGCTGTGGAGCTCACAGGAGGAAGAGGGATCTGGATCCTGATGCCCAGTGTGGCTCCTGGTAAAGAGACAGGAGCTCCTAAAGCTCTTGGAAATCTGCCCCTTGCTGTCAGACTCGTTACACTCAAATATGACAGTATTCATAGAGAAACATTTAAGTCAATTTTATTTGAAGCTAAATATGTTTAAGGCAATTTACATACCTAGAACATGATCTCAATTGAACTGGCACACCCTACTACAATCCTAATGTATCATCTGGTCAAATATGCTGGAGTTGACCACAGTGCAGCCAACTGGTGAAAAGTGCTATTTTCTTCTCTCTGGCATAATCTTTCTCTAGAAAAAGCATTACATATTTTCCTGTATTGCCCCCTCAGTGCAAGACCCCACTACTGGTCCCCATTGCTGCTCTGCTGCTGGCCCCTCAGACCCTTGGCTGCACACACCTGCATTGCCCCACACGACCAGCACTGAATACTTGGTTTGAGTCCAAAGGTCCTTTTTTTGAAGACAGTAAAGTGAAGCTACCACTATGCAGCATGTCCACAGTCCAGTAATTTATTTTTAAATTGCGTAATTTCAAATTGCACAAACAAAACTGAACAGCAATATGCTTGAATTCTCTCTTCTGTACACTCAAAACAGTGATCTAAAACACCACAATATCCAACATACACAAACCTCAGGGCAGGGTTAGTAAATACACAGATTGGAATCATGGTGCTCTGTTCCTGAATGGAATGTCCCACAAAAGCACAGGATACAGCACAACGTAAGGTCATCTGTTACATATGGAGTGAGCAAAAAGACACTATCATTTTCTATATGCATAACTGGAAAAACCTGCATAGGTTAAGGGAAAAAAAGAAAACAAAACAAAACCCAAAACTTTTACTCATTTTAAGTCAGGCAAGGTTGTCTGTACGCATTTTAAATTCTTTTAGAGCTATGCAATCCAACCCAGGGAGGATATGCTGATTAGTGTTGTCTCTTGTCAGCAGTCTTGCAAGGTCAAATACAAGTATCTTGGCTTTAGCTTTCTCCAAATATACAGTGAGATTTAAATGCATTTAGAATAGACAGTACATACCGTAAGCTGCTCACATACAATGAACTTAAGATTCAATATTAGAGTGTAACACTATAGAGTGCAAATCAGAATCTTCACAATAGACTTAATGGTAATAAGCAGTCCTGCAAAAGCCCACTTGAACAAAGTCGTTTAAACTATTCCCCTTCTGAAAGTAAAAGTCTAAATGACATGGAATGTGAAAAAAAGATTTAACAGAAGTGATCCAATCGTTTGAGCTAGAAAAAACAGTCCTTCATGAAATAAAGGTTACGAGAACACGAGGCAGAACTCTTTGCTTTTCCCTGTTATGAGTTAAAGCGGGGAGGGACGGTGGAGTTTCAGTAAGAAAAGTTGCTGCTCCAGCCTGACTTGTGCTGCACCTCACATGCTGTAGCCGAAGCCGGGCTGGGGCTGCCCGTAGGGAGGGGCCGTGTAGCCGTAGCCAAAAGGTGCCTGTGGGGGAACTGCCACGCTGGGTCCTGCTGTCAGCATCAGCTGGGGCTGGCCTGCAACACACAACAGCTTCTTACTCCTCCTCACCTGGGAAAGCACGCAGCAAAATGCCTGAAGTTCAGCAGGTGCTGCTGTGTTTCACCACTGAAGTTCAGCAGGTGCTGCTGTGTTTCACCACTGAAGTTCAGCAGGTGCTGCTGTGTTTCACCACTAAGTCCCTGCTGACCTGGATTTGGTTTTTTAAGAGCCAGAATGGGTGTGTTCCCATAAAATCTCAGGACACAACACATGGCTAAAAATACTAAAGGATACGAAGAAACTCTTACTAGAATAACCTGGATACAAAGAAAATACCCAATATAAAGTAGGTATATCTATGCTTTAGATATAAAACATATTGCACAAGATCCAAATAACCACTTGTTGGAAGTCTGGAATAGCACAGCTCCTGTAAACCTTTCCTTAAGCAGCCAGGACAACCTCAAATCCTACAGGCCACAGCCCACCTCAGCAGCCAGAGTGGCACTTATCCAGCATTTTGGAACACATTCCTTAAGATTTGATTTCACATGGAGAATGTTCCCATCTCCCAGGACGCCCTCAGGAAAAAAAAACAAGATTAGGGAAGGCTTGTTTTAAAATTATTGATAACACACAAACTAAAGCATTACCATAAACAATAGGTTGTGTTTCTGTAGCTTGCTCCTCTTCCTTTCTCAAAGACTCTGATGCATCCAGTTTATCCACCTGGAATTGAGACCAACAATTAAAGAAATCTCCTCCAAAACAGGTACTTATTCGTGGCAGAGAAGTGGAAAAGCCTTAGTGGTATGTCAACACCCATCAAGAAAAGGAGACCATTTACAAGTTAAGATCAATTCAAGTAGCAATGTTGGTACTGGTGCAGTCAAGATTGTCTGTTTCCCAAAAAAAACCCCTCATTGAGGGATTTTCAACTACTTTGAAAGCTCACTCCAGGCTGAAGCTTTGTACAAAAGGTTCTGGACTGGAGCTGGACAGTCTTTGGACAGAGACTCAGATTTGAGCTCAGTCTCAATTGGAGACCTCTGGCATTGGAGCAATTGCCAAGATAATGCCCAGACCTGGAGAAGTTTCCCTTGAGGCAAAGTCTGGTTTGTATTTGGATTGAGCAGACTGCAATAGCATCCGACATGTCACTTGAGCCTCAAGATTTCACTTTCCAAACCCATTCACTCATGCAATTTAAGTTCAAATGCAGAGAATGCATGTGTATAAGACTTGCTTTTTCCACTCCAGAACTGTGTGGCAGTCAGCCTAAACCCACAGATACTCCAATTCTTCCATCTTTACACACAGTAACAGACAAGCCTGGCCAGCTTCACTGCTGCCCTGCGAGTGCAATGGTGCTGTTTGCCCACCCCTACAGAAAGGCAAGAGAAGGAACTTCTGTAGTGAAATATTGCTCATTTCTAAGACAGATCCAAGGGAACTCAGCATTTCTACAGTCTAAGGCAGGCCCTGAAACTAAAAGCACAAAATGAGGTATTGGTATTTTACCTGAGAAGTAGAGATCATCATGCCAATTACTTTGAAAAGACAGCAAAACAACTCACAAGGTTAATGTTTCATTTCATTTGTGTCCTTAATAAAGGAGCTTGAAGGTTTCCTGCATTTACACAGGGTCAGTGTTATTTATTCAGCTACAACTTCCACAAGTGAGTTTTGAGTTTAACTGTGCTGCATGAGCAAATATCTGCAGGCAGCTCCAAGAGCTGGGAGCTCCTCCTTTCAGCTGTGTGTATTCCATAAACCTGTTTCTCTGTACCCTCAAGCTGAGGCACAACTCCAGGGAGTGGCAGAAGTCCTGAGCTCGAGTTCCCTCAGTGACTGGGCTTCCATGGCCAGCCTGGTGCTTGCCTCCCACAGTATCTGCCTTGCTGCTGCCAAAGTGCATGGGATTGTATCCAGTGCTCCAAGACTCACTTCCAGACACCATGCTGGGAACTGCACTGGTTTTAACTCAAAACAGCAACACACTGAACATAGAAGCACAAGTTTAGAGATGCAAACCCAAAGAAAATGTGCAGAGTTTGCTACTAAGCAGAGGCATTTGGCTTACTCACACTTGGAAAGCCTCCAGCCCAGGACATTCAATGCATTTTTGATGCCTCCCCTCAGAGCTGAACAAATATTGACAAGAACAAGCTCAAGTTTGAAACCAGCCCAAAGGATGGTTCTTACACCACTTGCTCGAGCATCACCAGCTTCAGGGCCCTACACACTTGGAGCAAGATTGACTGAAAGGCTTTTCCACAGGGACTGCAAGAAGCTGCAGAGGAAAAGTAACATGCATTCAATGTTATCGTGTTATGTGTGCATGAAAAAGAGGCAAAAGTACTGAAGCACGAGTGAGGTCTGAAGATGACTGCCATACAGGCTCCCCCCAAAAAACCACACACAGCCCACAGCAATGCCTTGGAGCTTCAGGAGTAGTGGGATGTAATTGCAATGACTGCTACACATGCGTGGTTTATGCAAACACTGCAGTTCAATTACCTTTTTTCACACACACGCTCTCCTACTTTCCTTACTAGCTGCTGAAGGACCTTACACTACATGGCTTAGGTTAGCCTGGAGTTCCAGTGGTGTCTTTATAAGCAGCAGTTTTTGCATTTAGTCCATCTTCAAAGCTGTCATTTTGGTTTTGCCCTTTGCTGAACCACATTAGTGGTGAACTGTTAGGGCTGACCCCTGGGCTAAGGAGGATGATGGTGGCATTTGTAGGGAAGCAGATGGACTGAAAACCTTGGATTGCCCTTCTGAAGGTCAACGTTACATAGCAAAAGGCAAGCCCTGGAGTAGCCTCAGAAGAGCAATAAGCATTACCATTTTTATATATATTTTTTTAATGAGGTAGCAAGAGAAGTTTAGTGAAGCTGAAGGGCTTGGAAGGCAGTCTTTTTTTGGACAACTACCAGAAATTTATTACAGGGAGGAGAACCACAGACTTGGTGTAACAGCTGAAGTTTTAAGTTGCTAAATGAACTAGAGGAGTGTGTGGATTAGATCAGCACCATGAGAACTGACACCTGAGTGAGGAAGAGTCCCTCTGGAAGCAGCCAGTATCTACTCTGCCTACGGTCAGCACGCATTAGTCATGGTCCAGAGATCAGGAACTGGATCACAGTCCTTCAACTAGCAAATGCCAGACTGATTTAGGGATTCACAGACTTATTTCTTGTTGTAGGAGGTTCTTCCAGTCAGATTGGCTGTCAAATAATAGCACTTGTGTAAGTATTTGTGTGTTGTTTCAATAGCAGGCTGACTGTGATCCAACTGATCACCTGTATGCCCTGCCTGAGGATCTATTAGCTTATTAGTAGCAAATGAATCTACTTTTCTCCTACAGCACTAGCTAGTGAGAGTTAAACAATTTGCAAATGCTTTAGTGATATTTTGTTTGGGGAAAAAGCAGTAGCAGCAGTGTAGTAAACATAGGAAAGAAAAAAACTCATGCAGAATCCTTAGACTTAGTCCTCCAGACTTAAAGATGGAAAACAAGAATCAACTTTCACCTTTTCCTTTATTGCATCAACCTGCAAAGGAATTCAGAAGGTGCAGCTTAGAAAAATCAAATTCCATATTTAGCATATAAAAAGGTAGAAACAAAAGCGTCAGGGAAGAAATAATTAAGGTACAGGTGAGTAAAAACAAAGTTACACCAGAAGTATCTGCTTTAGAAAGGCAGCTCTGCTTTTTGCTGGCTCTTACTTCATCAGCTACACTAAAGCTACATCCTAAACCTTTACCAGACCAGGAAGTTTTATCTTTAAGAATCTACTACTCCCACCAAAGGCATGGTTAGCTTGGTACAGGCATCTCTGACAAACAGTTGTATTGCTCAGCCAGCTCCCCACCTCCCCCAGAACAGCATTTCAGGCTGCCTACAGAACTACAGGGTAGTCCTGCCTTTAGAAGGAACAGCCAAGCAAATTTCTGGACAAACAGGCACCTTAGTCTTCACTGACTGTATGAAAGTAAAAGCTGAACTCAAGCTTAGAAAAGTCTTAATCATTAAGGAATTTATACCATTTCACTGGAAGATACTCCAAAAGCTTCAGCTGGGAAAATTGTGCTAGTGACAGCTGGATTTAACTCAAGTCTGTTCAAGTCTGTCAGAGCATTGCCAAGTAGTTCCCCCATCCTGAGTCACTTCACATAAGATTTGAGTCATAATTAGTGTCATTAAGTGTCAGAGCCACATTTTAGAGTTAAATGCATAGCAGAATAAGCTATCTCCAGGTCTAGCTATAAAGCTATTTTAGTACACAGTCTAGAATTTAGTTAAAGCTTGATCCCAGCTGGGATTCCTGCCTGACACAGCACAGGAAATGCCTGGAGCCTGGAACTACTTTAGACACTGCCCAGGGTCAGGCAAATACTACTGATGTAGGTTCTGTATCTGGTAGAGGGTGGAGCCTGCAAGTGTTTCAGCCTCTTAGAGGGCGAAGTCTCTCCCCAGATGGACTGAAAAGTAAGTGTGGACATGGACAGACAGACATTGGACAAAGCCCAAATCAATGTTAGTAGCAAGCAGACAGTCTCAAGGCATTCACCACAGTGACTAACAAGCTCTGGGTGTTGGAGAGGCACCTGCTCTTACCTTGGTCAAGTACTCCTTCATGACCTGAATAAAGTATGGCATGGCAAAGTCCATAATGTTGTGCCTCCACGCTGTTTCCAAGACAACATCTGGCCTTAGGAGATCATAGCAAGTGAAGAGACAAGCACCAAAACATTCCCTCTTGTTCTCCTGCAAGAACCACTGCAGCAGCTCTTCTGCCAGCTCAGTATCTTTGGATTCAGAGGCATACTGCATGGCATCCTGCAAGGGACAGACACAACAACCACAAGGTGCTGCTCACTGAGCTGCCCTTAGAGCCAACATGCCAAAGCTGCCAGAGCTGCCCTGGGAGCTGCCTCACCTTGTAGAGCCTGTCCTTCTTGCAGAGCTCCACACTCTGTTTCCAGCGGTTGTTGCCTTTGAAGAGATAGGCAGCGATTCTTCGGAACTCTATTAGCTCGTGTTTCTCCAAACGTTGGGCAAGGGAAATGTTGTCAAAGTTGTCATAAGCATCTATAGAAGTCCTAAGTGCCTGAGTGAAGCAGGAAAAAAAAAATAGTCACACCTCAGGATGAGCAACTGGACCCACAAAATGCAAATATTTTCCATTAGTTCTGTATTTCTGCTTGTAGGAGGATAAGGTATTGCAGCCAGATCTGCAGAGATCTGGTTTTATTTGAGAAGCTGCTGTTTGACACACATGGAGCAGCATTTTTCAGTAGGTTAAGAGTCTCTGAATATCAGGCACCTGTTCTCTGAAAATAGTAGAACAGTCAGACATCACAACTGTTTGCCTCTTCTGTGAGTCCTTTTCTTAGCACCCACAGTTTGTTTGCCTTCCATAAAAGCTGTCACACTCATAGCAAAGTAGCCACTCTAACCCCAATAGGAATGACACAAAATGCTCTCAGAATGCCACTAACACCTTTTCCACTTAATCCTTGGCTCCTCACTGCTAACTCAGTTTGAAGTGTTGGAGAACATACACTTAAGGGATTAAAGTTAACAGCAAACAGGTAAAAACTACTGAAAATAAGAAAGAAAACGGTTTCTACACATTAAACAAAGACTGAGAATATGAAGTAAATCCAAAATTAAGTGCTTCAAGACAAGACATACCTGGTAATCTTCTTCAATAATGAAGAGGTTGTTGAGGGACTCATTGACTGATTTGTTGTTGTGATTTTGAACAGAGCGCAGGTAAGGCTTAACCAGGGGCAGCTGTTTAACCTTCAAGGAAACAGAGACACATTTGAGTCAGTTTTTGTGGAAGCCTCCTAACATCTTCCATGGCAGGTAGGGGGGTAGCTAAGCATTTTAAAATGCTACCACAGATCAATGCTTTCCCAGCTTTTGCTTTGATCTGAATAGCAGGAAAATTACCTTTGTGAAGAAAGTGACAGCACGAGTGTGGTCGAGCCGAGGGGATAACACCATCAGCAGATCATTGAGCAACAAGGGCTTAAATTCCAAATAGAATTGAACTGCCTTGTAGTACAGCTCCACATTGGCCACCTAGAGAGGAGTAGAGATGCATGTTCAGAGCAGGAGCTTGATTGTGGGGAAATTCAAATAAAAAAGACATAACTTTCACTAGAAAAGCAATACCTTAGTGATGATATCTTTGAACTGGCCTTCTTTCCATGCATCTGTTGGGTGATTCATCATTGTGATTATGGCATTATCATATTCTTCATACTTATCATACAGGAACACTAGTTCAGCCCAGAGATGGGCTTGTTCTGCAGCTCTCAGAACCTAAGCAAAAGGCAGAATTAGTAATATTTGTTAACTGGAATTTCCATCAGTGCCATTAATAACGTCAGGAGTTGCTTGGGCAAAAGCCAGGGTACAGACAGCCCAAAAAGATGTGTTTTCAGCTAAATTTAAAGCCTCAGACACTCACCTTGGGAATGTTGACTCTGGACCAGAACAGCTCCAAGTGCTCCCTCATCTTCTGTGGCTTGAACTTGGAGTAGAGAATTGCCAGCTCTGTGAACATCCCCATGTGTGCTCGCTCCAGTCCAAGCGCCGCTTCCAACATAGTGATCAGCTCTTCAAAGTAGCCACGATCCTTAGGGACACAGACAGAACCATTTCACATCAGGAACCATCCAGAATGCAGATTTTGACAGGGTTGCCATGAATTGACTGTACAAAAAGAGTCAGCTTAATTACCTGGTAATAGTTGATTAGCTCCTCCAGCTCATCTGCATGCACTACAATATGAAGCCCACACAGCTGAGCCAGGCGGAATTCTTTTCCATCCACACAAGCAAAGCAGACCTGGAATTGAGAGTTGTGTTACTGCTTATCAGCAAGGCTTCTGAAGAGGCCCCAGCTTTGAAGCCCTGAGCTCAGCCCAGTAAATTCACCTCTTTCCACGTGCGGGTGCTGTTGGCTTTCCGAGCGCCGTCCACGGCCGCCTGGTACTCGCCCAGGTGCACCAGGGTTGAGGCCAAACGGCCAAAGTTGGACACGTTGTTGTACAACAGCTTGGCTGCTTCATACATCTTCTCATCATAGCAGCGATCACCAACCTGGGGCACAGCACAGCCACGTTATTCCTGCACATTTTCAGCCAGTGGTTTACATTAAATGTGTGGAATTCAAGCACTTGTCAAAATGGATTTAAAGGCCAAGTGCTAAGTGCATACCCAAAGAGGTAGAATTTCCAACAATCCCCTGTGAGTAAGCAAAACCAGATCAGTCTCACTCACCTGCTGGATGTGTGCATTGTTGGGGCCATTGATGAACTCCTCCAGCTCTGCCAGGCGGTTTGTTTTAGCAAGAGCAAAGATTAATTCTGTTTCCACATATGACTCCCGAGCCTTCTTGCGTGCCATCTGCAGGTACTTCACCAGTTCTTCCCAGTTTCCTAAGGAAATGAATTCATGTTTATTTCCTACCATTGGGGACACTTGTGCTTAACTTAATCCATCAGCTGAACCTAATTTTGACGTATTTCTGCAGCTATTCCCCAACAATCAACAACCTTCACACTGCCCATTATGCATTAATGAAATCACCTTAGAATGGGCCTAACTAAAATCTTATTTAACTTCACACGAAGACTCTGAAAGAAGTCTCCAGCTAGCTAAAGAAGGAATGATAGGCCACTGATTATCTGCAGATGGAATACACTACCTTTTCCCATTCTTATTTAGGGCAGTCCTTGAAGGGCCAGATTCCTCTACTTGAATCAAGATACAGTCTGGCAGAACTGCAGTTTGAGCAGACCAGGCAAAAGAGCAGAGCAACAACAACAGCCAAGAAGTAAATAAACTTAAATCATACCACTGGCATTAGCAGCTTGAACAACTTCCATGTATGAGGAAGGATCATCTGCTTTAATGTAGGAGTCAATTGCTTCCTTTACCATCCCCTTCTGGAGCTGTGCTTTGGCCAGCTGGCTCCACACTGCAGGTTCATTGCAGCGCTCGGCGAACTCGTACGCACGGTCCAGGTTCCCAATGTGCTCTATCAACACCTGGCAAAAGGATAAACATCATCAGCCACTCTCATGAAGGTCACTTTTACAACACACTAAACTGTGGTTTATGTAAGTTCCTCAACTGATCCACAGTTTTTAAAAGAGGGCATACAACCCACACAGCGTGAGTGATTTTAGGCTTGCAAAGTTTCAATGAACAACTTTTGTTTTGAGCACCTTTGGGCACTTGAGTCACCAGCAAAGTCCTTGTGTGGAGATGCACAGGGAGTTTTTACAACCTGAGAACTGAAGATACCTGTACAGCTGACGTGTTGACATCAAACTTCCTGAAGATAGCAAATGCCTCCTCAAAAAGCTCATTGCTGATGGCAATGTTGGCTATATCAGGGGCATCGTAGTTATCCAGGCGGTTGATGTACTCCATGACCCGGGTGCGGTCAGCCTTGATTGCTGTAAGGATCAGAAGGTTCTGCAGATTCCTGAAGAGGGAAAGAAACAGTATTTACCAAATAATGATCAAGGAATTCACCCTCCCCTCTGCAACAGGTATTGCTGTTCCACATTACAGCAATAACTCCAAGTTTCCTGTGGCTTAGTTTTCATTTCACACACCTATGCTCACTGAACACTGAATTATCCAGAACTATTTTCTCCAGCAGTTCAATGAGTTCATTGGGAAGATCTGCAGTCATGAAGGCCTTCACAGTGACAGAGACTTCCTCAGGGTCTTGGGTCTCTGACAGAGCAGTCTGGACAACCTGCAGGCAGAAAAGGCATGGACAAATGAGTGATGTCAGGTTCTGCAAATCCAGTTAGGACAGGGAAGGCTGGGAATGTCCTGGCAGCTGTACCTGGTCAATCAGGGGTCTTCTGTAGGGGTTGCTTTCCAGCAGCACACTGGCCCAGAGCTCGGGGTCCTTACGGCGAACTAAGTAGCGGGAGAGACTCTTGAAGAGGGAGTTCTCATTGCACACCTGCAGAAAGGCACAGCTTGCTCAGAGGGAGGCACAGCTATGGAGCCTACAGACAACTGTAGTGTAACTCTGAACTGAGGGGCAGACTAGAAATCTCAGCCTTTGGTACTTCATTAACCTCCCATTTTAGGATGGGCAGGAGAATTTCCCATTTCTCATTAAGCTGCAGAGGGAGGTTGAACAGCCACCTCCTCTTCTGTGTTACAAGCATGCACTTCCCAGCTTAAATACATTTTAGGAAATACAATGAATACAATGACAAAATGCTTTTGTCATTTTCCTATGTACCCCATGAGACTGAAGTTAGAACCCAATCACAAGGCAGCTGCCTGGGCATACATACATTAATCAGCTCCAGATCACACTGTCCACGCTCGTATGCCACACAGGCCAGGTGAGGGTCCCTCTTCTCACAGTACTTGCCAACAACACGACTGTCATAGTAGGGATTCTCACGTAGGAATCTCTCTGGGTTGTTGTTGCTGTCAATGTAGATCTTGGCCAGTGCATTGTGAGTGGCAGGCTCCTCACAGCCCTCATGAATTCTTGCTTCCAGCCAGGGCAGAAGCAGCTTCAGCCTAGAAAGAAGTGATTTTCACGTTAGATGTTGAGTAAGTAAATATCCAATCGAATAATTTCTACACTCTGGGAGCCAGTCTTGGTGTAGGATTGACTCAGGAACTAAACCAGTGTTACTCTGGTTTAACCTACATTTTGATCAACTACTATAATGGTGTAACTTTCAGACACTGTGAAGAAAACACACCCAAGTTATCTGGAGAGATTCCCACATCAGCCAAGAATTAGAGCTGGTTCTGACCCAGTGGCAGCTCCTGCTTGTGTCAGTACCAGCTTTAGCTGTCTGACAGGCACTGATGGATGAGCAGCAAACACTGCCAGATTGGAAATTGGTAAGAGACTTGTAGAAGTTTAATACCTGTTTCTTTTCTCAACCTCTGCAACGAGTTCATCAGTTGAAAATTGACCTCTCACGACAAGGATGAGGTTCTTTATCACATCTTCAGAGCAGTCCACATCAAGCAGTCCCCCAATGACAACTGGCAGACGGCTTGGATTCACCTGCACAGGAGCATTTAAAGAGGTCAGGGTGCTGTCAGGGAGCAAGGACAGGCAAAACTTATCCCCAGAACTCCATGTGAAAGCCACTTGTTAAGATTGACCCCATCTTCCTGCCCTTATTCCCAGCCTCCTGAGGTTCTGAACAAGCCTAAAAGTCAATTCTCTTCAGTCAATATGTGTTCACATCCCATCCCAGCAGCTCACTTAGTTCCCATTGGAAGAACTTCTGAGCAATTCATTTTGACCCTGCAGGAAGTCAAAAGGAAAATTTTCCCTCCTCTCCCCTCCAAAATGTTTTGATTTAAAATAACCCAAACAACTCTGAAGTTATTCTACCAAGTCTTCCTCCTTCAAGTGGCACATGAGTGGGAGTTACAGCTTAACTTAACTGAAGAATGAGATCTGACTCACATCAGGGCTAATTTACTGGAGGCCACTAATAACCACTTAAACGTCAGTCTCGGGTACAAAGCTGTTTGCAGAACACTTAAACATGATGCCTGTAGTTGTATATAATACTGTAAAAATGGATCAATTCAACTCACTGAAGCCAAAGGACAAGTTGTCACCTACCTTCTGTACATAAATCTCAATATATTTTTGGAGATTATTTCTATACAAATACAGCACCAAGTCGTGGACAAAGTCAAAGCGGTCGCACACAATGATGAGAGGCAGCTGATCAGTGAGTTTAGCTTCCTAGAAAGAGAAGAGCTTTAGTAATTTGGTTTTGCTCTTGCACTTAAGCAGACAAATAATACAATCACTTAAACTGTCAAAGCAGCTGAATTTGGAAAGCCAAAACTCAACAGTCAACCAAATAATGACAGCTTGTTGTTGAGCTAATTGTTTGCAATATGTAGCAAGTGGGAGCACTCACACCCACTGCAGGGCGTGAGGAGCAAGAAGCTTTTTGGAGTTTAACCCTGCTCCTTTGCATGGCAGACTCTACAGAGTTTTACAACACAATACAACTATTACAAGCCTAGGCTATAGAGAATATTTTTAGTTGCCACTGGTGTTTGGTGTGCAGGATTAGCACTCTGGGATTTCAAAAGAAATTGAACCAAGACTTGATTGAGTTGTGGTTCATAATGTAAAACTTATATACAGAATTGACTTTGAGTGCCATGTGCCTTGTGATACCCCCTAACTATGGATTTAGAGAACAGTAACAATTAAGCTCTATAGCATTACTACTTAAATTGCTTACCAGATTAATTATCTAAAAGCATTCCAACTTTCAGCATAAGGTTACAATGGTTACAGTACAGAAGCTTAGTCTATGTGGCAGACAGTATTCCGGATGCATATTTCACTTATTCCAACATGCACATCCCAGAATATAATCCTACATATAAATTACACTTAAGGACTTTACACAGGGAGGCCTGTACTGGGAGATTTACCTGGTACATGTCCTGCACATTCCAGACATGGAACAGCACAAAAAACAATAACTTTCATCAGGAATTTGACAGCTTGATAACATATCTTAGGTGGCTTGATCAAATGACATACCTTACACCTCGGTGACACCAGGTTAGTTTTAGAGAATTCTCTTGGGAAGAGTTTTGCCATCTTCAGATATGATCAGCAAAATCTAAGACTATGCTATGTAACCAACAAACATGAAGGCAGGAAATGTTCCCAGATAAAGTTTTCCCCTCCCACATGGTTCCTCAGGTATTTCTCAGAGTTGTGCTTGTCAATAAGCTCAGAACTAAGACTACAGAATCTGAACTTTGAGCACACCATCTTTCCCTGCTCTCCAGCAATGCTCTGGATCAGTCAGGATATATTCCCACTGACTGGCATCTCCTAGCAGAGCTAAACCATGGCTCACCTGACTGAAATTTCAGTGTGTAGGAGTAAGACAGATCAGCCCTGAACCTGAAAGCATTTATGGAATTAATTGACTCTATTCATCTGCTGTTTCTCTAGTCACTCAATTGGAGTTGATGACACTGAAAATAAGCATTAAGTTATCAACTCATTTGGCACTATGGGTGTTCTCAAGTTAAGTAAACTGTTTCCTATTTTATAGCAGACATTTTTAAGAAGTTCTAGGTAAGCTGGTACATTTACTACAGGTTAAGAGTTCAAGCCAGATTAACTTTACCAAGAGCAGTGAGGAACTGACCTGACATTCTCATTTTTTAGACAATATTCCAGGCTCACACTTCATTAGGAGGCACTGTCAACATGGCAGGTACCTCTGGTTTGAGGATTTGGATCCTTAAGTGCAAAGGTTAAAACTCAACTATTTTTACAGAGCTGACTCATTTCACTAGTGACACACCATGTTTTATCAGAACCCCAACCAATCCCCAGAGAGTCCAGTGTTACCCAAACATTACCTTGAGGAAGTTTTTAACACGTTCTGGATCATAGCAGTTGCTTTCCCTGCAGATTCTTTCCACTTCTTTAATTTGTCCTGTCTTGCAGGCAGCTTGAATGTACTTGAAGTGCACATCTGGATCCTGGCTGAAGTTTACAATGGAGCCCAGGAAATAAAACAAACCTGGAGAGAAACAGTCAGCACATTATTTGCTGGTCTCATTCAAAAGCACAAGAAAAAGGCTACAGAAATTTAAGACACCCATTTTGGACAAAAGCAAAAGGCCAGCATTCTAGGCTTTTCTACAGCTTCAAACATTTTTCAGGATTTCAGAATAACAAATCATGCAACTGAACAGTGGTATCCATCCTAAACTGAGAAACTAAGTTTTAGATCTGTTTCAAGACAGTTTGAGGCTTAGCTACTTAAGTTCATTATCACTTTCTAGATTCCATTAGACAGGCAGTCCTTCATGCACACATCTGTAATGAGGTGAGCACCAGCTCCTCTTGCAGAAGTACAGACTTACCCTCAAAGCTCTTGAAGGACTCAAAGAGCTCAATGAGTGACTGTGTTGACAGCTGTTCGTGGTATTTGGAAGCTACCTGGACACAGATCTGCAGGTTCTGACGGATGTTAGCGGACAGCATCGCACGCAGACACTCCAGAGAGTCTTCTACTGACAGGGACCCAAAATAATTCACTAACCACTGCAAAGACACACAAGGCACTTCAGACCTGAGCAGAAGAGCAGTTATTACAGGCTGCATTTGCAGGTGCAGGGTGTTGGATGCCTCACCTCAGGATTGAGGAGGTGAGTGTGAACCACGGCACGCTTGATGTCGTACAGGTCTGTGAAGTGCTCGAGTGCTCTCTGCAGCAAACCAGCCTTCTCACACAGCTGAGCTATGTGAGCCCGGTCATAGTGAGTAAACATTTGGTTTCCCAGGATGGCATCTGCAACCTAGAAGGAATATGGAACATTTTCACTCAGTTCCTGAGCACTGCCCACCAGTGTTTGGCAGCTCCAGGAAGGCTGAGCACGCACCTGAGGCGCGTGCATGAGGTTCATCTCAAGTAAACGTGTTTGCAGGGGACCTTCTGAGGGACGATTATTCTTCAGTGCATCCAGCAGAAAGGCTGTACATTGCTGGATTAAATTATATTCCATAAAGACATCCACAATCTGCCAAAAAAAAAAAAAAAGGAAAGAAATTCAGGTTTTTGATTAGGAACTGGAGGTATATTTAAGGATCAATGCAGTTTCCAAAGCCAAATCCAAACTCATAGTTCTGATGGTTTGAATAGGGATCCCTCTTACCAATTTAATGAAGTCAACATTTCATAGCAGTGAAGTTATTTACCTGTGTTATATCTGCAAGAGGCTCTTCATCTTGAACAAGCATTTGTGCAAACTGCTGTCCTTGATCAGGGCTGATCCTCATTACATTCCTCAGCAAAAATATCCAGTCTGGAGTATACCCAACCTGAAAAGATGATGAAAAGTGAGACCTCAGCAAGAGCACACACCTTGTTAAATACAGAGCTCAGTAAAAGCTACTGCCAGGAGATTGCACAACCCAGCCAAAATTTCCTCTTTTGGAAAAGGTTGCATGGGGAAGTAGGAAAAGACCCATGTATGAAGTCTAGCAGTAACTATTCATAAAAAACCTGAGGCAAAAGTAAATATTACACAGGTGCTTAGTTTTCCCCCCCAGTTACTTCTACCTACTGTAGAACATGCACTATAGTTATTATTAAATACAGGATAGATACAGTAATATAGTTTTCTCTCACCTTCTTAGCATACAAAACAATCTTCTGGACTTGTCCTGTTTCAGCAAAACACTGGATGACCTTGTTTGGAACGTTGGCTCTCAGATAGACACTAAGTGCTAGAGTAGGATCTACAGACTTGACAAGGTCTCCCAGCTCCTCTGAGCACTCCAGCTGTTCAGGAACAGAAATGCAGTCAGCCCACCCTGACAGTGCCATGTGCAATGCACTACCACCCTCTTCCTCATTTATAATCCTTTTGGACTTCTCTTGAAAAAATTAAGATTCAGCCTGATAATCTGAGCTGACTCTCCCAGCAGTGATCTAGTGGGCTCAGCTCCTCATGCTATTCTAAACCAGTAAAATGAATTTTCAGAGCCAGAAAGAACTGGGTTACACACTGTATCAGCATGTTTCTTCAACTAATTACACAGATACAACCACAGCACAAAGCACTTGCAGCCAGCATCCAAAGGAGTGCTTTGGCAAAGCCCAGCAGCAGCAGCTCAGAGCTTTGCATGCTCTGCACATCCTGCTGTGATTTTAAATGTAGAATGAGTGAAGCTCTGAGTATTTGATCAATTCCCTTGCAGTGTAACTTGAGTCATAGTGACAGAGTGAGCACCTATTGCTCAGCTATTTGCTGTCACTGCTGAGCTCCCAGCTGAGTTTTCCTGGGAAGGGGGAGGCTGTCAGGCAGTGCTGCTCCTTCCCCCCTCAAAGCTCTGAAAGTATCAACCCCAAACTCACCTTATCTTCTTTTAACCATTTTTCCAAGAGCTGCTTGCGGCCCTGCTGGAGCACTGGTCTGCAGAGCTCCAGTGACTCATACTTGTTCAGCTGCCCTTGGTCCAGGAGAATGCCAAAATACTGCAGGAGAGGGGAAGTCTGTCCTGGCTGGGCTGGAACACTCTGGAACCGGCGAATGGTGTCTGGAGTACGCAGGATTCCCTGCCAGAAAAAGAAAAATCCACTTCAATTTTCTTTTCTTGCTGTTGTGGCTTGGCAAGAGTTTCTCCAGGAAGCTGGAGGTAATGTCACTGTAGCTGTCACAAGCATTTCTATGTTTTGCCAGCCCAGAATGTCAAGAGCAATATGGCTGAACATCAGCTCAGGCACTGAGATGCTTTGACAGGAAATGTGCTATAATAACCCATTACATTTATTCCAGCAGCAATGCAGATTTAAGTTCAGAATTAGGACACTCTTGGCATTGCAAGCAAGTTTCTCTCATCTGAATTTAGTCTTTTTGGGTTTTTTCATCCTGTTTCTAGGTGCAACCTCAGCTAGGGGTTGACTTTTCACACATTTTTTTGCATCACTGGGGAAGCAAATGAGAGTACCAGAAACATAATGAATCATAGCCATTACTTCATCATTTATTCCTCCCCTCCCCTTTGGGCTTTACAAACTAAGATCATCCAGCTTGCAATGAGTGTCAGCACCCAAGATACCTGTGAAGCACCAAAGTACTACCTTGGGACAAGAGCAGCAACAAGACTGTGCCCTTACCACTTAAAAAATTCACTGAGCTTTCCTGGAGCAAGAAGCTGAAGCCAGCAGAGCTCAGAGCTGTTCTGAACACTTTACCTTTGGGGCATTAGCTGCCACTTTTGCTGCCTCTGAATAGTTCCCCTGTGCAAAGAGTGCATTGAATTTCCTGGCAAAGAGCTCCTCGGCCCCTGCCAGGTTGTTGCGCACAGCCATCCGTAACGCCAGGTCAGGGTTCTGCAGCACGTTTGTGATGTAGGGAATGATGTTCTCCTCCTCCACACACACTGACAGCACCTGAATAAAGCACCAGGGGAAACCTCCAGTTAGTCCAAGTATCAAAAGTGAGTTAAGCTAACCTCTAAAATGAAAGTAATGGTATTCATGGGAAGGCTTTCATCCCTTGATAACTGTTATTTGTCATTTTATTAAAAAGTCCTCTGGTTAGAAAGAAGCAATGTCATCCATTGTTTGCATCAATGTAGGTAATTAATAGTTTAATTGAGGTATTTGCAGAGGTAGAAACATAGGGATACAATGGATCTTTCAGGGATACAGGGGTCTTGCTAAAACTCCTACTCAGTGTCTTAAATAACCAATCCTAGAGGCCACCAGGAACAATTCTGCTTTATATCCCCCATGCTTCAACAAGCAACACCACCCAAAACCAATCTGGGCTAAAGGCATGGCTGTACAATGTCAGTAACTTGTTTAAAGCAGTTCAGTTAGATATGCATGGAGATAGAACAGCAAATTTATTTTGGGGGCTCACAGCACTGTCAGACCTTACATGTACTGAGCAGAGTTCAAAGTGAATATTTCTGGAAACTATTAGACACAGATATGAACCCTGCATTGTATCATGAAGTATGAACCCTGCAGTGTATCATGAAGAGCCAGAGGGATTTGCTAAAGAAGTGACTTCCAGGCCAAGTTTCCTTACTTGTCCCTTTCTGTTGACTCCAATGATTCCAGCTGTTGCTTCGTGTTGTGCAGTAACAAAAATGGTCTCTCCACTGATCCTGTTCATGTAGATACAGGTGCCAGTCTCCAGGTCATACAAGTGGATGTAGCCATACTTTGTAATGAGGAACACCACATCATGCTTGTCACTGATCTGCAGAACAGAAATAGATCACTCAAATTTGGCACTGGATAAATGAGTTGGTGCTTTTGAGACTCAGCAAACAGCTGGGCCATTTCAGGACAGCCAGAAGTGCTTTTATTTTTACTTGAGTACTATCACAGCACAATGAAGAGCTTGAGAAGCAGTTAAAATATATGGATATTTCTTCCATAGATAAGAACATGCTGCTTCTCAAATGCTGCTTTGTCTCCACCTTTTACCACTACTGAAGCAGAAGCAGCAGTAACCAGTCACACCAGTTTAGGTCCACATTAACCAGCTGGCTCCCAGTGCCCTGCTCCTGTCACATCCACCAAGAGAAGCTGCAGACCTGTTTGCAGCTGTCATACCTGCATAGCAACAGGAAAGTCACTTTGTGCTTCAGGAGGAAAGAAGACATCCACAGCTTTCTTTGGAAAGGGCTGATTCCCAGTGGGTGGTGTGCCAACCTCAATGATATGCAGCTGTGCAAGAGATAAGATTAATTCTTGCATCTAATTTATTTAACAATAGATTCAACAATGAAATTACAGCAATCCTCTAGCTGCTCAGCCTTAATCCTAAGATTATGCAAAGACAAACTAAGTTAATTTTCCTAAATATTTTCACTGGCTAAAGGTGTGGCATTTGGTGTTAAATATGATCTTTAGTTACCCTTAATTACTTGGAAGTTCCAGGATTCAGTTAGGTTACTTTATATGCACTCTTTTAACTTGGTTCACATCCTACAGAGACAGTTCTGAACATGTTTCTCTGACTCTAGCTCTGGTTTTACTCTGGTTTTGCTGCAGCTCATGTAATTTTAGCACTGGCATTGGACCATATTTAGCCTTACAACACTGTTGCTTCATTTTTTTAAATTTTCATCCAATAATTTGGAAATTAGTTGAGTCTGATACTAGGGATCAGCATCAAAGAAAGATTACAACAGCTTTTCCCTCAAGCTTAGTCTGTGAAGCTGAGAGTAACATGTTTCAAGCAGCTAATTAGGCTGGTCATGACATGCCACTTAACTTCTCCACTCACAGATTCTTGCTACACCAGGTAGTCCAAGCTCTGCATGCACCATATGTCATATCCAGACTGACACAGTCCTTCACTTTATTCCTTAAATGCAACTTTTTGCATTAAACCACTTGTTCTCCTGGAAGCAGAGAACCAGGGTGAGTCACTAAAGATAACAGTATATTTAGAACCAAGCCTTACCTTACCCCCAGCTTGCCCTCTTACTGCAAAACAGAAGAGAGTGGATTCTTCAGCATTCCCTTCCATCTTGAACTGTGCAAAGCTGGCTGCATGTCCCTCGATGGGCTGGGACACTTTCCTGTCCACAGAGTACAGCTGCATTGCTCCCACTACACGGTTTTGCTACACAGAAAAGAACAAGAGTCAGGAAAAAAGGCACTGGGACAGTAATTTCATTTAATATCAGTCAACTTGCTGCCATTTCAAGCTTCCTCTTGCAACAGCATCACTTCAGACTCTTAACCTTGCATTAGTGTTAATATCACTACAAATCCAATTATATTCATGTGAGATTTTCAGTTAGACTTACATTTGTTATTTGAAAATTGAGACAAGCATTTACATTTAATTAAACAAGCTCTGGGTTTCCCACACCTTCCTGGAGGTAAAGTACCTGTGCAGATATTCCAGTCAGCAAGAGCCATTTCTGCTTGGCATCAGTTCTGTAGTTGATGATCTGGCAGCCAGCAAGGCTGGAGTGACGATCAAACATCTTCACGGGCTGGGACTCCCCCTCCATGCTCCAGTGGTAAACTGCATTATCCGTCACGAGGGCAACAGTGTTCAGAGAGATCCACTTCCAGAAGGTGACATCATCTGTCATGGTGTGAGCCTTCATCTTGCTCTTCATTTCAATGTTGAAGATTTGCAGTGTTTTCCCAGCTAGAAGACACAGCATTGTTAGCCACGTGACAGAGCTGAAGAGCTGCACTAGGACATTAAACCCTGGGGACTTCCTTCAAGAAAAAGCTGTTCTACAGTGGCAGACCTTCAGGGATCAGCTTCCACTCTGAACCAGGGCACTCTCCTAGGGCTGGTTTTATCCATTTGCCACTACTGAGCAACCAAACAGATGCAGAGAATGGGTTGGTAGGAGACAAAAGCTTCAGCCACACAAAGGGGTTGGAGGATACTTCACATACACCAAAACCAGGTTACAGTCATGCTGAGGCTCTTTGGAGCTGTGAGGGAAGCTGTGCCAGTGGCATTAAAAACCATGTCCACATCTGTTTTAACCATTAAAAGGGTACAACACTGAACAGTCAGGTTGGCAGAGGGTTTTTGTAATTCAGGCTGATTAACCAAAACCTTGGGGTTGCACTAATGGGATACACAGCTACTGACTGCAAACCAGACTGACAGGAACTGTGCAAGGGAAGGACTCTAGTGACCAACACAAGCTCTAGAAGGCAAGAGGAAAAGTTCTCCAAATCACACAGAACAGTGCATACAAACATCCTGAACAGCCACCTGCAGTCATTTATACCAGTTTTTATTACACAGTGGCCTAAGATATTATTCATTCCTGTTGAGAAGATAAGAAAGGTTCTGACCAGTTCTACTACTTAGAGGAGGGGATAATTTAAGCACACAGAAGTGTAGCCCAGGAGGAATAGAGAAGATCCCATGAAACTGGACACAGGCCAGAATATCTGCTACAGCTACCAGCTGTAGCCCAGCTTGAGGAAGTCCTGGTGCCACAGGGCCAAGTGCCTGCATTCACCAAGGACTGGCTTAGTTCAAATCCATGAGTTCAGCAATTGATGCAAGATGCTGAGTCAGGAGTTCCTCCACAACTTGGAGAAATCTCTTTACTACAGAGTTACTCAGGCTACAGGCAGCAGTTTGTTTCCACATCTAGTGCAGCTGGAGCTTTAGGGTCAAGGGAGAGGACATTCAGGTAACACATTCCTACATGCTAGGCAAGGTGTATTACAAGGCAAAATCTAGACTTGAATCAAAAGGGTCAGTCCTGTTCATAAAAAGCTCAGTATCAAGATCCCAATGATTTAAGTACACTTTGGGTTCTTGAGTGGATTAATTTTTGGAATCTTAAGGACTCCCTTGTTTGGGAAGGTGTGAAAAACCTCTGAGTTTTAAGCCTTCAGTTGCTTTAACACCACTGTTCAGCCATGAGCACCATCAATCTGAGCCATTTTATTCTGCTTTTTCTTGTCATAAGACACAACAGGTACTAGGTACAGTCAATTGAAGTAACTCACCATCTGCACACACAAGAAAGCATTAAAGTTGTGACAAAACAGTAGCACAGTATTAAAGTCAAAGTTAGGTAACATTGGATACATATAAATCTTTCTATTAGAAATACATGCATTTCTAGAATGACTGCACTTAAGGCTTTTTGGGTCTCTGAAGGGAAGAGATGGACATTTCTGGAGACTCCAGAGGAATGTTTGTTCTCTGTAACATCAGAGATACCAAGCTGGCTGACCTTGTACTTCCTTCACCACACAAGTCCTCCCTGCATAGTTTTACTCCTCTTATCACTGACTGATATAATAAATATGCACTGCCCTCTTTCAGCAAGGCCAAACTAAGACCTTCAGGAATATTTTTACCCCCTTCCCAGCCTTAGTTTTCCTGTCTCTAAGGAAAGGTTTAGTTGATAGACCTTATACTCTTAGATCAGGTCTCATTTTCCCCTAACATAATTCCTTAAAGCCCACACTTGGCTTGCAAAGTGGCTTCCCTGCTCAGAAGCTGCAAGCATTTGGACTGAAAGAAAAAACTCATCCTAATGAGCAGCAAAATGGCAGGAAGGCTCAGCTGAAGCTGCCTTCCTCCACAAGAACTGAAAATGCATTCAACTTAAGCTCCCATTAAGCTGTGGAAAATTGCTACAGGATCCTCCCACATAAATTACCTGAGAGACCTCAGTCAGTCACAAACTAGTTTTACAGAAAGCTCTCCATCCACTTCAAACAGCCCTTGATCAGGACTTCATACCTTTTAATGCAATGACTTTACTGGCAGGGTTCATGATAGCACTGTCAGCTGAAATTGGTCTCCGGATTGGGTTGCTGGGGTCATTCATGTCAATGATCACCACTTGAGCCTGCTCTCCTACTTTCTCTCTGATGCAGATGAATTTGTCAGACTCCATTGTCAGAGTGCTGAACCCAATGTTTGCTGGGTTGATGCCCAGATTTTGGAGCTGGAAGAGAAGAAAAGGTTTAACATTAGGTTATTACCTTGGTATAGCCACAAACAGCTTTTGTGAATGTCACAGGAAATATCAGACTTTGCCTTTTTTTGGTGACAAACCAGCCATGCTACCCCAAACCTGCACAATTCCAACAAAGCCCAGCAGGCTTCTTGGAGAAGCACTTACAACTTAACCATTAAGAATCCATTCTTTGAGCCCCCTCACATGCTTTAAAGCACACTGAACCTGCCATACTGGACTTGCAGCTTCAGCCTCACTCTCACCAGCTTTCCTCCCTGAACTCACCCACTGGGTCTGACAGCTATCACTACTCCAAGCTTAACATCACACGTGAGGTGTCTGAGCTTTATCCTTATCCCTGTGCAGCTAAAAAAAGCTGCCTGTCTAGCAATTAGCCCAGGCCTGTCTCACAGCAGGAGGCAGAGCTGGGCACCTCTGAAATCAGCTCAGACACAGCCCTGCTTAACACAGAAGTTATCAATAAACCACTTCCTTCCCTGAGCCACAGCCTGCCCCCCTCAGCCTGTCAATACCCACATTTATTGTGTGCAACTAAACAGTTTAGTTAACAGCACTTTTGCAAAGCTACTCTATGAGGAGGATGGCAGTAGGCAAACAAAGTTTATTGGATTTTTAACAGTGAAAATGCAGTCATGATCAGTTCATGGTCATGTCACACAGATATCCAGCTTGTCCATGCCTTAAGAACTCCAGTTTTCTACTATTAGAAGAACTATCAACTCTAATACTCTGATATTTTTCTTTCTGGAAGACCTTCAAGCCCAAGATGTCCCAAGAAGGGCGAGACTCCAAAGCCATTCTAGGCTGATTGTGCTGGTTTGGAGCAGCCAGCCCTTATCAGCTGTGCTGTGCACCAGCTCCAAGGAGGCCATGCCCCAGCTGCTCTGCTCCTGCCTGTTTGCAGTTCCTGATAACCAGAGTTTTACTCCACTTCCCCTTTGCCCAGGCTCTCCAACAGCACATGAGAGCAACAAGTAACATCTGAGCTATGGCACACCAAGTTAACAAGATTCACAGAAGTCACTTGGATGGATGATCTAGATTACACAGAGAACATTTTGATAATAAAGCCAGGAAACTTTCAGGTGACAGCATTTGACAGCTATTAAAAGAAATAAAAATCAAACCCTAACTCCTTGACAAGTCAGAACTCTTTTACTCAGATTTAAGTGTGTGTTTGAGGCCCAGCATCCCAGAACCTGACCACACATTCTCCAGGCACTTAGAAGATTTTGAGATCCAAGCTCAATTTGAGCAGTGTCCTCTAGACTGGCATTCTGGCATTGTCCATGAGCTAGGCAGGGTCAAACACAACCCAGTCACAGCCCTGCAGGGAGGGAAGGTTGGAAGATGTGGGAGTTGGATCTGGTAGAGCTGGAGTGACTTAGTGGGATGTGGCATTTCCTTTTGCTAGGGCTGCAGGCTTAACAAGTGCCAAATCATTTATCAAGCACTAAATTTCCTTGTTAATTTGGTAGAGGGGGGCAGCTGCAGAGAGCCAAGCACTCTGCCTGGCAATAACTCACAGCACTACATCCAAAGGTTGTCAACAGAACAAATCAGAGCAGCAAGGCCAAGCAGATGGCAGGACCTCTTAGGGAGGTCTAGACAGAACCACAGCATCAAAGGTGTTTGGATATTGCAAGAGAGATTTACCTTAATCACCAGCAAACTGCCATCTGCTAGTGCCAGGTCTGAGGCACTGACCCCAGGTGGGATTTGGGAGACTTTTTACACTTCTGTTATCAAAGGTGAGGTAATTCTTTGCAAAGATTTAGAAGATTGGCACAGGAGCTCTGAAGAAAGTGGAGAAGTTTTCTGATGGAGGTGCAAGCATCAGAAAGGTCTCTAAGTACACAAGCAACATTTCATTTTTCACCTCACTAAACCAAGGCATGAACCACATTCAAGGCTCAGGATGTTGATTCTGACAGTGACAATCTCTGTGTTTGGTTAGACAAGAGTGTCACCAGCCAAGAGTGGCACTTCCTTGCCCAGCTGGTAAAGCCAACAGTGAATTTCTTGGCTGCACAGAACCCCTGAGCAGAGATTATTCCCTGGGATAGAGGTTGTTTTCCTGCCCAAATAGGCTGAAGTTCAGGTGAGTGAGGCAGGCATGTTTGTACAGCTAAGCAAAGCAAACAGAGATGAAGATTACTGTTAGGAAACATGACAGCAAATATTTCTTAGAAGGCTTTTATTCTGGAAATTTCAATACTATTCCATGTACAAACTCAGGAGTTGAACTACAACTAAAGGAGTACAGGGGGTTTTGGCAGATTTTCTACCTCCTCTTTACTACAAAGGGAAAAACCTCAAAATATTTAATGTTGCACTAAATCCACTACATTTCACTGATTCATAAACAAAAAAAAAAAAAAAAAAAAAGGAATTTCAGCCATTGCTATATTTTACTGCAAAACCCACTTCCTTGGCTTTTAAGCAGATATGAAAGCAGAATTTGCTAACTGTGCTTGGGCAACTGATTTACAGTCCTAGTTATCTTACACCACCATTTGTTGGAAAGATCAGTTACACCAGACTCCTGTTAGGAATAAAGTGTTCTGTGAAAATAGCTGCTCCACTAGAGTGGAACCATGAAACAGATTGTCAGGGACAGCAGCAACCCTTGTGTTCAGCAGAGATGTCACCTCAAAGGACTCATCTCACCCAAGATCAGATACTTCAGCCACTTGCAGGCTCTGCTGAACCATGGAATTCTGTAATGGCATTTATCTGAGCAGCAGAGATGTGAGTCATTGTAACGTTGCAAGGCAATGTCTGATTACCAGAATTCTTTTTTCACTGGAAGATAATTCAAGTGCATTGTTGGTAACTTAACCAGAGAAGTTGTCACATGTAAGGGACATCAAACTGAATGGTAAAAGTGCTGACAGGAGTCTCTTTGTTGACCCCTTCCTGTAATGTTCCCTTTCTTGTGACAGTCTGCTTAGCTGTCAGATAATTTCTCCTTGCCTACCAGGAAGGGCACGGAAGTGCTGAGCACACATTTCACCTCGACTCTCACACTCAACAGGATATAACCACTGCTCTTGTGGCCACAAGCAGCTGCTCAGCCCCTGCCCAGACTCCTCATCTACATGCTGATAGAAATCACAGAGCTGGAAAATACCACTAAACTGCAAAATTCCTTTTTTTTGGGGGGGAAGTACTTCAGTGTACAGTGAGTTATATTAGCTCTATCCCAAGCCATGCTTTCCTAGGCTTTGACTGACCAAGGCACACACCAGGCTACACTTCAGCTGCTCTTTTAATTCCATACATGAAAATTCTGATAAGCCAACCTAAGTCACACAAAACCATTTGTGTTTGTGATGCTCTCTTAGTTACTGCCTGCAGTTCTGAAAGTCCCACAGCCAGTCCATGGCACAGTACTTCATACTCACCAGTGCAAGGTAAGAGTCACAGCTTGTGACAGGCTGGCAAGTCGTGTTTTCAACAGATAAGGGACCTCTCTAACATTCAAGAGCTCTCCTGCTTCTACATCCTTCCTATTTTCTGCCTCACCTCAGCAGCCCCAGACTGTGGGACAGCTTCAGTCCCACCACTGAGGCTGCACCTGCTGAAATTCAGAACCCCAAATCCCATTCCTTATCTGTGGCTGAGGCTCCAATCCCAGCAGGAAGCACTAAATCAGCACAGCCACCAAGGCCTGCACCTCAGTGCCTGCTGCAAGGGACATGCCCAGAACAGCTCATAAACTGCTTAACTAATTGCTCCTATCCAATTAGTTGACACACACACACAATCTCTCTCTGCACAAGACATTTCAAGTCTCTGTTACATATTTTTCCTCTGTGGGATACTCTAAAATCACTGGCTTCAGGAATTTTAGCTCCACCATGAAGCAGAGAGCAAGAATTCCACCAAACAGCATTAGGCAGAGCAGTCCTCTAATTCCTGACTTTTATTATCAACAAAGAATGTAACTGCTTCAAACTAATTCTGTTACAGCAGAGATTTAGTGTTTTAGGCTGTATTAAACTCACTGTCAGCACAATATATGGAAGAATTTTGCTGTTTGTCATTTTTAAAGCAAAGTATTGAATTTATATGTTTTATTCCATGATGCCTTCCTGGCTGTCCTGTTTTATTCTCTGGCACAGCTGTGATTCCAAGAGCCATGCAAGCACCACCACACCACAACAGCACAGCTGCCATTCAGGTTTGCTCCATCAATGAACAATAGATACAAACCCCCATTTCCCAGTGTAAAAAAAGCAGTTCTGTCCTGGTATCAAGTGCACAGCCTGAGCTGGCAGTTTTCTCTACGTTGTCTTGAAAAAATATTTAGATTCAGAATAGTATTTTTTAATGCCTTAACTGAGTACAGCAGTGGGCCTGGCCCAAGTTCAGTGTTTTTTTCAGGGTAGTGTGGTTAAATTAACTGTCAATCACAGTTCATCATCTGCTAATTAGTCTGGTTCCTTCTCACTCATCAAGAACTTGTCACCTTAGGAAAGCTGCACTGACCCACCACAGTAAGGAGCTGTTTTACTTTAACCCTCAAACAAACACAGGCATATTTTAGGAATCCCTGAAACCTGGATAGGAGCAACCAGACTCATCCCACACAGTGAACTCTGATCTCCCACTACACACACAGTGGATTGTTTCCTCATAGCCACTTTGGGAAAAAAAAAAAAAAAAAGGCAGCAGCTACATAAAGTTTTATAACATGAGTTTTGATAGCACAGGGATGAGGCTCCTCCTTGAAAATTCCCATGGCAAGTTTCTGCACAGCCTGTTGTTGCTGTTGTCTGTGGCAGGGCAGGGATGTACAACAGACACCACACAGATAACAGCCAGCACACCTGGGGCTGCTGAGATTGCAGAGCATGCCATGGGACTGACAAACAAACCAGGAAAGCTGACAACACTTTTTGGTTTTACATTCCCCAGAGAGCTCCCTCCTCCCTAGCAAGTTAACTCCTTGTCCAAAGTGCACCTTTAGCTCTAGTTTGGGGTGCAAAGCACTGTGCCCTCAAGAGATGAGGCATTCAGGAGCAAGTTTTCTGCAGCTTTTACCTTTCCATCCCCAAATCACACAGCCAAGCTGCCAACAGCAACAGGTAATGGGCTGGCTTGAAGCTGAACATCAGGACAAGCTTTGTACTTGACCTTTTTTTAACCTCTAATAATGAATCTGTGGAGAACTAGGATCACACTGTGTGTATTGATTGATTCAGTAACAGCCTGCAAGAACTTTCTCATTCAAATCCATCACCTGCTTTTTATGGCTAAGGCTCCAGTTGGGAACCTCATCTTTCATTAAGCATCACTACAAACCTCCAAGTGTTGCACAACACCTGTACAACAAGTTTCCTAGACAATGTGGGTCAGGTACAGTTCAAGAAATTGTACTATTGAATCCAGGAGGATTTCCTAGGAGCAGACTGGACAGTAAAAACATTGCAAAATCAGCATTTCTACTCTCAGAATGTAACTTCAGCAGAATCCAAATTTCTCTGAAACTCCAAACTCCTAGAATCCCAATTCCTCTGATTTGGTTTTTTTTTTTTTTTTTCAATGAAGTGAAATGAGGAAGTTCAGTAGCTGCACCAACTGCAGCTTTAAGGGCAAGAGCAGCCAGGCTCAGAGAGGTGCACACCCATCCCAGAAAGGATCAGCCCCTGTGTGCAGCTGTAAAAGATACTGGTTCAGCCAGTGCTCCACACTGAATACAGCCAGAGAAAATGCAAATTCAACTCCAAATAAACAGATAAATCAGTCTGGAGGCAGAACAGTCCTGTTCCACTGTAGTACTGGCCTGAAAGCTCCCAGCACTTCTGGCGTGAAGCAGATGAGTTTCATTATGTAACAGTACTCATGTCATTAGAGACCTGGCAATGGGTCACATGCAAGGTTTGGGGCTTAAATAATGCATCAGAGGTGCATTGCCACAATACTTGATTGAGAGTTGGGCTGACCAGAGAGATGAGTTTCACCTGAGTGCACAGAACCTACTCAGGACCTGCTTTGCCACCACCAGGACAAGGCACTGGCTTGGAGGTGAAGCTTTGGCCAACTCCTGAGATTCTCCTGCCAGTGCTGCTCACTACAGGGACACCTAAACTGTGAATTCTGGCCTGCCTTTAAACTGATATTGGAGTGAAATCATGCACACACCAGAACAACCACCAAAGCAGCTTTTCTTTAGATGCTATGGACAGCTGCAACCTTCAAAGAAGTATTCTGCAATGGTTCTTTTAACAAGGTGCCTAGAAATGAACTGCTTTCAATTTCAGTCAGGGGAAAAAAGTCACTGTAAATCATACAAATCCATGAGTGCCCACCACAGCCCCAGTCAGCTGAGCACAAACTAAACCCAGACACTGGCACCACAGGGCAGCAGGCTACCAAAAAAACCTCTGCCAGGTGTGCCAACGTAGCTTTTATTCCACGAATTCTCCTCAAAAAGGGCTCCTGAGCAGTGAGGCCGATGAGTAACAGCGCGGCTGGCAGCACTTCGCCCTTCAGACCTGTGGGATGGGAAGTGCCCATTGCACAACGGGATCAGCGCTTCAGACCCTCCCTGCTCCGGCTGCACCACGGCCGGGCAGCCCGCACTGGGGACGGGCTACCAGCGCCTCCAGGAAGCCACCGGAGAGAAATTAAAGGCAAATCATTCGGAAATAAACTACTACCGTGCGGTTCTGGTGCAATGAGAGGCAGAGCTGCGGCTGGGGAGAGGCCAGCGGACAGCAGAGCTGGCACCTGGGCACCTGCACTGCCACAGCTGCACTGCAGGGAGCCGCAGCAGCTCCCACATCCCTCTGCAATACGCGCTTTTCCTTCCAGAACATCACCCTGCAAGCGGGAACGCCGGCAAAACGGTTCAGCCTGCCCGTACAGCTACAGAGCGTTTAACACCATTCAAATAAATACAATGAAGCAGCACACGGACACCTGCGCGGCTCACCCCCCGTGCCCTGCAGCGGGATTTCCCCCTGGCGCTGCCCCGGTAAGGGCAGAGGAGCCGCCCGCGCCCCGCCGGCCCGGCCCGGCCGCACGGGCACCGCGCCAGCCTCGCCCACCCGCCGGGGCTCGGCCAAGGGCGGCATGCCCGGCCCGGCCCCTCCTGGGACGGGCCCTTCCAGCAGCGCTCCCCGAGCCGGACACCGGCAGCGCCAACACCCGGCCCTCACGGAGGCACCGCGGGCAGGCCCGGCGCGGCTCCCCCGGCACCGTCCCGGGCGGCTCCCCCGGTCCGGCCGCCCCCGCGCCCACCTGGAGATGCTCCTGGAAGCGGATGGGCAGGATCTGGGCCATGGCGGCGGCGGGGCGCTCCGGGCCGGGCCGGGCTCAGCGGTGCGGGCGGAGCGGGGCCGCGATGGCGGAGCGGGGCCGTGCGGAAGCTGCCCCCGCCGGCGGAAGGATACCGCCGCGGAAGGATACCCGCACCTGCCGCCGCCGGCCGGCACGCGGAGGGATCCCGGCGAGCGGCGCCAATGGGAGCGGCGGCTGTGATGCGCCGCCGGAAGGGACTATTTGCGGACGCATCACACCCTCCCTCCCCTCCCCGGCCTTTTTTTTTTTTGCCACATCATGCGACCGAGGGCCGAGGCGTCACTTCCGGCCCGCGCGCGCGCGGTCACGTGGGGCGGGGCGGCGCGGCCGGGCAAGGTGACACCGGGGGGACACCGAGAGACACCCCGGGAACCCCCGGACCAACCCCCTGTCACCGGAGGGGAGGGATCTGCCCCCCTTGGGGACTGTGAGGGGACAGAGATGTCCCTGTCACTGACACAGGAGGGATCTGCCCTCCTCGGGGACTCTGAGGGGACAGCGATGTCCCTGTCACTGACACAGGAGGGATCTGCCCTCCTCGGGGACTCTGAGGGGACAGCGATGTCCCTGTCACTGACACAGGAGGGATCTGCCCCCCTTGGGGACTCTGAGGGGACAGCGATGTCCCTGTCACTGACACAGGAGGGATCTGCCCCTCCTGGGGACTCTGAGGGGACAGAGATGTCCCTGTCACTGACACAGGAGGGATCTGCCCCCCTTGGGGACACTGAGGGGACAGCGATGTCCCTGTCACTGACACAGGAGGGATCTGCCCCTCCTGGGGACTCTGAGGGGACAGAGATGTCCCTGTCACTGACACAGGAGGGATCTGCCCCCCTTGGGGACTCTGAGGGGACAGGGATGTCCCTGTCACTGACACAGGAGGGATCTGCCCCCCTTGGGGACACTGAGGGGACAGGGATGTCCCTGTCACCGGGATCTGAAGGATTCCCCATCCCAGGCTGTCCCTGTCGCCAGGATCTGATGGATTCTGTCACTGTCCCTCACCCCGGGGATGCTCCATGACTCTTCCCAGGCTCCCTGTTAATGAGTACAGTAAATTAACAAAGCTCCACGTTTCCCTCTGTGTTTTATTAACTTACACTTTAACTCCAGCACGTAAAACAGGTAAAAACTTAACTCTTTTCTGGGATGGATGCAGCATTCCCAATGTTTATCCACAGCATCTGTGCTGTTACACTTGGGATAGCTGATTTTTTTAAAAATAATTTTTACTTTATCTTAAATTCCCCATCTCCAAACCTCTGAAAAGCCCTGGAACACAGGGAGGGGGGAAAGAATCCCTCACTTCTTGCTATGAAGAAAGTGAAAAAAAAAAAAAAAATTTAAAAAATCAGGAAGCATTAGGATCTGCCCAGTGATTTATAGCCCCAGGGAGCAGTGGGCATTCTGTGTACTCATTTCAGGCCCAGTGGGTGGTACAGATGGCATTGGACTCATGAGGGGCCATGACACTGCAAATATAAATCAAATTAAACAGCAAAATTGAGAGCAGAGGATGAGTCAAGCCCAAGTGCTGCTGCTCCAAAGCAGAACATGAAAGAACAAAACCCTTTCCCATCAATCACAGGAAGAAGAACAATTAGCAGACCCAGCACTTTCTTTATGAGCAATAATATTGTGATTTTTAAAAAAAATCCTGAAGTTTTTGAGGCTTTAGGATCCAGGGCAGTGCTGGAATGCTTGAGGTGAGGCAGAGGTGGAATGCTGAATGTTTTATTCAGGCTACAACACCACTTGAACCAGTGCCCAGGGTGACACAGAGGCAGGAAAAAATCACAGCAACTTCTTCCAATTATTTGGAAATTCTTATATAAACTCCTCACTTGAGCCCTGGAGCATTTTAGGATTGTTATGGTGATAAAACAGGATTTCTTCATTGAGAAGGAAACAAACTTTATGATGACAAAGCACCACAGCTCCTTGCTCTTTCAGATGCTGAAGGAAAAGTACTTTTTATTTCCTTGTGTGTACCTGGTACAGCACAGAATGCAGGTGGGAAATGTCCCTTTGGATTGAATCCATTAAAAGAGCCCTTCCTGCACATTTTCCTGAGCATCAAAACTGGATGACCACCATCAGGGACAATAAAATAATTAAAAAACTTACAGTACCACTCCTTATAAAAATAAACCCCAACGGATCTTGGAGAAAAATTCTTTTATAATGGCACTGGACCTCTTTAACTCAAATAAATGCCAGAGAATTGGCATCACTTGTTATCAGGGCTTCAGCCACAGCTGAATTGTTGCCACTGCAGCAGCTCAGCTCAGGGTGGGAAGTTTTCCCTGGATGCAGCAGAGGGAAGGCTGTGCTTGCTCTCTGTTCTCTCTCACACTGACCACAAAGCAGAAGTTTCCCTGCACTCCTGTCAGCCCTCTGGCATTTTGCAAACACCCCCAGAGCTGCACAAGCTGCCAGCCCTGGCAGGGGGAGCAGAGTTACCCCATTTCTTTCTCTGGGCCACTCAAACCCTGAGTTCTCTGCTGCTTCCTCTGCAGGTACCGAGCTCGGGCATCCTGGATGGATTGCTCATCATTCCTCCTCTCCATCTTCCTTGCAGAGCTGTCTGGGACTCCTTCTGGGGAGAGAGGAGAGAAAAAAAATAAACTCTGTGTCAAAACCCTCCCTGCCCACAGCATTACAATTCCTCCTATTTGTTAAGTACCAAAAAAACCCCAACAAAAATCTCTTTTTTTTATTCCCCTCCAAGTCCCAGGCAGTCATTTGAATGACTTCCAGAGAGGACAGACTGCACCACAGCAGGGAGGGAAAAAAAAAATCCAAATAAATTCATGCCTTAGCTCCCATGTCAATATTTGCAGCTGGGCTCATCTCATTCCTGAATCTTGGTTTTTATTGTAGCTGAGAAAATGCAGCCTGGATTCTACACACTCATTTCTTCTCTGAATTGCACATCCTAAACTCAGGTTTAGGCAGGATAGGACAGGAAAAAACATTAGGATAAACTATCTTTAAAAAAATTTCCGGAGGAGGAGGAAGGGAGAGGAAAACATGCAGATAAAGGAGAGGGAAAAGTCAATATTGCAGATCAGCCACCATTAGAAATGCACATTTTCCCACAGCACTGAGACCTTGGGACTGCTTCTCACAGAAGGAAAGAGAAGCAGAAAATATTTTCAGTCTAAAATAACAGCAAAAAAAAAAAAAAATCAAAGGTTCTGAGAGCTTAAAAATCTGTGTGAGTGAAGCAGCTACTGCAGCCTGGTCCTGGGGGCTGGGCACCAGGCTCTGTGATAAGAAAAAGGAGCTTTAATCAACATCCACTCTTAAAATATTTTCAATTATTATGTCTTGTCAGCTATTCAGCCACCTATTTTCATGAAGGTCCTAGAAATTCATCTTTAAGGTCAATATTAAACTCCAATTAATTGGCAATTGCCTGATGAAGTCATAATGTGAAGGGGGACACAGAGAATGTTTCCTTTAGATAAATTGATGAGGCTCTTCTGCATTATTTATAACCAAATGAAATTCATGTTTAAAATGGTGGGTTTATACAATAATGCAGGGCAGAAAGAGATGCTGGTCTGAGCACAAGTCTGCACTTTCCCCTTTGTTAAGGAAATGGAAGAGAATCTGTATTTACAGTACAATAAATGGATGTGTTGGAAGGGTCAGCTCAGGAGTAAAGAGGCCCTTTGAATACTTGGCTGCTTTAGGAACCTGCTGACAGGAGAATCCCAAGAATGTGAGGCAGCCAGATCAGTTAGCAGGCACCAGCTCTAATTAAAACTGACTATTTAAACATATGGCATTAAATTCATTGTCAGAATGAATGAATGAATTCTCACCAAAATATGAGAATTTTTCTTCTCTGTCTATTACTGGGTGAGGTTTCTGGATTTTTTTTTTTTTTTTTCTTTCCTCTGCCTCATAGCTCTTAGGACTTCTCCCAGAGCAGAATTCTTTGGGCATCAATGGCTAAATACCCTTCACAAATTTAAATAACCAGCCTCAAAATGCTTTTATTCAACTCTGCTCACGCTCTGCCCTAAGAAACCAAAATGGGGGGAGAGCATGGCAAGAAGCAACAAGCAAACAGCACAATTCACACTGCTGGGACAGAAAACAAGGATTGCAGAGAAGAATAAGGATTGTGAGGAGAATAAAACACACCAAATTAACACTTTCCAACCCGGAGCGTGACATAACAACAACAAAAAAAAACCAGGAGATAAAACAACCCAGGCAAAACAGTGAGTGCTGTGCTTACCACACTGCCTTTTCAGCTCCTCCCTCTGCTTCCACCTGGTCATTTCCTCCTCAGTCACCTCCTCCCTGGCCACACTGCTGAGCTCGTGGGCATCCAGCTGGTGCAGGCGGGGCAGCAGCTCCCGGAGCCACTCGTAGCGCACGGGGCACACGGTGCGCACGTAGATCCTGGAGGTGACAACCACCTCGTGGAAGATGATCCACTCCAGCAGGCTCTCCTGGTTGTACAGCTGCAAGATACAAAGGTGGGCTCATGGATGGTTTGGTTTGTAGAGCCTCATCTCCTGCAGAATTTAGGGATTCAGGTGGTGATGGGGGTTATTCTGAGTTTTCAGAGTTGAAATCGGCCGAAGAGCCAGAAAGAAATTCCAGCCTGGGACACATCACAAACCAAACATTTCCCAAGGCTGAAGAGGTGAAGTTCTTCCTCACTCTCAAAATGAAATCTGCAGCAGAGCACAGGTGGTGCTCTCATGATTGTGCTATCATGAATTTTCAGATTTGAAATTGCCCATGAGACCCAAAGAGCCAGAAAGTCCAGCCTGGGTGACATCCCATAAACCAAACATTTCCCAAGGTTGCAGAAGTGAGGCTCTTCCCCACTCTCAAAATGAACTCTGCAGCACAGCACAAAGCAAACACCAGGGAGAGTTCAGGGACTGGCCCCTTACTCCTTTCCAAGATGCTTTTCTGCTTTATCAGCAGATACTCACTGTGGATGAAGGGTGGATGTAGACTATGCTGCCATGTCCATCCATGGTGCAGAATGTCCTGGCTGCAGATCTGAAAAAAATATTTTAAAAACCAAAACACTGAAAAAAGAAATTAAAAAACAACAACAACAACACAATAAAACACTCTTTGCTGTGACAGCAACACTGAACTAAACAAATCAGCAGTAGCAGAGAAAAAGGATCTCAAATATCTACCTAGAGGAAGGTGCTTCCAGAGTTAAGCTGTAAAAAACCATTTAAACAATACATCTAATTTACCACAGCAGCACTGCAGGTGTAGCACCACAATTACAATAGGGTTTGGGAGCCTTTCAGAGCTGGGAGAACTGGAGATTTCCAAGCCCTTTAGCTGAGTATTAGAACCACTCACCAGCTGCTGAATTCAATTTACAGACAGAAAAATGACATCCCTGGGAAGCTGTAAAACCCTTGGAATAGTGAAACCAATCAAAAGCAGAGATTCCAGCCCCTGCAGTTACTACTTTGCTACTTTTACCAACATATAACCACATTTTTAAATAATTTGCATAATTTCTTTTCCATTCAGTTCTCCAAACTTCATTCCTTACCTCCTAGCAACATTGATGAAGTATCCTGCACACAGGCACCTCCTCAGGATTTCAGTTCTGGAGCCTTCAAATGTCTCTTTAGGGAAGTCTGGCAGCTGGGAAAAGAATAAACAACATGCATCAGGATTTTTCTTCAAGAAAAAGCAGTTAAACTCCCTCCATCCCATGGATTTTAAGTTACACAAACAAGAGTGCTGTACAAAAATCTTTGGGGGGTTTAGTTTCTGCTGGACAAAGGCAGCAGCCACCTGGCAAAGGCTCAGCATCCACCACATCTCTTAAACACAAGTTTATACAGCTCAAACATACCCAGAAATTCTATTTTCTTTACCTGTTTCAGTTTAGTGGTTATTTCCCTCAACTGTCTTTCCACACTAAAAGCAGATTTCACAGCTCTCCAATGGATCCAATATTCCTTGCACCAGGCTGAAGGAGACTTGCTGAGAAAAGGAATATTTGAATTATAAAGAAGCTTTGTAAGCTGCTTGCAAAGAAACTTGCCTCTATTTTATTGTTATGGTCATACAAAGGCAACAACCTACACAGGCAAATATTTATTGAGTTAAATAAAAAGTGTCTGGATGGAAATTACAGCTCACAATAAGGAATAAATCTGAAATTAGGAATGAGCACACAGATGTGTACCTGCAGCACATCTAAAAACTGGGAGTTATGAGCAATGCAAAAATCAGAATTTCATACCTTGCTTTGCACTGTTCAAAAATATTTAAGAGGGTAGCAAAGTCATTGCATCCTCCCACTTGTGAGGCAAGTTCCTGGTGTTGAAGCTCAGCCTCCTTTTGCTTCTGAGGATCACCTGAAGAATAAGTTATATCTCACTTAAACTCATTTTTATTTATCATACCTAATTTTCTGACTGTGTGTGTCTGGCAGCCTTGACTCTCTATTCCTGTTATTTTTACATTTGTCTCACAGCTGCATTTACAGCTCTTCCTCCTTCCACTATTGCTGAACAAGAGCATGTAGATGTTCTTAAATCTATGAATAATCTCATCAGTCAGCACCAGGGATGAAGAATTCCAGTCTCACAGAAAGTGCTTCTCACTCACAATCCATCCAGAGGCTGACACAGAAAGATAAAGGAATAAACAAACAGCTCACAGGATCAAGTGAGAGGAAAAACAAAACTGTTGAACCCACCCCAGCACAGCACCCTCTTATCTACTGAACTCAGCTTTGTCCAGTGATCTTAAAATAAATAAAGGCTGCACATGTGTGCCACAGCTGGGGGTGGGCAGCAGCAGGGGACACACTCAGGTGAAAGTCTGAGCTCAGCTCTAATGAACTGTGCCTGGAACCACAGCAAAATTACATTTTCCACCTAGAAAACCACTGGAAATGCAGTGCCATGTCAAGCCTCTCACAGAAACCCAATAATCCATTTGGTTAAACAGAAAAGATAATCCAGAGGTGATGCCCCATTTGTCTGCACTCAGATCAATATTTGCTGTGGTGCATTTTGGTTTTCTGGTGGGTTTTTTTTTCCCCTTTATTTTTGCCTCTCTCCCTCTGTGACAGATTTCTCTCATCACCTCTCTTAGGCACAAGCTGCTTCCCAGCTCAGCATCCCTGGCACAAACACAACCCAATCCCTGCTGCTCTGAATCCTCTGCAACTGCTGCTGCCCAATTCCTGGCATGCAGAGTGCCCTGACTCCAAAGCAGGGAATGGTTTTTTTGGGAAGGGGAGTCCCCACCTGGGTGGATGAAGACATTTTCCACAGACAGCATGGCTGCAATGGGAAGCAGCAGATCCTCACAGCCCAGGGAAGCAGCTTTGATCACAGCACAGGACAGGCTGGGAGGGAGGGGAAACTGCACCAGGAATTCTCCCAGTCTGGTCACATGGCCTCTCCTTATACAGGAAAAAAAAAATAAAATATATATATATATAAATAGCAGATTTAATGGAATTATGTTGAAATGTGAATTGACTAAGAAGCTCTTCCCTCTGGACTGTGAGTGCCCACACAGGAGTTGAGGACATGGAGAAATGTCACCAGCAATAAAACAACCCACATTCCTCAGTTTGCTTCTCTCTGCTCCATGGCAAGCACAGCCAGCTTTTATTTTTTATTTATTTACAAGAAGAATTCCTGGAAGTTTAGGATAAAATCTCACTTCCCTCTTGAGCTCCCTGAGGCTGGGATGTGCCCTCAGCAATTCCAGAGCTGAGGAAACTTGGCTGAGGTCACTCAGAACCTGATCTCAATCCCCAAACTCTGCCCTACCCTGTTTTTGTAGACAGTACATTAAACCCCAGTAAACTTCCTGGAAGTTTAAATAAAGAAACTCATTCTGCTGCTGGGGAGGTGGGAAGAAAATCCTTTAGTCCACACAAGAAACCAGCTTGAGTTTTAGATTTGAAATTCTTGTAGTGACTACACAAAACACCAATTTAAGCTTTGTTTTTCAAGATTTAAATTTCAAGATTTGAAATTCTTGTAGTGACTACACAAAACACCAATTTAAGCTTTGTTTTTCAAGATTTAAATTTCAAGATTTGAAATTCTTGTAGTGACTACAGAAAACTCCAGCTTAAGTTTTAGATTTAGAATTCTTCTACTGACTACATAAAACTCCAGCTTGAGCTTTAGATTTGAAATTCTTATAATTCTACACAAAACCAGCTTGAGTTTTAGATTTTAAATTATTGTAGTGACTATACAAAACACCAACTTTAAGTTTTAGATTTGAAATTCTTGTAGTGACAACACAAAAATCCAGCTTTAAACTTTAGATTTCAAATTATTGTAGAGGCAACAGAAAATACCAACTTTAGATTTAAAATTCTTGTAATGACTACACAAAAATCCAGCTTTAAACTTCAGATTTCAAATTATAGTAGTGACTACACAAAGCATCAGCTTAAGCTTTGTTTTTCAAGATTTGAAATTCTTGTAGTGACCACACAAAACACCAACTTTAAGCTTTAGATTTGAAATTTTTGTAGTGCTAAAAGCCCTTTGGGTTTTACCTGTCAATAGCACTGCACTGGTAAAGTTCCTTCAGAGCTTCCAAAATGTGTCTTTCTTCAGGAGGGTCCAAATAAGGAAACCTGTGGTTAAAAATGAAGCAGATTTGTTAATTTTCAGATTCACAAAAATCATTTTTTAAAGCCTCCCAGTGCAACTTTTTCTGACCAAAGTAAAAAAAAAAAAAAATTAGTATTTTAGTAATTTTTTAGTATTTAAAGATATAAAAAAATCAGTATTTTAAAGATTTTTAGTATTGAAAGGTGTAAAAACATCAGTATTTTAGTAATTTTTAGTATTTAAAGGTATTTGAAAAAATTAGTATTTTAGTAAGTTTTAGTGTTTAAGGTATAAAAAAAATCAGTATTTTAGCAATTTTTAGTATTTAAAGGTATTAAAAAACCAGTATTTTAAAGATTTTTAGTATTTAAAGGTATTTAAAAAACAGTATTTTAGTAATTTTTAGTATTTAAAAGCATAAAAAAATCAGTATTTTAGTAATTTTTTAGTATTAAAGGCATTTTTAGTATTTTTTTAGTATTTAAAGGTATAAAAAAAACAATATTTTAGCAATTTTTAGTATTTAAAGGCGTAAAAAAATCAATATTTTAGTATTTAGAGGTATAAAAAACCCCAATATTTTAGTATTTAAAGGTATAAGAAATCAGCATTTTAGCAATTTTTAGTATTTAAAGGTATTAAAAAAATCAGATTTTTAGTAACTTTTTAGTATTTAAAGGCATTTTTAGTATTTAAAGGCGTTTTTAGTATTTTTTTTAGTATTTAAAGGCGCAAAAAAATCAATATTTTAGTATTTAGAGGTATAAAAAAAATCAATATTTTAGTATTTAGAGGTATAAAAAACCCCAATATTTTAGTATTTAAAGGTATAAAAAAATCAATATTTTAGTATTTAAAGGTATAAAAAACCCCAATATTTTAGTATTTAAAGGTATAAAAAAAATCACTATTTTAGTATTTAGAGGTATAAAAAACATCAATATTTTAGAATTTAAAGGTATAAAAAAACCCAATATTTTAGTATTTAAAGGTATAAAAAACCCCAATATTTTAGTATTTAAAGGTATAAAAAAAATCACTATTTTAGTATTTAGAGGTATAAAAAACATCAATATTTTAGAATTTAAAGGTATAAAAAAACCCAATATTTTAGTATTTAAAGGTATAAAAAAAATCAATATTTTAGTATTTAAAGGTATAAAAAACCCCAATATTTTAGTATTTAAAGGTATTAAAAAATCAATATTTTAGTATTTAGAGGTATTAAAAAAATCAATATTTTAGTATTTAGAGGTATAAAAAAACCCAATATTTTAGTATTTAGAGGTATAAAAAACCCCAATATTTTAGTATTTAAAGGTATAAAAAAAATCAATATTTTAGTATTTAAAGGTATAAAAAAAATCAATATTTTAGTATTTAGAGGTATAAAAAAACCCAATATTTTAGTATTTAGAGGTATTAAAAAACCCAATATTTTAGTATTTAAAGGTATAAAAAAAATCAATATTTTAGTATTTAGAGGTATAAAAAACCCCAGTATTTTAGTATTTAAAGGTATAAAAAAACCCAATATTTTAGTATTTAGAGGTATAAAAAACCCCAATATTTTAGTATTTAAAGGTATAAAAAACCCCAATATTTTAGTATTTAAAGGTATAAAAAAAAAATCAATATTTTAGTATTTAGAGGTATAAAAAAAATCAATATTTTAGTATTTAAAGGTATAAAAAAAATCAATATTTTAGTATTTAAAGGTATTAAAAAAAATCCAATATTTTAGTATTTAAAGGTATTAAAAAAAATCAATATTTTAGTATTTAGAGGTATAAAAAAAATCAATATTTTAGTATTTAAAGGTATTAAAAAAATCAATATTTTAGTATTTAGAGGTATAAAAAACCCCAATATTTTAGTATTTAAAGGTATAAAAAACCCCAATATTTTAGTATTTAGAGGTATTAAAAAACCCAATATTTTAGTATTTAAAGGTATAAAAAAAAATCAATATTTTAGTATTTAAAGGTATAAGAAATCAGCATTTTAGCAATCTTTTAGTATTTAAAGATATAAAAAAAAAAAAAAAATCAGTATTTTAGGAAGGCAAGCTCACCTGATGACATCATGCACAGAGAGGCATTTCAAGGTGAGGATGACAGAGGTCAGGCTGCTCCTCCTGATCTCTGGCAGGGTGTGCTCAGGCATGCACTGCTCCCAGAACTCTCTGCTGTACAACCCAAAACTTTTCCCTGCTGATGTCCTGCCAGCACGACCAGCTCTCTGCTTGGCTTCACTCCTGCTCCCCCCACCAAAAAAAAAAAAAGAAATTAAATTAAAAAAATCAACATTTAAATCTCTGATCCCGTCTATCTCTAGGAGAAATGGGATAGGTAAGTCATATGGTTGTGTAGAAGGTGATTTATTGTTTGGTTTTTGTTGTGAGTGAGAAATAAAAGGTTGGATGTTCAGCAAAATTTAGATTTATATTTTATATATATATTTTATATTTATATTTTATATAAATAGAGCAATGCAGCACTGGGGATACATGGGGGTCACTGCCCACTCCATGCTCCACCAAATTCTGATTTACAGCTCCTTTTTAGAGCATGGTTTCCTTGTAGGCATCAATAATTGTGATTTTTTTTTTTTTTTTTTTTTGTTAGAATAAGCAGTGGTGGTGAAAAAAAAACATCCATGGGATGTCTGGACAACATGAGTCTCTAGACAATTTATCCAGTCCCTGTCTTGGTAAATAAGGAATGGCAGAATTTGGGAAATCTGGTGGTAGGATAGGCTGCAATTAATTACACAAAAAATCTGAATTTTGCAGAATCTATTGGGCTGTGTGAAAACCTTGTTTGGCAAACTGTCAGTAAATCATATAATATAATAATCATATATTTTCCTTTCTTTACTGTCATGCTTCATTTCAGACCTAAGTATTCTGGTTTGTACAAACTTCAATACTTTTATGGTTAACACAAATCTTTTAACAATTATCACAGTTTTAACTATACATTTTAAAATTACTGTTTACACAATTTCTTTTTTTTTTTTGATTGGTGGTTTTATGCTGTTTATGAGCTTTTTAAAGATGATGATTGGTGGTTGTTTATAGCTTTGCTGCTTGCTTTTATTTTGGGTTTTTTAATTTTGGTATTTTGTTTTCCAGTTTGTTTTTTTTTTAAATTTTTTTAAATTTAATACAGTTTATGTTTTAGTGGCTTTGAAGGGTTTTGAACCACTTTTTACTAAATCAATGGGGCTTCTTGGTTGCTGCCTATTTATTTATATTTTTAAAGAGCAACCAACACAGCATTATTGTCAGAGCAGCTCCCAGAAGCACAAATTGACATTTTTAACTTACTTTGAGATGGGAACCACCTCCAGGATGTCCAAACCAACTCGAGGATTATGATTCAACTGCTTCACAAATCCACTGTCCACCACATATCTGAAAAAAAAAAAACACCAACAACCCAGAGAGGTGAAAAAACAGAGGGCTCAGCAGGTACCTGACATGGATTTCATGAAAAAAAAATCATATTCACTCTACCTAGAGCCTGGTTATTTAGGAGATTTGATTTCAAATCAAAAATATTGGTCACCTCTAAGACTATAATAATATAATAATAATATCAAGACTATCTTACTACACACCCAAAAAAAAAAAAAAGGCAATAGTAGCAGAATAAATGTGTTTTTCTGGGTTATTCTCTATTTTTATGAGAGGCAGAAATCAATACCTGACTCCTTCAATGGTCAGAGATGTTGCAGCAATGTTGGTGGAGACCACACATTTTCTGATGCCTCTGGGAGCTGGCAAAAATATCTTTTTCTGTTGATCTAAAATGACAGGAAAAAATCTGGACTTTCAGTTATTCAACATCCCTTTCCTAACTGAGGAAATCACATCCAGTGAATTTGGATTTTGACCTGTGCGAGGCTGAAATTTGATTTAATTTATGATGAAAATGATAAAAACCCACCCCAAAGCACCACAGCACTGTAACAAAGGGGTTCATTAACAGCCTCTTCCCAACCCAAAGAGGAAATTTGATGAGGATAATGTTCCTGCAGTGGAGATTGATGTGATGAAGTGATTTTTGTGCTGACCTGTGGACATGGAGCCATAGAGGGGCAGGATGAGCAGCCCCTCCACAGCCCGGTCGTGCACCTCGTACTGGTAATCGATGGATTCTGCCTTCTTGAAAAGCAAATCACAAGCTCTTTCTATCTCATTCTGCCCTGAAAGACACACAAGAGCATTGCAGTGACTTCATTAGCTACAGTTCTGCTTTCCTGGTTTGCAAAATCTTTTTAAAAAAGGTTTTTTTTGTCAACGTGCAGAGCTGCCGACATCATTAAAATAAGGAATTAATGGGAGGTTTAGGAGGTGACATCCAGACTTTCCACAGGGTCTCTCACCAAGGATTTTCCTTAAAAGATATCCATGGGCTTGACCCATGCATTGATGTAGGATTTTACAGCTAAAATAATTCTTCCCCCCTGAATTAACAACAAACTAAAGCATGCAGGTAACACAGAGTCAATCTGGCTATTCCTAAAATGCTCTGAAAACTAAGATTTCACAGGACTTTGTGCAGCAACCTGCACCTTTCCCTTCTCACTGCTCTGGGAGAAACCAGACAGGCTTTGGAAGATTTTCTGCTTTGCTGGCAGTGCCATGATTCACCTGGAGTATCCAATAAAATTCTCACCTGTGAGGAAAACCAGGATGTCACCTTCTGGTTCATTTAAGTGAACATCCAGGGTGACCTTCACAGCCTGGAACAAACAACAAACAAGCCAAAAATCAGTTGAAATCCCATTTAATTCTTTCTAGGACTCATCCTACCAATGGATCCTCCCCTATTTCCTGCAGAGATGCTCAGAACACAACACAGCAGCTCATTGTTGTGACTTCCCCCCCCAAAAAAATCACCCCAAAACCACAGAGAAAACAAACCAGGCCAGACCTCTGTGACATAGGCAGAGCTGCCCACATCCCTGGGGCTCAGCAGGTTGCAGAATATCTCCTTGACAGGGTAACTTCTCCCTGGAATGTGCAGCACTGGGCAGTGCCCAAAGAATTCTGAGAGTTTTTCCACCTCCAGGGTGGCTGACATCACCACCACCTTCATTTCTGTCCTCCTGCCTGTTGGCTGCTTCTGCAGGAACATTTTCTTCAGCAAACCAAATAAAATATCCTAGCAGAAAAACAGAAACAGCTGGTGTCAACTCCCTGGTTTTGTTAGAAGTGCCTGACAAACTTGGGATTTGGATTATTTTATCCTGTAGAGGCAGTGAAAATCACATATTCCAGGCCTAAGCACTCTGAAGAAAACACATATTTGCATTTTGGTTGCTAGAGTTTAATGAATTTTTAACCACCTTTTCTCACAGCCTGTAGACAGCACCAGTGTCACTTAAACTCCTTTGGTTTTCATTTTTAAACTCTCTTGGTCAAGTCATTTTTAAGAAGTTACCTCAAACTTTTTTTCACCCCATTTTCCAGCCTATATCCCCTGACTCAGTTTGCACAATTCTTTGGTTTTATTTATTGCCACAACCTCAGCAAGTTTATTTTATTCTGCTCCTTCCACCACTTCAGCTCAGTTATTTGCAATACCTTCAGCTGTCTGAGGGCAAACTGGGATTTGGGAAAGCATTTTCCCTTTTCCCAGCTGGACTGGGAGATTGTTTGCTGGAGCAGGAGCTTGTCTGACACACAGCACAATCCCCTGAGGTCTCAGTGACTTCAAAGTCCCTTTGCTGGCCACAAAAGGGTCAGGGTGACCTTGGAAAGCTTTTGGGACTCAGGTCTAGATGTTTCCATAGATCCAAAAACCATAATCTCTTTGCACAGTCATACACACACCCTAAAAAACATTGGGCCTTAAGGCAAGAGAGGTGTTTTGGCTTTTATTAGTGTATTTTGTGTTGGTTTGTTTTTAAAATCAGTATTCTAGAAAGTTTGGGTGCTGGCTTCAAACTCCTGGAAATTTAGGGAGAGTATTCAACAGCCAGCAAAGTTTTAACTGCATTTAAATGCAATAACCACAAAAAACTCCAACACTGTTAGAGGCCACATCTTATTTTCAACTTCAGCAGCACGGACTAAACAAAGCAGCAGCTCTGTGGATAAATCCATGGAAAAATCAGTGAAAAAGCCAAAACCCCTGAGGGATGGTGCTGAAGAGAAAGGAAGGTACAAACAAAGCACAGAAAAGGAGAAACAGTGACCAAAAAAAGCAGGTAAAGGTGGCACTCACAGTGCTGAGGCTCCTCTCGTGGGCTTCATCCAAAATGATGATGCTGTACCTGCTGAGCAGGGGGTCAGTGAGGATTTGCCTCAGAAGGCACCCATCAGTCATGTACCTGATGGCAGTGTCCTGCAAGGGGCAGATGGACATTCAGCTGCCAGCCTGGGGTTTTATTCCAAAACAAACACTTCTACACAGATCAACATTTGTCCAGCACAGCTTGGCAATGTTCTGATTTACCAAAATACGAGTATTGGTCTAATACCAATAATCAACTGTGACAGACAAAAGACAATTTAAAGTTAGCAAGTGTGTGTTTATTCTACACACTGCAAAATCACAGGTGATTACAAAGTCTATTAATTGACAAAAGATTCAAACAAATACATATTCATGATAACAATCCCTCCCATCCCCTGGTAATTAGCTTGAATACTATTAAGCATTGATTGGCTTCTTAAATTAAGTCTGGGGTCATTTTCGTGGGGAGGGGCCTTAAAAGGAGGAAGTAAACCCTGAACTCTTGGCCTTTTCTATCAACGACAATACAATTTCTGTGGATAATCTAATTTTCCAAAGAATGGGCTTCTAGTTGCATTGTCTATGTTCCTTTGGATCTGCTCACTAGTTCCATCTTTTCCCACTGTAAGCTCAGCTGAGCAAACATGAAATGTTACTTCAGTTCCAAATAACTACTCCCTTCTAACTTTTAATTCTTTTCAGCAAAGCAACGAATATTCCAATTTTCTAAGACCACTGTTTCAATGTGCCCAAAAACCTTCCCCGAACTCATCACAGGACACAAAGAGCTGGTACACCAATACCCCAAAGCTCTGTCACCCCCCCCAGCACAACCCCCAGGGCCTCACCTGGCAGGTGCAGTCGTCGAATCGTACCTGGTAGCCCACCAGAGCCCCCAGGGCACTGCCCATCTCCTGTGCCACCCGCTGTGCCACCGACACCGTGGCCACGCGCCGCGGCTGCGTCACCGCCACGGCGCCGTGCCCCGCCAGCCCTGGGGGACAAGGCAAGCCTTGGAGGGGACAGCAGGCAGCACCTGCTTCCACCCCCTCCTGGGACACCTGACACTGCCTGCAAGGCTTGCTCAGGGGTTTGGATGGGGCCAGGGTGGGGAATATTCTCTGGGTGTCAGCGTAGAAATGTATGGTGTTTATTCTATGATTATGTGCAGGTGGTTTTATTGAAGAGCTCTGGGAATCAGTGGTACAAAGCCAAATCTGACATGAGTTCAAGATGGATGTGTTTGTATACCCTTCTCATTATATAACTATATATTAATTGTTAAACCCATACTGTTCTATTGAATTGGTCTTACCCAAGCATGTATTCTTGCAACTTTCATCAAGACCCCCCAAACATCCTTTCTCGTGATTCTTGTTACAATTATATAGTTCCCCATGATTCTTATTATGATTAAACAATAATTATATCCAATTACCAAACAATAATTTAACCATTATATTATTTATCATATGATGATTCCATAGGTGCAGACAAAGCTCAAAGGGCCTAGTTCACTTCCCCAGGCCTACCAGACCCAAACCTTTCTTTCCACCCCTTGAATGTATTATATACAATTCTCATGTTTTAGAAATATTTTAACCCTACGCTATCATGGGCAATCTGTACCAAACCCTTCCCATCCCTGCAGGGCACAATTCCTTCCCAAAATCCCACCTAACCCTGCTCTGTGGAGTGTCCTGTGACTCCAGACTCCTTCAGGTACAGGGACGGGCTCTAAGATCAACCCTGGAGCCTTCACCAGGCTTAACGACCCCAGTGATTGTGGGGCAGACCGAGTTGTGCTGCTCCAGGTCCATTTATAACACGCACCTACATAATGTACACATGGCCACAGTTTGGGAGTTTTTTTATTCAAAATGTTTTATCAAGCCACACCTCTCACCACAGCCCAACCCGCAGCTGCGTCACCCGTGAGGGGACAGGGGAACTACAACACAAGTTTATCGGTGCTTGCACCCCAAATCCGCAGCCCGCGGACGAGGGGGGAGGTTTCTTTACCTGCCTCGTAGAGGTACCTGGGCAGCTGCGTGCTTTTGCCGCTGCCCGTCTCGCCGGTGACGATGAGGAAGGGCCGCTCCCGCACGGCCTCCACCAGCTGGCGGCGGCAGCGGCGGATGGGCAGGGCGGGCGCGTCCATGGCGGCGCCCGGGGCTCACCTGCCTCACCTGCGGCCCCGCCCACGTGCGCACCTGGCGGGAAAACCCGCGCACGCCTGGCGGGAAAACCCGCGCGCGCCCCCCGCGGGAAACCCCACGCGAACCCCCCCGCCCGTCGTTGACGCGCGCGTGACCCGCGCATGCGCGTCACGCCCACACACGTTCCCGCCTCCTGGTTAAACCACGCCCCCAGTGCTTCCCGCCTCCTTCTTAGGCCACGCCCCCAGCGCCTCCCATCTCCTCTTAGGCCACGCCCCCCGCTCGCCCCTCAGGCCCTCACGGCGCCTCAGGGTGACGGAATCACCCGAAAAATCGCAAAAATCGCAAAATTACAAAATACGAAAGGTTGGAAGGACCTCTAAATTAATGGGAGGGGGAAACTCCCGCCAGACCAGGCTGTTGAGATGTATTTCGTGACAAAATTTAACCCTTGAGTCCACACCTTGATGGAATGACCCTGATTATACAGAAAACATCTTGCCACGTTTTAAAATCCAAGAAACCATCTCGAATTCTGTCATAAATCAGAGTAATATTCTCTTTCCATTGGTCAGCTAAGTGTCATATTGTGTTACATTAATCTGTTACACGATACTGGACAAAACAATTGTACACGTGTAGAAAATAATAAGATATTGATAAACCTGCTTCACCAAAACCTCTTCCTTAAGAGAGAAAAATTTCTTTGATGTTTGATCTTTTTATACTTTCAAGCCTAATTAATGAGACGAAATTCAAAGTCTGAAACAGCAGCCAACAAGCTCTAAGGGATAAATTGCTTATTAGGATTTTTAAAAGTTTAGGGCTGGAAATGCTTCAATAATCTCAGAGCTAAGGGCAGGTTAACAAAGCTGTGGAAAATAAAGGATACCCTGTGGTAGTGGACTCAAAGAATGCAGAATTTATGGGATATTTGGCAGAACTCCCAAAATACAGAAAAAACTGATAAACCCAACTCAGCTCCAAGTGGGTAAAAGGTAAAAAATGGTAAATTCTGGTAATTCTGTGACCAAGAAACCCACTGACCCCAAAGAAGAGAAAGACTCAGCGTGGCACTAATTAGCATCAGGAGCTAATCATTAACCAATAGAAGGCAGAATACTAATTAACAAGGGGACTGTGTGACTTGTGCTGACACTTAATTCCTTTGTTTGCTAAAATGTGTAAACAATAAAAAGTTTTGATAGTTGGGGTGCCTGATGTGTGAGATTAATGGCTTGGCAAGGCTGAAATAAACAATCCACGTGTCTCTGGAATGTGTAGATATCATTGCCTTGTTGCACTCCGGGTAACAAATCTGATTTTTTTTAGGGTATAAATAACCCCAAAACTCCTTGTGATGAACAAATGAATGTTTTCAGCCCTGGCTCTGCAGCTCCATCTGTGAATTCTCAGCAGACCTGAAGGTGGCAAGCGCTGAACGCTGAACACAAACCAGCCGCGCTCCGGCTGCCCCGTTTTCCCCAAAATGAGATTTTTGTGGTTTTTTTACCCCTAGCTTGGTGTTTGTTCCCCTCACACATTGTTGTTTCACCCTCCTTTATGCTCTGTCAGTGAAAAGAATCACACAGGGAATTTGGTGTCACAGCAGGAGCAAATTCAGGCCACCCACTGAGTCTGATTATCCCAAATTTCCTCAATTTTTGCCTCTGGCACAATGGGAGAAATATTTCCCCACTAGGAACACACACCTAGGCTTGGAAAATACTCCATCAGTGCCTAGTGTTGCCACCTTCAGCCTTATCTAACCTCCAAATAATTGTTTAGTCTGCCAAAAACCTGGCATTGTGAAATCCCACAATGATTTGCAATAATCTGACGAAAAATAATGGAATGTGTCAATAGACTCTATATTGGTACACCCCTTTATGGAAAATATCAAATTTATTGCCTCACCATTTACTTATTTCATGTTGCCACTGGTAATTTACAATTAATGATCATATACACATTTGAAAATTCAAACACACCCTGATTTCATTTTTTGGTGTGTATTTACCAAGAAGTATTTAATGGTTTTAATAGGCACACATTTATGCACACACACTTGCAGTCTGCAGGATTTTATTTAAATCACATCCTTCTTTTGGCAGACATAGGGTTAGGTAAGGTTTTTCAATTCTCTCTCTTTTTTTTTTGTTTTTTTTTTTTTTTGTCCTCCCAGCCTGGAATAGCAGATTTGATTTTAATCAACCCCTTTGCAGTCTTGAACTTTGTCCTCCTGGAATAAATGCCGTTCATTTAAGGATTTCCCTCTGTCTAATAAACATTAATGAAGCACGCTTTACAATTCCCCTGTGATCTTATCTCAGTTTCACAGATGGGGAAAACAGAAACAAATTAAGGGGTCTGCACACACCACAAATCAAAGGCAGAGCTGGGGGAAGAATCAGGAATCCTAGCAGAATTCCCTCTCCAATAACTGAGAAATGTGCTCCTCTCCCTGCAGCTGCTCTGGCAGTGACATCCAGGAAGACCCAAATTTCTCTTTTCCTGAGGTTTAGCTCCCCACAAAACTGGAATTTATGTGTGGTGACAAAGGACTGTGGCTCTGCCAGCTGGATTATCCCTCAGGATGTCTTTATTCCCTTCTGAGCAGAGAATCTCTTTTCTGATTAGCAGGGATCTAGCAGGATGAGGGGAATATTCCAGTCCCTACACCCTGGGTTTATCCATATTTCCCAGAAGAGAGGAATTTTCATCTCCTAGCTCTGGGCAATGGGGTCCATTCCATATGCCTGTGAAGAATCTATTAATTACACCCAGCAAGGAAAGACAGGTGATTGCCTTGTGCCTGGAATCTCTAAGTGGGGCCACTTTCTAGAGGAGCAATCCCCGAGCTGTGATTTCAGCAGAGACAGAAGAAACCAATGTTCCTGCAAGCTGCACTCCTGTCAGACACCCAGCAGTTTTCCTGACAGCCAGGATTTTTTGTGGCACTGGCTGTGAGTCATTATTGAAGGAGTGTTATTCTTAAAACAGAGGAAGAGTGCTGGAGAAAGGAGGTGTTAGACAGGAAAAAACCCAAACCCCTTTCACACCTCCATCTGCTGTCTTACAGTGCCTTGCTACCAAACATTTACAAATTGACAAGTTTTATTGCAAATCCTGCTCCTCTGGTTAAAAATTGCTCCTTTTTGAAGACAGGATCAGACATTTAGCCTGTCTCCCCTACAATGAATATATTTTCCATGGAAAGCAACAATTCCTGCGGTGCAGTTTTCAGGTTATTCCTAACTGCACTCCCAGGTTTCTGCTAAAAAAAGGCTGCAGGAAATACAGCACTGGCAGGAATCTGCACTGGTTCAGCTTGGTTTGTTCTGCAGGTGGGCAGTGTCCAGCCAGATCCAAGCTGGGAATTGCTCTGGTGGAATAAAATGTTTTTGTGCTGGGAAGGGATTTGCAGTTCCCTTGCCCATCTCAGCTGTGGGGTTGAGAAGCTCCTCAGCCGGGTCTGACTGAGCTGAGGCACAAAGGGTGACAGAACTGCCACAGCAGCTGCTCATCCTCTTGTTTTTGGCCACACAGCCCTGGCCAGCTCCCCCCAAAGCTGATCCCATTCCCTTCCCAGCTGCTCAGGAGCTGTGTCTGCACATGGCCCCGACCTGCAGTGAGTCACAGTCACACACTCGGGTCTCTGTGCCCCAGTTCTGCAAACATTTCTGCACAACCATCATTGTATTCAGCAGAAGAGACCTGGAATACTCACTGCAGGCCTCGGCTGATATTCTTAAAACCCTGCTTTCTCTTTAAAGTCGGTCTAGGAAGTGATTTTGTCAATTTACCCCCCTCACATGTACGCCTGCATCACCCTTTTTAAATTTAACTCCAGTGTCAGATGTGCAGCTGTTTCCGAGGCCACATCCATGAATGATTGCTGCTCCTGCCAGGTGCAAGCCTGAATAAAAAGGTCACGGGCTGGGGAGAGGATTAAGCTTTGGCTCAGCTGTTTGCATTCTCACACAGAGCACGGGCTGTCCATCCATCCGTCTGTCAGCCCTCACACACCATCCAGACAGGTGAGGAGCTGAATGCTGGAAACAATTCAGTGACGCTCGCTCAAAGCCACTACACCGTGTCTGTGGTTTAAAAAAAGCTCCCCCAGCAATCCTCCAAGCAGCCCTTGGATCAGGGAAATGATCTGTGCAGAAATACAGAATGGCATGGGAACAGTCTCCCTGGAGACTGGGGTAGGGCAGATTGGAGAATACCTAAATCTCTAAATGGTGTCTGAGATTTTCATGTTAAATTGGAACATTTTTTTTTCCTTCCCACGCTTACCTTAGGAGATGAAGGGAGGCAGCTTATGGGCACTTAGCACATACTCTGAGAGCAAGCAGGGAGAAAAATCCAGGAGGCACAGAGCAGATCCATCCCCCTGCATCTCCACCTGAAGTATTCCACTGATTCAAGGCCTTTTGTACCTGCAGCAGTGAAAGTTGTTGGCTATTTTAAGACTTTCTCACGCTTGCACTTCTGTTACAGCCCATGGGAGGCTTCTAATCTATTTCTGTATATTAGACATCCTTCCTCTTCTGACTTCCTTAGCAAATGTGCAAAACAATCAATAATTCACTTAGGCCCCACATTCCCATTAGAGTGCACCATGGCTGTGATATTTAAATCTATTTCTGTGACTGCAGAATGAGCAGATATCCTAAACTACCCTGGAGATGCCCTCTTACATGGGACAGCATCTCCTGCCACTCAAAGTAGTTTTATTTCTCCAGCTGTTAAATGTAGGACAAAATACTACTCTTTTGTTCTATATTAAGACCATGGAATAACAGCAGCTGACTTCCCAGCCTCTGTCCTCACGGAGGGGAATGCAGGATGAAGAATTAACCCCTGGCATGAGCTTTTCTCGTGCTAAGTCATTAAGAACAGCCAGATCTCCTTGATGCTCTCCTGCACTGGATAACGAAACCTGGAGTTTGAGGAGCTGGGGTTGCCTTCCTCCCCTCCCCTGGCTTCACCACCTGCTGTAGGTCCAGCTCACCTGGGATTTCCTTCCACTGCTTGTTTGGAAGGATCTGAGGTTTGTGTAGCTTAATTAAGGATAAAAAAGCAGGTTTGAACTCTCCTTACCTGTACCACAGATGCTGTCACACCTCCCAGGAATGGACTCATCCCTTTCATCCCTCTGGCTCAGCTGGTTTTGGAGGGCAGGGCTGAGCTCCAGGAGATCAATGAGTTGACCAAAACTCCAGGAATCACAGGGGGTGTCCAGAGTGACAAGTGCCACATCCCCCAGATTGAGACATCTCTCTAGACCAAACAAGCACTAAAACTTCTGACCAGTGACAGCCTCGAAACCCAGTGACTGGGACACAGAGCAAAATCCCCCTCATATTTTATCTGGGACCCTCCAACCTCTCCCATTTCCTCCTGTCCCCGTGTTTAACCCTTTGGTATCATCAGTGCCCACAGCATCCAGCAGCGAGGGCAGAGCAGGGGCAGAGCCACACACGTCCTGCTAATGACTTCACTTCTTCCAGCAACTCTGGAAAAAAACACAAACAAACCCAAATCCCCGGTCCTGCATAATTGTGGCTCTGTTATTCATGGATCTTAAATCGTACTCCTTCATGAATTTTAATGTGCGGTCCATTTTCTTCCCCCTAATCCTGCATTAGGCTGGAAGCCTTTGTAGAGTGAACATTTGCCCTCCTTCTCTTTTCATCCTCCAGCAGCAGCACCGTGCCTGTCCCCAGGCGCTGCCCTTGTCTCAGCACTGAACTTCTGCCACCCTGAAAGTGTTTTCTGATCAGATCCTGGGGCTGTGCATCCCTGGCAAAGCAGCAGGGCGGTGCACAGGCAGCCTGGGAACAGCAGCTCTGCATTCTGCCCACGGTTTGGCAATCCCGTGCGGTGAGCATGAGCTGTGCAGTGTTGTTTGAGGCAACGCCTGTCTGCGAGTCTTTAACACCGGGTTTTTATAAATCCCCCCCCCCCCTTTTTTTTTTTTTTTTTTTTTCCAGCTAAAACCTCCACAAGTCATCAGGAAGGAGTGAAAGCCTTTCAGGAAATTCTCCTTTCCAAGGAATTCCTGATGAGTGGTACACAGGAGCAAACCACAGACGGTTCCACACTGTCACAAGCTCTGAGATGCTGAAATGATATTTAGGTTAAAAACCAGACAGGACCATCAGATACTCTCCTGCAAAATGCAGTTTGAGCCTGTTCTTTCACTGCTGAATTCAATAATTTGTTCAGCTGAAGTGATGCTTCCAAAGGGAAGGTACCCAGCCTCAGTTTGGATAGAGGAGGAAGCCATGGAAACCCTTGGAAACCATCCCTGAGGAATCATTCTGCCAGGTCTGCCCCGAGGAGTGGAGTCTACAACAAACTGAAGCAAGATGCTCTGTGTTCAATTGCCAAGAATATCTCAAACCCAGCCCTTCCATGTGTCTCACAGAACCATTATTAGATGATAAGGAAATAGTGTACAGTTCTCAGTTCTGACCTTCTAAAAATATGAGAACTTTGATATATAAATGCATGTTGAGGACCTGGCTGGCACTGACTACAAATATTCCCAATTCCCTTTAATTCCACAGCACTTACAGAACTTGGTAATATTTATTTTTCTAACTTATCCAGAACATACCCAGTGTTCTAAGGATTCCAGCCCTGGGGACAGTCTGTGTGCCATCAGTGCACCAGGCATGAATCTGAAAATCTGATTTGATTTAAACAACACTGACCTGATGAGAAGCGAGGAGTCCCAACCCAGCCTGCAAATCCCATCTGTTTCTTATTTCTATTATGGGTGAGCTAAAACCCTAAATCCACACAGCTCTGAGCTTTGAAGCCAAATTTTGCAGCTTGAGTCCATTACTAGCAAATGATGACTGCTAGCCCAGCTCCTTAAATTGGAGGCTGGGATTTATAACAATGTTAAATGAAGCAGATGGATTGCAGGGTGACTAACAGCTAATCTGGGAAGGCACTTGGAGACAGAAATTCATGGATTGGTGAATAAATTGGCCCACCTCTTTGTTCCTCATAAAATTCTTATCAAAACACTCATGGTTAATGGTGTTCTGAGGGTTAACTGGTGTTTGAGAACTCCTCTGATGCTCCTCAGCTGTTGGGAGCTAATAAAACCCTGCACTGACTCTCTGTCTTAGTTATTGTATTAAGTTACAGTTTTTGCTGGCTTTTTTTTTTTGCAGCAATTTGATGTCAGGAAAAAATCTAATCCACAAAGCAAGCAGCTTTTTAGCTTTGTGAGAAATCAAAATGAGCATATTCAGAAAAAAAAAAAAATAAAAAAGAAAGCAAGCCTGGTCTCTGTCCTTTAATTCCCAAGAACAAAGTTGGAGAAGGCTGGTCCCCAGTGGGGGTGGAATTTGGCAATTCCATTCCCCTTAGTGCAGAGCAAACCTGTTAAATATATAATGGCTGAAGGACAACGTGGATTGGAAAAATAAGATTGGAGCTGTGAGGCACCTAATTATTTTCCATCCATCCACCTTCACATTAAACCCCAGGGTTTGATGCTTCTCCAGCTGCTGGGGCAGCCACTGAGTTTTTGAAGTGATGCTCTGTTTATAGAATTGCAATCACTCAGAATTGGCCTTTGTTTGGAGAAGGATCCCTGTCCATGCTCACTAATGGCTTCTTCTGATCCCATCCAGTGTGGAGGATTTCCTGAGCATATTAAAAACATTCTTCACTCTGCCTTTTTAGTTTAGCCAAAGGTTTAATGACTTCAGCATAAGAACTGTGTGTTTGAACTAGATTTGCCTCCTGACAGCTGATGTGTGCACTCTGTTCCCTCCCTGTGCTCACAAGGGCTGGAGCTGCTCACATGAGAAATTTTTTTGAGGTAAGAACCTGTGAGGAAATGTTACCCAGAAAAAAAACTGTGGCTGCAACACCCCTGGAAGGGTTCAGGTGGGATGGAGCTCTGAGCAACCTGATATTTTTAAAGAGTGGAGATTCATCACTGCAGAGATAAGTGAGGATTGTAAAATGTCCACAGCAAAACCAGATTTAATTGTCCTGCAGGACACGTGAGACAGGGAGAGGCTGGGGATGGAACTACAGTTCCTGATTGCCAGAGTGCTGCATCTGCATGGTAGGTTTAATTTCACTCTCTAGGACTTCATATTTTTTCTGAATTTAGAGCAAACAAGAGTGCAGGACATGAGGGAGGGCAGGCTGGCAGTGCAGGGCATCTTCTCCCCTGCTCCTGGAGGAGAGGAGGTTAATTAGCAAATTGTAATCAGTGCCTGGGGGAGATCAGCACCTGAACACATTTTGGGGTCCACACAGCTCATTAAACCCATTCATTAAAACATCCACAACACAATTTCAGTGTGGACATAAAAAAGACACCTCCCTACCCCTGTCCTGTTGGACAGTGTTGGGCATTTCCCCCTCATTTAATACTCTTCTACTGAGCCTGAACTGACATCTACAAGCATAGAAGTGTTTACAAACAAACCACCAAAGCAGCTGACTGACCAAAATTTCCTTCAGCCAAAAGAATTTGCACCCTCAGACTCATCAGACATGCCTGAGACTCATATAATAACTCCCAGCAGTGCACTCTGACAGGCTGAGTTACTGATTCTCCATAATTCCTTTTTTGTGCCATGAAATATCATCTCCTCTATCTAAAGCAAATTGATCTTTTCACCCAATCTGTTGGACAGATCTCCCATTTAGTATTCAATTACTATTTCAGGAATAAAACCAGTTTGTGATGCAGACATCAACATGAACTCCTGGTGTCTGCAGCAATCCCAGGTGTCTGGAAGGCAGCAAAAAACCCCTTGGAGCAGCTGCTGCCTCTGCTGTTTTATCATAAATGAAACAAATGCAAGAACTGGAGAGATAATCAGGGAAAAAGCAGAATATTTTGGTCAGGGTTGGGTTATGGGTGTCAGGATGGGCATGGACCTCCTTGGGCTCTGCAGCTGAACTTCAACCACTTAATAAATGTTTAGAAGTGAAAGGCCTTGCACTGTTACTGGAAGGAGCATCAGCAGTGACTCAGGGATCTCAAACACAGCTCCCCAGGCTGGGTTTGATCCCCAGGCTGGATTTGATCCTCAGGCTGGGTTTAATTCCCAGATTGGGTTTAATTCCCAGATTGGGTTTGCCAAGGCTCCATCCCAGGTGTGACAATGACCCCTGGGCAGCACCACAGCCTGCTCCTCACTCAGCAGGAGGCAGCTCCCAGCCTCATCCCAATTAATCATCTCCTAATGACTCTCTGAACTGGGAGGATTTCCTTAATTACACATTAGACTTTAATCAAGAAATCAATTTTTCACGCCACCCCAAAGCTGCGGGTGCAGGGAGGGGCTGGGGTGTCCCTGGCCCTGCACAGGGTGGAATTATCAGTGGAATTTGGGAGCAGTGAGTGCCAGGGCTGGGTACCAAATCAAGCTGGAAGTGATTTAATTAAGATCCCTGCACTGCCCAGAGATTTTTCCATGTGTTTTTCAGGCACCTGACACAGATGCCAGGCACGGCTCAGAGCCCCTGGACAGGGTGGCAGAGGATTTGTGTTTGCTGCAAAGTGGCTTCACCCACTCCCAGCAAGACCAACACAGCCCTCCTGGAATTAAACAAAAACCAAATACAAATCCTGGGGGTGCTGGGATCTGCTCTGGTGTGACACTGTGCCCAGAAGTTAATTAAATATTAACCTCACTTTTCTGTCCCACTTTGCAGGATGCTGCGAGCCAGGGGTTTATCTGGTTGTTCCTGCCCTGATCCAAACCCTGATCCAAACCCTGATCCATTCCCTCTTTCCCTGGTTTTGTTGAGATTCACTCCAGCCAGAGCTCCTTGCAGCATGGCTCAGATTCTTTACACTGATTAATTACTGGGTGGGGATTAATTCTCTCCCTTCTGGGTGGCAGAGCCAGCCCCAGCCAGTTTTATTTTTCCTGGTACCCTCCTTCCTGCCCTGCACAGATGATGAGGCTACTGGGACAGGGCTGGGATTTCCAGTACCTGCTGCCTCTGTGAGGAGCTAAAAATAAAAAACCATCTGCTAAAAATACTGAATGATCAAGAAAAAAAAAAAGCTAAACCCCAGAGATCTCCCTGGACTGTGAGGATTAATTTTAATTTCCCTTTAATCCAGACATGAATTGTGACGTCACTGCTGGCGGGCACAGCTCCATGGACAGAAGCTGCAGTTCTGCTTCCCCAAATTTTGGGTGCATTCCAAAGGAGAATGGACACACGACAAGCAGGAGGCCAGAAATGTGTCCTAAATCCTGTGGCTGCAGCTCCCAGTGTGTCCTTCCCCAGCTCCAGCCTTTGTGCCTGCCTGCTGCCACTTTTGGGGAGCTCTGATTCTGTGGGAAAGAGCAGAAAAAGGGACCAGAGATCCCAGATTACAGCCTGGGCTTCTGAAAAATAAGATTTACCAATACTCTCTGCTTTTAAGGGAAGGGAAACAGCAGTCAGAGAGAATTTGTGATCCTCCAAAGAGACAACAAAATTAATTCCTGGAAGGAATTACTCATCTAAAAGAGCAAAGGATGTTGTACACTCAAAAACCTCAGTGAGCACTGCAGTGCCCAGGGCACACAGCCCTCCCTCCAAACCCCTGGGAAACACTTCCCTGGCTTTATCCCAGTTTAAACAGGGATAACACGAGCAGAGGGCACACACTGGGCTCTCCCTACTCAGGCTCAGAGGAAGGAAACATTTTGGGGGTCCTGAGGCAGGAAGGGCTCAGCCTCAGGAATATTTTGAGCAGACAAAGGCTCCTAGTTTGAGGTGTGATTTATGTGCAGCAGCACATAAACACCTGAAAGGGGGTCTTTAAAAACACCTCAGGCTTCACCACAATGCTGCTGCTGTGGGGCTGCACGTGGAAAAAAAATAAGGAAAATGAAATGTAAGCAATTCCTTAAAAGTGCCTTCAGTCCAGGAGTGATCAGAGAGACAAGTCAATATTTTCCTGGAGAGGAAACTCTGCTGTGTTTACACCTGGTGCTGTTTGCTCTCAGTGTTTGCCCAGGGCAGGATGTGGGGAAGAATTCAGGGTTTGTGTGGAGGAAGCTCTGTGGTTTCAGAGCTGCAAGGAATCTCTGCACTGGGTTGTGTTTCTGTGAGTCCCAAACAAGGGGCTGCTGTTGGGCTGGGGCAGGGCAAGGTGGATAAAACCCAAATATTTCATTCAGGAGGGCCCAACCTGCAGCTTGGTCTGCAGGACTTTTCCCACGTGGTGGCTTTGCTCTGCTTTTTGGGAAGATCCCCATGGCTGCCTTCAAGATTTCCTCCTCCAGCTGCAGGCACTAACCCAAAATTTGCTGTTTGTGCCACCCTGCTGTGGCAGATGCTGGGTGACATCCCATGCCTGGCACAGGGGGATGGGAATGAGCCCTGCAGCTCCTTCCCTTCCCTGGGGAAAGCTGGGTCTGTGCAGGTCAAGGCTGTGCATCCCCAAAATCCTGCACCCTTTGTTCCCACTCCCTCCTTGGGGCATGGATCTCCCAGCCCAGGGTGGGAATCTCCCATAGGAAAACTGACAAACCCCCCAAAATGGTGGCCAACATGGAAATATTTCCCTGGGATCTGACAGGATGAAGACCCTGCCAGCTCCCTGGTGGGGGTGACATGGAGCTGGAAGGTGCCCCCTGATCCCTTTGCTCACCAGCCTGGGAACAGCACAGAGCTCTGCCCTTCCCTGCCAAAGGTCAGGATTAAGCTCCACAGACCTTGGCAGGGGTTTGTGCAATGAAATTCCCTCCAACACCTCGGGAAAGGCTGGGCTGAGCTTCCCCTCCTCTCCCTCACTGGAGTTTGGGGTGGTTTGGGCAGCAGAGCTGCCAGGGGACGTGGCTGGGCTCCTTTTGTGCCTCCAGGATCTGCTCCAAATCCCCCCCACGAGCCTTTAATCAGCTTCCACCTGGGATTAGCTCAAACATTCCCAGCCTCTGGTTCAAAATAGCTTTTCTTGCTTGTGGGCAACTAATCCAAAAGGAGCCCTGTCCCCTTTAGGCAGCACCTCCAGCCAGGGTGGGGTTTTCCTAAGGCTTGAACCTTGCCTGGCTCCCAAATGGTTTTGGATTGAGAACCAAGGGCATGGAATGCAGGTGTTCAGAGCTGGGTTGTGATGGGGATTCACAGAAACAGCTTCAATAAACCCAAGCAGAGCCTGGCCTGGTCCAAGGCAGGTACAAAGAGCACAAGAGCCCAGTTTGGGCTAAATTATTTGTATTTTGAGGAAAATTCGGGTTTGGCACATGAGATTTCACTCAGGAGCTCACAGACCCCCCTCCTGCTGACAGCAAACTGAGCCAAAAAAAACCTCCCTGTTTATTGAGGACTTGAGGATGAACTGAGCAAAAAACCAGCTCCTTCTGCAGGATGGATCCTACAAAGAAAAAGAGCAAAGAACTGCTGGAAACTCAGAGAAAAAAACAAACTGCTGGAAACCCACAGAAAAAAAAAAAAAAAAACCCAATCATCTCCCACAGCACCCAGAGGAGCAGGCAGGTTGGGAGGGGACGTGCAAGCAGTCACATCCCCAAGTGCAGCTGGTGACGTGGCTGTGATTGAATAAAGGACATTATTAGTGCCCTGCTAATGGCTGCAGGCGCCGGCTGCTGGCAGCTCCCAGCCCCACACTGCTCATTCCCACCAGCCTGCTCCAGATTAAATTCACCTCCACAAGCCTAAAAAGGATTTGCATCAACAGTCCCCCCATCACAGCCTCCTCCTGCTGCCCCCATAACCGGGTACATGGAGCCACAGCAGCTCAAATCCTGCAGCCAGGCAGAAATCCCAGCTCAAATTAAAGAGAACACAGCCTCAGCCCTTCAGCCACTTCATTTCCTCCCTATAAAACCTGCTCCCACCTGGCTCCTTCCCTCTGAGCTGCCACAGCACTGAGCAGCAAAACCCAGCTGGGGTTCCAGCAGCAACACCACTCCAAAAAAAAAAGCAAAAATACATCCAGAAAGCAGCAAGACCTGGGGATTGTGGCCTCAGTGGCCTCCCAGCCATCACTCCTGGGGTTTCCCCAGTCTTTGCCTCACCAGCAGGGCTTGGGGTGTTGATGAGCTGTCCAGAAATTGATATATTGAGGTGTTCATTTTAGTGTCCTCAGAGCTTCTGTTTGGTGCCACGAGGGCTCTGCTGCTTCCCCCTGGCTCAGGCATCATCTGCACCATGGTTCATCTCCAGGCAGGAAACTCCAAAAAAGAAAAATCCCAGTGAGGCAGAGATGGAGCAAATCCCCCCCTTTGCACAGGGTGGGACATCTGCCAGCAAGGGGACCTGGCAAGGATGGGGAGCCTGAACCCTCAGAGCTCCAGCTCCTCCAGCACCAGGGCTTGGCTGGGAGAGCCCCTCTGCTTCTGCCTGAAACCTCCATAAAAATAGCACAATGATGGGAAAATCCTTGTTTGGGTGGAAAAGAAAACACCAGTCTGGCTTTTCTGGGGAAGCAGAGCTCCATAAAAGCTCCAAAAAGCAGCATTTGCTGTTCCTGTCAGGAGTCCAGAGCCTTCACCCAGGGGCACAGCTCCACAGGGTGAGGCTGGGCCCATGGTAAAGGATTTTATGATTTTTTCCCCAAGTATTTCAGTTCATCATCAGAAGTTTCCATGCACTGGGAACAAATCCTCTGCAGGAGCCCAGTGGGGCAGCCCCTGCTGGGAGCAGCTGCTTGATCTTGAGCCATAAATAACAGGCCAGGCTGGAAAATCTCCACGGGGAGATTTTCTCCATGTTTTTGTCACAAAAGTCGAGCTGGTGATGTCTGTCACCCCCTGTCCCTGCTGTCCTTTCCCTGAGTCCCCCAGTGCCTGCCCTGGCAGGGCTGATCCCCTTTACAGACTTGGGGTGCCCTGACAGATGGAGGGATTTAATCCTGGAGAGATTTAATTAAAGGTGCCCATCCCTGCACAAAGTCTGTGCTCACAACACCCCCAGATTCCCCAGAACACAGCAGAACCCTGCCTGGCTCTGTGGCTTTTGGGGGCCACATGGAGAGGGGTGGCACCAGGGCTCTGCAGACAGGTGACCACGTTCCAGGTGACATTTCCTGGCTCCTTCTGTGGGACATTTCTCAGTCAGCAACAGAGAACAGGCTCAGCTCTATTTATACCCCACCCTGGAGCTGGGTAAAAATAACCCCAGTGTGTTTGGCAGCCTGAACTGCTACTGAAAATCCTGTCAGTGAGAAAACCCTGCTGGGGTCAGAGCCAGGCTCCTGCTGGGGGAGGAGGTGCTGGGGAAGCCCAGGGGCATCCACAGGGTTGGAGCCTGAGTGGGGAGGGAAGGGATGGAGTGAACCCATGGAGCAGCATCCCTGTGTCCCAAAAACCCAGCTGGGAGACAGAGCAGGAGTGTCAGATTGCTCTTGAACTGGGATTAAAGGCCACTGGTGCTGCTGTATTTTTAGCTTTGTGATCATCCTTTGAAAAAATCCCTCATTGTGGCTGTGGGATGGGAGAGGAGTCAGAGCTGCCCCCAGCTCAGCCCTGCTGCTCCTTCCCCAGCTGCCCTGGGCTTGGGGAAGGTCAGGGTGACTCCTGGAGTGCTGTCACCTTGGGGGGAACAGGAACCCTCCATCCCTCCATCCATCCCTCCATGGATCCATCCATCCATCCATGGATCCATCCATCCATCCATGGATCCATGGATCCATGGATCCATCCATCCATCCATCCATCCATCCATCCATCCATCCATCCATCCATCCATCCATCCATCCATCCATCCATCCATCCATCCATCCATCCATCCATCCATCCATCCATCCATCCACACATCATCCATCATCCATCATCCATCCTGGCTGCCCCACACAGACCCTGCAGGACATTTTTTGGGTGATGTCCTTGTCCCCAGGGGAGGGGCAGTGACTCTTGGGGACACACACAGACTGTCCCAGGCTGGTGTGGGGCCAAGAAGAGCCATTTAAGGGTTTAGTGAAAGCAAGATCCCATTCCCTGACCCCACTGTCCACTGCCCAGCCCATGGGGTGTCAGTTCCATCTCACCTTCCTTGGCCTTCCTCACCCCCAGGAATCCCCCAGCTCCTCTTCACCTTCCTCACCCCCAGCTCCTCCCAGGAGCAGCTTTGCTGCCCTGAGCTCACCTTTCTAACCCAAAGAGGGTTAAGTTGTTTTTTCAGCCCTGTGGGAATTAAGGGCACTCAGCAGCACAGGGCACTGGGACAGGGCACAGGGACAGGGACAGGGACAGGGACAGGGCACAGGGACAGGGACAGGGAAAGGGACAGCTCCCTGCCACCTCCAGCAGTGGGATGAACAGGGATTGCATCAGCCCTTCCCAAAAATCCCAAATAAAGCTCTGCCTTTCACCTGGCTGTGCTTTATCTGAGCAGGAATTGCTGCCCCATCCCCTGGGAGCAGCTCTGGATTGCAGAGACTTGCACAGAATAAAGCAAAAACCTTCAGCAGCTTTAGTACTTGAAAATTTTATTTTCTCAAATGAGCACCAACACATATTGTAAATATGACAAACAATACACCTCCCTCTAATACTGAAGAACTATATACAATGTACAAATACATGAAAAGGTGAAAACCAATTATTTGAAAACAAACAATTGCATTTATGACTGAAGCAAATGACCTGAAAGAATATGCCAAAAAAAAAATTAAAATAAGATCAAAGAAATAAAAGTATACACAATTTGTAAACACAAGAGCATCCATAGACAGGCTGGTATTGGAAATATTGTCCTTAGTTTTGTCAGTGGGGAAAGCATTCCCATTTCCTTAGGAAGAACAAAACAAAGGATACACACAGTTGGAACAATGAGAACAGCTTATTTGTGGTTGTACCTTACACAATGCCATTCTGCTTGCATTTAAATATGTTGATTTTTTATTTTTTTTATTTTTCTGAATTCAAGATGATTTTGTTTCCCCTCTTCTGCTCGTTCTTTTTCACCAGGATTTCTGCAGGAAATCTCTGTCTGACCTGATTGTTTCTGAGCACTGAGGCCTCTCCCAGAGCTCCTTCCCACTGAGCTGAGCTTGTGTTTGGTGTCCCCTCTTCATCCCAAAACTGCTCCCAGAGCAGGGCAGTGCAGTGAAATGCATGATTCACACACTTAACAGAGAAAATTCTCACTTGATCATCACAAGAACAACAGGTTTGATTTGGCAGGGTTTGGTTTTTTTGCTTTTTTTTTTTTCCTGTGTGGTTTGAAGTGCACCAAACCCAGAGAATTGAACAGTTCTTGAACAGCTCCTTGCTCAGCAAAACACAGTCCAGTGGTTTGTGCTGTTGGTCCACTTTGGGATAAACAAGAGACCAAATGAAATAAAAACAAAGAAGGGTGAGAAGGGGGGAGATTAAAGACAGAAAGGAGAACAAAATAAATGAACTTTACTGCCACGAGAGGTAAACTTTTACTCTAATTTGTTATGTAGCAGCCTGGTTATAAAACTAAAACAACAGAAAAAAAAACCAAAAAAAAACAAAACAAAGAAACAACAAAACCTCCCCTCAAAAATAAAACCAGGATCCAAAGATTTATGGTTTAGGTTAAAATCCACATGGAGTTAAAAGCTCCATCCTCCATCCCTGCTGCCCTCAGCTGCAGCTCCTGCCCAATCCCAACTCCTGCAGCTCCAGATCTGCTTCATTCTGGTGCAGGAGAAAATCCCAGACCTGGAGCCCTCTGAGTGCCCCTCCCAGCCCAAATATCCCCCCAAATATCACCAGATCTGCCAGCTGGAGTCCCCTCTGCTGCCACAGCCACAGGAAACATGGATCCACCTCAGAGGACAACATAAATTATGATTTTTGTTTCCCTTTGAACATATTTTCCAACAAATACAGAAAGGAAACAGGATCATCATAAAGAACAAAGACAAAAAAAAAAAAAAAAAAGTGCTCTCAGGGAGGGGCTCTGAGAAAACAGCACCAAATATATTATTTCTTTTAAAAAAATTAAATATTATTTACAAAAGTATATTTCACAAGATAACGTCTGGGGGGTTATTTTTTTTCTGCTTTGTATATATTATCATCTGAATATTCTTACAGGGGTCAGGATTTCACACCAAGACAATCCACCAAAGCAAAAACAATTTAAAACTTACTCAAGTCTGAGCTTTGGGGTAGAGGGGGGGATGTAAACTCAAGGGTGCTCACAGCTGCCCAGACACCAAAAAAAGCAGGAAAACTCACTGCTGTGTTTTCCCAAGGCTGCTGCCCTTGGAAAGCAGCACCAGGGGCCACATCTCCATTTCTCCTGGGAAAAGGCCCCAGCTGGCTCAGCTCAGCAGGGAATTCTTTGGTTATCTCTGAGTTTGTCACTCTGAGCTTCCCCCCACTCTGCTTTGGAGCCACCAGCACAGATCCCAAATTCCTGCCAGCCCCCAGGGCAAGCAGCAGCCAAATCAATCAATCCATCAATCAATCCATCAATCAATCCATCAATCAATCCATCAACTCTCCTGTTGACTGGACACACACAGGAGCTGCATTCCTCCTCATCCTCCTGTGCAGGACATCACAGCCACACACCCTGGGCTCCCAGCTGGGCTCAAGGCTCTCTGATGGGATAAAAACAATTAAAAGCAGATCTAGACCTTGCCCTGTCCAAGCTGGGACTGGTTGCCATGAAAAGCCCAACACTTGTGGCCAGTAAAAACCAGCCAGGTCTGATGGGGCATTGTCCTTCATTGTCCCAAATGAATGGATAAAAGCACTGCCAGCTCTCTGGAGCTGGTGTAAATCAGAGCAGCTCTCTGCACAGCCCTGCCTTTTCTAGCACTTCTTCATCAGCAGCCACTCCAAATACCAACATCAAACCATGAGCCCTGTGTGCTCTTCTCAACCTCACAGGATTTGGGATGAGCCCTCACCTCTCCCAGCTCCTTTAAAGGCCCTGTGGAGACTAAAGAGATCTTTGAAGAACAGGAATTGCTTCCCACTAGTCAAAACCCAATAAATTGCCATGGATCCTCAATGAAAGGACAGGGAAGTGGCACCAGGTCAGTGCCAGAGTCCACAAGGCAGCAGCTGCTGTGGAATTTTTGATTTTTCCAGGATTTGTCACCGGAGGGAATGTGGCTGGTGGAAGCAGAGACAATCAAAACAAAAGCTGAAGCAATTGTTACACAGCCAGAGCAGAAGGTGAGGGCAGGAGCCACCTCTGGACAGGTTGGGCACAAACTCCATCCCCTGCAGGAGCCTGGGCAACTCCTCCTCATTTCTCAAGGCTGTCAAGAACAGAGCTTTGAGAGGGAAAAAAACAACCTCTGCTTCATCAGCTTTGGGTTTCAGCACAAGGATCCAACACTGAATTCCACCCTGATCCTTAAGGAGAGTCTCTGTTCACATTCCCTGCCAATTTAACAACAAATGACTCTTCCACAGCCCCCTGCAACCTCTCAGGGCTGGGCCAGTGGCAGCAGCTCACAGCTCCAAAGCTTCTGTTTCATAAGGAGTCAGCACCCCCTGCACAAAACTCTTTCCTTCTGGATTAAGTAAGATTTCCCCCCATGGATTAACCTACTTGAAAGAATTCTGCCAACAAAAAGAAAAATTCACTTGGGGAGAGAGAACTGAGCTCCATAGTTCTGGGATCTGCACCAGATACTGCCTGGATTGCTGCAGAGCAAACTCCTCATGGTTATTTTGGAGTAACACAGTTCCCCTCTCACACACAACACCCCTTCCCCAGCACCCACCTTGGGAAGGTGCTCAGGAATTCCCATGGAAAAACTAAAATGGGAAGGACTCCTTGTCCCTTGCAGTTCTGACACCCACACCTACCCCTCAAGGCATGGATCATTCCAGGGCTGGTGGGAAGATGTTGAATTTCTTTTCTTTCCCATTCTCCCTGTGCCTGCAATGGGCTTCTGGGAGTGGGAAAAGGGGGGGATGATTTGGGGAGGAAACCTCAGGGCTTGAAATATTCCCCTGTGCAACAGAACCAGCAGAACCCTGCTCCCTCCTCACCCCACTTCTGTGCCAGCCTCCCCCCTGGAGCCTGGCATTCAAGGAAAAGGTTCTGAAACAGCATTTTCCTACTTGCACTTGGGAAAGATTGGTGAGACACCACCCAGGGTGCTCAGCAAACCCAGGGGTACCTCTGGCACTCTGTCCCCATCCTCCTCCTGCAGGAATTTGCTCTCCCTTGCCTCACATGTGCCTTTTTTTCACCCCACATTCCCCAGGCTGCAGCTCCAGCCTCCTGGTGCCTGAGGTGGTTTTCTCCTCTCTGGAGGGCTCCAGAGCCAGGATTTGGTTTCTCCAGCCATGAGCACTCTCCCCATGGCTCTGCTCCACTGGCATGTTCAGCCTCCCTACCCTGAACCACCAAGACAAAGGAGAGGCAGGGAATCTCTCCAGCCTCCAGGTCCTGAACTCAAGCAGTGAGTTCATAAACTGCAAACAAACACAGACTGGGGGGGGGGCTGGTTCTGCCTCGGGCTCGGCCGATGCATTCAGGATTTGGAGAGAAAACACAGCTGTGAGGTAATTCCTGTCCTTTCAGACAAGGAGATACTTCTCTGTCCTTTTCAGACAAGTAGGTATTTCTCTATCCATTTAAACAAGTAGATATTTCTCTATCCATTTAGACAAGTAGATTATTTCACTGTCCTTTTTTAGACAACTCGATATTTCTCTGTCCATTTAAGACAAGGAGATGGTTTCAAGCCTCGCTTAACCAGGACTGAAAGGAGAAGCCCAGCATCACCTCCTGATGGTTCCCCCACTCCCCCACCCCTGTCCCACCTTCTCCTGCCCAAGCCTCGGGCACCTGGGAGGTGCCAGGAGAGCCCAGGTGAGGCTGGATCGAGCTCTGGGCACATGGAATGGCTGTCGGGCATTCGGTGCGTTCTCTGAGCCAAGAACAGAGAGAGAAGCAGCCAGGGTCAACTCACAAACAGAGACAAAGCAAAGAGACAGAGAGACAGAAATTTAGAGGCCAGTCACCAATAAAGATGGAGAAGGGTGTGAAGATGCTCCTGGGTTGCAGAGCCTCTAAATGCATGGAACCAAGCGTTCAGTCACTCTCTCACTCTCGATAAATGTTCGGTTGATGGCGTCTCGTGCACGCTGCTGGGGCTGGCCCTGCTCTCAATCCCAGCCATTATCCTTGATCATGTGAGCCAGTTCAATGATGTATTTGCCTTCTTTATACTTCTGGCTGCTTTCAAAAGCGTGTTCCTGCAATGAGATCAGGAGGGGGGGTGAGCTCCAGGTGAGGTTTGGGTGGAAATCGAGTCGTGGGGTCAGAGCTGGGAGTGCTGGTGCAAGTCTGAGCTTTGCCCACTGAGAGAAAGTCACCTGCAGGTCTTGGGTTGGCTCTCAGGGGAATTATAAGGGAAAAAATCTTAACTCCTGCTTCTAGAATCTTAAATCCTGCTTCCAGGATCTTAAATCCTGCTTCTAGGATCTTAAATCTTACTTCTAGAATTTTAAATCCTACTTCAAGGATCTTAAACCCTGCCTCTGTAATCTTAAAACCCTGCTTCTGGAATATGAAAATTCTGCTTCTAGAATCTTAAATCCTGCTTCCAGGATCTTAAGTCCTGCTTCTAGAATCTTCAATCCTACTAATAGAATTTTAAATCCTACTTCTAGAATCTTAAACCCTACTTCAAGGATCTTAAACCCAGCTTCTGTAATCTTAAACCCTGCCTCTGTAATCTTAAACCCTGCTTCTGGAATATGAAAATTCTGCTTCTAGAATCTTAAATCCTACTTCTAGGATCTTAAATCCTGCTTCTAGGATCTTAAATCCCACTTCTAGAATCTTAAATCCTACTTCAAGGATCTTAAATCCTGCTTCGAGGATCTTAAACCCTGTTCTGGAATCTCAACAATCCTGCTTCTGGAAATTTTAAAATTTTGCTTCTAGAACCTTAAATCCTGCATCTGGAATCTTAAAAATCCTGCTTCTGCAATATTTAAAAATAAAAAATAAAAAAAAATTTCCTGCTTCTGGAATCTTAAACTCTGTCGGAATCCTAAGACCTGCTTCTGGAATCTTAAAAATCCTGTTTCTGGAATATTAAAAATCCTGCTTCTGGAATCTTAAATCCTGTTCTGGAATCTTAAAACCTGCTTCTGGAATCTTAAATTCTGTGCTGGAATATTAAATAATGCTACTGGAATATTAAATCCTCCTTCTGGAATATTAAATCCTGCTTCTAGTTGCCTTTACATGCTGGGAAAAAGGAATTAGCAGCATGGAACGTGCAGATTTCTGCATCCAATGGCAACTGATCCTAGGGCCAGGATTTAGGAATCATCATCATTTAGGTAAAATTTATTCAAGTTTGTTAGAAATAAAGTGGTTCTCTCCCTGGGAATGGGATTTAATGTGAATTTAATATGGGAATGGGGTCCCAGGAGAAGATCCCACTCTAAACAAGTCTGTGCCTGCAGCTGTGGGAGCACCCAGGGAACCCCTGGGATCCCCAAAATCCCTGAGCTTCTGCATGGATTCCTACCCCAAAAATTCCTGATGCTTTCCTTTTTACAGCCTTTCAAATGACTTAGTGAAGAAAATTTCTGTGCAGAGGCCATGGACACAAACTAGGATTTGTTTAGACATTGGTGAAAATGTTTGGACAAAATGGTGTGGGCTTCCAGAAGCAGAAATTAGGAGGTAACCTTAAACTTTATTGGAAGGTAATTGAATTTTTAAAGAGCAAACAGATAAACTCATGTTCAACAGCATTTCCAGTGGGAAGGACACAGGATTAATGGAGCATTCTATTATTCTGATAACATCTACCAGAATAATAGAAAAAAGTATGAAATTACCACATTTAAATGTCACCCCACCAAAACCAGGTGTAAATTCTTAATTAAAAAAAAAAAAAAACAAAACCAAAAAACAAAACTACATTAAAGCTGATTCCACACACCAAACCAGGAGGAAAACCAGCTGGTGATGATGAAAAACCTGCATTTTGGGCTCCCAGAATACTCACATATTTCCAGCCCAGGGTGGTTTTGCAGTTTTCACAGTAAATATCTGCCACGGCGTGCAGTCCTGTTAATAACACTCGCTCCTCTGCAGGGCCACAGCCCACGTTCACTCTGGGACAAAAAAAACCAGATGCTCCCCATTAGTGGTGCTCCAAAAAAGCTGACAATGATTTCATTGAATGTTTGAAAACCTGAGCAGGAGGTTTCTGAGTTTCCCAGCTGTGCCTGGAAGTCACCAGTTGCAGAAGGAAAAGGTAAAAAATGGGATTTTTATTTCAATAAAAAAAACCTCGATGAAAGCTTTGGGCAGGAGATTAATAATATTCTTGTCACTTGTGCTAATTAGGTATTTGAGAAAGATTTTCAATTTGAGAAATTGAGAAACTGGCACTTTGACTTTCAGAATTGAAAAATGGGACTGAAATCAGCAATTCTGCCTAAAGACAGACCAGCAGTGACCTCCCCAAAACTACTCCCAGTCACGGGGAAAATCATACTCATTTTTTATGAAGTGCATATTTAGATATCACTGATCTCCACATTTACAAAACTCTGGCTCTTTGGTCTCACTACATCCTGGGAGAGGAGGATGACTCAGCCATTAGCTCTGATTTCTCAAGCTGATGACGAAAAAAAATCACCTTTTCCTTGCTGCTTATCTGAAACCTCTACACGACTCAAATATGAATCAGGGGCTATTTCTGCCTCTTTGTCCAACCATTTGCAAGAAGCTCCTGAGTTCCAGGCAGAGGTTTTCTGGAGGAAATTATGGTTTGTTTTCCTTTTCCAGGAGGGTTTTGTTAAAGGTGCCCCGATGCGCGCAGGGTACTCACACGGAGTTGAAGAGGTAAGCTCGTCCTTGGCTGCCCTGGAAGGACTGGAAAGCAAACAAGAAAGAAAACAAAGCTCAGTTGGTTGCTTGAGAGGAAAAAAGCAGCTGTTCTCCAGCTGTCCACAGGACACATCTGGAATTTCCAGGGTTTTCACACAATGTGCTGCTCCAGAGTTGAGTTTTCTCTCTGATGTCCCAGCAAAATCTCTTTTCACCCTTTTGGTGTTTAGGAACTTCACTCCTCAGCCTCACCTGAAGGCTGCCAAAAATTGGTTTGAATCTCTTTTCAAACTGCATTTGCACATGGATTTTTACCTTGGGAATTGCAGGGATTGGGATCTGTCTGTGCCAGGAGCTGTGCACACACAGTTCTGAGATTTCACAGAAGGCCTTGAGGGGTGTGCAAGCCTCATATTCCCACTGGGAGATCTTCAGGATGGGGCTAAACCCAGCAGGAGATGGAGATGGACAAGGACAGGAGAAGCACAGAGCAAAACCAAAAAGCAAAGCAGCTCAGATAACCCAGGCACATCCTCTGTGCCCCATATGGAGAGCATCTCCATGGCAGGGCAGGGTTTTGGGGGGCTCAGGGCAGTGCCCCCCTGGCAGGATCCCAGTGTGACAGTGTGACTGTGACAGTGCCTGGCTGCAGGCACCCAGTGCCACCTGCATTTTTAATGTGCTCTGACAGGCACAGGCTGAATTAAACATGTGGTGCTGTCTGCACACAGCTTACCTGGTGGGACACCTCTGCACTGAGGGGCAGGGGCTGGGCAAGTCAAAAAGCTGCTCTGCTGGACCATTTAATCCTTTACTTTGCACTTCACCAGGATTCTTGGAATGTTTAGTGGCTTTTTTTAAAAACCTCAGCTGATTTCAGACCAAAAACCCTTAAAAGGGGGAGACAGGGTTTTAAGGGAAAAGAGAAACATATTTTACCTCTGAGCCCTCTAACAATGATCCTTCATTTGCTGAAGAGCAACCCCACATCACATTCAACAACCTTTGGGGGGTCCCTGCTCTCCTTGGGCTCTCCCCTTCCATCAGTGCCCAGGTCCAAGCCCTGACAGCTTCCTTGGGAAACATCCCCAACTGCAAAATGATGCTTCCCAGAGAGCAGAGGCACCTCAGGGGGCAAAAATGCCAGGGGGCAGCTGGGCAGGGAGCCACAGCCAGCAGTGCCAGCTGCCTGTGAGGTCTGCATGGCAGCTCTGCCAGCTACAAAATCCCTGCCTGGCACAGAATTCCCTGCTCCTGCAGGGATAACTCATCTTCAGAGGACTCTCAAGCCCAATATTAGTTGCCACCCAGGGCACAGAAGAGCCACTGTGGACCCTGAGAGGATGCCTGAGGCACTGGGATCTCTCTCTGACTCAGACCAAAGCAGTGCCCTGAGGATTGCCTCTTTTCTTGGGCAGGAATTAAATAGGACACATGGCTCAAGCATGTTGGTGTAATTGCATTTATTAGAGAAGCTTCTTTTAATCTCTCTGCAGCACTCAAGCTCTGTGCTGCTGCTGTCATACCCCTCACACAACCAGACACACCCTGCAGCATCCCAGGGACCCCAAGGGATGATTCCCTGCTCAGAAAGGAGATTCCAGGCACTGCCTGTCCCTGCTGCAGGACTGGGGTCCATGGACAGGGGTCAGGGATGAAACTCAGTCCCACAGCAATGAGTGAACCACCAGAGCAAAATGAAAGCAGATGAAGCTTTCTCACCATCCAGCCCTTCCCAGTAAATATTCTCTGTAAATACCAAAGTGACTGAGTTTGCCAATAACAGCAACTATGGGAGCAGAGCTTTTATTGGGACAGAAATAGGATTTTCTGTATAAAGGTCTGTCTTTAATAAACAACAAACCCAGTCCCATCAGCTGTGCTGGGGCTGACTGAACATTTTTCCACTCCCAGGGACAGCAGCATCCTTCCAGAGGTGCCTGCCCTTTCTCCCAGTGCTTGAGGGTATCTAAGGGTGGTCACTGAAAAAAAAAAAAAAAAAAAAAAAAAGACATTTATCCCCTGCCCAAGCAGTTTTCAACAAACCACTGCTCAGTTTTCAGTGCTGTCTCAACAGTCACCCTCCAGCCAGCAAATGATTTGGCAAAACTTTTAAAAAGAAGGGAGAGAAGTTTGGTACCCACCAGATCCCCAGTGTCCTCTGCAAGACTAAGCTCTGTATCTTTGTAAAGGCAGCTTTTATCTAGGTGTAACCTGAGAATTTCCTGACATGTTCCTGCTCTTCCAGCATGCCAGAAAAATTGGCATATGCTGTAATGGGAACTACAAAATCAGAAAAAACAGGTGTATTTATACACAAGCAGATGCTCTTGTATTTGTTTTTGTTGTTCTGTTTGTTTTTTTAAGAGACAAGCAAAGATTTCCACAACACACTTGATTTTCACTGAAGTGACAGCCAGCAGCCAGACCTACTTTCTGTGCTCTGCATTTTCTCTGTGTAGATTTTCCTGATCCACATTCAAAGGTGCATCTCAATCCCCCTCCCACAGAAACCCAGACTCTCTGAAACAACAGCTCCTGGCATCACTTTCCAGCTGAAAGAAATGGAAAAGATTTTTATGGTTTTTGCTTCCCACTGGAAGCCCCAGCACATATTTTTTCCTGCAGTGCTAATGCTCAGTGTCTGGCTGGGAACAACACATCTGGATGTGCCAGCAGCACAACCCTCCTTCCCCATCCTGTCTGAGCCCTCTAAAAAATCAACTTGAGTTGGGATTGGAGATGAACAAGCTCATTCCTCCTGGCACTGGGCTCAGGAGCCCTCCCCACCCCTGGGTGCTCAGAAGAGAAGCACCCAAAAGCTGCAGGGCCCAGGAGAGCTGGCTGGAGCATCCAGGGATCCTGGAGCAGCAGTTTGGAGCAGATCCTCTCCCTCCCCAGGGCACAAGCTCCATGTTAAGATGTTTTGGCAGCTGCTCTGGTTTAAGAAGCTCCTGCCACCCAATTTGCAGCCACTCTTAGGGTCCCTCAGCTGTGCTGATCCCAAATTAGAGCTGTGAAATTGCTGTTTTAAAAACAGATGTTTTGCAGGGGGTGGGTTTGAGGGAAATGGTTTTTCCCTCTTTGCCCTGTTAGCCAGTTAAAGGACAATTCCAGGGGGGGGGCTTCATGGTCAGAGTGGGGGGCAAACAGAGTCCTGGGGAGCAGGGAATTCTCTAAATGTGATGGTAAAGAGGCAGAACTGCAGCTCTGCTGAGAGCCTGAGCCTGCAGAGATTGAGCCTAAGGCTGAGCCTGAGCCTGCAGAGGCTCTTGGGCTTTCACAGGCACAGCTGATCCAGCCCTGCTGCAGGAGCAGCACCTGCACCCACACCCAGCTCCTCTGGAGACACAATTCCTGCCCAGCAGGGTGAATCCTGCTCTGTTCAGCAGCCACCACCTTGGAGCTGTTTGGGTAAATCCATTGTTGCATTCTGCTGTCAGCCCCTGCTGCTGAGCCCAGAGCACAGCACAGGGTCCCCCTGGCAGAGCCCCCCCAGGAAGGAAGGGCTGTGCCTCCCCACCACTGCTGGAGCTCATTCTGCACCTCCAGACCTTTGCTCTGGCACATTCCCCTCTCTGCTGACTGCTGGAGACACAGCAGGGAGTTCTGCCATTCCATCAGTGATGCACAAACTCTGAAAGCACCCTGCACCTACAGCTCCTCATCCCAGCACAGCCCACTCAGCAGTTCCACTCTCTGCACAGATGACAGGATTAACACCCTGAGTCTCTGTGACAGTGTTTGACAATAGGCTAAATACAAAAAGAGCTGCTGGAATCATCTGGAAAAAGAGGAAGCAGTTGCCAGGGCTAAATGGCTGCACTCTGATGTTCACTGCCTGCAGCACAGAAAACCCTCCCTTACCTATATCCAGCTGGCAGCCTCTGAACAATCCAATAAAACAGAAAAAATGAAAAGGCAACTGGCCCCAAAGAGGTCCAAGAGGGAGAGGGAACAGTGTGTGCCCCTTCAGGCTCTGCTCCTGAAATAATTCCCACTGCAGGGATGCAAATGGAGCTGAGGACTCGAGAGCCAGGGCAAGGCAGGGCAGGCAGGAGCCACAGGAACCAGGATTTTCCAAAAAGGAAACATTCCCTGGGATATCCCCACAGGGCAGAAGGTGTAGTGGGAGAAGGGATGTTACAAACCTGTGGGCACTGAATTTGTGCCTGAGAAATGCACACAAGCACCTCTCCAGACAGATCTGGCATCACTGATTTCCTCCTTCTGGGTCTGAGTCACAGCAGCCACAGCACTGACACTCAGATTTACCTATTCCCACTACTGATTAAAACACCCAAGGATGAGATGTTCTCATAAAATACAGGGAGACCTTAAAGTAAGACAAAATGTGGTGTCAGTACAACCTGACACAAGGCTGAGCACCAGGATGTGCCCTAAATCCCAGTTTACCCTGTGCTCATGCTTAATCCCAATTCCTACTTGCTGCTTTCCAACATCCTACACAAAGCTCAGCCTGCATGGCACCTTTCAAGCCTGATTTGATTTAATTTGATTAAAAGGATGAGCCCTGGAATGTGTTTAGAGGAGCCACTACCTGTAACAGCACCAGGTGTGTGATGACTCCATCAGGAGTTTCCATGAGAGTCACTTGAGCAGCAGGGAGAAAACAGGAAAACAAAAACCTGTGAAAATTCCTAAACAGGAAAATAAAAACCTGTGAAAATTCCTAAACAGGAAAATAAAAACCTGTGAAAACTCCTGCTGCAGAATTCCTGCCACCATCCATTCCCATCACACCCCAGCATTTCCCAGGGGAGCAGCAGTTCAGCTGCTTGGTCCTGTACCCACACAGGCTACAGAGAGCTCCTCAGGCTTCATAATTAATGAATTAATTGCACCTTGCTCTGCTCACAGGAGGGGCAGGCCATGACCAGATTAAAGAGATTCAATTTTGCTGTGATTACACCAGCCACAGACCCACACCAAGGGAACAGGTTCCATTATTCCACCTCGTGCACAGATGTGACCTTACCCTGCTCCAGCTGCATTCCTGAGTTTTAATTGAGTTTTACCACGGGTCCTTAATGCTATTTAAAGCCCAAAGTCGATAAGGAATTAGTGGACCAAACTCATCTCTGAAATAATTCAATTAATTCAGCATGGCTTTATTCCCCTGCAGTTTATGCTGCTGTGCAAAAACCCAGGGAATGACCAGGATCTGCTGCATTCCAGATTTTGTGGCTCAGGTTGTGAGCAGGAAGGTGCTCACAGATGAAAGGAATTTTGTCTGGTTTTATTCTGAATATCATTGCAATTTTTTATTCTGCCTCCCAAGTGTGGATCCAACCCCACTGCAACCTACAAGGATCCTTGTGCTCTGAAATCCCAGTGCTCCAGTGCCATTCAACAGCCTGCTGATCCCTAAAATCCTCTGACAAATTAAAGAATTTAAACCATTAAAAGAATGGTCTATTTAAAAATCCTTTTCAATAAGGACTTTTTTTGGTCCAGTTTGGTTTGGTTTTCAAAGGGAGATTCTTTTACCCTTTCACATTTCTGGGTGCTGGAGCCAAGAAAAATCCTCATCTTCACAAAATTCCCAAAAAATAGCCACAGTGGATATTCAGGATTATCCCTGGAATATCACTGCCCAGGAAAATGGAAAACCACCAGGCACATGGGGATGGGATTTAAATGGGTCAGAATCCAGGGGCACATTCCCAATTATTAATCCACACCCAGAGGGCAGGGCAGGGGATTTCTCTCAGAGGGGAAATTTTGTATTTCAGTTGCAGAAGGGAGAATTTCTTCTGAGGCTCTGCAATTAATGAAGAGCAGCACTCAGGGAAATACAAATTGCCTAAAATTGAGGGGGTGTTTTTTCCTGGAGCACTTGGATTTCTAACACAGATTCAGACATTGCTCTGCTGAGCTAAATCCTGAGCCAAACTCCATAAAAATGTCAAAATTCACAAAATAGTTGCACAGTGCTCTGTCCCCCTGTCCCTGCCAGGCTGTCCTGACTCACTTCAGTCACAACACTGAATTTTCCTCCTGTTAGCACAAGATCTCTGCTATTCCCCCTCTTTCCTGAAGCCCTGGGCTCCTGGACCCTGTTCTTATTTATTTTTAAATCAGTTTCCAGCTCACAGACTTCAAAGTGAAATTTCAAAATGCAAATGCTAAGGGCGCAAACTACTGAAGGCAAATTAAAAAAAAAAAATCAGATTTATTACTCCTATAAAACTTCACAATAATTTGGGGCTTCTCTTGTGATTTCCACAGTCTCTGGTTGCTGCTGCTGCTGTGCTTCAAAACTTGACTTTATAGATGAAAAAGGATGGAAATACTGTGGGGAGAAAGAGCAGATGGAATGTTTGCTTTTAAAAGCAATTATTCCAATTTCTTTAGGGGCAGAGCTGTGTGATTGTGAACCCAGGAGAGCAGGGAGCTGCTTAACCCTGATCCCTGCACTTCCAGGGCCTCATTCCCAACAGGCTCCAGCATTCCCAGTGCTGGGACTTGGGATGAGTTTGGCACCTCTGGCACCATTTAGATTTGGCATCCAAAAGAGCAGCATGGAGAGAATTTTGTTATTTACTGTGAAAAACCACAGCAAGTGACAGTGAAGCTCTTTCTGGGTACACAGGGATGAAAAATGTCATTTTTGCTGTGGGTTTTATCCCTCATTTTTGAGTGCTGCTGTTTTTTCCTGTAGGCTCAAAGCATCCAACAATCCAGCCATTTAAAAACCCAGTGGCAGGGGGAGAATAAAGCCCTTTATTTCCACATTAATTATTGCTGCAGCATGGGTTTTGGAGATAAACACAGAGCTGGGGTGGAAGATGGGAACTGCTAATGCAACAAATTATTTAATTAGCAGCATAATAGTGAGTGTCCACGTATCAGTGGAGCACTGTTTGCCATTAATGCAGCCCATAATAGCAGCAATGCTGACATTGAGGGCAGATTTGCTTCTCAGCAAAAGCAGATCTGAGCTGGGCACAGCTCCCCTGGGGAAGATCCACTGCAGGGAGGTGAACTCAGCAAACACCTCATGGCTGGGAATTTCACCATTTATTGAAATTATCAGTCATTTATTAATCCATTTATATTCTCAATATTTGTGTCTTGTCAAAACAAGTTGTGGTACTGACATTTATTTTATTACTGAGGATGTGTTCTCAGAGCTGAGCTGGAATCAGATTTTAACTCATTTTTTTTTCACTGCTGAAAGGAAATCTCCCAATTCCTCAGTCTGTACCTTTGTTATTGCTACTTCTCCTCACAGTTGTGATTCCCATTTTAAGAGAGGAGACTCTGGGTGCAGTTTCCTTGCCTGCCTGAGCTTCAATCCCTGCCCATTCCAGCCCTGCTGGATGAGAACTGCAGAGCACAGACTCCTGCAGGGATGTGCTGCTGGCTGCCAGACACAACACTCACACTGCATTTCCTGCTACTCTAAAATAGAAATTATCCTCACAGACTCCTCAGGGTCTTCTCCCCAAAGGTAGCAAGTGGGGAAAAAAAACCCCCTGCACTGCCCCTGTATTTTTGTGTGATTAAATTACAGATTAAACCAGAGCTCTGTGCTGTTCCTGGGCTGCTCCTACAAGGATAAATCAGAATAAAACCACACACCTGCAAGGGAAAGCCCAGGATTCTGCTGGAATTCCCTCCTTTTCCAACAGCTGAAACTCCCAGGAGGGCTCAGACCTCACCAGCTCTGAGCTCCAGCTGTTGAGTATTTGCAGCAAAAACCCTGGTGATTCAACTCTCCTTTGTCCCTGGCAGCTCCCTGGATAATAAATGGGAACAATATTTTATTTATGCCCAGGTCATCAATTCTAAGGCAGAGGAAGCAGTAGATGAAAGGAGAGCTGTTTCCATGAAGAAAGTGATGGATTAGAAAAATCCATTTTTACCTTGTTCCTCCTCCTTGACAGGGATTTCTAAACTCTGGTGATTTATTACCTTTTTCCTTTTTTTTTTTTTTTTTTTTTTTTTTTTTTTTTTTGGAACAGAATGAAGTATTTCAAAAATCACACAGCAGTTAATTGCTGTATAAACAGAATTATGCAAGGAGGTACAAATTACCTTGGGCTTGTTCTATTAAACAACCATATCCTGACTAAATAAAACAACCTGATCCTGACTCTCCTCAATCCCATTATGGACAGCAGGATCTGAGGGAACACTTGTAGGGTAAACCCCAGAGGAAGCAATTCCACAGGACACAAGGATCTAATTTAAGTGGCTGCATTATGGAATGGGCATCACAAATTCTCATTACCCAGCTCAGATTTCACATCCTGACTTTTTTTTTTTCCCCTGCAAAGGGCACTCAGTTGTTTGTTTATTCCCTCCCAAACACAGAGCTGAGGGATTCAAATAACAACCCCAGACCCTCTGCAAACATCAACCTGCCTAAAAAGGGTTTTGGGGATGGATTTGTATGGAAAAGTTTTGGTTTTTTTTTTTTTTAAGAGGCTGAAAACGCTGGAGGAAAAGGAAAATTGAACAGCTTTGATGACACATTGTTCTACTGAGCACTGAAATCCTCTCGACCTGCATTCAATTTGAAACTTCATGGAAGCCAAGAATTACAAAGTGCCTTCCCCCTCTCACGTTCACAGCAGTGAAATGAGAAACTAAAAAACTCTTAATGACTTTTCCCGGAGCTGCTTTGCTGTTTATCACTTACTGCTTGAACTCTTCATTCTTGCAATTAAGAGCAAGCTCTGCATAATGCCTGGAAGTGGTAAATTCATTAGGGAACAAGAGCTGGGAAGCAGGATCCAAAAGCTGCTGGACAGCCTCTAGAAATGTGCATAAAATTGATAAATCTGGTGCACCAAGAGCTCAGGGCAAATAAATGAACAGAAGATTTCTGAGCAGGGCTGAGCCAGTGAGACTGTTCTGAAATGTGGCAGCTGAAAAGATGCTGCTGCAGAGTCTGAGGCTGCAACAATCACAGCAGCTCTGTTTCCATCCCTAAAACAGATATTGAAATGCTAAAAATGTAGAAGAGAACCACAAAAATTATGTGAAACTGGAAAAAAAAAAATCACATTGCACCGTGACAGAGCTGAATCTGTTTAGTCTGTCAAAAAAAGTGATCAAGAGTGACTTTGGTTACTGTGACCTTTTAGAGGGAGAAGAATAGGGAGTGGAGATGTATTTTATTAACAAAAGAAATAAAAGAATGGCCAATGGCAGGAAGCACAAGTCAGTCCAATCTAAATTCAAAGTCTCTGATTTTTAATAGTAAGGATGATTAACCACTGGAAAAAAAATGACCAAAGGGAGCAGTGAATTTCTCCTCTTGAAGTCTTCAAATGGAGACAAAATGCTTTTTCTGGAAGATCTGCTGCAATCCTGGTGCAACCCACTGGTCCATGCCCCAGAGCAGGACAGGTGATGATGTGATGGCTCCTCCTGCCCTTAAGAGTTCATTACTGTGGAGTTGGGAACTTAAATTCATATTTGGGAAGCAGCAAGATCTACTTTAAAACAAGAATAAAACCTGTGTAATGAAAAATAAGGAGTTTACCCTTGGGAAGGGAATACCCATCTCACCTCATATCCTGGTTTTTCCTATGATGGAAATGCAGGATTTTCATCAGACATGTCTTGGACATTTATTAAATGCCACTTTTTCCACTAGGTTCAATATTACCAGGCTGTAATTTTAAATTTATTGTTCTACCTTGTGTGCACATTGCCCCTACCCAGCAAATAACTTCTCATCTTCAAAGTGAACTGAACAACAAATATCAGCTGATTCCTGAGAAGTAAAGCCCTAAAGAACATTAAACACTGCCTTGTCCACATGAAAGAAAGAAAAAAGGAAAAAAACCCAAAGAACCAAACCCAAAACCCAAAACTGCTGTTCCTTTCACCTGTATGAGCAGTGATTAATTCATCCACAGCTTCTCTGGAAGCACCAAAACCTCAAATCCTTTCCAGATCCTCCAGTTGCAACATGGAGCAAAGTTGGATGTTTTCAGCAAATCATAAATCTCCCCAAGAGCTGCTGAACCACCAGGAGAGAGAGAGAGAGAAAAACCACAAAGACTGGGAGGGAATTTTCCTGATAAACCTCCCAACTCCTGACTGAGAAGATGAAAAAGAGTTTCTAAGTGTTCCCTCATTAACAGCCTGGCCCCAAATGAGAAAGTCACACACAGGAGTCGATTTTTCCTAAATTCTCAGTGCTGGAGGAGCTGCAGCCTCTTTTGTGCTGAAGAATTTCCCATTCATGTTCAGTGAGGTTCCATGCAGACATCAAAGGAAAACATTGAATTTCCTCGGGCTAACTTCAGAGGATACATCACTGAGTAATGTTTAGCAGTTGGATCACAGTAATTCAAGGAAAAAAAAAAAAAAAAGAAATGAAACTGCAGGACGCCCACAAGACATTCTCCACATATTTCCATAATCAGGGACATTTCTGCTGAATTAATGCTCACAAAAAATCAGCACCCAAGACACTCAAGTGGCATCTTTGGCCTGGATCTTTCTCCTCTTGTTCCATCCTCCCTTAAGGGCACCAAGTATATGTGGATTCCAACAGAAAGAATTGGAATAGCACAGAGGAGGGAGGAATCAGCATCACCCCTGCCAGTCTGAGACTTTTTTTTTAACTTTACCTTGTTAAATGTGTATTTTGTTGGCTGTTTCCCTCAGGCCCCACTAGAAAATGATGTAAAAGGCATATTTGTAAAAAAAAAAAAAATTCCTGTGTCTCCTTTCTGGAGACATTGATTATGGAATAGATATTTTTCTTAAACATTTTAGAAACCATGGGATGTTGTGCCTGTAACAAAAAGTACTTTTCACTCATTTTTTGGCATTGAAATATACTTTTTAAGTACTGTTGCCAGGCATGGTGATTTTGTTTTTACATTAAAATCAAAGAGGATTGGGACACCCTGTACTAATTTGGAGGAGCAGACAGGACCTGCTCCAAAATCTTCCAAGCAGACTGGAGAGAGCAGCAGGATTTCAGCTGGGGAAAAAGCAGGAACAAAGACATCCAGTGACTTGCTCAAGGTCACACAGGAATCTGTTGCAGGGCAGGGTTGAGTTCCCAAAGTCTCAGCCCACTTATGCACTGGAAAAAGCAGTGAAACAAGAGTATGTACTAAATTTGGCACAGCCTTTTAAATGATGCATTGCTCCAAGGGAACAAGAACCTGCACTCATGCTAAGCCAGACACCAAAGGAACACAGAAAGGAAAACTGCTCACTCCACCCAATTTATCTGATCACCTTAATATTTCCTAAGTCAATAAGGCCTTTCTTGGCCAGACAGTCCAACCTACAATTTAGATCTTGTTACAAAATCAGACACACTAAACCACTCTCTCCCTCAGGCTGCAGGAGATAAAAGGCCAAGTAAGCAACATTTTGGTAACTGGCTACATGGAACAGCTTTGGATTTTCTTAAAAGCCTCAGCATTGATTGTTTTCTTTAAATAGCAATGGTTTGTTGAGAAACCTTCTACCCCTTTTAAAGCACAAGGTTTTCCTGAAGCAGAGAAGGGAGCAAAAACTGCCCTGCCAAGGCATATTTGTCAGTTTTGCATACCTGGTGCTGGCAAAACACTTTGAAGGCAGAGTTAAGTTAACACTGGTGCTGAAAGGCTGAGAGGGGAAACTTGGGAGATGGAGAGGAAATGAAAATATGGACTGACACAGAACAGTCCAGTTGTGTTTTATCCAACATCTCCAGCCAGTGCTGCAATTTGTGAGCATCCCAAAAGCTGCTGAGTGCAGAGCAGCCCAGCTCTGGTGTGGTCCCTGCACAGCTCAGGGAAAAAGGAGAAGAGGAATTAATTTCATGGAGGCAAATCACCAGCACCCTGCTGGTACATAAAAGCCTGTTTTTGGGGAATGTTCCCAAGGATTGGTGTCATTTGGGCTCTTTGGATGTGAGTGGCACAGTCAGGTTCAGGATGAGCTGCAGGAAGTTTTTTGGCAGAATCTCCCACTCCCTTTTCCATGCTGGTCCCTCCCTTTTGCTGTGCCACGTTTCCATGCAGTGCCTGGTTCAGGGATGTGAACAAAAGGTTGTGATGAGAGAACTGAAACATCTCCCTGAGGCCTTCTGCAAACTCAACTCAAAACAGATAAAAAAGCCAGTATTTAAGTTTGCCTGGGCAAGTTCCTCACATTTGGAAGCCCCTTGAGGCAGGGACTGCCCTTCTGTTCTGTCAGACAGCCACTTGTACAAGCCACGATTGCACAACTACTTTTATAAGATTTCCAATTATACAAAGAATGTGTTTTTATTCATGTTTACAACCCTGAGAAACAAACCCTGAAAACCCAAACCCTTTGCATTCAAATTCCATGACCTGCTAGTGGCTCCACCAGCAATGTGGTCCCAACTATTAATTTACACCTTGGTCCAGAAGGAACTTTTAGAAGGAGCAGATCCCAGAGCACACTGGAGTTAACACTTCCAAAAGTCACACTGTGCTTCTTTTTTTTCCCCTCTCCTGTCCATATTTTAGCAGTGAGCATTCCTGGGCAGTTTCTGCCTGCCTTGGGCTAGAAGCTCAAATTCCAAGCAGTTGGCAGCTCTGGCATTGCCCTGCTGGAAGCTACTTAACCTGCAGAGCTGGCTGCACTGGAGCATGGACATGGAACAAGGAGGGGAAGGAAGCATCAAAGGTGAAATAGCTGGGAATGTACAGCCTTGTTTGTCCCTGGCTGGGGACCAGCTGTGTCAAGAAACAAAAGCAGAGCATAAACTCTAATCTACTGTAAAAACAGCAAGTAAAACAAACCTCTCTACTCTTCCAGTAAAGCACCTTCTGTGTCCCAACACAAAATTCAGGCATCAAATAAAGATGCAGGGAGTGACTGCCCCATCTCAACCGTGCACAGGAGCCTGGAGTCACCCAAAAAGTGAAGCAATTTCAGCTCCAGGGCATAGATGCTGTTACATTTCCATTTCAAACCCCTTCCCAAGGGGCACAGCTCCTCTGCCCCTGGTGATCCCAAGCCTTTCCAGGCTGCTCCAAGAAGCTGAACTGTTCAAGCTGCACACACAGAGCTCACAGCACCATTTCCACTCAGCTCAGCTCAGCTCATAAATCTCTGGCTGTGCCTGTTTTTTCTGAACACAGATTTTATAAGCTGAATAAACTTTACGGAACAGTTATTCCAAGGCAGCCGAGACCTGGGAACTCCAAGCCTTGACCACAGCCAGGCACTGCAGGCTCCAGCAGACACTGGGAAAGTTTAGTTTTCCCACTTCAGAACAAGCTCCTCTTACTGGGCTGCTCCTCATTCATCAAAACATTTACTGAGTTTTTAATTTAGCTTATCCTAGCACACCTCAAGAGTTGGGACTCATCAGGATTATTGAGTCCAGCTCCAGCATAGGACACTCCAACAATCCCACCCTGTGCCTGGGAGCTTTGTCCAAATCCTTCTTGAATTCAGACAGACTTGGTGCTGTCACCAAACCCTGGGGAGCCTCTTTCCAGTGCTCAACCACCCTGGGGGTGAAAATCTTCTCCTGACATCCAGCTATAACCAAGTAAACCTCCCTTGACTCAGCTCCAGCCATTCCCTGGGCAGGAGAGTGAAGAGATCAGCACCAGCACTTGTGAGGATGGTGGAGACCCCAAGCAGCTCAAACACACACAGACCCTTTGGGCTGAGAGCCCGTTTTCCAAGGAAAAAACCGAGCCGAGAGAACCGTCTGCTCCAGGGCAGCACCTACCTTGGAAATGAGCTCATCGTGGTTGGCCAGGTGAGCCCTGCAGTGGATGCAGCTGTAGGTCCTGTGGCAGGAAGGCAGGTATGCCTGGAAAGTCTTGGACCTTGTCATCTTGACCATTGGAGCCACGGAGCGCTGGCTGAAGTCGGGGGTGGCCCAGGAGGCGCTCCCGCAGGACGGGTCGCACGGGAAGCAGCGGAACACGCAGGTCAAGGCCGTGGTTTGGCAGGGGATGGGTGTGTGGGGCAGGCTCCACACGCTGCTGATGCTCCAGAGGAAGAGTTTGGGCACAGCCAGAAGGGGATTTCACAGGAATCTGTGGGGGGAAATGCACAGAAGGCTCAGCTCGCAGAGGTGACAGCGCTGCGGGGGTTGGGAGCAGAGACAGGAGGGATGCCTGGGGATTAGAGCAGCAGCACTCATCTTTATTCACTTGCTGGCTGCCCTCACACCTCCCTGCTGCTGTTATCTTCCCTTCATGGCTCTGGGAATGGCTGCAAAGGAGGGAAGATGATTCCATCCAAACCCCTCTGGGGAACTCTGCCAGCCAGGGAGAAAGTGGGGAGCAGAGCCAGCCCTGCTGTCCCCTGGCTGACTCACTGCTGGGACACCCCACGGGAAAAATCAGAGCTGGAAATGAATTTTCTCAGCCACCAGGTAAGGCCATGAGTCACCAAACCAGTTTTTTCTCTCCATTCTGCCCTACTTTCCACATGGGAAATGCAGCATTACTTCATTACACCTTCCTTTGTAACTCCCTGAAAGCTCAAAGGTAGAAGCTTCTCTATAAACTGCACTCCAGTATTTTATTTTTTTTATCTGAACATCTGACAGCAGCCAAAGCAAAGCACAGCCTCTGAAGACTACTCCTGATAGCAAGAGACAGTTAAAAACCCTATTCAGGATGGAAACACCATTTTACACTGACAGCACCTGCAAGGCAGCTCAAGTCTGGGTCTCTTTTTGCTGGCAGAAATGGAGTTTTCAGATCCCACACCTATAAAAGTCTTACCAGCTACAAGTGTTCCTTTTGAAGATGGAAAAAGCATAAAGGAAGGAGCTCCCCTCCCTCTCAGACCCATGGCGTGCCTGCACGCTCTACAAATTAATCAGGAACTCTGGCTGCTCCTCCCAGGAGGATTTTCCTCTCATAAAACATGTGATTCTGCTCAGTTTCTGAGCCTGCACTTGGTGTGTTAAACATGGAGCAACACCAACCTCCCCACTACCACCCAGCCCCAAAATAAAGAAAACAAGGAGTAACATCTTAGGTGTCCCCAAAAATCCTGCCAACACTTTCCCCAAGCCTTGGCATGGCTGACAAAGCATCCAAGCCATGGGCAGGGACACCTTCCACTGTCCCAGGGTGTTCAGAGCTCTGCCCAGCCTGCCTTGGACTGTTCCAGGGATGCAGGGGCAGCCACAGCTGCTTCCCACCCTCCCAGGGAAGGATTTTTTAGTGATACCTTCCCTAACCCTCCTCTCCCTCCCTGCTCCTGTCAATAGTCCCTTTTTCCCTCTGGTACCAGAGGGACCATGACCACACACAGTGCTCAAAGGGAGGCAGAATCCAGGAAAACAACATTTCCCCCCCCTTTTTTTTTCCTGAAATATTTTTTTCCTGCACTCCAGGAGGCAGCTCCCAAACTGTCAAATGGGAAAAAGCATCTTGCTCATCAGGCAAACTGCTGATAAAGCATATCTATCATGATCATAACAGTCAGCACTTCCACAGCACTGCTCATTCCTAAAGCTTTTTGTAAATACCAACTAATCAGATTAACCTTTTCCAATTATAATTACAGCCACAGCTAAGCAGGACCTATCCTGACACAGAAAGGGTTCATCTGTGAGGAACTCACCCCTCTCTTGTCCAGTCCAAATGGGGTTTTGTCAGGAATTTACCTGGCCAGTTGCTAAGGACTGGGCACAATCTGCTCCACAGCTGCAGCTCTGGATTTCAGCAAGATTTGCCTTTAACACCCATCAGAGAAGGAAATAAATCAGTCTTTGCCTGTATCCTGCCCCAGTTCTCTCTGTGCACCAGAATCTTGTCAGAACTGAGTTTTGCATTAGTCAGCATTGCTTTCCCATCCAAGGTGAGAAACACTCAAGGACTGCAGCCTAAATCTGCACCAGGGCAGAAACCAGATGCAAACCAAGGCAGAATCCTCATTTTCAGCCATCCCCAAATCCCAGGGCCCTGACTGGGAGCTGATGTGTTCTATCCCAGCCCTGAGGCATCCCAGGACCAAGTGTGCCCTTCCTGGGGCCAAATGCAGCTGGGTCCCAAGGCACTGTCTGCAGACAGATTCCCTTGGACAGAGCCCCTGGGGGAAAGCACAAGGCAGGACTGGCAATCACTGCACCTGACTCCTGAATGAGAATCCACACTGTGTCTAAAGCTCACACATTATTTGTAATGAAATGGTGCAATCCCCTCCCACCCTCACTTCAGCATGGATCAGACAAATAATCAATCACCACTTTTACCATTTCCATCCTGCCATGCCAAGCTTTCCTCTCCTGATCAGCTAGAGAAGGTAATCCACAGGCAGCCCCAGAGCCCAGTGGAGAGATAAATAAACCCCAACCAGAATAATATCACAGCAAATCCTTTAATTTGTTGCTTGCTGACCCCTCTGTCCAGACCTGCTAAGCATCAATGCTCCAGAACAATGAATAAAGCAGGAAACACCACAGCTGCATTTATCTGACAGAGCAATGAACACACACAAGAATTATCTGCTGCACACAGCTTTCTGCAAAAGCAGCTCATGAGCATTCATTTATTTGACCTCATAACACACTGAACATCAGCAAAAAACATCTGACCTTTTAAAAGCAGACAAAAAAAAAATTCAGACGAGATGGTATCAGAGGAACTGCAATTCCTGTTCTCAGGGCTGTGCTGAGGAGACAAACTCCATCTCTCTGCTTCAGGGAGGGCAGAGAATAAAGATTTGTGAGCCAAGATCTTGGTGGGAAGCCTTGTTAAGAAAATGCCTTGAATAAAAACTTCAGATAAGCTCAGCTATGGCAGCTCTAATTTATCAAGACACCACTTTCACACAGTCTGATCACGTGCATTGTCTACCAAGAGCTCTGTCCTCCAAGTGTGGGAGAGGAGAGAAAACCTACAGGAAATGCATTCTGACATTCTACAAGCACAGCCAGCAGCTTATAAGGACCAATTTCTGTCTTAAATATCATTTTAAAATGTATTCAGTGGCTCCCAGCAATGCAAACCCCAACCCTTTGGATATTTCATGTCCAAATGACAACTACATTTGAATTAAGAGACAATTACCAGCTAACAGTGCATTTGCTCTGCTGCAGAACAAAGGCATGAGCATGAATTTGGGCTGTGCCTCTGGTTTTCAGAATGATGAGTTCATGTTCATCAGCAGCACAGGCTGTGGGCAGCAGTGGAGTCATTGCACTCACTTTAAAACAGAACAAAAGAAGGTTTGTTCACTTTATCATCATGCCCAGCATTGTCAGAGAGATGAGTATCTGTCACCAGCAACATCATCCATTATTTTTCTTTTCTCATTCAAGAGAAATTTATCTCTGGGATGAACTCACACAATTCAATGGAAGAGAAATTTGTGCCTATTAATTAATGGAGGACAAGTCAGAAAGCTGGTTCAGACAAAAGGGAGGAATTCTAAAGAAAAAGCTTCCAACATCATTTATTGTGGGTTATCAGTGAAAATCAGCTGGAAGTTTTGCTTGCCTGCACTGGGTGTGTTGGGCTGTCCTGCTTCATCCTGCTGAGTTTTAGAGCAGCTTCCTGATGGAAAAATCACCACACACATTTTGCCATTTGGGAAACTTTTTGGTACAGAATCCACCCTCCACCTGTGGGTGTCCAACACCCACTTTCCACATGAAGCTGTCAGCAGTTCAGGAAACACAAAAAAAGGGAGGAAGACTGTGCCAAGCACTTGCTAGACAAGGCCAGTGCATGTACAAGTCCATATGCCACAGAACAAAACCATCACACACAAGCTTAATTTTGAATAAAATCCATTTGCAATGCAGCTCAGATGCAAATGTTCATGGTGGCAGGACAAACAACAGGTTTGTTGGGTCTGAGAGATTGTTTTATGGATTATTCAATTTTAAAGATAAACTTCAGCCTGTGAAATACTTATTAGAATATAGCAAATGCTACAGAAAGTTGTTTGCAGCAGCTCTGAAAAAATCCAGATATTTGGAAACCCAACCTTTCTCCTTTGGTGGGTCTCTTCTTATTAATATAGGAAGAGTTTGAGATGTGCTGATTCCCAGGGCAAGGAAAGTACAACAGGAATTGAGTTTGGAAAATTTTCTGTGTCTAAGCTGTGGCAGTCTGGGTTGCTCCAGGCTCTGAGCAGGATTTTAAGAAAATTCTCAAGGTAAGTACAGCTACTTACCAGAGTTTTCTTGAACAAAAACTGCCTGAATATTCCTTAATGCAGCTTGAAGGAGGAAGGCTGGTCTCTAGCTGAAGTTGGGGTTTGATGCCCTGTTCTGCTTCCCTATGGAATAAAAGTTATCAGAGTGTCAGGTTGGTCCCTCAGAGACACCAGGCACTGCTAAAGGAACATTTTATACTCTGATGGTGACAAAATATCCTGGTTGGGAGCAGCTCTGGAGATCCACAGCTCTGGGAAGGATGAACCAGATCTTCTGAAGGTGGGAGGGTGGGATGTACCTGGTGGAAAGTCTGGGAGGAAGGATGAGCATCCTGAATTTAACCAGGGAACAACACGAGGGAAAGCCAAGAAAGGAGCTGAAATAGCAGATGGGTGAACACAGTGTGCTTCACTCCTTCAGCATCAAGTTTCTGAAATGCACCAATTTCAAACCCTGGCTAAGGTGACATTGCAAGGAGCTCAGCAGCACCACTGATCCCTGAGTCTCCAACACCTCATCCTCCAAACCCTGGAAGGAGGAAAAGAACATGAGAAAATGTGGAGAACAGCCAGCAGGAACCCTCTGCACTGACTTTTATCAGCTGCATGAACACAATTACGACATAAATAAGAATAAATTTAACCCCTTTTCCTCCTCTTCTAGCAAGTGACTTCATCTCTTTGTCACTGTGAGGAATCACTTGATGGTTTTGGGAGAAAGGGGAGGGATGGCTGGAGGTGATGCTGGTGGCAAAGAGCATTCCAGAGACTGCCAGGGAACCACTAGAGGGCCTGGGAGGAGCTGCAGCAGGAGGCAATCCCAGGGAACCAGGCAGGGAACCCAGCACGGGCAGGATGCCAGCACTGCTGCACCTGCCCTGCTCCACATTCCACAGCAGGAAAAAAGGAAAAACCCCTGATCATCCTGCTGAGCAGCACCAACCCCACCACCACTGCCTGCACAACTGCCTTCACAGCCTTGGAAAGGCTGTGGTTTGGTGGCTTTGCTTGTTTTTTTTTTCCTCTTTGAGATTATCACTCTAGATCTATCACTATTCTTTTGGTCAAAAATAGATACAGCAGCCCACAACAAACCCCACTGGGGTGTGTCTGATGGACAGGCTTCCTCTAAAGGTCACCTGGAAAGTACAGGAAAATGAGCTGAAACTTGAAAGGAATAAATTTTGTTTAAGAATTTTGTTTAAGTCTGTGTAGCTTTGTCATTGTAACACAGTAAAAACCCATTAAGCTTATTAATATTCAAAAATATTTTAAAATGGTTCTTTACATAGTTGGTTTAGGTTCTGTCAATTTGGAGATTAAATCAAATTTAAAAGTTTCTGTTATTTTAATAACCACACCAGTGCATTTTCAGGTTCTCAAATGCAAGGAGCAAGTCCAAAAGGCTCCTGCAGGAAACCTTGAGTGAATTAAAGAGTACTCAGCCAACTGGAAAAGAAAGAATAGGTTAAAATAACTCAGTGAAGATGGTGCAGAGGTGCTTTTTTCTGGCTCCTGACTACAGAGAGCAGGTGAGAATGAGAATTTTCTGGGTTTCTTTATGGCCTAAGGCTGGGCTTGGACCACTGAGTGTCAGAAATGCTCACTCATCTCTGCCCAGAACCCAAAGCACCATCAGACAGCACTGGGAAGCAGGGAAGGGAAACAATTCTGGATATTTTAATCAAAGCATTTCCAATTTCATCTCAAAAAGGCACAGGACAAGCTAGGACAGACATCACCTGCCTCAATCCTTTATTACAGAAGGTTTCTTTAAACTTTTTTTTTTTTATTTAAAGGTATTACTGAAAGATTATAATTTATTGCTTTTTCCAGGCTTGTCTATGAAACCACAGGAGCAGGGAGTGCAAGATTCAGCCTCTCCAAGGAATGAGTGACACCTCTGGCTGAATTCTCTTCCCACTCTGAGTTGCCTGGCAGCACTATCTGTGCAATGCAGAAGAGCCTGTGCTGCTGATAAGGAGCAGCAGGGTGAGATTACAGCTGAGAGCTGCCCACCTTCAGCTCCCTGCAGCCAAACCCAGGGCCCAGCTCCAGCACAGGCCACTCCAGAGGCACCAAACACAGCAGGGAAAGCTGCTGAACCAGGCAGCACTGCCAGCAAATCCCACTGGTGCCACAAATAAAAGCTGCAAGCTGGGCTCGTTTAACACATAAGTGACTCTATTTCCTCCTGCACGTTCTGCAGAGCACCAGGAAGGGGTGAGAGTCCTGCAGCTCCTCGTGCTGGACAAAGCCACAGTCAAGGTGAAGGTCACATTTGGAACCCCAGATCAAGGACTTTGACATTATCACACAGAGTTCTACAGAATGAAACAAGACCCTTGCCTTGCTATTCCAGCACCAACCTGAACCAAATGCAGCAAGGAGAAGCTCTTCCCATTCAACTGATCATTCACTGACAAAATGGAAATGCTTTTCATCATCCCAGCTTCTCATCTTGATTTGCTTTAATTGCAAAACAGTCTGGCTGTCCAAATAAATCTCCTATCATTGCATTTTCTGTGGTGTTCCTCAGATCACTTTATTATCTCCCTCTCTGGCAAACGTAGGTAAGACCAGGATTCAATTACCTGGGGCTGCTGGATGGATCATCCATTTCTCCCTGATAAAGCCAGGGCACACAGAGAGAACATTTATCTATTGCAAGGATCATTCCAATATCCTTAAAGGCATTAAAGAAGGGGCTGCTAGAGCTGCCTGTCATGACTCACTACTACAAGCTCCCCTTGCCAAATTCCCAAGTTCTCACCTGCCCACAAACCCCACCTGCTCAGAGGGTTCTTTAATCCAGCCTTGCTCTGCCCAGCAGCTCATCTGTCACAGGACAGGCAGCAACTTCATTTTCTACCCTGCTACACCTGGTTCTTTTCTGAGCACAGCTGAGGATAAGATGGTGAATTGTGACCCATCCCTGCCAGAAACATTTTTAATGCACCAGCTCCTGCATTAGCAAGGGACAAACTGTGGCACTTCAGCCCCAACTCTTCTCACTCCCCTTTAGCAGTGCTGTGTGTCAGGGGGGCAAAGTCAGGTGAGGATTTAGAGCTTGGATCTTCACATGACAGATACTTTATACCTGAATCTAGTTTAAGAAGGTCAAGTCAGCTGTTACCTTGCCAGGTTTTGTCATCAGTTCCTCCTGGATATCCTCTCCAGCCTGCCAAGGCAGGTGAACTGACTCACCTCACACAGCTCTGTGACACAACTGATGTGTCTTTGAGCTGGGAGTTCCAGGGATTCTCATCAAGATTTCTGATTTCCCCACATAATTAACCCTATCTGTTTTGTTTTGTTTGTGATGCTGGACAGTCTGTTTTTAGTAACATCTTGCTCCAGCCATATTTCAGCAGTGAAACCTCAGAGGTTTCTTCAGGAGCTCCGTGGCTGGGCTGTGCAGTGCCCAGGTCACACCACACTAAATTTTGTCCTCCTGGTGCCAATGTGAAACAGGAGAACTGACACCACTCTGCCTTCCCTCCCAGCAGATCAAAAACTTCTCTGAAGGGCAAATTCAAAGCATCCTCAGCTTTTGGAACTTTTAGTAGCCTTTGCTCAACTGCAGGAGTTTCATTCTATACTAGTCACAACGGCAGTGAAAAAAAAAAAAATAGGTATTTTTGTGAGTCAGCAAATCATCTCACATTTTACCTTTCTCCAACACCTGAGCAGGTGTAAAAACCCAACCTCTACATGGACCTGTTGGTGAGACTGGAAGGCAGCTCTGCCAGGCTGCAATCCCATAACTTCCAGTGACTCACAGTACCTGGCACTATCATTTGTTAAAGCAAGAGTGAAGCAGGGGCTAATAGCTATTTACTAAAAACAGAGGAGCGTGATTAGCTTTAATTAGCATTGTCAAGTGACTTGAGATTGTCAGGTACAAGATGTGGGAGAACTAAGTCTCATTAATTATGTTATTTCCTGCAGCCCTAAGTGGCTTGGCCAGTCCAGTGACGCTTCCGGAGATGGAGCTGCTCCTGATGGCCAACACATCCCACACCAGAGGGTGGGAATGCTCCAGGCAGCCTGGGACATGTGGCTGTCCATTTACTGGACATTTATTGGGCTGCAGAGAAGGAGAAGAGTCAAGAATAATCAGTTTATGTGCTGCAGGATAGCCACAGATCCTGACAAACGGGGATAAAAAGGTAAAATGACATGGCAGAAATCAAACTCGAAAATTACTCACTGTCCAAATTCAGGGGGATGAAAAGTAGGGACCAATGGGGGCTAAAGGAAACAGGATTCAGGTGCAGGGCACAGCACTCCTGGAAAACTTTTTATTCTCCCCAAAAAGACAAACTATAAGAAAGTCACATTCTCAACCAGCATCACATGGCCAAGAGACACTGATTTACCAGGTAAAGATTTGCATGAAGAAATGAAAAATTTTTAGTCAGAATAGTCTCTCTCTTCCATGGACTCCCCTTGGCTTCTGGAAGGAAAAGGAAACCTGTCCTTAGACCTGTGAATAAACAGGCACAGAAAAGAGGGAACATCCTGAAGGACCAGCCTCAGGAGTGGGAAAAGGCAGCTGTGTACCCTGGTTTCCAAGCAATAAACACACCCTGCTACATCTTGGACATCCTGATCTGCTTCAAAACAGCCCAGGGAACTGCACTCTCCATTTCCCCATTCCTGACTTCCCCTTGTGATCCCTGTGCTCCAGCACTCCACAGCTGACCTCGAATGAAGACTCTGCTTAAGCTCAAGCAAACAAAGCTCTGCCAGCTAATGACCAAAGCTCAATGAAAGCCTGGCTCTGTTGGTGTCTCTTCTTCCAAACACACAGGCAAAGGCAAGGCTGTGATGCAAGAACAAGAAATAAATGTTTTTTTACTCCTCTGCAATCCCTGCAATGCTTTTGTAGTACCACACCAGATCAAGTCCCAGCTTTCTAAACTGCCAGCCAGGACCTACACCAGAGTGACCAGTTCCTTAATTAAATTCTCTCTCAGGAACATGAGTCAAGGAGCCTTTGAGGGAATGTGGATTTACAGGTAGGGATGCTGTCTTCTTCAACACCACCCTGACTCAACTGCACACACCAAGCAGAGAGGAAAGGAAATAATTTATTCAGAATCTATGGATCCAGAGGACACGAGGGAGATCAAGGACTGCTTTGCCAGTTATTCCAATCCTGGCACTGGGAAAGAGACACCTGCAAAGAAAACTAAAATAATAAATAAATAAGAGAAGCACTGGACATCTCCATTAGATGAAAACAAGCATTCCCAACCTCAGCTTGAAAACACAGACCTCTCTTTGAGCAGGAAACAAGAAGCAGGGATTAAGGGGAGAAAAGAACATCCCAATTCCCTGCTCCAACAGTGCTATTACACTGCAAACAATGTTTACAAGGAACCAGAGGCGTGGATCCAACACGATGAGATCTCGAACAAAATCAGTGGGAGTGCTCAGCGAGGATGAAGTCACAAAACACATCCTTTCCAGGCAGAATCCTCTCACGGATTACAAGGCAAGCTCCCTCAGTATCTGCTTGTTTACAAGCCTCTCACTCAGCACAGGCCTCCCTGCACTGCCCAGCTTTAAGTAACCATAAACGCATTAGGAAAAATCCTTATCTGGAGCAGGGAGCTGGCGCTGAGGGCAGGTGCTGTGCCCTGTCCCGCCCGGACACTGCTCTGACAGCCTCGCTCCGGCTGTTTTCTAAGACACAAAAAGGTGAGGACACGGCAACTCCAGTAAATTGTAGGGTAAAAAGGCAAGGATACTACTCAGTTTTTTTTTTTCCCCAGGAGCGTTTCAAATCGGCTTGACTTCAAAAATCAGCCTTAAAACCAGAAGCTGGGGACCCACAGCTATTCTGTCACCTCGAACTTGTCTGGCTTTTCTGGCTCAAACCCAGAAGTTTCTATGGAGATGCAGCACCCCGTTACCATTTCGCCCTCGGCGGAGGTCTGCAGAAGAGGAAGCTGCTACAGCCCTTATCAAACAACAGCAACAACACGGAGCGGCAGCCGAGTTACCCCCGGAGCTCCGAGTGCCAGCACTGCCCTGGGAGGGGCATCATCGCCAGGGCAATTACCCCGCAATCCCTGTGCCCCCCCGGGCGCGGTGGCAGCGCTCCAGCCGGGCACAGCCGGGCTCGGGGACCCGCAGCACCGCGGGCACACGGAGCGGCGATTGCCCCGCAGCCCCGGGGGAAGATGCTGCAGATCCGCGGGGTCGCTGCCCGAGCGCCCCGCACACCCTGCGGGGTTATGAGATGGGTGGAGGGGAGGAACAGCTCTGCTGCTCCTCCCCATCAGCGGGGCTTCCTTGCTGATCGCTGGCACCCAACCCCTCCCGGCCGGACCTGTTGCCCCCCGCCTCCATCCCCTCGCCCGGCCGCGCACACAAAGGCCGCCGCTCGCCCAGCCCGGCTCTCCCACCGCCGGCACCGCGGGCTCCCCATCTCCTCTACCGGCCCCGATGGAGCCCCCCGGGGATGCTCCCCGGATCCGCGCGGCGCATGGAGGCGGGGGGACACGGGGACACACGGACACAGACGCGGCTGTGGCGCAGCTGCGCGCGGCCGCCCAGCCCCGGCCCCGCCGCGCGCGGCCCGGGACGCTGCTCCTCGGCGGCCGCTCGCCCCTCACGCCCTCACGCTCTCCGTGCCGCCCTCACTCACCGCGGCCGCACCGAGCGCGTCCCGGCGCGGACCGAGCGCGGCGGCCGCCGACGCGCACAGAGCCCGCAGCGCCTCCCCCGCCCACCGCCTGTTCCCTCCCCATATACCCTGCCAGCGCTGAGCGACACCGCCTCTAACCAATCAGCGCCCGCCGGCACATAGCAACACGCCGCTGATTGGCTGCCGCCGGCCGCAGCCCATTTTCACCCAGCCATTCAAAGCGCGGCGCTGGCGCGGCGTTTCCGCCCCTCCCCGCGCGCACCGGCGGCTCCGCACGCAGCGGCGGCGGCGGCGGCAGCCAATGGGAGCGCGGCTCGCGGGGCCGCACAACAAACGCGGTGCGCGCTCTTAAAGGCGCCGCGCCCGCCCGCGGGGATGCGCGCAGGATGCGCGGGAGATGCGCGGGAGATGCGCGCAGCCCCGCGGGTCCCGGAGCAGGGAAAAGGGGCGGCTCTGGTCCCTTTCCCATGGTGTGTGCGGTCTTTCCGTCTTTCCCCGCGCAGGTAATTAGCGCGCGTTAATGAAGGGCGGTAATTAACGGTGTTTGGTGCGCGGGGTGGGCGCCGGGGGTGGGGGAGCAGCGGCAGAGCAGACACAAAATTCACCAGTATTAACCCCAAAATCCCCCAATATTAACCCCAAAATCTACCAATGTTATTCCCCCAATCAATCCATATTAAGCCTCTAATCCACATATATTTACCACAAAATCCACTATTATAAACCCCAAAATTCACCAATATTAACCCAAAAATCCACTAGCATAAACCCCAAAATCCACCAATATTAACCCAAAAATCCACTAGCATAAACCCCAAAATCCACCAATACCAACCCAGCTTCTCCTGCACACCATAGTGCTAATTGCAAAAATAAGGATATTCCATATTTCTCCTGGAAATCTCCATCCCAGCCCCTGCCATGAATTTTTCCAGCAGAAATCTTGGCAGTTCTGTACCCCAACAGCTGCAGATGTGCTCACACACCTAGCAAACCCCAATTAAATGCCATCCCCTCCAAGCTCTGTAATTAACACCCCAGCAGCTCAGGACCAGGTAATTTGAAGGCTTCTCCCTGCACCTTTTTATTCCCTAATAACAATAATTCAGTGTATAAAGTACAGGTTTAATTATTAAAATCCATCCCATTCCACCCCTGGTACAGGCAGGGACTCTGTTCACTATCCCAGGTTGCTCCAACCTAGCACTGGACATTTCAAATATTAAAAATATTTAATTCATGTTTTCCTATCTGGCCATTTCTCACATCCATGGATTAAAGTTCTGCATCTTCAGGACTGAAATATATTTTGCTTTATGAGATTATTCTTGTTCTAACACTCACCTGCTAAAGCAAATTCTTAATGATATTTTACTGCAGAATTCCTGAATTGGTAGTAAAAGCAACATTCTGGTTCAAATGTTAAATACATGGGCTAATAAGGCAATATTTCCATTAATTATGATAATTTTTGTGGGTAAAATAACATCCTACCTGGTGCTAGAAATTATTTTCCTTCCACACAAGCCAAGCTCACCCTTCTGATCACATTACTGAACCAGCTGCTGGCTGGTTGAGGAATTCCACAGACAGATTTTCAACACTAAATTGACATTTTTTTCCACTCTTTGTACACTCGTGGCACAATTTAAACATGCTGCTAACAAAGATTCAAGCAGCAGGGTAGTTAGCAGCTATTAAATACACCCAATAAAGAGGAAAATTGTTATTTTTTATTTAATTGTGTTATCTTTAGAAAGCTGCAAGAGGAACCTGCTTTGAAAGCTTTAAGCTTCTCATTTTCTTAGATAACCTCCTGCCTTCCCCAGCCAGCAGCAAAAACAAAAACCAGATTTCCAGCCCCTCTCCCCAGTGCTAAAAGCTCTGTATTTAACAGATCTAGACGAGGTTATCAGCAGGAAGTGGTGACAGAATTTACTTCAACTTTAAAACACCCAGAAACCACAAGAAACCAGCAAAACAAATTTACATCATCATGAGGCTGTTGCACAGAAGTGAATTTTTTTCCACCCCATATGTGCAGCAGAATTTTCAGTTTGTTAATAAAAATATATTATTATTTATGAAGTGAATATCAAGATTATTTTTAAATGTATATAAAGGTTTCTATTGTAATAAGGTTGATTTAGGGGGGTGATAAATTTGAATTATATTGCTTTAAGTTCAGCATCACCATGGAAATCTGGGGGTTCACAAAGCTCTAAGGTTGTAGTAAAATATCATATAAAAGCCAAGATTTCTCTTTTATGGTCTAAACCCTGTGATTTATAAAAAGTAGAAGGTTTTTAGGGATAACAGTGTTTTAGCAGCAGCAAAATAAAATGCTGATTGGGTTAAATACTACTTATTAAAACTTCAAATCCCATTCTCACATTTGATTCTGGGTTAGTTTGGCTGCAAACTTGGCAAGCACAGCTTGAGCAGCACCATGAAAACTTTTACTGGGCTGAGCTTTAGGGAAATCTACTAACAAAAAAAAAAAAAACCCTGGATTTTGGCTCTACAATAATTACAACTTAGCTTTCAACTGAACAGCTAAACAGGATTTTTAATTCCATTATTTGCAAACATTTTTTGGAGCCTGAGCAGCACAGTTAGTGCTTTTCCCTGCTCTGTGTCTGGTATCAGTTGAAACCTTAATTATCATTTAAATAAGAAAAGCCCAACTGATCAAGCATCACTGCCTGGGGGAAACTTTTGCCATGGCAATACTGAGAGGGGAAAAAAAAAATACCAGATCACCCACTGAGGTATTGCCTCAACATCTTGGGAACTGTGTGCTTAAATCTGATAAAAACCTCAGTTTCTTGGCATTCCTGAATTGTATTTGCAGCAGGTGTTAATGGCCTTGTAATCAAGATACCTCCCCTGTTATTATTGCCTTTTTCCTTTATTTATAAAATGGGAATATTTGAAATTTTTTAGCCGTGAGGATGCAGCATCCTTCAAATATTTCCATCATTAACAGAAGTAATTTTTTTCCCCGATTTCCCTATTTTTAGACCAAAACCAAACCTCATTTTCCTTTGCATAGCGATATTCCAAGATTTAGAACTGGAGGGTAGGAAGGGAGGAATCTGCACTGCGGGCTGCCCGTGCCGGGAGTCGCTGTGTGGCTGAAGGATCCCATGGAAATCCAGGGAATGTGCGGGCTCTGGCGGCCTCCCGTGGCAGCAGAGATTTATTTCTTCCCAAAATTCATCCCTTCTCCACGGCCACGGGGAATTTTTAGTGGTAAATCAATGTATAAATCCCCCCCACCTCAAAAAAAATCCAGAAAAATCTGTATAATGAAAATTCCTTAAAATAATCAGCACCTCGAGAGTTCCTGCTTTGGATAAATAAATGGTGATGTTATTCTGAATATTCTGCAGATTTAGTTATGGTGACAGCACCTGAAGTGATCACAGATAAACATTTCCTATGTTAAAAGAATTTGTGATGTCCCCCACTTACCTGTCCTGGTTTATCAAAGATTTAGGGATGTGTTTTAAGAAATCAAACAGCATCCAGAGCCACCTGGAGAATCCTCTCATCATGCTGGAAAAATCCTTTAAAAGTTATTAAATATTGTAACATACAAACCCCCACTTCACCTCTCTTACCTAAATATGAACCCTCAAGGCTTCAAAATTACACTTGACCCTAAAACCTAATATTTAATGTAATTTAATGGCAAGCCAGTAGGAAAGCTGGAAGTTTTTCCTCTAGGATTAGAAGAAATGTTACCCTGATCATCAGAAAAGACAGAAACTTGCTGCAAGTGGAATTCCTGTGAACACAAACTCACTCTCAGAAATTAGGTTTTTAGGGAAAGAAGTCACACCTAACAAGCATTCAGTTTCAGATCTTTTATGAGCAAAGATGTTTAATGTGCCACATTTCAAAAGCATCAAATCTTTCTTCACATGAAAAGAAAATTCACTGCATAGCTTTGGAGCTAGAGAGGTCCACGAGACTTTCTGCAAATTAAAAGTGCATGAAGTACATGCAGTCATCCTTCATACATAAAACAGTCTGCAACAGGGTTGAGAACATGGTGTTAAAACAATATTTAGAGTTAAAAGTACCTGATAAGAATCTCTCCTTAGAGAGAGAGATTAACTGAACATCCTCCTGGACAGTTGTGCAAGTTCTCAACAAAAGCTTTTCTGTACAAGTGGTTAAAAAATAAAATTAAAAAAAAAAAAAAATCACACAGTGAGTTCTGGAATATTCAAAACAAAGATTAGATACAACAAATGTTTTACAGTTACCCCAATTCCCTGGAATTTTGTTACAAACAGTTATCATGGCCTAAGCCCTGTGCACTGGTGCTGGGATTTGTCCATGGAACATTATCTGGCTGATGAGATCAAACCTGAGTCTTGTGCTGAAGCCCAAACAGGTGAAGGAATAAATCCAGCAGCTTTTCCAGCACTGAACCCCTTCCCTCCCAATCAAATTTCAGATATGGAGCAGCAGATTTATCCAAGAGAGGTCAATGTATGAACAGCACAGTCAGAAGCTCCATCAGATGTAAGAGCACTGGTGGTCTGACAAAAATGTGGTTGAAAAATGGGGTGAGAATTTTAGAAGGCAGAATTTCCCATCTCTGGTAGTAGAGAGAGAATAAAAATATTAAAATTAAATAGAAATCATTCTCATTTTAGTGTTTTATCATTTACTATAGAATAGTGGGAAATTGTTTATTGGTATTGAGGAAAACTTGGTAATAAACTCAGATTAGAACAGAAAAGTGGACTTTTTAAAATTTACTGAGCTGCATGTAGAACATCTTCTATAACTATTCTGTGGCTTTTAAAAAGCAGGCAGAGCTGTGACTTGATTATTAGCACTTATGTGACCAGACAGAACTGGTCTGAAAGGGAAACAGAAAAGCTTAGTACCTAATAAATAATTTCATCCTTTTCCCCCCCATGAAGAGTTAGGAAGTTACATTTTCCTCTCTTCCATTCAATAAGCAACAAGGCTGATTAAATTAGGAGGAAATTCAATCTGCAGTCATCTTCAGCAGGCAGATATTCAAAAGGACAACATTAACTCATCTGCCCCCATCAGCACATGTTCACTTGAATCCTAAATGCAGCAGTTTTTTTTCCATTTCACCCAGCCATGTTCCTCAGAAAGGAGCTGTGCTGCAGAAACAAACACTCTCCATGCAGATGGATTTGGCATTCTCAGCCTCCTGACAGGCAGTGGAACAGCAGAGATGCTCCACAATTATAAATATGGCACAGCAGCCAGGGAGGGTGCAAAAATTCCCAAATCTGAACTATCAAGGGAAAAAAAAAGCACTTAAAAATCAGTTTTTAGCACAGTGGGTGCTCCTTGCAGTAAAAACACATCTGGCTACTGTGTTTATATTAAGATCTATGATTTTCACACAAGGATCCATCAAGAAACAGACAGAGCTGGACCCAAACTCTTGTTTAGAGAGAACATCTGGTGATTCAGTGACTGAGCTCTATACATTGGGTGTAATTAAGCCCCAGTAATCAAAGCCCTGCATCCCCAGCCATGCCATGAGCACACCAAGGCACATGGGCACTGCAGGCTCCAAGCTGTCTGGCACAGGGGTAACTCCTGCTCACAAGGACACAACAGCATGGGAAGTTTCCAGAAATACTTTCCTGCCTGACTCCATCCATCAGACCTGGGCTTTCCTGGCTTTTGCCAGTTATTTTCATCTCCATGCATATAAACTGGATGGATATTGAATGTATTTCTGTGGAGAGAAAAGACTGAATACACACTTTCTAGATTGACACTTCCTTCCTTTATAAATGCACATAAAAATCTGTTTTGGGTGAATTAATTTAATAGGAACACTTTCATTTGTCTCTGAAACTCCTGACCAAATTGAAGTCTTCTTTGGTCCCTCACACTAAAAAACAACTTCTTGTTCATCAAGAACCACTAATGTGCAAAAGACTTTTAGGACATTGTGAAAAGGCTATTTCAAAGTGAGTGTAATCTGTAATAAATGTCATTTTCCATCCTGGAAACCCAGCTCCTGCCAGGACAGGCAGGTCAGAGCCAGGGGCAAACCTGGACCCTGCAATGGAACTCTGTAAAATCCACATCCTGATTTCAATCCTGTGTTCACACCTGGACCAACAAGTCACAGTGTTGCCATCACCTCAGAGAGGGTCTAAAGCCAGTTCCAACTCAAGTTCAACATTCTTGTCAGTGAGAATAAGGGAATAAATCTATACTGAGTTAATTTTAGCTACAAAGTGACCACCTTCACTGAGTACACTTCACTACCTGGTCAGCCACAGAGTCTGCTTTGCTATTTCTCCTGTGCCTGTTTTGTTTTTCTCTAGAAGTTACTTGAAATCTAAAAGCAACACAAGAAATGCAAACACACACAGGCTACACTTTCAGAAATTCTTCAGTTTCTGCTCACTAGAATGTAACTGGAATAACTGACATGTCTTGACAGCTGCTTAGAAACACTTGTGACAGGTTAAGATAATGCTTATTATCTACAGGTACCTTATCAGGAAACTCTCTTCCTAATTATCACCATTTGTGAAGTGTGCTGTTGCTAAATGAGCTATTTACAAATGTAAACTATGTAATTAAAGTTTTAAAATAAATAGACAACCTTTACATTAGGTAGTGACTCGACAACAAGGTAACAGATCATCAGTTACATCTTGCCAACAAAAATGATCTGTGCATGCTGCCCCCAATTATTTTCTTAATGAGGAAAATCCTTGGCTCACAATCTGTTCTGGAAGGACTTTCTCAGTTTTCTTCCTTTATGCTGGGTAATTTTGTAAGAACTCCTTCAGTTTTGTTGGATAGTCTGTCATCACTCCAGTAGCTCCAAGATCAAATGCTCTCTTGTATTCTTGTTCTTCATTCAGTACCCAAATGTACACCTATGAAATAGGATACAAACCCCAAGTTATTACAGGAAATACTCTTTTTTAAAAGGTGACTTTTGACCTAAATTGTTTGATCTGACAGAGATGATGTTGCATATTTAAAATGAGAAATTATTAGACTGTGATACTGGACTTTCCCCCCCTCACCTTCTAAAAGGGACATTTTTTAATGGTGACTCCAATTCCTGAGACTTCAGATCCTCCTAAAAGTCAGTATCATTCTGGGAAAGCCCCACATCAGATAAGCCTATAAAATCTGCAAAACTGGTTAAGTTTGAAGAGGGAAAAAAAAACACAACCCCATAACACTAAACTTCAAGGGATTTAAATGAAAAACACTTTTTTTTTTTTTTTTTTTTTGCAAGTGTACATATCTTCCTTTGCAACCAGAGCACTGCAAAGAGCAGCAGCTTTTGCTCAGGCACTAAACAGCAACTCATGGTCCCAGAAAGAAGAACTTGCTGAGGGGAACAGGAACCTCTTTCAAGGCAGGCTCTGTGTGGTTTGAATTCTCACTTCAGCTTTGCCCACTGTACCTGGATGCCCCGAGCTGTGAGGTGATCAAACAGTGCCTTCCTCATCAGCAGCCTGGAAAGCAGAGGGAGATTAATTAACAACTTCAAGTATATATGGAATTTTCAGTGTCTGTTGATGACTTGCAATGAAGTACCCTTACAATGTGTAGAGTTTTCTACAAGAGGAATCCAATTCTAGAGAACTTCCAGTTCAAGCAATTCAAATATTAGCACTGCTGAAGATGAAATCCAGCAGAGAAATCCTTCACCCTGCAGGTACCTTATACCATGTCTGATGAACAAACCACTTGTTTTCAGGAGAGGTTTTATCCTTCCCACCAAAACATATGAAAATGTCCTGGCCACTGGAGAAATTAAACTAAGAGATGTCAGAGACAGAAGACACTGCAGTCACTGAAAATCTGTGACTAAATCACTGAAGCACAGATATTTTTAAAATGCAAAGTGTTCCTTGCAAGGCAAACAGTGTCTCTCCTCTGACAACAATTTGGAACAATCATATCCATGAAATTTGCATTCTGCATTTAATTGCATGTTAATTAACTGAGCACACTTAAGGATAGAAGCTTAACAGACACAATTGGAATAATTCCCACTGTTACTGCACCTCAGAAAGCTTCAGTGTATGGAAAATAAAAGCATTAAAACCTAAGATTTGAATCTGATTTATCCTGCACTGACAAAAAAAGCTGGGAGAAACTGAAAATATATAATGCATAGATATAGCAATAGGTGATCTTAGTTGCTTGAATCAAGTGTCAGTACAATGGCAAAATATAAATAAAAATTTAATCAGATGAAAATCTTACGTGTCAGCCAGCCAGATAACAAATTTCTGGCTTCTTGACATCTTCTCTGGTTCTTTCAGCCTGTTCAGGAAGAGGAAACCAAAAATTACCAGAGCACAGATTAAAATCTTAGTTGAGATGTTCCTGCAAAAGGAACATAAAGAATTCATCTTGCTCAAATTAGAGCAGTAATTTCACTGCTCAAGACAGTGACTTAGAACTGGTTATACAAGAGAAATGAGCTACATTTAAGAAAAGCAGCAGAGATGAGAATTCTGCAGCATTTTGAGTGAAGAATGAGAAAGATTGTGAAATCTCATATCCACCCTACAGCTGACTTGTCTCTTGGCCCTATCAGACAAATTTGTTCTGGAGAAAAGAGGAGAAAAGAGCAAGATTTAATTGTAAGTACAGAACTGCTGTGTGTTACTATGCACAGAATTCTCCCAGTGCCTAAATCAACAGAAAAGCAACCTCAGGCCAAAACCAGCAGTGCTCAGGAAGGCATCAGGGTTCACCTGCTTTACCTTGGTGCAGCACCCAGTGCTGGGCTGTGACTCACTTGAGGATGATGGAGGGCATGGGGATCTCAAAGAATTCCTCCTTGAAGGGAACAAAGGGCAGCAGACCAGTGTAGAACAGGCCAAGGAGCAGGAGGACACGCTGGGCACAGAAGATGGTGGCAATGTCAGAGTTCTGCAGGAACCAGGAAAGAGATTCTCAGTTATTTTGGTAGATTTTGACTGTGTTGCAATTAAATTTTCTCATCAATGCATGTCTAATGTTCAGCAATCACAGCTAAGATTAAGCTGCCTTATATGAATAAGTCTAACTGCTGTTCAGGTAGGAAATGGGGTGTTGTCCTGCACAGATAAATTGAAATAATCAACTAGACTGAACTATCAACAAGATGGATTTCACTCAGGTGTATAACTGCCTTGGACTAAGCACAATTTTAATTTAATTCTAAATTGTAAAATTCCTCAGCACAAAAAGGAGGAGAATTATAGCTGTGAAACAACAGCTTTATGCTGATGCAACTGTGTCCACTAGTGGCCACATCCATTATTTTCATGCAAAGAAACAGACTATCAGCAATCCTTGGAAAAATTGCTTTTTTATCAGATGAACGCTGTGCTAAATGGGCTCTAAGAACTCTTGGCATAAAATTGCAATGCCCTAAATTCCATAAAACAAGAATAAAACATGACTAAGCTTAATTCCTCAAGTATTTTATGGCAGGGTAGAGGAGTGTTAACTGTGCTTGTCTTATTTTAGCAGTGCAGCAAGCAGAACACAATCTGAGCCCAGAATTTCTCACCAGGAGTAGAAGCCTGGTTAAATCTTGATTTGCAGGATGCTTTTCTGTAAGTTTTGGCAGCACACAGTAACAAAGCTTAGCTGGACTCAGCCTTACCTCCTTGAAACACTTGGACACAATCTCATAATTGACATTGCCCCACACAGTCAGATGCTCTCTCTTGTACTCAGTCACCAGCTCTGAGACCTGCAGCACAGAAAGCACAACCCTCACATGGACTCACTGGAAATCAAGTGCAGCATTACTGAACAAACTCTGCTAGCTTTGGAAATCATGGTAGGAAAGAGTTCTTTACTCTTTCCCATCATAAGGTGGTTGTGATGCTTTGAGGTGTTCAGGACAACAGATTATACCTATAAAAAACCCTAGAGAATTCAAGAAACCTAAATGACAAAACAGTGTTTGCTGGAAAGATTTCCATCTGTGTTGAACACATCCAGACAATAACATCATGTTTTTATGCTGCTTTGAGAGCAGCAGTCCCTAGGAAGATCCTTCCCATGAGGTACAAACCAGACATGTCTCCAGCAGTGCTGCAGGAGTTCCTCATGTCCTAAAGAGCTTTTACAGAATATCTTGCACAAGATCCCTTCTCTGCCTCCTGCATTACCTCACACAGGGAGCAGGACCTGACATGTCAAGGGTGAAGCAGTCCAAGAACACAGATCTTGGTATCACAGACTGCCACAACTCCAAAAAACTTCAGGAATACCAGCAGCAATCCCCTGATTGACTCTGAGCTCAGCAGATTCTCAGGTACCTTTCTGATCAACACGTTGTTGTTCATTTTGATGTCAATGTTGACAGGAGTTTCTGGAAATGCCTCAAACACTTCTTTCAGGAGTGGGATACGATTGTCTGTCCCCTCACACCGACCTTCTGGAGAAACAAAAAAAAACCTTGTCACTGCTGGGGCCACTTTTAACAAGCCACAGATAAAAGCAGAAACTTAAAACTTTATTCAAAGTATAAAGTTCCAAGGATAATCACGTTTTTAAACAAAAAGTGACTTCATTCAGCTGTAATTAACTATGACAAGCTCATTTCCATAATGAAAATGTTGCACATTCAGGTTTTAACTTCATGAAATTCACTCATTATTTAGCAACAGTAGGAGTGCAGGCAATGTTAAAATCCTGAAATAGCAAACACTGGCTCAGTTACCACACACCAAATGCAATGAGATTAATATGAAAAAGACCAAATGAAAACAAAATTTCCTTCTGAACTCCAAGCCATACCTATAGTAGCTACTGTACTGGTTTCTACAGCCAGGATAATATATTTTTTAAAACTTTTTATCATGATATTAAGAGAAGCAAATGCACTTTTCTACTCTCTTTGCCAAAGCAGGAAACTGCCATGCTACAAAATGGAAAACTGAAACAGCAAGAGAGAAACATCTCACCTTTCTGAAAGGTGACATCCAACTTGCAGAGATAGGGTGGAAGTTCCTTAAAAAAAAAAGAGGAGGAATGGAACATCAATTCAAATGCAGGGATATAATCATGACCCTCCTCATGACCCTCATGGTCGAAGAAATCATAATTCATAAGCCATTTCTTATCCAAAAAAACTGATTTAGTAGCACCACTTTCAGAACTATTTAGCATTCTTAGATTTGTGTCACCTGCAGTTGAATAAGGCAAAGCATTCCCAGATGTCTGAAAATTCCACTGTCAAGGCAGGGGGGGATTCATCTCCCATTTTCCCAGTAAAAACTGGTCACACGTCACTCTGCCATCAGTGTGACAAAACATCCCAGCTCCAGAGCCATTCACCCAACCTGATCCTGGAGGAGTAAATCACCCTCTGGAATGTGCCAGGTGTGACCTGACTGCACAGGGAGTTCAGTGAGGCTGGTTTAGTTTAGGGGTGGTGGTTTTGTTTGGGTTTTTATTGAGATGAATCATCCCCTTTGGTTTTGGGCACCAGGCACACACTGAGCCTCCTGCTCAGCCCATAAATGAATTTTTCAACACTCCCCAGCTCATTGTCTCCTCAACTCACCGAGTATTTGAGGTCAGATATGTTGACATCAACTCCTGTTGATCTCTTCAGGTTCTCATCATGGGACACAACCACTTGCTCATCTTTTGTCAGGTGACAATCCAGCTCCAACATGTCTGTCCCCAAATTCACTGCACTGCAAAGAAAAGCTGCCTTGAACCACTGGAGTGCTTTGTGCAGCTCCAAACCCAACATTCCACAAACTAATCCCACTGGAGGGACTTTGGATGTTTAAGGCTGCAAGGAATCCTCACAATCTCTGCTGCAGTGGGAAGCTGATGCAAGAATAAACAACATCTCTTCAAGCAGAAATGGGATTTTTTTTGGCTCTGTCTCCCAGAGGAATTAGGAAGCTCACCTGTGGATTGCAGCCTGCCATCCCAGGGTTGAGAAACCTGCCAAGGGATTGGTTCAGGATTTGGAATGGGGTGTTTATGAGCAGCAGCACAGATGCTCACTGCAGGAAGTGAGGTTTTGAAAAAAGAAATTGAATTTGTGGTTAGAAATAAATGACAGGTGTGTAAAAGATTTTTTTTTTAACTTTATTTACATTAAATCAGGAAGGGATGGATCAGGAAATTAGAAGTGGGACTTTCAGGCTTTGGGTTGTTTTATTGGGTAGCAAAACAAACCTTAAACTATTATTACTTGAATGAAAATGTTTCAATTTAAATTAAAAAGGAAATAAGCCACTAAACATCCAGTCATATTTTTCAAACCAAAATAGCTATTCCTGTCCCAACCCATTGCTTTGAAAAGCTCTAATCCAATTCCAAATCCACTGCATAGTAGTTTCATTCATAGGAGGAATAAGGAAAGCAGAAAATAATAATGATATTGATGAAAAAAAAGCTTTACTGCAGTGAGCAGTGAATTGCTCATTTAACTAGAAAATGTCATTCCAGCAGACAGATAAAAGTCTGAACTCTTCTCTCAAAACCTTTTTATTCACCTCTGAGCAAACTAACACCACCTTTTGAGTTGTGTAAATTCAAAGCTGTGTAAATTCAGCAACATTTTTCCTCATGGGTTTTATTGGCTGCTGAACACAGCTCATGAACATTCACAAATGTAGTAACAAAGCAAAAAAAAAAATCTGAACATACTCCCCAAAGTGTTTAACACAATTTCTGGTCCAGCTGGAATAATGATAAAGGAGGGTTATCAAATTAAAGCCAATTTGTGAACTGTTTGCCAGTGCTGCTAATTAAGAATGAGGAGAGGAACAAAATCCTGTTACATATGGAAGAATCACAGGCTGTACTGGTGATTTTTTTCCTCCTGAGGGAAAGCAACTCCAAATGTGCTGCAGGAAACTTGCCAAATTTGTAGATGTTCCCATGTTTTATCATTTCACCAGCAGATTTTATTAGCAATATTTCTTGCTTAAGAAAGTCAGGGCTGGTGCTGCATGGAAAGGGGAGAACAACAACTTTCCTTGTTAACAAATTTGAGGCTTTGCCAGGCCCTTACAAGAGCTCACTGCTAAATAAGCTTCCTCAAGTGCTGAGCTTTCCCAGCTGGAAATCAGTTTGTTCTGTCAAATTCACACTGCTCCAGAGAAGGCTCCAGATTCAGAACATCATTGTGGCTTCAGATCCAACTGCTCCAGAACTCAAGCTGTGAGGCAGGCTCACATTTGCAAATTAGGGTGAGAGTGATCTTGCTTAAAATCTGTTATTTTCTAATCTAAAACCAGCACAGCAGCATTTAAATATGGTGGCACAAGATTATAACCCCACCCATCTATTATGCATTTTACCTAATAAAACAAAACAAAAAATACTGTCTTTGGTACAAAAAGCTTATGATTTTCTTCCAGAATATTAGTAAATTAAGCAGTATAGAAACTGAAAGTGCAAATAAAGGCTCCTCCCCCTATACACATATTCTCTTCTGGATCCAACTACAGCAACAGCCAAATATTCCTGCTTGTGCAAACCTGCAGGAGCAGCTCCTGCAGACACACCCTGTGTGTCTGATGGATTATAAATTGATCAGCTCCTATCAGCTGTTTGAGCCAATCCTGACCATTTTCCACCAGCCAGATCCCTGATTTTCCACCCCATTCCTTTTGCTACTTGATTTGTGAAGATGGGAATGAGCAAATGGGGAAGACAAAGCCTTTACCCCTTCCCAAAAAGAGCCAGAAGTTTCCACTCCTAACAGGAGGTAATTCCTCTGCTTCCTGCAGAGGTTTTCCTGGCTCTCTTCATTCAGATGAAATTTGTTATTGGCAGCTGTGGTGGGTTCAAAAACTGAACCTCCATTCATTTGTTCCCCCACAGCTGGAAAAAATAATTAAATTAAAAAATATTTTACAGTTGTAAAATAATTAAATGGACAGAAGAGAGTCAGAAAATCACAAAATGTATTGCCCCCAGCACAGTCCTTACTCTAAGTATTACTGTTTATTTCTGGGAATAAAATAAAAATATATTATGGAGTAACTTCCATTGCAAGAGCCTTTTGTGTGCAGAATGAGCATGATATGAAATTAAAATTAAGAAATGGTTAAAAAAAAGAAGGAAGCACTTTCAGAAAGTCTGGTAGCAGACTTGAAAAAAAGGCAGGCCAGCAGGAGAGAAAAAAAACCAAAAACAACAACAAAAAGCCACACAAAACTATGCTGAGCTTCCATGGAGATAGAAAATAGTGCAGCACTTTCTTTTATTTGGTTGGGAAAGCTGGCACCCCTCAGGCTGCAGGGAAGCAGCAAACTGATGAGGCTCCTTAGCACAAAGCAAATTAGAAAAACCCCAACCAAAACAAAGAGGAGCCCACATAATGTGGTTCCCTTCTCAGCAGCAGCTGGAGTTTTAGATATGCTGCTTCTTCAAATGCCTTTGAGAGGCTCGTTAAAATTCACTGTTTAAATGCTGCAGGCTTAAAAAGCTTTCTGGTCCCAGCCCCATTTTAAAGCCCTGAGTAAAAGGCTTTCACATATTGTGTGAGTGCAGGGAAAAAGCACAAACAGCAGTATTTTATAATGATGAATTAATTAATAGAGGTAATCACCATTAAGCACAGTATTGTTTGCTGTTTAACTGGCTAGCACAGCTGGGGCCTCAGGGTTTGTTTCCATTTGTTACTGTGCACAGACCATAATTTGTGGTATCCCAATTCCTTCTGGTGAAACTGGAGTGGATGTTTGGCAATCCCCAGGAATCATCCAGAGGAGAACTGGCTTTCAGAAATAGGGCACTGGAACCTCAAAGAACTGATGAAGTCCCACCTCCCTTGATTGCTCCACTCACTAAAGACACTGAGAACACCCAATTTAGGTATTCTCATCCTTTTGTACTCACTGGTGAAAAGCTGTCATTGTGTTCTCCAGGTTTTCTCCAGCACCTACAGAAAGAACAAAAATAAAACTTAGACAAAATCCTTTTCCTCCCCTCAATCCCACTGAAAATATAAATAAAAAATAACAGGCTTTAAAATATAGATATTTTGAGAAATGGGGATGAAGCTCAAGGCAGTTGCCACCAACCTATTGGAGAGACACAACTTTCTCCAGGTAAAATGATTTTAAAAAAGGACTTACCTGGGATTTGTGTAGCACTTTGAATATTCAAACCAAAGTGTTTATTTTACCAGAGGTATTTGTCTAAGACAATAAGCCCTACAGGGACACTACATGCAAAAAAAACCTATTTGAGAGTTGGTGAGTAGTGTAACAATAGAAAAAAAAAATAACCAAAACCTATGAATTAAAACACCCAAAATATTCTAAAGATGACACTCTTGAAATGTAAAACCTCTTTTTTCAGGGCAAGAATATTCCTCAAACAGCACAGATCTGTCAATAAAGGTTTGTGCTGCTGGAGAAGGGAGGTCTCATGCAAGGAATAAAACATCAATTTCAGTTAAGAAATGAAAGGACAAGCAAATTTAATTTTCTCTCAGGCAGGACTCAACTCTGCAACTCCTAAGCCAGCATTCTCTGCATAAAAATCTTTGAAAATCAACCTGATTAGGTGGGAAAGGTTGTGCCTTCTCCCCAGCTCAGAAAATAGGCAATATTATAGACTGAAAAACAAAACAACCTCAGGTACAAACACGTGCTGATGAAGATATCTATGCAAATTTTAACTGCTCTTTGACAGTAATGAATGACAGACTTTGTAAACAGCAATTATAACAGCTCCAATTAAGGCCTTGCCTATTAACAAGTCCTCACCAGGACATACTTACCTAAACCTGTGTTCAGTTAATTAAAGCAATGCACAGCCACCAATTTAAAATTGTTGTTCTCAGGTTTGCAAAATGGAAGTTTTCACTAAGAACCACCATGACAAAAATCTGCAGGGTTTATTGTAAAACAATATGGGGAGTCTACAGCAGTTTCTGTGATCAGATATTCACCAATAATTTATGGGATTTGATTGCAGAAGTGGGAATTGGCTGAGTGGCAAAAGTGAAACAAGGGAAAAAGGAAAGCACAAGAAGCTCATGGTATCCATCTGGTGATTGCCTAACAAATGGGAAACCCCTGCACAGGACCTGGCTGATGAGTTACAAATTAACTGCAATATAATTGAGGTTTTTAGATAACTTATCAACTGTGGTAATCCAGCCCATACATCCTGAGCAGTGAGGGAAGGGTAAAAATGCCCGAGTCAAGTCTTCAATTTGTGAACAAAGCAAGAGTACCCTAAGATTCCTAGGCAGAAAGTTCCAAAAATAAAACTTTTAAGTGGCTGATCTAACAAATGACATGGCAGGGAGGTGGTGAAGGGCCAGGGATGTAAGGGGTAAAGAGTCAAATGTCTGACTTGTAGCATTTTGTGGGGGGGGGGGGGGGGAATGAGGAACAAAGTTGAAAGATCAGCTGAAAGAGGAAAAGGGAACAGAAAAGGGAACTACACAAGTTATTTGATCCTAATAATTTTCTCCCCTGAAAAGAGAGAAGGCTGGGCTGAGCAAAGACCTCCTGACACTTCCTCAAACACAGCTGCAGCTTTGTGCTGCATTCCCTAGGAGGAACTGACCTTCCCCAGCCCAAATGGCACATCCAGACATGAAGAGGGCACATTCCCACTCTGCAAACACCACCATGGCCAAGAGGGAGCCAACAGCAAGCACTGCAGCAAGGAGATGATCCCCAGAAGATTTTGGGGCCAACAGGTCAAGGGAGGTGATTGTTTCCCTCTGCTCAGCACTGGTGAAACCACACCTGGAGCAGCAGGTCCAGTTCTGGGCTCCAAAGTACAAAACTGACATGGATCTTCCAGAGTCATCCAAGGAAAGGCTGTGAAAATTAAGGGTTGAGAGATTCTTGTGTGCAATGAGAGGATGAGGGTGCTGGAATTGTCTGGAGAGGATCCTACAAGTGTAAATACCACATGAAAGGGAGTAAAGAAGATTCAGCCAAATTCTTCTTGGTGGTGCCCAGGGGAAGGACAAAAGGAATGGGAACAAGTTTATACACAGGAAATTCAGTTTTATAAATATAAGGAAACCACCCTTCTTTGTTTGCAAGAGTGATCAAACTTTGGAACAAGCTTCCTGGAGAGGTTGTGGAGATTCCATCCCTGGATGTACTCAAGATCTAACTGGATCAGGTCCTGGTTAACCTGATCTGATCAGATGAGATCTCCAGAGGTCCCTTCCAATCTGAATTATTCTGTGTAAAAACCACCATGCAACTCCTCTCTGAGAGATCCTGCAATCCAGACCTGCTGGCATCAACAGAGGACTCCAATACTCAATCAAGACTCAGTAATTGCTCTCAAAAATGACTAATTTTAAAATGATGCAGAAACGAAGAAATAATTCAGGGATGATTCTACAAAAAGAGGGGAGAAAATTCTTGAATGAGAAAGCAAGCAAAATGAGACCTTAAAAAACTTTGTACAAGGTTTCATCTCGGAGAGCAAAAAGCCAAACAAAGTTAAGTGTTACCTTGATCTCCCAAGTTAATTAGAGTAATGCAATAGGAAACTTGACACTGAGTCTAAAGCTCCAGCATGACTAAAGCCTGAGAACTCAAGTCCCTCAGGAATTTATGTTACAGGGTAAACACCAAGGAGAATAAAGCACCAGTGATCTTCAGCCTCAGATGAGCAAAAAGCTGCTGTAAAGTTCAGGACTGCCCTCCTGCCTCAGCTGGATTGCACAGGAACAACTCTCAGAGGCTGGACTTTGAATGCCTGAGGAATAATCCTCCCTTAAGTGAGGCTTTCCTGCTGTTCCAGTGGAGCTTAGAGCAACTGGCCCAAGCACTGCATTCGAGGCTTAGGGCTGTGTATCTTAATTAATGTCCTTGCAAAGGAGTGAGAACAGAAGATTAAAGGGATCATACCAAGTTCCAACAAAGTTGCCTGCAAGTTTTTAACAGCTTACAAATAAAAAGAACCAACCAGGAAAGCCTTAACATTATTTTTTTTTTGCTGGAGGAAAAATATAATATAAAGTAACAGATAATATAGATAGTCCACACCTACAAAAAAAGTTACATTTCGTGCTATACTTAAATCTATAAACTGTCAAACTAAATGAAAGAAGTGCCAGAAATAAAATCATTAAGAGATCAGCTGCAGTTGTTGTATTTTAATAACTCAAGGCAGCAGCATTTTTTAAGGACCACTGGCTAAAACTGTGACCAACGTCTGCATAAACTGGCACTAAGGATGAACTGAAAAATGTTAAAACTCAGCACTAGAGATCTCTCACACAGAATATAAAAATATATTTACTAGCAAACTGACTATTTTCAAAATATAGGTGAGGCAGCAGAGAAAAGCACAGAGGTGATCTCCACAAAACAGAAGACAGAAGCTGTTGCATTTTTTCCCTCCCAATACTTTGGGATAGGTAGGAGAAACTTCAAAGTTTATTTTAGAAAGAATCAGCATGCCTGACTTCCAAATGTCAGAGGGTTTTAGCAGGGCACTGAGCCATTCACTGTCTGCCTGCAACACCGAGGGGAGCAAGAACAGAATCTCAGGAAATTCTGTTTTTCCTGAAAGCAGGGAGCAAAGCAAACAGGAGGTCAGAGGCAAGAAAATTGATCTCTTGTACCTGATCAAGCAACAGCCAGACGCCCCTCTGGTTGGGGAGAGAAATACCAGGATACAGAATCGTTAGAAGAAAAAAAAAAAAAAAATAGAGCGTTTGAGACGCAAAACATCACGCTCCATGAAGGAAAAAAAAAAAAAAAAAAAAAAAAAAAAAGCAAAAAAAAAAGCTGATGTCGGCTGGAGCGGTTGGACTTCGGAGATTAATTCCGCGCTGAACCGAGGCACTGGTCAGCAGGTGGCACCTAAAATTAGGCTGCGGGAGGAAGGTTTAAAGGCAGCCCTGTGCAAGGCACGGACACGGCGCAGCCCCTCACGACTCTCCGTGCCCGCGGGGGAGCGAGCGGCGCCCCGGGGCCGTGAGGGAGCCTCGCCCCGGGGGCCGCGGAGCCCTGAGCGCCCAGAGCCGGGCGGGGACACCCTCAGGAGCGGCGGAGAGCAGAGAGGCTCCCACGCCCCCTCCCCGCCATCCCCGCGCCCCCTCACTCACTCACCGCCGCGGTGCGAGATGTGCCGGCAGCGAAAGCGCTGCCGTTTGGGCCGGTGGAGCAGCCCCGGGCACTTGAGGAGGAACGCGGAGGTGAGGACGTATCCACCCAGCGTGGAGAGCACGTAGAGCGTGGCCGACATCCTGCGCTCGTCACCGGCCGCGCCGGCCCGTCCTGCCGCTGTCCGTGTCGCTGTCCCTGTCCGCAGCCGGCTCGCTGCGAGGCGGAGCCGCTGCGGGACGCGGAGCTCCGAGGCAGCGGAGGAGCTCCGGGGGAGCGGCGCCTCTGCGCCCGCGCAGCCGCCCCGGCGCCGGGAGCGGCGCAATACGCAGGCGCGGCGGCCCCGCGCCCTTCCCCGCTTCCCTTCCCGCCTCGGCCGTGAGGGGCTGCCCGCAGCCGCCGCTGCTCCGCAGTCGCTGTGCGGGTAATTAGCAATTGCCCGCTTTAATTCCTTACCGCGCCGTCCCGGCTCTTTGCTTGCAGAGGGAGGGATGTGTTTTCCACACCCCCGCCCAGCGCCCGCCTCATGGGCGGGGCTGTCATGGTCAAAATCACCTCGCAGATGTTGTGGGGTAATTCTCATTATATAGGCTTTTATTTTCCACCTGGCTGTCCCGGCTCCTTCCTCACAGGTGGAAAAATGTGTTTCACATACCCAGCCCTTCAGAGATGTCGTATTCCCAAACTAGGGATGCGCTTTCCCCACCCAACCCCTCAGAGGTCATAAAATCATGGAACAGTTAGGCTGGATCTTTAAAGATCATCCATGCCAGCCCCTAATATCGTATTCTAAACGGGGAATGCATTTTCCACACCCAACCCCTCACAGATACTATATCCCAAACGCAGGGATGTGTTTTATTCCACCAGCCCCTCAGCAATGTCATACTCCAAATGGGAGGGACACATTTCCCACACCCAGCCCCTGAGAGATCCCACAATCATGGAATGCTTGGAAAAGATTTTTAAAGACCATCTAACCTAACCCTTAATTCAAATAAAGGGATGTGTTTTCCTCACCCAGCCCCTCAGAGATGTGGTATTCTGAGCAGAAACCAGGTCTCAGCTCCGGTCATGCAGTGTAATTACTGTACTATAGCAAACTGGCAAATTAAATTTTGTGTGCATGCTAATTAGAAACAAATATCCTAGAAATTAAATTAGGTCTCAGCATACAGCCTCTGTTACTAATACATCTTACCTCAGTTAAAATTTGATTTACTGTGGCTGATTTTTTAGCACTGAGAGTCACCTGATACAGGTGAGCAGTTTCTGCCTTTGCTGTTAATACACAACAGAACTGCAATATCTCTTTTTTTTAATGACAAAATGGTTTCTCCCATCACCACATTAAAAGCATCATTTACATACAAATAGCTTGTTCAGTAAAAGAAAATATTTTGCTCATCATTGCCTCAATATGACAAAGTAAACTCTTCATTTTGGACAGCACTAATTTTTGAATATTCCTAAATAGGTATGTAAAAAGAGGATGAGGAAAAGCACTGTCATCAAAACATCTAATAATACAGGATCAGCACTTTATGAAAACCAGCTTTTATTTTTTACATAGGAAAACTTAATAAATGGAAAATTTACATGTCTCAGATCCCTTTTCCTGCTTTGATATCAACTTTATTTCCAATCTGAAATAAAGATTTCCGCATTCCAGCGAAATACAGTGGGGGGGAGCTTCACACAATTGCAGTGACAACTGTTGGGTAACCAAAAACCCATGAACTGGATTGAAGACAGCCTTCAACTAAAAGAGATCCACCCAAAACCATTCTTACTGTGTAACTGCTTTCAGTATTCCTCGGAGAACTTTGTAGCTCATTAACTGTTGGCTTTCTTTGGGAGGGAAGCAGGGCCCCCGTTCTGTCACGTAGGCATAGGGAAACCTCAGCACCCAGAGTCCATCAGAGGGAAGGGTGATTTCCTGCTTCTCAGGGTAAAATATAGGACAGGGTGCTGGTCCTGGCTGAACCTAAAAGAAAGCATGGGTAGGTAATCAAACATTACTATTTTAAAGAGTAATAAAATGCAAACAGAGTTTTTTCAAATGTGTATTGGAAGAAATGGTGAAGAATTCTCCAATTAAGAAAACCAGTATTTTTTCCACCTCCTAAATTCAAGTGGTAACCAAGAGTAATTGAGCAATGAGTCAGTGCTTTTCTCCATGACATTTAAAATGACAAAGTCATTCTTAAGGAGTTACTGCTTTTTTTCATAAAAGCCATTATTATAGCGGGGAATGCCAATAGCTCATCCTTGAAAAAAGTATTTTTGTAAACTTACTTTGTATACAAAGTAAAAATTTGGCAGGTTGACGTTTAAGAAATCCCAAACGCTTATGTAACAGATACTTTTGATAGGGACTGTCTTGGCTGAAATTGGTTTGAGTTGGAGTTTCTTAACACCCTTTTGTTAATTCATGTTTCCACAGCCACCCCTGCCTCTGCTGTTCCCAGATTCCCTGCTGCCATTCCTACCTGCGGGGTCAGGGTGATGTGCAGAGGAGCATCAGGAACCACCACGAAGAGCCTCATGAGCTGGGCGTAGTGCGGCTTGAGGCCGCGGCCCTGCGTGGAGGACAGGATGTAGAGGGGCATGTCGGAATTGAGGGCTTTCAGGGCAGACTCCTTCGGGCCCCCTCCCATCACCTTCATCACCTTGTCAGGCCCTGAGCACATGAACCTCCTGCCACGTGCATCTTCATACTCAAAACCCACGAAAGCTCGAGCGATGTCGTCCCTCCGCCGGCTTCGTCCCATCACCACCGCGCTCCTTTTCCCAGGAACTGCCTTGTTGGGGGCAGGCCAGGAATTGGTGTCCAAGTCTCCTTCATCTTCAGTTCTCGTCCTTATGACAATGTCCCAAGGCATTAAATAGTTTGTCCCCGGGATAAAACCCTGTTGATCTAAGCCTGTGTGGAAGTTATAAGCCTTAGCAGGCCCCAGCTTGACCAGTGACCAACTGGAGAATTTGGGCAGGAGGCCTTTGGGGCAATTGGAATGGAGCATCCCGGGGAGGTACTCGACAGTGGAGGCCTGGCGATCCACCAGGCTCGGCCTCTTCTCGCTCTTGGAGTCCCCACTCTGCCCGTGGCTTTCTGCATTGTCCCCTCCACCCTGGCCATCGGCTGGGTAAGTGCCCAGGCTGCCCGTGGACTGGCCCAGGCTCAGGGCTAAGCTCAGGCCTGTGCTCTCTCCCTGAGTCTGAGGTTCTTTCTCTTTGAGTTTCTCGATCTCTCCTTCCGGAGGGGCGGGCGAGGACTCGTCCCGAGCAGGTGCTGGGTCAGGTGTGCTTGGCTGAAATATGGGGAAGTTGATGTGCTCCAGTTTCCCACAGCACTTCTCTTCCAGCATCTGTGAGAAAGAAAATGTGGTTTAGTATCCACCCTGAGCTCCCTCAGAGCCACAACATTCAGCAGCTTCAATTAAGATTCAAGAGGTTTGCACCACGTGAGAACCAAAGCAGCGATGGGAGCACGGCCCACACACCTGATTATTTAAATTCACACAAACCAACACATTCAAAAGCATAAACAGGTGCATAAATAGGTGCTCCTCTGTGTGTGCACTGCTAAAGAGTGGAACTGCCCATCCTGGCCAGCCCATTTCTGCTCCCAGAAATGCTTCCCCCAAGTAAAAAGTTGATAAGGTTAAGAAGAAACTTGTGGTCACTTTGGAATACAGATTCTGCAGACGAAACAAAACCACTGCTTGAAGCACCAACAGACCTAACAGTTACCTGGTAAAAGTCATAATTAGCTGCTTTGATATCAAAGGGGTCCTCCCGAGGAGCTTGCTTCCTTCCACAGTTACAGGCACCAGTGGAACGAGCCCGGCTGTTGTGGTACAGAATTGGAGGATTTCTGTCTGCTTCTGGCTTTTCCCCTAAAAGCAAAATCAATCAAACTTTGGGTAAACTGCTCACCATGTAAAACTTTCTTTATTCCCTTCATCCATTGCTCCTTCCCTGCTATACACATATAGAAAATTATTTGCCACCAGTTTGTCAAGTAACCCCTCCCTTTCCCCCTTTTAGTAACACAAAGTTCCAATGGAGATTATACCACTAAACCTATTCCTATTTGTTTTTACAACCTCTTCCTGAAGGCTCAAAGTTCTTCTGCCTGCAATAAAAGTGCAGAAGTCAGTTTTGACTCCCTGATCAACCTGGTTATTCAAAACAAAGGGGGATGCTTATGCTTTTTAAAGAACTTTGTTCTTGCATTTCTCTTGTTAGAAGGACTCAGTGTAATTGCTTTTAATTAATAAGATAGAATCAGAGTTACTACTAAAAGCAGAAAATCAGAGTTACTACTAACAATGGACTGGCTCCTAAGCATAACTCATCATAAAGGAAACCTGCACAGCAGCTCTGCTGTGACCCCACTGCAGAGATGATCACAGAATCATTTGGGGTGGAAAAGACCTCTGAGATCATCCAACCTTTGCCTGGTGACCACCCTGTCAATTAGAGCAGAGCACTGAGTGCCACATCCAGTCCTCGACCACGACATTTTAAAGCTGCAAACTTTCATCTTCCACAACATTCCAGAGTCGATGCTATCAGCCTAAGACATTTTAAAGCAGATACAAAACCAAACCATGAAACCAAAGTACCAAGTGAGCATCTCTACCTGCTTTGGGGAGCAGATGGAACTTGTGCACGCAGTGCTGGTCAGTCAAGCTCCTCTCCTCGCAGAGCTGGTGCCCGTTGCTCCAGAACTTGTAGCAGTCCTCGTTGAGCTGCATGGCGTATTTGTGGAAGGCTGGGCCCCGGGCGTGCTGGCTGTACACACGCAGGGCCTGGGCCAGCTGGTTCTTGTGCACTGTCATGGTGTAATTGTGGGGCAGGTTGGACTGGTAGGCGCTGTGGGCCATGGGCAGAGCCTTCTGGCAACGGTTTTCAGAGAACTTGGTGTCTATGTCTAGGTAGCCTTCCAAAACTTTGATGCTGCTCATGATTTTTGAGCTCAGCTCGCCACAGGTCGGGTCATCGTCTTTGCCTTCGATGGTCACTTCGTAGAGTTTGAGAGCTGCAGCCACCCACTTCTGGTAGGTCGGGAGCTCAAAGTGAGAGGGCTGAGGGTTCCTCCCCACGCTGTCTTCAAAGCCCTTCTTGCTGAGCACCAGCTCCACGTGCTGCCACAAGAACTCCTTGAGGGTGCAGTCCACGAGCTGCCCAGAGGAGCTGGAGCTGGAGCTGCTGCTCTCCGCGTGGAAGGAGAGCTGCTGCCGGCCGTGCCTCATCATCTGGTACCTCCTGGGTCCCGACAGCGTGGGAGCCAGCAGAGAGTCAGTCTCCCTCATGGTGCAGTTGCTCCTGAGCTGGTCCAGAAGCATGGCCACGGGATCGTCTCCGTCCTGGGGCCCGCCAGCCACGATGTACACGAAGGCCTGGTTGGCGGGCACGGTGAACAGGCAGTTGATGCTCTGGTTGGTCAGCACGCGGCTCTTGCGGAAGATGCGGTAGATCTGATCCTCCAGAGCGTGCTGCAGCCTCCTCTTGGGGGAATGCTTCTTGGGAGGCGGCTTTTCCAGGTGACCACAGGGGTCCTGGCCCCTGCTTGGCAGCGGATCCACCTTCAGAGCCCCGTTGAGCTGGAAGAGGAAGAGGAGGCGTGGAGGGCATGGCCTGCAGTTGAGCTTCCACTCCTTGCCCACCGGGCAGTCCTTGATGGCAGCCTTCAGCGAGGGCAGCACCTTCTGCCGCAGCCCGTCCAGAGCCCTGAACACGCGGTCGTAGGTGATGTCGAAGGAGCAGGTGGGATGCACCAGCAGCAGGATGTGGCACACGGAGAAGAGGTAGAGGAGGCTCAGGCAGTGCAGCTTCTCCTGGTGCTTCCAGAACTCGTGCGCCTCGGCGTGGGGCAGCGGGGCCGGGCCTCCGGAGGGGTGGCCGGGCCCGGCCTCCCTGTTCTCGGCCGCCGCCAGGTCCCCGCAGGCGCGCAGCAGCTGCGGCGTGTCGCAGATGGAGGTGAGCACCAGGTACAGCACGCGGCTCTCCTGGCTGTAGTACGCCTGCAGCTGGTTGTAATCCTTCGTGGCCGGGTCTCCATCCTGCCCCGCGGCGCCGTCCTCCAGCTCGGGATCCTCCTCCGGGAACAGCGGGAACACCTGCCGGTCGCACACGGTGCTCACCAGGGCCTCCTTCTCGGAGCAGAGCTGCAGCGCGGTTTTACCGAAGATGCCCACCACGCACACCTCCTCCTCGCCGCCCGCCGCGCCGCCCGCCTCGGCCGCCAGCAGCAGCTCCCGCAGGCTCATGGGCCCCACGGCCGTGCCCATGGCCCCGGGCGGCCCGGCCCCGGGCAGCGGCATCGCCCCGCCGCGCTCCCGGCCCCGCTCCCGGCCGGAAGCGGCGGAGCCCCGGCCCGGGCCCCGCGCATGAGCGGCCCCGCCCCGGAGGGCGCGGACACGGGCACGGGCAGCGGGCGGGACCGTGCCGGGTGTGACAGCGCAGCGAGCACCGGGAACCACGGACCGTGCCGGGTGTGACAGCGCAGCCAGCACCGGGAACCACGCACCGTGCCGGGTGTGACAGCGCACCGAGCACCGGGAAACACGGACCGTGCCGGGTGTGACAGCGCAGCCAGCACCGGGAACCACGGACCGTGCCGGGTGTGACAGCGCAGCGAACACCGGGAACCATGGACCGTGCCGGGTGTGACAGCGCACCGAGCACCGGGAAACACGGACCGTGCCGGGTGTGACAGCGCACCGAGCACCGGGAACCACGGACCGTGCCGGGTGTGACAGCGCAGCCAGCACCGGGAAACACGGACCGTGCCGGGTGTGACAGCGCAGCCAGCACCGGGAAACACGGACCGTGCCGGGTGTGACAGCGCAGCGAACACCGGGAACCACGCACCGTGCCGGGTGTGACAGCGCAGCCAGCACCGGGAACCACGCACCGTGCCGGGTGTGACAGCGCACCGAGCACCGGGAAACACGGACCGTGCCGGGTGTGACAGCGCACCGAGCACCGGGAACCATGGACCGTGCCGGGTGTGACAGCGCAGCGAGCACCGGGAACCACGGACCGTGCCGGGTGTGACAGCGCAGCGAACACCGGGAACCACGGACCGTGCCGGGTGTGACAGCGCACCGAGCACCGGGAACCATGGACCGTGCCGGGTGTGACAGCGCAGCGAGCACCGGGAGCCACGGACCGTGCCGGGTGTGACAGCGCAGCGAGCACCGCGGGCAGATCCGTCCCCATCGCCCCCGAATGCGGGAGTGTGCTGTAGATGTAATTCTTGCTAATTAAATTGTTGCTTTATAATCGATAGAAACATTGTATTTGATTGTTATAAAGCAAAAAGGGTAAAGGAAATGGTTAAACAAAGCAGATGGGATCATCCTCCAGATGTTTGGAGTATACTAAGGGTATAGGTCTAAGAACAGCATCTAGGAATAAAACTTTTCAACCTTGAATTGGGCCAAATTGGGATGATGTCCAGGCATTGGACACTTGGACAAGACTTGTTATGGGAACATAGGCTTAATTATATAAGCCTAAGCTTAATGTTCTTGTGCTAGTTGCAAGGTCAAAGAGTGTTTGTATTGATATGTATTAGCAAACAGTATATAAGTGAGATTTTTGCTTGCCTGATTTGGTACAGTGTGGGAGGAAGGGCCCTGCCCATACCCCCAGTGGTTTTTGCTTATGCTTTATTCAAACCAAACCTCAATTATACTAAATTACTCACTGCCAAATTTTGTATTTACTTAAATACATGTAACTAATATATTTTGATTGTATTCATTTATATACAATTTCTGCTATTATTAATAAAACGCTGCTAAATTTAACATTGTTGTTTGATTAATTGAAACAAAAACCAAACAAATCCATATCCATTTATAATACAGTGATACACAGTGCAAGGGGCTCATACATTTGTAGCCCCAGATTGAACTGTTTGTTGAAGCTTGCAGCTTTCCACTTCAATAACATTAGTTCATTAAACTGTTGCTTTTCTTTGAAGCTGTGTAAATACCATCAAGATATTTTTTTGTTAATGATATAAAAGATATAAAAATACTGAATTTCAGCAAACACACACATATTTGTATGACAAGCAGCACCAGTGCTGGGATTATAATAGTCCCTGCTTCAGCAGCATTCAGGTGTCAAGACTTGGGAAATTTCCTATTTTTTTTTTCCTTTATGAATGAAGATGCAACCAAATGGAGAGACATTAGATAGAAATAAAAAGCACAATCTGCTTTACAGGGTTTCATAATGCCCTATTTTCCTGTGCACTACATTCACTTACAAATACATGTGCCTGAGTGTGATAAAAATGGGATTCAAGTGGCTTCCAGACCACAAATGGAAAATACTTTGTTCCATAAACCTACTTTCCTTTTCACTTTTCATCAAAGCTGTTTGCAGCACTCAGCCGTGCAGGCGAGGGACTCTTGGGGTGAGCCATCTGTCAAAAGAAGGGAAGGGTCAGAACTTGGATATCTGAACTCTTTATCAGAGATAAAACAGTGCAATTCTTAGCTGACACCTTCAAACAGACACAACAAACCAGTAAATTAAAAGGTGCTGTTAACCATCACGTTTTGTTCTTCTGCAAAGTGGAATTATGACTTCCAAAGTTGCATTGAGGCACCTGAGTGGCCACCAAAAAAGCAATTTTTCCTCCTGGGATTGTCAAATAACCTGCCATGGCACATTCATTCTGCAGTATCCTTCAATCAGTAGGGAATTCTGTGGATTTTAAAGCCACCTTATGATTCCAAGGAGAGGGACAGAGTGACTTGCCTGAAATTTGCGCCGCAGTGCCCGTGTCATTATTGGTGTCAGCCCAGAGCCACATTCAGTGTTTTCTTTACTGTTTAGAGGAGTGCCACCAGGACTTCTGAAAGAACAATTGTGATTAGTTTGATTGGTTCTTTATTTTTTCTAGACTGAAAAAACATAATCAAGAGAATAGAAAGGAACAGACCTTTGTATATCGACTTTCTTCAGATGTTTCCAAAGATCAATCTGATTTTTGGGGGAGGTACTAAGAGAACAAAAGAAATTGGTAGAATGAAATGTTTGCCACTCAGTCAAAAGCATTAATCACTGCTTAAAACAGAAAAATCTAATATCTAGACAAGGAAGAAAGCATCTTACATTAAAGATTTTGTAGCATGAGCTGATGGTTTGGATTTAGGTCTCAGACTAACACTCTGTAGATCTGTGACTGTGATTAATGCCCTGCGTGGCTTCACTGGTGATTGTTCCTACAGCAAAGAAAGAAATGTTACCCCAAATAAAACTTCTGAAGGTCTCACTACCTTGAAATCCATTTAATATTTGTACTCTGAAAGATTTTTGTGGTTTATGGCTTTTATGCTTTTTTAAAATTATTGAGATTTGAATGTGCCTTGGATAAAAATAGGTTTAGGAAAAAAACAACAAAAAAACCTAAACAAGGGTTTTTTTATCTGCAAACAAAGTTGCAGCTGGGCAAAAGGAAGTCTAAAAATCTACTGATGACACACATGAAAGCTCCATGTAAAATTAGAGCTGTCCTGGGTGTCAGTTGAGATTGGAGTTTGTCACTTTATTTCTTCCCTTCCAAAGCCCACGTGCAGAATTTGAATGGTCACTTGAAACTGATCACTGGGTGTTTTGGAAAAAAAAAACCAACAACAACAACAACAACAAAAAAAACCAACAGAAAACTGATTCACTACCACCTATTCATTCTCCAGTTTACCTTCTCCATACTCAGGGTGCAGTTTGTCTTCTTCAGTTTAACATTCAGGAGGTCCTTGAGGGTGATGTGCATGGACACATCCTTTTTCACTGGTGGTGCCTGAAAGCAAAGGGGTTTGGAAGTGAAATTAGGAAGCGAAAGGGACTGAGCACTCACAGAGAGTGATGTGCTGATGAATCCAGGCCCAAAAGGAACTCAGGCATAAAATAAAAAATAGAAGAACTTTGTTATTCCCTACCAGTTTAGAGGCTGTGCCCCTTTGGAGGAGCAGAGGTGCTGGAGGCAGTTTTGGTGGAGGCAGTGGTGGGGGAGGAGGAGGAAGAGGAGGAGGAGGGATGGACACAGGCAGGGATGCTGATGCTGCAGGATCCATCTGTGTCCCCACAGGAGCAGCCAGGACTGGCTTGTGACACCTTTGGCACAGAGAACTTTCTGCAGACAAAGCTGCCACTCCGTTCATCTGGAAAAGACATAAATAAATAAAGAGAACATTAAATCCACTGGCAAATGTAGGTGGGATTTCAGAGAAGAAAGGTGCTGGCTAAGGCTGAGCTACAAAGATACAAACAGGTCCCTCTGCTGTGAGGTAGCAGCAGCTCTGTGATTGCAGGAGCTGTTCAGATCTCAGGGGATCTGCACTACCACAGTTCCTAATTCTCACACAGGTAGATGTTTCAGACTGAGACTGACCTGGAGTGCTTCTTGTAACTTGGAAAATTCACTTTCCAACTTCTCCAGCTTCTCCTTGAACATATCAAGTTCCTTTAAGTAGACTTGTGATGGAAATACTGTGTCTTTAACCACCTGAAAGCTCTAAGCATAAAAAGAAAGCAGATTTTGTGTGTTGGTTTTCTTCAGATATTTCCACAGATCAATCTGATTTTTAGGAGTAGTACTGACAGAACAGAAGAAATAGGTACAATGAAATATTTCCCACTCAGTAAACAGAGTTAATCCCTGTTTAAAACAGAAAAATCTATTACCAAAGAAAGGATATACCTGTGCAACCCTGCTCTGGCACCACCAATACAGGAATGATGCTGCTGTTGCCAAGGGTTTGACCACACTTTTTACACTGGGCAAGGCTAAAGGCCAGTGGGAGCCCCTTGGGACTGGTGATGTGTTCAGAGGGAGATGAGCTGGTGACCTGCAACAGAACGTTTCAGAATGAGGCCAGAATTTTATTTATCATCTCAGCCTTTAAAAAAGTTAACTGGGACCAATGATGTGGAAATTACAAGCAGGTACCAACAGAGAAAATATGATCACAGAAACCTGGAAAGGCCAAGATACATTTCAATAAATGATGGGAGGGAAATGCTATTGGAAGTACCTTTTTTATCCAAATTGCTTTTCCTGGTTATTCAGCATAGAAATATTAAGGTTGGAAAAGATCTCCAAGGTCATCATATCCAACCTTCCACTGAATAACACCAAAAGATATCATGAAGTGCCACTTGGCATAAATATTTCCCTTTTTACCATGAGCCATTGGGAGCAAACAGCAAACCCAGGGATGGGATGAGAAGGCAAAATTCAAGCTGAGCCTCTTACCGTGGAGAGGGACAAAGTGAGCCCTTGGGGGATGCAGCATTGCTCTTTTTTTCCTGTTGAAATCTTGCTCGGGCTCTTCTTTTTCGTTTGCATTTCTTACGCCTTCCCATTCCTGCTGAAAGAGACACATTCAAAATGGATGTAGAGAGAAAAACCAAATTATACATTGGGACAGAGCTGAATAAGTCAGGCTGCACCTCAGAAATTCAGTCAGAGGTTACTCACGGCTGCTTGGAGGAATTATCATGGACCAGTGACAGAAAATACCATTTTATACTGGCTACCTCCCCCTTTTCTATTTATACACTAGATAGACAGCATTAATAAATAGCAATAATAATGTAATAAAATTAGAAACTAATTAAATGAATACACATGAAAAAATATTATAAATAATATTACAAACAAATAATCAAGAAAGTAATTAGAAATGTTATAAACTAAACAGAAACGTTACAACTATTAATAAGTAAAGACAATAGATAAAAGCGGATGTTCAGTTTTTCGTTATCCGGACGTGGCAAGTACTGAATTTGGGGACAACGGTGACAAAAGACACGAAGAGGCCACGGAAGGATGCCGGGGCGACCGGGGCGGGTCCCTGAGCGGTGACGGGTGACACCCCAGCCCCGCTCACACGGGACCCTGCACCGAGAGCGGGGTCTCCTCTCTCTCACACATACAAACACACACAAACACATACAAACACACACACAGACCCGCACACACCTGTGCGGGGTCCCGGCGCCGCCCCGCTCCCCCGGCCGCGCTCCGCGCCCGCCGCCGCCGCCGATTCAAACCGCTCCCCGCGCCGCGCCCAGCCAATGGCAGCGCCGCTCTCTGCCCGGACCCCCACGCGGAGGATGTAAGCCGCGCGCTGATTGGTCTCCGCGCCGAGGCGGGAGAAGGGCGGGAGCCTGCCCCGCCCCGTCCCGGCCGCGCTGAGGCGAACGGCGCCGCCATTGGACGAGCGGGCTCGGTGCCGCCAATGGGCTGCGGGCAGCGCTCGGCTGGGGAAGGCCGGCGGGGTGAAGCGGGCGAGGAGCGGCCCCGCCGGGGCTCCCGGCGCAACCGGGAGAGGAGCGGGGAGGACGAACGGCGCCCCCGCGCCCCCTCAGGGCTGCAGCGGACGGGCCCGCGCCGCTTCCCGCCAGCGGCGCGCGCCCCGCCCCGGCCAATCACGGCCGGAGCTCACTCCGGGCCAATGGGCTCGGCCGTACCTCGGAGCGGGTTTACATTCTCCGCCGGCCAATGGCGAGCGCGCCCCGCGCCCCGCCAGCCAATGGGAGGCGCGCGGCGAGTGACAGCTGGCCAATGGGCGCCGCCGACTCTCCCGTGCCGCGGCGCGGGGGGTGGGGATCTCCCCGCCGCCGCCTGAGGAATGTCAACTATTCAACATGGAGACGGCGGTTACCAAGCTCGAGACCCTGGTGAGGGCGGGCGGCGGCCGCGCTGAGGGGCGGCCGCGCCGCGGGGCCGGCGGCGGCGACGCCTCGGGAGGGCGCGGAGCCGTCGCGGAAGGGAGGGAGGAAGGGAGGGAGAAGCGGGCGCGGCGCGACGGAAGAGCGGCCGCTCAGCCGCGCCCGCGTTCCCCATCCGGGCCCTGAGCGCGGCCCGCGCCGCCCTCGACGGGGCGCCCGCCGGCCGCGTCCGGGTCAGGCGGGTTCGGCCGGGCCGATCCATTCCGCCCCCCCTCGCGGGGCGGGGCTTGCGCCGCTCCATTCACCCCTCGCGCGGGGCAGGGCGCGGCCATTTCCCGCGCACCTGGGGGGGGCGGTGGGGGTGGGCGCGCTCATTGCCCGCCTTGCGGGGGGACGCGGCCGGGCCGGGCCGCTCCATGTCCTCGCGGCGGGAGGGGGGGCAGAGTGGAGCTCCTGGACTAGTCCATTTTTTTTTCCCAGAGGGGGGGGTGAGGGTGGAGCGCTCACCTGGACTGGACCATTTTGGCCGCGGGGAGGGGGGAGAGGCGGGCTGGGCTGTACCATTGGCGGGGGGAGCGGGGGGAGCAGGGCGATGGCCCCTTGGCTCTCTCTTCCCTAGCCCCAAATTCTCAAATTCCCGCAGTTTTTCCAGTTTTTCTCTCCTCTCCGGTGCTCTGAGGCAGCCCCTGAAGCACGGCGGGGCTGTCCCCCTATGGAATGATCGCCTCTCTGCCAGCCCCACTCCTGGAAAAGTGAAAAAAAGGCAAAATTTCTCCTCTCCAAAAAGAGCTGTGCTGTGTTTCCTCACGTTGGAGAGACACTGGGGAGTCCAACCTGCCAAGTTCCATCCCTCAAACCTTCATCTTCCTTCAAATAATCTTTTTTCCATTTCCCTCCATAGTATAAGCTTGATCTCCCCCTATCTAGTATTCTGCATTTTTTCCAAGCCTAGTTTAATTTAGAAATATGTTTAAAGATAATTGGGTTAGATGTTTAATTTTTTTTTTTTTCATGGTTTATTTCAAAAGTCATGCTTTCAAGTGATTCTTATTTTAGGACATGAGAATACAGAGGTGTTTTTCCCCCTTCCAGCTAACAAAGGCTTTTATTCTGGAATTGAGAATAATCTCACATCTCACAGCTTTGTGTCTCTTGCCTTCCCTTCTGCTTTGTTGTTTCCCTGTCCTGGATTTCCTGTGAAATCAGCTCTCTCCACAGAAGTGTGATAAAGCAACACTTCTCATTTCCCTGGAGCTTTTCACATGGATTTCATGGAAAGCTTCCTTTTGCTCTCATGGAAAGTAATTAGTGGGAGCTTAAAGACAACAATGGGTATGAAAATAATAAAATAAACCAGGTAATCATTGGTTATTTGTGACAGGAGCATCATAACAATGTTAGATTATTTATGGAGAAGACCATACAGCTGTCAGTGCTTTGTTCAGAGCAGTTCAGCTCCTTTCTGTTGCTGTTTTTTGGGATCCTGCACCTCCCCTGCCCCTGAGTGGTGTCTGTCCAGTGCCCTTTTTATGTTGTACTACTGGTGATGATGCACAAAAAGCAGTGCAATGTTAAAAGGGCATTGGCCAGCAATACAATCTGCATTATTCTCTGCTCTTTTTAATATTATACAAGTACAAAATCACTGCCAAGGTGATTTGCAAAACAGCTGTAAAACAAGATTGCCACTATTTTTTGGGGTTTTTTTTTATTCATTGCCTTCTACATCCTTGCCAAGGAGGAGCATTGGTCATTTAATGACCAATTTAATCATCTCTGTGTCCTGGAAGTGGCCCAGGTACAATAAAAATCCCCTTCTCCCACTCCATTCCAGGTTTTTTTTTTTTTGTGTTTTGTTAAACCCTGAGAGTTCTCCAGCTCTCAATATGAAATTATTGTTAAAAACCCCACCTGCACTGGGATTTATGGCACAAACCCTCCCTGTGATGTTCTCACTCCCCACTGCTCAAGGACACCCCCAGAGCTGGGAAATGAGTAATTAAATACATTTTACTGTGATTCAGCACCTGCAAATTGTAAAAAAAATAAACCCTGCAGTCTGGAATATATTCCCTGTAATGCAGTTTGGGAACATCTGTCTGATGGCAGTTTGGAATTTCAGCTTGTTATGAGGCAAATCCAAGCAGTAAATACACTTGGAAATGGAATTTCCAGTTTAAGAAGCACCAAATAGTTTAAAATTGAATTTCTGGGAGATCTGTTGAGCATCTTGTTGGGTGGTTGGAGTTTTTTTTCCCCTCATGCTCAGTGGAATGGCAGATTATGAATAATAGTAGTAATAATAATAATGATAATTGAATTTGTGTGTGTTTGTTAGGACTTGGTGAGCTTTAACCTTATCCAACTCTTCACAATCCACAGAAACCTTTGGCTGAGTTGATTTTTTTTCTTTTTTTTCCTTTTTTTTTTTGGCGAGTTTGTGATTGATTGTTGCCCAGAATTGTTGCTGCTAACGAGTGCTCTGACTTTATTGCACTACTGTGCTATACAGAGAGCAGTGCAATAGTATTGTCAAAGCATCTGAGAGCAGAGCCCTCAGCACTGGCCTCACCCTTGCCTCAGTTTCTAACATTTTCTTCTAAACCTGTGAGTAAATTGCAAATTTACACACCAAACCCTTCATTTTCTATGTGATTTATTGTAAAATGATCATCCTACAAGTGATTCTGGCCTAAAATATAATGGGGGGGGGGATTTTTGCAGGTGGATGTTTCCTGAAATGCAGCAAGAAATAAATATTTATAAAATAAATAGTCATCATGAACTGTGTTAATCTCCTGACAAATCTTAAAATTCTAGCCAAATTTAGCTTCACATCCAGTTTTTAATGTCCTCAATCACAGCAGGAACATATTTATTAGCTCCTTATGGAAATCTCAATTATCTCTGTTAAATATTTTATGGGTCATTTTGAAAGCAGCCCATATTTGTTGTTCATTTCCCCAAAATGGAGGAGCTGGAGAAAAGCAAAATATCTTTTGTTCTTTTTGGGTTGACTGCTGTGGAAATGAAAAGTACAAATATTTCTTAGTGGAGGAGAACAGAAACCATTTTGCATTCAGGGAAGAAATCCCTTGTGAACTCTAAAAATGTGCAGAAGTATTTTATTCTGGGATTTTGTTCTGGGGCAGGTGTGGGAAGGAGTTTTTCTGGGCACATGGTGAATTATGGCAGCACTGGGTGAAAGCTTTCCCCTTGATTTATAGATGCTCAAGCCCTTTTGTAGATTTATTTTCCTTTTCTTGAGCTATTATTTGAAAATGTCCTGGAGGTGTGTGAAGCATCATCCATCTTCAGTCCCTCTGAGAGAGGCTTTTATTGGAGTGTCCTGGAGCAAATCCTGTTCCTTCAGGATCAATTTCCAGATCCACATTCATGGCCATTCCTTAAGGTGGATCCCAAAGCTGATGTTCAAAACATAAATATCCCCTTGGAATCCACAGATTGTGGATATTTCTTTATTTATAACAAACACAGCCTTGCTTTGATCCTTTAAAAAAAAAAATTGGAATGGTCACTTTGGGGTTAATCTCAATAAAAACAAGTTAAGGAAGTCACAACAATTTTTAACTTGATTTCATCATGTTTTTGTGACTGTAAAATCACTGAATTATTGTGTCAAAGAATTAATGAGTTGCTTGGGAGCAGGGAAAACTTTCTTGAAAGTGGAAGTCTTTAATAGATATTAAAATTGCAGACTAAAATTAATTAAGTAGTAATGCTATCAGCAGACTGTTTTACAAGGCAATTAGACAATTCTCTGGTGGCTTATTTATCCCAAGGAAAGAAAAGTTATGTCATCAATTTTAGGAGCTGTTAGTCAGGCTGGTTTATTGGGGAATAATAAAATGTATTGTGGGCATTAAAACCATCTGAAAGAACACATCCCTACTATGATTATTAATAAAAGCTCTGATGATACTCTTGGATCCTGAATTTCCTCATAATCTCCTCTGTGTAAATAACTGAGTGTTGTAGTTTTGCTAACAGAACTCTTTATATCTGAAAAAAAATAAATTTGAAAACTTTTATGGTCCCTGAGCTTTTCAAAGTGAGGCAGCTGCTTTCCTGAAACACAGATTGGGGTTTGTCTGCAGTTTTTGGGGTTTATATGCTGTGCCTGACCTTAAATATTTTAGTTCCAGAAAGCAGAATCTGATCTGGATTATATTCAACGCAGAGTGGAGTTTGAAATAATGAAAAGTCTTCCTGATGATACAGCAGCAGAGGTAGTATTTTCACATTAATTTCAATTTTGTTGCATGAAGTTGGTAATAAATGAGTATTTTTCTTTAAAACTGAAATATATGTGGCTGTTCTTTCATCTACTTGTCAAGCTTTTTTTGTTGTTATTATTATAAAGTATTTCCTGCATCATATATCAAGATAAGTGACCTGATATGAATTCCAACCAAACTCTTTTGGTTTCCTGGGATAGTGAAATTCTCCCATGTTCTGCTTTGAGAAATCAGTGGTGTTAACACTTAAATCAAGATTACAGATTCCAATCTGAGCTAAAACTCACTCTTGCTCTGAGAACCAAGATAAACTCACCAACACTCAGTGACTAAATTCAGATTTTGAGAGAGATGAGAGAAATAATAATAACAAATAACATCACATAAAAGATTTTCTAAATTACTTTTTTTTTCTCTGTAAGGATCATTTCACATTACAATTCTACCACCTAGAATTTTTAACCCAAACATGTGACCTCATGAATTTTCCCATCTCATGCAGCTGCAATCTTCTTCTCCCCCAGGAGAATCCAGCTGTTCTCCTGAAGGAACTCCCAGTGCTGAAATCCCGGTACCAATCCCTGTGTGCCCAGATGGAGGAGATTTCCTTGGAGCAGAAGGAATCCATGCAATCCATCCGTGCTGCCCTGGAGAAAACCATGAGGATAGTTCAGGCACTGCAGCAGCAAACTGGCCTGGAGGTGGAATTTTCATTTTTCATCACTTTGTTTTCACCCCCTGGGAATGAGCAACAATTTGTAACCTTTGTGCACCAGGGTGGTTCCACTGGAAATTGTTGTTTGTGCAGAATTTTAGGAGATGAGGAGACAGTTTCTCAGAAGGAATGCTGGCAGGATTGGAGTTGTTTTGTTGTTTTTTTTTGTAAATCCCAGTCCCCAGCAGTTAAAATGGGTGCTGTTCAGATTTAGTGTGAATACAGTGACATAATTTGGGTCATTTCATAGGAATCCATGCTTCTGACAGTTTTTAGAAGCAGACACCTTCAAGAAAATAGAAAGTGAAACCAGTTTTAAAAGGCTAAAAGGATTTTAAATGGAAAATGCATTTTCATGGAAAATGGAAATGTATTTTTATTAAATGGAAAATGTATTTTTAGTGTCTAATGTTAAAACCATTGTAACAAACACCCTGGGACTGCTGTTATTCCAAAGCTGGTTTTGCTAAGATAATGTTTTAAATTGTTAAACAACTCAGGAACAAACAACATTTTCTTAATGGTCTTCAGACACTGCTTCATTATTGAAGAGGTGGAAGCATTAATTTTGATTCTTTACAAATGAGGTGGTTTAAATTAATGTTCAGATGACAAGAGATTGGGTTTATTCTGTTTACAGCTCTGGGCAAGTTACTAATAACTTCTGATAGACAAAATGGGCTGTATCATGATTTAATGAACAGTGGTTATATGCCACAGAAATGAAATTAGATCATTTCTTACTGTGTTTCAAGGATATTCTACCCAGGATAATTCTGTACTTGAATTTTCTCCAAGTGGAAAATCCTTTTCTTGAGTTATATATAAAGCTTTAGGTAAAGATTTTCTTGTATTTTTTATATTTCTTAAACTAAAGATAGATTAAACTTCTGGAGAACTATAGTCTTTAAGTGAAATACTTTTTTTTTTTTTTTAATAGAAAAATTTATCTTACTTGACTAATTTATAGTATTGGTGCTAGAGGAAGTTTATGGTTGATTTTTCAGAAATACTTTGCTTGTAAATGTGCTTTCAGTGGAAGAAAATCAGGAATCTACTGTCAAATTTCCATAAGCAAAGGGCTGCACAAACATTGAGTCCCTCTGTAAATATCATCACCTCAGGAACTGAAGGATCAGACTTCTCTGTGTTTGTTTTTTTTTTATTTTCCCAGAGCTTGCCTCTGTCAGAAGAAGAACTGACTGCAGCCCTGAAGTTAAACTTGCAAACTGGGAAAGAAATGGAATTTTCAGTGGAAAAGGTAATGAGGGCAGGGAATGTCAAAAACTTTTAATCCCAAGTGCAGCTCAGCTGATTTTGTGATTTGACACCTCTCAAATAAATGGAATTTTTCAGAAATGGGATTAAGTTCCTTAAGTTCTCCTTAAGTGAGAGGCTCATCTGACTTGCACAGAATTCATTTTAAACTTAATTTTATTTTAAACTTAATTTTCTTTTAAACTGTGTTTAAACCCTAAGATTTTGCTGTTGACTTCAGTGGCTGCAAGATCCTTGGTTATCCAATGGTAAAATGTAATTAATGTAAATTCCATGCAGAAATGCAAGTGTGAAAAAACCATTTTTAAGCAAAACACTAACAAATGCTGACATTATTGTTTATTTTTAGCCATCCTGCCTAGAATCTACAGTCCCTAGCTCAGCTGAAGGTAAGTGCTGAAAAAATAAACTTCTCACTGTTTTCAGAGAAGCTGTGAAAGGCAGTAAGTTCACAGTTTTCACTCTCAAGCACCAGCAGAATTTAGAATTTACTAGAAGGACCTGAGCCCTTTGTTACATTCCAGGAATAGTTGCCATGTTTCTGGGATTTTTTTTTTTTCTCTTGCTTTCAGTGGGATTGAAGTGGAAAACTTGTTGTGTTTATGGTCTGGAAGAAATGGTGCACTAATCTTACCATAGAAATGGCTCTTTTTAAATTCATTTATCCCTGCTTATAGAAAGGAATTTTCACAGTTGGTTTTGGTTTGTTTTAAACTGGTCACTGACAGATCAAATTTGTCAATCCTCATCAGATCTCAAATTAAATGATTTTTTTATGAGTCTCCAGACTTAGTAAATCAACAGTGATTGTTTTTTCTCTCTTTTCTCTTGCTGGAAAATCTTCCTTTAGTCCCACCTAGGGGTATTATTAAACACTAATGGAAGTATTTCTATCTTTGACCCAATTTCTGAAGAAACAAATATTTTCCGTTTCCTTTTTTTTTTTTTTTTTAACAAATATCTTCTGTTTCCAAATTTTTAGAACCCCAGTTCACACCATTGACTGAGGAAACATTTATGAGTGTGCCCAGGAAGATCAGAAGCACAGTCAAATTAACAGACTTGAACTATTTGTACAAGGAGTTATTTAACCACTTCATTGTACAGAACAACAGGTAAGGCTCAGAGCAATTCATTAAAAAAATTTTATAAACTGTAAAGAATTTCAGCCTTTTTAAAATTAAATAAAACCAGCTGGTTGAGCACTCATTGCCATATTATAACTTCAAAAATCCCTGACATTAAATCATGTCCTCCCCTCACCAACCCCTCCTGACCCTTCTCTGGGTGTTTTTACAAAAAAAAAGGAGTTTTAAACTCAATAATTCTGTCTTTTTAACCCTAAGATTAACAAATGACTGCTGTGATTTGAATTAGTGCAGAAAAGTTGATGGCAATCTGAATAAATTTGAGATTTACAGAGCATTCACAAAAATAATTGATTAAACAGCATGTGCTTGTTTTTATCCTTTTTCCTGCCAGATGTGTTTGATCCTTGTTTTACTAAATTGTTTTTGTCTTGCAGAGAAGCCCTGAGTCCTTCACAGATGAATATGAAAGCCACTGACTCAAAAATTAAAATCCTGAAGGAACTGGGGATTGTGGAACTCGACAAAGAAGGAAATGTTAAATTAGCTGTGTAAATGAAATCTCCTCTGGATTATTAAGGAACAAGAATTTCTCTGGAACAAGAGTTTCTAATCCATTGTAGAGAAGTTGTTAATGTTTCTGTATAAACATTCTGTTGATAATACTTGAAATTAGAGAGTTCAGGAACACTGAGGTTGGCACTTTACCTTGGCAGTTGGAGGGATTATGGTTGGTTTTGCATTTTTAAGGAATGTTCTGAGCCATGTGAGGCTTCCATTTCCTTGCTACATTCCTGAGGGGGTTTTAAAGGCAAATAATCCAAGCCTCTTATTGTACTTGCATTCCTGAATAAAGATTTATTTTGCTTTGATTTATGTGACTGCTGACCCTGCTCCCTGTCCCAACCCCTGAATCTGATCCCTGACATGGTTAATTTTCCTTCAGTGTGAATTTTTTTATATATATTATACATTTTATATATATTATTTTTAATTTTTATATTTATATTGTTATATTTCAGACTGATTTGAGAGAGTAGGATACTTGAAATTTTATTAAGTTCCTATGGGTTTTTTTGTGAAAAATTATGTCTGTCAAAGGAGAGAAATTTAAATTAATTCTCTTAGGGAGGGGAAGGCTGATTTCTGAGCTCATCCATGAATTGCTTTAGGGTTTGATGGGAAGAAAAACAGGCTGAGTATTGAAGAGAAAAGAACAGGGATAACTTGATTTTATGATGTGCCCTTTTACCTAGGACTAACTAATCAGTTTCAAGCAATTAATCCCTTCCACAAACCAATTTAGTAGTTTTTAATCACATTGATCTAATAGAGGACTCAATCCTTGCTGTGCCACTACCACCAGCAGCGTTAAATATTTAATGTATTGGCTGTAAGAAGCGGAACGCGGAAAAGCCATCCCCGCTCCTGAAACCTCGCCGGTAAGGAAGAATAAAGAAAAAAAGAATAGAGAAAAAAAATTAAAAGGGAGAAAAAGAGAGGAAAAATAAAGGAAAAGAGAGGGGGAAAAAAAAGGAAAAATAAGAAAAAGAGAGGGAAAAAGAGGAAAAATAAAGGAAAAGAGAAGAAAATTCCGCTCCCCCTCAGGCGCCGCCGCTCCTCCCGCGCGCCCCTCGCGCCACGCCCCCTGCGGGCGGCCCCGCGCATGCGCAGCGCGGGCGGGGCGGGCGGCCGCGCTGCCGCGGTCACGGCCCGGCGGGTGCGCTGCTCCGATCCCCGCTGCTCCGAGCCCCGCTGCTCCGAGCCCCGCTGCTCCGAGCCCCGCTCCCCTCACAGCCCCGCTCCTCACCCGCGGGCACGGGCAGCGAGGCCGGGGACAGCCGTCCCTCCTCCCGCCGCTGGCGGAGCCGCAGCCATGGACGAGCAGAGCGTGGAGGTGAGCGGGCGAGCGGGCGGCGCGCGCTGCCTCAGGGCGGTGAGGGGGCAGCGGCTGCGGCTTCTGCTGCGCACCCGCCCGCTTTAGCCGAGCCCCTCGGAGGATCCCTGTGCCTTGTGTGAGGGAGGGGGAAAAAAGGCCGAGCGGTGTCGGCCCGGGCTCTGCGAACAGCCTGCGGCGCTGCGGGGCTTTGGCTCGGGTGGGCAGGCAGGCAGCAGGTGGGAGAGGGTCGGAAATGAGCGGGCGGAGCGCTGCAGGAGCCGGATCCGGAGGTGCGGGGATCCAGGATGGATGGAGGGATTGGAGGGATGGAGACCTGGCACACACAGAACCCGCCCTGGCACCCTGGAGGTGCAGAAGTGACTGTGACCCGGCGGCTCGAACTGTGCCACAGTGTAAAACACCGGCTGTGATTGCCTCCTGTAAACGAAAATTGTGCTTTTCAATGGGTCGCAGCTGTTAAATTAATGTGTGGGAGATGCTGTGGTATCCATTAATCGAAGATGCCTTGTTTTTGTGCTGATTCACAATCTTAAAGCTATGAGGGAAAAAATAGCTCACCTAAAGGACCTTAGGAAGTTCCGTAGTTACAACCAGAAGTATTATAACTCCTGTATGATGTAAACATTCCTTATCAGTTTAGAAATTATCAATATGGGAAGCAAACATTGCGTTCAAAATGCCTTTCTTCTTTGGGGAGTGTTTTATCACTCAAGATTGATTAAATGGGGCTGGGGAGAATGTAGAAATTGTGGAGTTAGTGCTAATGGTAAACCTTAAAATAATATCAGCCCTATAAAAGTGAAAAATATGCCGACTTCAACATCTGTCGTGTATCACACATACCATGATTTAGGAATAGTTTAGTGCCACTCCACTGTCTGCAGGTATGACACCATTTCTTCTGGCAGCTTTGCAGTCCTGTGTGAACACACTCAGGAATACCTTGGCTACAGAAAGGCCTGCTGCAAAAGAGATAAGGCAAACAGAAACTATTCCTTGAAGAAGGAGAACAGCGTTATAAAACTGCTGCGGGGGAGGGTTGCGGTGGCCAGGTTGTATCTCCCTCGGAGATGGGCTGAGAGCTGGCTGAGTGCCTGGTAAACAAAGGCCCATGGAACAATGGTGCTAATCCCCCTTGCAGAGCATTGCCGAGGTGTTCCGATGTTTTATTTGTATGGAGAAGCTGCGGGACGCCCGCCTGTGCCCCCACTGCTCCAAGCTCTGCTGTTTCAGCTGTATCCGGGTGAGTTTGCTTGGTTTAGTCTATTCTTTCAAAGGTTTGAACTGAAAACCGACTGAGCTTATGAAAACATTCTTTCCTGCAGTTCCAAGGATTCTTTTTTTTTTTTTTTTTTTTTTTTCTCCTCCCCTCCTTTAGTTTCCCTTTCAAAACCTTTTATAACACCCCTGAGGAAGAAGTAGGCAGGCTGTGCATTGCTTTCAGTGGTGCTAATTATAGGCACCATCTGGAATAATTGCTTCAAGGAAGAGACACACAATGATCCCTTCTTTAGCTCCTCCTGAGAGTTGGTGATGCCTGTGTGGAAGGCAGAAGTTGGGACAGAAATCAGATGCTGACTTTGCATCTGGGAAGGTCACAGCATCACCTGCTCTATCCTGGAGGTGTTTTACAGTCAGACTGGTGTGATCAGGTGAGGCCAAATCTTTCTCAGGGGAGTCTGGGGCAGCAGCTGAATCCTCATTCCTTTGTTAAGAGTGGTTCCCAGAGCATCACACTCCAGTTCCAAATCCAGATGCTGTTTTGTGCTGCTGTAGCAGCAAAAGGTTCAGCTGAGGTTTCCAGACCTGCAGTAGTATTTCCAGAAATTGGAACAGACATTCATCCTTCCCTCTGGAAGCTCTGACAGAGCTGTAGGTGAAGGATTTATGCTGCATATTAAGGATTTTAGTTGACATATTGTTGCTGGGTGGTGAGAGATTATTCATGAGACTCTTTAAAATGTAGTAGAGAGCTGACAAATATAAACCCATCAACTGCTGAGCTTTTACACTTGTGAGTTGTAGTGGGCAGGTGAAGTTCTTTGCTCAGCTGTTTGTCCCTGGAGCTTTCTGGAAGAGAAACATTCACAGGCTCCTTGTGGTTTTGATCACTGAACTTCAGGTATTTAATTTGTCTATAAATAACCCAAGAGGAAGAAATAAATTACCTTGAAGACTAGTTAGACTCTGAAAAAGATGCTTGTGGTGTCTTTTTCTTTCCTTTATTGAAATATGTTCTTTAGCCTAAGACTCTGGGAATCTGTCAGGTGGGTGGTTTTTAATGCAATATTTGGTACCTCACAATTCTCTGCATAATTTTAACTGAAGCATCTCTGTGGTTGCTTGTTACTAAGGCACAAATAACAGCTTCTTCTGTGACTAAGTGGTTGAATAGTTAAATTGAAAATTTGTTAAAAAAGGAAAAGAAAGACAGGAAAGCTGTAATAAAAATAACTAACTCCTAATTAATGATATAACATATTTGCCTGTAGTTCTTTCATTCCAGTCTGTTTAAAAAGGTTTCTCCTTTTTCCATCACAGCGTTGGCTGACTGAACAAAGAGCTCAGTGCCCTCATTGTAGGTAAGGTATTTTTAATATCAGGAATTGGGTGGATTGTCCTGTTATGATCAATCTCCTTTTCAGTGCAGGTTGTACTAAATTTATAAGCTTTTTTTTTTTTTTTTTTTTTTTTTTTTTGAGACTTACCTGCTGTTTCTATAAAAATTGGCCCTGGTATAATACTTCTTCTAAAATGCTTGCTAGTTTTGTGACAAGCTGAGCAGGATCTTTGTTCTTCCCACATAGCACTGCTGTGCACATAGCTGGTGTAATAGGAGTAACTTGAGGGAATTCCTCTTTATATTCTTCTTTCAAAAGTCAGAGCCCAGGAGCTTCACTTTTCAGGGTGAAAATGTCCATTTTTTATGCCTGTAATTTATGTGCAGCCATTCTGTGAATCATTGCAGGGTGCAGTTCCCACCTCTCCACAAATAATCACAATTACTTAATTTTTTATTTCCCTTGGAGTAACCAGTACAATTTCTGCTTTTCTTTTTTTTTTTTTTTGCCTATGACTCTTTTAATAATCTAGAATTAACCTGAACTCATTTCAGTGCTTCTCCTTTAGCCAAATTCCTGCTCTAACTGTGCCATCCTTCCTGCAGAGCCCCCCTGCAGCTCCGAGAGCTCGTCAACTGTCGCTGGGCAGAGGAGGTGACCCAGCAGCTGGACACACTTCAGCTCTGCAGCCTCACAAAGCATGAAGAGAATGAAAAGGACAAGTAAATGGAGTGTTCTTTGCATCAACTCTTGTTGTGGTTTGGCTTATAGGAGCTAATTTTAGTCATGTACTCTCTGTATCTGTGAAGTGCTTCTGAAAGCAACATTTATCTTACAAAAGGTTTTTATTGACTACCCTGCAAAAGATGTTTAAGGCTTTGCTTGGAGCGTTGTGTAGCAAAACAAGTGAAAAATGTTAAACTGAGTTAGTGGAAAATACATAGCTGTTTTTTGGGGGTGATATGTGTATTTTTTTTGTTTAAGGTGTGAAAACCATCATGAGAAGCTCAGTGTTTTCTGCTGGACCTGCAAGAAGTGTATCTGCCACCAGTGTGCACTTTGGGGAGGAATGGTAAGGAATGCACACAGTGTGAGGGATTGCAAACTTTGTGTCTGACAGTGGTTTTGAAGAACTAGAAATGCTGTGAAATTGCTGTTGGATTGCCATGCAAATACTGCAGGTTTAGGTGTGTTTATTATTTAATAGCACTGCTTGTGAAAAACAATACTTTTTGTTCATAATTCAATAAGGAAATTGAAGTTTTGACAAAAGCAGGTCAGAACTACCTTCCTTGTTATAAACTTCATAATGTTTTGGGCAAATTCTGGGTGGTGGGGAAGAGTTTTGTGGGCAAAGGAAGAAGCCTTGCTCAGAGAACACAGGTAACACTTGTTGTTTAATTGTCCTGGCCTCTAATTTCCAAAGCTATTAAATTCATCAGTGTTTATCCATCCAGTTGGGTATTTCAAGGACAAACAACTGTTGCTGTTTGGAATGTAAGTGGTTAACAGAATGCTGCCTTTGTTTGGGAAGGATGTCTTAATAATAATCATAAAAATAAACCTTCTATCAATATTTGATTTGGTAAAGGATTGCACAGTGAATGAAGCAGTTTATTTTTGGAGGACTCTTGAGACTCCAAATAACTCCTGACAGGAAGCTTTGATGGAATGAGAGCCAAATTCATGACTTCTTACAAAGGGAAGTGAAAGACTGACTTCCTACATACAATCTGCTTTGGAACTTTTCCAGAATGAGTGATACACTCGTAGGCTTTCTTCCCTTCTCTTTCAGGAATTTAATAGGAGTAGAATAAAGTGGAAGAGAGATGCTTTATTATTCACCACCTCCTCCTCCTCTCTTTTTTTTTTTCTCTTTGAACAGCATGGAGGACATACTTTCAAACCCCTGGCAGAAATCTACGAGCAGCACGTCACAAAAGTAAATGAGGAAGTGGCAAAGCTGAGGAGAAGACTCATGGAATTGATCAGTTTGGTGCAGGAAGTGGTGAGAAAATTTTCCTGTAGTATTCCAGTGGCAAAGGACAGCTGTAAAGAACCTGTTAGAAGGTGGTGAGATTATCTCATACAAAGACCTTTTTGTTTTATCATTTGACTCTTTTTATACAATGTGGAGAGATCAAAAAATTCTCAATTCTGTTTTAGAATCAGGTAACAGAATTTTTCTTTTGAGGTGTGCTGTTTAAAAGCAGCAGTTGCACACTTCATTTTTGTCAACACTTAAAGTGCATTCTGTCCTGTTAGAATAAGTATAAAAATGCTTTATTCTAGCAGCTTCTTTTCTTTTTTCTAGAGTAATAATCTGTAATGTATTTGAGCCTGCAGGATGAGCAGCTCACCAGTTGGGGATTTGTTTGTGCATCTCTTTTTTCTTCCCTGTGGGGTAAACATGTCAAAAATCCAAATCCTGTCAGTTGGAATTCCAGCAAGGAAGGAAGTGGGAATTACCAGGAAGGATTATGTTTGTGTCCTGGTACATTTAATATGTGATGTCTCTGTGCAGATAAAATCAGGAATTTTTGGAGCAGGTTTCTCTATGATTTTTGCCTGTTGTTCAGGTGCTTATTTGCCACTTGCAGTGGTAGATTTGCTCTTCTCCAGCTCAGATGTGACTTTATAAACACGAATGTGGTGATAAAATGCTGAGAGTTTGTGACCTTCCCCTGGCAGGCAGAATGATGCTGGTTTTATCCATTACCACAATACTTTTCTGGTTTTATCACATAATTCTCGTTACACAAAGAACTTTTCTGTGCTACTGAAGTTGCAAAAGAGAAACTGCCAGCTGCATTTACAGGTCTGATAGTTAAGAATCCCCAAGTGACAAATCCCTGTGTGATCAGACAATGTTGCTCAGCTTCCCTATTCACCTTTGGGCCTTCAGAGATCCAGTGAAATCCTGACTGCTCCAGAAATGCAGCTCATCAAAAACAACACTCCTATTTTCCCTCCTAGGGGATTTAGGGCCACTTAAACATTTGTGGGGTGTGTGTGAGTAGAGCCAAGATATGGCTGAGTGGGCAGTTATATAATTAATTATTTTTAAACCAGCAGCTTCAAAGTCTTTATAATACCCTCATTGCAAATAAGCAAATTCCGAATTCCTTTAAAGATAAAACTTACAAATCTATGCCTCACAGATTCATTACCAGCACTTCAACTTTCCCTTCAAACCAAATTCTAATAGATTCCTAGTTTCCAACTATCAGCTGGTGCAGCTGTGGGAAGGTTTTTATCCCTGTGTGTTCCCCCCAGGAGCGGAACGTGGAGGCCGTGCGCAGCGCCAAGGACGAGCGCGTGCGCGAGATCCGCAACGCCGTCGAGATGATGATCGCCCGCCTGGACACCCAGCTCAAGAACAAGCTCATCACTCTCATGGGTGGGTGTCCAACAAAGGCAGGAGATTCTCTTGGAAATGGAGAATGGAAACCCTCTCCCTCTAAATTATTATAGTTTTGAAATTAAGGGGCGCTCAGGCAAAGGTACGGGAATTAGGAATAACGGTTCTTTGCTAGGAAAATTAAAATAGAAATGCAGTATTGCAAAGAGCAAACCCCAAACACTGCCAGAGTCAGAATCCAAGCTGACACATCACTCAGGGTGTTGGTAGCAGTCCCATTCAATGATGGCTGTATCCTCCTGCAGTGACAGATGTGGACCTCTGAAGGTCCAGTGATAATGTAGAAGGATCCAGTTTTCCTCTGGAATCCAGTGGAAAAGGCTACTCTGGTGTTCCAAATCTCATTTTTTTATTTAAGTAGGAAAGGCTTGGCCCCTCCTCTGGCTGGAGCATCTCCCAGTGGGATGATGTAATTTTATCAGTCTTACAGTGGGACTCAGTGGCCCAGCAGCAGATGATATCTCCTGGAGGGAAGATGGGTTGTGGAACAGATAAAGGTGATTGCCCCAGCTGGTTTAAAGATGACCTGATAAGCAGATAATATGTGCCATGGAGATAAGGGCCACTGCCCCACCCTTCAACAGATGGAGATAGAATTCACATTTCTGGTTACATCCTGTGTTGCCACCCAAGACAGTGGGTGTTGGCTTCTCTGAGGAGGAGGAGAAGAATTTTATTAACAATGTGTAAATCCACTGAGAAACATTATTTCCCTGGGATCCTGACTCCTTCCACTCCTTTCTGCTGGCAGAAAACTTCCACCTGCAGCAAAGCTTTTGGTCTTGAGTCAAACCTACTTTCCTTTTTGTCCAAAAAAGCACCCCAAAACAACAAACCTGCAGTTTCTGGGACACAGAGTGTTTTGTTACTGACTTCACCTCAAATGAATTCTTCAGTACAGCTCTAATTAAAAATGTAGACTTGCTTTTCAAATACTTTCTCAAACATTTAGAAATCCTTTATCTTAGTATGTTCTAGGACAGCTTCCAAGTGGAAACAAAAAAGAAGAAAAGAAACAGTGAGTATGTTTCTTAAGGAACAGTGAGTATGTCTTTTTGGAGTTTTTTAACATCTGTTCTTTAAACAGGTCAAAAGACATCACTTACTCAAGAAACTGAACTTCTGGAAACCCTGCTTCAAGAAGTAGAACATCAGGTAATTATGAAAAGAGATTAAATGTTGTGCAGATAGGCCAACTGAGGAGGGATCTTTCTTACTTAGTTTTTTATTTAAAAAGTATTAATTGATGGATATTTCTGGAGGATGTATATTTTCATTGAAGTGGCCTGAGGTTGCACAATTTCTTAAAAATAAGTGTGTCTTCTAGAAATATTTAAAGATGTTGTGTTGCTTTAAAAATTACTTCAGGAATTAAAGGCAGTATCACACAAAATTACCCAGTTCTCTGTAAGTTAGTTTAATCTAAGGCAAGTACATAGTGGCTGTTTGTGAAATTCCTGAAAATAAAATAACCCAAAACCTCCAAACTCCATTTTGACATTGTGTTGTGGGTAAACTTTCTGAAACTGTGACAAACATGCAATTTAGTTTTTTAAAAACAAAAATGGATAAAGCCTCTGAATTTTTTACTGAGCTAAGGATTTTTTTCCCCTCACAGTTACGCTCCTGCAGCAAGAGTGAGCTGATATCCAAGAGTTCAGAGATCCTGATGATGTTCCAGCAGGTCCATAGGAAGCCCATGGCCTCCTTTGTCACCACTCCTGTCCCCCCAGACTTCACAAGGTGAGTGTTGCACTTCTGTTTGTATAAAAATATGTTTAAAGTACCTGAGAGAGGAGTTTCCTCTTAACTTACTCCTTGTAGTAAGCTATGCTCCAAGTAGGCTTTTCTGTCCCAGCAGGGATTATTTTGTAGTCCCTGCTGGGGACTCAGGACAGTGGGTTCCAGCTCACAGGTTTTTTTTCCTCTCTTGTACACATGGTTTACTCATTTGTCCTTTTTTCCTCTTATTAGTGGGTCATTCAGTATATAATTGCCAGGCTCTCATGAGATGCCTCTGCAGGTCACCTTAATTCAGAATATACAGCTAAAATCACTTCATAGCACAATTTTTCATCAGGATAATGCTGCTGGTGCTGGGTTCTGAGGGAGCCTGTGCTCAAAAAATGGGAGGTCAGAGAAGTCTCAAGAATTCCTCAGGAAAAATTGGTTTTTGGTTTAAATCTGAGTGTTTGTTTTCCAGTGGCACCAAGGTATTGCCTCCTCAGGTAGCTTATAAATGGAATTATACTTCAATAATCCAGTGTAGTTCTGGTGGATTTCAGTGTCTCTGGTGACTTAAATCATCTAAAATTCTTCTACAGATTGCAAAAGTTGGGATTTTTTACACTTATTCAAGTGTAATATATTTATTCTTTTCCTCCACAGTGAATTGGTTCCAGCCTATGACTCAACTACATTTGTCTTGGAAAACTTCAGGTAAGAATATATCTCCAATTACTGTAAATATTGACAACATCCTCCTGTTCTTTCCGAGAAATGTTACTTAAAACACAGAACAATCTCTACAGAAAACTCTGAGATGTGGATTCAATGTGAATTCCATTGAGAATCTCTTGTTTAGCAGGTGAACAATTCTTTTGCTTTGTCCCAGTCCCAAACATTTGCCTGCTCTGTCCCCAGCACCCTGCGGCAGCGTGCGGATCCTGTGTACAGCCCTCCCCTGCAGGTGTCAGGACTGTGCTGGAGATTAAAGGTTTACCCGGTGAGTTTTGTCTTCAGCTGCACTTGTCATCCCATCCCAGCTCACTCCCAGGGAGGAATCATCAGTTTCTCTCATGGAAAAGAACATTTTCATGAGTTGATCACCAACCACTGGAGAATTCCCTCTCTGCCTCCACATCTCCAGTGAGAACGTGCTCAGTATAGTTAATTTAAAAGCTATTAAAGATAGGTTCTACTAATAAACTTTGATGGATATTTTAATGTCTCAGGAATGAGGTATAGAATAACTTACTCTGTTTGAGTAAAACTTATGGGGAAGGTGGGAGGAGGAGCAAGCATTTCTTGACTCTGCAATCAGCTCTCAAACTGGACATTAAAATGTGCATTTTGCTGTGTCCCTTCAGTGGGCTGAATATTCCAGTTTGTGAAGCTTTGGCCATGTTGGAATGTTGATGCCCAAGCTGGGAACTTTCCATATTCCCTGCTCTGATCAATGCTGCTCCTGCAGCTGTGTGGAGAAGGAGGAGTTTGCTGGTGGAGCTCCAGCTCTTAGTGATTTTTGTGGCATCCTTGGAGAATGGGCTCCATAAGTAAAGCCCTGGATGCCCAGAGCTGGATTATTGCAGTGCAGAGGTGGAATTGTGTGCAAGTATTGTAAATTCAGGATTAGCTACCTGAGCTATGCTGTCAGAAGGCATTAAAATTTATTTTTTCAATGGTAAGTTGAAATGTTTCTTCAAGCTGGAGGATTCAAGTTGAGCCATTCTTCATCCTTGATTCAGGTGAGTGTGCTGGAGGCTTTGCTGTATTTTTTCTTGATTTCTGGTGACTCTAATATTGTTTCTCAGTAAACTGCCCTAATTTTTCATGTTGCATGGGATTTTTTTCTCAACAAATTGCTCTTTTCTCAAAAATTAAGTAGCTTTGATATGTGACTGTATATAAAATATTTCAGAACTAATGTTTAACCTAAAATAATGTTGTTCTGATACATTGTTTGTCTATTCAGACTTCCACTTAATCAAATACCTAAAATGTTAATAGAATAATTTAAACTTTGTCTTGAGATTTGTATCTGAGATACCAATACTACCCTGTGAATGTGCTTCTTGTTGATTCATGTCACAGTTGGAAGTCACAGAAGACTAAAAATCACAACTATAACATCCAAAGCAGATTCCTGCTGCAAATCCAATGTTGATTGAAGCTGTTTTCTAAACTTTTCTAAGTCTTCTCTACCAAATTGTTTTGGTTTTAATTTTTTTTAATGTTTTTTTTCTTTCCTATTTTTAATCAATTTCTCAATTTGATTTCAGGATGGAAATGGAGTCGTTCGGGGCTATTACCTGTCAGTGTTCCTGGAGCTCTCTGCTGGATTGCCAGAGACATCCAAGTAAGCACAGCTGCAGTAAGAGCTGATGTTGGGCTTTTTCTGGCAGAGAATGCAAAGCCCTTGGGAAAAAAAAAAAACAAACCTGAAGAAAAGCTTCTGTTGAGCTTTGGATCAGGCACAGAGACAATATTTTAAAGTTGTTGCTCAGTGGCTTTCTTGAGATAAAAATGAAGCTGCTAAAACAACTGATAAGAGTGTGTGTGTGCTAGTCCAGCCCTGGAGTTCACTCTTCTCCCTGTTCCTGCTCTCTTTGATTTTTCACTGTTTATTTCAGTGTTCAGTAACAATTTTAAGCCTTGACACCCTTTCAGCTGGGCAGACAATTGCAACTCTTAAACCACCAGCAACTCTGACATCTTTTAATCCAATCCCTGTCACTTCCCCTGGCCAGGTATGAATACAGAGTGGAAATGGTTCACCAATCCACCAATGATCCCACCAAAAACATCATCAGGGAATTTGCCTCAGATTTTGAAGTTGGGGAATGTTGGGGCTACAACAGATTCTTCCGGCTGGACCTGCTGGCCAACGAGGGCTACCTGAACCGGCAGAACGACACCGTCATCCTCAGGTGTCTCTCTGTTCTGTGGGGTTTTTACATTTGGTTTTCTTTGTAGAAATAGTTTTAAAGTTGTAGAATTTAATATTAATGATTTGGAGTATTAGGAAGTTATTTAAAGTTTTTTAAAATGTTTGTATTTAAAGTGTATTTTCATTTTATAAACGTATCTATGTAATGCGTGTTTTCATTTTACAAACACGTGTATTTAATATGTGTTTTCATGTTATAAGCACACATCTTTGATACATATTTTAATTTACAAACACATCTATTCAATACATATTTTTGTTTTACAAACATATTCAATTCATATTTTCATTTTACAAACATTTAATATATCTTTTCATTTTACAAACATATATTCAATTCATATTTTCATTTTACACGCATATTCAATTCATATTTTCATTTTACACACATATTCAATACATATTTTCATTTTACACACATATTCAATACATATTTTCATTTTACACACATATTCAATACATATTTTCATTTTACACACATATATACAATATATATTTATATATAGATAATGACAATGACATAGTACTATACATTTTTATTTAATAAGTCAATTTTTTTGAGGTATGTATTATGTAGTTTTCTTTTTTTGTATTCTTTATTATGTATAATTTGGTTTTTGAGTAAAAATAATTTTATGAATGGGTTTGTTTGTATTTAAGGTAGAATTGATTTAAATTGTTTGTTTGGGTTTTTTTTATAATTTTTGATATATGTTACCGGGACTTTTTATTTCCTGTATGTAAGGATTTAGATTGGGCAGGATTTGTTTGGTTGCTGTCCTTTGCAAGGATCATCACAGATCTGCTGCTGAAATAGGGAATAATTACCAGCTAAATTTAAAATATTGGTGAAGTGTTTTGTTCTAACAGCAGCTTTTAAAAAGGAAATGTGCCAGAGGGAGTTATGGAGTATTTTAAGTCACTTTGAGGAGTGACTGCTCCTGGCAGTAATAAGGTTGTAGACCTGTAGCTACCAGAATTAAAGGCAAAAGGTGCTTTTCTCCCCTCTTTAGTTGTAGTGAGCATTGGAGAACTTTGGGTATAAAATTCTGTGAGTTCTTCCTGCAGAACTCACTGTGACCAGTCAGGATGTTCAGGACCCTGAATCCACCAGGACCTGCTGTTTGTTCACCACTCATTCAGGTTTTTCTGCAGGGCTTTTTGCATGGAAGGAAAGACATTTAAAAACAAACCTCAAACCAAACTAAATCCCTCAAAAAAAAAAAAAACCAAACCCAAAACTTATTTTAAAACATTTTTTTTTGAAGGTTCCAAGTGCGCTCACCAACCTTCTTCCAGAAGTGCCGCGATCAGCACTGGTACATTGCTCAGCTGGAGGCAGCTCAGACAAGTTACATCCAGCAAATAAATAACCTGAAAGAAGTAAGTGTGGGATGTTTGTGTATGTAAAATCACCTTTAGAGTGTGTCTGCAGGTTAAAAAAGGTTGCTTGAGTTGCTGCTGCTGCTCCAGTGTTATTTTTGGGATTTTGCAGCGACTCGCGATCGAACTGTCCCGGACTCAGAAATCCCGAGGGGTTTCCCCTCCTGACACTCACCTCAGCCCCCAGAATGATGAGGGCTCAGAGACAAGAGCAAAGAAACCTGGACAAAGCATTGAAGCACTGCTTGAGAATTTCACTGCTCCAGGATTAGCACGGGAGAACAAGGAGGAGGAGGAGGAGAAGACTCAGCAGGAAGACTTTAATGTAGGAATTCTCTGTTTCTTTCCTCTGTTGATGTGTAGCTTTCTTTGATAAGGCAGCAGTAGAAACAGGGCAACTTGTGAATTGTAAATGAGGTTTATTTTCCTTGCTATGGAAATAGGAGATGACACACACTTGAGAGCTGTGAGTGAGAGGTGACTCCAGAGAGATGTTCCAGAACTGAGCTCAAAGATCCCACCACAAAGAATCTCCAAGTAGCAGCTGAAAAATCTGACTTGTGTTTGTTCTCAGCCTTTAATCACTGCAGTGTGATGGTGGCACTGGGGACACAGAGTGTCTGTTCAGAGCTTTTGGAGATGCATCAAGGTGCTACTGAATGTTTTTATATCAAAAACCTCCTGTTTTTCCTGCAGCACGAGCTCTCAGATGGTGACCTGGATATAGATCTTGCTGGAGAAGATGAGGTGAACCACCTTGATGGCAGCAGCTCTTCAGCAAGTTCAACAGCAACCAGTAACACTGAAGAGAATGACATTGATGAAGAAACAATGTAAGTAACTAAAAATGCCTTTGGGATCATCCTATACCCAGGAGAATCATCCTAATTCCAGTGGAAACTGAGTAATATGCTGGGGTGTGTGGGATTCCAGTGTGATTTGAGAGGTGGTTCCTATACTGGGAACAACACAAACTCATGGAGTTAGTGCGAAACATTGAATTTTTGGTCAGCTAATTAGTGTCTTTCTGATCTCTTTATTTACATTGGTGCTGCATTCTGCCTTTGACGAGTGACAATCTGTGAAGGTTCTTTCCCAAAACATGATTAAGGAATCTGTCTCAGCACTGTAACAGAGCAGAGGTCTGGGACTGGGAAGTGCTGTAGTAGTAGGAGAGTGATGATGAGGACAGGTGCTTAAATTAGGAAACTCAGAGCTGATGTCAAATCCTGGAATCTTAATTAAAACGTGAGAATTTGCTGCTACACTTACAGACAGAGGAGTTTGCAGCATCACATTTTGCAGTCTAGGTACATATGGCACTTCTGGCCTCCTGCTTAACAAGACAGTCATTTAATTACTGCTCTTCCTTTGTTCCTGGGTAGCTTGGAACACAGGAAATGCAATTTACAGCACTTTATGTTGTTTTCTGAGGTTTGTGCCACAACATTTAACAAGAGCTGAGGAAAGCTAACAGTTGTATTCTCCTTTTTCCCACCCTGATCATCCCTGAAGGTCTGGAGAGAATGATGTGGAATACAGCAGCACTATGGAGCTGGAGGATGGAGATCTCATGGAAGATGCAGCAGCTGCTGCTACTCCTGGAGCATCAGGTATGAAAAATGACTCCAGAATTCCCATCAAAGCAAAACACTGCTGGATTCCTTCCCCTGCTCCTCTTGGAAGCAATGCCAGGCTCTGTGTTCTGCAGGCAGTTCTATTTTTGGGAACTGCTGCATCATGTGGTTTGTACTGATTATTGCAGTGTAGCAGAAACACTTCATTGGTTCAATAAAAAAAAAATAGTAGGGGGGGAAATAATCTGAATGTGCTGGTTTAAAAATGATGTCAAAGTTTGGAGGGCAGCTTTGTGCCTCTTTGGAATTCCTTATGTCCAGATCAATAGGAGGCTGACAAGTAAATTTTACTGATGTCAGTGTGACCTCTGAGTAGGTGACACATTCACTTGGGGTTTAGTGCACTGCAAAACCCAAAGAATGTGGAGGGAATGGAGTGAGGGATCCTCACAAGTCAAACAGAAATGCATTTAAAATGCAACATGAGAAGGTGTTCTGGGATTTTTTTGCAGCCTGGAAATGATCACAGCCCAAATTAGCCACAAGATTCTGAAAGGAATGTGTATCTATATGGAATATAGAGAGATATGGAATCTGAGTGTATTTATTTAGGACAAAGATACCAGAAGGGATATTTGTGCTGCTGTACAAGTCTGTTGGTGCTGGAAAGACAGAATTCCCTGTTTCAAAGTGCTGGAGTTCAGGGAGGGACATGTTTGTCTGCTTACTCCCTCAGAGTAACTCTAATCTTTGTATTGATCTGTAAACAGATCTGTTCATTAAGAGATTTTTATAAAAGGTATGAAGTGAAGCACTTCCCCCTTTCCAGCTGTTTTTATCTTACTCTTTAATTAGACACATCTAATTGCTTTCAGCATCCAGAAACCCATGAAACACCAATGTCTCCTTAAGTTTCATGGGATGAGTTCATTCCTACTTGTGTAACTCTTGTTTATTTTTCCCAGGGAATAAATCATCCCTGTGTCCCACAGCTCCCACCTTTGTGTCTCTCTGCTCAGGTACCAGCCACAGCTACAGCAGTGCCAGTGGGAGACCCTCAAGGAGGGGAGCCAGTGCCCTGGGCTCCACAGCCAGCAGCAGTTTGCTGGACATAGATCCCCTCATTTTAATCCACCTGTTGGACCTGAAAGACAGAAATGGAATGGAAAACCTCTGGGGCCTTCAGCCACGTCCTCCTGCCTCTCTTCTGCAGAGCAGAGGTAACTACACCACGTGTCTGATGGTTTAATTCTGCCTGGAAATGCAGAGCATGGCTGAAAAGCCCCTTTTGTGGAAGGGGTGGGCACTGGAAGCCAGCACAACACACAATTCTGTGCTGAGGCAGCAGCAGCTCCACCTCTCCCTGCACACAGCTGGAGTGGCTGGGAGTGCTTGGAGCACAATGCAAACCAAAGAAAAAAAAACAACCAAAATGTCAGGAGTCAAAAATAGTGATGGCATTTAAATAATTGAGGAGTATTTGTGGTTCAGTTAGGACCCTTGACCCAAAAATACCAATTAACTCCATGTGCAGCAGCAGAGCTGGCAGCCCTGGCTCTTCCTGGAGGTTGCTTGTTCCTCTGGTAGTGAGGAATTAAATTTATTACTGAGGTTTGATTAAATTTTGTCATGATTGACACTTAGTTGTGCTGCTGGCCCACAGCCATTTGGTGACTTTCTAGAACAGAAAGAGAAATAAATGTCCCTTTGCTACAAGTAATGCTTGGCTTTGCTGCCACAATGCCATTGGTGGCACTGAATTGAAAAGCTGGCTCAAACTCTTTATTCCTTTGTCATTAGCTTTTTTAATGGAGTTACATAAACAGCCATGAATTTCCAGTGAATGTAATCCATATTTCCAAAACTGGAAGTCACTTCTAGAAGTAAAAAATGAAAAAAGGGACCAGCAAATCAACTGTGAGTCCCAGTTCTGGTTTTTTTTGCTTTTGGAAGAAGCTCTGGACCAAAGGAGCTCAGGAGAGGACAGTGCACTTTGTGCTGTGCCACTCAGGCAGGGTGAAGCTCTCCTGTTGTGCTGAGCTGTGTGAACCCTCAGCCAAAATCACCTGGTTTGGGGAGCTTCCCTTGGGATTTGACTGTTCCCAGTCCAGTTGAACTTGGTCAGTGAAGACAAAGTTGCTGTTGCATTTGGAGTTGGCCAGACATCACCTCCTGAGGTGAAGGTTTCTAAGAGCCACTGAACTTTACAGTTTGGAACAGCTGAATTTGCAGAGAAACACAGAATTTGTGACACTTCAGATAGATCCAGGCTGATCTAACTCCAGCTGAGCAACCCAGATTTATTCAGGTATTGGCTGCTCAACATGATCTTGTGGGAGGTATTTAAGGAATTCCTTCCCTAGCTGCAGATTTCTTTGAGTTCTGTGTTATGAGATATTGGTGGTCTGAGAATCTTCTAGACACAGTTAAAAATTTTTATAAAAACAAAAGTGCCATGAGCTGGCAGCCTGGCCTGCATGGTGATAGCTCAGGTGTCACCAGAATTCCTGCAGCAGTACTGGGAGCCTGGCTCCTCCCAGTGAGCAGGACTGGGAACAGAGCCCTGCTGTCCCAGCAGCATGGCAGTGCCTGCAGCCTCCTTCTGCCAGGACAGCATGAGTGTCCCTCACCTTTACAGCAGACAAAAGGTGCAGTTCTCAGGTATCCATGATTTTTTGGGAATGGTTTTCCTTACCTGCTGTGTTCTCTGCCTTTTCCTTTGGCAAAGCCTCCTCCTATTCCCTGAAGGATCGAGACCAGAGGAGGCACCAGGCCATGTGGAGGGTGCCCCCAGACCTGAAGATGCTGAAAAGACTCAAAACCCAGATGGCAGAAGTTCGGAGCAAAATGTCAGATGTGAAGAACCAGCTGTCTGAAGTGAGGAGCAGCAATGGGGAGGGACAGCCCAGCTTCTTCTCCATTGAGCAGGGGGCCCTGGCTGCCTGTGGCACTGACAAGCTGCAGGAAATTGGGATGGAGCTGTTCACCAAGTCCTCAGTCACCAGTTGTTACATAAGGAATTGTAAGTGCATGGAGAAGGGGGGGATTTGATCACCTTGACATGGTTCACATCCCCAGTTCCTCACACTTGGGTTCAGCTGGAAGCTCAGAAATGTAAAACTTGCCCTGCCCTTGTGTTGCTGAAAGTGATTTCAGCCCTTCCCTTTCAAGGACCCAACTTTACCCCACAGGCAGTGCCAGACCTGCTGCAGTGACAACATTCTGAGGTTTAACCCAGTGTCACACTGGGCTGAGCTGTCACTCCTTGACTGCTCTGCACCAGCACCGTGGGAACTGGGGCTGTTGCAGGGATCAAATTACAGCAGCCCAGACTTGCTGAAACCTAAAACACAAGTAAGCCAGGATTTGGGTTAGTCTATCAGTTATACTCTCATGTGAAGGAAGCTGTCTGAAGGATGTTCAGTGCAAGGAAATGAACATGACTGGCAGGAAGGTGTGGAGAGTTAACAAACAATGGGAATAATGCGAAGGTGGGGGTCCAGCAGTGCTGTGAGGGAACACTAGTCACATTTTGACACTCTGTTGCAGCTGCTGGTAAGAAGAGCGCCTCGGGCAAACCGCTGCGCTCGGGCGGCGCCGGGAGCCTGTCCCTGCGGAGAGCCATGGACAGCGACAGCCTGCGCCCGAAGGGGGACAGCCACCCTGCCGAGGGTACCTGCGCCCTGCTCCGGGGGGTGGAAATGGCCTCCCGTACAAAAGCTTTCTGATTTGGAAACTGGAGTTTCCCTTAAATTTGCATGGATTGTTGTTCCCACCCAGTGGGTGTTAATGTGCCTTTGGTAGAGGGCAGGGAGGCAGCAGCTCACATTCACTGAGAAAAACATAAATACATGTGTTACCTTCTGGTCTCCTAGGAGTGAACTTGACAGGGAAAATCCAGGATTAAACAGCACTGAGCCAGGTTTAAATTGTGATTTGGCTTAGAGGGAACTCAAGGAAACTCCATAAGAATTTTATGGTGATGCTGCTGTGGAGTTGCAGGATTCCCTTCCTTTAGTGCAGGCACAGGGAAATCCCTGACCCAGGGATGGTTTTTGCTCCTCTGCAGAGGAGCAGGGGAGGTGCCCTGATCTCACTGTGCTCTGTGCTCAGCAGGCCTGGGCAGCTCCAAGCTGGGGAGGCCCCACAGGGCCCTGGGTGGCCCCGAGGCTCTGCCCAAGCAGGAGGACAGACCAGAGGGATCAGACTCTGAGCTGGGAGCTGCTGCTGCCATCAATGGCTTGGCTGCTGTGGAGAAAAACAGAAAAGTTGGTGCTCTGGGGTAAGAGTTTCTTCATTTCTCCTCTTATCTCCTCCCCCACCTTGCCTTGATCTGCAAAAACCCCACAATCTCCTAAAACCAGGTGCTTGTAGCATGAAAGAGAAATTACTTTGAAGTTTACTTGGTTGCTGCTGTTCCCTCTGGACAGCAATTTTTGGGTTTATAACTAGGCTACAAGTTGTCTTTTTTTTTTTTTTTGTAATTTTTCTCTTATTTTGATCAGCTCTGGCTGGAATATGACACTTAAGAGTTGAAAGGCAGCCCAGGTCTACTTTCCCACTGTTCCATGTTAAATAACCTCAAACTGAAATGTAATCACTTTTGATTTCCTCATTTAAGGTGATGTTTTTACTCTAACTTGATTTTTCAGCCGTTTCATGATAATTCTCTGTTGGCCACCTAAGCAAAGGGCAATGGAGTTTTCAGGTTGTTTTTTCTAAATAAGTAAAGTCACCTTTTTTGGAAAATACTCAAACTTTTCAAGGTTTTTTGATTGATATGGAAATATTCAAACGTTAAAAAAAACTGGAAGTTTAGGTGGATGTGCAGGAGACTTAAGGAATAAAACTCAACGTGGCACTAAAAGGTTTTGTTTCCACAAGTGAGTTAAGGCTGAATTTCTAACGTGGGGTTTTGTGTTTCTCCTAAACTCCTTCCCAAGCTCAAACTCCAAGGGGTGTCGGCCAGAAGGAGCCCAGCCTGGTGGCCTGGAGGGGAGCCCTGAGCCCGGGGAGCTGCAGGGGCTGAGCTCTGCAGGAGCCTCTGCAGCAGCAGAGGAAGGTAAATTGGATTTTGGGGGGGGTGGGCAGGTGCAGCAGGGAGAGAAAAGCACCCCCAAGAGCTGCTCCCATGGCTGTGGGGCTTTGCTGGAAGGGGCAGCTGGAGAATAAATCTGAGTCAGGACACAAAATCTCTCTGTGACTGCTCTTGGGGCTGGCAGTGGGGCCGAGCAGCTTTTTGTACCTAGAGACAGCTCCAGGTCTTTGCTTTGCTGCTCAGTGCAGGGGCCTCGGGAAGAGTTTCATATCTAATTGAAACAGTAGCCAGTGACCTTGGCTGGGAATTGTGCTGGGAATTTCAGGGACAGCCTGAAAAGCCACACCAGAGCCTCTCCAGCCTTCATTCCTGCTGGGTGTTGTGGTGCATAATCCAGTTTCCTTAGAGACTTGAAGGAAAGTTTTCCCTCCTCCTTTCCTGCATCCTTTCCATGCTGGAAAAAAATAACTCTGCTTTTTTTTTTTCCTCTTCTGAAAGTCCACATAGAGTTTTTCTTATCTTGCTAAAACTCTCCTGCCTTCCACCCCTGCACTAATTTGAATTTCAATGACTGGATTGTAGCACAAAGCCTATATTAAGGTGCCAGCATCCATCTCGAGCTGCAGTGTGCAATATTGTGTGGGAGTTGGCATTTACAGAAGGTCTCTCAGTGACAAAACTGAATTTCTGCTCTTAGTCACTGCAGCGTGATCGTGATGTGCTCCTGCAGCTCTGCCCTCAGAGCAGCAGCCCAATAGGAAAACGCTTAAGGAACTGAAATGCTTCATTGTTAAAAACCCCAGGAAGCAAATGTTACAATTTTTTTCCCTTCAGAGGAAAAACTACAATAGAATTGGCCCCTCACTTTGTTTTTTCTTAGCAGAGAGTATGAGCCTTTAGGAAGTGGAGCCAGGCCTGGCCTGTGCTGTCCATGGAGAGTTGTGGCTGCCCAGTGCACACCCAAAGTCATCACCTGCAGCTCTGCTTCTGCTTTGGAGGAGAAATTTCTTGTGTGAGACTCAAATGTGCTATTGCTGCTTGAAGGTTCTGGAAGGTCCAACTGCCCCATGGGTTGTGCTGCCTTTTAGCTCTCAGAAAAGCAACTTTTATTTTCTGTCCCAGTTGCAGAGCAGACTGAGCAGCTCAGCTGGTGACACAGGACAAATCCAGCTGTGCTGAGGGCTGTCCTGTCAGAGCCCTGAGTGCTTGGACAGTTCTGATACCAAATCCCAGCACTGGCAGGAGCTCTTCCATGGGACAAAGACATTTGAGCTGTGCAGATACCAGTGCCACCATTTGCCCTGTGTGTGGTTTCTCTTGCAGCTGGGGTGTGTCAGAAGCACGTCCTCCACCTCCTGCCAGGGATGAGCAGTGACAGTGACATCGAATGTGACACAGAAAATGAGGAGCAGGAAGATGCCACCTCTCCCTCAGAGGTGTTCAACCAGGCCTTCACTGCCCAGCCCCCCAGTGAAGGTAGAGCTGGGAGAGCCCCTCTTCCCAAACATCCCAGTCTGCCCAGAGCTCCTGGGATACAGAGCCCTGGGGGGGCTGGGGAGGTGTTAAAGCTCCAAGTGCCAGTAAGATTTGGAGCTCTTCTCTTGGGATCCCAATTAAAAGAGCTCAAAACAGGAGAGGGAAACTCTTGCTTGCCTTGAGAAGTCAGTTTAGGTGAGTCTCCTGGGAAGGGCTGGAACACCCAGAGCTCCAGTTCCCAGCTGGAACTCCCTGTGTGCCAGGACTGGCTCTGTAAGTAGGCTAATTCCAGGGAGGCAACCACTGCCTCAGACATGGATTTGCATCTTAATTGGCAGGAATGTGCTTCCAGCACTTCAGTGGAGCTTCAGAAAGTGTCCTGGTTAAACTTTCACTTCCAATGCAGAGGATCCAAGCTGTGAGGCCAGGGGGGTGAAGGTTTGGCCAGTGAAGGGGGGGGAGGGAGATTCCCTGGCTGCTCCAGTGCTCCCTGGGGAGGGTGACTGGGCTGTGCTGGTGTTGTTCTCACCCTCAGAGCACTCCTCGGTGTTACCAGATGGGGGCCAGGCCACTTCTGAGGATCTCAGCTTTGTTCCTGGAGATGACAGCACCAGGTAAAGGGGAGGGTTCTCCTTGAGCTGCAGTCAGGGAGCCACTGCTCATCCTGTGCCAGGACCCTGAGCTCCCTCTGCCTCTGAGGGAGGGAGGGAAGGCTGAGCTCTGAATGCTTCCAAAACTGACTGGGTTGAAGTAGCTGGCATAAAATTTTAACTCATAAGTTGGTGTTTGTTTGAAGCCTTAAAATTGCTCCAGCAGGAGAGTTTTGAATGCAAACTGACTTTGTTTGGAGCAGGTAGAGCACGGGCTGGAGGCCTGAAGACCAGCAGCTGCATCCATGGGAGAGGTGTGTGCATTCCCTGGAGCTGAGCCCGAGGGCTGTGCCCTCCCCACCCTGGTTCTTCTGCCTTTGTCTGCCCTGGCCCCGGGGCACAGCGACCTTTGCAGGGCTGGCAGTGCTGCTGCAGCAGCCTCAGCTGCTCTCAGGAGCTGTGGGGAAGGTGCTGAGCCCCAGCCCGGGGGATGAGTGTCCTGCTGTGCCCCTGGAATGAGCAGAGTGTGTGACTGTCCTGTGCAATGCTGGGGGAAAACAGCCACCACTCCAATTGTTTTCCCCAGCTGGTGACGTGGACCAACCACACCCATTGCCAAACTCTTTGTTCGTTGCATTTTGAGCTGCTGAAGTCGTTGTGAAGCTCCTGGGAGAGCTGATGCCTGGTTAGTGACAAAGCATGAGCCCTGTCAGAACCTGCCCCCTGTTGTCCTGTGTGGCTGCCTGTGCCCTGTGTCCGTGTGAATGTGCTCTACAACTCCTAGGTTAAAACTGTTTGCACTTTGTTAATAAAATGAATGTTGAAATCTTAATTTTAGGTGTCTTGTGTGTGGATAAGTAAAATGGTGGAGTCTGTCAGGGTCAGCTCCACTTACTGCAGTGCCTGGTTGTGCATGTAGGGACTTTTCCTGCCATCCACCTGTCACTTTTTTCCTTAATTATTCCATGAAAGGCACTTAAACCCCTCTGGGATTCTATTTGCAGAAGGCAGACCCAATGCTTAAATCTTGATTCAAACAGGAGTGGAGAAGGATGCAGAGTTCTCCCCAAAGTTGCTGTTCCTCAGCTGCAGAGGGAGCAGACCCTGTCCCACACCCTGCAGGTGCCTGTGAGTGTTTGGTGGTCACTGCACAGGGCTCAGCTCTGGCAGCACCCAGAGCTGCCTCCCTGCTGAGCCCAGGGGCTGCTCTGGACCCCTGCCCAGCTCCTGGAGGGGCAAGGGAGGAGCTGTTGCTTTGCTCACCTTTATGGACAGCTTCTTCAGAGCTGCTTGGGAAAGAGCAGTGGGAGAAAGGGGTTTGGAGGAGATTGATCTCCTTGGGCTGTGCTGTAACATCCCATTTGGCCACAATGGTTCCTGAGAGCCAGAGCTCAGAGTAACTCCAGTTCCATGTCCCACAAAGGAAACCCCCTTTGCACACTAAAGGCACAGCTGCTCGCTGCCTTCAATAGCTCTTCAATAACCAGACTATCTGGAGTGTGGTTTAAATTACTGTTTTATTAAGATATTGGTAAAACTTCAACAGTTTTTCCTGTATAAACAGCTTTCATAAATAAAATATGGATGACTAATACATGGTTAGAACTAAACTCGCGGGTGAACTGTAGAACAAGATTGCAAATGGAAAAGTCCCAACACTGGTACATGATTTAGCTTGAATTTATTCACTTGATAAAGGACATGTTTTATGAACAAGGTACTACAGCAAGACCAGCAGGAGCCCCAGGAGCTGGGACTGTGCCTGGCTGGCCACGAGCAGCAGCACTCGGGGTGAGCTCAGCCACCTCCCCGCTCTCATCCCGAGGTGTCTTCAGAGGGAAGGAGAGGAAAAACCAGACAGGACACGGGTTGTACGAGACCCTGACAGGTGGGGGTTGTTTTCTTTAGCTGTAGTGCTGGCAGGGGCTGTGCCATGGCCAGGCTGCCAGGGCTGGGGAGGGGCACGGACGTTGGAGGATTCTGTTAATGCTTCCTTATTATTGCACGTGATACGAGGGGAGAGTTTAGCTTCTGTCGCAAAGAGGATGTGAATTAAAGAAAGATTGCCCTAAATTACAGACATGAACAAAGCTGCAGTATCCCCTTGGATGGCTTTGTTTATGTGACTGAGTGCTGAGTGGAGAGATTGTGCTGAAACAGCCCCTAATTTAGACCAATCTTTCTCATTTTGCTTTATTCCCACAGAATCTCGAGGTTGGGAGGATTTGATGAGGAGAGAGTGGACCTGAACTACAGCAGCCATGTCTATGCACACAACTCCTTGTGCCTCATCTGCCCATGGGACAACTGGCACACAGTGCTCCAAAAACAGGTGGAGTTTCTAGGATGATGCACCACCAGAAACGTGGTGTGAGTAAAGTCTGCTTGGCCATCGTCCTCCAGCGCCACCGCACTCAACAGCTCAGCTACGGAATGCTTCTCACTCCAAGGACAATGGATGGCACTTCTAGGTAAGGAAAAGTTCCACATGTGTGTTCCACCCACCTCTAGTGCAGTGGGGTGGGTGAAGAGCTCCCTGCTCTGGTGCTGTTCTCTCTGCACTGCACACCTTGCTCAGGGCTGCAGGAGCAGCCGGGAGCCCCTCGCAGTGAAGAGTTACCAGCGAGTTTGGAGCAGCTCCAGGCAAACCAGCCCCGAGCCCCTTCCTCAAAACCAGCACAACTGAAACAGAATAAAACTAAAGCCATGTTGTCACTGCTACTGTCACTCCTGGTTCTGCAACCACGGTCACCACGTCGACCGCCAGGGATGGGGGGGTGTGAACACGTTCAAGGGATACTTCAGCTCTTTATTGGAAAGATTCGTTGTACAAATTTTCACCACCACTAAGATACACGATAAAAATACAAAACACAGGTCACAGACTGAATCTCAGTATCAACAGTTAATAAATACAATGAGATACTTCTCTATTAGCCTAATATTTTACACTGTCACCAGATAGACGATCAAGGTACGAGATACAGAACATTTAGATATTAGAGAGGGATTATTGCTTACGTCAGCAAGCAGCAGATAAGGGCACAGGAGTTTGAACTGAAGGAACTACTTCCTATCACCAGTGGCATTAAGAGAAAACACTGCATTTCACAAGCACTGCTTTTTGTCTAGTGGGTAGAATCAAGAGCAGCATAATCAGACCAATAACCACTACTTTTAATATTATAGAACTTTAAAGGACTTACCTTACAAATGGTTCCTATCTACTCTATAAATATGCAGTTAGTGAAGAAATGAACACTTGCTCTATCTATACAATGGTTTTACCTGACCACACTGCAACTATGATGGTGGATTTTTTTTTTCTCCTAGCAAGATAAATGGGATGAGTCGCAGAATTACCATTTATGAATCCACACCTAAAAAAGCTAGATCCTTCCCAAAACAGCACACATGCAGTCCAGTGCTCTTCAACTGCTCCTGCAGACTGGGAAGAAGTTTTATCATCCATGATGGGTTTGCATTCTAATTTACTCACATCAAGAATTGCACTTACACCACCTTTCTCTCCAGAATGTGACAATCAGCTAAAGATGGACTTTCAGTGAGTCATTATTACTGTGAAGAATTTAAAACAAAGGCACCTCAGAGATGCCCCAGAGTTGCATATTTTATCATTTCATGGTTTCTCAAATTTCCTCAGTAAATCTGACTTGGAACAGAAGCTGCAGCTAAAGAGAACGTTGACAACAGCTAAGGCAGAATAAGATGGCAGATAAGAGCCAATGATCCCGTAAGATTAAAACAAAGTCTGAAAAAGATCAAAGGAATCTAAAGCCACACTCCAACTCCTGGTTGCTCACAAAGCCTTTTGCTGTTCATCAGATTGCTTTTAAAAATAGTGCATCAAAGAGAGAAGCAGCGGAAATTGGCAGAATTCAAGCCTCGCCATCTCGTCGTGTTGAATAATTTTCTTGACTACTTAATATTAAAATACTTTGCAAATTCTAGCTAAACACTAATACTGCTATTGTTACTGCTAAAACGATATGAATTGTTCACTAAGTGCCTATGAAGAGTTTATTCCTACTCCTCCCAGTGCATCGCTGTAACGAAGGGTAGGAGCGGGATCTGGATTTAGTGGAGCTGATGGGAATCGGCCGCTGCCTCCTTCCTGCTGCCACTGATGGGAAATGCTGCCTTTGCCATCTGGGAATCCTCACCAGAGCCACGCAGCTCATCCACCAGCTCCTGATCTCCGCTGGGACTGGCCAGGGACAGAGGGTGGGACTGGACACCTCCACGGGTTGGGTTCTTTGAAAACCTGAGATGAAGTTAAGGTGGGAAGAGGTTGGCTCAAAGCATTAAGCACAATCATGTTCAACTCATTGAGAACAATTTCCTAAACTGAGAAATGAGAAAAATGCCACTAAAAGCACCAGAAAGATACGAAATTCCCTACACTGCACCTCCAGCCATAGGAAAGAATTTTGTTTTTAACTGCAAAAAGGAAAGTTTTCTTCATACTCCGCATTTTATATTACATGGGGGGAGAAAAAAAAAGGTAAATCATGAGTCTGTACCTCGATGGGAGTCTGAGACCAGAGCAGCAGGAGCTTAGTGTGTCCATTCCTAAGGTACCTGGTAAACCCTGTATGGCTTTTAGTCGTCTACCTGCAAAAGTGGATGTAATTTTCTAATTCATCTTAACGCTCACCTGGAATAAACAGAAAGCAGAACACGGAAAGAAAAACAAAAAAACCCAAAACAACCCCAACACCTCGACTCTACGGAAACTTCCCCCCGCTCTAAGATAATGTGTCAGTTCTAACCCAGATCGTTCTTTGAGTATTGCTCCACAGACATTTTTTCTCAGGCAGGTGCGAGCCTGTGGTGCTGTCTGTGCCAGCAGCGCTGCCGCTCTCCCTGCGGGCTCGGCTGGACACTCGTGTGTGCGGGCGGTCGGGCGGCTGCGGCGTTGCTGGGGGTGGCACCACCACCAAACTTTAGTAGAGATCCAAACAACTACATTGGTTAATTCCTAGATCTATTTACACAGGGGTTGAGCTTGGCAGGGGACTGGAGTATACAGTTCGGAAATGCCCACCTCTTTTTTTTTTTTTTTTTTTTTTTTTTTTTTTTTTTTTTTTGATGACGCCAGTTTTATTTTGGGAATGTCTACTTTGGGAGTCTGACGGGGGGACACGAGGGGGTGGTTACATTTTACAGCATTGATGAAGGTGTGGCTCTGGTATACAATGACTTTGTCTTCGCATGGAACACTCGCTGTAAGAGCCGTGGCTGGGCAGCCTCCGCCACGGGCAGGGTCGGGCCAGCGCCCTCCTGCTCCTGCGGCCCCGGGCAGGGAGCGCCGGCCCCGATCCCTCTGCCTGGGGAGGCTCCTGAGCCCAGAGCGGCGTGTGAAACTTTGGTTTGAGCCTGGCTGCTCGCCGCCTCTTCCCGCTGCAGAGCCGGAAATGAGGGAACGCGGCTCGTTTTCCCAAGGATTTGAACAGTTCATCTTCCAGGCCGGAGAAGACGGGGGATGAACCCCTGACCCTGTAGATGCCCCCCGAGCTCGGAGGGCGCCCGCAGCCCGGGGACTCGCTCTTTGCCGGGGAGCCGCCCATCGGACCCACACTCTTTGGTATGCCAGGACTAAACGCTTGGACTGGTGGCAGACATTTGGCACTCTGAGGTGTACTAGTTTCTGTTTTTGTCAGGTCTAAATAGCCTTGATCATCCAAGGGGTTAACGCTGGAGCCTATGCTTAAGCTAGTTCTGTCGGTGAAGGAGTCCACTCGTCCTTCATAGCCTAAATCTGCAGGAGCCGAGCACTGGTGCTGGGGCCAGGGCCGTTTGCAGTCTCCATGGTTCTCCTTGTCTTCCCCGTTGTCTTCTTGGCCCCCTTGGAAAGAGTTCTCTGTCCAGTCCGACTCCTCGCTGGCCGCGACCGCCGCGTTCATGTCCCTGAGAAACACCACGATGACCGTGATGTTGTCGCTGGAGCCGGCGTCCCGAGCAGATGCCACCAATTTGTGTGCTACCATGCTGCTGTCACCATTGTTCTCCTTCAGATGGTCAGCCACCACTTTGACTGCCTCATCGGGGTTGACTGTGTCGTAGAAGCCATCACAGGCCAGAATGAGGTAGTCTTCAGAGCCATCCAGCACCGTGGAGGCAGAGTCTGCGTCCCCACAGATGTATGGCTTGTGCTCAGCATCCCCTGTGCAAGAACAGCAGAGAAACACAACTGTGGGTTTGCAGCCACAGCTTCCAGCAGCCCTTTATTAACTCGGTGTGGAGCCAATGACTCTTACCCCAAGTTAAAGCAATTATTTGGAAATTATTCCCTCAGACTGTAGGGGAGGAAACAGAGGTTATTGCTCATAGGTCTATCTTCAGCTGTATGTCAAATTTTGATGACTAGGAAATTAAAATTTTATAGTTTAAAAGCAAAGCAAGTCTCACAAAGGAATGAAGGCTCTCTCTTACCAATAGCTCTGGAGACAGAGAGGCTCCCATTCACCCTCCAGGCTCCAAACCAGACCACGCAGCCGCCCAGGGCCTCGATTCGCTTCTTCTCATCCTGAACAGCAACACAAGAGAGGTTTGGACAGAGCACTCAGGGCTGCATCACACACTCAACACTCCCATCAGGATCTGGATTTTCACAAACACAGCAGGCCCCATGAGACAAAGGATTTTTTACACAGATCCAAACAAACCAGAGAGAGTGGAACATGCACTGCTGCTCAGAGGTCCTGGCACAGCAGCTGTACCTGTGCTGCTCACTGCCCTTCTCACCTCTCGATCTGGTTTGTGGGGTTTCATCAGTTCCACTGCTTGGCCTCTCCTCACAAGCATCACCTGGGAGTCCCCCAGCCAAGCCACATGCAGCATATTCCCTCGGATGAAAGTCACCACCCCGGTGGTTCCACAGCGCAGGCTCTGGGAAGAAACACATTTCCATTTCAAAGCATTTTCTTACTGAAGTCAGGGACAGAACACGTTGGAACTGCAGCACAGAGCCTATTCCCAGGAACAGGCAGTGCTTTCCCTACAGCTATGGCTGCTCACCAACAGCCCCTGGGAGCCAACCTGGCTGAAAACAAAGTGCTCCATGACATCCCTGGCATGGAGCTGCCTGCCAGGAGCTGGGCACTGCTGGGACTGTGTGTTAGTGAGCCCAGGACTGAGCCTGCTAGGCAGGTGAGTGTGGGAATGGCAGCAGCATCCTTTAGAGGAGCTGGAGGTGACATTTTTGACAGAAAGCCACCAGTGGGGCTCAGTGCACAGAGAGCTCTGTGCTGGTCTCTGTGCCTGGAGCCCCCTGCAAGGCCAGGATGTGCAGGTGAATGCTCTCAGAGTGCCCCACCTCCCTGGCTGCCTTCTGCACGAAGCGCTCGTCGGTGACGCGGAAGGCGCGGCACAGCGCCTCGGCCGGGTCCTGCTGGAACATCTCCTGGTGCACCATGTTCACGTGCAGGTGGATGGAGGCATAGATGGCAGCATCCACTCCTCCATGGCCATCAAACACTGCAAAATAAGCTTGTTCTTCTTGGTCCTGCCAGGGGAAACACAAGGAGGAAAACACTCAGGTGGAAGCAGCACAAACAGTTCATTGGATTGTCTTAAAGCTTTGAACTTGGGATTTGTGTTGTCTTCATTAAATGGCAATTAGAGACAGAGTCTCCACTGGAAAAGCAAACTACCCTGACCACCTCCACTTGCATCAGTGGGAAATTTCCACCTTGTTGTTGAATTCTACCTGCAAAGTACAATGGATGCCCTGCCAGAATCCCCTGTGTAGTGCTCTCAGTGTTCCTTAGGTCTTATTTGATACAGCTCAGTCACACAACTCAAATAGGAAGTGCCATTCTCATCAAATTGTGCAGGAGATTTTGTGACTGCAAAAACCACAGAGAGAGAAGAACATCCAATACAGTTTGCATGAAGTCTACCTCATGATTGGAATCCACCAGGGATAAAATGCCAGTACAGTTAAAATGTGAAGTCAGCCAGCCTCTGCTTTCACTCTTCTTTTTTTCCTTAAATCTCAAACATATCATCTTAGATGCCTGTGTTTTAAAAAAAAACTGCATGTGCTCTCTCATCAGAATATTGTGATTACATTCACAAATCAAATAGAACAAAATCACTCATCCTCAAGGCAGTTTTCTCAGCTTTTCCCCCTCTGTTCAGAGAAACAACGTGGTACCAGGAGACAGCGACTCCTGTGCCTATTCACACACACAGCACCAACCCACTGACAGAGCCAATTCAACCTTGACAGCCAGCTCAGTGACTGGAATATTTGCACATTGTAATTTTTAGGTAATGGTTCCAACACAAATTGGAATAAGAAAGCTGACAATTGACAGGCAAAGGAAACATCTGCCTCTGTTTGCATTAATATCATTTAAAGGTAAGAATGTGGATGGGGCAGAAGATAGTTATTAAAGTGACAGGGTGTAATAATGAAGTAATTATGCAGCAATTTGATCCTTAAAGTAAAATTCTTGCCATTTTCTTTTACTTTCCATTCCTCAGTGTCCAGTTTTATACTTTAAGGGAGTGCAAGAATGAGTGTCTGCCCAATGGCCACATCAAGAAATTCATGGAAGGGAAGATAGGCTCACATTTCTAGAATTGTGTGTGAGCTGCACCCCATAATCCTGCACATTTTGGGTTTGTTTGGGGTTTTTTACTTAATTTCCTTATTTTCGCTTTTGCCTTTTTCAGATTGAAAAGCAGAGCAGACCCACCCCCAGCTGCCAATCAAGGGGCACCTGAGATCAGTACCATCTGATCCACCCCCTTTCAGCTGCCCAGTGGAAAATCTGCTCCCCAGGAGGCAATCCCTGCTGCAGGAGCTGTGTGTGCCCTGCTCAGTGCTCACCTCGAGGTTGAAGAGCACGTTGAAGTCGGGGATGCAGACGTGCTTGTCCTCCATCTTCCTGCGCATGTTCTTGATGGCGTGGATGGAGGTCTCGTAGTAGCGGTGGGGCTTGGGCTGCAGGGGGAAATCTTTCACCCAGCTGCTGCAGATCTCGTGCAGTTTGCTGTAAACTAAACGGGCCAACTTCACTGTCTCGATCTCTGGGGAAGGCACAAACCACAAATGAAAGCTTTGAGAGTGTTGTTAAGGCAGAGTTTTCTCCTTTGCATGCATTGTAAAGATGAAACAAAAGCGTTTTAGCCAAGCAGTTGATGTCAGCAGGGAAATTCTGGGCTCTGATGCATGAAAAGAGGAAGTCAAACTCACCATAATCAGCATTCATCAGTAAGCAGCTCATTGTTTGTTTGTCTTTTTAACTTAAACATTTCCCTGTGCCTTTGGGGATCTCATTTGCAGCAGCAGAGAAAATGAAAGGCACAAAAAAGTGTTGGATCCCTGGCGTGGCCCTGCCCAGGGTGGTGCAGCTGTGACAGGGACTTTGTCATGGCACAGGGTGCCACCTACAAAACCCACAGTGACACACTGGGTTTGGACCAAATTCTCTGTTCTAAACACCATTGCAGAGCTGAGGCAAGAGAGTGGAAACAATCTGCAGAAATTAGCAGAGTCATTTTAAGATGTTTTGTGCACTTCCAGCAGTGCACAGGTGCCTTCTTAGCTATTTCCAGATTTCCTATTATTCCCATATTCCTGACAACAGTGTGTCAGAGAAATCTGTGTGAGTAAAAGAGAAAACCATAAAGGCCTCAAATTTGAGAAAATGCTGAACTGTCACCCTTGAGAAATTGTCATTTTAAAACGTGAAAAGTCAGGCACTTGACATTTGTTCTGAAATTCAGGAGAGGAAAACAGGAAGTCAGCATCAGAGCTGAACACATCCAAATCTCTTTGTTCATGATCTCTCACCAAAGCCAGGGATCTTCAAAGCTAAACAGCAGCAATCCAGGAGTGCCAATCACTGCTGGAGGAGGGGCTCACATGCAGGAGGAGAGGGGAGAGTTGCAGCATCTCTTGCTTCACAGGAATTCTGTGAAGGGCCTGAAAGCAGCACGTACAAATTTCTGTGCCAGGTCTACAGTGAGCAGGGGGCAAGACCCTTAGGAACAAGATACTGTCCCAGCTCTGTTGATTATGAGTTGGTTCAACCAAAAGGCATTAAGCAGAAAAAGCACTGGATAAATAAGCAAAAGGAACCTTGGCTCCTTGATCACACAGCTTTAAAACCAAGGGATGGAAATCAAACAACTGGGTCATCCCAGCACTGCCAAGGGTGAGTGTGGGGGTTCCTCATCCCACCTGTACTGCCCTCCTTGGTAACACCAGAAATATCTTTGGGCAACTGTGGTGCTTTGTAAAGGCTTTCTGAAATTTTTATCTTTTTTTGCCTTCCTCCTAATCCTATCTCACAACAGGAAGATTTCAAATTGATGAACCCAAACCACTCCATTAACATATTTAAAGAGGGAACACATCCAACCTGAGCTGTCCAAGTTTTGTTTTCCAGAGGGAACCCCACAGATTTGTCTCTCCCATTTCTCCCCAGTGGGCAGGGATGAAGGGAAGTGGGCACCTGGCAGAGTCCTGTGGCTGTGGCACTCTGCAGGAGGATGGCACTGAACCCAGTGGGATCCTCAGCACCCTTCCCATGGGACCCTGTGTGCTGTCAGCATCATCAGCAACTGCTCGTGAGGTTAACACAGGAGAATAATCAAACACCACAATAAAAGCCACCCCCTCACAGCTGGAAATTACTCATCAATTGTTAATGTGCTGTGCTGAGCCAGAGCTGACTCAGCTGTCACTGTGCTTGTGTCACAGAGAATTTCATTTCCCTCCTGCTGCTCCCAAATCCCCAAAGTTGGAACTGCACCACAGAGAGTGGGAAATCCAACCCAGGTGTTGACAGGGCAGAATGAGGGTAGGAAAACCAGCAGGAATCAGATCCTGCTTTTTAGTGCCATATTTTATGAGCTGTGTTGGAAACATGGACAGTGTGACAACAGGGGTCAGAAGCCAGCCCAAGGTTTTCCTTTATCTAGGAACTCTAGATCTCTTTGGAGATCTCTAGGATCCATCTCCTAGAACCTGGAACAGCTGGGTGATGGGACATTATGATTTGCTTTGTGACATCTCCTGGAAATTTGATAGCTAAGGTCCTGCTGTGCAGCCTCCTTTGGTGGTCCCTCAACAATGCCCAACTTCCACGTGATTCTCCTCCACAAACAAACCCCAAACCTAAATGCCCTTAACCTGACCTTTCAAAAAAGAAATCCAACATCAGTCAGTTCTCATGGAAAATTTCTTGCTCCTCTCCAGTGCAGCTGGAAGAGTCATGGCCTGTGACTCAGATATCCAAAACCACATGGTCACCCCAAATATAACAGATCCCTGTTCCTGCAATCCTACATTTGTGAACTCCAACTAGTTTTCCTTGTTTTAAGATTTGAATTCTTCTGTCATGGAGTTTCTCATTTCTTTCACCAAGAATTTCTTTCATCACTCCTAAGTACAGGACATGATTTGTCACGTTGCAATTCTCAGAGTGAAATGTGCCACTAAGGAAATTTGAAATAGGTTTTTTGGGGTTTTTTTTAATCTTCCAGCAAATTCAAACTTGAGGCAAATCAGGTAAATGTCTCCTTGTATTACACAAAGTAAAAATCTTTCTGGGTTCATTAAAAAAACTGATATGGAACTGGATGTTTCAGCCAGGCAGTGAAATTCAGCCTGGTTTCACATTCTGCAGAGCTCTAACAGCATCAGGGCATTCTGAACTCTGAGCACCAAACTCCAGGATGTAGAAATCCCATTTTCACCACCTGCTTCCTTCCAAAGCATTAAAATCTCCTGTACAGCAGCACTGAGGGCACATCTCCTCTCTGCACCTCTCCAGCCTCTCAGGGCCTCCCTGGAGGGGTCTCTGGGATGGAGTTGCTGCTGCCACCAGATTTGTTTGGGTTTTCCAGCCAAGCCTTGCCCCTGTGGCTGATAAAGCACTGATGGAGCACAGAGCAGCTGTGGCTGATCCCTGCAAGTGCCCAAGGCCAGGCTGGATGGACCTTGGAGCAGCCTGGGACAGTGGAAGGTGCCCCTGCCCATGGCAGAGGGTGGGACATGATTTTTAATGTCCCAAACCATTCGATTCTGTCATTTTGTGACACTTGAGCAGATGTTCTATTTTGGAAAATTATCACTTAGATTATTTGAAATTGCAGGGTTTGCATGAAGCTGTTGCTTTACTACAGGCCAGAGGGTGTTTTCTCTCTTCCTCTCCCCAAACCCTCACAATTTATCACTTCTCAGTGCATCAGCAAAGGGATATTTTATTTCCAAGTACCCTCATTATGACAATTCACCTCAACAAACTGCATCTGGAGCCTTATTCTTGGTGCCTGCTGCAGCCTCTCCCCATCTCAATCTATGTTTGTATTGTGTCTTACAGCCTTAGGTATATTTAAATGGCAATTTCTGTAGGTCTGAGGGGTTTGTGGTGGGTTTTTTTCCTTTTTTTTTCCCTTTTTTTGTTGAATTCTGTAGATATTCTGTGTGGAGGCTTAGTCAACATTTCCTTGGAGACTGTCAAATATTTATGCAAGTTTCAGAGATCTCAATTTGAAATTAATGAAGGCTGCTCAGCCAGAACAATGACAAATCTATTCCATTTACCTGCTCAGCAGGAGGAGGCAGCAATACCTACAGAAAGAGAACCCAGAGCATGTTTTTCTGTTTCTCAGGTTTCCAAGGGCCTCTGGGGGATACAGCAAAATCTTCTTTTTTGAAGAGTCAGATTTATAGAGCCTCCTTATCCCCAGAATAAGTGACAGGATTTTTTTTTAATCAAAAAAGGAGGGAAAGGACAAAGTGGTTTGGGGACTGTATTTTCAAGATCAAATGACAGAATTTCTGTCAGTACATGTGAGAAACACTGGTCTTTGTTGTAATGAACAACCCAGCCAATTTTCAAGGTTATTTAGGCCAGCAGAGTCCTGAAATGAGCTAGAGTGCATGGCCTTGAGCTGGAGGCTGCAAAAATCTGGTCAGCCAACACTGATAAATGAGGAAAAGGAATTTTCCTCCTTTGAATCACAAAATCTCTTCATACTACCTTTTGTTAAAACCATATAAAAAACTTACAAGCCATAGTAAAAACCACACTGACTGAAATAATTCAGAATTAAATTATCTCTTCCCACATCTATTTGACTTTGCTCCAAGGATGAGGGAGGACAACTGGCACTTGCCAGCAGAGCCACATTGTATAAAAGTGTTGAGAGAGAGAGAGATTCAGGGCTATCAGACACAGCCATGAAAATGCAACTTAAAAGAGTGATTCCAAAGGTGAGAAAGAAATGAGAGCAGTGTGAGGAGGGGCTGAGCTCCCCATGAACCCTTTGCAGGGCTGGGTTCCCTGGGGCACTCACGGATGATGCCGTCGGCGCTGTCCATGTGCTTGGGCAGGAAATGTGCTGAGAGGTCACTCTGCAGGACTTCATCTGAGGTTGCTCTGGCTAGAGCAGAGGCCAGGAATGAAGGGCAGTTGCTGCAAAAGAGAAAAAAGCCACAAGAAGCTGTTCAGTGTGATTCAGCAAGGTAACATGGGTGTGTTTTTCACCAGGCAGCAGCACAGCCCTGCAGCAACACCTCAGACTGGCTGATGGGTTTGAGTTGCTCCTTTTTCACTCCTGTGTTCCCTCCTTCTTAAAATTTAATGTTTCAGTTCATAACCTCTGTTTAAATTCTTTTCAAATCTAGACTTGAACCCTCCAGAGTCTGTCACACAACTGTACATTTTTTACATATGTATGGTACAATTTTAACTCAAGTCCAGTTTCTCCTAAGATTTGGAGTCAGGGTTGCAGAATTCCTCAAAGTGTCCCAAGTCTCTCCAAAGGGCTCTGGAAGTTGAGGTTAACCCACAGGGAGCTGATGTGCACAAGGTAAAAAAGCTCCCTCAGGAATGATTTCTACCCAGAGTGAAGTGGCTTTAACTCACTGTAGTTTAATTAAACCTGGTATACCCCAAGGTTAATTAATCTATAGCAAGCCAAGGCCACTTTAATGTACATTCTTTCTTTCAAGAGGAATTTAATGCCTCTTAATTTATGTATGACTTTGCAATTCCCATTGGTCAGCCTCAACTTCTCCAGGTGTCTCCTGCTGACAGAGCTTGGAACTTCCAATTTCCACAGATATTTTTGGGGTAACAGATATTCCCAAGATATTCCAATGTCTTCCCCAAGACATTTCACTGTCACAGGGTCACAGAGAGCCACAGAGCCAATTTCAGTCCAGAAACCATCCATCAACCACAAAATTCCAAGTCAGAAATCCAGGGAACAGGCAATGAACACAAACACTTAACCTATTTCTTCTGTTCAACATATCTATAAATGATTAAAGGATAAGATTAGCAGTAAATAGCTTTGTCTATTGTCAGGAGACAAGCTCTGGAAGTCACACAGTCTGTATAAGTGACACTTGTTTTGTGTCACTTACAAAGAATCCCTCAGGAACATCCATTGATGGGCAAAGAGGGAACCTGGTTAAGAACTGGAGCAACAACAGTGGCTGAAAACAAAGAACAATGGCTAAAATAGTGACTCAGGACCTAAAGAGCAAAGAAAAAATATCCCAGAGAGGAGGAATTTCTGCTCTGCCTGGGCCTGGGAGGGGAGACAGCAATGAATGTGGATACCCAGAGCCACCAACAACTGCATGTGAAATTTTAGATTTTATTTTAAGTGTGATGACACAAGTGAAAGGTGCATTTAAGGGGCTGTAGCAGTCAGAGTATTTCCCCTCCCCAGCTCCAAGTGCTGTTCACGTGTCCTCACAGCCAGAGGCAGCAGTTCCACACAGCAGCTCTTTATCCAGCCAGAGGATGCATTTCCATTACAATGCTAAACCTACACAAAAAGCTGCTAAAGATGTTATTAGATAAATTAGAGGATTTTAAGTACATCCTTCCTGATTCTCTGGCATCGTAGGTGTGTTTAGAACACCCACAGTTGCATTGCAGCAATCCTGGAATAACTCTGGGAAGGTATTAAATCAAACCTAAAAATGCTCTGTTTCCATCAATTAAGTTTGAGAAAACCAGTCTGAGGTGGGTTTAATTCAGCCCACATATTATTATGTTACCAGCTTAACACACAACTCCTCTCCATGCTGATAGCATTAAAGTGGGGAGGAAGCCTTTCCTGAGCTGTTCCTCTGTGCTCTAAATCTAATATAAACTCTCCTACTGAAAAAAAAAAAAAAAAAAAAGAAGAGATGGCAATTTTAAAATTCTTATTGCATGGCAGTTCGCTACTGGGGTTTGATCAATTTCGAGGGGAAAGGTAGAGAAAATAAATCAGCTGAAAGCTTTCCTTCTATGTCTGGCCATTCTTTGTCCTAATAATAACAGCTGCTGGCCCAGGAATTAATTGCCCTTGACGTGTTGATCACAAAGCTCCTTACGTGGCTGGTGCAGGGCTGTGCCATGTGAGCAGGGAAGGGCCATGCACACAGATGATTTCCTCTTCCTGATTAGCACCACTCAACCTTTACTTCTCTCACTTGGCTCCTCAGAGCACTTTTAGTTGAATTACTTTTCCCTTCAAGGAACAGCAGATTGCACTGGAGTTTTAAAATAGATGTTGAAGGCAAACTGCTCTGAGGACACTTCATTACTGCTACACCCAGACAAATGAAGAGCCAGCTCTGGGATCTCTGTTTGCAGCCCAAAGTGAGCACTCAGGTGAGCAGCTAGAGCAGCACAAACAGCAATGCCCTCTCTTCACAAAACCCAAAAAGCATCACCAGGATCCCTGGGGACAGGGAGGAGCTGCCACCCTGCTGCTGGTGTAACCAGGGATGACCTGCTGGCTGCTGAAAAGAAATTCTTCTGCCACGTTCTAGATGCTCAAATGTTATTAGTCATGAAGTTTGACAAATTGAAACTGGGAGGGCACGGGCTTGTTTAGCAGAGAGCTGAGCTAAAATGCCTTTGTCTATTCATAGCTGTGCCACTAACTCAGCAGCTGACCTTGGACGAGTCACTTCACCACTCAGACCTTCATTCCTCATCTGCAAACAAGGAATGAGAATGTCATTTCCTCAGGGAGAGGAGGAGGAGGAGGAGGAGGAAGGCTGTAGAAAGCCTAAATCTGTGTTTGTGAAGTATTCTGGAATTTCTTGCTAAGAGTCCAACTGAAGGAAAAAAACCACCAAGATGAGAATGGGATATTTTTCAGTCTATAGAATATTTATATGTTCATACTTTTGAAAGCTTTCCTGGGTATTTCTCACTCTTTTCTCATCCACTGCCAGAAGTGCAGAACAACAGCTCTGGATAACTCACAGTGTCATCTACAGCTGCAGGAAAGGGGAAAAGCAGCAAAGAGAGACCTCAGGTTCTTGAAACTCATAGTTCTGGAGCATTAGCACTGCTGATGGGAAAAGGATGCTGCAGCTCCTGCCTAAAATCCACAACTCGGGCCACCAGTGCTGAAAATCCCCAGCCTGTTGTGGCCTGGGGAGCTGATGAGGCATCACTAACCCAAACAAAGCAGGGAGAATGGGCTGAAACCAACTGGGGCTTTCAAGAGGCAAACGGGGCAGTAAATCACACAATGTCCAGTGTTCCTGTTACCTCAGGAATCCCCTGACACCACAGAACAGCAATTGTTTTAGTTAGAATGAGGAGTGATTTAAATAGAAATGCTATTCAGTCTGCTGAAACACAAAACAAATCCACAGGCAAACAGGATAAAGCAGCATATTTGGTTTCACCCAGCAATCCAAGACCAAGAACATGACCTGAAAAGAGCCAAGTACAGCACATTCCCTAAAGGCCAGTAATTTACTGTGGTAGTAAAAGACTTTGTAGGGATGACAAATTAACTGCACCCTTTCCAGAAGACATTCCACCAGGGATGCACTTTGGGGAACACTCCTGCTCCTGTGGCCTGTTGCAAGCTCTTGTTAGAAAGCAACTTTTGCCAGATTCAGTTTAAGAAAAACCTCATTTGTCCCCTGCCTGTATTTACAAAACACTCCAAAGTCTCATGAGACTTCTTCCAGATGGAGCTTTGGATGCAGCCTGGAAGCTCTTTGAAGAAGCCTTTAAAGTCTTTATTACTGAAAGTTCCCATGCTGTGAAGTGCAGCAATAATGAGCAGAGAAATTCTTTGGGAAGCTCCTTGGGCTGTTTCCCCAGCCCTGCCTTCCTCCACCTCCTTTCTGTGCCCACCCAGAGGGACTTGGAGCCAGCTGAGGGGCTCCTGTTTGTCTCCAGACTCCTCCAGGTCACCCAGGACTCAGAGGGGAATATTCTGTGAAGCATTCCAAGACCCTGGAATGATGATGGATGGATCCTCCAGATCTGCCAAGCAGATGCTATTTCCAGCTCCTGTCTCTGCAGGTTCTCCTCTCCTCACTCCCAGAGCATCTCTCTGACCTGTGCTGTTCCTCTGCTCTGCACAGCTGCTGGAAGTTTTTGATGCTTATTTAAAGCCTGGTCACAGTGGACAAACAGTATTATTTTTTTTTCCCCCTAACACATGGTGAAACCCTGCACTAGATTTATCTGCTGCAGTGAGTTACTAAAAAAAACCCTGGCGTGTGCACACACACACATACACAAAGAAACAAACAGAAAAAACAATGCACCTTTTAAAAGCTTGCATAACCAAAGCTCCTTGGGAAGTCATTTGAGCTGGCAGTGGTGAGACAGGAAAGATGCTTGATAAATCTGTTTGAAGGAGCTGCAAACGTGCTGCCCAAGGAAGCTGCTATCTATAGGCTCTGAGACAGCTGCCTGCTCCCATCCCCAGCCACCCTGCCCTTGTGCTGACAGTTGTAAGCAGCAGAAATATCATACACAAGCATTGCAAAAAGACACTTAGCATGCCTCTGTCTGTGCAGACACTGCATTTACCAAATATTTAACCTTCTGCATTCTGCTCACTGATGTTTTCTAGACCAATTTTATAGAGATATGTCCCTGTATTAAGTCTGTCTTAATTGGATGTGAAAAAATGACCCAACCAGAGGTGCACTGCTCATCAGAAAACCTCTGCCACAGCTGGATTCAGATGCTTCACCAGGGGAAACCCTTGGCTTTTCACAAACTGTTCTCAACATATGAATTAGGCTCAGACCTCTGATGCATTTTCTGCTAAGTAGCAGGTCAGTATTCCCCTCTCCAGAGGGTGAAGGGCACATGACAGTACATAAAGCCACCAAAATGTGAGCAAGACAAAATAAAAAGGTCACCTTTGTCTCTTTGATGAGGTACAATGTCATGAAGGGCAGTGTGCATCTAAAATATAAATGCTTGCTGCCCACAAACCACTCATAAGCATTTGTGATTTAATGACTGTCAATAAAATAGCTCTGACACCACAGGGGTGAACTGTGAAGAATTCAAACCACACAAAGCAGCTTCTCCCGAGCTCCTGGCTGGATAAATTGCCTGGGTATTATCTTGGAAACCAAATTCTATTATTTCTGTCACTCATCCTCACAGCGTGGCAGTTCTGAGGTTACTCATATTCCAATCTCTGGGGCTGATGCTGTGGCTGCTTTTCAAACGACAGAAATCACCTCCTGTGACCAAGCAACCCCTAAAAACCCAGCATGGATCTGCCAGGAGCTGGAAGCCAAATAACTGCAAGAAATTGAATTCCCAGAAGTGACTGTGGGATGGTTTTCTTCATTACAGCAAAGAGCTGAGGTACAAAGTTTGCTGTTGGAAATCATATCCCAGCACTTCACAGCCAGATTATATCCATGTTATTAAAAGAAAGGGAAACCTGGACTTTGAAGGAATGCAGAGAAAAATGGATCACAATCCATGAACCAAGGTGTTGAGGATGTATCTATATAGACTCTCCCCCATCTAAATCAGAATATTTTCTGCCTGAGGAGTAAGATTCTGAGGGGCTGAATAATTTTATAATAAAATCTTAATTGCTGCTATGAAATGCACTTTACAAAATCATAAAAATATTATTCTAGACTTAAAAACCCCAACAAGCCACTTATTTGATGGGCATTGCTTGTGCAGCTTAGATCTTTAGTATTCAGCTTTGCAAATGCAAACGCACAGTGAAAATAAATCTGTGTTTACCCTATCATTAATTCATCAAAATAAAGGTAATGTATTGATATTACCACTCATGTGGTTTCCAGGAGTTTATACTGAGATGAAAGATCCTTCTGGATTTTGTTGTTGTTTTCCAAGGATTATCCAGCATGTTCACACAGCCCATTCTCTGCTCATGGTGTCCAGAGTGCTCCAAAATCCACTCAGTGCCTGCTTGGCACTGCTGGGAATGGAATGGGGACAAAGGCACATCAGTGCCAGCTGCTGCTTCCCTGGAGAAGGAAATTTCTTCACTGGAAACCCAATGTCAACAGCAGTTCCCTCACACTGATTTCCTTGCCAGAGCAAGGTCTGTTTAAAAGCTCCACAGGACATTAAAAATGTCATTGATTTTCTCTCTTTGGCACTCAGTCTGTTCAAAACTCAGCATAATTCAATATCTTTCTCCTGCTTCCATTAGCAAAGAAAGGAATCCATGCTTCAATCTATGCTGCCTTATTGGAAAAAGTAATTTAATTTTACATCTGAGAGTGTGCCAACATCAGCATAAAAGTGTACACTGTATACATCAGATTTAATTTATGAATTCTGCATTTTGTCAAGCCAGAATGAGATGCTGTCTAAAATCAATGAGAGTGTCCAAGCTCACTCTGAAGGTACTTATATATATTCTTATTATTTCAGATATTTTATGTCCTAGCTGGAGTTTTTGATGATTTCTCTCCTTGCTGTGAAATATTAATGACACACTCTCTAGAAAAGTTTGTGTTGCAGGAAACTTGCAGAGGAGTTCAGGCACATAATTTACTTACTCTGATTCATGCCCTAATTTTTTCTCTCTGTTATAAATAAACTTCCACTGATACTTCCCTTAAGTGGGAAGGATATTCCACACAGATCTGATGTGTCCAGAAATACAAGTTAAATAAGAATCCCCTAACACAGAGTCTGTTTTATCAGAGATCAGATCAACACCCAAGTCCTCTGTCAGAAAGAAAAATGCATTTTGCTGTTATAGCTAATGACTTAATTTCAAATAAATGAAATAAAATGCTCCACAGCAACACATCCCCTACTCTCTCCTTCAAAGAAATGTTAAATGACTTCTGTAAAAAGGGGTGAAGATGGTGCCTGTTCAAATGCCCAGAGCCAGGCCCCAAACCAAGCTCCTGTTGGAACATTTGTCTTCATGTAACTGAGAAAAAATCAGAGCTGCAGGCCAGGATTTCCAAATGACATTTGATCACTTAACTTCTTTCAACCCATTGAACAAATATCAAATCTAAGGCAAAACACACCCTGGAAGATTGATGGCCACTGAGTCAGCAGCAAATGTTCCCTGCTGCCTTCTCACTCCTGTGCCTTGCACTTCATCACACAAATGGCTTGGGTGTTTATGCCAGATGTAAGATTAGATAATTACTCATCCAAGTCCTGCATGTCAACTCTTTTTGGTGATAAAATATTTATTCCAAATGCCCCATTTGTAATCAGTTGACTTGCAGAAAGGTTCAGTGTTGGGCAGTGCTGCATCTCAGGCTGTCATTCTGTGCAGGAACACTCTGTGTTTGTGCTGTACCAATGCCCTGATGTCAGGAATTCTGTCTCTGCACAATAGGGACAATGTTATTGACCTCTGGGAAGCAATTTCAAAGCCAATGATGAAGTGCCAGATATTATTAATTAAGCCTAAAGTGGGGATGGAGCAAGAGAACAGCAATTCCCTTGCACTGATTCCCAGAAAATCCTGCTGCTGTTGTGCATGACATGCAAGAGAAACAAATTAAAGCAAACATGAAAAAACAATGCAGTACTTTTAAAAATAATTTTGCAGGAGATGTAACTGCAGGCAGACTCAAAGATTACACAATGGAGCACATTAAAGATTTTACTGGAACCTCAAGTTGACAATTACTGACATTGATGCCCACAGAACAAGATGCTGGAGGGATAAAAGGGCTCTGTGATTGGGGTGAGTGCTCTTTTAAAGAAAAAACCCTTTAGTTACTCAGAAAGATCCCATCCTAATTCCCACTGTCACTTGTCCTTTGCAGAATTGCAAAGGATAATGGCAGGTTTAGGAGTTTAGGCTTTTTCTTTAAAGGATAATCAAAATGTTTTAGCTATTCTGTTTCACATTAAAGTCCCTAATGCATTCTGTTCTACTGAGCCACATAGTTATTTCAGTCATTCTTAATAAATAACAGTTGCCAGTAGTAGTTAAGCCAACAGATCTGAATTATTTATAGTGTTGAGGAACAGAACAGCAGATAAAATACATTAGGGCTTTGGGTTGTTCTGGCCTGAATGACACAATGGCAGCCTTTAGATGTTTTTCACCAGGCTGTAAAATATTCTGGTTCCAATCCTGGTTTAAAAGATTTCCTAAAGAGGCAGCAGCCAAACCTCCAGCCATCCATCTTCAATAATCACAGTCATGAACAGCAGGTGAGAGACTCTCCCAAATACAGCACTGGCACCAAGTTTGATTTCATTGGACAGGTTAAATGGCTACTTAGGATGAGTCCTAAATTATAATAGATAAGAAGAACTTATGTATTTACATATTATTTAGCATGGCTCTCAACCTTCCAGTAAATTATTTAGAAGCATCTCACAGTGTTGAATTCAAATGTTTCTCTTCTCCCTTTACCTTTAATCCACCTTCCCTCCAGGTGTAAAAATGCAAAGACATCCCCTACATTTTACAATGGCAAATCCAACTTCACATTCCAGGCTGGGCATGGGAATCCCTGTCACTCCTTTTTAAGAGGCCACATCATGAAACATTGAACACACAAAAGCCAACAGGGACAGAAATTATCTTGACATTAACTTGACAAATTATGTTGTACACAAATGTTGAGTTTGATGCTCTTTGTAGCTTCAAAGATGCATTCCCATATCTGTCCTGATGGGATAATGTGCCTGGGTGAAAACTGTGGGAATATCTGGCTTTCCCACCTTGTGCTGCCATCACAGAGGGCTGCACCAGTGGGAAATTCACTGTACAATCAATTCACAGGGAGAATTGTGTGCCCACAGGTGCCAAGGAGAGATTTACACTCAGATGCTGCAGGGAGAACTGGAGGAGTAGTTGTAGCAATACAAGTTTCATCCAAACAGTTTTCTTTTTATAGCTCACCTTCCACTTCCTATATGGATCTATTTACAGCAGGACGTACTGCAAATTGTAGCATCTCTAAAGAGCAAAAAAGATTTAAACAGAGCAAAAAAAAAGGAGAAAATCTGGAGAGGTAAAAACCCAACCAAACTCCTAAAAAATACTAAGGAAATAGAGGAGGAATAACCCTTGGAGCCAAGTGGGGTTATTAAGGCTCCATGAGATTTCCTGTAGAATGAGCCACAGCACCCCAGGGAGGGACAGGACCTCTGTGCCTCCCTGGGCTCAGCTCCCTCCTCTCCCTGTTCTGAGGTTTATTGAGGATCTGCACTCTGAGCTTACCCAGGTGGGGAAGATTCTGTGAGGTCCAAAGCTGAGAAATGTGGCTTTCCACAGGGCCAGGCAGGTTCTGAGCCCATGGAACAGAGCCTGCCTGCAGTACACAGCTAAATTTAGCTCTTCTTGCTCACAAAGGCTCTAGGAATTGATTCCCAGCAAGTTGGGGATGTTTCAAACTCTGCAGTGCTATGGTGTCTCTCCTGTCCTAGAAGGTACAGAGAATTATTTAAAACTTGGAGGATATGTCTTGAAAATATTCCCAGTCCCATTTAAAAACAAATCTGTGCAGATATTTCAATCACTGTTATAAGGTCAACTGAAAAAAAAAACAATAAAAGAGCTGTGACATTTTAGAGATGTGACATTACAAATCTCACCAGATTATGGACTTTGGTTCTCTGGCATGGACTTCTCAATACTTCACAAATTGTCCCCCAAAAACTCTGCCTATTCACCAAATGTTTTTGCAGCATAATCAGGCTTTAAGTTTTATTTGTTCCATTTGATTTTCTATGAGATGAACACGTTCAAACCCCCCATTTCAGAGGTGACAACACTGCTCATGTAAGAATTACCCAACTGCTCTGCTTTCCCTCTCCCCCTCCACAAAGAAGATTGTCAACTTTTCCCTTAAGCTTATTATCAAACCTGTGATCTCTTCAGAAGAGGCACAAGCTCTAAATATAAGAAAGAATGTGTTACATAATACCCTGAGCAAGGAGGCAGCACAGCACAGCCTGGGGGCAGCAGGAGCCTGAGCCCATCCTGAGTGGAAAAAGGAGGAAAATCTGTGGCATTGCCCAGTGCCAGGCCTTGGGTCTGTGCAGAGCCAAACCACAGAGAACATGGAATAATGTGCAAAATGTAAGGGTTTATATCTATGGAAAATAAACAAATGCAAACAGGTGACATTGTGTGGAAGTTGATTTGGGATGTGGCAGAAATTTACTCAGATCTGAAGAAATCATCCTCAAAGAGGAGCAGGACTTGTTGGAAGCTGCCTGAACCTGGATTGTAAATAATGCCCTGGTGAGGAGTGACTCAGCCTGTGATGAGGAGGCTCAAAGCTGCTTCCAATGGAGCAGTGTCACAGCTCTAATCAGCACTTAAGAGAGTTCCTCAGGAGCCACACTATCAATTACCCTGGTAATACATATTCAGGGAGGCAGGGATAGCAGACAGAGAGAATACCAAATCAAAACATTAATAAAAAATAAGGAACCTTTGGAGACAAATGATTATCTTCTATGTCTACAGTGCTTTGTGTGTTCCCAAAGGATTTAGAATCTAAAAATAAATGATTACTTCTACCAGCACTGACATCCAAGCTACCTTGGATAAAAAGCAGCAAACTGCTAACCATGGATAGCAACACTACACAACTGTTTTGAACAAACAGCAAGAAATGGACCATGCTGGAAAGAACAGCAGGACTCTACACAGAAATTGAGGCTAAAATGTAATCAGAATAATGTGAATATCACCTTGATTTTCTATACCTGTGATGGGATAAAAATGAGAACTGTCTGCTTTGATATCTCATCCTCAATCTCCATCATCCTCCTGTCACCCATTCTTTAGCACCATACTGAGACACTGCCTTGAAGGAAAATACTCAACATCTGCAGCTGAAATACATTTATATATTTATATATATATATACATACATATATTTATCTAAATATGAGCAATCACCACAGATGCCTTGAGAAAAGAAAGAGGAAAAATTTGAAGATCACAGGTCACAATAAAACCACGTAGCTAATCCAGAAATCACAAAAACCCAGGCCAAGTAATGTTTTGAAAATAAATTCAATCAATTCTGTCCCCAAAACACACACTGGTGATGATATTGGTCGATAAAATAATCTAACAATGATTAAAAAGGTAAAGAACCAAATGGGCCTCTGCAAGGCACAGTTCTGGACTAAAGGCAGCAGTAAATTAGAATAGTAATTATCTAAGCACAAAAGAGCAAATGTAGGAGGAGGAAATCAAGGAAAGATCAAATATAAGTAGGTTTTCTTAGTTGGAACAGAGATTTCTGTGAAAGAGTTTAGAGAAGAGCCATGAAAGTGCAAGAATTTTTAACTGTCAACAAAGCACTAAATGTAAAAAAAATAAAAATCAATATTCAAAATCCACCCTGGAAACTGCAATGAATGATTTTTGCTGGGTTTATCTGTAAAACACTGCTAATAACACCCAATTGGATCTATCAGAAGGACAGCCAGGCAGCACCAAGATTCCTCAAGGGCACAGAGTTTTCAGATCCTAATCCAGGTGCTGCAGCCTGAGTGAGTTTTTAATGAGGCACGAGGTGACATCAGAGACACAACTGTGAGGGTTAGATTGAAAATAATAGAGCAAGGAAAAAATAAAGATTAGGAACAGCAGCTGAGCTCTGAGATAACCCAGCAGAAGTTGGTGTTAAAGCAGGATTTGAGCTCTAATAAGGCAGCAGTAGTAAATTGGAAGATGTAACATGATAGGAGGCTGAGCTGCCAGTGCTGGGGCTGACAAATGACATTTCTGCCAGCAAATCATTTAATCCCTGCACATCCAGCCAGCCAGGAGTCAAACAGCTTCATTGCCTGAAAACTTTGGAAGAGTACAATGAAATTTAATTTATTTATACCTGAAAACTATGTTTTAATCCTCAGATAGGAGGTGTTGGAGAAGGAAAAGGTATTTACAAAGTTACCACTACTTCATAAAATATTTGTGTATTTTCTTCAGTGAATCCTCATCTGCTTCTGTCTTGTTTCAGCTCATGACTCCACAGCACATCTTGACTTCCAGATGTTCAAAAACAATAATGGACCAATGACAAAACACTCACTTTTATCCAAACTTGGTGTTTTCTAATATTTAATGTGGGGTTTTTTTTATCAGGGCTGGTTATGTCATCATCAGCCATCCCATATTTTTGCTAAAATCATGCATTTGATTTGTAGATTTTTAGTGGTACCAAAGACAGGGAGAAAATCCCTTCATTCCCAAAGAAAGCTCAGCAAGGCTGGAGCCTGAACTCTGATTTATTTTCACCTGGCTGAGATGGCAGCAAAGGAAAATACTCATGACAACAAAATAGAGACATAAGAAACCACCAAAGAAAAGAAAAGAAAAGCAAAAAGCTGCTGCCCACAGGAGTGGGATTGAGCTCAGTGTGCCCCTCAGAGCCCAGGCAGGGCCAGCCTGGGGCAGCAGGGCTGAGAAATCCAATCAGAGAAACTTCCCAGACCCCCTTTTGCAGCTGAATATTAATTCTTGATATTTAGGGGAACTTGCCAAGAACAATTGCACAGTTCCTCCTGAGCCTTCAGCTCTGAGTCACCATCACATTAGGGGAAGGGAGCTTCATTTAGACAGCACAGAAGGGGAAATTACCTGGGTTTTTTTAGGTCTCATGTAGCCCTTAAGAAACCCCATTATTTATTTATTTTTTGTTGCATTTCTCACATCTCTTTTTTAAAAGAATTATGAAAATCTTCACAGGGATCAATCATATTCCTGGGTATGAGGGAAAGATGTTTGTATGTTTGATGGAGAACTTTTAATCTCTGCTACTCTCTCTCTCCTGCAGGAATGGTTTGAAGGAATAAAATGTATTGCCCCAATCTACCTAGCAAGGAAACTGGAAAAACTGGAAAGAAATATTAACATTTATAGCCATTTCTTAAATCCAGATCTCATCTTGCCAGAAACAGAATGTCCATTTTGATAGCAAGTTTTATTTAGGTTGGAAAAAGAATGTATGTGGCCCTTTTAGTACATATGTTCAGTTTAATGTGATGTCAGTTGAAAACAAAAGGGAATATTACTGATTTTAACACCTCAGTGATCAAAGCTCTTTTCTGACGCAGGGAACAAGAAAAATTAGCAGGGAAAAGAACAGAGGACATGAAAAATTTGCAGGGAAAAGAACAATAAAGTACAATAAGACACGTCTGAGTAAGTGCTCAGGTTCTGATATCTGCAAAACCTGACCAAGGGAGAAAGAAAGAAAGAGAAAGGAAGGAAAAAAATAATTGGAATGATTGAGATTAATTTGAGTACTTGCTGCTAAAATAATTAAAGACCTCTTTCTTATCATGTGAATGTCTCAGACATCCCATTCATGAGGGAGATTGACATGCTGATATATTTTACTTCCAAGTTAAAATGGATTTCTCTTCCATTGCAGCCACTCTGGAATATATATTGAAGAAAAATAGTGCAGAAGACTGATAACAGCAAGAAACAGTGAATAACATTTAGTCATGACTGCAAAGAATTGTGCATCCTGAATCCACCTTTGATAAAGGAGCAGCAGGAGTTGGATATTTCACCTCTCTGTCTTTTCCAGGGATCTTTTCACCCTCCCACATCCCAGCCCTTGCCCACACAATTCAAACAAACTCCTCTGGTTCAAAAAATGACAATGAACAGAGAAGATCTCCCAACATTTTCTTTGCACATCCTTCCAGTAGAACTCATTCTTTCAAAAGGGATTGTTGTGAAATGAAGGTGCAGAAAAAGACAGGAAATGTGAAATGGGAAATTAGGGGGAAATAGGGAAATAGGAAAAATAGGGAAAAACAGGAAATAGGAGAAATTAGAGGAATAAAACCCCTGACTGTACTCCAGGTTCCTCCAGTAATCAGCCTATATCTATTTCCTTCAAAGTCTCCCAATTGCAATAAAATGCTTGTTGAAATATCATTTTTTTTTTAAATCTAGAGCAGTAACCAATTAAAAAAAAAAAAAAAAGAAAGAAAGTAAACCCCCAGATTTCTCACTCCATGTATTTAATACGAGGTTGTTTCCTGATGAAACCCTTAGTAAGTGGGAGTACTCAGGGAGACACTTGGATTTACATAAATTTGAGACAGAAAAATGATGTTATAGAGTAAGTCCATGGCACTGCATGGTTGGGATTGAGTCTTCCAGCAGAAATTACTCCAGGCTGCAGAAAGACACAGTGCTGAGTCTCAGGCAAAATTCATAACTAACTTCAGAGTATGTCCTTAAATTCAATCATTGCCCTCCCCTTTACAACAATATTTACAGGTTATTCATGCACAATATGCCATCTCTAAGTTCTTATTTTACCTTGCTTTCAAGTCCATTTTATCATTGCCCCATAAATTTAAAATATTACTCCATGCCATTCCTGATAATTTGGTTTTTACCCTTTTAAAAGGAACAGTACACATAACACAGCAACATTCAGCAGTTAATATAATTTAATGCAAAACTACACACAATTTTCAAAATGGATAGTGGAATTCATTTAAGAGTTCTGCTAGGCTCCACTTGATATATTGCATCATCATACAGTGGAATAGGTAATAACTCTGGATTTTTCCTTTGTAATGGCCAGTAAATTCAAATTCTAATAATTCTTCTACAAGAAATTAATCTGCTAAAGACCCAGGTGAAGCATAAGCCACTCACCAGAAATACTGAGGTTCTCAGCTTGGCAAATGCAGAAGAGATTTAAAAGAATCATCCATTTGCTTTTTTGGCACAAAAATCCAAATATTCCATGAGCAATTTCTAAGAGATCCATCTTGGAAAAAGGAAGGAGCACACTCAGCAATGCCTGGTGGAGAGTTTACCAAAAGGAAAGTGGCAGAACCAAAACCAAAAGTTCACCACAATTCTCGCAACTCCTAGGTAAGGTGTGTTCTTCCAGCCATTCCTATATTTCTTCTGGTTACAATTTCTCTTTGAGGGAACAACAAAAAACCCAAAGCCCATGCAGATTTGAACAGGAATGTGTAAGATGGATGTCTGAAGGCTTTGGAATCTGCAGTAAAAAAACAGCAGATGGCTGAGGAGTGACTGCATGCCCCAGTTCACTCCTGGGCCCCTGGTCCCATTCTGGCTCCAGTGATGCCAGCAGAGCCCCCAGGGAATTCCAGCCCAGGATCACAGATTATCCCAAATTACAGACTTGCACAGGCTGGGCTTACTCACCAAAAGACCCCTCAAGATGCAGCTACATCCTGCAATTTCTACAGGATTCAAGGATAATGTCTGTTTGCTGATATACTGCTCTCCATCCAAATTACTTCAGCTGCAATAAAGATTTTTCTAAAATGCAAATCAGAGAGCTGTGAGAAGGATCAAAAGTTTATAAAATATTGCCTATGAATAAATGATGAGTAAGGAAACACCAGGATTCACACACAGAGCAATGAGGCTGAGGAAGACTTGGGGTTGTTTCCTGTCCTAGTGAGAGTGGGATAAACATGACTGAAAAATTAACAGGAGGGATTCAGGCTGGGCAGTAGGAAAATTTTCCACCTGTAGCTCCCATCACCAAGACCTGGAATAGCCTTGCAGAAGGAGGTTGTGGGATCTCCACTGCCAGGATTTGAGGTGAGGTCAGGAAAGGAGCTCCCAGGATGGGATTAGATTTAGTGAGTTCTACCTTGAGTAGAAACATGGACTCAATGACCTCCTGAGCTGCTTTTCAGCCCTATTTTCTATGGTTTTTCTATTCTATTAAAAACATGTGAAATTTCCCTTAGCTCTTTTCCTTAAAGGAAGGAGGGTAATTCAAGAGACACAGGATCTCCAGAGCATAGTCCTTAATTAATTAACCTGCTAAGGTAACCTGCAGTCACATTGTGCAGTGTGCTGTGTGTGCCCCCTCCAGCTCCTGCCCTACATTCCCCTGTCTGCTGCCTCTGGAATGTGGAGCTGGATCACAAAGAGAGTGATGTGGCCTAACTCTCTGGGAAATCAATGGGAATTGAGGTGACTAATTAGGAATTGTAATCAGGCCCTTAATCCAAGGCAACAGAAAGATGTGCCTTGGGAATCCGATTAGCTGCTTAATAATTCAAAACAGGCACCCAATAATGTATTGACTGCCTGGGAAAAGGCAGCTTTTTCTGAGGCCCAGAGTCTCAATTTCCACTGAACTTCCAAGGAAAGAGAAGTCAACCTTCAGCCAAAGCAAAATCCATGAGGAATCTACATTGGATGTAAGATTTTGGGGTTCTCAGTCAGGGCTGCTTGTTTATGGCTGCAGGACTGAAGAACCAGCTCTTCTCCCTCTGTTTGTCTGTAATGATTTCAATTCTTCTTAGATTTCTGTGCCCTATTAAAAAAATTAAATCATTTTTTAGGGTAGCATCTCCCTCATAGGCAGATCTTTGGGTGCATTACACCCTTTGCTCATCCCCTGTTTTATCCCTGCTGCAGAGAATCAGAACTGAGAGACTTAATTACTGCACCTTTCAATGAGGATTTCATTTTATTTCTGTTCTTTCTGCTGCAAATGCCCATGAATCAGAGGGTCACTTTAAGCACAGAATTCAATTTAATTATACTCAAAGGCATTTTTATCATTAAACAGGTCAACTTATTAAAAAAATATCTTGATTATGAATAATGGAAAGCCTGGCAGGCAATCCAGGAGAGTTTCACTCTGAAAGCTCCCACATCCATTTGTTTAGATTTGTTTACTAAGCATTGGGCAAGGTCCCACTGAAAGAGCATGACAGCATTAATTGAAACTGCATTCAATATTTAATTGGAAGTAGATTTTAATGCTTATTTATCAATTTTTAAAATGTGATTATTTACCAGTATTTGTAAACTAGGCTGTTAATTTCTGATAAAAGCAGAATATGAGAAAAGCAATTGAGAATATGACACTGAACTGGGTCTGGCAAAATCCTTCTCAAGGAGCAGAGTGATTCCACAGAATCAGGTCCATCCCTGAGCTAGGAGTGGATCCTTGCTCAGGTAGGACACTGCTTTAATTACATGCCAGGGAGAATGTCTCTGATGGACTATCCTCATGTGAACCAGATCTAAATAGAAAAATCCATGCTGTTCATGAAAACCTTGATGTGCAACGTAGAAGAGAGTAAACATTCTGGAGAAAAACCATTCTGGATAGGAGGGAACAGAAGAAAGGCAAAGCTATTTTCATGCTTGGGTCTTTTCAAGGCAAGCATTTGCATATTTTTGCTCTATTTCGTATGCAACTCCGTGTAACATGATTTCTGTGCTATTTATAAGGCTAAGTAGTCAAGTAACTGTGTTTTATATATCCCCTTCCTTTATGATCCCCATTTTCATTAACTCTTTGTTTTCTAATAGCTCAACAGGCCCAGAATTCATTGATTTATTTAACTGTATGGTCAATACTAATTTGAAAACTGGTTGTTATTATTAACCACTTTCTGTATGTATAAAAAAAATGAATTCCATTATTTTAATCTAAAAGCTTCAAAAGGTAATGACACAAGCATGCAATGCAAGAAGTAAATTCAAGTTTTTACTGATTTCCAAAAGGTTTTTACCTTCATCTTTATGTCCTCATGACACAGAAAGGGAATCAAACTGCAGAGATGAAAAGCTATTACCTGAAAAGGAGCCTGATTGCAAGGCCAGCTCCTCTCTGGACTTGGAGGCCTTGGAACACTTTCCTAATTCATCCAGGATTACTTTATGACCCTGATCATAGATAACCACAAACACACAGATATCTCTAATGGAAGAACTAGAAGCAATTTCTGTTCCTGGAAGAAATTGTATTTTGCTGGTTCATCCAAACACAAGAGCAGCAGCTCTCACAATCCACAAAGGCAACGTGGCATTACCACAACCCTGGATTCTCAGCTTTCATTTTCAGCTTCCTTTTCTACATAAAATCAAACATCCCACAGCCACAGCATCACAAAACTGTCAGAAAACCAGGACTATGTGGGTTTTATTTGCCATAAATCGTTGCTTATTACAGACAGAAGTTCATGGGTGTGGTTTTACCAGGAGAACAGATGCATTATCTTCCTCTAAATACAGAAGGTTATTAAAACAGGGATTTATCCAGTCCTCATATCAGTTCTGGTGCTCCTTTCTCTCCCATGGCCTCATCTCTTCCCTCTCCCAGCTTTGTACCATCCCCTCAGCTGAGATTGTTCCTCTGCTGTCCAGACTGGAAAAAGCAGCAGATTTCCTGGAAATGGATTCATCTGCTGCTCTCTGATTATCTATTTTTGCTCAGATGATTCAATTTAATGTTCCTGCAGTGTACAAGATTGACCTAAGCTCTCTCAGGTGATGACCTAAGGAGTAACATTACTTTTATTAGTCATAAAAAATTTCCAAGATAAAGTTTCTTATGAAAACAAATCCAAATGAAGAAAAGAAATAAACAGTGAAAATACACAAACTTCTGCTGCAGGGTGACACTAAAATGTGCTTAATAGTCTCTAGTTAGGTCTCATACTGATTACATTTATTTTCCAGGTATTAGGTAGTTGATCATTGTTGGTTTGGACAAAAAAGCAAAGATGTTTCAAATGGCACAGCACTTAGATATTTAATTGGAATTCCCTGTAGGAATTTGCCATATTTTTGGTTACCATTTTTACCAGTTCCTGAGGTAGCTCTGTAAATAAGGTCACCACAAAGAAACTGGGCTGTGTATGAACAGAGCAGAGCAGTACTTGGCTCCTGTGCTGCCTCCTCACCCTCTTTACTCCTGCACGTGGCCCTTGCAGCCCTTCTGCAGCTCTGTCCATGAGTTTGGCAGGTGACAAGAATCCCAATGATGTCACCTCTGCCACTCAGCACCTCTGAGGACACCATCCCTGTCACCTCCACACTAAGGGGGGGCTCTGAGTGCAGCAGCACATTCCAAATTCTGGACTAGGGAAAGGAGCAGCACAGGCAAAGCAGGAGCAAGGGATGGTGGTGATGGAAAGCCACAGTTCCCCCCAAAATGCAGGAATAAATGTGTTGGAAGTTTTGGGATTTGTGCTGTCTTTTCTGGCATTCCACTGGAATTTCACAGTGGTGGTTGCAGAAAATGCTCCCTGACCCAAAGAATTTCAATGTTGAAATTGTCAGTTAAAAGGAGAGGAGAGAAGGGCAGGAGAAGTGAAGCATTAAAGGCATGAAAAGAATAATGATTTGCCACCCAGGTTAGTTCCACTGTTTGGGAGGGAGATTTCTATTCAAATATTGTTTAGATTATTATGATGAAATTTGGGCAGGTAACAAGAGCAACTTCCTAACACAGAAGTCTGAACCACAACCAAATTGTGCTACAAATAAGCAGCACTCAGAATGATAAGATTTCTAATGAAATATTAGTCTTGCTGCCACATATGTCAATCCCCAAACTTAGGGAAAGGAACACCCAGAATATAAATTGGACTCAAGGCAAAAGCAGCTGCAAAGCAAAGAATGAGCTGATTTGACACTTGCTAAAAAAAGTCCATTAATCAGAGGAGAAATATTTATGCTTTCAAGTCAGAATACCAGACTTGAAAAACCAAATATCTGCATAAATTCCTCATTGTATTTCCAGACTTTCAGCCACAACACAACTATTTCTGTGAAAAACGTGATTATACAATTTTGTGTGTGTGTTAACAATTAGTGAGAGCAGAATGAAGAGATATCCCACATCAAGAGATCAAAAAATGCCACACAGGTAATATGAAGAACATTTCAAGCTGACACTGGACCACTGATTAAAACCAGATCATGTTTCATATCATCCAAAAGTGGTGGATATAACCTGCAAGTTGGAATTAATTTTATGCTGCATAATTTCTTCCTATTAAATCTGAGTGGTTCTTTAAAGAGCAAATTATTTGTGATGGGGTTTTTTAATGGGAATTTTGAAAAAAAATAGCCAATATGTAATCTTAAAGTTCTCCTGAATTTCTGTTGCTATAACAACGCTTGAAAACCTTTTTTCTGTTGAGGACATCTGTAGCTATTTTTACAGGCAACAGCTGGATTTGTCTGTCTGAATTTCACTTATATGAAAAAGTGTTTTATTTGCTGCCTTTGAACAAGCTTTTAACATAATGACAAATGTCAGAGCCCAGCAGGCTCAGTAGCTGAATAATCTGGTATAAAATGTGTATTACAAGGCAAAATTGTAAATTAAGCAACAGTTTGATTAAAAGTAGTGAGAGTCTCACAATCCCCCCGTGCATAGACACCTTCTCCTCCCAGATTTAGCACTGGAACAACAAGGGCACAACAAGTCTTTGGAAATGAGATTTTTGATCACAGGAGATGCCACCTTTGTACTTCAAATTTGGCTAAAATTTACCGGTACAAAAGAGCAAGAGTCTGACTTGTAATTTCCTGTAGAACAAGGTGTGTCAGGCACCTGGGAACATCCAGCACTCTGAAATACCCAAATCCACTGAAAATCTGACAGCCAACCTTTCTCATCCTTCTCTAGAAAATGTTCTCCTACAGGAAAAACAACAAATCAAGTCAGTGATGAACATGGAGATTTCTCCATAAATAATTGAGCTCTCTCAGCACCGTGCAGGATCAGGCTTTGTGTAACCTTGCCCTGAAATTACTGATATCTGTAAGACTGGAAAGAGAAATGTGGAGCTCAGACAACCAGAGAACACCCAAACTGGCATTGAGAGAAGGCCATTTTAGCTTAAAACTCCACTTGATGTTGTGCAGGATGTATTTATTACTTTTCTTCTTATTATTGCACATAATTTAGAATATAGGATCATTAGCACGAATCCCTGGAGTGAATTGTTTGAGGATTAGGGAAGAATGAGTGATATCCTAATGCTGATTACAAAGCTCTGCTCCCATGTGTGGGGAGAAGCTGCATCCCTGCACCCCCAGGCACTGCAGCCTCCAGTGGTGCAGAGCCTTTCTGTGCACAAGGAGTCACAAAAGGCTCCATGGATTCCTGAAAAATTCCCTCCTGCTGCTTCCATAAAGACCTGTTAGTGATGAACTGAAATCACAAACAGAAATAGCACTGAGACTCCACTGGGATATTGGAAATACACAATATATGCATTATACAGAGGCAGGAGCTGCACCTATGCCTGGAGCTTGAGGATTTGGAGAATATTTGCTTTATTTTTCAAACAAAAGAGAGGAGGGCATGACATTTTGTGTGCAAAGCCCTGTATCTTTTTTTTTTTTTCTTTCTGATTTTAGCTGTAAATACATAATTACTGTAAATGCATTCAACACCTACACAGTTTCTAAACCAGCCTAGAACTGTTCCTATTGCATGTGCTGATCAATAATTACCAATTTCATGCAGAGACAGGTAAATTGCCAGTGCTTCACCCCAGGACACTTCGTGTTCAGACAGACGCCTACAGTTTAAAGGCAACAGTTTGCAACACAAAAGGCAAAACCAGTCTGAAAAGTTTTCTTGATAATTTGCTTGCAGCTGATTGCTCACCACATTAACATGTACCAGTTCCTACTGCACAAGTCCTGAGCATGACTTGGGTGTCAAGCAGATTTACAGCCCAGTGGCTGACAATAGTTTTGTTGACTCTTTCTAAGCTGAATTTATTGCAGAGCTTCCTGAAGAGAGGAGAAGTATTCAATTACCCAGTAAATATCAAAGAACATGCTTGATGCTGCTGTTCTTCCCTTGGACAGGAATTCCAAGCTTTGAAGTGTGACCTTTTGTTCAGGCCTGCTGGAGTTTGTGTTTAAACTGTGTGCTGGAGAATTGGACACAGTGCTGAGCTTAGGAGTCATTTCCATGCAGGTTTATCCACAGTGCAAAAAGCAGAGACTAAAAGGCCCAAGGCAGTAGTTTCTCAACAATTTTCTAAAAGAACAAACCAACCCCCCAAAAAAAGATTAAGAGCAGGGATATGAAACAATTGAAATTCAATAGCTGGGCTCTGCCAGGCTGAGGAGCACCTGGGTGCTTTGCTGTTGTTAGTAAGGGAATAAAGAAAATAATACAGAGAATAAAACAGTTTTGGAATGCAGCCAGGACAAAGCAGAGAAATTCTGTCCCAGAATTCATGATCCATGTGAAGGCTCATCTGGAATTCCACTCATTAATTGATTACTCTGTTGATCTTCAAGATGTGAGGCCAACAGACCCAGCAAAGTGCAGGGATGTGACAGGATGGGCATGGAGTGGAAAGCAACTTATTTGTTAGGATATGGCAAAAAACAAGTAGTTCAAGCAACTTAAAGAATTGGAGAATGACCTTGTGTTAATCAGGTCAGCATACCCAAGGGAGTGGGAGGGAAATCTCTTTACTTAATAAGATCAGTCTTGATTTTAGAGATAATAGGGACATAATTACAAATTGGTGAGGATGATGTGACCTTCAACCCATCTTTTCAATCCTCATCTCCAGATACTTAATGAACCTAGTGAAAGTGGGAAATAAAATGGAGTAAGGGATGATCACCAGAGCCAATGCCTGGTGGAGAAGCCTTCAATAACAATCACACTGAATTTTGAGGAACTGAAAGAAATATTTTAACACCACGTGCAGGAAGATCTATATGCAGCAAAAGCTTTTAACACATCTTGTAAAGCAAATTACTTCAATACACTCACACTTCAGCAGTGTGGTTTGCACTCTAACACACAAAATGAGAGCAAAACAGAGAGAAAATGAGCTGGTCTCTCTTTGAAGCAACCTCCACACACATCTTCTTGGATAACCTTCCAAAAATGTGGCCTTTTCTGTCTGCTATTTATATTTGCTGTGGCTGTTATGATGGGTTTTGGAATAAACTCTCAGCAATCAATCTTTAGAAACACAACAGGACTTGGGTTTGCACCAAGGGATACAAACATCTGTAACCCTGCAGGTGCTGCCATCTGCTCAGGTATTAGAGTTTGTGCCCACAAATACAAAACTCTTTCAGGAAATATAAATATCTTTGCTTTCATTTTTTGGTAATTTTATGAATGTTTTAAAAGTTTAAATCTTATGCACAAGAATTAGAAAAAATATGTATGTTAGAAAAGGAAGAGAGAGGTTTAGAATGGATATTGGGAAGGAATTGTTTGAAGGAAAGGTTTGAATTGCAGAGAGGATTTCTGCCAACAGTGAGTGACCTTGAATTAGGTCTCAACACTTTAAAAACCACTTGAATTTACCTCATTTCCAGACCATCAGCATTCAAAGCACAAGTGACACTGATTCCCCATGTGCTGAAATTCTGAAAAGTTACCTTTAAACAGCAGGATCAAAGTAACACTAAAACATTACTAAATCTCTTTACTATCATTTTTCCAGATGAATTATTTAATATCAAACCAAAGGAAAAAATTCTAACCTAGTGACTTCAAGATGACATTGCTGCCTGTTCCCAATTACTGTGTGATCCTCCAGCTGAAATCAAAAGTTGCTCCATAAATTTAATGCTATTTAAGAAATCTAGGGTTTAAAGAAATTTAAAGCAGAAATAACAATAGAGGATAGAGGATAGCTTGGGGGAAAAAAGAAATCAGTGGAAAGCCATGAAATTTCTCAGTGTTCCATCCTTCACGTCACAAATAATCTCTCTGGAGATACAAACACACAGGCAAAATTCAATTAATGCTTTCAAACTGACAAGAGTGGTTAAAAATAATAAAATTAAGCCTTTTTAATCAGAAGGCATTGCCAAAAGGTGCAGCCAACAAAGGCCAGCACTGGTTCCAAGGCCTGGGAAGGATCTCAATGAGCCCAGAGTGTTCCTAAAGCTGCTGGGTGTGTCCTGAGCCATCCCCTCCTGCCAGAGCTCCCAGAGGTGCTGGAAGCTCTTCCCAGATCTCCTGGCTGGAGATTGGGTTGCTATGATTTATTTCTATGGAATAATAGGGAAAAAAAAACCCCATGGAAAATGTGAGGATTGCAGGCATGTTCCCTGGAAAAAACCATATTTGATCACAGGAAGCAATCCTGACCTATGAATTCCTTAGTAAAAAAAGTTCTTCCCACTGTTTGTTCCAATTTATGCTCATTTTGAGATGAATCCAACAGAAAAAAAAAAAAAAAAGTGGGGGGGGGGGGGGGGGGGAGAAAGGGGAAACAAAATAAGACTATTGTTGAAAATATACTAAGGCACTATAGAAAGAGTTTTTGTGTTGTTATGGAAACCCAGAAAGCACAGGCTAGGAAAAAGAAAAGTGAATAAAGAAGCAATTTGAACTGCAAATATAAACATGTCCTTGCTTCCCGGAAAAAGTCCTTCCAAAGGATTTTGTTGATGCTGTGCATCCAAGCAACTGAAAACTACAAATTCTTCCCCAGAGAAACACAGATAAAAATTGGAAATCCACTGTAACAAAATAATAAACAGGATAAGGGATAAAAAAAAACAGATGGAGTTATCAAAGTGTTGTTTTCACACCCACAAAGAAGCAGTTTGCTGAAAATGCAGAAAACTTCAGACATTCTGTTTTGAGTAATCAGTAGAGTGGTGGAAAAGGACAGGATTCTGTATTTATCTGGAGAAAAATAGTTCTCTGCTCCTCTCCCACATTTGTATTTGCATTTCATTTTGAGCAGGTAGCCAGAGAAATAATTCTGTTCTCTGAACATAAATTACTTAGAAAAAGTCAGCTGTTTTTTTATGAAGCTACTCTGAATATGCAGAATAAATTCAAAGAAATGTCCATTATCAGTTAGTCTACAGTGCTTTGCACATGAAAAGTGAATTTAAATATAGTTCCTGACACAGTGCTAAGTTGCATCCAAAAATAATGGTAATTAAGTGCACAGATATAACCAAGTTTTGGCTTTAAAATTCTCATTCTCTCATTAGGTAATTCTTAATGAAGTGGCACAAATCAGTCCTGCTAATGGCATAATGCTCTTATGTACCTGGATAATCTGCACTGCTCAGCTCTCCTGCATCTTGTCAGTTCAGGATCAGGATGGATCTTTGTAGGGAAGAGCACCCAAAGTGGCTCTTCCCACAAACACCCAAAACTCACCTTTCCACTGCTGAGAAAGAAAAAAAAATTGATTTTTTTTTAACTTGTAGCAATACTCACCAGCTTATGTAAATAAACAGCAAGACAAGAGAGAGTTTGTCATCAATTCTAAATATTCAAGGGGTAGGTTGTGAATCCTCAGTGGTTTTGGCACCAAACTCCTGCCTGCACCTACTGAACAATTACTGCTGCTGATGGAATAATGGGCAGGAAATCAACTGCACACATCCAATAAGCACTTCTGTAAATAAGCTAATCTTTGAAAACAGTTTCTCTTCCTCACCAAAACAAACCACACCAAAAATAAAAATAAAAAAATCCCCCAAGGGCAGCAGACCACAGAGTTCACATTATGGACCCAGTGACTTCTAAATTCATTCTGGAAGGAAAACCATTTTTTCTGCAGCCATCCATCACTCACCCAGCTCAGGAGCTTTTTACTCCCTGCAGGGCAAAGTCTCTTCATCCTCACTTCTGTCATTTTAAACCACAGAAAGGAACAAACCACACACCTCAAACTGGGGGTTTATTCTTTCTTACACCAAATTTTGTGGCTGGGAACTCTGAACTTAGGGATCTGAATTGTGCTGACAGTAATGGTGCCAGTTAAGGAAAATCATTGAACTCCTCATTCACATAGATTTGTACATAAATAAATAAAAATCAAGAAATATTCACAGATGCTATCACTGTAGTTTTAGAAAAAGACTGAACTGCACTAAATTACTGGGATTAACTTTGGTTTCTTGATTCCATGCACTTGGCAAACAGCTTTTCATCCAAATTCCTGTCAAACTCCTTAATATTCTTTTAGTAAAACTCAAAAATAGAGACAGGATCTTAGCAGGATCTAGTGTAGGACTTTCTTGTAGGAGAAACAAAAACGTAAAGAAAAATTAATGTGATGTTCCAAACTGAATCATTTTATCTCATTTTGTGAGGATGCTCACAGAAAACCACCCTGTTTTCCAATATTCTTCAGCAACACACACAAAGCCAAGGCCTTATATATTTAAGGACATGAAAGTGCCCCAGTAAAATACTGTCACCTCTCTATTTGAGCCACTGCATCTCCAGAAATACAGTTTTAAATTGCAATGTGCATTGAACATTCCCATTGTACATCCTGGTGAGCACCTTCACTGCCAGTTCTGAGCCAGGAGCAGAAAAATTGCAACAAAGAACCTGGGGAAATGATCCCAAAATGTATTTTCTTTTGGGTCAGAGGGAGCATGAGAGAAGCCCCAGGATGGTGTCCCTGCTGCCTTCTTGTCTCTACTTTGGGGTACAGAATTAGTTACAAACTCTGCCATAAAAGACACAATGCACTGATTTATCCCTAATTAAGGATGGAGTAGAGAAACAACATTTGATTGTTATTTACCTTTCGACATCTGTCAGCCTCTTTCACATGCAGTGATTTGAAAGGGGAGAAGAAACCTCACTAATTGCTCTCAGAGCTGTGTGAAGAGTTCAGGCTTTCTGTTTTTGGGTTTTTGTAGGGAAGAGCTATGTTTCAGATGTAGTGTGTGTTGCTATGGTAATTATTATTTTACTGAATGGTATACATTCAGAACTGATTTCATATTGTCAGACAGCAATTAAACAGATTAGGCTGTGTATACTCACAGTTCTGAAATCTTTCCAATTTGTTTTAAATTTTAGGGCATGTGAAAAGCACTGGTCTGGGAAGTGAAATATCAATTCAAAGGGCAGCTCCAGCTGCACAGGTTCCTCTTCCCTCCTCTTCTACTCACAGGCCAGGGGGTTTGGGATGGAGACACTGCAGGATATTTTGGGGCCTTGATTCCCACTCTGGCTCCTCATTTCCTGCAGACTGGAAATCTCTTTCCAGATGGCTGCAGCAGCAGCTCCAGTAACTATCCAAACTGAGCAGACTGCCTTCCATCTCCCATCATTACCCTGCTCCTCAGAGGAACTTTTCACTTGTTGGCCACTAAAAAAACCTCAATGAAGATAAATTATTTTCCTCCTGCTGCTGTCCCTTTGCTACCATCCAGGGCAGGTTGGCATCACTGCCCCCCAGTTTGGTCCCCAGCACACCTGGACAGCAGAACCACAGCATCAAATGTTCACTTTTCATCACAAACCCTCTGATTTCAGGTCCAACAAGTCTTTCAGGCTGACAATAATTTCTAGATTTATCCAGCCCCCTCAGGTTATAAACACACAAAAGAAGTCAAGGAAGAAAAACAGGAAGCAACATGATTTAATTTCCCTGAGAGATTCCAAGTGTCTCAGAGTGACTAGAGAGATGATATTCCCCCAAGACAAAAATGATGCTAAAATTGGTGTAACCAAGCCCAAGAAACCCTTTGGAATTTTATTTGTTGTGTCTTAGCTTGGCATAGGAAGAAATTATAGCAGCCAGGATAGAAGTTCAGAAAACTCAGGCTTCTGCTCAGCTTTAATACAGGTTTTCTTTGGTAAACCAATCAATTCCAGAATACCTTTTTTCCCCATGCTAAGAAATAACTCAAGGCAAAATTTAATCCATGAGAGTACAGATAGTCATGGAGATGAATGATGAGTTTGAAAACTCTTGGATGAAAAACACTTGAAAAATGTTCAGGGTTGTCAGGAAGGAAAGGAGCTGTGCAGCTTCTGAGCAAAAGATAATAATCTCAAAAAAAAAAAGAGCAAATGAAACCTCAGTTCTGTAGGCCCATGCCTGGATATGTGCAATAATACAGGTAAAAATAGGATGTAGCTTTAAGCTTTATGGGGAGGACCCCTGACAGGCACAGAACAGCAAGAGAAATGATAAGATTATCTAATTATCCATGTATTTTCTTGGTCATTTTCTCTCTCAAGTAAATTATTTTCGTAGGTTGACATATTCCAGTTTGTGGGAGCAGGTCAGTGAGGAGATCAGGAATGAGTCAGCAGTGGAAGGCTGATGGAAACATTAATCTTGAAGAAAGCTGAAAGATGAGAGGAAAACAGAATCATCCAAAATCAGAGAGGATATAATGGGCACAGAGGGTCTGAAAGGTGAACATTGATGGCTGCACAGGGGAACATCAGCCTGCAGGAAGCTGGCACACCTCAGACCATCAACAAAGAGGAAACAAATCCACTAAAATAAGATAGAACCTTGAAAATTAGGATAAAAATAATTTGGATTCCAAAAGGAGACATAATTTACCCAAAGGATGTCACATCCTGGCAATGTGAGTGAAGCAATTGTACAGCATTTGCTGTTTCTCCTGGTGATAAGGAATCAACATAATCTGGGCATTTCAGACAGTTCACAAAGGATTTGGCATCCAGTCAGGAAAGTCTTGACTTATCTTTTTGTCCCAGTTCCCAACCCTGTGAACAGTGGGGGCTTTGTGTGCCACCAGTGTATTGCTAAAATAGCCAGGTTGTTCACAACAGCACTCCCTCCCCAAAATCACCAAAACAAGATTGGCTTTTTTATGTCTTTTGGATCAAGCTGTCATGTCTGTAAAATACAGACATGCTGGGTATCCCTGACATATGGTCAGAATAATTTGGGTTATTTTCTTAAATACAACCTTCTCTTAAGGCATATTTACTGTGCAAAAACTATGGAGGGGAAAATGATGCAAAATGAATCAGTATTCAGTTCCAAGGGAGATAATAAAACATATTTAATTTTAATAGATACTGAAACTCTCTGTTGGGCTTAATATTCAGACTCATTATGACTAAACCAAAATGGTGATTCTTTCCCATTCCTCCATGTTTGAGAAAATTTGGATTTTTCTGGAGAGAACAGGGAAACACAGACAAGGTCAAGGTCATTCACCCTCAGCTGCTGAAAGAGCTCAAAGAAAGAACCTGAACTGCAATTTCTGCCTCTGGAAAAGAATGCACATGGTTAACTGGTGCCAGGATTCCACAATATGAGTTTAGGGAAGCTCATAATCCTCATCTTTCCAAAAGAGCCACCACATTAAACAGCAGTGGTGAAGGAACAGATCCTTCTCTAAGGCCACACTGGCAGCTGAAGTGATTGTCACAGCAGTGTCCCCAACTTTCTCCTTAAAATGGTTCTGACAACATCCCTCAGCCCTTGCCGAGTTAACTTGCAGTTAGCACGTGTGAGGCTGAGCTCAAAGTTATTTTAGGAGCCAACTGGAAAGGAGATTCAGCCTTTTTAAAAATGGAATTGTTTTCTCTGGTTTAAGACTGTTTCCATGGAGAGACCACAGCATATGAACATCTTTAGGCCAAGTGCTTTGCTGCTTATCTGAATGGAAGCACCACAGGAGGAAGGATAATTGAAGCCAGTTGTTTAAAATTCATGGGTCTCCTCCCATACTTAACTCAGGAGCAATTTATTTTCATTATTTTGATCTGTTAAGCATTTAAAAGTTAATTTTGCTATACACACAGTGCTATACACACCTTCTCTCAAGTGACATATCTTAATATAATATTTACTCAGGATGGAATAAACTTAGTGGCAACAATGTCACACTCTTGGCTGAGGGTGACAAAGTGGCAGGAAAATCACACTGTAGATTAATACAAAGGGATGCATGAGGGGAAGAAATCTCCATCCTAAATTCACATACAAAATACTGGGCTCTGAGCAGGCTATTGCCTCTTGGGAGAAGCATTCTTCTAAGTTATAATGAATAGGTCTATTAAAAAAGCAGTTTAGTCTTCACTAAAGGAAAATAAAGGCAGTAGAGTGGTGGTTACTGGAAGCAGGGATGTTGTTATGCTGCTTTATAAACCCTGTGTGAATATTGTCTCTGATTGGGATCTCAGTCCAGCTTCTCTCCTCACAACTTCCCCTCCCAGCACAGACAAACAAGAAAAAGTACACAGAAGGCAATAAAAACCCACAAAAGGAATAGAACATCTGCTCTTGGAGGAGGAACTAAGAGTTTATATTGTTTAAAAAGTAAATATACTGGATGTGCTGTGTGCTCCTGCATGCCTTCAGAGGTAAAGCCAAAATTCAACCTTTCCCCTGACAAAATGCTAATTGGAATTTGGCAGAAGCAAGTTTTGGGATAGAGGAGCTAATGTTTAAACTTGACAGGCTGACAAAGATTTACCTAAGTCTTGAGGACATTTTAAGAGCTTAAAAATGCAGTTTCCCTCCTCTGTGCTCACCCCATCACATGAATTTTTGGTTTAATCTGTGTTTCACCCAGTGCAGTAACTCATGGTCAGGCTCCTGCTCTCAGGGATGGGGTGGAATGCCATGGGTCTCTTCCACTCAGGAACATTATGGGATGCAGCCCATTTGTGGTGACAAAGCCAAGATAGGGCAGTCAGCACAGAGCTCAGCACAATTCAAGGTAAATGTCTCAGTTCCATGGTCACATCCCAGGAAAATTAAGGTCAAACCACTCAGATATAGATCCAGTTTTTGCTAATGGAGAATGATCCCCTGAACTACCTCGAAATCCAGCAGAAGAGCCTGACCTGCTGTTCATTGCATGGGGTTGTTTGTTCTGTGCCTGGGCCAGGAGGCATCTCCACACTTCTCCCAGGGCAGAAGGGTCATTAAAAACCTGAATGGGAGAAAAGGACAGGAAGAAAATTCCCTCTGGCAAGTCAGGATGTTCCCACTTGCTCTGGCTTTGCTGCTCATGATAAATGTGAGTGTCAACCTCTCAGAGCTGAGGCCCAAATCAGACAAGCTGATCCTCAGAGGACAATGGCTGAGCCTGAGAACATTTTCTAGAGCTAAAGAAATTCAATTTAATAGCAGAACATTTACCTTTGACATCAGAACCTCTGTATACACGAGAGGAACAATTTACAATTGACATTTCCACAGCAATACTCTGTTCCATTACAAATGCATCATGTTCTTTCCATTCTTATGCATGAAGAATAATGACCTTAAAAGTAACATTTCAATTTACAGGAAATTTTAACTAGCACAATCATCATCCCCAAAGGAATATGGTATTGAAATATTATTCTCTTGAACTTTGCAAAACACAATGAGATATCAACACAAATAACAAACCTTTTACTGATTTAAGGCACAGATACTGTGGTGAGGTATTTTTGCAAGGAAAAGTTAATTTGCTCTTCTCTGCACAAATAATACTGACAATTAACAGCCAGTCCATATTTACTGACTCAAACCAAATTTCCTGAGATGAACAGGGCTAGAGAGAAGCAAAATTATCAGATATTGCCTGGGTTCTTTGACCTGCATTTCTTGGACTAATGAGAAAATATCTCATTAAGATGCAAACAAGTAGCCAGTGTGAAAAGAATTCCAACCTTCCAATTGCCTTTGTAATTTCCTGTATTATGACAAATATTTCTAAACAGACATTTTCAAACCATTAACTGCAGATTTTCAGATTTTTTTAAGTCAAGATCCCAGGTTTACAATCAATATACACTATGATATACATATATAGGAGCCCTTGTCTTTTCCTGTAGAACAGAAACCAGTTTTGTACCAAACATGAGTTAATGAAACAAGGACACAGATGAGCCACAAAAGTCCTGTCAGCCAAGACTCCATAAACAAAACGTGTCAGCAGAAGAAAAATGGAAATGTTCATGTATTTTCCTCCTTGAAATTCAGGATCTGATTCTGCTGTTTGATTGCATCTCTGGGGATAAACTCAAAAACCAGACAGGCTTGCTTTGTCATGTTTCTTCTCTGGAGAATTTTGAAAAAGAACTTATTTGCACCAGTGAAGGTTGAAAAAATCTGAATCAAGAGTGACACGCTCAGCTGGTTCCTCCCTCCAAGACATGTGAAACAAGAAGACTTTGTATCTTTTATCCAACTGGAGCCATTGCCCCCAATGGATTTTACACATTCACAAATATATTTATGATGCCTCATTAGCCTGGCATGATGAATAAACTCCATCAATCAACATTTATTTTACTAGATTTAACTGTTATTACCCTTGAGTTGAAAAGGAAATGAAGAAAAATGAAGGCTTGTAGGAGCTGTTCGCCCAAGGGCTTTGTTAAGGATGGAGGGGAAAAAAAAAGAAACAATCATTTGGGTCGGAAAAGACTTTAAAGATTGAGTCCAACTGCCAAGGCCACCACTAACCCATGTCCCCAAGTGTCACATTCATGGCTTTTCAATCCCTCCAGGGACAGTGACTCAGCCACTTCCCTGGGCAGCCTGTGCCAATGCTTGATAACCCTTTTGTTTTGTTTTTCTGTTTTGATCAGGGAACGAGAATTACTCATCTGCTGTAATTATTCTTGTTAACAGCCATACCTTCCAGCAGGGGAAGGGCAGAAGGTGCTGTGTCCCTGCATAAGGATCTCCAAAGTGAATGGGAGCTCCAGAGAGCTGAGAGTGATGAGCTTCTCCTCACTTGGCAAGGAACTGAGGTGACAGGAATCGGTGACGTTGTTGTGGCTCTTCATGTGCCACGTAAATCACCAGCAGAAGTGCCAGTGGTGTGAAATTTTAGATGAGCACTGACTGGGGAAGGGGAACAGAAACCCTGAGCTAAAGGCTGGTACTGCAGCTGGCAGAAATTGTGCTGAGATTTAGCACAGGACTTGGGTTTCAGGAGTGAAACCACAGCCTCAATCAGCCCTAAATTAAAATATATTTATTTCCAGAGTCTGTGCGTGCACGTCAATGTGTGTATGCCTTTAAAGATAAACCCGCAAGCAGACAGATGTTGATTCATGGAGAGTTAGAATTAAAATAGCCTCCTTGCTGATTACACCATTCAGCAGAGGCTGTTTTGTCCTATTTGATGTTATTTTTTCTTTGCTGAATGCTACAACATTGTCTCATCTCCAATGTCCTTTAACACCATGTTCAGAATGCCACAAAGGTACTAATTGACCAGAACATTCCAGTGTGTATATTAAGACTTCCATCATGGAAAAATAACAACATAAATGGCTGGGTTTGCCTGTGCTATCTATCCGTAGGTAGGTAGCTATAATCCCCAAATCTCTCTATATCCCAATCCCTCTGTTTTATCTCCAAAACAATACTGGAAAAACCCACAACAAGCCATGCTTATACCATGCCATATTAAAAGCTCAGCAGAATTTCATTAAACAGCTACATTTGCTTTGTTTGAGATTACAAACACAGATCTCCCTCTTTCTGGCAATCCATAACCCAAGATATTTGGCACTCTATCAACAATTCCAGACTTGGAAGGATTATAGATGTGCTGACAGTTAAAGGGAGTTAGAGTTCCCTGCCTAAGATAGATAAGTAGCATGCACTCTTTGATAAGTCCTATCAGAGCCCCACTCTGACAGGAATTCCTGCACCATGCCACTAAATCTTGCACCGTGACGCTCATTAAAGGCGCTGCCATTTGTCCCAGCAGAGCCTCAACTCCCCTGTCACCAGGAAATATATTCCATTTCTTTCCCCAATTACATACACACTGCTTTATATTCCAGATTCAGAATATGTGCAGGGGGCTGGGAGGCGGGGGAGAAGGAAGGCTTTTGTAGGAGCACACAGATCAGCCCCTGTGCTTAATCTGGTGAGCTGTAGGACAAAGCTGTCGGGTGCCTTTGTGTCAGAGGAAGGAGCTGAGCAGTACAACACAAACTCCACTGTTTGTAAACATTTCATTCCCATCATTTGCACAGGTCTGTTGAAATGAGGAGTTTCTGGAGATACCCTGCTGCTGGGGGGGTGAGGGGGGTGTAAATCCCAGCTCTTTAGTTGCAGTGATCCCTCCCCGTGCCAGGTTTTTGCAGTATCATTACCCACACACAGAGCACGAGGATCTCAGCCAGCTCCATTCAGGAGCAGCACATATAAGTTGAGTGAACATTTTTTTCCTACAGGAATATCACGATGATAGGTTCTGCAGAATGTGGTCAGACTTGTGCTCACTTCACTGGATGCTACACCATTACAAAATCCATTCTGAAATCTCTTCTTGCCCTCAAGATAATTGGGAAAATAACAGAGCTCCAGCAGCAAAAGGCTTGCTGTATGTGTAATGAAGATCTAGGATCAAACATCTCAATGGATTCTCTTAAAATAAATGTATTCTAATTTCCTAGATTATTACCTGCCAAAGCTCAGTGGGTGGGCTCTGAAGGCCTACGCTGTCAGGAATCCCAGGTTCTTAGAATCCTGTCATATCTGTCTGCATCCACCCCCTCAGTGTTTCCAGTTTCCCTTCTTCTGCTTCTGAAAGTAATTCCCTTGGTAGCTGTCACATTAAAATATTGGGATTCAGTCTTCCCACTGCACTTTTGGATTCCAGCTGAACCTGACTGTCAACTTTGCTAACAGAAAGTGAGTACAACCTCCTCCAGTGCCTCAAGATTAATTTGCCTTGAGCTAATGAAAGTCAATTTCTAATTTCAACCTTTAATTGTGATCAATAGGACTTGAATGAAACTTATCCAGACAAACAGGGAGAGAACTGATTGGCAGAATCCATGTCCAATGTGGCCATTTAGGATTATGTACCAGCCAGACTGGATCCTTCAGGTATTTTTCAGAATCAGGGAGATGACAGCTCAGAGTTATCACAGGAGCAAATCTGGTGAAGTTGAAGAGCTCAGTAAATGGGTTTAGAGTCCCACAGATTATCACTGGTTTTTACATAAATGCACTTTCCATAAGGTGTCTCACACACTTTATTGGGACAGGTCTGTTCCCTGCAGGTGCTCAGGCCTAAATCCTGACCAAGCCATCACCTCTGACTCTTCACTCCCTCACTTTAAATCACCTTAGAGCATGCACAGCTTATTTCAGCTCCTGGGGCATTCTCTGAGACACAATGGAGAGGAAAACGTCACAATTCTCCTGCATTCTTAATTTAGAACAAAAACCCACCAGAAGATCTTGCACATACACACACTATCATGTATTTAACCAATTCTATATTTTTCATAAGCTCCCAATCAGGTTATTTTTAACTCAGAACACTCATTTGATCTTACTGGTGGCTCATGGGCAAGCTTGTTGGCTACAGATAAAAACTGTTCTAGACAAGGCTGTGCATTTGTGTGCTTTTTTTCCCTATTATTGAACACCATGGGCAATATTTTGCAGAGATAAAATAATCAGAATTATATTTTCAAGCCTGATATCAAGGGCAACACTTCCCAAAGTGCTTTGTTTACGTTTCCATTTTTCAGGAACTTTCCCAATTTGTTGTTCCCACCAGTGTTATGATGAGGGCAACAATTTTAAACACTTGAGTGTAAAATCTCCTTATCATGTCACTTCCCCTTGCTCTAAGTGAGACTGGCAGCTTGTATTTGCTACTCATACTCACAGTAGTAGTCTCTCCTCTTTTCACAGATAGTACTACAATGGTTTTATAACTACACACAGTGAGCAGCAGTAAAAATGTCAGTAAAATTTATCAGCCTTGTATCTGTGTTGAAAAGCCTGCCTTATCATGCATATATTTTGGTTTTTCTCAGATCATGGTTACAATAAATGAATAATAAACCTTTGCAAACAAATACAGAGAGGCAGCATCCTCATACAATTGACTGTGTTGACACAAAGGAGATGTGTAAACTATCTTTGGATCTAGGAGGTGGAAAAGAACAGATGAATCTGTGGAGCAGAATAATACTTGTGGAATGTTTTCTTTTACAGGATACCCCAGCACGTGGGCTGGAATATGGAACTGGGGGAGTTATAAAAATACTTTATATACTATACTATATAGTGTATACACTATATAAATATATTTAATGCTGCAAAATCTTTATTTTGATATTAGCTCAACACATCACTCCACACTTCAATTCTGCCAGCAGCCAGCAGAGAACCAGATCCCTTACAAAAAAGGAGGAACAAATATAATAATTATAAATTTCTCCTAGATGTCAGAAGGAACAAATCTACTCATTACCAATCCCATCCAAATTGGTGTAAATTCATCAGCACCACATTCAGGGGTAACTTGTCATGTCAGTGTCCTGTTTTGTGTGAGATTTCTAAAATATAAGGAATTTTATTTCCCATGTATAAAACCACAATAGGCACTGGTAGAGAATGACAGATTCATCTTTTCAAGCTATTCCTGGAAACAAAAGCATCTCTAGCTGGTTAGACACAGAAACACTGGGTGAACAAGACAATTTGGACCTTCTGTTTACCTTGTTAGACTTGCCTTGTCATGGAAGAAACACTTCACACTGACAAGACAGAATGGTGAAACTAGAGAAAGATGACAATTCTATAAATCCATAGTTATGATCTTTCAGCTGTTGCCCTACAGCTACATCAGTGAATAAATAAGGGAGTGTGGTTGGGTAAGAGGTGCAGTTTTCCCCAAGGAATCCAACAGAATATCCAGTTTTTCAGTGTGCAGAGGGAGGAGTGCTGCAGTTTGTATCGATTTTCAGTGTCCAGCCTCTAACTGGAACTGATGGGGGGATTAGGTGCAATCAGTGCTTTACTGGGAGGTTTGAACAGAGTCTCTTTAGAGAAGGTAACTGAAGTCATCATCCTGGCAATTCCTTTAAATTGTTTGAGCTGATCCAATGTTGCAGGTCTAATTACTCTCACAATGTTATTATTTAAATTATTTATAAAATAAATAATTTTTGGTGGCAAGAAAAGATTAAGAATGAAAGGGATTTTCTTAAGTGGAGAAGAATTTTTTAATGTTTACTTTTAAATCAAAAGTGAATTGCTCTTTTTTTCCCCCCCTTTAAATTTTTCTAACCTCCTGCCCTGCTTTATGTATTTATTCTTCCTTTTTCCTAGAAAAGTAAAACAAATCATCTTCCTTAAAATAAAGGATAAATATAGAATAAATTAATTAACTCAGTTCTGAGACATAAGGGTTTATGAAACTGGAGGATGTGTTAGTTTATTCTTGGATTTAAAAACAGCAATTTTTGTGGGTCATATCCTGTGCCTTTTTATTTAGCCCAAACTTCCTTTGACATTACTTGGAAGTCCTTGACATGCAAAAAACGTGGATTGACCTGCAGAGATAGTGTGGAGCTTGGCATTTCCTTGGAACTTTCCAGGTTTATTGTTGTTTCCAGGATCACTCCCAGGGTTTAACACCTCGGAATGTTTTCTGTTCTGGCTGCCAGACAGCCACAGGCAAAACCAGCACTGTCACACCTCGTGCAGCACCGAAAGGAGACAGCTGAATTATTTTATCAGCCTTTCCAAAAAACCTTTGAGTGCAACCTAAAACAGCTCCCTGAAAAGCATCTGGAGCTGGTAGCAGGATATTAATAGCAAACCCCCATGAAAGCAAGAGCATGAGAAAGCAGCAGATCCTTCTCTAAATTAAAGTAACAGCCCTGAGAGCTCACAGGGATGGCAGAGTACAAACCCAGCCCTGTGGAACCAACTTCAGGAACTCGGCCAGGATAATAAAGTTTTGGAGTTTCTTTATTTTGCAAACCCCTTTCACAGACTGACAATGATTCTCTAAGGAATGAATGGGTGGGTCACTTAGGTTTGTGCTATTATTTAACTCTTTATTCCTCTTTCTGTTTTATTATTTCACACTACTTTAATGAGCTGGGTTTCACCTCTTTATGAACTTCCTCCAAGTGCTTTTCCTTCTTCTTTCTGTACCTCCTCAACAGATGTTGCTATCTCTACTTCAGAAAAATAAAAAAATATACAATCCCCACAAGATGTAAATTCCACATTTATTAACACCTTTGTTTTTATTCCTGTTAAGATGCACAGAGCATGGAAACAGGAATTGCACAACTCCATCAATTTTCAGAAGACAATAAATTATATTGAATAGTTTTAAACATAATGATAATCTGACTATTTAGAGCTCACTGCTTTCTACATTAAATTTTCAACAAGATGGGATGAATTTAAGAAGTATTTTTCAGATTTATTGTATTCTTCTCTATATATTCCCTGTTGACAAACCTTTTCACTTGCATCACCCAAGACACGGGAAGAGTTTGTAAAATTTGGGGGAGGAGAGAAATATTTTTAGGACATTTAGTAATTTTTTAGGATAAACCATTTTTTCTCTAATCCCCAGAGCCAGATTTAGAACTTTGTGGCTTGGCTCATGTTTTTGGAGATGACTTTATTGTATGTCATGGGCAGCATCAGCACTCAGGAAAACAAAGTGAATGTGAATTGTGGGGTGCTAAACCAAAAGTATCTAAAAGCCAAAAATGCCTCTCTAAAATTAGTACCCAATGTAATTAGTGAGGTTTGAAGCATTCTCCATGATCATTTGGGCCAACTGAGAGAGGCTGGCAGCAAGGAGGAAAGTTTAAAGCATTTCATGTTGGTTCTCAGTGCAGTCACTTAATGCAGGCTCAGCTCCTCTCCAGTCTGGCCACACATCCCAGAACCTGCAGCTGCTTTTCTCTCTCCTCCCAGAGGGAATGGCTCCAGTTTTACACAGTGATGACTCTCACTCTGTGTTTATATAGAAGACAATTATTTCCATTGATTTACACAGTGTGCACCACTGAGGTAAAAGGTTAAAAGCTCACACTTCTGTTTTATCAATGCTGGGGGCACTTTCACCAACAATTCACTTCAGGTTAGAATCAATTAATTTTCTTATAGAATTTGATACTTTGGGTATTTTAAAATTTGAACTTTTTGTAAAGCAGAGGAGAGGTTAAGTTCATGTCACACCAGGTAAATCCCTCACTCTCTGGGGAGCAAACTCCAGTGAGAAAGCAGAACTAAGACCAAGCCAACACCCCCATGCTCTGCAAGCACAAAGTGCATCTGTCCCAAACAGAGCTGTTTCTCTAATCCCCAGAAATAGTGAATTTCTTACTTCTCATTACCAAATATTTAGGTTTTTACACAGCTTTTCAGAAGGAAGTGATAATAAGACAGCTGAATGCATAAACTCATTTTAGACAGGAAACTTTATAAAGAAATACATGAACTCAATCATATTTCCTCCAACACAGCAATGAGATGACAACAGAATGACAGCACTTCTAGGAAAAGCTCAGAAAAGCTTTAGTTTAAAATATATAACTTACTGAATTCCTACTTTTTATGCAGGTTGGAATTTTAAAACATTTATCACTGTTGGGCCCAGAGGTTCCAACAGGAACTGAATGTTTCAGGTGATCTATTACAAGCTCACAAACCAAATATTATATTTTTAATATTTATTTTGTTGAGAAAAGAGGACAACAAAAAAATCTGTTGAATTCTCAGCTAGAGCATGGAAGTTTCAGCCTTGCAGAACTTGGAGTTAGGGCTGAAAGGAACAGGATCACTGTGGCAGCTAATGAATCTACCATGCAGATCACTGTTTGTAACACTAACAAGGAACAACTCCCCACCTTCATTCCAGCTCTCTGAACCTCGGTAAGAAGGTCATAGCCTGAGGTGAAAGGAGCAGCCCTGGAGACAGTGCCAACAAGTTAAAATGCTAAGAGCCTATTTTTACATGCTGCTTCTATTTTTAGTTACACTGTGTGGAAGTACAGAGCCTATGAAAAAAGCATATTCTCAAATGAGAGAAAGTATTCAAGTTCTTTACTGCAAATGAAGAGCAGAAGAAACTGAAGTTGAAAAATTGTTAGGTACAATTTACCAGGATTTACTGGATCATCAAAGGCCACAAAAATAGCTTCAAAATCCTATCCTGTGAGAAAAATAAGGAGCTGCTCACCATTTTACCCAATTAATCAAATATTCCTTTTCTTGTAATTGCAATTTCCCACTTCAGGTTTGTGTGCATCCAAACCCATTTTCCCATGATCAAAGTTGAGCAGCCACTTTGTAATCCTGCTCTGCCACCAAACCCATCCAGCTTGGGAGTGCACAGAGAGTTCAGAGCTGGGAGCAGCAGCACAGCTTCAAATGCTGCCTCAGTTACTCAATCATTCCTTGCCCTCAGCTGTTTTCCATCCAATACAAACATAAACTGAGGTAATCCTGCAATCTGGTTAACTTGTTTAACTTCTGTATTAATTATAGAAGTACCCAAGGGCAGCTATTTCCCACGCACTCCTAATTTATGGCTCTGATGATTACTTCTTTATAAAATGTCTTATTAAAGTCTGGTAATGTTGTTTCTTCCTAATGAAGTACAAAGGCATGGCAGAAATGTTTCTGTAAAACAAGTCCACAGTCTGCAATCATTTTATCTAATCACTAGTGTGTTATAACAACAAAAATCTGGAATATTTGGTTAGTAATTGAGATTTCAGCCAAGGCAAACAGAAGGCCCTAAAGTACAACTTGTAGCAATGGCCACTTAGCAGTGTAATGGGTTCCTAACATGTCACACACACATATTGTCCAGGATACATTTATTTTTATAATCATTTGCATTACATAATTGTGATTGCATTGCATAAGACAGTCTTGCAGCATGCTTCAAAGAACATCTAATGTTTAAAACTGCTAACTCCATTCCATCTCATTTCTCACATGTCTTTCCTAGACAGGGAGGAGAAAACAAACCAAAAAAGAGCAGGCACCAAAAAATGGGAAGAAAGAAAATGGTGTGGAACAGCCAGAGACTATTTCAGAGTATCAAATTGAGTAATAAATAGTATTCTCATTATCTGTGTACTGCATGCCCTGTTGCTTTTGCTTTTAATGTGATCATGTAAGCAATTTAGCCAGACAACAAAAATGAATGAGAGCAAACATCACTGACACAGCAGCCAAGGCACTGAAACTTCTGCTCACAGAATCCAAAGCAAACTGAAAATTTAACCTTCTATGAAAAGAATTGAGAACTCATGACTGAGTTCTCCAAACAACAGGTGGAGAAATACTCTGCCACTGATGAAGGAAATTACAGTGAGGGATTTTAAGGATAAAAATGTTAAAGAATTACCAAATAAACTCTCCAGAGGAATGAAACTCATCACATCCAAAAGGTAGAGTCAAAAGTAGTTCCATACAATGGCCAATAAGATTTTAGTTTCAAGAGTGGTTGTATAAGGTCCAAAAAAAGAATGTGTTAGCACAGATCTAATTCTTCAGTCAGTTTGTACTGAAAAGCAAACAGCCTCACTTAGGAGGAGCAGGATCTGTGCAAATTGCTCTTGGGTCAAAAGAAAAAATCTTTGTGTGAAAAGCTCCTAACAGCATTAATTCCCTTTAATGTGTTGTACTACCAGCAATGTTCATTGAAATAAAAGCACTGGAATGAATATATTTCCATAATCTGTTCACTAAGAATGTTTTTTTTTTATGCTATATAAAGCAACTTCCAAGCACAGTCACCCTTGTGCTTGAAAAATTCAGCATTCTTTTAATCATAAAGTAGGAAGTTTTGAAATGTCACCTTATATGTTAACCACTACAAAATGTAAATCTGCAATTTAGATAGCTCATTTGAGCTGATACTCCCTTTTTTTTCAAAAAATGAGTATCAAAATATTTGATTTCCTTCAGTATTTTTAAAAGTGTGGGAGGACGAGCTGAATATGCCTTAGAAACAACAAGAATCCCTCAATGTGTAGAGAATTAGTTGTGTTTGGAAAATGTTTCTTTCTTAACACCACCTATTTGTAGATAATAGTGATTTCCAGGCTAAAGGGGATGAAATGTTGGTGCTGTGACATCACCAACACCCAAGACATGGGTTCTTTTCAAGAGTGACAAGGCACTGCCAGCAATACTGAAGCTCCTGACTTTCTGCACACTCTCCTGTGGGATGATTTAGGATTTCTTCAGAGAAACACCAGGATTTCCAGCACCAAAATCCCTTGGGTGTGATGTCAGCATCCTCAGCCAGCTCAACAACCACCCCTGGCAGGGATTCCCAATCCTGGAGGAGCTCCTGTGAGACTTTCCCACAGCTACATCCTCAAGGTGGGAAATCCCAAACTGGTCTGGGTTGGGTTTAAGAGGGACCCTTTAAGATCACCCAGTGCCACCCCTGCCATGGGCAGGACACCTCCCTCTGTCCCAGATTGCTCCAGCCTGCCCTTGGACACTTCCAGAGATCCAGAGGCAGCCAGAGCTTCTCTGAGCAACCTGTGCCTCCCCACCCTCCCAGGGAACAATTCCTTCCTGATATCTACCCCAAACCTGGATTACACTAAATATTCCTAATATGGAGTCTAAAAATTCCCTAATTGAATGTTCTCTATCCAATCTCATTAGCCATAGAAAATGGCCCAGCCAGGTGCAGCCAGTATCTCCTCCTCATTCATTGTATCATTATCATTTCTATTGTAAAACCTCACAAAAGATGATGAAAAAAAGCACCATGTTAAAAAGGATGCAATGACTTTTATTTGTTGCTCCTTGTGATTAATATTAGACATGGCAAGTAGTTAATTATATTTCTTAAAAGGGCTTTGAGATTGCAATCAATAGAATTGATTATAAAAGACAAATTATGAAGGAGTAAAACATCACAGCCTATTTAATATGATGCTAAGAAAGCCCATCCAGCATCATATATGAATTTCAATTTAAAGTGACAACAATGTCAACTTTCATGTGACAGGGGTTTAGAGAGCAAGTTAAAAACATGTATATCTGCTATTTAAAGGAAGAGAATTCCATCTCTCCACTCAACAGAGAGGGAGATAGCAGAAAGAACAGTTTTCAACAGCTTATTTTATTTAAAAAAATATTTTTGCTCATGGAAGATTACCATGATAAAGTTTTCTTTAGCTTAACATTGAAACTTGGGGAGCAAAATCTCCATTCTCATTTACTGTCCAGTGTTAAAAGGGTGAGGCTACATTGCCTTTTTTGATTTTTTTTGTAGTGGGAAATTTGCAAGCAAAAAATATTTTCTCTCTTGAAGACAAAGGATCAATTAAAAGAACTCACTTCAACTACTGCATTTTATTGGAATCTAAGTTTTCTGTGAATGTTGCACAGTATTCTGTGAAGAAATGTAAAAGGACAGTGCTTAGAAGTTTTTCTTTTCATGTTCCAAGTCAAAGTAAGGCTTTTGCAACCCTTAAAACAATCATGTTGTCATCAGGGACTCAGTTAAGCACTTACAATGATGTAACAATAAATTTTAATTTGATTTTACTTACCATCTTCTGCAAACTCAACACTGGAGAAGCAGGGCTACTTTCTAATCTTGTTTGAATTAAATTTGAATTCCTAAATAACATTTGAAAGCACAAATGTTGTACCTCCAAAATTACTGAAAATAAACCTGAACCTAGAAATGATACCAACTAGATTTATTCCCATTAAAGCTTGGGGCAAAAAAGGAGAAAAAGAGAAGCAAGAACATACAGTTGAATTTTTCAAAGTATTTCATTTGCACAGGAAAAAAAAAAAAAAAATTAAGTGTAGCAGCAAGACAAATTTGTTCTTCCTGGTGACACAACTTGTAAGAGTCTGGCTGTGTCCTCTCTTGGCAAGCACAACTTTGCTGATTTGGTTTTGGAAGGTCTTGTCAAGAACTGGCTTTTGAAATGTGTCAGGTTTAATAAAAGTATCAGTAGGAAGAGGAAGAGACCAGAGCATGATATGGAACTTTGTTATATCAAGTTAGTAACTTCTTCCTTTAGAATGAGTCAAAAATCAGGTCTGATTCAGCAGGAGCAAGTGATGAAGTCTCATATTTAACATGTTAAAGCTTTAGTATGTTTGTTTTTACATAGAAATTATGGAAATTATCTATTTTTCTCATGATAATATGGTCTAGCTGTAGCCTGAAAGTTCATTTTGTGGTTATCAGCCAATGTTCCAAGGCAATCCCCTTCTGACTGTTTTCTCCATCTAATGTACCTCCTATTGATGGGTTTCATTCAGTGGAGGGTCACTAAGAAGGGTCACACTGTGCCCATTTTGTGGCATTTAGACAGATATAAAGATTACATTAATCTAATTTTCCAAGCATATGTTGCCTCTGGGAAAAAAACAAAAACAAAAACAACAAAACTAAACAAAAAAACAGGAACAGGAAACCTCAAAGGAGAATATGAGTCTCTTGGAAAATAGCAGGAAAATCTCATAAATAAGAACTCTCTGATACTGATCTACACAGTGGCAGGAGAACATTATATTTTGTCATGATTAGCAATATGTTCTCATTTCTGAAATGGTCTTACTTTCCTCAAAAAGGTCTAAAGCTCTGTGCTTAAAATAGCTGAAAAACAGCTGTTGGATTTTTCACAGCAATGGGTTTTATCTTCATGCTACATAGAATGCAAACCATTCATTTGACTAATATATAGTTGCAGAAAACATGCCTTCAGAATAGTCTCTCCTGCTAATGACAAACCAAGGAAATATTCCCTTTTACAGGAGTTTTCATGTGTTTTTATTTTTTAATTTTAACTATTTCATAACTGTTTGGCACAAGAGCTGCTTTATTCACATGCATCAAGTTTCCCACCTCTGGAACCATCTGACAGCCAAGTTGAACCCTTGGCTGTAAAGGGTGAAAACATTCTGCTTTTGCCTGTTTTATAGTCTTGTCACATTTTAAGTTTCTCTGGTGACTGGAGAGTGAACTAAAAATACAGGACCATACCTGAAGAATACTTTTGCATATTTGCACTTACCTCAGATTCCACCATCATTCAAGAAAAAGCTATTTCAGTTTAGCTCTGTCTTAGGGGTTGTTTGATTTGGCTAATAATATTTTTAAATGTTTTATTTAAGCCTTTAGGAAACTATTTTCTTCCAACATAATCCTCTGCTCCCTTGATTTTGAGGTGGACCTTGGTTTTTGCCTAGAGAAGGAAGCCTGCATTGATTTCATTGATTTCACCACAAACAAAGCCAGGGGATGCTTCATTCAGTGGCCATCCAAAGATTTATACTAAAGGCTGAAAAAACCCTAAGAGCCACAATCTGGCAAGAGTTGTCTCTATAAAAACATTCCTCTCAAAAGGTCTTTTTTTTTCTTTGGCTTATTAATTTCAACCATGAAACTGGGGAATCTGGGGTATGGGGACAGGCAAAGAGAGAAGGGGTGGGGGAGGAATTCCAGTTCAAAATCATTTCATAGCTTTACTTCAAATAATATACTTTCAGAAATTCTGCACGTCTAAAACTTTATTCCCACTACCATGACTTTGGATTTCACAAGCCTGTTTAAAAATAACCCAACAAAACACGTCCTAAATAGGTAGAAGGGACTTGCCTCTCTGCTCCCTACCACATCCTGTGAATGTGCTGCTGTATTCCAGAGACTTTCCAAAGGTGGCAGGGCGAGCATGTGTGAATAGGAGAGCTTTGTCCTCTGCAGCTATCATTGTCTTGTCCCTATCGTCCACAAACGCAGAGGGCAGCTGAGAACTGGATAGAAACACACCGTGCAGTTGTAAAAACCCGGTTCTTTTCTCTCTTTATTTATTTATTTCTGCGACCGAGTAACACCTCTCATTACAATTACCGGCTCAATGGCAGAAAATCTCCCCGGTGTGCTGTGCAGATTTTCACAGCTTCATTTGTCTCCTCCTGTGGCATCAGTTTAAAAAGGTTCCTAAAGAATTGCCACTAACAACCGTTTCTATTTCGAGCCTTCAAAGCCGGAGCTGAGCACAATACAAGGCACTGGTAACTGATCTTTAGGTTTCAGTCCACAGACTTTCCACACTGGGAATAGATCCCATCTGTTTCCTCTTTATGCACCAGCCTTTAGAAAGCACAGATCTGGAAACTGCCTCCGTACAGAACCGAGTATAGCCGGCTTTCCCCAGCTGACGGCAGAAAAATCCCCATGGTTATGGACAGCTTTCTCCCAAGGTTTTCTACTCCTCTTTTCTCCCCAGTCTGTGAATACACGGTGTGGTTTTCTCCGTGTGCGGTGGGTTTTTTTTGGAAGGGTGAAGGGGGTTGACCGCCTCTTTCCTTGCCCCTTCTTCTTTTCCCCTTTTTGGCAGAGGTTTCCCCCATCTACCAGTCCTCACAGGGGGAACATTTCAATTTCAAGCCCCAGCACAATCAACCACAGGCAAACCCCCCTCCTTGCTTTGGCACCAGAGCGTGAGAGATTTCCCCCACCGCTCTCCCTCCCCAGCAAGCTGCTCTCCAGATGGATGCTCGTGGCTCTCCCTTGTCTCTTCCCTTCCTCTGTCCCGGCCAGAGGGAAGCAGAGGGAGAGGATGGATTCCTTGGGGCAGGGACACGCTGTGACCCCGGCATGCTCAGCACCACCAAAGTCCTGAACTCTTTTGCCTCAGGGATCCTTCCTGTCCTCGCTTCCCTCCTTCAGCCCCACATTGAGGAGTCCCTCAGTCTCATATTGGAGTTCCCCTCAGTCCCACATTGCAGAATCCCTCAGCCCCACACTGTGGATTCCCTCACCCTCACTGGGGAGTCCCTCAGCCCCACACGCGGGGGTCCCTTCAGCAGCACAATGGAGGTTCCTCTCAGCCCCACATTAGGGGTTCCCCTCAGACCCACACTGGAGGGTCCCCTCAGTCCCACATTGGGGATCCCCTCAGACCCACACTGGAGGGTCCGCTCAGTCCCACATTGGGGATCCCCTCAGACCCACACTGGAGGGTTCCCCTCACACCCACACTGGGGGTTCCTCTCAGCCCCACACTGGGGGTTCCCCTCAGCCCCGCGCCCTGTCCCGCTCCCCTCAGCCCGGCACTCACTACTTGTAGAGCTGCTGCAGGCAGAGGTCCAGGCACTCGCCCTCCACCTCCTCCTCCGTGATGTACTCCGAGAGCGGCCGGGGCAGTGAGGGCAGTGGCGGAGGCGGCGGCGGCGGGGCGGGCGGCTGAGGGTCGCCGGCTTCGCCCTCGCCGCCTTCTCCTTCCTCCGTCTCGGCGGCCGCTCCCGCTTCTCCCTCTGCCCCGGGCTCCTCGTCAGCGTCGCCCGCGGCTTCGGCAGCGGGAGGGGGAGCCGCCGGCTCCGGCTCCGGCTCGGGCTCCGGCTCGGGCTCGGGCTCCGGCTCCGGCTCTGCCCCGAAGGGCCCGCGGAACTCGCCCAGGAACAGCTCGAGGAAGCGGCGGTAGGTCTTCTCCTCCGCGCTGCCGCCGCCGCCGCTGCCCGAGCCGCCCGCGGCCATCGCTTCGCATTCCCGGCCGCCCGCCGGCGGATCAGCACTGCGCCCGCAGAGAGCTCCCTGCCCGCCGCCGCCGCCGCCGCCTCCTCCTCCCTCCCGCCGCCTGCGCGCGCGCTCCCGAGCCGGGCCCGCGGGGCCGCGCACGCCGCGGGGGGTGCGGGGAGGGGGGGAGCGCGCCTGGGCGCCGGGAGCGCGCGCGGCGCTGAGGGGCGCCCGGCGGGGTCCGGCGGCCGCCCGAGGGGGCGGCTCGGGCCGCGGCAGCGGCGGGGGAGCGGGAGCGGCGGCAGCCGCGCCGCTGTGATGAGTCATGCGAAGGCAGCCAGACGCGTAGGTTCCTCGCAGGAACCCGGAGGAAACCTGAGCGCACATCGCTTGTTACCTAATCCCTGCCTCCTTCGGGGCTTCCCTGGAGCTTCCGCCGCCGGCGCCTCCGCGGCTGCCGGAGGGTGCGCGGGGCCGGGGCGGCAGCGGGGCCCGGCCCTGAGGGGACGCCGCTGTCCCGCCGGGCCAGGAGCAGCCTCGGAGAGCGGGAGTGACACCGGAGCGGGTTTTCCTGAGGGGAACCGGCCCTGAGCAAGGCGGAGGGTAGGTTTAGTTCAGGTGTTCGGAAGGAGTTCTGCGCTCTGAGGGTGCTGAGGTTGCCCGGGAAGGTGTGGCTGCCCCATCCCGGCATGGAGCTCTGGACACCCAGTGGAAAGTTCCTTGCCCATGGCAAGAATTGCAATAGATGGTTTTTAAGTTCCCTTCCAACCCAAACCATTCCATGACCTTATGATAAGTTATGTATTACACAACATCTACTCACTTGTGAGAAGCTAAAGTTGCTACACCAACCAAAACTTAAAAGATAACCTGTCAGTGGGAGACAAACTGTAGTGAATATTCTCTTGCTGTCTAATAAATGTCTTTCATTTGTGAAAGGCATTTTGACTTGTTTTATTCATTACTTCTGGAAAGCTATTTTCAGAGCTATCAGGTCCATAAATACCAATAATGAACAGGTATAATTGCCACACATTTAAAATAGTTTGTACACATGGGAGGGAAATACATCCTTAATGTCAGATATACCTTGAAAAATGTCCAAATCACGGGCCCCATATGCAAAAAGATCCTCAAATATTTATGTATTGTAACAAGGACAGTGTCTTGCTGAAACCTGTTGTTCTCTGCATTGTAGCAATTACCTCTGCACGTCAGGTGCTCCTGTAAATCTGTTTGGTGAATTATTTTAGAGCCAAACTAATTTTAGAATATTTCCGGCAACTGCATTGACTGATCATATTGCAATCTTGTGAATATGTAAAAGCCCTGAGAGTTAAAAATGTGATTGTCACACTTAGTCTTAGTCTTTCACAGCTGACAGTGACAGAAAATCGCATTGCTTGTCCTGGAAGGTTATTTCTAAGCAATATTTTTCTTTATTTTCTATTTAACACTCATTTATTTAGGGAATGCCAGGTGGGTTTGAAGGGTAAGAAACACTGAAGAGTAAGAAACATGGAAGGGTAAGAAACATTGAAGGGTAAGAAACATTGAAGGGTAAGAAACACTGCAATTTGTTTTGAGCTGAGAGCTCCCAATTGCAGCTGAGGATGTCACTGCTGGATCTTGTTGTTTTGTTTTTTTTTTTTTAATGTTTGTGTGTTCTGCATCATCAGTGAGTCACAAGCCCCAGGAGGATGTATATCAATGCAAGTATCACAAAGCAGTTTGAACTTCATGGCCACTTGTTTTTCACTCAGAATCCAAAGGCAGTTGGAGTTTCTAAGAAACTATAATCCAGATAATCTTAATGTAATACGATCTGAATTATAAAAATTCCTGTTATTACAATGTCATAGGGAAGTCACAGCTGATTCAACAAGATGCAAGATCAGCTTCATGTTTTATGACAAACAGCAATTAAAACTACCTACGAAGAGATTAAAAATAATTTAGGCAGTCTTTTCTAAATTTTTTTAAATTTTATATATCTTTTTAGTTGTTTCAAACAGCACAGAAGAGTATTGGGAGTAATACCTACTCTGCTTCATGTTGAAATGTTAAAGTTACCAGATGTCCTTGATTCATCTTGGCAGTCCCCATGTGCTTTTCATCATTTGTCTCGTGGCAGAAGACACTAATTAAAATGAAATAGAGTCGAACTCCACTCTCAGGACACTTTGTCAACTTTTGGCACTCTGGTCAAGCCGGGATTGTTTTGCTCTGATATGAAATAGGGAGCTGATGGCTCCAAGCCATGCTGACATTTGTTTCTGGCAGGGAAAGGTGGGAAGCCATTGCCATTAAGCTGGAACACGGAGCATACGGTGGCTGTGGGTGGTGTGGCTGAGCCAGGCAGCAGGAACCTGCTGGCCCTGCTCTCTGTGGGGCCACTGGGGTGGCCAATTCCCCCAGGAGGAGCCACCCTGCTCCTGGGTGCTGCCCAGGAAAGGAAGCTCTGAGCACCCACTGATCCCTCAGAGGGTCTGCTGGGTGCTGTTATGAAATGTTTGGAGTGTTCAGGAACTCTGGGAGCTAAATTTAGAGTGCCTGGCTGTGCTCTGGTTGTCATTGGGTGGATGGTTCTATGGGATGAGGGGAGGTGGATGGGATAATCTCACAGTTCACAGCATTCTGAGTCTGAGACCATTGGAAATCATCTGGAGAATGAGGCTTGCACTTGATCAGAGAAGAAAACACAGGTGTTTGTATCCTTTTCAGCTTAATGGTGTTGCTTTTTGTTTAAAAAAAGAACATTTTACAGCATTGTTTTAAAAGAAATCTGTTTCATTTACCCTTAAATGTATGCCCTCCTCTTTCTCATTTGCTGTTGAGAAATAAGCAGGGTTTGAACAGGCCTTGGGGAGGTGACCTGAATTGTATGGAGGGCAAAAAGAAGTGCATTTAAATTCTTTGTAATCTTTGGAAGTGACTCCTATGGCCTGATAAACAGAAGACAGGTAGGGTCATGAAGAATGCTTTGACAATACTTAACATACCTGTGATACATGATCTGATACCATACAAATGAGTTTCATGGCAAAAATCCAAAGGTAAATGCCTCTTCAAAGTAGGGCTTCTTTCTTCAAAAAGTAGGGCTTTTGCAGTAAACCTGAATTAATTTTAGCAGCTATATTCAGCTTTAATAATTCCAGTTGCTTAAGACTAAAGACTGCAAGAATTTGTGAGGAACAGCAAGAAGAGTCTTGTTGGCAGAGTCAACATCTATCAAACTGCAGTTCATTTTCTTAGGTTCAGTCTGGTCAAGTGCAGCTTTAAAAAGCTAAGTAATTTCTCTCACCACAGTTTTACTGCCTCCTTGACCATAACAAGGATTTCTTTGGGATGTCAAGACAGCAATTCTCTCTTTTTCTTCCTCTTACTATTTTTTTTTTAATTTTTTTGAGGTCAAGTCAGCTTTTCCAGATTATTAGTTGAAGATCATTCTGAAATATTCCCATACATTGCAAAACACGGGATTTCAGGCCTGAATCCCACTTCCAGCTGTCATGGAAATTTCCAGTCCCATCCCAAAGGAAAATTCCATGTTCAGCCTTCCATTCAGACCCCTGCTCAGGAAAGGGAGTGCTTTGAATTAATGTCCCACTCAAATCCCATTGATGCAGCTCATTCTAAATTCTTTCAACAGTCTCAGACCCAATGATTTAGCCACAAAAACCTCTGTTCATTTCCCAAATTCATGAATGAATGGCCTTAAAGAGATGGATTTATGCAATATAACACTTACTATCAAAGTGTAGTAAGCAGTAACTTTATCTAGTAAAAAGATTAAAAAAAGTGTTACAATCTCTTATTGACACATTGCACTTTATAGACATTTTCTTGCTAAGGAGACAACTTGTTCTCTAGCCCAAACCATTTTAATTTAGTAACATATATGATACAAAAAGAATTACTGAGTGTAGTTGTAACTGTGTTGCTAAAATTGCAGCAGTTCACACTAAATAAATTAAGAGTATTAGAGGGATATGTGTCAGAAATTTAAACCTCCAAAATAATGGAAACTGAGCAAGTATTCAAACAGCATATTTGTGGCCTTTGAGAAAAAACATTCAGACCCATTTGTTGAGGCAGAACCATTTGTTGAGGTCTGTAGAGTTTCTTTTTTACTTTCCTATATATGTTATAAAATATTTTAAACATTCCCCCTTCTCATTGTTTGAAACTAAAATGTGATTTATTTTTTTTTTTAATATCTCAATGCTTCTTTGGTTCAGTTTAAATCAATGGCAAGTAATTCTTGTAATAAAATGAGCAGTATTAGCTATAATTCTTGAAGGATGACTTAGTAAAATACAGACTTTTCCATGCATTCTTTTGGCACATAATCTAACATTTTTACTGCTTGTGTAATGATGGAACTATTGGTTTTAATGCCATTTATTATTTCAGTAGATAGGGTTCAAACTATGTGTGGAGCTTAAGCTCTCTAATAGATAGATAGTGGATATTGTAGGAATATTTCTTGCTTGTGGGAAGCAAGACAGGAGCTGACAGTTTAACAGTGGGTGCATTTGTGGGTGAAATTCAGTACTGGGAAAGAGGCCAGTTCCCGGTGATTTCATTCTTCAGCAGAGAACATGAACGCAGGCATCTTGCTGCAGCCAAAGGAAGCCAGCTCCCCTGACCCTAATCATCCCAAATGAGTGCATGGCCAGCAGCCACGAGCCACCGAGTGCCCGGCGCGGGGAGAGCAGAGGGAAGCCGGAGCAGGGAGCAGCTGGAGCGGCTCTGGAGCCGCGGGGCCGCTCCCGGCACTGCCAGCGCCGCCTTCCCCTGCAGCCAAGGCTCCCCGCGGGGCGCTTAGCACGGCCCTGCTGCTTTGGGAACACAGGCTGACCCCCTGCTTCTCATCCTTTTAAAGATTGTTATTTCCCTTCTGTAGTGTTTGTGTCACTGCCATGTCAGCAGTGCTCTGTTTATTCCGTTCCTCTCCAAGGATAAGAAAGTATCAAACCATACTTCTAAACTTACCACGTGTCTTTCTGTCTTGGTTTGGAGGACAGGTGTCAGCCAATAAAGGCAGAAGCTTCTCTTTGAAATGGAGAGTGTAAACCCCCTTTCTCCAAATTATTATTAGAATTTTTGAAATTAAGGGGCTCTCAGGCAAAAATAGGGCAATTAGGAATAACAATTCTTTACTAGGAAAATTTAAATAGAAATACAGTATTACAAAAGAACAATCCCATCCCTGACGGAGTCAGAATCCAAGCTGTCACCCCATCAGTCAGTCAGGGTGGTGGCAGCAGTCCCATTAAATGGTGGCTGCATCCTCCTGCAGTGGCAGATGTGGCTCAGCTGAAGCAGTGGTCTTGTAGAAAGGTGCAGTTTTCTTCTGAAGGTCTAGAGATGATGTGGAAAGTGCTGGTTTTCTTCTGGAATCTAGTGGAAAGATGGGTAACTTGCTGTCCAAAATCTCATTTTTTTATTTAAGTAGGAAAGGCTTGGCTCCTCCTCTGGCTGCAGCATCTCCCAGTGGGATGATGTAATTTTATCAGTCATACAGTGGGACTCAGTGGCCCAGCAGCAGATGATATCTCCTGGAGGGAGGATGGATTGTGGAAAGATAAAGATGATTGCCTCACCTTGTTTTAAAGATGACCCATTAGCAGATGGTATGTGCCACAGAGATAAGGAAATCACTACTCCACCTGGGTTCAACAGATGGGGCTAGAATACACATTTCTGGCCACATCAACCCAACACAATTTCATATAGAATTAAACAGTACAACACCTCTCAATGTGCTTTTCTAAAGAATTATTTTATCCTGAACGTGGTCAGGATAGACAGTCTCTTTGGAGAACCCTTGCAACTTTCCTATCTTCTTTTGTTCAGGACAAGGATGGAGTTCAAAAAGCAGGCAGTAAGGATTTCACCTTTGTTGTTAATCCACGAAATACCTGAGAATAAATCTCATCCTAAATTTAATCCCCCAGTAAAATAACTAAAGGAACAGGAACTGAAATTGAACAGGAAAATGGTAGTTATATTTTAAATGTACTTTTCTCAACTCTGTATTCAGCACTCAGGTTAGTGGCCCAATCTCCTTTCCACACAAATCAATCACTTTGTGACTGACTTCAACAGGAGACTGATTTCCTACCTTGAACCTTGGCTGCACCTTTGTACCTCCAGTGACGTTATTTCTTCTCCATGTTTTCTCCAATTTACTCTACTTAGAGGCTTGCAGGTTCCTCACTATTTCATAATGGAAAAGGTGCAAAACACATCAAATCAGGAACAAATAAATTGTTATTTTCCCTGTCCAAACTAAAGCATTTCAAAGCAGGACTCAGGGCTTGAGAATTCTCCTGTGACCGCAGTGTTTGTCTGCTGCCAAGGCCTGTGGTGGGATCTGGATTCTTGTTGTGGTGACAAAATAAGTTCCTCCACCACAAGTAAATGTCGTCCCCACAAAATGGAATAATTTCAAACTCAGCATGACAGTTAAAGCCCTTGGCTTTCAGCAAACTGGGACTTAAGCAGCAAATCAAACAACCCATTTTCTTTTTGATGCAGTGCCATGAGGTTGGCTACATAGAATTTCACTTTTTGTGCAGTAATAAAATTCTCTTCTGCCCCTCACTGTTGGGCACTGATGCTGAGACATGCATGAGAATTCCAGGCACATATGGGGAAAAATCAACTTGCCTGGAAGATTTACTGGTGAGGCAATGGTCAATTTTTTTCTTTCTCTGCAATTCTGAGCCTGGAACAGCTTCCTTGTCTCCAGCAGATGAGAACGAAATCTGGCTCATTTAATCTAATTTTGTCTCCGCCAACAGATCCTTCTCTCAGTTCTGGTCTGCAGAGCTGATTTTTATAATAGCTTCAATAGGAAAAAAAGAGAGAAAAATTAAAAAATCTCAGCATAGAGAGCCTCCAATATTTCCTCTGGACATTTTGTATCTCCCACTGTTAACCAGTAACTGTGCATCTTTTTTATTTGAATAACGATGCCCATAACACTGGAAGCTTTAACATTTACTCAGCCAAGACCATTTATCTTGTTATAACAGGATCAGCATCTCAGCTGGGGCTTCTGGATGCTACTCTACTACAAACAAAATTAAAACCACCAGTCAGCTGAAATTAATAGTATATGGGAGCCACACTGTTACTCTGCTCACACACGGAAGGACGTGTGGAGGGTGTTAAATCCCAGCACAATGCGCCGACAGAAATGGATTTTTCCATAATTACCAAACCCCTTAGATAGCAGCTATCACCAGGAACCAGGAGAGCTCCTGAAAATATTGCTCCAACATTCCTAATGGATGGTTTTCCTCGTGGCTACGTAGGCAAGAGGTGCCAGCCCCCCCCCTCCTCCTGCCCTGCAATACGTAGGAAGCCTTTATTCCCAAACGGGAGCGTTTGCTTGCTGACATCACATGCGCCAGGATCCTTTTGTTTGCCTGTGTCTCCTGCATTGAAATGTTTGTCTGAGTCACAGATCCCGCTGCCTCCCTTCCCCTATGTCATGCTGCTTGCTTCAGAGCTTCTCCCTGACTCACAGTTTTTAAATTTTGACACAGCCCAGTTTGCTGCATGGCAACTCAATACTTTACCCTTTAATATTTTATTATGTAATTTTTATCTAAACCCTATAATGATGCAAAAGCCACTGCTTTTTTTTTTTTTTTTTTTTTTTAGCCTTTTTTGAATAGAGAGATTTTATGACTCAGATTCAGCACTGAATTTCGTTTCAAGGCAAAGTCAGTTTAGTGTATACTAAATAAAAAATTCAAGATAGTGACTCCCACAACTTGAATTCTCCATTTAGCTGCTGGCTGAGTTTCCTCAGCTCTAACATTACCAAGTGCTCTGCCAAAAGGGGTCATCTCTGTGCATGTGTACAAACACTTCTCATAATTGAAGTAATTACTATTTTGCAGTGCAGCACCTTTCTTCTCCTCTAATAATCTCCTTGATTTGTTTTCTCTTAATGAAAAGAGGACAAAAAGCTGCTGTGCTTTCAGTGTGCATTCATTCTCTGGGCTTAGACTTTGGAGCTGCTGATTCTGCTGGTGCCTAAGTCTGGGTTTTCTCTTTATTACAGCCACGAACAAAAGAGATCCTGATTGCAGCAAGAAATGAAATGAAGAAGGTGGAAGTCAGGGTTATGCAGCAGTTTGGTTCAAGCCTGAGCCACGGTAAAATATTCCCATTTACTGAGACAGGAACATAAAATTATCGTGCTGGATTAAATCCTTTGTCCTTCAGATGCAGCCTTTCATCTCTGTTGTTGCCACTGCAGGATAAATGAGAAGTTCAAAGCAGAGCTTTGCTTGTCCTTGCCCAAGGACTTTGCAGCAGGTGAGGGCTAAAGCCCCACTCTGGTGTAGCACATGAAGCTGCATTTCCCTTCCAGCCTCCACTGCCTGTGTCCTGCTCTGAGCCTGTGCTGAGCACAGTGCTGCATCCAAGCTCCTTAAAATTCAGCTACACACAACACCAGATGACTGATCCACATGCCTGTCATTAAATCTGCTGTGCTAGAGCCTCTCATTTCATTGTCTTTTTACCCAATGTGAAAAGATGGAGCTGTAGCCCCTACTCCCCCACCCACAAAAAAAAAAAACCCAAACAAAAAAAGCCCCAACCCCAAAGCTGAACATACCTGTTATAAAAAACACAGATTTTTATTATAAAAATACAATTATACCATACACAAAAGAATTTTATACCACAGAAATTTACACATTGCAATCTTAATGTTAAAATGAAGTCCTGAGCAGGAAGTGAAGTTGAGAGTGTCTGAGGTTGCCTTTGGCTGCCTGTTCCCTCTGGCACTGCCCTCCTGCAGGGTTTCACCATCCCACTTTGCCATCACTGCTGCTTCTCCTCCTCTGTCCGTGGCCGTTTCCGAGGGTTGGGCTCGGTCCCTTCTGGGCACTGAGTGACAGCTGGAGGCTGCACATCCCTGAAGCCATGGCACTGGGAGATGGAAGGAAAATCATGTGCTAAGGCTTGGAGGGATAGAAAGTATGAGTAACCAGCTCCCAGAAGATCAAAATGAGGGATGATGCTGCCACTTCTTTGGGATGAGCAGCCGCAGAATGTTTATACACCAGGTTAAACTCAGCACTGCAAACTTTACAACACATGTGCAAACTAATGTCTGCTCATTTTGTTTTTTAAAGATAGTTTATTTTCACCAACCAGGCTATCACTTTCATTTTACAGTTTATCACCCCTATGGCTATGAAAAACTGCTTCTCTGTAAATTAACTTATGTTGCCTATTTAAATAAATCAAAAGACAAATCCATCAGCTCCCACAGAAGCAAGGAGATGACTGGATTAATTGCCTCAGTCATTTTCAGAAACAAAACTGTGAATTTCTACAACTTAGGATATTTTTGTTCCATGTACCTACTTAATGAACTGAAAACATCAATGAGACATTGTAAGAGAACAGCAGAGCTGAATCTGTCTCTAGACTGCAAAGACTGTTCCAGCATAGTAATTTATGGGACACAATGGGATGAAAACCTTTGACTGCCAAAAACTAAATGTAGAAGTGAAAACTACATGCTGCTGCTCAGGAGAGTGCTTGAACTGATCTATCTGGCCTAGTAGCACTCATATTTTCTGTTACTGTAGCTCACAATTTAATTTTTAACCATTTTAAAATGTGAAAGATCTGGAAGTCAGTTAGTTACACGTCATGGATGCAGATGGAGATGATGAGATGTTGTGTGAAGGCTGCAACTCTCTGAATTCCCATCTCCAGACAAATGCTGTGCAGAGAGCACTGCTGACAGCTCAGTGCAGACTTAGTGAGGAAAAGGCATTAATCAGAACACAAAATTGCTTTGCTGATCCAAAATGCTCAGGTAGAGACAAAGTGGGGACAGGAGCATTTCAGAAATGCTGACATTTTGGGTTGGTGCAGTGTGAGGAAAGCAGGCAGAATTACCATCAGATGTGACTCTTCCCAAATTCCAGTGTGTCCCACACCAAGATCAATCCAAACCCCAGCAAAATGTCTTGTTTCAGACTCCCATCCCTGTATTTCTATTTCTGAATGCCTCACCTCACCCAACCCAGGCTTTTTAAAGGAACAAATAGCAAGAGGTGCCACAAGGGCAGGATCTGTGCAGCCCCTCTGCTATTTATAAGCAACTCAAGTGTTATTCTAAAGAGCATAATGGGGAATCTTCAAGTTTAATGTTTCACTGCATCTAATCTCAGCCATTTCCCTGAGGCACAAAGGTGGATCTGAAGCCAAGTATCCACTTAATCCAGAGTGCTGACTCCCAGTGAAAGCATTCCAAGGGTTATAAGGGCCAGAACATAAAGCAGACTGCCCAGGATGGATGTTCTGCACTTGGCACAGGCAGGCATCTTGAAAATACAAGAATTTTGTGTTTATTTGTGAGGTTGGGTTTCAGATGGTGAGGATGTGGCTGCTGGAACCAAGGACAAAGCTCAATCTTCTGTCATTTTGAATTGTCCCTTAATGTCCCCTGGATTTACACCCTCTGCAGCAGGACTGGTAAGGGTGGATGTGTTTATTACCTGAGCAGGCCTGGCTCAGACCCTCCACAGCTCAGGGGAAACACAATTCCCACCCAGGATTTGGATCCTGGGTCTCTGTCTTTCACTATGAAATAATCAGGTCACATTCCTGGGAAATTCAGGTGAATCAGCCGAGCTACTTACTCCCTTGTGCATAAATCAATTTCCATTTCTATACTCTGCATTTAAGAATGAATCCTTATCAGCCCATGGAAGAAAGGATTTCATGGCAGAGGAGTTCCACAGCCCCCTCAGAGTGGAGACTGACTCCAGAGTGCTGGAAAGGACAGGGATAAAAAACCCCAGAGCTCACTCATGAATTTAGACATTTCATCAGCCCATGGGTACTGAGCAGCCACTTTGCCAATGGTACCAATGCACCTCATTTGCACATTTCTGAGTCCTAAGAAATGACTTTTTGCAATATATATATTTTTTAAAAAAACCCCACAAATCTGACTTAGAAACACTGGACATGTATTAACATATTTCAGTTTAACTATGGGATGAGAAATGATAACAGCAGACTGTTATCAGACCTGAATTTCATGAAAGAAATGGGGATAATACATTTTTTACTAAAAGAAATTATCTCCTGAAGCAATTCATCAGGATTAAGGAAAAAAACACAGGGATAATCTCAAATTTTAACCAATCTTCAATTACAATTCACTCTCAACTCTATTTCAAGATAGTGTGCATTCACAGAGAAGAGAGCATAACTGTTTTATGGTGCTTATTAAGAAAAAGGGAATTAAACTGTCTGAGATAAAACCCATCTGTTTGTCAGCTGGAGAAAAAAGGACTCACATCACATGATCCAAACAACTCTAGGATGTAATCCCACTTCCCCTTCCAATCTTTATAATAGTAATTATTTGCTGTATTTCTTCTGTCCAGGTCAATACATTCAGGAGTGGCGGGGAAAAAACAAATCTGATTTCTGTTTGAAAGTTTGAGGATCTCATCTGATGGCAGCATTAAAATCTGCAGAAAATGCTATGGCAACGTGTTTCCATGAGGACATGGAGCAAATAGTTATGGAATTGTACCTATGGATCTGACATTTGAGGATCTGAGAGTTGAGTGGTGCTGTCTTTTTAAACCTAAAAACAGCTTAGACAGCATCTCTTCTCATTAATATGTATCTAAGCACTCCACAATAGGAAATAATCACAGATTTAACTAGGGATGAATAAGGACTCCAGCCATAAGCTGGAGGCTCCTTCTGTGATAGGGACAGAAGAGAAAAATCTGTGTATACTGGCTAGGAGTAGGGTCAGTGTAGGATAAACACAACCTGAGTTATACCACACATAAAGCAGAGATGGGGAAATACCTGTGGGACAAAGCACTGCTGAGGCCTCTGGAATACCAGGTTTAATTCTGGTCATCCTCATCCTAAAAAGATGAACTCTGCTGGAACAGATGCACCTGAGAAACCACACCCTACCTGACCAGGCAGAAAAGGCTTCAGGTCTCCCAAAATGAAGGCTCAGATTGTTCTTGCTAACTGCATTTAGGGCAAAATTTAACACCAGGGGCAGATAAAATAAGCAGCACCAGCAGCAGAACAGAGGGGGTCAGGCTGCCTGAAAGTTTGATCTGGAAATCAAAAATATTTTAACTTTGAGTAGACAAAATGCTGGGTGACTTCTCTAAAGAGAAAAAGAGCAAATTCCCCCTAAGCCTGGAGATATCCCAGTATTACTGCTGCCCTTCCCAAAAGCAACACTAAGAAAGCAAAGACCATTCTCAGATGTGTCTGAAAATCCCTTTCCAGCTGACAGTGTGCCCCAGCCTGTGCATCTCCATCCCCAGAGGAATACTCACTGTGATGTGATAGGCTATGGTGGATTCCTTCTGACTTGGTGATTTGTACAATGTGGCCAGCCTGGTAAAACAAACCCCAGGTAATTATGATTAATTAATACAGTAATAAAAATTCCAAATAGCCCAGTGACCAGACCCAAGTTTTCCTACAGTGGAATTCTCAGGGATGTATTTTCATATAGGTCATTCAAACTGTGGATTCCCATCCTTACATGACCTGTCAGCTCAAACACAATCTAGACCTACTAAAAAGAGTGAATGATTAATTAGCCTTGTTTCATCACAGTATTTGATGACATTTTGGGAACAGTATTCATCATGAATTAATTCCAAATGTCACTTTCTTAAAATGCAAACAAAAAAGGTTTTGAGCACAACTCTTCCCGACTCCATTAATCACTTGTTCTTTGACCTCTCAAAGCTGGGAGAGACCTTCAAGAATTCCAGCACTTCTAGGGAGGCTTTTTCCAGAGATTTCACAAGCCTGTCAATATAACTCAGAGCCTGATGTTCTATTTCTAAGCCTGCCCTTGCCACTGACATACAGCACAACCTTGAGAAAATAGTTTCCCTTTTATTTCTCCTCTGACACTTCCCTGATTTGCTGCATTTAGAGTCTGAGAAATACACCTTGATTTGTGTTCTACAGTAAATGCTTGCATAACACAGAGAGAAAATTGCCAAGCAGCTCAAAAGGAAAAGGGTTTTCAACCCTTGTCAGGGCTGCACCATGCCCACCTCCCCAAAACTCACACTTACATAAGCCAATCTACAAAGTGTTCCACTCTCTGTAGCAAGACACCCTGCCAAAAATCCTGTTAATTATTTTTGGGGGGGTTTTTCCTCCCTGAGGTGCCATTCTATTAGAGAGCACGTAATTACAGCCTGAGGAACACTGCCACTTCATGTTAGCTACACAGGGAATTCCTCAGAACACTCAAATGCTGGGTTAGACTTGACAAAATTGCCCAAATCTGGAGCTGCAGAAGCCAGGCTTTCACAAGAGCTCAGCTGGAGCCTCTGACCTCAACAGGATCTTTCCTCTCAGCAAAGAGAACCTTTAGAATTAAGCTCTGATATTTTCAGTAGTAGAGAGAAAAGAGGGGACAGGTATCCAGAGTTGGCCAATGCACATATAAAAATATTTTTTAAAGGCAAATGGATCCTCAAACAATCTTTGTGTCTCAATAAACCTGATATAAAAAGAAATAGGCAGCCTGTACAAAAATCAGACAGCATTGAGCTATTTCTGCTTTTATAGTGTCCAGAATTGCTGTTTCTGCAGGCCCCACTCCACACCAGCTGCAGATTTACATCAGTAAATAAACCAAGTTCAGTCTCTCCTTGGCTTGTTTTCTGGAACTTCTATCTGCAGCCTTCCCAGCTCTGTTGCAGAATAAAAAAAAGTTCTTTTCATATATAAAATTAACTTTTGTTCACTCTGTAATCATTATGTTGATGCAACTTGTCCTAAAAAGACTGTTAACTAATCAGTGATGTATTAATTAATTCCAAATTAAAAAGCCTGCTGTAATCATCCTGCATTGCCTTCAAACTTAGAATTTAAAAACAAAACTCCCGAGAAAGCATCACTGCATTTTTCTTTCAAATTCAACAAGCAAAACTCTGCACGAACAACATTCCAGCAGCATTTTTGCTCACTGTTTGCACAAGATTAGGGAATTCTAGCATGGCCTCCTTAATCTCAAGTGCTGCATGGTGACATTACACACAGGACAAAATTAACTGAGCAGGAAAGAGAAATGACCTTGCAATATAAAGAGGGGGAAAAAAGAACCAGGAAACAGAGGAGATCTCATTGCAACAAACAGAATTTCACACTGTTTTTACAAGGTTCAAGCCCTGAAGCTCAGGGTCAGCAGCCTGTCCTGAGGGTCACTGCCTAGGTGGCTTTAAAGCCTTCACTGGCATCTCTGGCTTTGGGTTGACTGAGGATGAAAACACTGAAGCAAAAAAATTCTTCTCAAAGAAATTATAGTGACTACAACCAACCATGGAGGACTGGGAGGTTCTTTATAATGAGACTTTTGAAATTGCGCCTCTTCAGAGTGGGACATAAAAATCACCTGGTAACCCACCAGCTCAATACTCGGCAAAAAAATTATGGCAAAAATTAAAACAAGAAGAGTTTTGTTCTAAAAGAAACCAACTCAATCTTGTAAAATGCAGATAATAAAAGAAATTTTCTACTCAGATCCTAGATCCTTGTGTCTGAACAATTGCCATTAGGATGTTACACTTTTATAAACCATGGCATCTTGTCAGGAAAAACCCACCAGGGTGGGGAGGAGGAACCTGACAGCTCAGCCCACACTGTCCCAGCCTGAAGGAGAAATTCCCTGAGTCTTGGGACCTGGGATGTGGCAAAGCAAGGCCAGAAACCAAACTCAAACTTCTGCTTGGTCCCTATGGCCAGTTTGGGGATTCTCAGTGGCACATTTGTATTGAGATGGATTTTCCCTCCACATTTTCCTCACCTCTGACTGTATGTCCCAGTGGAGGATCTAAACGGACGGTGGCAGCGTGTCCCCAGCTTTCTCCTGAGGAACACAAAATTACAGATCATTATCTCTCACACTACCACCATCAGCAAGCTGAAATGAAATTAATCTCAATGATTAAAAAAAAAACCAAAAAAACAAGCCTTTCTTGCAGTGATGCATCACATCTTTTTCATACTTGCAAGGATTTCACAACAAATGCACCAAGACAAGGAATAACCTGTGTAGTCCTTGTGTTTTACAGAAATCTTGATGCAGTACTTTTATATTTGTAGAAAACTGTATTGCTGCCTAATAAAGGACAGGTACTAGACAAGTCTTGAAAACAGAGGCAGCTTGAAGAGAGATTTGTCTAATTACTACTGAAGGAGTTCTGGTGAGGAGGTCTAAATCCTACTTCAGAAATGTGATATTCTGTCTCTCAGGCATAATTATGAGCAAACATCAGTCCCTTTGGGACACAGCTTTGGGAGAAAGTCAATGATTATTAGAGTATTAAGGGCCCCCTGAAGCAGTCTTCTGCTTCTGACAGCAAAATGCAAATAACACAACCAAAAGCAAGGAGCAGGGAGGTGTGGTGGAAAGAGAAAAGGAGGTTTGGATTTTTATCCTGCTCCAGGGGCTCAGTCCCATTGTTTCAGCTCACACCTGACCACCAGCCAATGTACAGAGATCTTTATTGGGTGCTTTTCCCTCTGTTTATCCCTGTCAGCAGTCCAAAGATGGATGGCATTTTAAACCAGCCAAGTCTCCCTTGTCCACCTGCTCTTTCCTGTCCAGCCCTCCCTGGTCTCCCCTACACCCCCAGACCCTTGTGCCCCCTGTGCTCTGGTATTTATTAGAGCACAGAGAAGGGAAAAAAAATAAAAATAAAAGATCCCACTGTAATGAAGACCTAGACCCTCTGGGCATCTTGCCAGACCTTGCTCCACTATATCTGAGTTAAGATTAAAGATTTTGGCTCTCAGAAATGGCTCTGAGGCAGAGATCAAAACACATTTCACAATGGCTACAAATTCCACACCAGCACATTTCCATCTGCACTAAATATGAGTGAAAAATGCTACTGTGAAACAAGATATTTCTGAGTTGAACTGCTTGTAGATTAATATTTGACCTCCTTTCTAAATATATTTAGTAGAAATGTCTAGGAACACCCAGCTTTAGCTATCAGTAGGGGAAAGAAAGCTGTCCCCTTCATAAAGCTCCTGACTTAATACCTTGCAGCATCTGTGCTTTTTTTTTTTTCTCATAATTAAGATCTTCCCTTCTGCTCAGGAGCTGAATAAGAGTTTAGAGATTAATGCTTTCACAAAAAAAAAAAAAAATCATTTTCTCAGGCTTACCCATCAATGAGGGGAAAAGCCCAATTTGTGATTTTCCTTGGGGGTTTGCTGCTGACTCTTTCCTCAACAACTCCTTTGGCTACACCAAACCATGGAGGAGTGGGAGGTTCTCTGGCCTTTATGATGAGACTTTTGAAACACCATTTCTTCAGAGTAAGGCATCAAAACCACTTGGTTAAATATTCTCCCAACTGGTACCAAGTTGCATTTTTGGAAGAGCTCACACTGCTCAGTTTAACAATACTGTGGTCACACATGCTGGGGAGAGACACAGTCAGCTCCACAGGAGGTCATGTCAAATTAATTGTTTGTGAAAGAAAATATGCACAAGGCAAAGCAGGATATCTGGGAATTACAACCTCCCCTGAATGTCTTCACATTCTTTACTGTCCCCATGACTCAATAAACACAACAGCTCCCAAACAATGCTGGCCACTGAAAAAGACAGACTCTATTAGCTTTAATTGAGTTTGTAGCCAGAAAGGCTGCCAAAAATAATCCATCAGAGAGCAAGAGGCAAAACTGACAGAAAGGGTCAGATCCTGGGAGCTGGGTCTGCCTGCACAGCTCCAAATTCCATGTTTTTCACATTCCTGCAGGAGATGGGCTGTGTTTGCTCATTTTACCCTATATCTCTGCCAGATGGTTTGGTGCCTGTACAGGCTCTAAGAACATCTTTGCCTTTGGACTGTCCCCTTCTCTCTCCTCTCCAGAGCAAGGGAATCATTACTTAGCTCACAGAAACTGAAGAATCTGTGCCCTTTAAGTGAATCATAAAATAATGCAAAATTACAGCCTGAAATAAGATTTAATGCTTGAACCTTTCCTTAATTTGTAGAAAACTCCACTTGAGAACTGTTTATTTTCCCCTGTGACTGCAGCAGAAAGGCATGGATGAGGTATCTGCTCATTACAGGGCAAAATTGAGCAGCCTGGAAAAAAAAAAATCTTTAACCTGGCTCAGAGCAGGCTGTGCCTGAGGATCCCACACAGAACTTCCCTCTAAATCATAACTGAAGAAAATTCCAGTGATACAGCAAATATGAAATGCCTTGTGCAAATAATTAATGGGATATGTTCCAGGGTAATGGGAAAATAAACAATTTAAACTGTTTGGGAGAGGCAGTGAATGGTTCTCTGGGAATTTAGGAAATTGCAGCTTAGTGTGGGGTATGCAGCTGTTAGGCTGGGTTCTTTTGGAGTGATTTAACCTTCTCCTCACCACATCCCTGCTCCAAGGGACATTTTTTGGATGATTTTTCTTTGCACATAAAGCCAAAAGAAAGGAACTCATTTATCAATTTTCAGCTCAAAGCTCAACACTTACCTAAAGCAGGTACCAATGTGGACTGGCTTTGTCCAATCCTCGTTGTCATTTGGTTTGTCAGAACTACCTGAAAGAGGAAACAGAAGCAAAGAAATAAGAGAATCTCCTGGAAATCAGCCTCTTGGTGGGAAGGAAGAGAGGGAATTTTCAAAAAAGCTTTTACTGATGAAGGACTTACTCAGGCAGAACTCCTGGCAACTGTGATGAGAAACTGTAAAGGTGCCTCATCTTTTCAAAACAAATTAAGAGAAGCATGCAAAATATATTTTTGTTTCGAATGGGAGATTTCTTTCATTCAAGACTTGAAGAAATCTCAATTCTCCCCTCCCCAAGGGAGGCAAGCTCCACACAACTTATTTATTCCACATTTGTCCTAAATGCTGTTTGGATCTGTGTTTATCTGCAGGTGACTTGCACTGACCCTCCATGAGGAGCCAGCTCTCAGCCCCTGGGGTAAGTGAACTTGGTGGTGCTGCTCACAACGTGCATTAGCCTGGTGATTAAGTGAATTTCTGTGCCTTGTAGTCTAAAAATGCACAAGTGGGTACAACACAAAGCAGAATGGAAGTGAACAGACAGAGCGGGGGAGTGTTTTCACAGCCCCAATCACTTGTGGGAGGCTCACAGACAGTCTAGGTTAGGTCCCTGGTAGAAATGGGGGTGGGTGAGACAGAAAAGAGCCAGGAATATTAATGACAAAGTTCATTAAAAATGAAAAATTGTACCCATCTAAGACCCTAGAGAGTTCCATTGTTTGACATGCTCAGCGGATTCTTGCTGGAGCAGTTCAGAAAAGTGTGTGAGAGCAAACAGCTCCACTGAGCACACCCTAAAACATTCACACAGCCCAGAGCACAGATACTGCAATTTTAGAGAAGTAACTCATCACAAGTGCATGCTAACAGCCCCAAATAGCCTCCTCATCTCCCTGCTGGAGAAGGGCTGGGCAATCTCACTCGAGTCCAGCTTTAGGATCTGACTTCCTTCCATATTAGAGCATCCAGAGCTGCCTGAGCAGCAATCCCTGGCATGCAGGCTGGATTTAGCCTGCTCCCAGCCCATGCAACTAACTCACACACCACTAACAAGAGGCCAAATCCAAGCAAAACCACTCCTGAAGCTCTGACTCCTTTAGCAAGAGTTTCTTTAGCAACTTTGTACTAAACTGTTCCCTGGTTCAGAAAATATTATTTATATCTTTTATCCTTGACCAAAGAAAAACACTGTCCAATGAGAGCAGCTGCTGTTCAAGGTCACCAGGTACCAAGTTGTGAGGAAAAGCACTCAGGAAACCTGAGGCTGTGCAGATCCTGGGACATCATCTCCCTGGTGCCCAGAGCAGCAGGAAGGAGCTGCACAGCTCATGTCAGGACACTTTGGGAATGCTGGGCTCTTCCCTTGCTACAGCTCCCAGAGGAAGCACAAGAGGAGTTTTATTTTTAGCAGCTTGGAACAAAAGCCAACTGCACCAGAGAGTTGTGGGTGACAAGGTCACAAGTCACCTGGACACTGTTAGAGGCACAAGCACCATTTTGAGGGCTGGGGAAGCTCCAATTGCTGAACAATGCTTCTCTGAGCTGCCAGAGACTTCCAAAACAACTTCTGGAACAGCTGCAGCTTCCCAGTGCCATCTGCTGGCTGCACCTCTGCTGCTTCCAGACCATCAGTGACAGAGGAACAATGCCCAGGAAGGAGGCTCTGGGTTTCCATGGATGCCAGAAGAGAAGGCCAATCCAGCAGATAAAGTGGTTTTCTTCCTTAGGAATGCTAAAGCCATAGTTTAGTGGAAAGTTGTGTCGGAACTGCTGAGTGCTCTGAGGTATTTTTAGGTTAAATCACCAGGAGCATTCCTTGTCCAAACAAATCATTGGAGATGATGGCAAACAGCATTAGAAATGCCATGCTACCACTTCATTAAGATCCACAGGATACAAATTTTTGATACAAATTTTACTGATTTTGGCAAGTCTAAGAATTTCCCACCCTTTAGGTGTTTTACCTTTGTGACCCCTCTACATTTACCAACCAAACAAGCAGGAACGAATGCACGAGGCTATTCCTGCACTTTAATTTCACTATTTAGAACCAAAAATCAAATCACATTTCCTTAATTCTTTATAAAAAACAGCAGAATCTTTTGTCTGGGTGTGCTTACAGCAGCTCTGTGGTCGCTGGCTGTGATGATGAGCTGCTGTGCCAGCCCGTTCAGCAGCCGCGTGCGCAGGGCCAGGTCCTCGAAGCCGTGGCGGAAGGGAAAGGCAACACCATCAATCACCACCAGCCGGACCTCAGGAGAAAAAAATGACATTACCATCCTGTAAAAATAGGACTAAAAGCAGCATGAGATGTTTTTAAGTGCTTTGGAATGTTTGGCTTTGTCTTTAGGTGAACACGACTGGCAAAGCTGGACTTGAAGTTTTGCAGAGGAGAAGGTGGAGAAAATAATCATTAAACAGCAGAATTGTACCTCAGACAACTCTCCACAAACAGTAATTAATTCACCTTCTCCCTTAAAAATTAGATGCAAATCAGAATTCGAGCTCTCTGGAGCCACTGCTGAGATAACTCAGCTGTTATCAGTGATCTGTCTTGGAAACACGGAGTTCAACAGATGCCTAAAGATATTCCAGGCACACTGCACTGGAGCTGAGGATCTATCTTGCCTTTAGATGTTTGCTTTGCTGAATTCTTTCTTTTGTAGCAATCATTAGCTGAAGTCAGAGCACGCTGCAGCTGCTGGCTCATCACCCTCAAGACACTGGATAAACATTAGTCTGGGATTTGATTTATTCTAACTTCATTTGTTGTGGCTGTTTTGATGACCCAAGTCTGAAATACAGGAGGGAGATGGATGGTCTTACAGTGCCTGCATGTTCAGATGTCACTCAAATCCTTGGTGTCTACAAGTTCTTGCATTACTTCACAAGATAACAAAGTGGAAACAACACAAAAATCCTGATTTCCTGCATTGCTGATTTAACTCATTACTGGGAAGTCTCTTTATGACTGGAACATTGAAACCTGCACAGACATCACTGTGCAATGATCCTGGGCCTCCAACTGAAAAAAAAAACCCCAAATCCTTAATTTGCAAAAGAAGATTAGAAGATTAAATAGTAGGGATTAAAAGAAGACATTCATCATATTCTCATTTTCCCTGCTCCCTACAAATCCTTTTCCACGAGTCTGTACATCTTCCTCCTGTATCATTTCTTTAAGAACAATCAGTTTAACAGCACAAACATGACTCATGCTAGACAGGAATGTATACATGGTTATATAACTTGGCTATCACAAATATGTCCAGGTAGGATGCAATTTAGTTACATTTCTCCCAGATGGTAGACAGGAAAATTTGAAGTATTTAAAGTGCAAAGAGAGCTTGGTAATACCTGCCTTGTCCATGCCAGCTTGGCTCTAGCAGACCTTAAAAAATTAGGGGTTTTACAAAAAGAGTATTTTCTAACAGTTTTTCTCATATTATTAACAAGATCTCAAACTAATTCATATTTCCAAATAGATAACTCTACATCTTTCTTATCTCTACATCTCTACAACTTTTTCTCTCTCCTAAAATCCCTAAAATCTGGAGGCTTCCTGTGGTCCCAGACTCAGCTCCAGAGGGATCAGACTAATTTTAATGAGAGCTGGACTGCAATGAGCAATCTGTCAAGTCACTTCTAGCCTGTCCAAGGAATCAGCAGAAGGTCTTGTGGTTCTCCTGCAACCTTCAGCACTTCAGGCTGCAGGCCAAGGCCAGCAAATCAGCACAGATGGTTCCAGGGAGCTGCAGCCCAGTGGAACTGTGCTAATGAAGCCATGTACTTTCCACAAGAGCAAACACAACAGGGCACCCTTAGTACCTGGCAGGGAAAGGGAAATACCAGACTACACTGAGCAAAAGTGAGGCTCCCATAAATGAAAAATTTTGGAATATATGCAAAAGACATTCTAAACCAACACTGATTTGTGCTCTGATAGAATGAGGCACAGTCGTATTTCCCAGATCCTGACAGGGAGTGATCTGCAGTGCAGAACCCAGAAATCTGGAGGGGAGGTGGTGAAAATCTGCCTTACAATAGCATTTCTCTAAGACATTAGGTACTAAGAAACTTTCTGGCTGCAGTCCACCCAAGAGTCAAGCTGCAGGCTCTGGTTGCTTGTAGCAACAGAAGATGCACTGGAAAGAAGGAGAAGAGTCACTTGGATGGTGCAGGATATTTCTGGTCCTCAGTGATCTTTCAGGGCAAAAAAAGTGGCACCAAACCTTTCTGATGCCACCCTCATAGTCACCACACACCCCTGGCTCTGAGGCTCCTGTGTGGAGCAGTTTTGTGCTGATTCACAGCTCAGTGCTCACCAAAATGGAACATGTGGCAGCACAGACCCAGTGTCCTCAACTCAGAGTGGAAATTCAGGAGGATGGCAAAAGCAAATTACTCTTGAGAGTAATTGGGATGGGAATGAAAAGGCAAACAAGCAGAAGGCTTTACATTTGTACTCTGCTATCAGCCAATATTTCACTGCCAAGATGAAGAGGTACCAAGGTGTTTACTCCTGTTACTACAGCAGACAAAAAATATCTTCAGCAACATGAAGATGAGTGACACCTCCTGAGCAGCCTGCAACAACCCTTACCTTGGAATGCTCTGCCAGGAATTCTGGCAGGAGGTAGACCTGGGCCAGCAGCTCTGTGTAGTCACGACAACGGAAGTAATAGATGTGAGAGAGGATATTTTCCAGAGAGAAAGTCTCCAAAGCTTCCCCATGATCTGAGAACAAAACAAACAGATGAGTAAATGAGTCAGAAGTCTGTACGAGCATATTGTTACTTTCATCATCCCACCAAACCCTGCCCTCCACACATAGCAACAGCAGAGCCCCCAGAAACAGAACAGGCAAGGTAAGGAGTGTGCAAACGTAGCTTCCATCTGGCTTGAAAGTCAGGAAGGTGGGGAGCAGATGCTCTCCCAGCATTTGCACACAGACACACTGGAGCCTCCAAGGGAGGCCTCCAACCATGACAAATTTATTTCTGAAGCAAGAACTTCTCCAGTAAATCATTTTCAAGCCAGAACACCACCAGAGGACATCAGGGACTATTAATCATCCCCTGTTTAATATACAGGCAGTAACTCATTTAATACAATGTCTTTCTACCTCAGTTCAAACAGAAGTTTGGTGCATAAATTCTCCAGGAGTAACACAAAAGTTGTGTCCTTATCCCCAAGAGACTGATGACTTAAAGAATAAAACTCTTATTAAAGCAGCCTGGCTGCTGTATTGACTTTATGGATGAGCTGAATTCCAACAAAGGTTTTGTTCTATGGGCCTTCAGCAGCAACACTGCCTCATAAAATTCTGCTGTTCTCTTTCTTTCCCCACCTCTTTCTGTGATTTGAAACAAAATACTCAGTTTTGCTCAACAGCTGCAAATATGATCAATAAGGTGCTGCAAATATGATCATTAAGGTGCTAAAAAACTGGAAGGAAGGAAGGAAAGAGAAAAGGAGAAAGGTAAAACACCAAACCCCCCCACAATTAAAATTTCACAAAATCACCATGTAGAAAAATAACTATTTTTGAAATAGCCCAGCTCAGTCTGCTCCACAGATTTAGTTCAGGGTTTGATGCACACAGCTGGAAATAAAAAGCTGTCAGCAAACACTCCAAAAGTAGCACTGCAGCCTACGAGACACTTGTTTCACTCCATCCTTGCCTCCTCCAGAAAGAAATGACTTAGCAACCTACCCTCTTCTTGCTGAGCCTCAGCAATAAGGTGGCAGTGCTGCACACAGGCAGCTGCAATGTCCACCACTCTGTCCACCATAAAACTTCCCTCAGTGTCAATGAACACAGCTTCTCCAGCAACGCCCCCAAAGCACTCCGGGATCTGGACATCCACTGCCAGCTGCATGCTGCCATGGCAAACAGAACCAGAGATCAGTAATGTACCCCAGAACTGATCCAGCCATGGCAAACAGAACCAGAGATCAGTATTGAACCCCAGGGCTGCCCCAGCCATGGCAAACAGAACCAGAGATCAGTATCTGCACCCCAGGGCTGTCCCAGCCATGGCAAACAGAACCAGAGATCAGTAATGCACCCCAGAGCTGCCCCAGCCATGGCAAACAGAACCAGAGATCAGTATCTGCACCCCAGAACTGACCCAGCCATGGCAAACAGAACCAGAGATCAGTAATGTACCCCAGAACTGTCCCAGCCATGGCAAACAGAACCAGAGATCAGTATCTGCACCCCAGGGCTGTCCCAGCCATGGCAAACAGAACCAGAGATCAGTATTGAACCCCAGAACTGTCCCAGCCATGGCAAACAGAACCAGAGATCAGTAATGCACCCCAGAACTGTCCCAGCCATGGCAAACAGAACCAGAGATCAGTAATGCACCCCAGAGCTGCCCCAGCCATGGCAAACAGAACCAGAGATCAGTTTTGCACCCCAGGGCTGTCCCAACTCACTCCTGGAGAGATATTCCTGCTGAGGAACACACAGGGCAGGGAGCAGTACAACCATTATTCTATTTATAACCCTGGAGAAGAATCAGAGATTGCAGCCACGACAAGAAGAAAAAGCTGAGTTAAACAAAAGTGATTTTTGGCTGCACACAAGTCACAGGACGATGAATTACCAGAGCTGTGTTTTGCCAACACCGGGTGCTCCACAGATCTCGGTGATTTTTGTCAGCTGCACTCCACCTCCCAGGATGTTGTCCAGTGCTGAGCAGAAGGTGATGATGAAACCCTGGGTTTGCTCTTCTTCCAGAAGCTCCAGGGCTGTGCATTTCCTGGTGGCACCTGATCCTGCAGCTGTCCTTGCTGCATCCCCGTGACATTCCTGCCTCACCACCTGCAGCGCTTCCAGCGCCTCTTCCCTGGAGATTCCAATTTCTAGAGAAGCCAAAACCACAAAACACCACCTTTATTTATAAGCAGTGACTGATTCTGCAGCATGACACAAATTTCACCCTCTCAGGACAACCTGGTACTAATGATGTGATTTTCAAACATTTATTGTCATAGACAGCAAAACTATTGATAATCAAAATCCCAGACTGGTTTGGGTTGGAAGGGCTGTAAAGACCACCCAGTTCCACCCCTACCATGGACAGGGACACCTTCCACTACCCCAGGTTGATCAAAGTTTTATCCAACCTGGCCCTGGACAGTTCCAGGGATCCAGGGGCAGCTACAGCTTCTCTGAGCCCCCGTGCCAGGGCCTCACCACCCTCACAGGAAGGAAAAAGGTAATTTTTAAACTTCAAACAGTCTTACTTTGTTTAAATCACGAGTAAAAAGAAAAGCGAAGCTGGGGAAAGAGGAGGAATGAGCCTAACAGAGTCCTTTCACTTTCCTGCATCTCATTTACATCCGTCAGTGTCAGCTGATCTTTTACCAGAATCGTCTTTATTATTTTTTATTATTCACCGTGCCCATTCTCCGGAGGCTGGACGGGGAAGGGAGAAGGGCCCGGAAGATGCCGGGGAATGCCGCCGGTACCTTTGCTCAGGCCGCAGGGCCCGGTGTCCAGCAGCTCCTGCGCCGTCTGGAAGCCGGCGGCGGCGAGGCGGGCGCGCAGGGCGGGGGCCAGCGGCAGCGAGCCCACCTCCCGCTGCATGGCCGGGACCGCCGGCACCGGGCACGCTCCGGACACGCTCCGGACACGGTCCGGACACGCTCCGGACACACCTCGGGCACGCTCCGGACGCGTCCAGCGAGCGGCGATGGCTCCGGGCCCCGCCCACCGACCCCGCCCCTCACGGTCCGGCCCCGGCCCCGCCCCGTCCTGGCGCCAACCGGGCGGGCGGGAGGCGCCGCTGCGCATGCGCGCGGCCGTTCCCGCGTGTCGGGGCCGTTCCCGCGTGTCGGGGCCGTTCCCGCGTGTCGGGGCCGTTCTGGCGGCGGGTGAGCGGATCCGCGTGGGCCGCGTGTGTTCCGGGGGCTCTGGGAAAGGGCTGGAGCGGCCATTGCCCAGCCGGGAATGCCGCTGGGTGTGTCCCGCCTGCGTGCCCGCCGACAGGCCGCTGCTCCCGGCAGGTTCTGTGATGCCCCGGTTGTCACCTGTCCCGTCCGAGAGGGCCGTTAGCGAGGGCAGGAGGCTGTTTTCCCCTTCCATCTCTGCACAATTCTGCAGGGAGAAGACAACTTCAGGCTACTGCAGGTTCTGAAATCAGAAATAAGTTCTTTACGTTGATGATGTTCCCTACCTTTTCCCAGTTCTGTCCAGGAAAGAAGATGGCTCATCCCATCCATCCCCCATTTCCATGCCCAGTCCAGCTTGGACGTATAAAAGGAGATTCCCTGGAAGCTCAGCTGCATGAATATGTCAGGGAAGGGAACTATGTGAAAGTGAAGAAGCTTCTGAAAAAAGGTAAAAGCTAAGTTTAGACAAGTACTGCCAGAAAAGATTTACTTATTCCTGTATTCTTTTATATCTGGTAAAAAGTAGTCAGCACACAGCTTGTAGAATGCAGTTTTCTGAGTGAAATGCATTAACAGAATGATTTATAGTTGCCCTTTTCTATGAAGTGGGATTAATTCTCTAATCAAAAAAAGGTATTAAAATAAGTTAATTGAAAAGAAAATTAATCTTTTATTAGTAAAGTGCACATAAGAGCATCATCGAAGCATTGTAAAACTAAAATACTGGAAGTCAGTTGGAGGAATATTCTCTATAAAAGGGGTTTTAGTCCGGACTGCCAAATTCTAAGGTACGGTTGCCACCTTAAACATTTTGACAAGTAGATTTGTAGCCATCCAGGTACAGGGCATTTTGCCCATGAAATCAAATACTCGGTGCAGCTCTGTGTCGGTTTTAGGATCGCGGATCTCAGTGGGTTGTGCCGATCCAGAATTGCGAGTTCCCAGAGCGGGACTGGGCTGGGGAGGCGCTTCTATGCGGGAACGCGTCTGATTGGCCAGCAAGGGTAGAATATGCAAATCAAGGCGGCGTGTTCCTCTTGCTGCCACGCGCGCCCGTTCCGCGGGGCGCCGCCGCTCCCGGGGGGCTCGGGGCGCGCTCCCGCCGCCGCGGGAACTCGGCGGGGCTGCACCGGGAGCGCGCGGGGCGGGTGTCCGCGGCTCGCCGTGCGGTGTGTGCGGGTGCGCGCGGCAGGGCCGGGCGCGGGCGGCGGTGCTGGGTAAGACTATACTTTCAGGGATCATTTCTGTAGTTGGTCACTAGAGGAGAGTGATCTCACTTGATCGGCGTCACAAACCACGAGGAGGAGCGGGGTGTTCTCTCCTGAGCGCGAAGCGAGCGAGTGGTGCTGCTTGGGCAGTGGCCACTGGCCATTGATGACCGTTCCTGGCTCTGTTAGTGGAGCTCGGGAGGGAGAGAACACGGGCTGAGTGGTTTGTGGCCCTTTTTTATTCTTGGTTAAAAAAAAGAATTGGAATGAGTAAACAGAGGTGATCTGTGCGCAGGGCTGTGTCCTTCTCTGCTGCTGAGGTCGCAGCCGCCTCTCGCTGCGGTGACACGCATGGGGCGGGCCCCGGGGAGGGCGGGAGTGGCCACACGGATTTAGGTTTGATAAGGAAGGGTGTCCAGGCCGATGGAATTCTCGACCCATCTGTGAGTGTAGGGCAAGGGGACTTTCTTGGTGCGGCCATATCTCGGGACTAAAGGGAATCTAGTCCGGATATCCCTTTCATTACTTGTAGAAGTCCGTGTCAGTCAGGTTGCAAATTCTGACGGGGTTTAGGGAGAAGCTGCTCCGTGTTCTGCTCTTTAACCGTGCAGTCGGCTGTGGTGTGTGGTCCGCGGTGCTCTGGCGGAGCCCAGAGATGTAAAGGCGGAATTAATTAAAAGCTGCCCTGCGGGATGTTCATTTTGGTACGTGAATGGCCCCCTGAAAGCGTCGGGAGAGGCTGGGAGCCAGCGCACCGCCCCGGCGGCACCCGTGCCGCTCTGCCGGTGCTGACACCGGGGCTCTCCCCCTCTGCTGGCCCGGGGCAGCGGCGGCACGGGCGGTGACGGTCCCGTGTGTCGTGTCGCGACAGCTGTGACAGCTCGAGCGGCAGCGTCACTTCTCGCGGGTGGGGGAGAGCGGGGCCGCCCGGCCGCCTGGCTTCGGGAACGCGTCTGATTGGCCAGCAAGGGTAGAATATGCAAATCAAGGCGGCGAGTCCCGCCCGCCGCCACGCGCGCCCGTTCCGCGGGGCGCCGCCGCTCCCGGGGGGCTCGGGGCGCGCTCCCGCCGCCGCGGGGACTCGGCGGAGCTGCACCGGGAGCGCGCGGGGCGGGTGTCCGCGGCTCGCCGTGCGGTGTGTGCGGGTGCGCGCGGCAGGGCCGGGCGCGGGCGGCGGTGCTGGGTAAGACTATACTTTCAGGGATCATTTCTGTAGTTGGTCACTAGAGGAGAGTGATCTCACTTGATCGGCGTCACAAACCACGAGGAGGAGCGGGGTGTTCTCTCCTGAGCGCGAAGCGGGCGAGTGGTGCTGCTTGGGCAGTGGCCACTGGCCATTGATGACCGTTCCTGGCTCTGTTAGTGGAGCTCGGGAGGGAGAGAACACGGGCTGAGTGGTTTGTGACCCTTTTTATTCTTGGTTAAAAACAGCTCTCAAGGAGTAAGGGGTCAGTATTGGCTGTGTGCTAAATCCTGACCCCAAGTGCCACAGGCTCATGTTTTTATAGGTCCCTCCAGGGACGGGGGGGCTCAGCCATTGTCCTGGCCTAACGTGCCAGTGCTTGCGAGTCCTTCCAGTGAATAAATTTTCCCCAGTGTCAAACCGAAACCTCCCCTGCTGCTACCTGAGGCTGTTTCCTCTCATGCTGTCACTTGTTCCGTGGAGGAGGGACAGACCCCACCTGCCTACATCCTCCTCTCAGGCGGTTGCAGGGCGGGTGAAAGTGCCCCCTGAGGCTCCTTTTCTCCAGGCTGAGCCCCCCCAGTTCCCTGAAAACCGGGCACAGGATTCACTGCGGCCTCACCAGTGCCGAATACACGGGACGGTCACTGCCGTGGTCCTGCTGGTCACACTATTGCCGATACAAGCCACGCTCCATTGGCCTTCTTCGCCATCTGAGCACCCTGCCCGCTCTTGTGCACCAAGTTCCGAGCGGCATCCCCAGGTCCTGCTCCTCCATGCAGAGTTGCAGCGGGTTTTTGTGACCCGGTGCCCATCAGCGAGTGACAAAGGACAAGGGACGGTTAACCCGGTGGCGATTCCGCCTCCGGTGCCGTGTCCTGGGCCCAGCGCGGGGCGCGGCGGGGCCGGCTCCGGTGGGAAGCGGGGCGGGGCTGAGCCGCGCGGGCGCGTCTGATTGGTCAGTAAAGGCAGAATATGCAAATCAAGGCGGCGTGTTCCTCTTGCTGCCACGCGCGCTCGTTCCGCGGGGCGCCGCCGCTCCCGGGGGGCTCGGGGCGCGCTCCCGCCGCCGCGGGGACTCGGCGGGGCTGCACCGGGAACGCGCGGGGCGGGTGTCCGCGGCTCGCCGTGCGGTGTGTGCGGGTGCGCGCGGCAGGGCCGGGCGCGGGCGGCGGTGCTGGGTAAGACTATACTTTCAGGGATCATTTCTGTAGTTGGTCACTAGAGGAGAGTGATCTCACTTGATCGGCGTCACAAACCACGAGGAGGAGCGGGGTGTTCTCTCCTGAGCGCGAAGCGGGCGAGTGGTGCTGCTTGGGCAGTGGCCACTGGCCATTGATGACCGTTCCTGGCTCTGTTAGTGGAGCTCGGGAGGGAGAGAACACGGGCTGAGTGGTTTGTGACCCTTTTTATGCTTGGTTAAAAATAGATGAACTTCCCCCATCCTTCCACTCACTCACCCCTTCATGCTCATCACCTTCCCGGTTCATTATGAATTCCAGATTGGAACTGATTAATTTGAATTAAACTAACCAAATATTGAAAACCGCAAAGGCTTTTCCTGGAGAAACACCCACAAGCATCACTGAGTTTGTCTGTTGAGATGAACCCATCAAATGTCCCATGCATGGATCGAACCCGCGACCTCAGACCAATTAGTAAAGAATAATTTACTTATGTATGAATATTTATTAATTTATTCTGTTCTCCTCTCTTAGGTGTTTTCATGCATCTCTACTTATATTACAGATGATGGACAGATACATATCCATATATTTCCATATATATATATTTATATTTACACTTATGCATCCATCTCTAATTTAAACAGAAATATAAATCCTCACTAATACCTTACACAACACATAAAAGCACCATTTGTTGCTTACACATCCTTTATTTAAAATCCTCGTGCACAAGCAGTGCTTTCAACCCTTACAGAAAATCACAATAAATATAATTTGCTCCTTTTTTTTTTTTTTCTCAATTTCTACTGCTGCATTTGGTATCTGCAGCAGTCAGTTCCATGGTGATGAAACAGCAGCTTTTATTTAAATTTTAGTAAAACAAGCACCAGCTCAGAATTTTGGGTTTCCTTGCAGGAATTTTTGTTGATGCTGTGAATTCCATGGGCCAAACCTGTCTCTTCATTGCTGCACTGCTGGGCCTGGGTAAAATTGTGGATGTGCTGCTAGAATATGGCTCAGATGCCAACCAGTTAAGTATCAAACTTTTATTTTTTTTTAAATAAAAATTTATCTTTGAGTGGCTTTAGTCAATGTGAAACACAATATTCACTAGGCATAAATAAATAAGATGCACATTGATATTTTAACCAAAGCTCTTTAGATATAACCCATAAATAATTTTCCTTTTTCTCCTGGTTTATTTATGAGCACACCAACATTCCAGCAATGCCTTTTTTTCCCCTGCTGAACATTTTCTGCTGTTCCCCAGTCGCTGCTACGATGGCAGCACCCCAGTGCATGCAGCTGCTTTTTCTGGAAACCAGTGGATCCTCAGCAAGTTACTGGATGAGGGAGGAGATCTCAGAGTCCACGACAGAGAGGGAAAAACTCCCCAGCTCTGGGCTTTGTCAGCCAGCAAGGACAGCAGTGCTCAGGTACTTGTGTGCAAAGCTGATTCTTGACTGTAATATTGATTTAAAACTCCTTTTTTCTCTGTTATCAGAAACCAGAAATTACCATTTTCTGTGGGTGTGCCTTCGAATTTTGTCGCCTGTTTGAAATCAATAATTGATTTTCTTCAAGTTTTTTTCCTGTTAATACATTTCACAAAATCCCCACTTCCACATTGCAACTAACCACTTCTTTTTCCAGCACTCCTTATTTATCATTTTTGAAGTGTTTTTTCTTCTTCTGGAGCCTTGTTTTTATTTATTTTATTTTATTTTTATCCTGCCCAGATGTTGGAATTTATCCAGCAGTGCTCACTGCACATGCAGGCTGCAATTTGGAATCTTCCCTCTGATCTGCTCAGGAAAATTGGCTCCTCAAAGGCCTTGATCTGCAGCCCCTCGAGGTTTGGTGGCCTTGTCCAAGGGTAAAAAGAGATTTTTATTCCATTTTCTATTATTTAGCAAGTTCTTGTACCTTTTTCACCAGCAGATTTAAGTCCACTGTGATTAATTTTATTTCTGCTGCGATAGTTCTAAATAGAAACTTGATAGTTGTAAATATCTGTATATTAAGAGGAACTTTATTAATTAAATTCTCAAAATCAGCATTAAAAGCACTGGATTTTAGTAGCATTAAAGTGGTAGCATGAAGTAATTTGGCTTTTGACTTTTTAAGGTCACTGCAGATCTTTTTTAGGGATTGTTCCCAACTCCTTCAGGAATTTTTGTGTCAGATACATGCTGGGAAAATACAGGCTTGTGAACAAAAAAAAGCAGTGCAGGATATGAGTATATTTATTGCTTATCTTGCTTTAAATAATTAAATATCAAAGTGCATTTTTAAAGTTTTAATGAGCTGCACAATAATTTGAATTTTTAACATCCACTTTATGTGTGTGGGACCAGTCAAATGCAGGGTTCTGCCAGAAATTCTCCTTTTTTTTCTGTCTCTTTTTGCATCCAAGCCTTGGAGTAAATAAGTTACTCCTGTTGCTCTTGTTTTTGGTATTTAGGAATGCTGAGATTCCTCTGGGTAAATTACTGAAAGGACAACCCAGTGTGGCCAAGAACATTTACAGCTTTGGTTTTGGGAAGGTAAGATGCTGTGGGTAGGAATTTTCTCTGATATCAGAACATTTTTTTCCAGTATCTCCTGTTCCTCAATTATCCCACCTGTGCTATTTTTAACTTGTAGTACATTCTTATTTCTGCTGAAAAAATGGGAAAAAAAAAAACAAACACAAAGAGCACAAATATCCAGCCTTTGGGTTTGGTTTGGAACAGCAGAAATTCCTGTTGGGAATTCCTGAGCTTCCGCTTTCCCTGCTCCTGCTGCACTGAGAAATTCCAATTTTGGGCTTGATTTTTCAAATTAAAAATTTCATGGTGTGGTGATTACAGTCAGGTTGCCCCTGAGCTTGCTGGATTTTTGGGAGCTGTTGGATTTTCCTTTTGCTGATGCCCTGTTTCAGTTCTATCTCACAGGCAGTGGCCACCTGGGCTACCTGGCCTCTCTCCCAATTATTGGGGAGAAAGATTTGGTTCAGGCTGATGATGAAAAAGCATTTTCATACCCTGTGGGGCCCTACATGACCATGAGCAAGTAAGTGGAATTTAATTAAAGAGATTTAATTTAATTAAAGAGACTTAATTAATTAAAGAGATTATTAATTAAAGAGATTTTACCTCCTCTTTGTGACTTACTGAGAATTTTTCTTGTTTTCTTTCTTCATTTATGTGGTGGTGGAGTAAGATAAAAAGCTCTCACTCCAATACACAGATTTTTATTTACAAATTACTCTGTGAGCTAGAAGCACAAACCTGAAGCATTTTCTCTAAATCTATTAGAATTCTGGTTTTATAATATGAGAGTTTATGTATAATTTTTGCATAAAACCTATCTGTTCTATCTGTAGAACGCAAGCAACATTCCTACTTTATTTTTATTATGTCTAGAACTGTTTTTGAAGCTTGTTTTTGTTTCTGAGCTCTCATTGAAGCTTTTTTACACTACATTCTAAGACTTTTACTCTTCAAGACACTTAAAAATATTTTTACTTGCTTAAAACTAAGATTTGTACTTCTGCTTCATATCCATGCAACATAATAATATTTCTATTTACTTAAAACTCAAGTTTACACCTCTATTTAATGTCTGTATAGCTTAATATATTTTAATTTCTTTAAAGACTTTTAATTCAACTCCTGCATTCTGTTCTCTCTCTGTTTTCACACTGTTAAAACCACACAGCAAATTGTTGTACCAGTGCTTTGTTTGGGTCATTTTTCTGTGTTTGTTTTATATTTATTCCCTGTTTCCTGCTTGCACCTTGTTTTCTGCTGTTCATTGATCAATAACTGAGTCACTCTGGTGTCTGAACAACCCACCAGCAATGTTAACCCAGTTATGGCTCATCACTGATTTCAATATTTCACTGATTTTCAATGTTTCAGTATTGATTGGTGTGAAATACATTTAGGATTGTTCAGCATTTAATCCTTGTCAATCTTAGTCCAGGATATCCTCTGGATATTCAGGTGTGCAGCCTGTGGTGAAATCAGTGATCAGGGTAACTCTGATAATTTATTTAAAATATTTGGTATCAAGTAATTGTTGTAATTATTGCTAATAATTACAGTAGTATGATTTTGGCTCATTATTGTGTGTTAAGCAAGTGGTTGTGTCTCAGAGGCAGGCAGAAAATTGACAAATTGGTGATTAAATCTCCCCAAAACTCTGATTTTTGTCACTGTTGGCCTTTGGTGAAGGGATGGAGTTTTGGGCAGTGAACCTTTCCTGCTCCTTTAGCAGGATGAGCTCATTGTCAGTTTGAAAAAACAGAACCCCTCAAATTTAAATTCCTGACAGCAGGAGGCAGCACCAGAACACCACAAAATTCTTGCTAAATAACCACAAAACTGGGGAAAAAAAAAAAAAAAAAAAAAAAAAAAAAAAAAAAAAAAAAAAAAAAAAGAGGAAAACCAGTGCTGGAAGCATCTGATCCAAATTTCTTCTGTTCCTGCAGCTTGATGTGGGGAGGCAGCAGGGTGACAGTGAAGGAGCTGAGCCTGCAGCAGGGCAGGGGGAACCTGTGCCTGGCTGATCTCCTGCTGGCAGAACAGCAGCACAGCAGGTGGGACACAGCTGCCCTTGGGCTCTCCAGCCAGGGGACTCACCTGGGGAGGAGGGGGAGTCACTGGGGAGGAGGGGGACTCACCTGGGGAGGAGGGGGAGTCACTGGGGAGGAGGGGGGTTTACCTGGGGAGGAGTGGGGTTCACTGGGGAGGAGTGGGATTCACTGGGGAGGAGTGGGATTCACCTTTGGAGGAGGGGGATTCACTGGGGAGGAGGGGGATTTACCTGGGGAGGAGTGGGATTCACTGGGGAGGAGTGGGATTCACTGGGGAGGAGGGGGATTCACTGGGGAGGAGTGGGATTCACTGGGGAGGAGGGGGATTTACCTGGGGAGGAGTGGGATTCACCTTTGGAGGAGGGGGAGTCACTGGGGAGGAGGGGGATTCACCTGTGGAGTGGGATTCACCTGGAGAGGAGTGGGGTTTACCTGGGGAGGAGTGGGGTTTACCTGGGGAGGAGTGGGATTCACCTTTGGAGGAGGGGGATTCACTGGAGAGGAGTGGGATTCACCTGGGGAGGAGGGGGATTCACCTGGGGAGGAGGGGGATTCACCTTTGGAGGAGGGGGATTCACCTGGGGAGGAGTGGGGTTTACCTGGAGAGGAGTGGGATTCACTGGGGAGGAGTGGGATTCACTGGGGAGGAGTGGGATTCACTGGGGAGGAGTGGGATTCACTGGGGAGGGGAGTGGGATTCACCTCAGGGTGTTATCCTGAGCTTGCCCTTCTTCCCCAAATCACAAATACAGTTTTCTTCCCACTCATGATCTTTTAAAATCAGTCACTGAAATATATTCCAATGAAAACCCAACATTCATATTGATAAATACACTGAGCACATCAGGATTTTCCTTCCTTCCATCTCATATTTTTCTTGAAATTTGCTTTTTCCCTCTCCCTGTGCAGCAAACTCCGTCACCCTCACCTGCTGCAGCTGATGTCTGTCTGTCTGTCCTGTGACCTGGAGAAAACTCGTTTGGTCTATGAGAGGGTTCACTTTGGCTCTCTCTACAGCATCCTCCATGAAAGGGTAACTGCAATATTTCCATTTTTGATAATAATTTATCAGAAGCTCAGTCTAATATCTTTCCTCAACAAGACAAAATCTTCAGTCCGGATCTGAGTTTCTGGTTCTTTTTCTTATTTTTTATATCAATTTATCTGTGTTTTATTTGTCATTCGATATTTTTCTCTTCTTTTTAAGGTACTTGGTTTGGTAACAAAACCAAGATTGAGAACAATCGCAAAACAAAAAATTGAGAGCGAAAAAAAGAGAATTTCCTCTTTTTCCATCTATACACTTCCCATTTGCAACAAACAATAACCATTCAAAACAAGAACAACTTTCCCACCAACTTTAAAGAACTGCCACGTGAATTTGGGGTGTTTTTGGGGTTGTTTTGGCAGCGTGCAGAGTTCCCAGTGCTGCAGACAGGGACCATCCTGCTCGTTCTGCTGCAGGTGCTGGACGCCCTGCGCTTCCTGCACTCCCGGGGCTTCGTGCACCGCTCCCTCTCCTCCTATGCCATCCAAATCGTGTCCTCTGGGGAGGCCAAGCTCTGCAACCTGGAGTACATGGTAGACAGGTGAAAAACCTCCTCAGGGTGCCTCTGGAATGGGGGGGGGTTGAGCATCCAAAACCTCGTTGGGCTGGTGGTGATGAAATGCCATCAGTGCGACGATGAGTGTTTCTTTTCGTGTTAATTATCCCCTAGACACGTTGAGAAATAAATATTTTTTACAAGTTTTCTGTGTTTTATCCATGGTCAGAGATAAAGGGTTGTTTGTAAAGTTCAGCTTTTTGTTTTAGTTCTTTTTATTCTAAAGTTGTTAAAGGGGAAGTTTTGCTTTCCCCAGAAAATCTTTGCACATTTCTATTTCCTTAACCTTTTATGTATTAAACTAAAAGCTGTAGCACACTATATTTAATTCCTAAATATAAACCTTGTAGTTGAATGTGTTGTATGTCCTAACTTACAATTTTTTTTCCTTTTTTGCAGCAAGGACAGTGGAGAGCACAGTGACCTGACCCGAATTCCTGTCCCAGTCCAGCTGTTCCGCTGGTGTTCCCCTGAAATAATCCTGGAGAAACCTGGCACAGTCAAATCAGATGTTTACAGCTTCTGTGCAGTGCTGCAGGAGACCCTGACAGGTGAGTGCACAGCTTTGGGCTGGGAGGGTTTAACTTCAAAAATGAGCCAGGCAAAAAAACCCAAAAATTAATGACAATAGCAAAGATTACAGGAAACCTCTGTAAAATGTGATCAGAAAACTTGACATCATGTGGTTAAAGGATTAAATGAATGGTGAATATGGGAGAAATACTGTTGTTTTCTGTTGATTGTTTTTCTTCTTCCTACCAACACAGCAAAACATTCAATTAAGTCTTTTCAGTGTTCCAAACAAGCTTGTGCAGCTTTCATGTTTTTGATCTTTGTGATAACTTAGAGATAAGTTATTGTCACTCTATTCTTGTATTGTATTGTTGCTGTTACTACAGATAATGTCTGTTCTGTAATTCACTTTGACTATTCTGACAGTGAAATGGGATAAACAATTACCCTAAAAATTAATCCCAATGAAGAATCCAAAGCAGGGTTGTTTGCAGTGTCACTCTCCTCTAGAGGAATAATGTGATTTTAAATTTTTTTTTACATTTCCATTAACATTAATGTACTGGTGACATGAAATCTGTGCTTGTGTCTTGCAGAGAGCCCTCCCTGGAAAGATGTGGAAGACTCAGCTATTAAACAGCTCATCCTTTCAGGGGAGCAGCTGGAAGCAGATGCCAGGCTCCCCCTGATCTATTATGATGTTGTCAAGTCAGGGCTGGAGCCCAAACAGAGGAATCGTTCCATGAAGCTTCAGGATATTCAGTATATCCTGAAAAAGGATTTAAAGGTGATTTCCAGCATTCTGATCTGTGATGGGTTTGCTGTGCCCACTCAGATTCAAGTTGTTCTGCTTAAATCTAGAGGAAGTGATCCAGCACTCAGTGTTCTGCTCATGGAGCTGAAACCCCTGAGAAGAGCAGGCAGAGACACAGAACTGTCAAATATAATTGTATTTTATTCCATTTTTTGCTTGTTTGGTTTTGTTTGTTTTTTGTTTTGTTTTATTTTACAGGACTTGGTTAAGTCTGAAGGTGGAATACCCAAAGCACAGAGATCTGCTGTTCTTGCAGATGTGAACATCTGCTGGGCATCAGCTTTTAGCTTCAAGAAGAGGACAGTGGAGATCCAGGAAAAAGAGATAAGCAAGGCTGGTGAGTTCCTTGGAGCAGGATGTCACTGTGTCCTTCATGTGCTACTCAGCCCACAGCAATCTGACATAAATCATTTAAATGGGAGCCCTCACAGATTTTATGATGTAGATTGAAAATAGGAAGCTGTTGGCTTTGGATTTTAGCTACTCATTAATTGTTAATGTAAATTCAAGACTCTAAATCTGTTTGGTTCAGGCCCAGTTTTCAGCAGAGGTGTCAAATGCTGCTCTTGGAATTTCTCAATTTCCAAAATTTCCTCCTCCATGTGCAAAAGCAGCGTGGCTGCTGGATTTCTGGAGAAATGATTTAATGTTTTCAAATTGTATTTTTCAGGTGGCTTTTCTGCCCCCCAGGACTCTGCTTTCCCCAGGGAGAGCAGTGCTCTGGTGGTGGAGGAGGCAGAGCCAGCTGCACAGGACCAAAGTCTGGATGTCTCCTCTGAGCTCCAGACAGGAGCTTCCCACTCCAGTGAGAGTGATGTGGATGGCAGCCTGTGCAGCTTTGAGATGAATGAAATCCTAGCCAGTTATCCAGAAGGGCCCCAAGGCTTCCTGGAAGGAGGACCTGGATTAGGCCAAGCTCTGAAGGATGAAGAAAGGCAGCAACAGGAAGATGAGAGCCCATGGGAGGGTGAGGAGGAGGAGGAGGGAGAATCCTTGGGGTCCAGCACTGGGTTCTCTGGAGAGGAGCTGGAAGAAGAGGAGGAGGAAGAAGAGGAGAGGGTGAGAGAAGCCTTTGCCCTGTGCCAGGTGAGAGGAGATGCTGGCAGGAGGCTGAGCAGCCCTTCCCAGAGTGAGCAGCACATCAGCAAATGTGCCCTGAACCTCAAGATCATGCAGAGCATGCTGCAGCAGGCAGGAGATTCCCTGAGCAGGGCAGAGGAGAAGCTGGACAGGCTGAAGACCATGGGAAAGCAGAAAAAGCTGCTCCAGGAAATCAGGATGAATCTGCTTCCAAAGGAAAGGTCTCAGGAAAGACACTGGAATGGGTCTGATGCTACTTCCCAAAATACTGATAAGGCTGTTTCTGGAGTTGACATTTTTTCACACAAGGCTGTGGCTCCACCATCCAGGGACTACATCCCACCATCAATAAAGTGCCAGGCAGCAGGTAGAGCCAACTTCCAGGCTGTTCCCAAGGCAGCCAAGGAAAGGGAGGCAGTTCAAAATGAGAAGTGGAAGAGCAAAACTGGAACCAGCCATTGTGATCTGGGCTGCAGAGGCCTGGATGATGAAGTGAGCTTAAACCAGGAGGTAAACCAGGTAAACCAGGGGGGCTGGTTATCATTTCTGTGTTCCTTAGCAGGCAGAGAGATGCAGGGATGGGTGGTGCCCAAGAGGAGGGATGAATCTGTCCTTTGTAATGTGTCCATGTGCATTATACACAGGAATGAAAACAGCTCAGCACTGCAGTTGTGTTATTTCCCCTTTCTCTCCAGTCCTACCAGGACAATACTGGTCCAGTGGCTCAGGGTGGGGTTAAAACCCAAGTCCTGCACTAAAATGGAGATGAGACTCTTAGGGGAAAGGCCAGTGGATAAATATTTTTGTGTTGAGGCTTAAGCTGTTATTGGGAGGGGCTTCTGGATCACTTTCATTATTAAATACATGGACCAAATAGAAAGAGAAAATTTCAAGTGCATATCTCCTGTGGGGAGAATGTTGAGTCATCCAGGTCCACTCATCCCCCTGGAAGCTGCACATTTTCACTGCCTGCCTGCACCTGAAACCTGCTGTAAATCCAGGGCAGAGATTTTGCTGGGCTGAGACCTGGAGTTGTCACCCTTTCTGCTGAGCAGAGCAGCTAAAATAGAACTCAGGGAATAAAGTTTGTGCTGTCCTGTTCTTAGGCTGCCTCACAGACAGCTCAGTAATTAGCAGAATGCCCAGTGTGTGCTGAATCATGGCTTGTTGGACTCATTTCAGCATTTCCTCCCACACGTGTCTGTGAGGTGCCAAAAAAAGTTCAACTTGCAGTGTCAGAGAGGAGCTGATTCACATCCTGCAGCAAGGAGGGAAGAGGAGAAGTGGTGAGTTTTGATCTTAGAAGAGTTAATTCTGACAGATTCATCTGGAGAGAGACGCTGTCAGAAGGAGGCACATCAGGATCAAGGCTGGCATTAAATGTTTCTCTGCAAAGCAAAAGCCATCTGTACAGAGAGGAGCCTGCTGTGAGTCATTGTCAGCTGCAGAGCTGCTGTGACAGGGCACTTTGTGTTAAAGAGTGGTGTTAAAAAAGATTTCACATGCCTCTGGGATGGAGGTCAGTGGTCCAAAACTGTACCAGTGCCTAAGGAGAGCAATCTGGGAGGGTATTAATAAAAGTGGTTCTCCTCTCTGGGCACAGCCTCCTTCAATTCCCAGTAAAAATATTTTTAATGTCATCTGTTTGTGTTTTTAAGCATGAATGGAAAGCACATGTTGAAATTACCTGGCAAAACTTGTGCTGATTCATGTTGGAAAGAGGGGGACAGACACTTCTTTCAGTTTTTGGTCAAATCAGAAAAACTGTGGCAGTTTTTAAATTAATCCATCTGAATCAGAAAGACTTGTTGGTAAAGGTTAGAACAGAAATATTCCAGGTGCTGACATGGCCAGTGGAGGTCAGAGAGTGAACTCTGGTGGGAGAGTTGTTGTTGTCCAGGTCTGAAATTGTGATGATCACCTCAATTAAACAATCCCCACATCATCCATGGTGTGGTTTTGGAGCTGCAGCATCTGAAGGCAGCTGCCAGCTCTGAGATGCAGAGTTGAATTGTACAGCTTGTCTGGTTCATCTAGAATAGACCTAAATAATTATCTGTGCTTTCCAAGCTCCTGGCAGCTCAGTCTGCTGGTTCTGCTGGGTTGTTAAAAGGCTGAGAGCACACGTGCTCTAATTAATTTTAAAACAACTTGGAGCCTTTTCCTGGCTGGGGAATACTTGACACAATATGCTCGTGCTCTAAAATAGTTTGTGCATTTCATAATCATTCATTGCAGGTGCCATTCAAAACCAAGGGCTGAATTCTGCAGCAAAAAAAACTGTGAGAAGAGGAGGGGGATGCAGTTGAGATGGAGGAGTGAGTAAATCAGTGTTAAATCAGTGTTAAATCTGTATTAAATCAGTGCTAAATCAGTGTTAACTCAGCATTAATATCAGAAATCTTGCTGCAGTGCAGTGTATTAAACTCAACCCACAAGGAAAGGTTTCTGTCTCTGGCTGAAGCTCTGGGAGGTTGTTCTGGGATGGAAACCAAGTGAGTGGGATCCTGTGTCTTGCACATTCTGGGCATAAAATCATCCCAGGCACGTTGAGGTGGTTTGGTTTGTGGAGCTGAAGGAATTTCCAGCCTGGTTTTGGACAGTGGATGGCAGCACAGGCACGGGTAACAGAGACTCAAACTAACAAAACCTGTTCCTGTAGAGATTTTCCATATCAATCCGTGCAGGTTTCAAGCTTTATTTAAAATGGAAGGAAGTGTTTAGCTCTTTCCATGGCAAAGGCTGTCTAACCTTAGCATTTCCAAGTTCTGCAGGCACAATGAAAGATGTGGGATGCTTTGAAGATCCAAATTCTGTGGTGTGAAATGATTGTGGGGGGTTTTTTTTGGTAGCTGAAGTCAAGCAGATGGCCAGAAGAGTGGCCTCAGGACAGCTGGGGCTCAGCTGTGCTGACCCTGCCAGTGAATGCACGTCTGAAAGTGAAGCTGAAAGTGTGAAGGAAAGCTGCCAGCACATCCCTGCTGGATTCCCCAGGAGCCAGGAGCAGCAGAGGTGTGGGTGGCAGCCAGGTGAGGCAGCTGAGCCCCACCTGGGCACTGAGGACACAGCTGAGTCTGGGGACAGTGATCTGGAGCCTGCACTCAGGAGTTCCACAGGTGAGGCTGAGCAGCAAAATGCTCTCTGCTCTTTTTGTCTCCTTCCATTTCCAATCAGATTGCAGCATCTGGGATTTTTTTTTTTTTTTTTACAAGAATTGTCCATTTTATCTTGCTGAGTTTTGCCCTCAGAGCAAGTCAGGCACTCCTTGATGGGCATAAATAGAGATAAGATGAGTGTGAGGTGCTAAGAGGTGCAGGGAAGGAGCTTGGAGCCTCATCATCACTGATTATTGTTATCAGCATGACAAACCCAAAGCTTTCAGACCCTCCAGTGTGCTTTCACACTTTTATTTCTTCCAGTCTCACCACACAGCTGCTTTTTCTGGAGCAGCTCAGTGGGTAAAGCTTTTGAAAAAGTTCTGGGCAAAAGAACAGGGCAAGGTTCCCCTGCTTAGATTAATTAACGAGGTGAGCATTTAAATGTCATTATTCCTCCGTGTTCCTGACAGACAATTAGTGTCACTGTCTGCTCTCATTGATATTCCAGCAGTGCCTCAGATCACTCACTTCACAGCTTTTTTTTAATTTTTTTTTTTTTTTAATACTTAATAATTTTGTTCCATTCTGACATCCCAGGGAGCAGCTGCCAGTCCCCAGCACCAGATGAGCAAGCAGAGTCTGGAACAGCCATTCCTGAGAGTTCACTCCTTCCTCAGCCAGCTGAGAATCTATCCAGAGTATGTACAGAAATCCAAGGAATTTAGTGCCAACTTATCCTGGAAAAGTTTAACCTGGTGTTGCATCCTGAGCTGATCTGAGTAATAATTCCCCTCCTCCTTCCCCCTTTTTTAAATTTTATTTTATAAATCACCAAGCCAATGCTAGAAGCAAGAGGTGGGTTGAAAGCCATTGAACAAATTAAATAGAATTTCAGAATTTCAGTGTTTTTTAGTGGCTGAAATATGTATTTTTTATTAATAGACAGTGGGATCATCTCAGTTGATGATGTCTTTCACAGGGACATTCAAGGGAATTACATTGTTCCCTTAATTCACCTCCTGATGTGACTGAAGAATTCTTCACTCCTGATTATCTCCTTCCTCCTGCTCTTGAGGGAAGGTCAGAACCAGAGGTAAAAATAACATTTTTTGGACATAAGCTACACAACATGTGGTTTAATTGTGCTCCCATTTGATTTGAAGAGAGCTGTGGAAAATGGGAGATTTTTTTTTTTTTTTTCATTATTCTTTTCTTTTTCTACAAATAAAGATTTAGCTAAGAGTTAGCAAATCAATCTTCATTCATTTCTGGAAGGTGAAAAACTTTTCTATTTTACTGTTAAATCCAGTCTGGGCTGTTTGCTGATGAGTTTCTCTCTCCACTCTCATTATTGGGAGCATCATCCTGGGAGGGTTGTCCTGCCCTTTGCAGCTGCTCTGTCAAAAATGGAATTAATTTCATTTTTTCCTTTTCAGACCTCAAATGCTGAGGGCAAAGCAGAAGATATTTGTGCAGGATTTTTACAGAAATTACCTGGAGCTGCAGCATCAGGAATTCAGGCTCCAGGTAAATGTCCTTTTTCTTGAAACACTTCTGAGTGCAGGGACACAGAATTGTTGCATTGATATTTTTGCCAGCAGCTCTCCTGTCACAAGGCTGGACCTTCATTCTTCAGGCTCAATTGATCTCTTATTCCTCATTATTTTTGGGAGAGTTCAGGACACTTAAGATTTTGGTTTGGGCATTGCAGTGCCTGAAATCATTTCATATTCAGTGTTTATGTACTTGCTGTGTTTCAGTTAAAAAAAACCAAAACAAAAACTTGTTTGAAACATTTTTATTTTCACCCTGGGGCTAAGTTTAATCTTTTTATGCAACTTGCTGTGGTGCTGGAAACTGAATTAGAGTTGTATTTACACATTAATATTCTCATTGCTGGGAGGATCTTGGGTTTAAAAACAGTGGGAGCTGACAGAGTGCGTGTGCAGAATAATGGAAGAATCATTGTTTCCTTACTCTGTTGTCTCTTTTAGCTCAAATTTGTAAATGTTGTGATATTCCCCAGTGCTTCAGTGCCTGTCTGGCAGCTGTGCCATGTTTATGAAAATGCATCTTTAAAACACATTTGTCTCTTGATAACAACAAAGGTCACAAGAACTCAGACGAAAAAAAAAAAATTAAAAAAATTTAATAAACTCACAATTTCCTGTTCAATGAGTTGCATTGTTTTCTTTTGTACTTGCAAAAGCCAATAACAGGGAACATTTGTTATTTGTATTCAGGAGGAAAAATACTATTCTGCAGCCCAGCAGCACAGAGCAGTGGCAGTAACAAGCTGGGAGTGAATCAGCTGGGCCAAATGCCTGGAGCCAGGTAGAAAAACTCATTTTCATTGTTCCTTCAGGCATAAATTAGCTTTTAAAGTGTGCTCTCTTCATTAATTCTGCTTATATATCTAATATTCAAATAAGATGCCAGTGGTGGTTTTTAATGATTATCTACATAACTCAGCTCCTTGCTAAGAAAATACAAAAAGGGCTTTTCACAGGTCTCAAGGGATTTTTGTCTTTTGCAGAGTTTGGTGGGGTTTTTCTGCCTTAATGAGGGAGCTAAAATAAGGAGAAAAAAAAAAAAGCCATGTACATATCACAATTCCTTTCCCACTGATAAACCACAGCTTGAAACAGAGCAAAGATAATTCAAATTAAGTCTTCACTCATCTGCTTTAATTCTGTTGTGCTTTGGTTTTTGGAGCTCAAGTGCCATGAAGATCCTGCTTTTTCCAATCCCATGGGATCAGCCCAGTGCAGGAATGTTCACTGCATCTTGCCTGGGGGTAACATCACATTTGGCAGATTCTGAACTCTTGGAGTTTTGGCTGTTCTCTGAAAACCAGGAGGGTTTTTTTGTTCTGTAAATTTTATATTTTCCCAGCATGGGGAGAAGTTGGCTGGAGCTGTGTCAGGGCTGGGCTCCCTCCTCCCCACACAGGAGCTGAATTTTCTGACAAAGGGAGCACTGGAAATCTCTTGGTTTTGGGATAAAAATATGGTTTTGGTTGCTGCCTTCACTGGGGGAATTTTGGCAGCAGGTCAAAGGGGATGTTGCTCTCTGATCATCTCTCTAATCCAAAATCTAATCTTTGACCTTGAGTGTCCCAACCTGAGATCAGAGGATGATGAAACAATGGATTGGTGTGTATTGCTAGATTTGATTTCTTTTATTAAATTTTATTTTGTTCTGAAGCTGCAAATGCCAGTTAGAAGTTTTAACAAAACCTTAATCTTTTCCAAATGACATTTTTCTCCTACCAGTCTCAATGTTCTAAGTTTTATAACAAAAAGTGTTGGTGAGCTGCAGTCTTACCTCAGAGAGAAGGTAGTGCTTAAATTTTCTGAGAGAAAGGAAAGAAAATGATTTTCTGTGGCTGAGTGTGACCTTTCCTCCCTCATTTCAGGGTGGATGCAGCACAAGAAGCAACACTGTGGGAGCCACAGGAAGAATGCCAAGAAAAAGATGTGTAAGAGCCACATTTTACAGCAAAACTTCAGCAAATTGGTCATTAACTACAAAATTTTTGTGTTGGTGCAAGACAGGGAGATGAGACAGAGCAAAACTCCCCAGAGTATTGGGAGTATTTTCCTGTGAAAAGTTGTGAGATTGGTGTAAAAGAGTTGGAAATATTTTCATATTCAGAAGTAATTAACTTGGTGTTAATTTGGGTGTGCTTTTTCCCATTAAAGTGTGAGGATTCCTCATTTCTTCTCTCCATATGGCACAGGGGGAAATAAAATCACTTTAAAGAGCAAATCGTTCATGTGGAGCCAAATAAATTTTATTACAGAAATAGTCCTGGGAAAAAAAAATCAGCAGAATATATTTGTGACTCAACTAATGAAGTTAATTTATTTTTATAGCTAATGGAGATTTGCATAAAAGTACTGATGTTCTTGTCATGGCCTTTGAGGACAATCACCCCAAAATTTTATTAATTTGGATTTAATTTTTTTCTCTTGGGGGTGTGTGTCAGTGCCAAATCTTCAGCTGTCTCAGTTTATCAGAGTGATTCTTTTAATTGCTCCCAAGACCTACATTTATTCTTAATTAATGGCTCATTCATTTATGTTAACCCTCGAGGTTTTCCCTTGGCTTTGGGGAATTTTTTTTCCAACTTTTGGTTCACATTTGGAGTTCCTGCCCTTTCTGGAAGCAGCAGGAGGATTATTTAAGAAATCCTGGAAAGGAAAGGAAAAAGGAAATGAAAAAGGGTAGGGAAAGGGAAAGGGAAAGGGAAAGGGAAAGGAAAGGGAAAGGGAAAGGGAAAGGGAAGGAAAGGAAAGGAAAGGAAAGGAAAGGAAAGGAAAGGAAAGGAAAGGAAAGGAAAGGAAAGGAAAGGAAAGGAAAGGAAAGGAAAGGAAAGGAAAGGAAAGGAAAGGAAAGGAAAGGAAAGGAAAGGAAAGGAAAGGGAAAAGGAAAAGGAAAAGGAAAAGGAAAAGGAAAGGAAATATTTTACATTTTCTGCCTCTGCAGCATTCCTGAGGAGATTCCTTTGGGAAGTTCAAAGGGAACATCTCCTCCCATTCCAGCGAGCTAGATAAGACTGCACAAAATAAAAATTTCAAAACCCTGAAAATATCAGGATCTGGTGATTCACAGGTGCAGGGTTGGCTATTCTAACTGTCAGAACATCTCTCAATAATTCAGATCAGTGGCAGATATTCAGGATTTGTCCAGCATCCCCTGTGAGCAGAACTTCCAGAGGGGTGTGGAGTGTAAAACACCTCGGCTGATCCACGCTCCCACCAGTGTCAGCACCCCCCTGGGCTCAGGTAATGCAGGGAGGGGAAAAAAGGATCCACAGGCAATAATTTCTCCTCTCTGGGACAGCCAGACTTTTCTGCCAGGATTTTTTTTTTTTGATGGAAAAACCAAGGTGAATCGTGGAAGCTCCATTGACACATGTAAGGCTTGCAGTGAGGAAATGCTGTTGCTCCTGTTTGAAATTTCATAGTCCAAAGGCACAGAATGAAAGGAGAATTTACAGGGACACAGCTGAAAAAGTCACTGCCTGAAAGGTCTCTGGGAGATACTGGCAGCCTTCATAAAATCAGGAATTAACTCATTTAAATTTGAGCTGATACATGTGGATTTTAGCATTTTAAAGGCAATTTTATAAGCACTCAGTCTAGTTTGAGTGTTGATAACAAGTTAAATAACATGATAAATGTGTGTTGAACTGGAGTGCTTAAGAGTAATGAATTAACATTTGCTTTGTGCTTCATTAATTTGGTGCAACACAATGGCTGCAATTTCTCAGTTGGCAAAGTTTTGTCTGATGTGGAATTCCTGGGTTGGGTTCATTTTGGTCTTTTATGGGTAACAGTTTCTTATGAGTTTCTTGTGCAGGTTCCCTTTAAATTTCTTTCTGCTTCTGTTAAAATATGATAAAGATACAAAAAATCAAAAAATAATTCTCCAGCTTTGCTGTCTTTTTTTTTTTTTTTTGTAATTCTAGAGGAAAAATTTCCATTAGCCTTTGAGAAATACAAACACTGCCGTGAATTTTCTTCAGATTCTTCCTTTTGTGGCTCTCAAGAAACCTCCTCCACAATGTTCAAGACTTTCACCACAGCCTGTGAAGGGGAGAGGAGCATGGAAATTCCAGTGGTGGCTCCAAGAATTTGCCCATTTGGACTGAAAGAGCCTGTAAGTCCAAAAATAATTTATGCCAGAAGTATCTTTAAATATTCTTTTAATGTGCCTTAAAATATTTTTAACTAAAAAATAAATGCAAGTAGAGGTCTGTGTTGTGCTGCTCCTGTGCCAGAGCACTTGGAATTGATTAAATTAATTTACAGGGCAGAGTTGCCCTGGGTGGCTCTGCTGATTCTGTCACTTTTGTCCAAAATCTTCTTCTAGAATTAAGTGGATATTTCCATTTTGAGGGCAGTGGGGATTTACCTCTGATTACAAATTCTTAAATTTGGGTGGGCTTTTCTGATGAACAGATGTGCCTGACTTTAATAGTGAAAGATTCTGAACAGAGAATGAGAACTGAAGAAATCTTGGAACTGTACAGTCAGAAAATTCCCATCCATTGTCCATTCAGTTGTTGAAATTAAGATTATGTAACTGATGCTATGTCACAGCTCAAATAGGAGTGCACAGCAGCCTAAGCAAAAAATTTCACAAAAAATTTCAGTCTTACTCTATTTTCATATTCTGAACTGATTGCAAAGCTTCGTGGTCAGCTCAGGCTTTAATTGAAGATTCTACCTCATTTTGGATTTAGGATGTTGAAGGGCAGATTGAAGATCAGCAGTTTTTCAGTTTAACTTCTTGCATTTCATTCTGTTTGATCTCACACAGGTTGGGCTGCCACCAATTGCTTCATCCCTGAGAAACACCAGGCAGGTACCTGGTAAGTCATTTATCCCAGCCCCAGCCAAAATAAATTGTTCAATAAACAGAGAAACTGATTTGAAAGGAAATTTAGCAGTCTATTAATTATTTTTCCTTTTTTTCCCCCTTTTTTTTTTTTTTTTTTGCTCCTGGATGTCTCTTTTTAGAGGGATAAATAGCTTTGCACTCAGCCATGTACTGCTGGTGCTTATTAGGTTATGGATTTTGTGTTTGCACCTGCAGACTAAGAACTCTGACCTCTAAATCAACCTCTGTTTGAAGTGTAAATATTACTGGCCTCACATTTCTGATAGAGCATTGAGAGCTGAATGTGCAAGTCTGGCTCCAAATGATTTTTCCATTATGGAATTATTTAGGGAAATTTGATAAAATGTGAATGAGCCAGGCTCGTGCAGGGTGTTAAATGAAATATGTAAGCAAGATGCTATCAGAGTGTAAGCCTATGTCACAGTTATTAAGGATTAATCACTGCTAATTAACTAGAATTTTTTTTTTCTCTGTCTCAGCACTCTCAGAGGCATCTCCCCCCTCCACTGATGAGCTGCCTCCACCAGCCCAAGAGCTGCTGGCTGAAATTGGTAAGAGCCACTTCACCCCAAACACTGGGAGGTTTTCCAGCTGTGCCCAGTCAGGATTTCTCCCAAACCATTCACTGCCAAAATACACCAGAGCTCCCCAATTAGTTGCAGTCAATGATTTTTGGGAAGTTGGGCATCAAGAGCTGAAACAACTGGCAGTTCTTGAAGCCCCTGAATTTCTCTGGGTGGTTCCTTGCTGCTCACAGCACACTGAGGGCAGGAGGAGTTTAACACAGACAGGAATTTGATGCACACTGAATTTTTCAAATTGTCCTGGAGCAATTCATGTTCCCCATTAGAGGAGGCAGCTGCACCCCCCAGGTGTCTGTGGGAGCTCAGTGATTTACAATTCTTGTCTTCTCACACATCAGAAATTGTAAAAACTGCATGGTTTTCACTGGGAGGGTGTTGGAGAAGAGTTTGCTTTGCTTACCCATCATTAAGCTCTTCCTAAATTAACACCAGACACTGGGATAATTAAAATGTCCATCCTGACCTTATTTCCTCATCCAAAACAAGAACCTTTGGAGGTTGGCATCATCAGTGATGCCATTAGTGATGGTCAGGGGCAGTTTGTAGGTTAATATATAAAATAATTATAAATCATGTACAGTTTTCCCTCTAGGGTTGGATGGGTAAAGTCAGATGGTACTTTAGTGTATAGTCAACCTAAATCAACATGGAAATAATGCTGTTTTTAACAGAACACTTAAAGCAGCAAGATTCCATCACTGCAGGCTTGGAAGGGATGGGATTGGAAGACTCTGGAGTGCAAGTGAATGGTTGGTTGCTAACAGTCCCAATGAAGAATTAAAAATAGAAAATTCCTTTTGCCTTGCTGCAAAATGCCTCTGAGTCCTCACCACTGTGTGTTCAGCTCTAACAATCCACTGCAATTTTTAGCTTGGTGCCCCCACCAGTGTTTGCTGCCTTTCCCTCCAAAATCCACGGGGAGCTGCTGTGGGAGGTTTGCAGGTCTAACCATGAGAATTAATTTTCTGCTTTTATTATGTCACTGTAGCTTGTGCTGTGTTCAAACACAGGTGACAACACCCACAGGAGCAGAGGTGGTGGGCAGGTGATGTCAAATCCATTGAAGTTTCCATTCTGAGAGGGTGATTCAGTTCAGAAAGTGGCCAGGGCACCCTACCTGTTAATGTTCCTAATTCTCCAGCATGAAATAATGCCTCTGATTTCATAGAGTAAGAAAATAGCTTCCACTGGGATAATGAATATTATATTTCCTGCTCTGTTACAAAGACAGTGGTGAATCTTTGTGCTGCTGCAAAATGCAAATGGTGCTAAGTGGGAATCATTTTTAGATGTTCAACAAGTTGTGTCAGAGGAGCAGAAAGCCTAAATGTTTATAGGCTGTGCTTTTTTTTATTCCTCCAGTGAGTCACAAAGTGAGCAGCAGTAAGAAAAAAAAAAAAAAGAGAGACAAAAAAAGACAAAAAAAAAAAAAAAAAAAGAAAAAAAAAGGCAGAACATGAGTTAAGTCTGTAAAAAGCTAAATAGCACAGTCACTTGAGAATGATGCTGGCACATGTTTGGTTATCCTACAGCTCTGTTAAATCTTTTCCTGGGGGATGGAAGTTCATTGGAGCTTCTTGTTTTTGGGGGGAGAGGGCTGCAGCAGGCTGCTGCTGGCTGCTCCATCACTCTGGGTTCTTGTATTTGCATAAAGCACAGCTATTTCAGACTCCCTGCTTATCACAGCCCAGCAGAAGGGGCTGAAAAATTCCCCATCAGCCTAAACCTGAGTTTAACCCCATCCCCATGGATCTCCAGATCAGAAAATTCACCATGGGTTGCTCTTCCCAGCCCCTGGAGCTGTAGGGTTTTTCACTCTCTCAACCCTAAGCCCAACCCTAACCCTGATTTTTGTGGGGAACAGAGCTCCTGATAAGTTTTTGAGGGGGAACCACTGGATTTTGATAAACAGGCAAACCAAGCTGACATCCTCAGGTTTCCCTTGGATTTCTCTCCCATATCTGGGATGGGAAAGATTAAGGATTCATTTCCACATGCATTTTTCATTTCAGTGGGAAACAAAATGTTGAGTCCTGTGAATCTGGAAATGTGTTGGAGTGAAATATTTATCTGGGCCTTGGTGCTGGCCACCTTTGACTGCAGATAATGGGAATTTGTTCATCTGGTAGAAAATCAGGCCAGTGAGGGAAGAGTGAGTGAGAAGTGGGCAACTGGAAATTTCCCAAGTGCAGCAAAGAAAAGAACATTTTAATCTCTTTATTATCTTTGACACTAAAATCTTGCTGTTTATGTGAATAGCTCTTGATCAAGTTAAAATGGAAAACAGAGAGTCAGAGAAGGAATCTGAGAGAAATGAGAAGACAGATCAGAGTTTATTGACTGAGGAGTCATTTAATCTAGCAGAGGATACAGAAAGGTATGAAAACGGATGGGAAATCATGTTTAGCTTTGAATTACACAGACTTAAAATTTTAACAAGATTTGATGCTTACAGAAAATTTTGAATACCCTTCTGACTGTTTTATTTGGAAATTTGCAGCATGAACCTTGTCACCATCACTTTGCAATCCTTTATTGAACAGGGCTCACTCCAGTCTTGATGATATTTTGGAAAGAATGCTGCATGCAGTTCCTGGAGATGAGGAGCTCCAGGAGCAACCTCAGGGGCACACTCTTGGGTGAGCTGATAATTTCTATTTGTGTTCAGGGGTTTGTTTTGTGTGGTGTGTACAGATCTGTGCAGGGATTTTCAGCAAATGGGCTGGGATTCCTTGGGGAGTGGAGTGCCAGGGAACTTGCCTGGAGACATCAATGTGAGCTCTCCTCTTAAATTGAGAGGGAAAAGAATGTTTTGTTAATACAGCTTCCTGTAGGTGGAAAGCAAATACTTCAACAGGCTTGGAAGGCAGTGCTGATTTCATAGAAATCAGAGATAATTTGACAGAATGGGGGAATTTTTTGAGACAGAGAAAATGTGCATTAAGAGAACAGAGTCATGAAAGCTTTTTATAAAGAAGAGTTTGTGAAAATGGTTGTGCTTTCATGGCAGTATATTAGGAAATTTGAAGAACATGGCAGAAGTAATTTAGACATCATTTTAAGGAGAAGATTCATATCTCAAATAACTTTTTTCCCTCTTAGATCAGAGCCCAGTAACTCTGAACAACTGCACAGTGAGTGCTCATAAGTCATCCCTAAGTTCTGTCTCACTGAGGAGCTTGAGACATTCTTGTATTTGCCATCAGAATTTTCTGTTTCATCCTTTTTAAAAAAAAAAAAAAAAGAGGATGATACACAAAACTGTCATTCTAGGGCTGCCAGCCTGCAGGATCCAGAAGATGCTGGAAGGAAGAATGGAGTAGAGGAGAGAGGAGCCTGTGCTGGAGGCAGAGCAGCAGGAACTTCAGCAGGTGCTCTTTGTCTCTAGAGCTGCTGGATGCACCCAAAGTTTGAAATGTCCCAAATCTCTGGTTACTTTTGGAAATCCTGATGGTAATTTTTGAATGTAGAATTCCTGGGAGTGACACCACTGTGCTTGTTACTGCAGCTGTGCCCCTGTTTGCTGTCACAGCTCCACAGCTGGGATGGGATTCAGGGACTGAAATCAGGATTGCTTCTGGTCACCACCAGGGTGGTGGGGCTGGGCTCTGATTCCAAAAGTGCCTGAATTGGATGGATCAAGCAGAGAAACTTTGATTCACTTGCTGGCTCTGCTGTGTTGTGTGGCTTTCATGTTCTGAGCTGGATTTCCCTGGTTTTCAGATGAGCACCCCAAGGATCAGAAATCCCACCCCCAGCAGCAGCTGCCTCGAGCTCCACCCTTCAGGTGAGCCTGTCTGGGAGTGAAACTGGAATTGTGGTGGGAATTTGTGAGCTGCATTCCTGTTTTCCATCAAAAAGAGGCACTATGAAATCCCATGCTTTTCATCTTGCAGTTTATAGAAGAAAAAACAACTGCATCACTGTTTCTTTTCTCTTTTTTTTTTTTTTTTTTTTTTTTGTCCCCTGCAGGATAATTGTTTTGGATGAGAGCTCTCTCCAAGATTAAAACACAGAGTGAATAAGTTCTACACATCACCTGCTTGCACAGTGTTCAGTCTGTGAATTACAGCCCTTTTTGGCCACATCAAGCTCAGACTTCCTTCAACAGCAGCAAATACAGAAGAAAATCTGATGCTCTGTGTTCTGAAATGGTTTGTACTGGTTTGATGCCACTGCTGGATGCACAGGCAGTGTCAATGTTACAGAAGTGAACTGTTTGTCACTTCCTTATAAAACTGGTTTTTTTAATTTTATTTCTGCACGTGCACATTTTCCTAAGCTAAGGAATTTCTTGCTCTGTTGCATTATGCAGTTTTCAGATTAAAGACAAAATGATTGTAATTCTGTGGGCTGCTGGTGCTGCTCAGGCACTGAAATGTTTCCATGCTGGAATGTTACAGCCCATGTAGTGTCTGTTTTTCCTTGCTCATTAAATTTAACAAGGTAATTTCTTGTTTTCTCTTTACTTAGTGCTTTTGTGATCTAGTGTTGAACTGATTTGACTGATTAAAGGGATTAATTGCTGTGCAAAAAGCTAATGAGGAAAAGGCAGTGTTCTCCAGAGATTGCAAGTGCAGCAATATGTTCCCTGCCAGACAGGAATGTGAAAAAATAAATGTGGTTGTTATAAAGATACCTGATGTTTATTTAATTCAACCACATTTTTGGTAGCCCCCATTAAAAAAAAAAAAAATCCCTGGATATAATTGATTTTGGATTAGAATTTTGATGGGCACAGCAGTTTAATATTTGACATTTTTTTGTGATAAATACTGTTCAAGGTCCTGTTCCCTGACAGACACAGAGGTTTGAGCTGGTTTTGCACATTTGGGTGTGTCAAGTTTTGCATCTTCATTCCTGTTTTTGCAAGAAAATTTGCTCCAATTCTGTGCCTGTTAATTTGGTTTAACAACATTAATAAAAGTTTCCAAGGTTATTGTGCTGCCATGTGGGTTTTTTTTTCTGGCTTGGGGGTTCATTTTTGGGGTTGTTTTGTTGGGTTTTTCACTTGTTTTGAATGCTGCTTCCCATCATCAGACCATGACACAGCCAGGATAGAGCTGCTCCAGGGAGGATGCTGCAGAGGTGGAGGAGCTTTCTGAGGAAAGATCAAGAGAAAATAAAAATCTTTCATCTGTTTGTCCTGTTGTGACAGTGACAGAGCTGGAGCAGAAGCACCTCAGCCTCAGGCTGTGACAGAATTCTGTCCAAAAAATAAAAAAGGTTTAATATTTCCTAACCCAGGCTTGTACCAAGCTGGATTCTCTGTGTGGGACTTGTGTGCTCCAGGCAGAAGGAATTTTTATTCCTGGTAGGAGCTGCTGGAACAAGCCCCTGCTCCCCATGGCCCTGGGGAGAGAGAGAGAGTGCAAAAGTTAAATTGCAAATTTTTGTGGTGTGGTCCTGTCCTTGGTGGCTTGTGACTCATTACTGAGGGTCATTCCCTCTCACTTTGGGCAGTGTTTCTGTTGTGTTTCAGGCTTGTTCAATTAAATAAAAAGTAGCCAAAGCCCGTGGGGCTGCAGCAGTTGGTGGAGAGCAGCACACCAGCTTTAACACATGCACAGAATTATCCATCACTTTGGGCTGCAACATGTGAAATCTCAGCTTTTCTTGCTCTGTTTTATCTGTGGGTGAGCAGACTGTGAACCATTTCCCTATCTCTTTTTCATCTTAATGTGGAGAATTTTTATTTCTGTTGGTGGAGGGCCTTTCAAGTAGCCCCATAGCCTGTCTGATCTCCTTATCTGGGCCAGAACACAACAGAGATTGGAGTTGCTCAGTGCTGCTACTTTCCCAGATTGAAGTTTAGCATGGATGTAAATCATCCTGATAACACAAAGCATGGGCACAAAAGCTGTAATTAACAGGAACAATTAAACAAGGACCAGTGCAAGACAGCAGAGGAGATCAGAGGGGCCCATCTAATGCTGCTTTTCAGCCTCCCAGAGAATGAAAGCCCAATTAATTAAATTAAAAATAGGGATACTGAGCTGTTCTAATTCCTCTCTGAGCCCTGTGAGCTGAGCTGTTCTGCACAGCAGGGCAGAGGGAGGCTCAGACAGGAATGGGGATTGTGTCCTGTCCCCCACACCCAGCTCATGGAATAATGGAATGGTTTGGGTTGGAAAATATAAATAGGATTTAGTTCCATCCCTCTGCCACCTTCCACTAGACCACATTGTTTCATTCCTTTGCACTGGGCTGGTTTGGGGATTTTTCTTTTATTTTTGGTTTGAAGCAGAGAATCTCAAATGGTGAAAAAAAAAACAAAAAACCAAAAAAAAACCCCCAAACCCTCAGTCTCCCAAATCTCATCACCCTCCATGGCAGAGCAAATTGCTGGGGTGCCTGGCTGGGGATCACCTCCTTCTGAAAATTCTAGGGTTCAGGATCAAAAATCTGCAAGGCACAGCTCTGAAGGCAGGGAGGCTTTTTCAGAGAGAGGAATTGGGTGGAACCAGTTCCAGCGATTTGCTGTCTTCAGTATCACCTCTAGGAGCCTTTCCTGGGCTCCTCAATGACAGAATCTGCCTCCAAAAACAGAGGTGTGATTGCAGCTGGGGTAGATAAACGCTGTGATTTGAGATTTCAGATGAGGTGTGAAGCTGTGGAGCCTCCTGGAGGTTTTTTATCTTTATTTTTTTTTTTATCCTTACAGGCTTTGGCATCTTTTGTTTTCTGTGCCTTGGGGGCTGTTACCACTTGGGTTTTCACCCTTGCTGGGAAATCAGTGGATTCAGACCTTTCCTTATTGCCTTAACTCTAAAAAAATAAATTAACTTTGTGTCTGTTTGGGTTTTTTTTTTTTTTTCCCTGGCTGTTTGTGGCACTTGCCACGAGGGATGTGCCAGCTCTGGTGGCAGGAGGGGATGTGTTTTCTGTCAAACCTTCTATCAGCCAATAAAACAGATGAACTGCTCAGTGTTTATTAGTGTTTATTAACACAGTTGGCTCTTAAACATTCCTGCTGGATTTTTGCCAGATTTACAGCATCCCTGAACTTCCCAGCAGGAGCAGGCAGGGCTTGGCCAGACTGGGGATGGTGACAGGGCATGTTCCACCTGACCCTGGCCAAAAATCAGCCTGGGATGGAGGGAAAATTACTGAGGGAAAATTTTCCTGAGGGAAAATTACTGCTCATTCTTTATTTTGTGCTCCTGAAAGGCTCCAAGGTGAGGGACTGGGAGGGGAAGGTGAGCGAAATAATGAAAATCTACATTTTCTCCCATGATGGGGTGGCACCTTGCCTGCAAGAAGACACTGCTATATATTTATTCTTTTTGTTGAGGACTTCTCCAAGCTCTGAGAGCCCCCCAGCTCTGCCCCCTGAGTGCTGCTGGGGTGGCACAGGCAGATCCTGGGGCTGGCACTGCTGCAGGCAGGACATCACACGGGCTGGGTCGGTGCCACCTTGTTCCTCAGCCCCTCTGCAGCCACCTGGGGACTGGGGGCAGCTGGAGAAGTTTTCCCCATGCCCCTGGGGTGGTGACCACAGCACAGCATTTCCAGCAGGCAGCTCTGGAACTGGAATTAGGGAGAGGTTATTTGTGAGAACAGAAATCCGGCGTCACCTCGGGACTCGGACCCGGTTTTATTTTGGGAAAGATGTCTTGTCTATTCCCAGCCCGAGTCTTTGTGCTTTATGGACAATAAAAGTTTCATTCTGTTTGCTTTGTGCCTTCAACGAGCAGCTTGTGCTCCAACATTAAGTTGTCTGACCCCATAAAACCATGGAAGTGGAAAATGAGCTGTTGTTTGGAGTCACAGGCTGCTCCCTCCTCTCCATCTGATTCCCCAAATCCTTGCTGCTCACACAGCAGCCCCAGCATCGAGCCTGTCACCACACTTCTACATGGGATACATGGTTCCTCCAGGATTTTTTGGGCCTGTCAAGCTGTTTTTTAGCAGCTCTAGTTGGGAGGAATGGCAGATTTGTATTTACAAACGAGCTGTGGGTCTGCTGGTAGATAAGACTAACATTGAGAGATAAAAGAAACAATGGGAAGGATTCCATTGATTGATGAATGGAAAAAGATATTTACATTTACAAACAAACTGCAGGTTTGCTGATAAATGAAATTGGATATTGAAAGGTGAGAGAAGCAATGGGGGGAAACTATGAATTCTGTAAGAGTTAGAAAGTTGAAAGGGAGAGTTGTTCATTAGAGGGGAATGTCAGGTATCAGGTGTTTGGGAAGTCTGTGCCTCTCCAATGAAGAAAGAGAGGGAAATTGGGATAAAAAGGGGGCTGGGATCTGAGAGATCCCAGGGGAATGCCCCATGGCCTCTCCCTTTATTGGAATAAAGCAAAAAGGACTCCTCTGTCTCCTTTTTGGACATAAACCTCAGGTGTTTGTGGATTAATTTTCCTCATACCAGTGAACTGTGCTTGCTTTGGAGCTTTCCCTCTCACCTGTTTGTTCATGAAGACGTAGATGATGGGGTTGTAAACAGTGGCTGTCTTGGAGAAGTAGGAGGGCAGGGATGCCAGGGCTGGCTGGATCACAATGTCCTTGTTGGTGGCCACCACCAGAGCAAAGGTGGCATAGGGCAGCCAGCAGATGAGGAAAGCCACCACCATGGCCACCACCATGCGTGTCACCTCCCTCTCTGCCTTCTGTGTGCTGTCTGCCTCCCTCTGCTGTGCTGCAGCCTGCAGGGAATTTGGGACAGAGAGACCCTGTCAGCATCTTGGGATCCATCCCTTGGCAGGTGCCAGCTCCTTTGGCTGAACCCCAAAACCTGCCCTGAGCTCTTCATTGCTATAAGGCCTTATATTACTGGCCTTACATTATTGGCTTTTCATTAATATTGAAATGAATGCTGTTAGAAAACTTTGCTGAATAGAGTTTCTTCTAGTTCTGCTGTTAACAAAACTTAAAAATCATAGTACTGATAGTATAATAGTATAACAGTATAATAGTGCAATAGCAGACTATAATAGTAGTGTGATAAATATATATTTTTTTACTAAAACATGGTGATGTAAAAAGCTTTTGTTCATGTAATTAACTCAGAGAATGGTAAAAAGATAATGAGGAAACTCTGCACATTTTTGGATTATCCAGTCTGGATGAAGATCAGGGTGATCCCAGAACTCCAGGGAAGGAATTTATTGATCTCTGTTGTCAGGGAGTGCACCAACAAGAAGGAGCCACAAGGGAAAAAAAAGAAAAAGTAAAAAAATGTTGATTTACAGGTTGAAGGGGGTGATTTTGAATAATACATGAAGGTCTATGAATATGCAACAAGTTGATCCATTTAAAGAAGTGTTTTCTGGACTAAGGTGCTCTCTTGGCTGAATACCAAGCACCTGACCATTATAATTCTTTGCTTTATTGTCCCTTATTGTCTTTCATTAACCTTTTTCAAATTTCCCAGGCAAGTGAGCTGTTTTTTAACCCCGATGGGGAGGGGCTGGGAGAGGAAGAGCCCTGCACTCACCGCCCTCAGGGTCAGCAGCAGGTTGGTGTAGGAGAAGAGGATCAGGCTCAGGGGCATCACAAAGCAGGTGACAAACAGGGACAGGATGTAGCTGTTGTTGTTGCTGCCCCCCGTGTACCAGTTGAGCCCACAGGAGGTTCTCAGCCCTGCAAGAAAATTGGGAATGAGCCTAAACCAGTTTGGATGGGGGCTGAGGAATGGGCTCCAGAACAGGCACCTGAGCATCTCCCACATCTCCATCCCCAGGTGTGGCTGCCCTGGTGCTCTGTGGGATCTGCTGTGGGGCTGTGTCCAACAGGAATGGGCTCCAGAACAGGCACCTGAGCATCTCCCACATCTCCATCCCCAGGTGTGGCTGCCCTGGTGCTCTGTGGGATCTGCTGTGGGGCTGTGTCCAACAGGAATGGGCTCCAGAACAGGCACCTGAGCATCTCCCACATCTCCATCCCCAGGTGTGGCTGCCCTGGTGCTCTGTGGGATCTGCTGTGGGGTTGTGCCAGGGTTGGGCTGGGTGACTGGGTGATGCTCCAGCAGCCAGAGCAGCTCCAGGCTCCAGCAAGGATGGCTGCACAGTGGGGAACTTCAAAACAACACCCTCCAGCAGAGGATTATTGGCTGAGCAAGCAGGAGATACTAACAGGAGAGATTAACCCTTCAAACTCCAGCACACTCTCCAGCCACCCCAGCCTTGAAAACACAATACAAGAAGACAACACAGCAGAGTCTGATGATCTCCCCTACCTTCAGGCACGTAGCTGCTCCAGCCCAGCAGGGGTGGGGTTGTCCAGAGCAGGGACCAGCCCCAGGTGAAGGCACAGCCAGTGGCAGCGTGCCAGTGCTGGAACCGAAATTCTCCCAGGGGTCTGCAGATCACCAGGTACCTCTCCAAGGCCAGGATGGCCAGGGACCACAGCCCCACGATGCCTGGGGGGACAGAGAGGGGTTTGCCTCAGGGACAGCTCTGCTGCTGTGCTGGTGTGATAATTGAGAAAAGATTCGTGTTGGGGTTTGTATATGTTCGGTCTGAAATGAAGCGTGACGCTAAAGAAAAGAAAATATATGATTAAATCATTGTTCTACTAACAGCTTGCAAAACAAGGCTTTCACACAGCCCAGTAGATTCTGCAAAATCAGATTTCCTGCCTTTGTGTAATCAACTGCAGCCTGAGACCAGACTTCCTGAATTCTGTCATTTCTTATCTACCAAGACCAGTGGTTATCTGTGGGACTGGACAAATTGTCTGGAGACTCACATCATCCAGCAATCCCATGGACCACCTGCTTACCTGGCAGAATTATGACAACAAAAAATCACAATTATTGATGACTACAAGGAAATCATGCTATAAAAAGGAGCTGCAAACCAAAGCTTGGTGGAGCATGGAGTGGGCAGTGACCTCCAGGTATCCCCAGTGCTGCATTGCTCTGTCTATATAAAATAAAGCTATCTAAATTTTGCTGAATATCAAGACTTTTGTTTGTCATTTATAACGCTGGGATGTGGGAAATGAGGATTTAGTTTAAGTAAATATTGTTTGAACAATAAGTAGTATTTTTTTCTTATTTTGGCACTGCTTCTCTCACCAAGGTGATGTTTGGCCCTTAGAAATGAGGCTGGCAGTGGGTGGCTGTGATGCCTCATGGTTACAACAACAGAGAGCCCTCAAGGAGAGGTTTTGTGCAATTTGCAGCCCCAGGTGTGGTGGCATGAAATGCATCCCAAACAAGCATTCCCCACCTTCCCAAGTGGAATTTCCCACTCCGTCAGGACCAAGACTGGCACAGCCAAACATCTCCCAACCTTTCCCTGTGCTAGCAAAGAGCTGAAGGACACGAGTCTCACCAAGTTTTCTTCCTCCCCTAGTTTCTATACTCTTAGCATCCTGTTCTTGGCAATCATATCTATAGGGCATCCCTATTTCTTCTTCCCTACAGTTTCTATACTCTTAGCCCCCTTTTCTAGTCAATCATATCCATAGGGCATCCCTATTTCTTCCTCCCCTATTTATATTCTTACCCTCGTTTTCTAGGCAATCATGTCTATAGGGCATCACTATTTCTTCCTCCCTACAGTTGCTATATTCTTACCTCCCTTTTCTAGTCAATCATGTCCATAGGGCATCCCTATTTCTTCCTCCCTACAGTTTCTATACTCTTAGCCCCCTTTTCTAGTCAATCATATCCATAGGGCAACCCTATTCTTCCTCCCTACAGTTTCTTTACTCTTAGTCTCCTTTTCTAGGCAATCACATCCATAGGTATCCCTATTTCTTCCTCTCGTATCTATATTCTTAGCCTCCTTTTCTAGTCAATCATGTCCATAGGGCATCCCTGTTTCTTGCTCCCCGCGCAGCCCCGTCCGTGTCAGCGCCTCTCTCCAGAGCCCCGGGCTAACCCAGCAGCCGCTCCCCGCGTCCCCTCACCCGTCAGCGCCACCATGAACCCCTCGAGGCGGCAGAGGCGCTCCCCGAAGGCGAAGTAGCCGCGGATGTTGCTGGCCAGGCTGACGGAGCTGCCGCAGGCGGTGACCAGCAGGTTGGCCAGGGCCAGGTTGAGCAGGACGTGGTTGAGCGGCGAGCGCAGCCGCGGGTTCCGCAGCGCGGCCGCGATCACCAGCGCGTTCAGCAGCGCGGCCGCGGCCACCAGCAGCGCCATCAGCGCGGCCGCGGCCACGAACAGCCCCCGCGGGCCCCGGTGCGGCCACTGCGGCCCCTCGAACGGGCCCGGGGTGCTGCTGCTGCTGCTGTTCGGGGGCCACTGCAGCGCCTCGAAGGGTCCCGGGGTGCTGCTGCTGTTCGGGGGCCACTGCAGCCCCTCGAACGGGCCCGGGGTGCTGCTGCTGCTGCTGTTCGGGGGCCACTGCAGCCCCTCGAAGGGTCCCGGGGCGCTGCTGCTGTTCGGGGGCCACTGCAGCCCCTCGAAGGGTCCCGGGGCGCTGCTGCTGCTGCTGTTCGGGGGCTCCATGTGCCCGCTCGAGTGCAGAGATCGGCTCTGCTGCGTTTGTCCCCCCGCGTTTTATAATCTGCGCTTTGTTCCCGAGGGGATCAAGTGTGATTTAAAGTAAAAAGGTGATGGATGGACAGAGCGTCATTTAATTGAGTGAATGGTTTTGTTCTGTAAGCTTGGTCTTGGTATCTGGGGCTGGATGTAATTCCCTGTGCCCTGGGTTTGCTGGGTTTCAAGGGTACTAAATACATATGAAACACTAATAAATATAAATATTATAAAAATATAAATATAAATATAAATATAAATATAAATATAAATATAAATATAAATATAAATATAAATATAGATATAGATATAAATATAAATATAAATATAAATATAAATATAAATATAAATATAAATATAAAATATAAATATAAATGTAAATATAAATATAAACATATGCAAATATAAATGCAGATATAAATATATTATGAATAGAATATAAATATATAAAATAAATAGAAATAGAAATATATGTAAATATAAATGCAGATATAAATATAAATAAAGTATAAATATATTATAAATATAATATAAATATATAAGAATAAATATAAATATATAAATATATGTAAATATAAATGCAGATATAAATATAATATAAATAGAATATAAATATATAAAATATAAATATATAAAATTAAAGACAAATATAAAAATAAATATAAATATAGTGTATATATACTTAATTGGGCCATATATATGTATTTTCTCTCTCCATATACATATATCCCCATATATATTTTTAATAAATACTTATAAGTACATATATAGTATTTATGCTATATTAGGCCAAGCAGCCCCCAATGCTCTTTCTTCCCAAATCCTTTTCATCCCCCAAATTCAAAAACTGCACCACCAACATCAACCTCTTTTATTTCTCTCTTTTTTTTTTTAACTTTAATTTTTTTAACCTTTTTATTTTCGGTTCTCATTATAAATATTAACAAATCTGACCAAAAGTACACAGATAGGTAATACTGAAATACAAAAAGTCTCTCAGGATGCAGGTAAGGACAATTTTCTGCAGCCTTCACATGGTAGCAAAACATTGGTATCAAACATTTCATGACAAACCACCAACTCTGCATGCAGCTGGGATGGGGGACAGAGCCCACTCAGGAAATTTGGGGTGCAAAGGGAGGGAACCCACACACACGTGTCCTGCTCCACCTCAGGCATGAACCAGTTTGACAGGCTGAGAAAAAGGATGGATTGAAACTCCAACCTGGAGCTTCCCTGGAAACTCAGAGCACAACCAGGTCTGAAGGTGCTGGAAAGGATTAGTGGGAACATCTGACTTGACAGGCTGCCAGCACTCAAATAAAACCCATGCATATCCTCAGGATGCATTACAAATATTAAGTTATTTAAAAAAAAAATCCCTATGAATGTTGTTTTATTTTTTTTTTTATCTCCCCCCCACCCCCCCTTCCCCCCCAATATCAAACAAAGTGTAACACAGTCGTCACTTGGAAAAGTAAACATAGATTTCCAGAGATTCCATTGCTTCCCAAGGGAAAAAAAAAAAAAAAAAAAGTTGGCAATACAGGGCTTGGAAGCTGAGGGTAACTGAGACTCGTGGGGAAGGAGCAGCTTTTCCTAAGAAATCTTTGTTTAAAGGCTTCAAAAAAATCAGGGAATGGTGCAGCATTTCCTAGAAAGGTTTAGCTCACCCCATTGGGTGTCTGCTGGGAGGAGGATGGAGAGATCAGCCAAGGTGGATCACAGAGGATGAAATCTGAGATTATTATAATATAAATATATTATCACTGTGCCCTATTAATATTACAGTGCCATACACAGAAATTTATTTGGTTTGGATGCTGTCTGAGGCAGAAAATGAATCAACCTCACGGCCACTACAAACACAATTCCAGCTCAGCTCCGAGGCTCTGCATCTTCATTATTTAATGGATGAATTGGAAAGGGATGAAAAAAGGGAAAAAAATGATAGAAAAATTCAGCCTGAAAGCTGGCTTTGCTGGAAAAACAGCCGTGCTGCTGCATGGAGTGGTTTCATTAGGAAAGCAGCTCCTGGGGAGCAGGAAGAGCCAGGAACAGCTCCCTGTTCCAGGCAGCTTTGCATTTTTGCCTCCCAAATGTGAAGCTGATGCCAGGAGGAAAAGCTGTGGCGGGCACAGCTCTGCTGCCTCCACGGGAGCGACGGGAGAGGACGAGCACAACACTCCTGGAAGGAAAGCAAACACTCTGTCCAGGTTCACCAGGGACACAATCATTCCAACAGAGGAGCTCTAAATGTTTAAATGTTTAGGCCCAAACCACAGAGACTGACAAACCACCAGAGATATGGCACAAGCTGCCTCCAGGAGACAGTTCCAGTTTGGTGTTTTCAGGACGCCTTTTGCCGATGCCGGACACATGGACGGACGCATTCTCTTTATTTTTTTTTCTTTTTTTTTTTTTTTTTTTTTTTTTTTGCCACTGACTTGCAAGGCAGCGAGAAGGTAACTGAGTAGAGAGGCAGGATCTGGGAGAGGAGGCAGACTGCAGTGCATGCAGGGGTGCACACCTGAGTGTGAGTGTGAGTGTGCACGTGCACGCCCGAGAGCGGGGCCGTGAGCGCAAAGGGGCGTTTCGGAAAGAGCCGCCAGAGCAAAACCACCTGTGCCTTCTTCCCTGGGAAAGGCTTCCCTGCAGCCAGGCCCTGCTGGGGGTGTCCTGCTGGCCTGGCTGGCCTGGCATCCCCCGTGTCCAGAGCTGGCAGGAGCCCAAAGGCCGTGGGGCTGCGAGCCTCAGTCGCTGAGCACGGCGCCCGGCAGCTCGTTGGTCAGCGTGTGCCAGCGCTCGATTTTCTTGTCCTTGTTTTTCAGGCAGTCGAACCAGTGCTTGAGCCTCTCCCCTTTGGCATTAATTCCTAACACGACTCCGCCTGGGGAAGGAGACAGAGAGGGGGAGAGGTGTGGGGGGAGCAGCAGCTCTACAAGGGATGCTGAGAGATGCTGGGGGATGCTGGAGGTGATTCAGCATCCTCACATCCAACCTGATGTGAAATCCAGCCCAAACTGCTCACCCTCCCATGGCTGGGACCTGGGATGTGTCCCAGCAGTGCCCCAGCAGTGCCCCAGCCCCAGCAGTGCCCCTGTCCCTGCTGCCAGGGGCTCACTGCAATCACAGTGGCTGTCGGAGGCACCGGGCACTTGTTAGTGATAAATCACAACAAAATCACAACAAGCCCAGACATCCAACAGAGATAAATGAAACCTCCCTGTTAAACCTGTTTTGCACTCTGAGGAAAACATCTGAAAACAGAAGGGGAGAGGCAGATGCATTTTCTCCCTGCTTGGATGCTCCTTGAGAGGCTCAGGTGCAGGAGAGGGATAAAAGCAGAACCAAAACCCAACGAGAATTAATGTGGGCATGGAGAACAAACCAGGGGGCTGGAGGAGGGCAGGAGAAATAAGAGGCACAGACAGTGAAGATAAATAAAAAAGAAGCCAAGGAGACCTTCTGGAGTGTGCTGCTCACCTATGAAGTCGTTGGATTTCCCAATATCATAGTCCCACACTGTGACTTCTAAGGTCTTCTTAGCCAGGTCTCCGTGCTTTATCTCGTAGAAAAACTCCTGTGGAGCAGCAGAGGCAGGGTCAGGATGAAGCAGGGGCTGCCCATCCTCCTCTTCAGGCTCTGCTGCCCATGGGAACCCAACCCACAAACTGACTAAGGTGGTGATTTTTTTATCTTTTAGGGCTGGTGTTGAGAAAAGCCCCAGGGTGAGCACCACACCCACCCCAAACCCACCTCATTGAACTCGGGGTTCAGCGTTTTCTTCTTCACCGCCGTCTTGTGCTTGGATTTCTTGTCCTCGTCTGGTTTCAAGTATCTGCAAGGAGACCAGGGCAGCCCAGTGGGTCCCAGTGGGGAGGGTGGGGACACCTGTGGCTGCAGAACCAGCTCCTGAGCAGGGCCAGGCTGAACCTACAGATCCTCCTCCCCGGCCAAAATGCTGGGGAAGGCTGGGGACACATTTTCAGGGTGACACTTCTGTTTTCAGGGTGGCACTCATATTTTGAAGATGACACTCAGTCTGAGGGTGACACATTTTCAGGGTGACACTCCCACTTTCAAGATGGCACTCCCATTTTTAGGGTGACACTCCCATTTTGAGGGTGACCCTCCCATTTTCAGGGTGACACTCCCATTTTGAGGGTGGCACTCCCATGTTGAGGGTGACCCCCATGTTGAGGGTGACATTCCCATTTTAAGGGTGGCAGATTTTGAGGGTGGCACTCCCATTTTCAGGGTGGCACTCCCATTTTCAGGGTGGCACTCACATGTTGAGGGTGGCCCATGTTGAGGGTGGCACTCCCATGTTGAGGGTGGCACTCCCATTTTCAGGGTGGCCCATTCTGAGGGTGGCACTCCCATTCTGAGGGTGGCACTCCCATTCTGAGGGTGGCACTCCCATTTTGAGGGTGGCACTCCCATTCTGAGGGTGGCACTCGCATTCTGAGGGTGGCATTCCCGTTTTGAGGGTGGCACTCCCATTTTGAGGGTGGCACTCCCATGTTGAGGGTGACATTCCCATGTTGAGGGTGGCACTCCCATTTTGAGGGTGGCACTCCCATGTTGAGGGTGACATTCCCATGTTGAGGGTGGCACATTTTGAGGGTGGCATTCCCGTTTTGAGGGTGGCACTCACATTTTGACGTAGGGGTCGGAGTAGCCGTTGGCGTCCATGGCCGCCAGGTGTGCGCAGCGCAGGATCCCCACCTGCAGCCCCTGCTTCTGAGAGCTGTACTTGAGCGAGATGAGGATCCTGCCACGCTCCTCCAGAGACTTGTCCTCTGTTTTATCTACCTGGGGAGGGAATGCACCCAGGCTGGGATGCAGCCACAGCCCAGGGATGCTCCTCCCCACACCCCAGTTCTGTTAGGGGCACCAAGCAGCTCCCCCGTGCCACAGGGAGAAGCTGCACCTGGAATTTTGGGGTGGGGTGAGGCTCTGAACCCCCCCACTCACCGGCAGCTGCTTCTCCAGGCAGATGTTGAAGTTTTTGGTCTGGTTGGGTTTCAGTTTTTTGAGCGGGATGCGCGTCTCCCCGATGAACTCGTTGTGGCGGAACTTGTCCTCGTCACACACTGAGATCCTGCAATAATATCACCCTCACCCCTTAAGTTTTTGATTTCATATTTCCCAGACTCTGAATGCATTAATTTATAACTCTAAAGTTCATTCAAAGTGTTACCAAGTTCTCCTCACTGCTCAGTCACACAAAATCCTTTTCCAGAACCAAGGACACGCTGCAGCTTCAGCCCCCAAAAAGTGCAAACAGCAGAACTGAGGAGAGAATCTGCAGAACCTAGAGCTGGAACTGGACAATGAACCCCTGTTGGATACTGGTGAGAGTCAGGGAAAAGCAGCCTTGAAGCAGCCTTGGATTTTTCTCAGGCTGCTCAAGGAAAACATAAGCTGACAGTGATTATGCACCTGCATGAGAAATGTGATATTTTCATCTTTGCCAGGGGTGTCACCTCCTTGCACCAATGAAATGATGTCTGTTCTAAGCTACCACAAACTACTCTATAAAAATGTAATATTTCTTTAAATAAAAAGCTTTTCGCTTCTCCATTGCACAAAGGAACTTTGTTCCTATATCCTTTTCACTGCTCCCATAACACAAATGCAACAAACCCCAACATGGAAATGGAGCAAAACCTATAAAAGTGTGAAACTCCTGACTCTGGGCACATCTTGGGTGTAGCCTTGGCCAGGCTCTTGTGCTGGCCAAGGTTTATTCATTGATTTTAATAAATCCCTAATTTATTCCTTTAGCACTGTTCCAGGTAGCCTCTCATCACCCCCAGTGAGGGACCCTTCCCCAGGCAGCTGGAAAACATCTGGAATGCATCCAGCTGCTGGAAAACCCCACCAGGGCAGTTCATGGTGTGAGTCTCTGTGTCTGAACAAAAATCCCAGCCCAGGCACTGCTGGAAAACTGGAGCCTCAAACCACCCTAATGACTCTTCCATTAAAACATCAGACTCATCAGTGACTAAAGCAAATTATTCAGAGTTGCTGGAGCTGCATTTTGCCCAGCCATGGAGGGTCCTTCCCCCTTCCCCAGGGGCTCAGGCACTGCTGGGTGACCCTGGCTGGGACACAGGGCAGCTCTGCCACCTCCTGTGCCACCTGACAGACAAGGCCATGAGAGATTCCCACACCCAGCCCATGGAAAACATCCCAGCTCGGGCAGGTGGAGCTCTCCCAGGATCCCAGAGATGCAGCTGTGACGTGCTGGTGCTGAGCCCAGGCTGTTTTCCATGAAAAAGCTAAAAATGCCTTTTCCTGAGCTGGCAGCTAATGAGTCATTCATTCCTCTGCTGCTTCTGGGCATCAGGAGAGCCAGAGGAGCAAAGTTGGTGCTGGCAGGGAGGCTCTGACTGCAGCTCCCAAAATCCCAAAGGGCCTGAAGGGTGCCCTGGGGGAGCAGCTGTTCCAGCAGTGCTGGAAATGGGGAAACCCACCCTGCAAAAACCCATCCTGCATCCCCCTGGAGCCATGCAGGGCTCCCTGCCTACTAAGGAAAGGCATTTATTTTCTCTTCCCTTACATCCTTTCTCCTTTTAAAATTGTTCTTACATCTTTTCATCTTTTGGGTACCTGGTTTTTTTCTTTTTCACCCACTCCCTTTGGTGTCCATTTCCCCAGGGGCATCAGGGGAAGGTGAAAAAGTAATAAAATATAAATAATGCTCTGAGAGTAACTAATTGCACAGCACAGCTCTGCCTCAGCATCTGGATGGTTTATCCATGGGTGATTTATCTATAGATAATTCATCTGTGGAGGGTTCAGTGCCTTATCCAAGGATGGTTTGACCACCCTCATGCTCACAAATGAGTAACAAGGGATGTCTCTGGCACAGCACAAGGATCATCAGGGGAGCAGCAGAGAAAAAGGGGTTGGAAAAAAAATATATGAGCAGGAAAACAGGGAATGGTGCTCACCAGAAAACTGTGCTGGATGCAGCGTTACTATAGATACCCACAGAAAAAAACCACCCCACACAACAGTGAAATCCTCAAAGAGAATCTCAAATGCAGGCACGAAATTCCCCATTTCCTCTCCTCTTTCTTGTGGAGAACAAAACCAACAAAGGAGCAGCAGCAGCTCCAGAGCAAACACTGCACTTGCCAGGAGTGTGGAACCCTGTCCCTCTGTCCCAGGACCTGGGTGTGCACCCAGCAACTGTGGAGGGTTTGGGGTGGTTTACCTCTTAAAAATGTGAGTAGCAATTCTCCTAACACTGTCCAGGTATGCCCCAGAAGCACAGCAAGATCTCAAACACAACATCCTTGTGATGAGCAAAAGCCCAGGAAGGAAACCTGGAGAACTCCAGGGTGGTGGCAGGGAGAGCATCTCCAGTGTCCCACTGCAGAGACCCCCCTGGGCCTGTTTCAGTGCCCTCAGGGACATGGGAAAGCCCTTGGGAAATGGTTTTTTGGAACATCTGCAGGGCCTGGCAGCTGTACTGTGGAGCTGGAGACCCCTCCAGGTCTCTCCCAGCCCCGTTTTCCCTCTGGCCACCTCTCAGGTGGGTCACACACTTTGTGCCCATCTGTGTGTGATGCCCAGGGAGGTTCTGGGCAGCCCCAGTTCCTCTCTCCAGCTGCAGCTCATCCCCACTGGAATGGGATTCCCATCTCTGCAGTGCCCATCAGTGAGCTCTGAGATGAGCAGGAGGCTCCAGCCCTGCCCTCCCTTTGGAAAAAGGCACAGTGCAATCACAGCAGTCTGGATTTTGTTAGGAGAAATGGATGTGATGGAATTTTGATGCCCTGGGTTAGAAAATCAGCCTCATCCACCTTCCACCCCCAGCCTGTAGCTGGAGCTTCATCCCTTTCCCATCTCTCCTCATGAATCCCAATCCCTCCAACCCAGAGTTTCACTGTGGGGCCCTGATCTTTACATTAAGGGCTCTGAAAACCACCTTGGAAGGAAACTGAGCAGCAAATGAACAATCACTGCTCATTAAACTTCTCCTCCCTCCTACTCAGCCCTGGGTCACAGCCCTGACTCATGAGCAGCTCCAGCAGCTGACTCACAGCTCCTGCTCCTCTCAGCAGCTCCTCAGCCTCTTCCCCACTGTGGGAAGGGGGAATGGGGCTCAGCAAGGAGCCTGTGCCACAAAAACACACAGAGTAGAGCCTGAGATGCATCCCCTGTGCCTTTGGCTCTCCATGAGGAGTTTAAGGACAGGCAGCACCAGGCAAGGAGGCAAAACAACATCTTGGCAAAGTCCAGCTCTCCAGAGAACAAAAGGAGGATTCCATCACAAAATTCCTCCGAGTCTGAGCACAGAAACCACAGCAGAAGTGAGTTGTAACTGCAAGTGCTCCTGCAATTCCAAGCAAACCTCCTTCACCCAGAGTAAAGCAATTTGGGACCCCAAACCTTGAAGTGGCTGCACTCTGCCTATTAGTCCTGATCAAATACTATTTTCTGAATAATGAGTCATGATGTTTGTCAAACACATGATTAAACAAAGGATTCCTGGCATTGGTGGGCTAGCTGAGTAGCCCATGAATAATGCATCCCCTTGCCAATGTATCTGGATATGAATAATTGTATCCAATATCTGGCCAGCTCGGGTATTTATTATGAATGCATTTTATTTGTTGTATATTACATATATTATTTAAATGGGGGTGATTGTATTCTGCCTGTTCCAGTTTTCCCTGCTGCATTTCTCTGTCTCTTCCTGACATTGTCAGAGTCCAGGTGGCAATGGGGGCTCCAGGGTGGGATTTCCCCCCTGGAGGAATCCCCAATTCCATCCATCTGTGCACTCCAGAGTGTTTTGCACAGCTCTGAACCTGCCTTTTCCCAGGCTGGTGGGTGGTTTCATCCCTGCTAAGCCTTGGGCTACACTCAGGGATATTTAATTCAATGAATGGATGAGACCTTTCGAGATCCTCCCACCTGCTGTGCTCCACGAAATCCCAAATATCTGCTGGATTTTGAGGGGGTTGGCTCATTAACAAAATCCTGCTTGCCAATGCAATTAGCTGGGCTGCCTTCACCTCTCCTTCACCTCGGGGGGGGGGATGAACCCTGGAGGCTCCTGTGACAGCAAAGCCACACTGGGATGAGAACCTGGGGATGAGATGGGGATGGGAGAAGCTGCCTGGGGATGGTGTGGGGTTGGGCAGGATCCATCCCCCAGCTCTCTGGGATGTCCCTCCTGCAGCTGCTGTGACAAATGCCACCTGTCCCCTCCAAAAAGGCTGCAGAGACTGCCAGCAGCAGCCTGCCCATCCACGCTGGGCACCTCCCTCCAGGTGGGCAGGGAAGATTCCTGGGTGCTTTCCCAGCTCTCCAGGCTGCAGGGAGGAGATCTCTTTGATCTCTGCCTTTATTTTTACATTAAAGAGACTCTGGAATTGCATCCCCTGCCCAGCTCAGCACCAGGGAGGCTCCCAGGGAATGGTCATTGCTCAGACTGAGGGGAGCATCACTGATGCTCTTTCAAGCAGCACCAGATGCCTGGCAGGAGCCTCTGCTGATTAGCACAGGGAAAAATCAGAGTCCTCCTGGCTTTGAAGTTGGCTTTTCCTGGTGGAAAAGGAGATATTTTGAGGAGAAGATGGATGGGTGAACAAAGCACCCAAGGCAGGACAGTGCAGGGAGATGTTTCCTGTGGGAAGTGACACTGGGGGAGTGAAGGGCCAGATCCAGCCACACCAAAATCCCTGACAGGATGGGATATTGGGAAAAAAAAATCCCAGAGAAGCTGTGGCTGCTCCTGGATCCCTGGAAGTGTCCAAGGCCAGGCTGGACAAGGCTTGGAGCACCCTGGGACAGTGGGAGGTGTCCCTGCCCAAATCAGATAATCTTTAAAATCCATCCTGGCACATTCCCCTGCAGACTGAGGGGTCCCAGGTGGGGCACAGGGGTTCATGCACAGTTTTGATCTTTGGGGAGGTCACAGGGAGCTCCACAGCACCCAGGCAGGCAGGAATGGGATGGGGCAGCACAGCATTTCTGGGGGGAGAAATACAAATCCAGCCCTGCACATATTTTGGTGCATCCCAGAGCTCCCTGCTGCCTCCAGGGTAAACAGCCCTTCCCAAGGGAGAAGCAGTTCCCAGAGCCCTGAGAGAGTGAGGGCTGAGCCCTCCCTGCTCCCTGTCTCCTTCCAGCAAACAACTCAGCCAGCATCTCCTTACAAACTGATTTCCATGCTTGAGGAGGCTGCAAACTTCAAAGCCTGCAGTGAAAAAATACCCAGCAATAATCACAACAAACTGGAGGCTTCCCAGCCCCACCAGCCTGCAGCACTTCCAGCATGACTAATGCTTTCCAAGTGAAATAATAACCCACAGTGCTGAATTTCCTATCTCCCTGCACACAACAGGTGGGCTCTGCCCCCCTTCACCCTGAGCAGGACCTCTCACAAGGCAGCCCTGTGCTCTTGGCACAGGAAAAAATCACAAATTCCCTAATGAGGAGGGTGGGATTGCAGCCACGGAGCTGGCAAAGCCCTGAGCCCTTGGAGAAGGATGTAAAATCCCTTTTTTTGACAGTGGATCTTACAGCAAATCCTGCAGCACGGCCCCAGAGCAGTGTGGTGGTGGAGCAGCAATTCCTGCCCTCATCCAGGTGGGACAGAGGCCAAAATATGAAAAATCTCTGCATTCAGAGGTGTCTGCACCCTGCAGAGCATCACCCCCAGCTCTGCCCCTGCCCACCTGAATGCACAGCCTGAACCAACAAAATCAAACAGCAAAACAAAGGCTCACACTCTGTCGAGTTGGACAGTGATTCACAGATGCCTCCAGCTTTCTCACAAAAATCTCAGCCCTGAGAGGAGCCCAGAACTCCCCTGAGGGGATTTTCTGTGAGAGCTGGGCATGAAGAGGTTAAACCCAAAGCAGCTCTGCAGGCAGAGTTCTAAAGCTGATGTGCAGCAGCTCCTCAGTGGCTTCCCCAGCCCAGGCTGGCTGAAAATGAGGTGGTTGGGAAGGATAAGGAGTGCACAGGAAGAAACAGAAATAATAGGAAGATCTTTGAATGTAAAACCTGAAGAAGGAATAGAAATGATAGCAAGTTTTGATATAGAAGAAAAGAATTGCTGAGCCAGTCTTACTCTGTAACTAAGAAGGCAAAGTGAGTTGGAAGGGGCTTTTATGACTCTGAGCAAAGGATAAACCCACCTCAAACAAAAGATGTTTTTACCAAGCAAAAAGAATTTCACAGATAAACAAAAGTAGAGAAAAGATCTCCAAATTTGCCACTGCAAGAAAACTGAAAAACAACTCCTTGCTTAAACTGCAACACACTAACTTTTTGTGACATGAATATGATAATGTCAGTAATTATGATAGGATATAGGTAATAGCAAAGATATTGATTGGTTGTCATGTTTTAAAATGCTCTGTAATTAAAAATATAAGCCCTACTGTGGGAGGAATAGGACTTTTGGGCAATAAATTAATATGATGATGTATAAGTTGCTTTGTTGTTTGATTTTTACCTTTAGTTATACATTTTAAGACTACTGTTTATGTGATCATGCATTTCTTTATTGGTGGTTTTATGCTGTTTATGAGCTTTGTATGAGTTTTTTAGAAGTGATGACTGGTGGTTGTTTAAAGCTTTGCTGCTTTTATTCTAGGTTCTTTAATTTAGGTGTTTTGTTTTTTACTCTTTTTTTTTTTTTAATTTAGCACAGTTTGTTTTAGCAGCTTTGAAGGGTTTTAACAAGTTGTTGAAAAACACTTAAAAATGGTTCATCTAATCTAAACTAAGAAATATACAGAAAACAGCTAAGTGTGTGAAGGAACAGTAAAATATGCAGAAAAACAACTAGGCAGCAAAAAAATGGAGAAAAGCAGTTAAATATAATTTGGCTGGTGCACACAATACAGAGCAAGGCCTGGACTTGTTCAGGAATGTCCACTGTGGCCCAAAATTGTTCAGTATTGAGAGGAATGTTGGATTTTGTCTTTACAAACAAGCTGTGGGTCTGCTGGTGGATAAAACCAGCACTGAGAGATAAAAGAAACAATGGGATGGATTCCACTCATTGATGAATGGAAAAAGATATTTGCATTTACAAACAAACTGCAGGTTTGCTGATAAATGAAATTGGATATTGGAAGGTGAGAGAAGCAATGGGGAATAACTATAAATTCTGTAAGGATTAAAAATTAAAAGGGGGGGTTGTGCATTAGAGGGGAATCTTAGGAAAAACTGAATTCTGTAAGAATTAAAAGTTAAAAGGGGGGGTTGTGCATTAGAGGGGAATCTTAGGAAAACTATGAATTCAGTAAGAATTAAAAATTAAAAGGGGGGGTTATTCATTAAAGGGGAGTGTAAAGTATGAGATGTTCTGGGCAGTCTGTGCCTCTCAAGTACCTTCACCAGTGGGGAAAAACAAAGAGAAATTGGGATAAAAAGGAGGCTGAGTCCTCCAAAAATCTGAGATCCCAAGGGAACACCCCGTGGCCTTTCCCTTTACTGAAATAAAGCAGAAAGGGCTCCTCTGTGTGTTTTTTGGGATAAGCTCAGGTGTTGGTGGTTTTTCCACACCCACCGCAGCGTCTTGCGGATCATGTCCTCGTCGGTGATGCCGTAGTAGGTCAGGGTCTCATTCCAGGTGGGGTTCAGGGTGTTCCTCAGCGTTTTGGTTCTCAGCTTGTTTGCCTGTGTTATGAGTGAGAAACAAAAAAGGCTCATTCAGCAAAATTTAGGTTGGTTTGTTGTGTATAGAGGGAGCAAAGCGGCGCTGGGGAATGGGGGGGGGGGGTCGCCGCCCACTCCACGCTCCTCCAAAATTGGGTTTGCAGATTCTCCTTAAGCATGGTTTCTCCTTGTCATCAATAATTTTGGGGTTTTTTGCTGGCATAGTTCTGCCAGGTAAGCAGTGGTGGTTGAATAAAGTCTCTGGGTGATAGTCAGGTCTCAGAGATAACCATCTGGTCTTGGCAGATAAAAACCAGCAAAAATGGGGAAGTCTGGGCTTTGTAGATAGGCAGTATTGATCAAACAAAGGCAGGAAGTCTGATTTTGCAAAATCTATCAGATTATCAGAATGATTGTGCAAACTGGTAGTAGATACAATTTATTTACAAAAGATAATCATAACAGGGGGATTTAAAACAAAACTCTTTAATCATATATTTTCCTCTATCTAGTGTTCATGCTTCGCTTCAGACCTTCGTATTCTGGTTTATACAAACCCCAATACTTCTATGATTAACACAAATCTTTTATCAATTATCACACCTGGAAAAGCAAAGGAGGTGGGGGTCAGTGGGATCAGCCTTTGGTCAGCACAGAAAACCCACTTTGGAGAGGAAGGGGCAATGGATGTCACTGTTCTGCCCCATACTCGATGGGGTGGCCCAAATCCACCCCTAATCCAGCAAAACCAGAGGGGCAAAACACAGCAAATCACTCATCTCCAAACCATCCTGCATTCTGGAAACAGCCAGCAAAATGGGAGCCTTGGCAGAAGCACAGACCAGGCTTTCATTTAAGCAGTAGGAGAGTAAGGGAGGGGAAAAAAAAAATCCTTTCTGGATTAAATAAAAAATGCTGATTTGCTGTTCTGGCTGTTTGTTTGCACTCCTGTTCCCAGCACAACTCTTGATCCTGCCTGACTCCAAACAACTTCCTTGACAGGTGTTTTGTCAGCACCAGCAGCTCTGCTGAGCAGCAGGGTGGGGACAGCAGGGTTTGTGTCCCTGCATGGATGGGACACCCTGGCACAGCCACTCCCCAGCTCAGGGGACACTTATCACTCATCCCTGAGTCCCCCTCACTTCTGGAAAGGGGCTGAGGCTGCAGGCTGGGTTTTACCACCAGGCTCCCAGCCTGGCACAGCAGCAATTTTCCCTCTAATTAGGTGTCAGACGACTCAATCCCTGCCTCAGCTGCTGCTGGGCATAAGGAACTCTCAACACATCAACAGCTCCAAGTTGTTTTGTGGATCTTTGTGGGAAGCTGCTGCATTCCCCACCCTGGATTCACCAGCCCTGAGTGACCAGACAGCAGGGAAAGAGCCCCAGTGGCTGCTCAGATCTGTGGGTACCATCCTAATCCCTAGGGATGCAGGGATTGGGAAGGGAAGTGGGTTTAGGAACATGATGGACATCACCAGCTGCTAAAGCTGCCCTGGGAAGGGGCAGGAGTGAGATCAGAGGAGCTGAGCCCTGGGAATGCCTTTTTCTCCCATCTGGAGTGATCAGGAGTCAGCAACCAGCTCTGTGTGGGGAATGAATCCAGCCCTGCTCCCACACCCACGGGTGCCTGAGAGCCCAAATCTGGGGCAGAAGCACCCAAAGGGCTCAGGGACACTGCAGGAACAGCCAGCCCAGCACAGACCCACAGAGCTGCTCCCTGTGCCAGGGCAGATCCGGGCAGTGCTGCTTGGAACAAAGCACAGCCTGCAGCAGCCCAGGGGCACAGGAGAGGGTCCCCCCTGGATCTGCAGCTCCTGTGTCCCCTCCCCTCCTGCCTCCCCACCAGCTCCAGCAGAAATGCTAATCGATGGATCTGCACAACATGGGAATTGCTGATAATCTCTGATGGAAGCGCTCCCGGCTCTGTTTGCAGCGGAAACTCGGAGCGTGGTTAAAACCTCCCTCTGCCCTGCACATCAGGAATTAATCCAACTGAGCTTAACAAGCAAATACACCTCCCTCCCCCCAAAAAAAGGTCTTTCCCTTCGTGTGGAATAAGAGTGCAATTAATATTCCTAACACACACATCGAGCATTTAAATTCCACATCCCAGTCACTTACACCCAGCTCTCACCACACATCAATATCTTTAATTACTCTTCTCTCCAGCAAGTGCTGAACCTAAGGAGATGGAAATATTTCCCTTATGATTTATACTCTGTTTTATTATGATCTGAGGGGTTTTAAATGCGAAAGAATAAGGGCAAAAAAAAGAAAGGAAATTAATTTGTTTATAGCTGAGATTATTTCACTTGGGGCTTCCCAGGGGCTCCTGGAATGCATCATTCCCATCCTGGGCTCCCAAGGTAAGGAATCAGGGCTGGTACCTGGCTGCCAGCCAGTGGTTTCCCAGAAAAGGCATTTTCCATCCTTATAAGGATGGATTCAACCCCAGTTCTTACCTCCTGCTCTTTCTGAGCATCTGGAATTTAATGGTTAGTTTTAGGTTGTGAACCACTAAGATTTTCCAGTTGGTCTAAAGCAAATGGGTGAAAATGAAGAAGAACTTGACATCCAGTTCCATACAACTGAAAACTCCCTGACATGGGATCCTGTGATCCTCTGATACTGCAAATCAAATAATCTGACTCTGAAATATAGCACAAACTAGTTCAGGGACAGGGGTGTGTCTTATTTTTAAGACAATTACTGAAAGCCCAAGGTCAGCAACATGGATTATATGTTCTAGAATTTTTTTTTGCAGTTAATACTTTATTTCTTGGGGGAAAAAAGAAATTGCACAGATAATATAACTGGGATTTTATCATACTATATCAGATTTCTTTTGGGATTCAAGCTACTGTTCACTCATGAGATTCAAGGTCTGGGTGCAGCAGCTCACAGCCCCTGGGGTTTCCAAGGAAAAGCTGCAGCCCCAAGAAAAGGAAGGAGAAGTGAAAAGGTTTCTCACCTTGCTGGCTCCAGGGAGCAAGTGCAGCTTGACATAAGGATCAGCCAAACCATTGTGGTCCATTGGCTTCAGGCCCTGGAGAGGGAACAGCAAGAAAAGCAGGAATCAGGATAGCAGTGGGATGCTGGGCAGGCAGGGTGACCTCCCTGAGCCCATCCTGCCCCCCTGGGCTGGTCCATGGAGCAGCTGTGGCTTCCCCAGGACTGGGGAAGGAGGATTCTGCAGGATCCAGGCTCAGGATTCCCATCTGTGCATCCCAGGAGGGGCTGGGAGCTCCTCACCTGCACGTGGCACCATCCCCTCCTCCCTCCTGGCAGCCAACTCTGCCACCCTCATCACGATTAATTTGGGGGTGAAGAAAACCAGCACAGTGATTTCCCAGCTTTGAAATTACAGGGTTCTGTCATTTAATAATTGCTTCTGAGCAAACACACACCTCTGCTGTTGTGGTGCCACTTCCAAGCACTCCCAGAGGGTGTGATAGCACCTACCTACTCCCACTTAGCAAGGAAGAGCAGCTCCAGGCCAGGGGGAGGCTGGTGCCAGCCAAATGCTGTGTTCACTGAGAAATCTGGGTTTTGCAGCAGCACCAATCCAAGGAAACACTCACTGTGGCCATCCCTGGTGGGTTTTCTACAAGACCCTCACAGCTCTTGAAGGATGGTGTGGATCAGGTTTGTTTTAGTGATGCCCTGCAGAGGGAGGGCACAAGCTGTGCCACCTGAAAATTATCCAGGGGTGAAGCACAAACCCAGCTCAAAGCCTCACCTGCACACACTGCATGGAAAAAAACTCTACAGGTCAGGGAAGCAAGTCAGGAGCGTGAGAAATGGAGCTTAATATTCACCAGCCCTAAGCAGAAATGAGAATGACTCCATGGTGGAAGCCCTTGGATTATTTCCAGCCTGGCTGTGGGATCCCTGCAGGAATTACTGCTGGGCTGGCTGAAGGCAATCCTGTGGCTGAATCAGAGCAGGGCTTCTCTGCAGAGCTACCCATCCAATCCTGGCTCCAGCCTGGGCATGGGGACAAGGCTGGGGGGTGCTGAAAAGTCCTCACACCCTTTTTGTGAGCAGCAGAGTGCCTGGATAATGAGTGTGTGCAGCTGCCAGGGATCCACAGCAGGGAAACGTTTGTATGGACTGCTGGTGGAATGGCTGGGTGCAGAAGGAATGCAATCACCCAGGATTTGGGCAAATCCAGGAGAGGAATGCTTGGGGAATCACTTCCATGCTTCACAGAAAGGGAATAACTCACCCAGCCTGACCCACAGCACCACAGGACCCTCTCTGAGCTGCAGAGTTTTGTCCAGGATGCTCCTGACCTTGGGAGTGTGTCTGATTTGGAGCAAGGGCTCTGCTACAGAGACAAACCTGCTGCCCTGGGGCAAGGGAGGCCAAATGGTGCCCAGCAAAGAGGATTTTGCTCCACAGCAAGCCAAAAGGATAAAAACATCAGCAGTGAATGGAGGTGAAAGGGCTGTGCCTTAAGGGCTGTGATTTTTTCGGGGTGATGTCTCTGGTGCAGGAGATGATGAGGGTGGGGCAGACAGGGCAGGGAGGGCTGGGCTGCCCCCAGACTCTGGAGGGAATTTCCTGCACAATCCACTTGTGCTCCTCCCAACTTCCCTGGTCAGAGGTGCCCAACCTGCCCGGGCTGCACAGCAAATAAAATCAGAACCAAGCAGGCAGATTCCCAGGAAAATGGATGGAGAATGACAGGCAGCTCTGTAATTCACCCATCAATTCAGCTCAATTAAATTACCTTCTGAGAAGGCTATTAAAGGCTTTTTTAATAGATGTGTTATGGAAGATGGAGTGACAGGAGCCTGGAAAATGGCTCCTAATGTCACGTCTACCTCCCTCCCGTGTCACTTGATACGTGTTTGGCACAAACAGCTGAATTTAACAGGGCTCTGCTTTGCAGGGCTGCTCTTTGGGGGGATGATCCCTCCCACAGGGAGCACCCATATTGCTTCCCCTGCCTGGAGGGACCACCAGCCTGGGCCCAAGAAGGATGAGAGGCACAGAGGGACAAGGCACAGATCCAGCTGGGGCATCTCCCTGGCTCCAGCTATTCCTGCTGCTGCACTCATTTATGGAGCTGAGATTAAGTTTCATCTTTTCCCTTCCTCTACCCAACCCCAAAAATCTCTGCTGCAGTCCTACAGAAACCTCCAGCTCCCTGCATCCCAGGCTCTGCCAGCTGCTGCCCGTGCCAGTGACATTTAGCTAATCAATAGGATTTAATTACAACTCAGGCTAATCGGGCAGCCGATTAATGCCACGCTGGAGGCGTCCAGAAATCACAGGAGATGGAATCCTTCCATCCTTCACCCCACAACGAGCTGCCTGCCCAAAAACCAGCCTGGATCATCCCCAGGCTGGATTCTGAAAGGGGGGCAAACTGCATTTCCACCCTGAGAGCCCAGAGGAGGCAGACAGCTGGAGGAATTTCCCTGCAGTGATAAATATTTATGAGTCAATACATAAGTAATGCTCAGTGCAGACCTCCAGCACTCTCCTTCTGGAAGGGAGGGGACAGCCAAATGCTCAGTGGGGTGGAAACTCCTGGGTGTTTTCTGAGAGGTGCAAGGAGAGCAGCCCAAGGATGCTGCAACAGGGGCCAGGAGCTCCTTCACCATTGCCCTACAGCTCCCTAAGGCTTGCACCTTTCACCCAAAAACTGGAGACCTCTGAAGTTGTAGGATAGCACAGCCTGCTGTGTCTGTGCTGCTGTATGACCCTATAAATCCCCTATAGCACTGAGACCCTCAATGAAGCTATGGCATGGCAGGGCACATAAAATTTTTTCTGTCCTATTTTCTGGAGGGCGTGATGCCCAGCACACCCCAGCTCTGCCCCACACAGGACAGCAGAGATCCACACAACCCCAGGGAAAACCCTCCTGCCAGCCTGGCTGCTCCTGCAGTCCAGGAAGGAGCTTCCACAGTGCCCTGATTTATTCTCCTATTGATCTGAGCTGAGCTACAACACGTCTGAGCTCAGCCGTGCCTGAAGTGTGACAGGCGGGGCTGCTGCCAGCACTGAGAGCCATCAGGGCGAGGTGGCTGCTGCCAGCCTGGCTGCTCCTGCCTTTCCCTGCCTCCTCCTGGCTTTTCCTGGCTGCTCCTGCCTGTTCCTGACTGCTCCTGCCTGCTCCTCCTCGTTCTTATCTGCTTTTGCCTGTTCCTGCCTCTCGTTGCCTGTCACCACCTGGTGACACCCAGAATATCTCACAAATCCTGCTGAGAACTTCCACCCCTCAGCAATTCCCAGGCACAGCACCAGGGTGAATTCCCACGTGGAGTGACTGTCCCAGCCTGCAGCAGCTCAGGGCTGCACAGCAGGGAATTGTTGGTGGAGCACAACAGGTTGGATTGAACCTGCTGCTGGTGCCTGCTCCCCAGGAGCTGATAACGGGACTCGTCGGGACCATCAGCAGATTTAAAAAAAAAATAGAGAGAAGTAAAAGAAAAGCAGAGAGGGAGGTTGTTTGGGGTTATCAGAGAGAAAGAAAAACGTGTCTCACGTGGCTGAAATAGCCCAGGTTTGAATGGCTGCTGGCAGCAAAAGAGGCTGCAGGAGCTGCTGGAGTTGGGCACATCCTGAGGGTGTTTTTCCTGGAGGGAAACAGGTGCCAGACCTGGGTAAATGCAATCCCAGCACTCCTGGGGCTTTTCCCCCATCTCCTCCTCTCCAGCTCTACTCATAACAGCCCCAGAGCCAGCAGTGGGGTCCTGGCCCTTACCTTTCTGTAGTCAAGTTTTGGCAGCTTTCCCCAGGCGAGAGATGAAATGAGAGCGAGCAGATGGCAATGTAAATAAAAGAGAAAAATGGGAGAATGAGAGCAGAATGGAAATGAACAGGACTCGAGAGCTTGAATGTCAGGGTGGCCAGGGGGGGCTCTGGGGTACCCCCACACCCCTGGGAGGGCACAGCAGGGACCAGGGCTCTCCTTTGTCAGCCCTGCCTGTGCTCCTGCTGCTCTGAGATTTATCAGTCGCTGCCCAGAGCTCTCCTTCCTCCCTGCCTTCCACCCACTCCAAGCCCAATTAGAAATCTCCTCCTTGGCACCGCTTCCGTGTGCGCCGAGGGAAGCCTGACCCAGAGGCTGCTGTGGATTCACAGGAGACAGGGAGGGAGGCAAAGCCCAGCAAAGGGCTCAGCCCTGCCCTGCCTATGCCAGGAGCAGCTCCAGGAGCGCTGGGGCAGATCGCCCATCCTCCAAATCCAGCTTTGTGCTTGTGTTCTGGACATGGAGAACGCTGAGGTGGGGGCTGCAAATAAACCACGGAGGGGAGAGGAGCATCCTCTGAAGGCAAACAGAGTGGTCTGACCCTCTGGGGCTCAGTTCACAGCCTCTCCTGCCTTCTGTAAAAACCCTCCATCCCTTCCCAAGATCTGCAGAATTAAGGATTTTTCCCCACCCCATCCCACCTGGGATCCCCCGTTTCTCTGGGTGATGTAGAGAGGAGCCCGGCAGCCCCAGCAGCACCTTCCACTGGCCCCAAAGCAGAACCAGGGCTTAAATTGCCAGTTCTGCTCCCAAATGTGCAAGAAGCCCCTAATTGCCTCAATCAGGCAGACGGCGAAGGCGCTGAGGCGCAGCACTCGGGACCGTGATTAGCAGCGTTTAAAAGAGCCATTTATAACCCGGCAGCCGGTCACAGCAAATAACAACACGGGGATGGGCTGCTCTGAACAGCATCAATCCCTGCCCGTCACGGGGTGTGAGTGCTGGAGGGGAAGGAGCGGGCACAGGGATGGGGTTTGGGCTGGGAGCTGATGGGACCAGGGATGCTCGGCACTGTTTGGGTCAGTTTTCCAGCCCTTGCTGTCCCCACAGCAGTACCTTGGCCTTGTTGATGGTGCAGTGGAGAGCGTTGTTCTCCTGGTCGTAGAGCAAACTGAAATCCAGCGTCCCCAGCGCGGCTGCAAGGGAGGAGAGATGGATTAACCAGCAGCACCCGGCAGGCACGGGCTGCTCCCCCTCTGAGCACGAAAGGAGGGCATGGAGATGCTCAAGAACCGGCTGCAGACATTATAAAACACAAAGATTCCTGCTGGGAGCCCTGTTATGAAACGTGGCTCCATGCTGGGCCATTCCCAGTTGGCTGGGAGAGGGGTGAGAGGGATGGGTGGATGCAGCTCGCCCAGCACTGCAGCCACAGGCTTTGCTTCCCTGGGCTTCCACCTGGATTATCCCATCCCTCAGCAGCTTCCTGTCCCCCTGGAGAATCAGGGTGTCCCCCGGGAAGATTTGGGAATGGCTGGGACACAGCTGAGAGCTGCTGCTGGCACATCCTCCCCTCCAGCGCCGCTGGCATTCCCAGAACGTGTATTTGTATAGTGACACCTTCAAACAAATGAGCCACCAGTGGGATCCCTTCCCAGCTCCAATCTGGCTGCAAACTGTAAATTAAACCCAGTGAGGATGGAAATACTTTCCTGGTTAAAATGAAAAACACCAACAGCTTTTAATCAGCTCCGTGTTCCCTTATGGCACCCGCAGGATCCAGGAGCAGCAGCGTCTCCTGGGATGGGGCAGAACAAAACCAGAGGAGCCTCAGCAGCAAAAGTCCTTTTGATTTGAGAAATTCTTTCCCTTTGGATGATCTGAGCATGTCTCACTAATCCCAAGCAGAGGAAAAGCCTTAAAAAGACAGGCTTCCCAAAAACATGGCTTAACCTCCTCCAGGGCTCCCAGGCATGATTTGCACACCAAAGGCTGGACATGGAGCAGCCTCTCTCCTGGCTCAGCCTGGAACTTCCAGGGTGGCTCTGGACACAGCAAACCCCACTTTTCCATGCCCACCTTCCCAAAAGAGTTTTGCCTGAGTGCTGCCCTGCCACCAAGCAGCATCCCACCTCTGTTTCCAAGGTAACTGCACCTTCCTGCCTTGTTCAGAAGGGGAAAAAAAATCCAAAATAAAAATCAGAACAGTTTTGCTTAATATCAAAGCAGAGTTTGCTGCCTGAGGGGGAGTTGGACAAACTTTATGGCAGGAAATAAGGTGCTTTTTTCACCCCCCCTGATAGCAGTGATAGCAGCAAGGCACCCACAGAGTTTAAGGATATTCAGGGGACTGAAACCTTTCTGCTGCAATTTCACAGTGATCTCCCAGCCCAAAGCTACAAGTTTGCCTGCTGGCACAAAAAGGCAAAAAAAAGAGAGAATAATTTCTCCCAAGCAAATATCTCGAGTTCAAAGCAGAGTAAATACCCAGAGAGAGTTCTGCCAGAATAGTGTACCCTCCTGGATGTGCAGCAATTTCACAGCACATTAGCTCCTGGTCTGGGTAAGTCACAAATCAGAGGGGGAAGATGAGGGGTGAGCCCAAACCTGCTGCACCTTGTGCCTCAAACGAGCATTTCCAGAGCAATTCCCAGCTAAACCCCCTGCTCAAAGATGGCAGTGTGAGAAAGCACCACAAACCAAGTCAGCAAAACTGCCCAAATCTGCATTTTCCACTCAAGAGCGGAAGATGAAAGCTCCAGTTTGGGAGCCTCATCATTTCCACCTGCCCTTTAATCAGCACTTCCTGCCAGCCCCACTGCCCAGCCCTCCCTGATCAAGCTGTTATTTTATTTTTATCACAGAAGGGGGCCCTCGGTTCAGCCTGCTGGATTTGGCAATTTATAAAACAAATTAAAAAGCTTGGCAGGCAAACAGAGTTGGGCCAGGAAATACTGACAAAGCCTCAGCCTGCCACAGGGGTGAGGGCAGCAGGGAGCCCTGCTCCAGCAAGACAGACTAAACCTAAAATCACCTTCAGACAGCAGCAGGAGCTTGTTCTGCAGGTGGGGGCTCAGGTCCTGCTCCCAGCTCTGGCAGTCCAAGAGCAAACATCCATCAATTCCCATTCCTCCCAGAGCTGGGAGGGCACAGACAGGAGCACAGGGCTCCAGCCCTGGAGAGGTTTTCCTCTGAGCAGAAAGGGATTTTTGTGGATGGTGAGCCTCAGTTCCCAAAGAAGGCTCTGCCCTTGGGCAGAGGGATGTAGAAACATCAGCACAACGTGTGCTAATTGCTTTAAAATATGGTTGTTTGATTAAAAAAAAAAAAGTTGGGGTTTGGCAGCTGAGGAGCTGGAGGTGAACAGTGCCACCAGAGCCAGCAGATGTCCAGGGACACATTAAGGACATGGTCCCAGTGCCACAGCCAGGGATGGAGCCAGCACAGCCCCAAGGCTGGAGCCACCCTGCACCCCACCAGAGCACCCTGAGAACCCCCAGGAGCCCCAGCCCAGCCCAGGGCTCAGCCCAGGGGCTGCACAAGCCACCAGCAGCACCCCAGCACTGCCTCACTGCAGACCCCAGCAGCACCTCCAGCCCTGGCTGGGGGAATCCTGCATCCCCAAAACCTCTAGAGCAACCCAATCCTCCTCCTTTAATTGCTTCCCCCTCCCACTGGAGATGCAGCTCGATTGTGATCTTAATTAGGGGAGCAAGTACCTAAAAGAGAAAAGGGCAGCAATTAGACTCAAAGCACTGTTACCAGGATTATTTAACTCGACTGGGCTATTCTGAACACTGCCCTCTAATCAGAGAGGCTGCAAATAAAAAAAAAATACAAATAAATGCCTTTGTCAGGCATTACAAAGGCAGCTTGGTGCTCCCCAGACAGCAGGCAGGATGTATCATTATTATTACAATTATTCTGCTCCAATGATAAAATAACCATTAGGAAAACTGAACTCATTAGCAGGTTCTGACCCTCTTTCCTCTCCATGAGCTGGGAGAGATTGATGGGAAGGTGCTGGCCAGGGCCTGGCTTTTAACACAGGATCTAAAAGGAAAAATAAATCCAACTTGCACGGGAAGGTGGCCTCTTCTCCCACTGACCTTTGGGTGTTTTGATTAATTCAGTGGGCCAGGGAATTATTAGAGGGCAGCAGAAGCAGCAGATGTGTCCATGGGCTGGGCCAGGCCCAGCCAGCAGGAATTTATTGTTTATTGCTGACATTCCAGGGTGAGGCAAGGCTGGAGGAGCTTCTATTTATACCTGGGGGATGAGAGGCAAAATGTGGTGATAAATCTGTGCCCTGCTCCCTTCCCCAGCCACTGTCCTTGCAGGCACCTGGGCTGTGCTGGGTGGCAGATCTGCTCTCTCCATAGCCTGGGATGCTCCAAGGAAAAGAGTTTTTCATCCCAAGATGTGAAAGAGGCACTGACACTCCCAGAAAAAGCTTCAGCAAAGCCTGGAAGTGATGGTGGAGCACTCTCCTCACTTTCCCAAGGCAGGTGTGACTGCCATTAGAAAACCCAGCAAAGCTCTACACCAGAAGTTGAGGTGTGCACACAAAAACCCCACTATAGAACTAATTAAAAAGAAGCCCAAAAGCCTTAAGTCCCTCTGCTTATCAGCATTGCTGCTCCCAAGATAATCTGCTCACGGATTTTGTGCCAGGGAGATCAGAGTGGAGCAGTAAAAAGACTGCTGGGGATTGTCTGGATTAGCTCCCCCTTACAGAAAGCACAGGTTCAGTAACCTTCAGACTGGGTATTTTTTAATGCACTATAAAAGATAGGTCCCTATTCTTCCATTGCTTTAATTTTCCCTTGCAATGGAGATAATTTTAAAGGTCCTGAAAGGCAGCAGGTAATTCTGTGCACTTACAGCCCCATATAAAATGTTGGTAAATGACTCCTCAGGAGGAACAGAAATTACCTCCTGCCATTTCCAAGCTGGGCTGCTGAAGAACATTTTGGTGGGTGGCTGTGTGTGTGCTCCTGCCTCCCTGGAGCCCTGACCACATCCAGAGGCACAGGATGGGGCAGAGCTCGAGGACTGGCTCTGGAAAAACCTTCAGGGTTATCCCTGGAGAACAGCACCATCAATTCCTGCAGCTGGGGCTGGGCTCACCCAGCTTTTCTCTCTTGCAACTACTCCCTGCCTGGCTGTTGGATTCTCACTTAAAATCAACAGCAATTAATATTTCTTCATTTTGGACACACTGCCAGCCCCTGGTAAGCTGTGGAGCAGGGATCTGCTTCTTCATGAGGTTGGTTGATGGATGCTCATCAGCTCTTCTGTCTTCTCCAGGAGGAGTGTTCAGAGGAACACTTATCTGCTCAGAACAGTTCAGAGATGCAATTATGTTTTACAGCACTAAATGGTCCCTGATGTCAGCAGCAATTAGACTTTCAGCAATTTCAATTTAGAGATGGCCTTCAAATCTCTCCCGCTCTCCTCCTTTAATGAAATACAGTATTGCAATTAACAACCCCCCAAAATTGCCTTCAGTGTTAAATACAAAGAGGAGAGATCTGGGAACCCCTTGAGCTCGAGGGGTGTCAGTTCTGTCTCTCCTCCTGCACCCTGGACCTGGGGAAGGTGAAGGGCAGCTGTGGCAGGAGGGAACCTCGTTATCCATCATCCCTCATTAGCACAGGAGCCAGAGGCCACAGCCCAAATGCTGCTTCCATGGATTTTGGAGGAAGGATGCCTGGACAGACCCTGCTCCCCATTGTGTTCTTGCCTCTCCTGTGCCCTGTGCTCGCCTTCAGCACTTTGGGGTGTCCCTGGCTGTGGGCAATCCCTGGGAAACCTCAGCCTGAATCACTGCTCACCAGAGCTCACCCACACTGGCACATCCCAAAAACCCATCTCTCCCTCGGGAAAGCACAGAGGAGCTAATCCAGAGTCACCCCATCCCCTGGGACACCTGGGTGTGGCTCTGCACACATTGCTCAGCTCGGGCTGTGCTCTGCTTGGCAAAGCCGTGCTCTGCTGAAATCAGTGGTGGCTTGTTTAGTTTCCTGAGTGAAAAAACTACTTCTTTTGGCCTTGTCTGGATTGAAAAGACGATTCAAAGCTTATAAATAGCAGTTGCAGCATATGCTAAGGAGCTGTGTTTCAGAAGTAAATACCCTGCTCGTTCCTCGCCGTCTCCTCTGCCTCCCCCTGTCTGGCCAAAAGCACTGCCAGGTGACTTGCAAACCCTGCAAGTTCAGACCTTCCTTCTTCTCTACGTCCTCAAGCAGCCAGTAATTAATATCTCCATGATGGCTTTGCCTGCCTAATTATCTTCTTTGCTCAAAATAAGAGTCTTCCTAAATAACTTGCGTGGCGCTGCAGGCGTCACGAGCCGCCGTGCACCAGCACTGGCCTCTCAGCTGCACTTTGGAGAAGTGGCTTTCATGCTGCTGCAGCTCCAGAGCTCAGCAGGCTGCTCTTCCATGAACAGAACTGGGCAGGTGGTGGATTTGGATGGGTTTGTGCATGTAGGAGCAGTCCCAGAGTGCTGGCAGGGGCAGGATGGGGCAGCATTTCCAGGGTTATCTGCTCCTGCTGCAGCCTGTGGCTCCCAGGGTCTCTCCTCACCTGAAAACCAGAGCCAAACACGTTTGGAGGAGGGAAGGAATTCCAGCATGACCAGAGGTTCTTTCCAAAGCCAAACAGCAGCTCAGAGAACGAGGCATTGCTCCAAGGGCTGGAAACTTGATTGCCTATTCAAGGAGGATGGCTGCTCCCTCTGGTGCTATCCCTGGCAGTGCTCCCTCACAGGGGCTGTCTCTGCTCGTGCAGAGGTTTCAGGGACCTTTAAAAACCCCTCAGGTATAAATTCCTGCTGGTGCTGTGGAGGGGAAGGTGCAGGCAGTGGAGGGGCAGCAGCGTTTGGGTGCAGTGGGTGGCGAAGGGAGGCGAGGCAGCTCCTGGCAGGTGGCACATTGCCATCTAGCTGGCATTTGCTTATTCTCCTTGCAAACCAAGTTTCCCTGGCACTGTGCTGCCTGACTGGCTGGGAAGCATCCCTGGTGGCTGGGGACCCCCAGGGACCTGCTGCTGTCACAGGGCAGCAGCCAGGGGAGCCAAAGGTGAGGTGACAGAGCCACCAGGAGTGAATTCCCCCTTCCCAGCCTCCTGCCTGGTCCTCTCAGCTTACAGCAGATGCTGATCCAACAGCACCAAACCATCCTTCTGCATCAAATACACATTTCCCTCTTCTCCTGCCTCATTCCTTCCACCTCCTCAGCAGTTCTGTTGGGGACAAACCTGCTGCAGGAAGAGTCCTGCTTTGCACAGGGCACTGATGAGTCCCTGTGCCAGGGGGTCCCAAGGGCCCTGGGATTGCAGCAGGTGCCCACCACATCCCTGCAAATCCCCACAGCAGCACTGCTGGCAGGTCTGATGAGAAGAGCTGGCTCCATGCAATTCCCAGTGATCCCAGAGCCAGCCCAGATGTCTCCACTCATTTTCTGCTGTGTTGGTTCCCTGGCCCTGTCTGCTCCCTGTCACTTGCTGCATTCAACAGGCTGCTGGAGAGGTGTCCAGAAGCACAAACCTGAGCCTCCCATGGCTGCCCCCACCTGTCCCCCCACCTCAGCCAGGTCCCTGCTCCCCTCTGGGAGGATTCCCCTGCTTCCCACACCTGGGGGCTCTCAGTTTTCCAAAACACCCATTCCATGCATGCACTCACACCCCCCACCACATCCCTGCTCCCTGCAGATGCCAAACCTGAGCCAGGCCACCCTGATGGGAGCAGGCACTGCAGTCCCCACCAGCTCCACAGACACTACAAGGTTTGCTGGTGGGGTCTGGAACACAACTCAGCAAAGGATTAAGGATCAGGGGGCAGAAAACCAGCCCAGGTTTTCACTCTGCTCACTCCCCACAGCCCTGCTGGGGTTCTGGAATCCGGGCTGGGATGGCAGCTCAGGTGCTGTGGAAAAACCCCATGCTGGAGCAGTAACTCCAGGCAGGAAAGAGCTTGGGGAAACCCAGACAATTGCTGCATTTCTCCAGGCAGGGGCAGCTCTCCTCCTCCCACCCAGCCAGCAGCAGCATCGCCTTGGTCAGAGAGGGAACCACAGGCAGGTGGGACAAACAGGAGGGAGCTGTTCCATCCTCCTCCTCCTGCCACGGCACAATCCCTCTCCCTGCACCTCTCCAGGCTGGGCTGGGAGCATCTCTGAGGAGTGAGAGAAGATGGGCCTGATAAAACCTTGATTTGTGGTGCTGCACCCAGACCCTGACATCCCCTGAACCCCCTGAGCCCCTGTGCCACCAAGGGGACTGACAGCACCAACACCCCAGCACTGTCCTGACGTGCAGCACAGGCAGGTTCTCCAGGGGACATTTAGAGCAGGTGACTAATGCAGCAGCCCTGAATCACCCTCCAGAGAAGTGGGGGAGCTCAACCACACTCCCCAGCAGAGCTGATGGCTCGAGCCAGGCTGCACAGATCCCCTCCCTGCTCCCAGGCTGGGGAAGGGGTACAGGCAGCTCTTGCCTGGATTTACAACTTGGCTGCTAACCACGAGTGACAGCCTCATCCTGCACATCGATGCCAACCAGTGTCCTCAGGGTGTCTGGGCCATCCCTTGCTGTCCCCAGAGATGTGACACCAACACTGCCACCTCCCTGGTCTGCTCCTGACAGCCAAAACCCCACCACACCTCTGGCAAAACAGCCTCAGCAGTTTTGCCTGACACCTGTTACGCTGCAAGAAACACTTCCTAACACCAGCCTGGGTGAGAGAAACACCCGCCGGCCCCGGCACGGAGCCAAGCTGCTTCCAGCATCCAGGATCCAGCATCCAGCACTGCCGACGGATAAATGCAGATTGCAGCGCCCTGGGCAATTTCCATGCAAGTCACCCAGAGAGAAGGCTGCACTCCGGAGCTCTGGGTGCTTTGGCTCCTACACAACCCCCTGGCCCTGCAGCCCGACTGCTCCGGTTCTACTGCCAGGGCGAGCAAAGACGAGGGGATAATTAGAGCAGCAAATGAGCCAAAGCCGGTTAAAGTCCCCGTTAACTGCCCGGCTGGGACAAACGCGGCTTAGCAGAGATTTCTCCCTGGCAGAGCCAGAGCTGTCGCCTCTGCACGGACAGCGTGACCCCGACACCGGCATGGGGAGAGAGGGTGTGCCAGTTTGGGGCTGGCACCCAGCGCCAGCCTGTGCAGGGACAGCCCAGAGGGGGACACAGGGACAGCCGAGGGGAGTCCTTCTTGGGGGTCTTGGGGTCACACCTTTGGCGTGTGGAATAAACGGCAGCAGCCCAGAGGCAGCGATGGCGAGGCAGGGCTGTGACATTCTGCAAAGGGGAAGAAAGCAAAGCCACCGCCTGCCCGGCGCTGGGCCCTGAGCAGCTCAGCCTCCCCCCAGGACGAGCACGCAGCAGCGCCCACTCCCTTCTCCCCGGCATCTCCCGGCTCCAAACTTTGTGCTCAGCCCCTCGCAGCATCTGGGCTGAATGGAGCCCTTGGGGTCCCTCTGACCCCGGGGGAAATCGGGTTATCCCGGTGGCCGCGGCACAGCCAGGCAGCCGCTGCCTTGCAGCTCCACGGCGCCGGGTGGGAAGGACGTTTTGGGTGGGGAGGGGTTAACCCTTGCTGCAAACACCTGCATCCACCACTACCAAAGCCTTCTGCTCCAAAGGGCCCCCTGGTCTCCCGCAGGGCGGTGAGGGATGGAGGGATGGCACGGCGGAGTTTGCCGAGGCACACACAGGGCAGGATGCCATTCCCGACAAATCTCCCCGCCGCGGAGCCGGGCGATGCCGGAGCCTCATCAGCAGGGAGGCTGGGGCAGCCAGCACCACCGAGCCGGGTTAAAAGGGTCTGAGCCCAGCTGGAGGGCTGGAGGCACGAGCAGGGACGAGGCACACAAGTGCACCAGCCACGACAGCAACTGGTGGCTCTTGGGAGACTTCCCTAGTTGGGGCTCAGCACCAGCCTGGCTGCGGCACGGACACTCCCAGGGCCCCCCTGGTTACACCTGGGGGGCTTCTCCCTGCTGCAGCCGTGCCTGCAAGACTGCCCCGCGATGGGCAAGCAGCCCTAACACCCACCCAGCAAACTCCCATGGAAACTTAGCAACTCACTGCAATCGTCGGACTCGTAGCCCTCGGGATCCACCAGCTCCTCTGGCGCTGGGCTCTTGGCCGGCTGCTCCGCGGGCGTCGCTCCGTGCGCTCCGAAGAGCTGGTCCACATCCTCCTCCTCGTCCCGGGGCGCCTGGCCCGGGCTGACCGAGGGCTGGGCGGGCGCGGGGCGCAGCGCGCTGCTGCTGCTGCGGCCGACGGCGGCGGGGAGCCCGCGGGGGAAGCGGGGGAAATAGTCGGAGATCTGCTTGATGGGCTTGATGGGGCCGGGGCAGACGTCAATGGCCATGTGCTCCTGGATGCTTATGGTCATTTTCTCTCCTTTGCGGAGTGTCATGCATGCGGCTGTCGCTGCCAAGCCCCCCCACCCCGGAGAAGCCCGGACCGTGCGGGAGAGGGAAGTTTCGGCCGGGGGATGCGCAGGGGGCTGGGGAGGGAGGCTCGGGCCGGTCCCTTACGTGGTTGTCGCGCCCTGCGCCTCGGTGGCCGCACGCATGCTGCTGCTGCTGGGCTCGCACAGCCCCCGATGCTGCCAGCGCTGCCGGGGAATAAATGAGCGAGACGGAGAGACGGATAAGAGGCAGGGGGTGGGCTCTCGGGTGATGTCACCAGCTAGCAACAAAGCGGTGCCCAGCAGCGGAGGAATGAGGGCTGGGGCCGGCCTGGCCACACGGCCACCGCCGCGGGCAGCCCGCTGGCCGAGCCCCTTCCCCAGCACAGCCCCCGAACCCAGCCGGGGGCGGCCGGCAGGACTCGGGGTGATGGGCAGTGCGGAGGTGGGCTTGGGTTTGTCTCCCTGGCAAAGCGGGGCTGGTGCCTGGCAGAGCCCTTCGGGGGGCTGAGGTCACCGGGCAGGGTCAGGGGACATCGTCCTGCTGGGTGGGGATGTGGAGAGGGACAGCGACAGCACCCAGGGATGGTGCAAGCCCCTAGGGACAGTGACAATCCCTAGGGACAGTGACAGACCCCAGGGATTCTGATAGCACCCAGGGATGGGGACAGCCCCCAGGGATTCTGACAGCACCCAGGGATGGGGACAGCCCCCAGGGAGAGTGACAGCCCCCATGCCCTCCAGATCCCTCTCAGGGAGATGCTGTGCCACATCCTGAGCCAGGGATGTGGCACAGGGACAGCCCTGACTCCTGCTGCCCCAGCTCACAGCAATGTCCCCTCCAGAGCTCAGCACCAGCATCTTCTGGAACTGGGATCACACCAGGGACTGAAGTGACACGTCCCCTGCTCGTGGCCTGGGGGGCACAGCCCCTGCCATAGAGCTGTGCAGCATCACAGGGGAGAGAGGGATAGGATGGGCATGGCCAGGGCTCAGTGCCACTGTGGCCACACTCAGCACCTCTCCTGCTCCTGCCTGGGCATGGCCAGGGACCCAGCACCAGCCAGGACAGGGAGCAGCTCCTGCCACAGCCTCCCTGGAAAATGCTGAGCTGGGCTTTGCTCAGGGGGGTTGGTCTCAAACTGGTTTACTCACTTCCCCCTGTGTTCAAATCAGTAAATCTGTGGTTTCATAAGCTACTGGAAGTGGACTTTTCAGCAAGGAGTGCCAGAAAAGAAGCACTGTGAGAAAATGATGCAAAATCCTGCTCAAGTAACTCACCCTGCCCAAGAAAACATGTGTGGAATATTTTAGAGGAGCAGCCCCTCTGCTGGCTCAGCTCTGGGGGTGTCTGGAGTGACACTTGGCATGTTCTGCTCACCCCCCACCACGCCCAGCTGGCCACAGCCAGGCACACCAGCTAACCTGGCACATCCCTTAGAGATGCACTCAGAGCTGCAGTCTCTGCAGCCTGGCACACGGGTAACTATTAAAAACAAAGCTCTGTTCTTCAGAGGATTTCCCCCAAATCCCAACAAAATGACACCCAAGCTTTCTGTCTGCAGCAGAGTTCAGTTTTCATTCAGATTTTGGTAAATGTTAATGCACGTCTTTGAGTCATAACACACTGACACCAGGCAAAACCTAATTTACTCCTCACAGGGAAGTGAATGTTTCTCCCCTGAAGCATCCAAACTTGTCACTGCTCTGTACCTGACATGAAGCACATCTAAGGGTGATCTCATGACCTGGGAGAACAGGAGACAGCTCACTGCTCCTTTGTGTCCCTGCCACATTTCCACTCTGGGGTGGCTCCTGCCTGTTGCAGGTCTAACAGCAGACCCAGCCTCAGACAGTTTCACCCCCTTCCCATATCCAAGGACTCCCAGGACATTAATTCAGATGGAAATGCCACCTGCTGTGCAAGTGGAGGCTGAAAATCTCACAGGTGGGCTGATGCTGGGTGGAAATACCACAGCAGGCACAAGGAGGTACCTCCAGATTTGGGTGTGCTCATCCACACAGGCTCCATCTTTGGGTGCAGCATCCAGGATGTGGTGTGGACTCAGACAGAATGAAGCAGAAATTGGGCCTGATGCCCAGAAAATAGCAGCAATTTCCTCTGAGAAAGGGCAAATAAATAAATAAATAAATAAAATCAAGTTATGAGAGAGAGCCTAATGCCGTTACTACCATTAGAAAAGCGTCATCATTCCAAATGTTTCCTCAGAGACCACAAGGCCCAAATAGGCAGAGATTGTTTTACAGGACAGAAAAATCAAGGCTCTGGGAATTAAGGAGAACCTCTGAGCTTTTCTTCCTGCTGCATCCACAGCCAGGATCAGGGCCCGGCAGCAGCAACTGAGAGATGCTCAGCTCACCCAGGGATTCAGAACAACAAGAGGACAAAAAAGAAAAAAAAAAAAGCAGAATTGAAGCAGAACAAACTCCCTGAAGCAGGGCAGGGGTGGCTCCCAAGGGAGACCCATCACCAGCCTTGTAGACAGAGAGAAACCAAAACCAAAACTCGCTGCTGATAGCCCAGATGGGACTTTGCAGATCCCTGCCCGATCCCAAGCCAGCAGAAAGCAGCTGGAGCCTTTTCTTAGCTCTTAATGAGTCCCAAAGCAGCTTGGTTTAGATAAACCAGACTTTTCCTACCTTCCCATGCTGCCTGAGTGTTTCCTCCTGGGCTGTACAGCCCCGAATTTACCAAGGGCTCCCCAAATGTGTCACACACGACAGCACAGAGGGCAAAAGGGACAAAAATAGAAAGTTGGGCTGGAAGACAAAAGCAGGGCTTGCAGATACAAAGCCAGTTTCCAGGTAAAGCTCTTAATTCCCACCGTCTGTCTAATGCCCTGGAATGTGACTTGGTTTGATCCCTGGCTCTGCCCACGCACGTGGCCTCTGCTGCCCTGGCAGGGGGAATTTGACTTCCCCACCAGCCCCCCAGGAGGGAGGAGAGAGAGTTGGAATGTTAAAATGCCAGTTTTAACCCACAGCTCTGCATGGCAGGAAGCAAAGCCACTCTGTCAGGGAATATCCACCCCTGTAGGAAAGGGGAGGTGAGCATCACAGAGCCAGCATCAAAGCAGGGATGGGAAGAGCAATTGTCCCTGTCAAAATCTATGTTTTCTCCCAAGAAAACAAGAGCTCAGCACCTGTGGCATTGTGCTTGGGATGTGGCATGTAGGAACTCTGACTCCAGCCCAGGCTCTGAAAACACCAAGGTTTTACTTCAAATCTTGTCCTGAACAGAGGCACAAGCACAGGTTTAACACATCCAGAAAAAGCCTGAGGGACTCACTCTGGGTGCCACAGGCCAGATTCCTCCTCTGGAAATGCCCTGCAAATGGGCAAACAGAAGGAATATTCCTACAAAAGCCCCCAAAACTGCAGCACAGGGATTAAACATGCACCCCAAAACACAGGCTGTCCTCAGGACACACTTCAGCCAATTTCCCTACAAATGCTGAGCATCAATTCTGCTGTTCCAGGTTTAAATCAATGAGAGCAGAGGCTGATTCCAGTCTGATGAATCCCTTTCCAAATGGGAAGCACAGCAGCAGCATGGCACATCCCATTGCTGGCCAGGGGTTCAGTGATTGACCTGCTGCTGCTTTGTTATTTCTTTGTCAACTCAGAATCTCTCTGAACTCCCTGCTCTGCTGGTGAAAAGCCTGCAGAGAGCACAAAGAGATGATGCCAAATTAAAGCCTTCACTGCCTCTGGATCTCATCCTTGAGCTCGGAGAGGTGGGACAGGGAGGCTCCTCAGTGTCCCCAGGGAGGTGACACAGGCAGCACCAGCCTGCACTGCAGAATTCCTAGCTGGAATTTTGCTTTTCCCAACCACTTTGAGGCCTGAAAGTACCCAGAGCTTTCAGGAGAGGGTGCCAGCAGATCCCACCAGCTCAGTCTGGCTCCATCCCTCTGGGGTGACTCAGGTCTGACCCTGCCTTCAGTTCCCCCGGCTGGGAGGTACAAAACATATTTTTTTATTTCTTCCAATGAGCTTAGCTCCAGCAGGGCTGTGTGCATGGGAAGGGGGTTAATTGAAAAGCAACGTGTGCCTGTGGCAGCTTCCCCTCAAAGATCCCTGCCCTCCATTGCTGGGGGAGCCTTGGCTGAGCCCATCCAGTGGATTGCACTCCTTACCTGCTCAAACAGCCTTTGCATCTGCTAAGTAAAGCAATAACAATAATAATGATAACTGGGAAACTTGGCAAAAATAATCCTAAGGAGCTTATTCCAGGCTGTGCCGATTACAGCTCCCCAGCAGTGCTGATATCCCAGTGCACCCACTGCTCCTCTGCTTGGATAATATCTGAGGTTATCTGTGCTCCAACAGGCCCTGCTAACAACCATTATTTGACCAGATTTAACCAGCAATTACTAGCTGTGAACAAAATCATTGTGGTGGAATACAACGCACACCCTATTACAGCACAGACACAAACAAACCCTTGCAGAAAGCCAGGCAAGGGCCAAATGCCAGCAGGGAAGAGCCCTCTCCTCTCAAAATATTCTTTAAGGTTCCCAGAGGCTGCATTTAAGTCCCAGAGAGCAGTGGCAAAGGTGGATGGAATCCTCCTGGCCAGCATTTTGCTACCTGCAAAAGGAAAGGAGCTCCCAGGAGGAGGGAGGGAGGGAGGGATCAGCTCTCCCTGCATCTTCAGGATGGGCCCAGAATAGCTCTACTTTTGGTAGGGGCTGATGTTCAACGTTTAGCATATGTTGCCATTTCCATGTGAATCCTGAAATAGTTGGTGTTTTCTTTTGTAATTTTAATGCACTCAGATTTTTGGACCTGCTGCTGGGGAGCTGCTCTGCTGCACCCTGACACCTCTGTCAGCCCCCCAAATCCAGCAGAGGGGATCATCAGCTGCTGGAAATCTCAGCCCTGTGGAGAGCAGTGTAAATCCACACAGGCTTTCAGCAGGGTGGGTCTGTGCACAGACCAAATCCACACAAAAAGTGCCCAGGAGGAGAGGGACATCCAGCCTGGGGCACTGCCCTGCCAAGGCTCAGTCTTTAGGGGATTTTCTTAGGGATGAACCTTTTCTGGAGGTTTTTTCCTCACCTTTCTCTCCTGATCTGTGGGTTCCTCTGAACTCCAGAGCCTTGGCAGGGGTTTGCCATCCCCAGGCTGTGCAGAGCCACCCTCTCACAGGGTGCTGGACCTGATAGTTGTGAGATAAATGCAGACCCACCCCCTGGCAATCAAGGCAGGGGAGACTTCTGTGCAGCATCAACTCCTATTACACTAATTTTATCTGCTCTCAGTGCCTTTCCAAGCTGGAGTCAGTGTCCTCTGAGATTATCCAGCTGACTTGTCTTAGGAGTTTTACCCTGCTTTTACCCCTTCCCGACTCTCCCAGCTGCAGCAGGATGACAACATTCCTCCCCAAGACTTTCCAGGCAGCCAGGAGCAAAGCCTGCTGGCAATTTTGCAGCAGCACCACATCCTGTGGTGGCTAGGACATGAATCCTGTGCTGGGGCTGGGCACTGCACCCCCAGCTCTTCCCACTCCAGAAATGTCCAGAACCAGAGCTCCCATCAGCATTTAGGGCCCAGCCCTGTTGCCATGGAAATGGATAGACTTTCTGCTCACATTTTGGTGGGAAGAGGCATCTCAGGAGTCACACCAGCTCCCAGAGCCAGCACAGGAGGAGCCAAGAGAGGGCAGAAAGCAGCTGAGCTTCAAAGAGGCACCAGAAGCTGCTCCCACCCCACGCTCCAGGAATTCAGAGCTGGATGCAAGCAGAGGGGGAAAAAAAGCCACCAGTAACCAGCAGCAGAGTGAGCTCCAGGGATTCACAAAATAACATCTTGGGTTTGCAGTATTAAAGAGCAATTTGGCTCTATTAAGAGAGCTTTATAGCTGCTCCTCTCCCACATCCATGTCAGCACAATGACATCCTGTCAAAAGCAATGTGCCCAAGCCCCCCGTGCAATCCCTGTACCTGTCACAGCCCTGGGGCAGCTCTGTCCTGGCTGCTGCTCCTCCCAGGGCTGGCAGATGTCCTGTGCACCCCTGGATCATGAGGCTCAGCCTTGAGCTCTGAAGGAATCATCCTTTGAGGGTGCCAGGGTGTTTTCCTGGCCCCATCCACAAATCCCAGCCTCGTGCCAACATGAAAAAAGCAACAAAAATGGAAGAGCAAGAAGAGGAGCAAGAAGAGAGAAAGGACCCCACAGATTCACTGTGGGATAAGGCTGCTGGAGAGAAAAACAAGCCCAGATTCCCTGACCCAGGCAGGACTGCTCACACAGACACAAACTCACAGCAGCACCTGTGGGTCAGCAGGGGAGAAATGGAGGGCACAGCCCAGTCAAGCTGATTCCTGCCTGGAGAGCAGAATTCCTGGCAGGGCTGAGCATCCTGAGCCTGCAGGGAGCTCTCAGATCCACGGGCTATTCACCTGCCTGACCTCATCTCACCCAGCTCAGGACAAAGCTCCTCCCCACTCCAGGGAAACTCAAGCATTTTCCAGCTCTGTGGTGATGCAGGGAAAACAAAACTTTGGGGCAAAGAGCATCCACCAGATGGAAGAATGGGAGACAGAGGGAGAGGTGGCATCCCTCAAAATACAAACTTTAAAATGAATGTGGTTGAGGGGGCACCTCCCAGGTCACTTAGCAGCCAGAGGAGTCACTAGATGGCCCTGCTAGCCCTGTTCATCTGATCACAGCACGGATATGGAGAAATGCTGCTTTGGCTGCTCTGCAGGAGCTGGGAAACCTGCTCCAGGTCTCCTGCTGCTCTTCTCAGGAGAGCGTGGAAGGCAGGTGACACCTTGGCTAGGACTTGTGGCACTTCACCAGGCAGGTGACACCTTGGCCAGGACATGTGACACCCTGGCCAGGACATGTGACACTTCACCACACAGGTGACACCTTGGCCAGGACACCTCAGCAGGCAGGTGAAGGTCCCTCCTGGTGCCACCACGCCCTGGCTGTCCCCTCCCGAGGGTGGCCCCCTGTCAGGGATGCTGGAATCCTGGGAGTGATCACGGTGACAGTGATGGGTGTAAGAGCCAGGGAATGTGTTAATGAACCCCGTGCTGCTGGATAATCATGACATTAGCCTTATTGGATTACAACATTTGCATAATTTGGGCACGAGCTGCTACCTGCACGCAGACATGTGTTTACATGAATTTACATCCATTTGCATCCCGATGAAACTGCATCCATCCACCAGCCAGGGACCATTGGCAGCTCCAACCCCGGGGCCATTTCTGCCCTCAGGGACAATCCCAAACCACTCAGGTGCCCACAAACAGCAACATTCCCCCCTCCTCAAGGTGTCCCAGGGTCAGGAGAACACCCCCAAACTCAGCACTGGTGATGAAGCTGTCCCTTTGCCAGATCCCACCAGATCTTGGTGCCTTCCCAGGATAAGGAGCAGCTCAGTCCATCCTGCTCACAGCTGTGAAAAAGGGATCAATAAAACACTCCCAGCAGGCTGCAAACTCAGAATTTAAGAGGCCAATAAAGGGAACCCAAAATGAACTCCTTCCTCTGTCTTTTCACATCACGTGCCTTTTGATTCAATTACTTGATTTTAGAGGGAGGGGGGAGGGAGATTCAATTACTTGATTCTTGATTTCTTGGCGTAGAAATACAGACTCTGCAACCACGGGAAGGCAAAAACCCCTTCAAAGCAGCATCACAACAATTTGGTGGCAACATCAGGTTTATAGGGGCTGTAAGAAATCAGCAGCTTCCCCTCCTGGGCTCCACAGCAGAACCTGCTCCAGCATTAAAGGAGTGCAGGAATATCTGAGCACAAAATCCTGCAGCCCACCCACAAAATTACAAGGTGAGGGTGTCCCTGAGTGCTTTCCTAAAGCACAGCTGCTCAGGGAGTCACCAAATCCCTTTCACAACCCCAGGAATTGTGATTTAGGAAGGACCAGGAGCTTCACATTTGCTCCCAGCCCTCCAAAATTGCTGCTGGCTCCTTCCAAAGGCTGCCATAAAAACAGACAGCAGGACCAGCCCAGGGGTGTCCAAACCATTTCCAGCCAGCCAGGGGGAACCACAAGTCTCAGTGCCACTGGAAACTCTGCAAATTGCAGGGGTTTATCTCTGAGTTCTGGCCTGCAAAGAGCTAAAAAAACCCCAAATTTCCTTGGGATTAAACCTACCTGAACCCAGCAGCAGCAGCAAGAGCAGCAAATCCTGCAGAGACCTTGTTGGGAAGTTTTTTTCCTGGGATGCTGTGAGCTGGAGCAGAACTCTCTCCCCTTTTCTGCTGCCACAGCAATAAATAAATGGTGTTTTCAGGGTCTGCTCACCCAAATCAACCCACACCCTGCTCTGGAGAAACTGGAGAGAAAAGGAGCATTAAGGGACTGCTCACTTGGGTCAATCCAAGCCTGGGGGATTGGATTCAGAGCCCAGCTGTGTTCTGAGGAAGGTGAGGAAGGTGAGGAAGGTGAGGAAGGCAGCCTGGCCCCCACCACCTTTTCCACTCTGCACAGCTTCAAAGCCTGGCATTTAGCACATCTCTGCTGCACCACTCAGGCTGTTAAATGGGCATGTAAAAGCCGTGTCAAGACCCTTTGGGGAACTTTTATCCTTGTTTTAAGTGGAGTGTGTTGTATTTCACTCCAAAGCTGTTCTCATATCTGGAAATTTCTGGACTCACAAAGCACAACGAGGAACAGAAGAGGGGTCAGTGGGGGCACTCCCACCTCGACAGCAGGGACATCACCAGAATTTCTGGCAGAAAACCTCCTGCTTTGGAGAAAAAACACCTAATGTGCCATTAGGTGCCAAAGGCAGTGCTAATGCCTGACACTCCGTGTCACAGGCAATGAGGCAGGAGCCCAAAACTGCAGCAGCAGGAGGAGGGAAGGAGCTGGAGCATCACTGCTGGGCTCTGGGCTTGGGCAGAGCACTGAAAATCTCCATGGGATGCTGGGTGGAGCCCACTGGAGTGTCTGATCAGCCAGGGTGGCTCACAGCTGGACACAGCAGAAAACAGGAGGGAATTAAACCTCTCCCTCTCCTGGGGAGGAGCAGGGAGGGAGGAAAGCAAACCCAGTTAATGAGTTCAGCTGCTGCACAGCAGCCCCCAACCCTGCATCTGCCCCAGGCTGACCCAGCAAGGGCTGGCAGCTCCTGGGGAGGTGGAGGGGCAGGACCAGGACCTGGCACAGGTCAGGAATGCCCAGGGACAAGGTAGGTGTGATTTCCAGCTAGGGAGGAGCAGGACCAGGACCTGGCACAGGTCAGGAATGCCCAGGGACAAGGCAGGTGTGATTTCCAGCCAGGGAGGAGCAGGACCAGCCCCAAACACCTCGATCACAATGTGACTGAGCCCTCTGGAGCATCCCTGCCCCACTGGCTGTGCTGCCCCATTAAGCAAAACCCCTTTTCTGCCTCTCCCACACCCTGGTGTCTCACCCACCTCCAAAAATCCATCAGGACTGAGCCTGTGCTGCAGAAATCTGACTCCTGCAGGCTTCCCTCTGCACAGAGGTAATGCACCAGGCTGCATCTGATTTCTTCTCTCCCTTCCCACCCCTTTCAGCCTCCTTTCCCTATCTTGGAGGAGCAGATGCCCCCATTCATAACCATGCAGAAGGAAGTGTGAATTTGCCTGCCCGACTGCATGCAGCTGGCAAAGCACAGGAGGGAAAATGATGTTTTGCAGAAATACAGAAATTATCTGCACTGATCTTATTAAGCTTGAATGGGGAATCGACAGAAAAAGAAAGGAGGGGAGTGAAAGGCATTGTTTGGGTGGAGCATCATTGCTGTTTGTCCTCTCCAAGCACTCCATCATCCCAGCCCCAGCATCTCCCAGGGTCAGGAGCAGTGATCTGTGAGCCAGCACCATCCAGAGCCTGCACAGGGATGCAAACCTGGCCAGGCAGAACCTCGGGGCTCTCACCTGCAATTCCCAGGCAGGTCCAGGCCAAGCATCCCACAACTCCCAAATTTCAGTGCTGAAATTACCAATTAGCACCAGAGTGCTGGGATGGGCAGGGGTGAGGGAGAAACAACCCACACCCTCCCAGGGATATTGTGATTTATCACACCAATAAAGTCGTGTCCTGGGCATCTTGGCACCAAGAGCCAATTCCTCATGCTGCAGGCAACACAGCAACTCTGGCAGGCACAGAAAAACAGTGACAAGGTGGAAATTCAAACAGAACACAAGTCACCTGCTATCAAAACTGGGGAAATTTGGCAGTTTCCTCCTTAGCACTTACCACATCAAGGCTGCTCAATGATGCTAATTAAACAGGTACCTCCCAGACACAGCCTGCAAGATTTACATCCCTCATTTGCATTTCTCAGCTTGTTTTTCTTTCCTCCAAGGCACCATTGGAGCACAGGGTGTGATTGCTTGGAGGGGTTTAATTTTCCATTTGGAGATGGAGGTCTGTCCCATCAGCAGCTCAGCTCCTGCTCTCCCACAGTGGGGCTCAGCTGTTCTCTGAGATTTTCTTGGGAAATAAATAATGCTGGGCTCAGCTGCTCTGGGTGATCCAGCTGCTGTCCCAGGGGCTGGGAATGGATCAGTCTGGGGATTCTTTTGAGGCTGAGTCTCTGAAACACCCAGCAGCAGTGCAGGGTTGTTAGGACCAGTCTCAGGAATGTCCCAAATCCAGTCCCAAAACCCAAGACCAGGGCAGCTCCCTGGGATGGGACAGCAGAGCTGGAACAGAAGATGTAAAATTGGCAAACAACTCAAAGCAGCCAGAGTGGCTGCAATTACCATCACCTATGGCAATTGGCCAGCTCTGAAATCAGAAGTCAGTCACCCCTCTCCTGATAAGGCTCTGATTAGCAGCGAGTCACCGGCCTGATAAAAAGTGATAAAAAGTGGGAGGAGGTGAGATCAGATCCTCAAGATCCTGATCTTGTGCAATCCCAGATCAGCTCAAGGTGAAAATTTCCCTGATCCATCACCTGCTGAAAGTCTCACTGTGGGAATGCAGCACCAGCCCCTCCCAAACCTTCCCTGAGCTCCCATCACTGGGAGAGCAGCCCCAGGCTGGAGAGGAACAGAGTGATGGCAGCAGAAAAGGGAGAGCTGGAGACCCTGCAGCCCCCTCCCCTGCAGGAAACAATGCTGGGAGGGAGTGGGGCCGGGTTTAATGGCACAGATGAACTCCAGAAGCTCTTTGCCAGCCTGTGCCACTGGCCAGGCACTCCTGCTGCCCCTCCAGGCTCAGCAGTGGCCAGAACCACCAGAACCACCCTGCCCAAACCTGCTGGTCACCCCTTTGCTCTGGCTGTGCTGAAGGTGCAGACAGCTCTCCCTGCCCTCCCCTCCCAAAATTCAGCTGTAAAACCAAACCAGGGGAACTTGGCAAAGCACAGGCAGCACTTGTGGCTCCAGAGATCCCCCAGCAGCCTCTCCCATCTGGTGGCTGTTGTCATGGCAAGCAGCAACACAAGAGCTGCTCAGTCCTTGACACACTCCATCCTTGGGCTGATGGCAGCTCCCCAGCAGAACAATCCCAGCAGCAATTACTGAGGAGCTTTTAGAATGGGAGAAAGCAAAAAAAAAAAAAAAAAAACCCAAAAAAAAAAAAAAAAAAAAAGAAGCAAAAACCAGATTAAAAAGCTATTTGAAACCTTGAGGCTGAATGCTGAGGGAACAGGAGCAGCCAGGGCTGCTCTGGCAAACAATGAGGAGACACAGAGACACTTCTCTGTGGGCCAAGTTTGTCACAGAGCCTCTGGGCTGTGGGGACAGCACTTGGCTAAGGGACAATTGGTGCTGCTTGGTGAGTCCTGGGTGCAGTGTGGAAAACCTTCACAGAAGGGCTGAGGAGCAAATCTGTGCCACTGCCAGCACAGAGGAGGGGACAGGACAAAAGGTGACCTTCAAGTGCAGGATTCAATTAAACTCCAGCCACATGAATCACAATTCCACTGCCTGGGTTATTGTCTTGCCTTGCTGGAGGATTTGGGGAGTATCTACAAAGAGAAAAGAACTTTTTTTAGTGTTTCACGAATGGCAAGAAGTTGTTACTGAGCAAAAGCTTTATTGTTTCCAGTAGTAAAACAGCACATAAAAGGTGTGAGGGATGGAGATGAGAACAAGAAAATAATAAACACAAATGACCACCAGACTGAGCACGTTCACTGAGCCCTTCTTGCCAGCTCAAAAGACAGATACAAGTTCAGGACGATATTCCAACAAAAGCTGCAAAACACAACCAAGAGAATCAGCACAAAGGGAAAAGTCTTCAAAATAAAATAATGCACAGAGCTGAGTTCCTCACTCAGTTGTGCTTGGATCACATTTTCCAGGACCAGATCCTTCCCTCAATCCAAGAGGATTGAACAATTCTGAACTCAACTCAGCTGGAATTACCCCATGGAGTTAAAACACAGACATAAGAAAGAAAAGTTTCCAGTCTCACTGGCCATGTCAAATTTATCTCTAAGGGTGTTTTACCAAAGCTGGCCTCAGTCAGAAATCAGGCTGGTGCCTGGCAGAGGCACAGCAAGGATTCCCAGGAGTGGGGAAGGGGCTGAGCTGCCTGCACTGCCCAGGATGGGGCACAGGGACAGTCAGAAATGACACTCCTCATTTTAAAAGCTCTTTCCAACTCAGTGCAGAGCTGGTGAGGAGAAAGTAACAGGTTTAAAGAAAACAGAGTCAATTCCTAAAAGCCTTTTTCCTTCTCCTTCTGCTGTAGAATTAGCTTTGCCTGGCAGGCCAGGCTGTCTGAGGCACTGCAGTAATGAGCCAGACAAGCCTCACCAGCACTGTCAAAAGTTTCAAGGCAGAACAGAACTCTTTCTGGTGCCTAAACACTCTGCAAATTGAAGACCCTACAGCTCTCAGAAGGAGCAGCTCTGAAACCACACCAGTATTTCAACAAAATGTGACAGCTGGAGTGAGTTTTTCAGGTACAGCTGACAGTTTTGGCATCACCCATTCCATAGGTGCAGGTTAACAACACAGCCCATGCCATAAAAACCCCTCAGTGGAGAAAAACCCCATTCCCTGCTCTCTCCAACACTGATGGTGTGGAGCCCACATTCAGTGATTGCCATCTCAGGGCCCAAAGGTTTTGTTCTCATTTGTCAAAGGGCAGGGGCAGACCACAGAGGAAGGGCTGGAAGCATTTCACCAGCAACCTGCCACAGCACATTAGCTGGGAAAGCTGCAAGGGAATGGGACTCTGTTGGGCCATGTCCATTTACAGAGCAAGTCAGGGATTGATTTCCAATCCTGCTGGAGTGTTCCAGCACCCAATCCCATTTATCTTCATACTGCAGCCATTTGTAAGAACACACACTACATGCACACAAAGTGCCCAGTGCAAAGAAAAACAGAACAAGAGAGTAATAACTGAGGGGAAAGGCTGACATTAATGGGCTCAAATTGCCTTTAACTCTGTGATTTCAGAGGGAACTTTTTGGAATCCTTTGTTTCTTCATAATAGGCAGGTCAGCTCCAAAGCATTTAATAAAAATCCACAGATTTCTACCAGCCCAGTGTGGATTTTGTCCAGGTCTTCAAAGATCTAATTGCTCTAGAGATGTGAGGTAATTTGATTTTTCTCATCTGTCAGGCTTTAGAGGGAAATTTTCTGTCCTGGAGGATAAGCAGGAGCAGGGCACACAATTTTCAACAGCCTGACTCATGATGACACCACCAGAGTCAGCCAGATGCTCAAGACTTCCAGGAAAAAGGCAAAAGAAAGGCCCTTGCTCATGTAAGTGTGGGAGGGGAATCTGCAGAGCTTTACAAGATAAAAAGTCATCTGAAAGCTTTTTTTATCCAATTTGGGTACTCAGCTGGGCTGGAGCTGCAGCAAACACAATCTGCCCTGATCCCACAGCCTCACACCAGCCAGGGCACAGCCAAAGGGAGGGAAAGAATCACAGCAAACTGTGGGAGTGTTTCTGTACCTGAGCAGAGAGAGAGGGAACAGCAGCACAGCTGCACCAAACCCACCCCAACCAGAACCACCAGCAACCCCTTCCCCCAAAAAAACCCACAGCCTGGGCTCACAGAGGACAGGCAGCTGCTGCCCCAGCTGTCAGCATCCCAAAATCACCCCTGGCAGCAGCTCCTGGCTGCAGTGGGATCTGAGGAATGGCAGTGCTGGATCCAGGGAAAAGCAGCTCCACCTTCAGCTCCACCTTCAGCTCCATCAGAGTCGTGTTCTGCTGTGCACTCCTCGTTTGCCTTCAAAACAAAGAAAGGACAAAAGTTTTGTTTGGAGAGCAGTGAAGGGAGAGGCTCCACCAAGTCATTCTGTGTTGGTTCTGCGTGCTCAGTGCCATTTGAAGAGCTTCCTAAAAATAATAAAGAGAACATCTATGCATCATTAGTCCAGCAGTCAGGGCCCATTAGACTTGATTAAAGGAAGAAAAGACAGGGGGAGGAAATGTGGAAAGGAGGAGGAATGAGGAGCTGTGCTGCTGGAAGTGGTCCTTGAGTGCATGCTCCCCCAAAAAGCCAAACCTCAGCTCTGGGGTGTGACAGAGCAGGTCTGCCATGAGAGCTCCCTGCTCTGCATGAGCCTGGGCCATGGGCAGGACAGCAGCACAGCTGGGGATGGCACAGCACAGCTGGAGATGGCACAGCACAGCTGGGGATGGGCACAGCACAGCTGGAGATGGCACAGCACAGCCCACAGCACAGCTGGGGATGGGCACAGCACAGCTGGGGATGGGCACAGCACAGAAGTGGTCCTTGAGTGCCTGGGGATGGCACAGCCCAGCCCTGCCCTGCTCCACAGCTGCTCTCCTGTGCCCTGAACAAAGCTGAGCTGATCCCTTCAGCCCCCCTGGCTCTGCTGGGACACACCTGCCCCTCCTCTAGAGAAAGGACAGGGGCATCACACTGCAATGGGAATTCTTCCAGGAGGAAAATTCCTCCCAGCAGCTGCTGCCTGACACCCCTGCTGGCAGATAACCTCCTGAGCCATCAAACCTCTCTGTGTGCTCACAAAGGCTCCCCATCCCAGGCTTTTCACTTCCATCTCCCTGGCTTCCCCTGCTCTTCCCTTCCTGCTCTGTTTGCAAAGGTGACATCAAACCTTGCCCTTGATGCTTTGTGCAAACGCTGAATGGAAGGCTGGGGGTGTGAGGAGTGAATGAATTGCAGAGGGCAGAGAACAAGTGTGAGGAGCTGGGGCCAGACAGGCTGTTTGATCAAAGCCAAAGCACAGACCTGGGCAGTGGCAAAGAAGGCACAAAAATAGGAGTTTCATCCCCAGCACAGACTTGTTTCCTGATCTGTGGAGTGAAAGAGCCGAGAGAATGAATCTTTGTCATCCCTCTATTTTGAAGGAAGAAGCCTTCAATTTAAAACTCCATAAAGAATTACAGGAATAGTGAAAGTAATTTATTTTTTAGTTACTCGAGCCTTTATTCACTTAACTTCAAGGCAAGCTTGAAAGAGCTGAAAATGTTTTGCTTCTACCACTCGAGGATGAAAATATTTTAATTCCCTCAAACGTGGAAGGGGGCACAGGCTTCTCCTGAGGTTCATATTTACAAATGCATTGTATCTGGAATGCAAACCTTGAATCATTTCCTAACGCTGCCACTACCCAAATCTATGTTTTATTTATAAGTACAGCAGGACCACTCTGTGCTCTGTGGAGATGAGGAGGCACAGACAGCTCAAAGCTCCTCAGCCATGAAGGCACAATTCAATTTTTTTTTTTTTCACTTTGGGGAAGACAGACAACTTATCCTCCTTGGCAGCAGGAAAACTCAACCCCAGCAAGCTCTGAGCAAATAAAGGGAATAAAGAGCAGTGCCCAAAATTTGATGAGGCTGTTGGTGAAGGAAGGAGAGGCTAGGGGTGGGTGAGGGTCTTTCCTTCCCAAACAGTGCCCTAAATGCAGAGGGAGGGAGAGCAGGGATTTCCCAGCTCCTCCAGCCTGCTGTAAACCAGCCCTGGAAATCCACACTGGCTCACACAAACAAGGAACAAGCCTGAAAACATTTAAACAACTTTCTCAGCAAGCACAGGAAAAACAAAAGTCAACTCCCCAAAGACTGCCATGAAGCAAGTAATTAAAGAAATTACTAACCCATTTGCAGCCTAATTATTGTTAGGACAATTTCTTTTTTTTTTTTTTTTTTTTTTGTCTTCCTACGTGGTATGGAGTAGTCAGACCCACTGAAGCAAAAATTTACCTCCTCATCATCCCTGAGGGAGCAAAGCAGACATCTGAGAAGCAGAATGGAAGGGAAAATAGAAGTGTTAATGCTTTAACTTCAAAGATGCCCAGAGAATTTCCTGCCACAAAAATAATTCTGAGTGGCTGAGCCTGGCTCGTGTATTAACAGCTTGAATATTCATCAGCAAAAGTGGATGCCTGAAACCACAGAGAGAGACAGCACCTCACTTCTCAATCCAGACAATTCCTGAAAGACAAGGCATAAATCCCCCCAAATTAAGAGAGCTGGAAGCAGCATTCCCTGCCCAGCCTCTCCCAGCACAGAGCAGCTACAAGGAAAGGCAGGAGAGAGATGCAGGAGATCAGGAGATGCAGGAGATCAGGAGATGCAGGAGATCAGGAGATGAGATGCAGGAGATGGGCTCAGGCTGCACCTGATGACATCTGGGCACCTTCCCAGCAGGTCCCAGCCTGAGATTGCAAACCAGGAGATCTCTGATTGCAGACCAGGAGATCTCTGATTGCAGACCAGGAGATCTCTGTCCCTCCCCAGGCAGTGCCAGCCTGACCCCAGCTCCCTGTTTGATGTGCTCTGTTGAGGTGCCAGTGCTGCACCACCCTTCAGGCATTAATGATTTACACACACCCTGGCAGGCAGGGCTGGGCAGGCTGTGACTGGCACTCCATCAGCTCCTCTCAAACC